>NC_053159.1:49178954-50511454 GCF_016835505.1 Polypterus senegalus
GGCCAATTACTGTACCTGCAGTGTTTATAGTGTAAAACAACAAATATGCCTCTACAGTTAGTCTCTGTGCTCTTTACATTATCAAACAAGCAAATGATAATCAAAAGGAACAAATTTACATTTTATAATTAATTGTTTTCCAGTCAGTAACAATTACGGTAAACACTGACTTCAACTTTCTTGTACACAGACTTCTCAGTTTTCATGGGAACATTGAAGAAATGTGATTAAAAAATGGAAATTCATGTTAGAATTTTGTAGTACTGGAAGTCTTCAGTTTTGCAGACTTTCTTCCTTGAACTTTAAAGTAAATAACTTCAAGTTATTTACCAGGCCTTGCTTGCTTTAATGTTTCCAGTAACAACTTAACCTGTAACATAAAATTTCCCAGTAGCTCATTAGTGAAATTGGATTATTTTAATGTATCACTGTAGTATGTTAGCACAAACTCTGGTCAGGGCAGGTTTTTTCATACTGCTTGAGTGTTTATAAAATACTTTTTTTTATCAAGGTACATTAAGTGATTTGTCTTTGGGTTATCATTTACTGCCATTCCTAAAAATAAACTCTTGTTCAAAACTGGCCAAAATAAAATAGTCATTCCATGTCAAATCAACTGATTTTCCAGAAATCCCACATACTTTGGTCTGAAATATTTCTGAAAAAGAAATACCAGGTGTACCCATGTTATCCAGGAGACTCCCTGTAAAATTATTTTGATGTGAGATTAATACTTTCCAAGATATAGCCAATTTTGTGAGGGGTGTCAAATTTGACATGGCTTTATTTTTTCATAATTTTCACAAGAACATGCATTGGGGTCCTAATCTGCAATCCTGAGGTGTTTCGTTGTGTGGTTGGTACAGCAACACGCTGTATTATTAATGCATGTTTCCAATCTCAGCTTTAACCTTACATTGCTCATGAACTAAACAAACTAGCAGGCTGGTACCTCCTTAGGTTTAGTATGTAACAAAATCAAAATGTAGAGTTGAAGTAGACCTTCAAAAACAGAAAAAAAAAAAAATTTTACGTCTTTGGCATTGCCATGTTTAGGCTTTTAGAAAGCATACTTCTTAACTGATACAGCGTGTTGAATTTTTTCTATGCTTAGATACCTACACTTGGCTTTTCGAAAGGTTATAAACAAACAAGAAACTGTGTCATGTTTTGACCAGCAGACCTCTCAAATGTGAAAAAATCATTTTGGGTCTAATTTTCAGACCTGCTTAATGCAATGTGGGAATGTCCAGACATTTTTAAAATTATTTTTCCTGTATCCTACATGATCCCTTCTTTCTCATCAAAAACATTCTTACTTTTCTTACATGAATCCTTCATTTTTATTTTAGATTCTAAATATGGGTTAACTTCACTATTTGTCAGTAATACTAATCATGAAGTTCTTCATCACAAACTTGGGTAAAGGATTCATGGAAAAAAATAAACCACCAATGGCACATGAAGCACAACTCATAAGTCAAGCGACTGTTTTTCATTATATACAACACTAGTTATAATGAAATGTTAATATTTTGGTACTGAAGTATCTGGAATGTGACCCACTTCTTTTCTGTTTCCATTGAAGTGCACAGTGTAAAGAATATTTGTCTTTGAGATCAAGATTGTACTGCCTTCCATTTACCGTTGTAGGCACACTAAGCACCGCAATGACACATTGTAATGACACCCAACACATATTGTCTCTAGTTGGCCAATGGAAAGACTGTACAGGACAGTTTGGACGCATGAAACATATCAGGATGTCTTATCGTGCTTCACTTTTGTCATAATTCATACCAATACAACATTTTTCATGATGCATGCAGGAGTGTGATTGTGAGAGCGCAGGATGTCGGCTGCTGCTTTAGTGTGGAATATTTGAGCAGTCAATTGACTGTCTTCACCAGACACCTGACTGACTTTGAGTTTGTTACCTTTTGTGGGGATATAACAGTTGTATTCTTGAGTACCAGGTACTCTTTTGGCCATGGAGAATCACTTTATCTGTTCAGCAACATGAGATAGGACATTATCATTTAATATGAAAAATAGTTTGACATTTTTGATAACTTGCTGATTGAAATCTCAATGATTTCAATTATTGACTCTTGGTGAATTCAGCCTATGTTGAGAATGAAAAATAAACATGAAAGATTTGTACAAGAAAGGTTAGGTTTGTATTTTGAGAAAGAAGGGGCAATGTAGAATAAATGAAAAATATTAAAAAAATATGTGCACATTCCTACAAGCTGTTAGGGTGCTCAGAAAATGACATCCACAATGATTTCTTGGATTTGAGAGGTCTGCTGTTTAAGCCCCAATATAACTACTTTAATGTTAATTGCTTTTTCAGAAAGCCTATATAGTTGTATGAATAAGGAAAAAATATCAAAAGTCTGTGTTGGTTACAAATGTGTTTCTCGGGCCTATACAAAGCCAAAATCTCAAATTAAATTTGGTCAGTTTCAAGGGGGCACTTTGACCATGCAGGGTCATCTGGAACAAAAGTTTTAATTTTGTCACATACTATACTGATTAATGTACCAGTGTGCAAAGTCTTTGATGAACCAAATTGTATGAAATCTTACATTTTGTGGCAAATGCATTCTATTGTCTTACAAGAAGAGAACAAAGTGGATCTAACCAGCTCAAAAAAATAAGTGGAAATCCCAGATGAGCAAATGTTCAACAGTATGTGTACATCAGAGTCTTTAGTTTGAGAACCAAAAGCCTTGTAGGTTCTTGGTTGTCTGCTTCTTTAAAGACACTTCAAATAGCAGTGTCATTTTTGCACAGTCAAAAGATGCTGACTTTAGAGGACATTTGTCAAAGAAAAAGCCATTACTGAAACTGCCAAATGAAAGACAAAGGGTAACATATAGAGAGGAACACAGACAGTGGACAGTGGATGACTGGAAAGGAGTGTTATATCCAGTCAGCAGTGGACACCGTTGTGTGAAATCATCAGTTTCTTGGCAGTTAGTCACATGGAACAAGATTCATTTTACAAAACAACAACATACTGATTTGTTTCTTGAGAAAGCTATATCATTTTAGAAATTTTCAAACCCAGAATCGAACTTTAGGTATGTCAGCCCTTTGCAACCCAAGGAATGACAATACACTTTTTTTTTCTTTTAGCTGAATATGTTTTGGCTGTGCTAATACAAAGGTTTTTCTAAAAAATCTGGCATTTAATCATGATTTATTAAGGATGAAGTAAGAGTGTTTACTATTAAGCCACAGCAGTAATGGCTGTTGAAAATCTGGCTTGACACTCATATGTAAGTAATAAATTCTAAATCATGCACTTAAACCAATGATAATCATGTACAACATTAGTAATGCCTAGATCATATATTTAAATAAATGTATTTTTTCTTTGATAAAAAGTGTCTTGTCTTTTGGTCTGACTTTATTTATAGTTTCTTATTTTATATGGGTTTTTGAGACTTTTTCCATATTGTTGGCTTTTTAGAATCACTAATGCTATATGTTTATCATGAAAATGTCCACGAAAGGCTCCATGCTAGCCTCTGATGTTTATTTAATTTTTTGTTTTAGTGATGAACAAGAACAAGTGCCCATATATTATTCCTCGGCTTTTAAACCTGCTTTAAATGTAAATCTGTGAATAACTTGACAATGGCAGGCCATCTTGCTTCTAGGACCACATATCATGGTCTGGTACTAGTTTACCTGTAATGAAAGGTCTCAATGAGAACATCTCCCTATTGTCCTACAGGACCTTGGTTACATCCTCTCTATCCCCCTGCAATTACTGATGTTAGTAAACCACAAAGTAGTATCAGTGAGGTAACAATAAACTTTATTTCATCTGATCCCATATGTATTTGCAGAGAAACCAGTCATCAAATGCTAGGAGGTAAAATGGAAGAAAACATAAAATCTGAATGATTTAAATCAAAGTCCACACAGCAAGCTTTTTATTGGTTGGTTGGTTGGCTGACTTTTATTTATTTATTTATATTAAACAAAATATGAAACAAAGCAAAAAGCACTTATTTTATATATTTTTGCAAACAAATGCAAACTGATTATTTTATCTAAGCTTTAAACCTTGTACAATCTAATAGTCATGAAGCTATATTAGTATATGCTTTTACATTTGTATATATCCATCCATCCATCCATCCATTTTCTAACCTGCTGAATCCGAACATAGGGTCACGGGGGTCTGCTGGAGCCAATCCCAGCCAACACAGGGCACAAGGCAGGAACCAATCCTGGGCATGGTGCCAACCCACCGCAAGTTTTTATATATCCCAATATCCATTAGCCTTTGTGCATACATCTATTCAACCTGTTCCATCCGTTTTCTTACTGAAAAATGTTACATGTCCCTATGAGTTATTCTTGCAGTATGCTTTCTTAGCTTTTCTTTATGAGATCTACATTTATATTCAATTTTCTTCACCAAAAAACAGCTTCTTAATATATTACTTAAATACTCTTATATTCCTTTGTTAACATCATACAGATTAAATATTGCAAGTCTTATTACTACATAATGCATAAAGCATAATTTTTACCCCAGTATGCCATATTTGGATTTTCTCATGCTATGCCAGTCCAGTACAAGTCAGACAGATCTTTGGAGCTCATTAAAATCCAGTGCAGTGAATTTCTACCATGTATTTACGTTGTTTTTAGTTGACACAGTATAATTTTATATAGTCTTATGGTGATTGTTTGCTGCATTCTTAAAAATTTATTCAGTATGATTGTTTGATGTGATTCACTCCTATCAGGAGGTCCTTGAGCACTGTATTGATTACTTTTGTTGTTATTTGGCTCATTGCTAATGGGCCTTGCAGCCAGATTGCAAAGTTTAGTTTCTGATTGCTGGCCCTTCAAACCTGACTAGACACCACGGGCTCCTCTCAGGAAATTGAAAGAGAGCAAACATCTGTCAGAGTGCCAGGATGCTACAATTATAAACCAAAAAGAAGAGCAAGAAAATCAATGGGGTTGCTGAAGTGTAATTAGGTACCTGTTGAGATGTGTTGAGTGGAGCGTTTGCTGCTCAGTCAAAGGCTGTTTTCTTTTAAATCAATCACCATTTGTTTCAGTGTTCACTTATAGTACTGATGCGTCCTAAGTGCAGTGATTTGTTATAGGGCTTTATAGTAATTACAGAAGTAATCCCTCACAATTCATATACATGTCATTAACTAATTCTGACTGTTATGTCCTTCACATAAGTATCTCGTGAGAATGAATTGGTTCACCAAAAGAATGATAATTTATATTTGTTTTTTTTTTTTTTTAAAGAGTATTTGAAGCTCACACCTCAATGTGAAATCTAATGTCTGTATATATTGGGTCTCATTACAGAAAAACAGTTTGATGAGTGAAAAGTATTTATTGCATAAATAAAAATAGCACAGAGCAGTAATCTGTACTATAAACAATGATGAGATTTTTTCTTCTTTTTATGATGTGCATAATTTGCTAATTAAAAAATACAAATAAGTCACCAGGAGTTGGGTATGCATCAGTTTGTGTTGAGGGCAGAAGACATGCAGAGTGAAAAACAATTTGAGCCACTCACCTAAAGGCTATAGTAAAACCTGACAATTTGGATTACAGCTACATAGAGGTTTAGGATCTGAACTGTGGACCAGGGTTTCAAGCCATTTACCTATTATTCTCCACTACCTCCACTAAAGGAAATAAATCCTGTGAAAAATACAAGAGCGCATTACTCCAAGCTGGAAGTTCCTACTTTAGTTTATTATACCTGTGCTGATAAAGGATTTAAATTCAAATGGAGATTAACAGAAAGATAAAGTGTGGGATTTCATTGTTTGTGTTATGTAGAAAGCTTTTATGGTTTGAATCAGGCCAGTCAAGATTTTTTATTTTATGTGTTATGGGTTTTGCATTTTCAATGTTCTACTTTTTTATGAGCATAATCTTGCTTTACATATCATTCAGTGCATGTCTAATTTCTGGTTTGCTTTGTGCCAGGCTCTAGCAATATGTTTAATTTCTATTTAATCTGTGCCAAAAAATTGCAGTTTGAAATAAAAGCAATGTTGATTATGGCACTTCTATATTTAACTTTACTTCCTTTCTTTAGCACTAACAAAAGGCATTGTTTAAAATACAATAAACATTTGTTATCATGAACATGTTTGAAGCAGTTCTAAGCAACTGACCTTCACGCTGTTTGTATATGAAGAGTTAGATGTTTGAGGATTCTATTTAGTTTTTACATTGCTGTATCTCCAAATAGTTTTTAAAAACTGGTGCATGTTAAGGTAAAATAAAAGGAGCTATGGTTTTTATAGCTCTAGAAGATTGGGTTTAAAACCAAGACTGATTTCTGTGAAAGGATTTTGCACTTTCCTCCTATATATATTTTATACTTTCCTCCTATATATGTATACTGTATGTTTGTGTGTGTGTGTGTGTGTGTGTGTATACACTCACCTAAAGGATTATTAGGAACACCATACTAATACGGTGTGTGACCCCCTTTCACCTTCAGAACTGCCTTAAATTCTACGTGGCATTGATTCAACAAGGTGCTGAAAGCATTCTTTAGAAATGTTGGCCCATATTGATAGGATAGCATCTTGCAGTTGATGGAGATTTGTAGGATGCACATCCAGGGCACGAAGCTCCCGTTCCACCACATCCCAAAGATGCTCTATTGGGTTGAGATCTGGTGACTGTGGGGGCCATTTTAGTACAGTGAACTCATTGTCATGTTCAAGAAACCAATTTGAAATGATTCGAGCTTTGTGACATGGTGCATTATCCTGCTGGAAGTAGCCATCAGAGGATGGGTACATGGTGGTCATGAAGGGATGGACATGGTCAGAAACAATGCTCAGGTAGCCCGTGGCATTTAAACGATGCCCAATTGGCACTAAGGGGCCTAAAGTGTGCCAAGAAAACATCCCCCACACCATTACACCACCACCACCAGCCTGCACAGTGGTAACAAGGCATGATGGATCCATGTTCTCATTCTGTTTACGTCAAATTCTGACTGTACCATTTGAATGTCTCAACAGAAATCGAGACTCATCAGACCAGGCAACATTTTTCCAGTCTTCAACTGTCCAATTTTGGTGAGCTTGTGCAAATTGTAGCCTCTTTTTCCTATTTGTAGTGGAGATGAGTGGTACCCGGTGGGGTCTTCTGCTGTTGTAGCCCATCCGCCTCAAGGTTGTGCGTGTTGTGGCTTCACAAATACTTTGCTGCATACCTCGGTTGTAACGAGTGGTTATTTCAGTCAAAGTTGCTCTTCTATCAGCTTGAATCAGTCGGCCCATTCTCCTCTGAACTCTAGCATCAACAAGGCATTTTCGCCCACAGGACTGCTGCATACTGGGTGTTTTTCCCTTTTCACACCATTCTTTGTAAACCCTAGAAATGGTTGTGCGTGAAAATCCCAGTAACTGAGCAGATTGTGAAATACTCAGACCGGCCCGTCTGGCACCAACAACCATGCCACACTCAAAATTGCTTAAATCACCTTTCTTTCCCATTCTGACATTCAGTTTGGAGTTCAGGAGATTGTCTTGACCAGGACCACACCCCTAAATGCATTGAAGCAACTGCCATGTGATTGGTTGATTAGATAATTGCATTAATGAGAAATTGAACAGGTGTTCCTAATAATCCTTTAGGTGAGTGAATATTTAATAGATAAGTAATACAAAGAGTACATGACACATATTTTGTTCTTATTGGGGCTTGTCATGTGTACGCACTTTTGCATCATCTTATCTCAGCGACTGAGGCAAAGCTACTGATGATGTTCCATGGTGGCTGGTTTGCTTATTTGACAGGGTGAAGATTGAAGTCTACTATTATATTCTATGAGCTGCTTCTTGCAACTGAGAAGACATGGCCGACCAACCACAAGTGTTACCTAGATTTATAGATATGAATGAAGAAATTGACAGCAGAAACACGAAATGCAGTTTATAGCTTCCATGCAGTTTTGCTCAGCGCTATACAGGACAAACATCAAAAAGAATCGCAACACGTATACATGAACATTGCAACAGCGTCACAAGAAAGGACTCGCGATCACTGATCTATATGCATAGTAAACCAACAGGACATAGATCTTACTTGTACATTGTCCCAGTTAAATGTAAGGCCAGTACTAAAAGTGCCAGAGAGCTGGCTGAATCTTGGCTATCAAACGATATATACATATACAGTGGGATGCAAAGGTTTGGGCAACATTGTTAATAGTCATTATTTTCCTGTATAAATCGTTGGTTGTTACGATAAAAAATGTCAGTTAAATATATCATATAGGAGACACACACAGTGATATTTGAGAAGTGAAATGAAGTTTATTGGATTTACAGAAAGTGTGCAATAATTGTTCAGACAAAATCAGGCAGGTGCATAAATTTGGGCACCGTTGTCATTTTATTGATTCCAAAACTTTTAGAACTAATTATTGGAACTCAAATTGGCTTGGTAAGCTCAGTGACCCCTGACCTACATACACAGGTGAATCCTATAATGAGAAAGAGTATTTAAGGGGGTCAATTGTAAGTTTCCCTCCTCCTTTAATTTTCTCTGAAGAGTAGCAACATGGGGGTCACAAAACAACTCTGAAATGACCTGAAGACAAAGATTGTTCACCATCATGGTTTAGGGGAAGTATACAGAAAGCTGTCCCAGAGATTTAAGCTGTCTGTTTCCACAGTTAGGAACATATTGAGGAAATGGAAGACCACAGGCTCAGTTCAAGTTAAGGCTCGAAGTGGCAGACCAAGAAAGATTTTGGATAGACAGAAGTGACGAATGGTGAGAACAGTCAGAGTCAACCCACAGACCAGCACCAAAGACCTACAACATCATCTTGCAGCAGATGGAGTCACTGTGCATCGTTCAACCATTCGGTGCACTTTACACAAGGAGATGCTGTATGCGAGAGTGATGCAGAGGAAGCCTTTTCTCCGCCCACAGCACAAGCAGAGCCGCTTGAGGTATACTCAAGCACATTTGGACAAGCCAGCTTCATTTTGGAATAAGGTGCTGTGGACTGATGAAACTAAAATTGAGTTATTTGGGCATAACAAGGGGTGTTATGCATGGAGGAAAAAGAACACAGCATTCCAAGAAAAACACCTGCTACCTACAGTAAAATATGGTGGTGGTTCCATCATGCTGTGGGGCTGTGTGGCCAGTGCAGGGACTGGGAATCTTGTCAGATTTTAGGGACGCATGGATTCCACTCAGTATCAGCAGATTCTGGAGACCAATGTCCAGGAATCAGTGACAAAGCTGAAGCTGCGCCGGGGCTGGATCTTTCAACAAGACAGCGACCCGAAACACTGCTCAAAATCCACTAAGGCATTCATGCAGAGGAACAAATTATACTAGACATTAAGCCCGTTACAATAACGGGCGTTAGAACAGTAGTTCATAAACATTAGTAAGAACACTATTTTAAATGGCAAGGGATCTTGTATGTGGCTGTAATATGCGTCACTGTATTGTGTGCCTTTAATTTTCTCTCTCAGTAATACTGGTTTGTATTTTCGTAAAATGCCTGTAATTTTGTCAGACAGTAATACAGTGGAACCAAAGTAATTTCCCCCATAGGATTGTATGTAAATAGATTTAATCCGTTACAGATTGTATGAACTGTATGTAAATATATATATTTTTTAAGATTTTAAGCACAAATATAGTTAATTATACCATTGAATGCACATAGTAATAGTAAACTAAATGTAAAAACAATGAATAACACTAAGAAAACCTTGAACAACAGAGAAAACTAACACTACAAGAGTTCGCCCTATAGCCTTACGACCTGCTCGCTAAAAATAAATTTTTTAATGAGTTTTAAGAACAGGGAAAAAATGAACATTTGAAAAATCCGTAATCTAATAAATAACCAAGAAAAGTAACAGTGCAACAATGCTCGCGTGCGCCTGTGTGTGTGGGGGCGTGTGTGCGTGTCTGTCTCTGTGGCGGGCCTGCGTGCGTGCGTGTGTGTGCGAGCCTGTCTGTCTCTGTCGCTATATATATATATA
The DNA here is from genome assembly GCF_016835505.1 of Polypterus senegalus. Taxonomy (NCBI): domain Eukaryota; kingdom Metazoa; phylum Chordata; class Cladistia; order Polypteriformes; family Polypteridae; genus Polypterus; species Polypterus senegalus. The sequence continues at coordinate 49,189,007 of NC_053159.1, forward strand.
CACTAAATTACAAACGCCAGCGGCAGCCTGTCTATGAACTTAATTTAAAGTGTAGGTTTACATCGTGCTTTGTTTCCGAAGTAGCAGAATTCATGAATATGGTTGTATATGTCACTCGCTCGCTTCTTATTGTTTCGCTGCCTTCTCAATTATATAATGCATGTTTTCTTCAGCACTTTTTTGAGGTCTTCCTGGTTTTCTATGTACTGCGTGATTACGTGGGAGGCGTGATGATGTCACACGAAACTCCGCCCCCACGGCGTTGAAGCTCATCTCCATTACAGTAAATGGAGAAAAACTGCTTCCAGTTATGACCATTACGCGTAGAATTTCGATATAAAACCTGCCCAACTTTTGTAAGGAAGCTGTAAGGAATGAACCTGCCAAATTTCAGCCTTCCACCCACACGGGAAGTTGGAGAATTAGTGATGAGTCAGTGAGTGAGTCAGTGAGTGAGTGAGTGAGTGAGGGCTTTGCCTTTTATTAGTATAGAGATATATATATATATATGTATATGTATATGTATATGTATATGTATATGTATATGTATATGTATATATATGTATATGTATATGTATATATATGTATATGTGTATATATATGTATATGTATATGTATATGTATATATATGTATATGTATATATATGTATATATATGTGTATATATATATATATATGTATATATATATATATATATATATATGTATATATATATATATGTATATATATATATGTATATATATATATATATGTGTATATATATGTATATATATATGTGTATATATATGTATATATATATGTGTATATATATGTGTATATATATATGTATATATATGTATATGTATGTGTGTATATATATATATATATATGTATAGATATAGATATATACACTGCTCACAAAAATTAAAGGAACACTTTAAAGAAACACATTAGATACATCAGATCTCAATATGAAGTTGGATATCTATACAAATAACGACAGGGCAATGTCTTAGGAACAAAAGGATGCCAAGTCTTTTAATGGAAATAAAAGTTTTCTGCCTACAGAGGGCTCAATTGTGTAGACACCCTAAAATCAGAGTGAAATGAAGATGTGGCAGGCTAGTCCATTTTTCAAAAACTTAATTTCTGCTACTCAAAATGCTTTTCAGTATCTTGTGTGGCCCCCACGAGCTTGTATGCATGCTTGACAACGTCGGGGCATGCTCCTAATGAGATGACGGATGGTGTCTTGTGGCATTTCCTCCCAGATCTGTATGAGGGCATCCCTGAGCTGTTGTACAGTCTGAGGAGCAACCTGGCGGCCTAATGGACCGAAACATAATGTCCCACAGATGTTCTATTGGGTTTAAGTCAGGGGATCGTGAAGGCCATTCAATTGTTTCAATTCCTTCATCCTCCAGGTACTGCCTGCATACTCTTGCCACATGAGGCTGGGCATTGTCGTGCATTAGGAGGAAACCAGGACCTACTGCACCAGCGTAGGGTCTGACAATGGGTTCAAGGATTTCATCTCGATACCTTATGGCAGTCAGAGCACCATTTCCTACGCAGTAGATGTCTGTGCGTCCCTCCATGGATATGCCTCCCCAGACCATCACTGACCCACCACCAAACCTGTCATGTTGAACGACGTTGCAGGCAGCATATCGTTCTCCTTGTCTTCTCCAGACTCTTTCACGTCTATCACAGCTGCTCAGGGTGAACCTGCTCTCGTCTGTAAAAAGTACAGGGCGCAGTGGCGGACTTGCCAATTCTGGTGTTCTTGAGCAAATGCCAGTCGAGCTCCACGGTGCTGGGCAGTGAGCACAGGGCCCACTACAGGATGTCGGGCCCTCAGGCCATCTTCATGAAGTCTGTTCCTGATTGTTTGGGTAGAGACATTCACACCAGTGGCCCTCTGGAGGTCATTCTGTAGGGCACGAGCAGTGCTCAGCCTGTTCCGCCTTGCACAAAGGAGCAGGTATCGGTCCTGCTGATGGGTTGAGGACCTTCTATGGCCCTGTCCAGCTCTCCGAGAATAACAGCCAGTCTCCTGAAATCTCCTCCATGTTCTGGAGATTGTGCTGGGAGACACATTAAACCTTCTTGCTGCAGCACATGTGGATGTGCCATCCTGGAGAAGTTGGACAACCGGGTTAAGGAATCGCCTCATACTGCCAGTAGAGATAATTACTCAAGCCAAAACTAGCACAAGTGGAAAACCAGCCAAAAAAGATCAAGAGGGAGAAACTTGAAATGACCTCCACATGTAAAACCAGTCCTGTTTTGAGGGTTTTCTAATTGTTGCCACTTTAGTGCACCTGTCGTTAAGTCCATGAACACCAATACAGCTGAAAGTGATTAACAATGACCTCAGCTGCTTAACCAACCAGAAAATTATCAGACAGGTTTAATTGATTTCATGCCAGGCCCAATAAAAAAAGTGGTCCTTTAATTTTTGTGAGCAGTGTAGATATATATCTATACTAATAAAAGCTAAAGCCCTCACTGACTGACTCACTGACTCATCACTAATTCTCCAACTTCCCATGTGGGTGTCAGGCTGAAATTTGGCAAGCTCATTCCTTACAGCTTCCTTACAGAAGTTGGGCAGGTTCCACTTCGAAATTCTACGCGTAATGGTCATAACTGGAAGCTATTTTTCTCAATTTGCTGTAATGGAGTTGAGCTCGAAAGCCGTGGGGGGCGGAGTTTCGTGTGACATCATCACGCCTCCCACGTAATCACTTGAACTGACTGTCAACGCAGTACGTAGAAAACCAGGAAGAGCTCCAAAAAGCGCTGAAGAAAACATGCATTACTTAATTGAGAAGGCACCGAAACAAAACGAAGCAAGCGAGTAACATATACAACCATATTCATGAGTGCTGCTACTTCGGAAACAAAGCACGGTGTAAACCTAAAGTTTAAATTAAGTTCATAGACAGGCTGCCGCTGGCGTTTGTCATGCCCACGGGTAATGCGGGATACAAGTTTAATGAGAGGACGCAGGATATAAACGAGAGTTTTGATCATTTTGTAACTAAGTTAAAATTGCAGGTGAAGGGCTGTGCTTATGCAAATTCTGAGAGACTGTGTTTGTGGGGGATTGACAGTTAAGGTGGGTGGGGGAGTCACATCATCATCTCCCCTCCCATTCACCTCATTTCGCTCTGAGCTGAGCTCCACAGCTAACGCAGTGTTACGGAAGCGAGTTTGTGACGCTTCCACCAAATACTCACAGATAAATCCAAAAGTTAATACACACGCTGTCTCTACAGTTTCTCCACACTGAATCCTCCAGGCACTACTTACAAAAGGTTATATTGACAATTGTGTTACGTTATTTTTAAAATCTTTCCTTTTCTTAGCACTAGCACAGCTGAGAAATTTCAATGCATGTGCTCCATAACGCGTTAAAAAATCACGCATTTAATCACACTTTGCATTACAAGCAAAGGTGAACTTCTGTCAATGCATGATTTCCTGGTACACCGATTACATTGATCAGCGCTTCCCGATTCATTTTACCTTCGCACCCCTTTGGTTTGAGAAGAAGTATGAAAAAATATGAGGTTAACACAGAAAAACAGATCACCAATTGAAGCTTTATGAATAATTGATTCACCATCAATAATTGTTTTGGTAGAGCCATACTCAGTGTAATCCTCTTTCCATTTTATAATTTTTCCGTGACTAGCCATGATTAATATGAACGGTAAAAAAATAAGAGCGAAGCGAGGGTGACTTATTTAGGCAGGCAGGCGACAGCTCAATAGCTCGAATTTGGATATAAGTAGGTTCTATTTAGTCGCCAGAAATATCTTTGGTAGGAATGGAAGTTGAATTTAGTCTTTAAATTTCTGTGGTAAAGAAAAAGTTATGCAATGATGACTAAATTTAACTATATAAAGTCAAAATTTGTATATATAAAGTCATTCCCGAATATATAAAGTCAAAACTTGATTATATAAAGTCACTGTCGGAATAAATAAAGTCAAAACATGAATATATAAAGTCAAATGTTGAATATATAAAGTAAGCGCTGCAATATATAAAGTCAAAACTTCACTATATAAAGTCAGCGTCGGAATATACAAAGTCAGCGCTGGAATATCCATCAATTTCCCAACCCGTTGAATCCGACCACAGGGTCACGGGGGTCTGCTGGAGCCAATCCCAGCCAACACTGGGCGCAAGGCAGGAACCAAATCCTGGGTAGGGCACATGCATCATTTTCAAAACATTAACCGAACTGTGTTTTTTTTTAATGTATTTTTCTGAATACGTTTTTGTTAACTTAGTTTAGTTCAGAGTCGTTTCAATGAATAGATTTTGACTTTGACTTTATACATTCAGGAGTGAGTTTATATACTCCGATGTTGACTTTATATAATCAGGAATGACTTTATAAATTCCGACGCTGACTTTATATATTCAGGTTTTGACTTTATATATTCCAGCGCTGACTTTATATACAGTGGTGTGAAAAACTATTTGCCCCCTTCCTGATTTCTTATTCTTTTGCATGTTTGTCACACAAAATGTTTCTGATCAACAAACACATTTAACCATTAGTCAAATATAACACAAGTAAACACAAAATGCAGTTTTTAAATGATGGTTTTTATTATCTAGGGAGAAAAAAAATCCAAACCTACATGGCTCTGTGTGAAAAGTAATTGCCCCTTGTTAAAAATAACCTAACTGTGGTGTATCACACCTGAGTTCAATTTACGTAGCCACCCCCAGGCCTGATTACTGCCACACCTGTTTCAATCAAGAAATTACTTAAATAGGAGCTGCCTGACACAGAGAAGTAGACCAAAAGCACCTCAAAAGCTAGAAATTATGCCAAGATCCAAAGAAATTCAGGAACAAATGAGAACAAGTAATTGAGGTCTATCAGTCTGGTAAAGGTTATAAAGCCATTTCTAAAGCTTTGGGACTCCAGCGAACCACAGTGAGAGCCATTATCCACAAATGGCAAAAACATGGAACAGTGGTGAACCTTCCCAGGAGTGGCTGGCCGACCAAAATTACCCCAAGAGCGCAGAGACGACTCATCCGAGAGGTCACAAAAGACCCCAGGACAACGTCTAAAGAACTGCAGGCCTCACTTGCCTCAATTAAGGTCAGTGTTCACGACTCCACCATAAGAAAGAGACTGGGCAAAACGGCCTGCATGGCAGATTTCCAAGGCGCAAACCACTGATAAGCAAAAAGAACATTAGGGCTCGTCTCAATTTTGCTAAGAAACATCTCAATGATTGCCAAGACTTTTGGGAAAATACCTTGTGGACTGATGAGACAAAAGTTGAACTTTTTGGAAGGCAAATGTCCGTTACATCTAGCGTAAAAGGAACACAGCATTTCAGAAAAAGAACATCATACCAACAGTAAAATATGGTGGTGGTAGTGTGATGGTCTGAGGTTGTTTTGCTGCTTCAGGACCTGGAAGGCTTGCTGTGATAGATAGAATCATGAATTCTACTGTCTACCAAAAAATCCTGAAGGAGAATGTCCGGCCATCTGTTCGTCAACTCAAGCTGAAGCGATCTTGGGTGCTGCAACAGGACAATGACCCATAACACACCAGCAAATCCACCTCTGAATGGCTGAAGAAAAACAAAATGAAGACTTTGGAGTGGCCTAGTCAAAGTCCTGACCTGAGTCCAATTGAGACGCTATGGCATGACCTTAAAAAGGCGGTTCATGCTAGAAAACCTTAAAATAAAGCTGAATTACAACAATTCTACAAAGATGAGTGGGCCAAAATTCCTCCAGAGCGCTGTAAAAGACTCATTGCAAGTTATCCAAACGCTTGATTGCAGTTATTGCTGCTAAGGGTGGCCCAACCAGTTATTAGGTTCAGGGGGCAATTTTGTAGGTTTGGATTTTTTTTTCTCCCTAAATAATAAAAACCATCATTTAAAAACTGCATTTTGTGTTTACTTGTGTTATATTTGACTAATGGTTAAATGTGTTTGATGATCAGAAACATTTTGTGTGACAAACATGCAAAAGAATAAGAAATCAGGAAGGGGGCAAATAGTTTTTCACACCACTGTATATATATACACTAGCAAAATACCCGTGCTTCGCAGCGGAGAAGTAGTGTGTCAAAGAAGTTATGAAAAAGAAAAGGAAACATTTTAAAATAACGTAACATGATTGTCAAAGAAATTGTTTTTTCACTGTTATGAGTGTTGCTGTCATATATATATATATATATATATATATATATATATATATATATATATATATACACTGTATATACACCCACACACAGATAAACATATACATTTATACATATAAACATATCTACATATACAGGTGTGTGTATATATAGATAGATAGATAGATATACATATACACATACTGTATATATATATATATATATATATATATATATATATATATACACACACATATATATATATATATATACACACACATATATATATATATATATATACACACACATATATATATATATATATATACACACATATATATATATATATATATATATATATATATATATATATATATATATATATATATATATATATATATATTGGTTGAGATTGATCCGTTTGGATATATAGGTCGGTTCAGATATATACATTGGTTGGAATTTATGGGCAGGCACAGCGCTCGGCCACCTAAGTTTATCATCTCCCCTTCGCTTCATCACTACTTCAATATTGTTGTTATTATTGCATGTATTTTATACAAGTAGCATATGCTTGTCTACCACGTTTTGTTCCGTGAGCCGTCTTGGTTGGGTCCTCGATTTCAAAGCACTTTTTTCCTTTCATTATTTAAAACACTCTCACAGATACCTGCCACCTCTGTCCCGCTCTGGCTCATTGCACCCTCCTCACTCGCTCCCTCTTGTCCCTCCCATAACAGATTCTTTTCAAAAGCTGAGTTACTGGAAATCATTGATCTCAACCGCAGTATGCCCAATTTTTTCACCTCATGATACGCTGGTTTATCATTGACCAAAAGCTGCATGGTGATTTCTGTTATTCTGTATTGGAAGCATTTCGTTAAAGGGTGATCTGCTTTAGCAAGAAACTTAGTTCTATTTGCTGAAAGGATGTTATGGAGGAAAACACTGGAGTTGCGCTGCTTCACAGATAACTGATGCCTAACTGTTTTTATAGTAAAACTGACAAAACCACACACACGCGCACAACACACACACTGAAACTCACAAATCATGGGTCGCACACACTACTGATTAAGTGCATCTGTCAGGGGCGATCATTTTTTTCACCCAATAAAACGTTAGTTCGTCAAAGATAGAAAGCAGCTCGGTGATTTATGTTATTCCTCATTGGCAGCATTTCATTTAAGGCGGATTCACGTCAAGAAGGAGAAAGAGTCTTTTATTTTGACTGGACAATCTTTTTGTTGGAGTAAGCATTTTTGATTGACTTACAAAAAAAATAGTTTTACTTACCCTCTTTGCTTCAAATGGGCTTTCTAAAAAACCTTTTTGATAGAATTTATTTATGACTGTTTAAAATAAAAAAGTAGTGCTCCAAATTATAATACGGCGTATCTAACAGGAAGAGGTGGTGGTAGGATTAAGATTGCTGACTTGCAGTTAAATGATCGCTGGTTTGTGTCCGGGGGGCTTCCTTTCTGTTATTTATTTATTTATTTTTACAAATTGCTTTGATTAGTAAGAAAGGCGCTATGAAACTGTAAGGAATTATTATTATTATTATTATACGTGTGAATGCGTGATCAAATTCAGCCGCTGCATAATGGGGTATAAATGGGGACACTATGTGCTGGAAAATACCACGAGTTCATTGAAATAATTACACAGCAAGGTGCTCATGCAATACAAACTTAATGTGTATTTTATTGAAGTAATGGTTCATATAAATTGATTATATACAAATTTTTAACAAGTTGAGTGTTGTAAACTGGTTAAAATGCATGAAATTATACATTTATTGCTTTATAAGTTCACATATAGTGCATGTATATTATTATAATAATGATATAAAAATCATATAAAATGGTATAGAATCTGCGTCGTTGACTTATTTTGTCTTTAATTAGTTTTCTTTAAAAAAAATCTTACGGCACACCGTTGAACCGTTGAAAATTGCTGATCTTAACTAAATCGATAAATAATTGAACAGGTGCTCTGAAATATCTGTGCCTCATAGAATTCAGTGTCCCTTCTCTTAGGTGCACTGAGATGTGATTGCTGAGGAACTCCTCTTGTTTGCGTGCCTTTGCGCGCCACTTGTCTTTTGTTTTAATGCATGCTCCATGCAAAATGCTGTCATATCTGTTAGTAAACATGCACGAGCAGCTATGTTCTGATGTCTGCGTTCTAAGGGCTCGTTTATACTTCACGCTCAGAACGCGTACGCGCCCGCATCATGGCTGCCACGCGTTCCCAGCATTCATTTCACGCATCCTCTGAGCAGGTCCTCAGAAATTAATGTGAAGCGTGCGCGAGTTGCAGTACCAGCAAAAAGTCGGGGGGCGCAGTGTGCTAAAAGTCGGAACGTGACGTCAGAGTCTCTGTTTACTATGTACATGTGACAGCAAGCCTCTATGGAGATCCTTTGGGGATCGATGTGCGCACTTTGATGTTTGATGAATGGCTCAAATACAGCGCTATACATTATGTTGCCGATGTGAAGTTGCAAAAAAAAAAAAAAATAGACGGCACAAAAGATGGTATGTGAGACTTTTAAAATGTATCGTGTCATTTATATATGTCTTTTTTATTTTTTAATTTTTGCAACTTAACAACAGCAACATAATGTATAGCGTTATATTTGAGCCACTGAGAAAATAAAGGACACGGTGAAAACGTGTATTTTGTGATTAAAGTGGAAATTTCGGCTTTAATCTCGAAATGTCCACTTTAACCTCGTAGTTTACTTTATCATTAAAGCAGGCGGTCGTAAGCGTCATCCCAGTTTTTAATCGCTACGAGCTTCTTGGACCTGACAGCAGGTAAAGTAAAACAATAAAAAATAGATGGCACAAAAGATGGTATGTGAGACTTTTAAAATATATCATTTGATTACGATCGGGAATATGCGACGCTTGAATATAAAAGCACCACGAATGCATCTGTATGTCGGCATTTTGCTTCAGCAGCGGAAAGCAGCAATAGATCGCCAAACGGAACAAATTAAATGTATGATATTCCAACTCTCTGCACATTTAGAATCTTTAGATTTATACTTGATATCACTTTCATGATGAAATGCATTAAAATGTGTATGTTACATTTTACATATAATTCTGTTTAAATAATGAATACTGTTAATAAATACACACATGGGGGAATAATTACACACATGGGGGTGTCACGGTGGCGGAGCGATAGCACTGCTGTCTCGCAGGGATTTATGTTGCTGGTATTCCACACTGTGCTCCGGTTTCCTTCCAAAGATTTGCAGATTTGGGGATATGGTGCCGCTAAGCTTCCTGGAATGGACACATACATCCCTGGATTTATGGATTTAATCAATAAACATCCTTTTCAGAGATATTGCTGTAAGGTGTTATCGGAATTTAATAGGTGTTTTAGGCAATTCACAACACAGAGAAGCCGAACATGTTCTTACCGCGATAATATATCGCCCTGCCACCTGGTGGATTCCTCCAGATTTGCGTAAAGATGCAGCGCAAGTATAAACACTACAATGCTTGCGTAGCAGGAGCATCCGCTGCAGCATGCGTCGCGTCGCGTGAAGTGTAAGGGCTCATTTATACCTCACGCGACGCGACGCATGCTACAGCGGACGCTCCCGCCCGCAAGCGTTGAAGTGTTTATACTTGCGCGCGTGCTACGTAAATCTGGAGAGTCCACCAGGTGGCAGTGTGAGATATTATCACGGTGAGAACATGTTTGGCTTCTGTGTTGTGAATTGCCTAAAACACCTATTAAATTCTGATAACACCTACCGCAATATCTCTGAAAAGGATGTTTATTGATTAAATCCATCAATCAGGATGTGTCCATTCCAACAAGCATTGGGACGCAGTGAGAAACAATCCCTGGGACGAGGTCTCCGCTCATTGCAAGGTGAATACAAGCACACACATACACTAGCGTCATTTTAGCGGCACCAAATCCCCAAATCTGCATATCTTTGGAAGGAAACCGGAGCACAGTGTGGAATACAAGCAGGAAATACCAGCAACAACTCCCTGCGAGACAGCAGTGCTATTGCTCCGCCACCGTGACACCCCCATGTGTGTAATTATTAACAGTATTCATTATTTAAATGAAATTATATGTAAAATGTAACATACACACTTTAATGCATTTCATCATGAAAGTGATATCAAGTATGAATCTAAAGATTCTAAATGTGCAGAGAGTTGGAATATCAGACATTTAATGTGTTCTGTGTGGTGATCTTTTGCTGCTTGCTGCAGCTGTCAGGTCCAAGAAGCTCGTAGCGATTAAAAACTGGGATGACGTTTTGACGGTCTGCTTTAATGATAAAGTAAACTACGAGGTTAAAGTGGACAATTCGAGATTAAAGCCGAAATTTCCACTTTAATCACAAAATACACGTTTTCACCGTGTCCTTTATTTTTTTCTCAGTGGTTCAAATATAACGCTATACATTATGTTGCTGTTGTTAAGTTGCAAAAATAAAAAAATTAAAAATATACGGCACAAAAGATGGTATGTGAGACTTTTAAAACGTATCGTGTCATTACGATCAGGAATATGTGACGCTTGAATATAAAAGCACCACGAATGCATCTGTATGTCGGCATTTTGCTTCAACACTTTGAACCATTCATCAAACAGCAAAGCGCGCACATCGATCCCCGAAGGATCTCCATAGAGGCTTGCTGTCACATGTATATAGTAAACAGAGACTCTGGCGTCACGTTCGACTTTTAGCACACTCGCCCCGACTTTTGCTGGTACTGCAACTCGCGCGCTGCGTCGCGTTAATTTCTGAGGACCTGCTCAGAGGGCGCGTGAAATGAGCGCTAGGAGCGCGTGGCAGCCATGATGCGGACGCGTACGCGTTCTGAGCGTGAAGTATAAATGAGCCCTAACTCCGGCCTAAGGCTGCAGGTATAATAAACGCTATTGACGTTTTACCAGAGTGCTCAGTGATTGAGGGTGGTCAATAAACTTGGTTAAAATGATATGGAAAAATACCAGTCGTCAGTTGTATTTTCAGTCGTTTTGCCGTGTTTACTGTTCTGTTACCAAAAAATTTTTCAATGGGGCTGATCAAGAAAGAAACATGAATAGTAAGATTTAGTAAAATATCAGTAATAATAATAAATTGCTCGACACCCAGTCCCAGTAACACTTTACAAAGACATTTAAAAGACAGCTCGTTAAAATAAATGTAGCAATCCATTGTCATGCTATAAGTGATAGCCTCCTCTTAAACATTTACACAGGTGGTTGTTCCTGGGGATAAAAAAGGAAAAAAAAATACACGGGAAAGGCTTTGTTGTTGAACTCAAATTTCAACTCCGCCATGTCAGTCATTAAAACTATTGGAATGAAATATAGTTCTATATAAATAAATACATTTCCTATCACAACCACCCTTTCACCCCTGTACATTGGAGAGGGAACTCATTTTCACAGCAGGTGCAATTATCCTATACAACCCATAGGAAGTATGTGCACCGTTTTTCATGGGAGATTAAAACTCATCAAATGTATTTTAAAAACTTGTAGCAGTCTGTGGCATTCCTCATAAGCCGTGGTCCACTACAAAATGAACACCAGGCAGTTAAAATTGTGCACAGTTTCTTTAATAAGCCTATCAGACTGTCTTCTATAGCACTTTCATATCAAGTGTGTCTCTTAATCCCATCTAGCAGAAAAGACACTCATTTCCACAGCTTCGTCTATGCTGTAGAAAATGCGTGCCCCCTGTCTTCTGCTTGCAAAATTAATACTGGAATTACAAAACTGTCCACAATTTATTTAAAAAGATTGAAGGAAGTCTTCTATATCACTTTTTTGTCTACTATGTCCTTACTCATCCACTGGTGGGGGACCTCATTTCCTCAGTGGAGCCTTTGCCATAGAAACGTGTGCCACCTGAATACTGCTTACAACATAAACGCTAAACAGCTAAAATTTTTCAGCTTGTATTTGAACAATTTTATATCACTTTCATGTCTACTGTGGTGGTCTGTACCTTCCACCTTCTACCTTCCATTTCGACGGCTGGAGCAGAGCTATGCAAATGTGGGCCCCTATCTGCTGCTTTTAAAATGAACACTGGAATTGCCAAATTGTTCAAAATCCCTTTTAAAAGTTCACAGGAACCCTTTAGTATCGCTTACCTTTCTATTATGGCCCGCTGTTCTGTCTACTGGCCGAGCTACTCATTGTCATGGCTGGAACTAATCTTTAGAATTCTATTTCTGTTCTGAAAAATTAGGCTACAATATTGAACATTTTTAATTTAAAAAAAAAATTAAGCGCTTACACTGTCTTTTTTTAAGTATGTCTATGAAAATCGCTGTGAGCAGACAGAAAAATGCTATATAAATGTAAGATATTATTATTATTATTATTATTTAGGTTTTTTAAAATCCGAATAAACCTCATAGGACTTCTCCGAAGATATGTGCCACTCTAGGGTATACCAACAAAGTCAAACTGATTAGGAAATTTTGTGATCAGTTTGTTTAAAGTATATTAAGCAAAAAATAACTTCATCATTCTCTCATTTCTAATTTGGTATTTCAGGATACAGTATATACTGCAAATATACATTTAAATTGTAACCGCTGACAATTATTTACTCATGCTTGCGTTTTCCATAAAACAGCTTCAATATGTGCTCAAAGTAGGTAATAAAATACACAAATTCTGACATTAGCATGACTGTTGAAGGAAAAACGTGTTAGAATCTATTCTATGGAGTTTTCATAAATTAACCATTATTTACAGTACCTTTTTAGGTTTCTTGATATATTTTGCTGCGGTGGGCTAGCGACCTGCCTGGGGTTTGTTTCCTGCCTTGCGCCCTGTGTTGGCTGGGATTGGCTCCAGCAGACCCCTGTGACCCTGTAGTTAGGATATAGCGGGTTGGATAATGGATGGATGGATGATATATTTTGTAATCAGATTTTAAAAATATTTTTTGGCTTTTTACTGCCACTTCACAGATCAACAATCCCCAACTTGGTCACTGTCAGAATAAGTCTTTCAACTTTTTTCCTGTGTCCATTAATAAATTTTCCGGGTTTCACTTCCCTTCTGAGAGAGTTGGCATCAGGTTGGGGGGCACTTTTAAACTGTAGTAGTATGAGTGTCAGTGTGGCAAGCACTAGAATGGCATTTCTTTCCGTCTTATTTTTTGTCTTCTGGCCCAAGCCTGTAAATCTCTTTTGTAAATGGATGGCTTGGATAGAGGACAGATACTAACAATTTTCAGGACTATTTAAAACAATACTAAAAGATATTTGTGTATGTGTGTTGTAGTGCCCCATGTTGCAAGTGTTAGATCCATTGAAGAAAGTGAACTTGATCAAAGAAAATGTACATTTTGGAGCAATGATAGGCAAAGAGTATGAGGGGGAGGAACTGATCCCAGTTCCTACCGTCCTTGCTGACCACGTTTGCGAAGCATTTGCTTGAGAGTCTGATTAAATCTCTCCACCAGACCGTCAGTTTGTAGATGATACACCGCTATCTTTAAGTGCTTTATTTTAAGTAACTTGGCAACTTCCCTGAATGTCTCCAAAGTGAGTGGCGTCCCTTGGTCCATAAGGACCTCTTTAGGAATGCCAACACGTGCAAAGACCCCTACAAGTGCCTGTGCAATTATTTTCGACAGGGCTGAGCACAGGGGAACAGCCTCAGGATATCGAGTAGCATAATCAACGAGGACTAATACAGTATATATTTATATCCTTGGGCTGAGGGCTGTAAGGGTCATATAATGTTGACCCCAATTCTCTCAAAAGGAACATCAATCAAGGGAAGAGGAACAAGAGGAGCTTGGTCCCTGCTAGGAATTTGCCGTAATTGACTGTCTGAACAAGAGACGCAAAAACGGCGAACCCTCTCATTATTTCCTGGCCAAAAGAAATCTGAGCTTATTCCGCTCTATTGTTTTTTTGGTGCCTAAAATAGCCTCCTAGGAGGTGGACGTGTGCTAATTCACAGACTTGCTGCCGGTAAATTCGTGAGATTAACAACAGCTTTCTCACCTCCCCCTTGCTCAGCTATTTGATATAATAGGTTGTTTTCTATCACAAAGTGAGGACCCTGTGGCATGGGCTGATGAGTGCGTTGGCCATTGACAAGTACTGCTGCATTTTTAGCATGTTTCAGGGAGTCATCATTCCACTGCTCCCTTATCAGAGAAGCCGGCGAGGGTCCGGTCTGACCTCAAGGGGCGGGGATTCCTCCCGGTTTGTCGAGGCACGGGTTGATGATGTGTTGAACTGCGACAGCCCAGGAATCTCCCTGTCTGCCTTATGGCCTTCCGTATCTCTCTCCGCTGACTGTTTACATGGCGTGGATACAGCTGGAGACGAGTCATCCTGTCTATAGCTAGGCCCAAGGTGTTTTCGGGAGTAGTAATTGGTACACCGCTTTTATTATCTGACCAGTGTCAGCCAAAAATCACAGAGAAAGGTGGATGCTGGAGGACCGCCATGGTGATTTTTTTCAGTGATTCTCTATAGCTAATGAAACATCAGGCGGTTTTATATTTAAGTGTTTCCCCATTTATACAGGTAATACCGGTTGCTACTTTTATCCACTTTTGCGGTAGTACATTTCGGTGAGCAACAGTGGAAATGTTACTCCCAGTATCGAGGAGGGCTTCTACTTTATATCCATTAACTATTACCACTCCTGTATGTGTGAGCGTTTGGGGTTTTGACAAGTTTACATAAACCGCCTCTCCCCAACCACCCCTCCTGCATCCCTCCTCGTCCCCTGGCAGTTTGTTCGTCCCGAGGCCCGGGAACTTTGGAAAAGGCTCCGGTTTATATGAAAGAGACCTAGTTTGTGTGATGTAATCCCCAGGGAATCCACTAGAGGACCATTCTGCTCCCTCAGATTGTGAAGCTGATTTAGAAGTTTCCAGGAGTTTTATAAGCTCCTCCATGCTGTGGAATTCTCCCGAGGCCGGCAGGGCAACATTTTTGGGGAGTCTTTTTAATAACAAGAAACAGGAAACCTGCTGTACTACTTGAAATGTTGTCAGTTCAAACGGCCTTAGCCAATGGGATGTTTGTTCCCAGAGAGCTTCTGCCTGCTCCCAGGTAGATCGCTCTGGATCTAACTCCCAGTTTTTTTTAATATCCCTGCCTGCTGGCCTGGGGAAAGCCTATATTTATCTGGGATCTTAACCCAAATGGGCGGCTCAGTTCTCTCCTCTGAGAGAACATAATGCGCCCTCTTCGTTTCCTCCATAGGAACCAGCGGACGTCTGGAAATCTCATCCATATTCTTCCTTTGAGAAAATACTAGCCTGGTTTCATATTTAGGAAGCGGAGCCTGCACCAAGTTACTCCTGACCCCTGAACGACCTCCCCACCTGGAAACTCGGCCCCAGTACTTTCTCACCTGATTAATTCTTTAGTCCTGTCCCATTTTCTTTTGATAACCACCATCCTGCTGACTATGCCACTGTGATAATAATGAGTCTTCAGATATCATAAAGGTTTGGGACAGCCATCCGTATATTATTTCCCAGCTGCAAAAGTTTTGAAAATAGTTGAACAGAGATTTTCACAAGAGTCCAAAACAGAACTGAATATTTGGAGGTAAGATGGCAGTTTTAAGGGCTGGGAAGGAAATGATGTCATCTAGTCCAGAACCGGAATGACGTCATCAGAGGCCCCGGGGCCGGAAGTGACATCATCAGAGGCACAGGAGCCAGAAGTGACGTCAACGTCATCTCCTAAACACACGTGTGTGACTATATATATATATATATATATATATATATATATATATATATATATATATATACAGTATATATATATATATATATACAGTATATATATGAATGAGCCGTGACATTGCGGTAGTGTGTATGTGTGTGTGTTAGGGGGTTCAATGAGCACTGCAATTCTACTACCTATGACTCTATTTAATTTAAACTGAGTACAGTAAATAAGTGGATAGAGACTTATCAATTCAATTTTCCATTACATGCAAAAAGATATGTTAATAGTGTAAGAGGAACACCTCCTAAGAATTGTTCCAGCCTAGATAGAAATGTCAAATAGATTTCAGCACAGTGAAGATAAAGTGTTCTTTCTTGACCAAAGAGTGAAACACAGACTATGATGAAAACAGAAAACAATATATTTGTTGTTTCCCCACTGGACGTTACTAATCAGACTTTATTCTGTCTGTCACAATTCCACATGAAATACACTTTCAGCCACCTCCAATTTTTTCTATTTCTCTCAGGCCTTTTCTTCATACATATTGGTAAGCTTTTACCATGGCTTATTTTCTAATTCATTTCTGTTTTAGCAAAAAGTCACCTTTAAAGCCTGGATGAGTGTGCCTTAAAGGGCCAGTTTGGAGTAATTTGACCACCATTTTCTAGCCCTGAATGCCCTTACTCTTGCACTTGTGTGTTAATTATCACATAGGACTTCTACTGGACTACTTTTCCTTATGCAGAAGATGCTAGGCCTTTTTTTTTCTCCAGTATCTACTGGATTAGAGGGATGTAGCTAGGGATGGCAATTATCACTAAAAAATATTGTCATTTCAGCCCCTGCTTTTTAAAGGTTTATGGTAATTTAGTTGCAGTGCTCCTTTATTCAAGGTGTTGTGCTAGTTAAACGTCATTGTCTTTTTTTTTTTTTTTTCCTCAGCGTCTTTTGTCTTGTAAATGTGCCGATCAAGACAAGAAGCAAGCAGCCTACTATTCCATCCCCCCACCGCCACGGAACCGCTGCAAAGTTCTCCCTGTTCCAGCCTTCATTTTCTGGGAAGGAAGTGCTGGAGTTTTAGAATGGAAATAATAGATTGTTATTTGGAACACATGCATTTCATGTGTGTTCCATTTCTACAATAATCTGTGTAAACACATTGTTAAAACAGAAACTTTTTTCATATTTTAGTAATAAATGACAAAATATAGACAAACTATATCATGTGTAAAGCCTGAAGTGCAAAGATCAAATAAACACTTTCATAAAAGGTTCAAGGGTGATGCAACAGCTTTCGTGGCGCAGCAGTAAAAATTGCTGAGTTATAATCAAGAGTCCCCCAGTTCAATCCTCACTGTCTCGTATATTTACCGTTTTGAGTAGTGAGCTGCTCTTATTGTTAATATTATACAATAAACACATACATTTGATTTGCGCTTGAAACAGCTGCTGTAAATGTATTGTACTTGTAAAAGTTACTGTTTTTTTTTTCACTTTTATTCTTTCAGTCACGATCACGACACATACTACTTTTCCCCCAGGGATCTGTCACTGTTACTTTTTATCTGAAACTTGGAATAACTGTAGATATGAGTGGTGTTTTGAGACACTCGAACTGGAAATTCTCTGATCTGGATGGATAAAAGCTGACACACAAACACTGGTGAATCTGCCTTATTCGTATCTCATTGTCACTTGATTTTTTTTTTTTTATTCAGTTTTATTGAGTGTTCCTGCTTACGCTGAATTAGTATGCGCCTTATGGTCCATGATGTCAAAGCCACACTGACAGAAAAACAGAGACATAAGTATATATGATATTTGGAATTATTCACTTTATGACCTGTATAGTACATTTTGGAAAACATTGTGGCACGGATGCAACATTATTCATATTATTCATATTCATTCGTGTACCTTCTTGCGCTTGTAATCAGTGATCGTTTTTTTTTTTCCCCCAATCTTGCCCAGTCTGCACATGACTCAAATTTCAAATGCACAGGATTTCAAATAATATTGCATTAATGTGATGATGTTTTCTGATTGGTACTATTCATGTCATACAATGATTTCTTCAAAATGTCACATATATTTGTCATTTTCTTTTTTTTTCCCCCGGTGCTGCGTTGACATCATGCACCAGAAGGTGTGAGCTTATTCAGTGCGAGCAGGAACACGCAGATGGCCGGTTGCTTGTGCTATAACAAGCTTGACCTGGTGGTGATCAACGCACATGTACTGTGCAAGGCATGTACGGCGTCCACTGAGGAAAGAAGAGCGTTCATGGCTCACCTTGCTGAGAAACATTATTTCCTCTGCATGTCCTGTCCATTTGTGGCTTTTAAAAATATTTGTACTGTGTTTATAATATATTTTTGTGTGTCATACAGCATAAGTTTTGTTAAAAAGCAAGTACTATATAAATAAAATGGTAATTAATATTTCTAATAACACCTTAAAATTTATAAATCTCTAGATCTAGAAAAAAAACTCAGGTATAAACAGAGTAAATGTGCATTTATGCAGTATTTAATTGCCAAAGTCAATTGCTTGTGTGAAAAAAAAATATATATAGTGAGAAAGAAATAGCGAAAACTGCTTTTTTTAATTATGATTTGTTCTAGAAAGGTACATTACAGAAAAATATTGAGCAACATGACCCCTTGAAACTAATGAGAATTATTTTATTATCTTTTTTGCCATATACATTATGGATACATATTCTTTTCCATGTTTTTTTAAGTATAACAAAAGAATAGTAAGCCTACACAGTTTCGTTTTGAAAATAAAAATGAACAGTTAACGCCTGTGGTCTATAATTTAATGAAAAATTTAGGTTTTATGGACACAACTAGCTGGGAGGGAGACCCCAGTGTAAGTGAATTAAGTTTTTGTGACTCAGGGTAGAGCATACACATGTCCAGATATCAGTGTCAAATCATAGTGCAACTACTGTACAGTGTGGTGGGTGGCATGTCATGTTCATAACTCCATGACTTCTCAAAAATACCACCATTAAAGAAAAAAAATATAATTTAAAATTAGGAAACAAAGAATTAACTCAAGTAGAAAGAAAATGCCATCTGGCCACCAGGAGTTGCCTGTTGAAAACACCAAAAGCTTTTTCAAACTTTCCTCCTAAACTTTCTGTGAATATTTTTGGATGCACTACATCACTGTCAGTTGAGTGTTTGGCACATCTAACCTCATGACTGTAAGCTTGTTGGGTCATGGAGAGCAGCTTTTATCGCTAACACAGGTATTGCTGCTGTGGTCAGGAGTGCTGTTTGAACATCCTGGAGTTGTCCCACCAGAACTTTCTTGGAGTTCCTGAACTTCTGAGACATAATTCCCAGTTAAAAGACCTGGAAAGTTAGTCTTATCCAGGTTGTCTTATCCCAGTCCCAGTGGTTCCCTGTGGAAATGTTTTGCTATTGTCACCTGCCATTCACAGATGTTTCCTGATGTTCTTTATTTTCTTATGACTTCTTTTTCAGTTGTGTGCCTTCAGAATAAATATTCTGGTGGATTATTTTAATAATGCTGGTTCTCTTTACACATAATAACACTTGCACAAGCTCTCTAGTCACCACAGTCGATTAAAATTAAGAGCCTATTTATTCTGCCCCATTGTCATAGTCTACGTTTCTGCCCCTCCTAAACCTGGTAACCTCTCAGAGTATATCAGCAAAACACAGTCATATAAGCCATATCAGTGTTGGCGTCATTATGATA
Source organism: Polypterus senegalus (assembly GCF_016835505.1). NCBI lineage: Eukaryota > Metazoa > Chordata > Cladistia > Polypteriformes > Polypteridae > Polypterus > Polypterus senegalus. Next base: position 49,208,641 of record NC_053159.1, read on the forward strand.
CATTTCAAGAAATAAAATTACAAACAAGATAGAGTGCAAGTGGGATTTTTTTTTTTAACATTAGTGTTGATGGAGCCTCATGGATGGATGTAGAGTGACAGTTCACCTTCACATGATCCACACATTTAAATTAGGTTCTGCCAAGAACTGAGTTGCAAAACTCTTGTATTTAGTTTTGCTTGTGACTTAATATATATTGGGCAGATTGTAACATTACAAGCCCTGCAGATGGCGGCACCTGAGCTAGTGGGGAAATGTGGTATGTGAAATGGAAATCTTGCCTGTCTACTGTTCAAGTGAGAATGTCTTTCTGTTATCATTAACCTGTTTTCTTTATTTGAACCTCACATGTAGATAAAGAATATCAAATATATTACCTAAACTACAATATAGTGAATATTGCATTAATTTAATTTGAACTAATTTTCTTAATAGTTAAAATATACAGTCTAAACAGAGTTATTCTTAATTTATTTGATATATTAATTTTATTTGTGTGTGTTATTCTTTCAGAAGTTAAAAACTGTATGCCTTGCTAGTCATTTATCTTTGTAAGTTCTTAGTTTAATTTTTATTTTTTTATTGTGAAAGAGTACTAATGGTTAGCTGTAATAACCATTAAAGCTGTAATACATCAGTAAAGTGAATAAAGATTTTAGTGCTGTACACACAAATGTCAGATAAGTGTCATTAATACATTTGGTGCATTCTTGCAGCAATGATGCATTTACACAGTCAAGTGCCAAAAGCTTTTTTTGTGTTAGATCCTTATTTTATTGCATTTTTTGTGTAAACAGATTTGTCTAGGCAATTTCTCGAATCACTGAAGTCAAACAGAAGAGCTTCCTCTCACTATTAAATTATTTTCTTCTTTTATTTCTTTGCAAATGATATTCAGGTTTGTTTTGCCAGTTATCTGCATTCCCTAGGGGGATTTGAAGATATTACAAGATTTCTGAAGAAAAAAAGAAATAGAGGAAATTATTGTACATTGCTTTTAAGATCACATGCATACAGCTGAGTGTTTTCTCTTCTTATTTCTCTGCCATTCTTTTTGGTGCCTTAAAAAATACAACTGGTCTTTTATCACATTAGTAAAAGAATAGTAAATGAATGGTATGCTACAGAGCCACTTTTGCTGTTTGCTAAAATAAGGGCTACTGAGCACTCCTTGTTTGTAATGCTAAAAAAGTAGAAATATTGAAATGGTGAATTTTGAAATGTCTTTTTAAATTTGTTAGTTTACAATATTTTATCATGTGTCATGAATGAGATGCAAACCGCATCATTTGATTTTGTTCAGAATATAGGTGAATATAGGCTAGAGCATGGCCCCTCCCAAATATTTTAAAAACTCTACTTAAATGTATTAGGTAAAGTGAAATAAATTTGCTTATTTGAACAATGTGCCTGATGTCGGCACATGTCAACATTCATAAAAACTGGTTCCGACTTTTTTTTTGTTTGTTTAATTTCTGGGTGAATTAAAATAAATAAAAAAATTCTGTGTGAATACCTACTTTTCTGGAGTGAAGGACTTCAGTCAAATGAGAGTCTGTGTTAAGTCCTATATCTTTTGACAAGCGGGTGACTTGAGGCTGCCCTTTAATTGGTTGCTTTCAGATTTTTTTGAGGATGTAGCTCTGTGTGCCCCGGACACTTCCACATTCATTTGCACTGAATTAATATTGTTTTAGGTTTTTTTAATCTAATGTGATTGGACAGTTGTTGATTCACGATGTTATGTTGATGTGAATGGTTCGTAATTCACACTTGCCTTTAACGTTGTGTAACTACAGATGAGCGAGTGAAACTTTAAATAGATGGCAACTCCTAATGGTTCTTAATTAAATGTCACTTCATAAATTGTTCACTTGAAGGAAAAAAAAAGAAGAAGCTAAAGGGACCTTGAATTGGACCGACCTGACTTAAGAATTCAGCAAAAGACAAGTGATTAAGTAATTGATCACTTTAAATTAAAAAAAAGGTTGAGAATGCTGTGGTGCCTAAATCTGTACTGTAACAACAGTTAGAACATTAGAATAATCTAGACGAGAACAGGCCATTCAGCTCAACACAGCTCACCAGTCCTATCCGCTTAATTCTTCTAAAAAAAAATCAAGTCTAGTTGTGAAAGTCCCTAAAGTCTTACTGTCTACCATGCTACTTGATAGCTTATACCAAGTGTCTATGGTTCTCTGCGTAAAGAAAAACTTTGTGTTTGTGTGAAATGTACCCTTACCAAGTTTCCAACTGTGTCCCTGTGTTCTTGATGAACTCATTTTAAAATAACAGCCTCAATCCACTGTACTAATTCCCCTCATAATTTTAAACACTTCAATCATGTCACCTCTTAAACTGCTTAAACTGAAAAAGCTCAGCTCTTTTAATCTTTCTTCATGCTTCCCTGTGGCCCTGGAATGAGCCAGGTTGCTCTTGACAACAAAGACACACCTGTGCAGAATGTGTGAAAAACGACAGATTTGCTGCGATTTCGGACATCTGGTAATGTTTTGTTGAGAACTGTGTCCTGAGTTACAACCCAGGGGAAAGACTTTCCGAGTCTGTGGCCATTAAGCTTATGGAGCCATTTCTGGGCAAAGACAGAACCGTAACAACAGACAGCTTCTTCACAGCACTTTCGCTGGGTAATAGACTGCTGCACCGCAACACAACTTTATTTGGCACCATAAGTAAAATGGGACTTACACCTGCTGCTATAGTCACTTTAGTACGTGAGTAATTCTCCATGCTAGTGTTTAGATCTGGCAGATAGTCTGATAGTATACCAAGGTATACCAGATACCTAAAAGTGTGCCATTTCTTTGAAATGTCAAGCTGCTGCAGGTGCCTTTACCATAAAATTATTTAGTGCAATCTTTGTCTGAATGCCTTAATTTTCTTTGCCATGTTAATCTTATAATGTTTGTAAATGTAAAAATATTTTATATCTCTTGTCTTATATATACCCTCAATTCATCTTACTCCTTTCTTCAGTTTCATTATGTCTTGACTAGGGCTGCCACGATTAACAACTACAAAAAAATAATTGAATCATATTTTCTTTATCAACCAATTGTCCCTCCTGACCCCATCCCCCCCCCAATCTCCCATGTTGTGCGCCAGCATTCTTCTCTACCTGCAGTCATCAAAGGACTCCTGAAGTCCACACATAATGCAACCTTTTACACCACTTCTGTGCAGGCATTCCCAGTGACAGTTTTATATGAAATAATCAAAAGATGGCCGCTGTGGATGAGCTGTAGAGGTGATGCTGCAAATGTAAATGTAACTGCTGTGGCCCTTGACCCCAGAGTTCATAACCTTTAAATTTCTGTCTCCAGAAGAATTATTAAAAGTGCAGTTGAAAGTTTAAGCCCTTGCACTGGAAACAAAGAAGGGAATGAGTGAGGAGGAGAAGCAGCAACAGTCCACCAATGAGTTCAAAAACTCAGTTCATGCTAATGAGCAGAAGAGACATGTTTCTTTACTGGACTCTCTACTAGGGTCGGATTTAAAACCACATGACAGTGAGAATGACAGTACAGAAGATGCACAAGAAAGCCCAGTAATCCAAATGACAAGAAAGGAAATTCTAACGTATTTTGAAGAGTACCCTCTTCCAAAAAGTGAAAACCCACTGCAGGAGTGGAAAGATAATAAGGCAAAGTTTCCCACATTGGCTATTCTGGCAAAATCATATTTGTGTGTACCCGCCACATCTACTGCTTATGAATGCCTGAATATAGTCACAAAGAAGAGAGCCAGCCTTAGCCCTGAACATGTGAAAATGTCAACGTTCCTCCATTGTAAAACTGAGGTCTGAAAGGATCCAAATGCCTAATGTTTTGGTCTTATTTCAAGTTGGACTGCTGATATGAAATTATAAGTCCATCATTAATCAAAAATATTTTTGACATAAATATTTTGTTTACAATATTTTCTTATTTGTTCATGTTGGAATTATTATTGGAATTATTTTAATTGTGTTTTTTAATTTGCTGGTGTTTTCAAATTCCACATTTAAAATTATTCTATAAATATGCACATATAGCATTCATACTTAAATTATTTGGACAAAATTAGTCATAATTGATTAATTGATAGAATAGTTGACTGATTAATCGCTTACAAAATAATAATTTGTGGCAGCCCTAGTCTTGACCTGTGTTGGCCTGGTGCTTTCTTTCTTAATTGTGTTCACGTAAAGATGACTTCTCAGACTCTGGTCACTTCAAGGTGCATTGCTTGCCTACTGTCTGCTTTTTGACTACTAATGGTAGATACGCGACCTTACCCACTATATGAACATCATTATTTTTCTTGTGAATACTTACCTTGTTTGGCGGCAACTCTCTTTCATCCTCCTTTGTCTTTCCTTACCTGGTGCTTCTTGTCTTTTTTGCGTTTGACCGAGCAATCACAGTGAAACTGAGCAAGCAGATGAAAGCCAAAATGATCAGATTGCTCAGCGGCACTGGACACACAAACAGACTTTCATCATATAGATCAGTGTGGTTCCCAAACTCAGTCCTGGGGACCCCCTGGGGCTGCAGGTTTTTGTTCCAACCAACTTCTGTTTTTAATTGGACTCCTAGCCTAATTAAGTGAACTGTTATTTCTCAGTTTCTGTGTTTTGGGGTTAATGAAGAAATTGCAAAGTCATCAGTCATCATCCAACCTGCTATGTCCTAACACAGGGTCGAAGGGGTCTGCTGGAGCCAATTCCAGCCAAAACAGGGCACAAGGCAGGAACAAATCCCTGGGCAGAGCTCCAGCCCACTGCAGAGAAATTACAAAGTGTGTTAATACAGTGCATTTTAATAAACATTGAGCATTTTTATGTGGATAATGTATTTTTTTTTATTTGTTATTTATGTTCATTCTGATTTCCATTCTGCCTTTGCATTACTGACTACTGTAATTAGTCAGTCTGACACTGAAGCCTTTAATCGTTTAGTTTTGTTGACCCTGGTGTAACCACACCCAGGGATGGCAATAAAGTATTGTTTTTACAAAAGTTTTAAAATAAAAGTGAAAATAATCCATATGTAACAATTCCCATGAAACTAACAGTCTTTTTTAATTATATATCCGGTAAACAAAACCCGGGGTTGGGCGAGCGAAGCGCCCTAGTAAAACTATAGAAAAAATTTGAAATATTTCTAAATGACTTAAAATGTAAAAATCATACTGCTGTGCTTTTCTGAATACAGAATAAGAGTAGATCAGCTAAATAAATGAGAACAATTATTATCACTTATTGTGAATCTGGTTGGGACAAAAACCTGCAGTTATAGGGGGTCCCCTGGACATTTGGGAACCACTGATATACATAGTCTTGTATTATGTAATAGATTTTCCTATTCTTTATGATGAAGTGGTGTTACATTATTATACGTATGTACATTTTAGATATTCCCTTTATATTTATTTGTATAGGTTCATGTCATCATTGCTGCTTGCAGCTATTAATAAGAAAATGTTGTAAACAATACACCACATAATTTGGAAAATTGGCTAAACATATGCTGACATGCATAGCAATTAACATTAAAAACATTTTCTGGAAATTGGTTGAGAGACAATAAAGTTAGACCCGATGTTATCATAAGAATTCTACATATCTCCATACATACTTATGAGTTTAGAAGAGGATCTAGACCACTACAATATGGCGGTTGTATAGATGTCACTCATTAGGTCACTCCTAATTAGTGCTGGGCGGTATACTGGTTCATACCGAAAACCGTTTTTTATTCTTGTTATGATATGGATTTTTCTTATACCGCAACACTGGTTTAAATTGCCTAAACAACATTCGGAATGTGGCGCAGCGGGAAACTGTTTAAGGCAGGACCTTTTTCACTGCTACTCCGCTACAAATGCATGCAATACAGTACATGCTTTAGTAAAGGTATTGCGCGGGGGCCCTTTTTCACTGCTACACTGCTGAACACGTATGCAATGGAGTACATGCGGTAGTGGAAGTATTGCGTGGTGAAAATGGACAGAGAACATTCCGAAACGGAAGCTGTAGTAGGCGATAAAGTTGAACATAATGATACAGAAGAACTTTTGCTTGCCGAAAAAAAGGAGTCACATCCGTTGCCTGGAGATACTTTGGTTTTTAAAGGTTGGATGTGGACCATTAATGTTCAAATCTATGAATACTGTTTCTATACTACTGGATGATACTGCAAGCCAAGTTGTACTTGTTTTATTTTATTTTTTTTCTTTTCAATACTGTGTAATGTACCTGGATACTGTTTAATAGTGTGATGACATGTTGACTTTATTCTTGACATTTCCACTTTAATCTTGACGCTTATGACAAGAATAAAGTTGACATGTTGACTTTATTCTCGTAATTTGTCATTAAAGTAGAACAACATAAACTAAACTTCATCTCAAAATGAATATTTAATTTACTAGATTTTCTCAAACCCCATCATAAGTTATGTAGCACATTAAATGCTTTGTGTTAAGTGTTCCTCGAGCCATGTTAATCGCTATGTGCTTCTTAAACTGACTTCCTCTTGCACTAAGAGGAGGCACAGGCAGCACACAGAATACATTAATTACATGATATTCCTGCTCCCTGAACATTTAGAATGCTAAGAAAAATACTTGATATAATTTTCATGATGAAATGCATTAAAGCATGTATTACGGTTTTTCTCGATTGCTAAGACACATTCCTGGAAAGCTGCTCTCCTTTTCCCTAAACTGTGAACACAAAACCCAATTTTCAAGCTACATTCACAAAACCTCTGACTCTTCTTGCAAAACCAAACTTTCACCCCAAAACAGTTCAATCTGTGCTCAAAACTGAACTATGCTGTCAAATCATGCCTCAAGTCAATCTAAATTAAATATTCTACTGAGTAGTCACTAAACACTACATAGAAAAAGGAAAACACAATACTCAGGACATGAAGCGGTAGAAATAAATGTTTAATTAGGCTAAATGCATGTTGCAAAACAAAATACCTGGGCATTTTTAACACTTGTACATAGAAAATAGAATTTGCAAAAAAACTGAAATTCTGTGCATTTACATGTAGCACTTGTACGTAAAAATAAAGCACAAAAATTTACAAATGAAGTACAAAGAAAAGAAGTGCATTACTCCGCCACAGCATCATTTCTCCGTACTGGGTCAGGCCACAGGACTTCATCTACATCACAGGCCACATTTTCTCTGGCCAGGCAACGGGGGGAAAAAACCCCTGGCATGCTGTATCCAGGCTTGACATGCCTCCACTCCTTTGTCAACATTTACATACTATAATGTTCTCTTCTCTAAATCTTCGGATTATGGTGGACACAGTGAATCTACTGATGTTTGGTTGTACCCTTAGTCCAGCCTCCTTGTGACGATGTGGGTTCTGGCTCCACACTCCCTTTGATGTTTGGGAACCCTTGAACCCAACACCGTCGATAATGAAACCGAGTGAGCTAGTCAGTGAAGGCAATAATTGAGCATCTGAGCAAGGGGATGGTTAAAAGTGAAACAGTGCTTTTATTAAAAGAAACAATCAAAACAAAAACAGTGTTCCATGTAAAGTGCAGTTCATTCAATAAATAATCCATTAAAATATGTGGAGGTTAAAACCAATAGAAAAAAGCAATCCTTTAAAATGAAGTAAAATGTTTCTTACAGGAAGCAGTTTTTTTAAAACAACAACAACGACGACAAGCCTGGTGCATCTTTCCTGTTTGCGTTAGCGTCTCACCTGCTTATCCCGTTTGGGCTTAGCAGCAGGTAAGACGCTCTCTGCAGCTGCCCTCCTGAAACACACGCATGAGACTGGAGACCTCCCGAACCCTGGCTTCGGTATGGCACTCATCCCAGTCTCGGAGAACTTCGTTTCCAACCAACGGCCAGGTTGCCCACATTGGGGATTCCAGAACCAAGTCTCCCGACTTCCACTGCCTTTCCGCGGCTTCTCTGCGGCCAGTTGCCTTCCCTCGGTCACTCCTGCTACATAATCGCTCAGCTGGAGCGACATCCAAATCAATCGCCTGGGTGTAGGCCCAACACCCCAGCTTCCTTACAGCTGCCCTCGATCGTGCGCTCACCACACGCACGCACCGCGTGTCTATCTCTTCTGCACCGCATGTTTCCTCGCTCCCTGTAACCTCCGTCCTATTTTCTTCATCTCTTTTCTCCTCTCTCCATTTTTTTTTCCCCTCCCACAACCGACTTGCGCTTCTTTATAAATAACCAGGGGCCATCACAGCTGTAGCATTAGCCACGGGAGCAATCACGAATGTGGGCAGTTCCTCACCAGTGCACACGGTGAGAAACGCCCACATCGACGACTGCCCAGCGGCTCGCTACAACATCGCCCCCCCTCACGAAGCCGCCTCGGGTGCGTTGATTATTTAAAAATGTCCTTTGCTCAGTGAGCTGTGGACCCGCTATACCACACTCCTTCATTGTCATACCATGGACAAGAACATGGTCAATCACAGTAGCTCTGATTTCATCAGATATTACTGTTCTTTGTCCTCGCTGACCACCTCGACCTGCTTGACCTCCTCTCACACGAACTCCTCTTCTTAGATTTCTATCCATTTTAGTCCCTCACAAACCAGTGCTCTGGCTTATATGTACCCTCACATCATTAGCCACAAGTGTGATAAATTTTGAGTTGTTGTGTTCAACCAGTGACAACTGAGCTTTAATTGTGTTTGACTTTTGCCACCTGTGCTCACCATTATGCAACACAGGTGCATCACAATGACAATGTGTTGACAAGATGTGTCTAAACAGGTGAAAAGTGCTTATAGTTTTGCCAAAAGTGTGACTGATTCAATAAGTGGGTTCAGGCAACTGAGAATTTGGTTCAGACAATAGGGTTTAGTGTTTTAGCAATCGAGAAAAACTGTAATCATCTGGGAGCACGGTGGCGTGGAGGTTGCACTGCTGCCTCGCATCAAGGGGGTCTCGGGTGTTCCATGCCTTGAATTTGCATGTTTTTCTGGTGGGTTTACTCGGCGTGCTTCAGTTTCCTTTCAAAGTCATGTAGGGTGTGGGGTTTTGTTATGCTATATTGACCCTGCTAGTGTATGTATTGCTCGTACCAGCACTACCGCCACACTACCGTGCATGTTTAATACCTGCTTTAATGCATTTCATCCTGAAAATGATATCAAGTATATATCTTAGCATTCTTAATTTTCAGAGAGCAGGAATATCATGAAGTGAATGTATTATGTGCGGTGATCGCTGCCCGCGCCTACTCTTAGTGTAGAGGAAGTCAGTTTAAGAAGCGCGTAGCGATTAACACCTGGGTCAGAGAACACTTAACACAAAGCATTTAATGTGCTACATTAATTTATGACGGGGTTTGAAAAAATCTAGTAAATTAAACATTGATTTTAGGATGAAGTTTAGTTTACGACTTTCTACTTTAATTATAAAATAAACTATGAGAATAAAGTGGAAATGTCGACTTTAATCTCAACAAAAGCGTCAAGATTAAAGTAGAAATGTCAAGAATAAAGTCAACATGTCGACTTTCTTCTCGACACATAGTTTTTTCTTCTTCACTTTGTCTGTATTTGTTTTTCTATACTGTGGTCCTAATACGATTCTGTATGGCTATACCACAAATAGGATTATAAATGTAAGTTGCAGTTTTATTATTTATGTATATAGCTTAGCTTGAAGCAAGGTCCATGTTAATGCATTTTGCCTTAATGATGGTTCAGTTGGTAAAGATGTCATCACCAAGTGGCAATTGTTTTATTTTATTTTTATTTGGTGAATACTGTGTAATGCACCTGGGCTGGAAGTCTTATCGTAGTAGTAGTATTATTACTGGAAGTTGCACTGTTATTTATTTTATTATTATTTATTAGTTTAAATATTATATAGTTTAATGATGGAAAAGTTGTTTAAAAAGTCACTTTAATGTGTTAGTGAACAGAGATTGTTAACATTAATAGAAAGTGTAGCTGGTTTACAAAAAATATTTACTATTTATTCCTTTTCTAAAACATGTTCAGTGCAATACAACTTTAGACAAGCACCTGTGGATATTGTACTAAGTTTAAATGCCTCTTTGAATGGTTGAAAATATGTTGTCCAAATTATAGTTTAAGTTTTTGCAAAATTTGTTCAATAAAAAGGTTCTATATTTTGACGCATCTGTCATGCAATGTGATTCCTTCTCTTCATTAGTGTCACCCCCTTGAAAACTATCACTTTATGGGGCCATGCAAACCTGTATTAATGCACTTTAAATGTATTTTTGTACAATGTACAATTTTCATGACAGTTTAATAGGTTATTCTTAGCCAGTCTTCTGCAGTAATAGAAGTGGAAAATGTGGTTAACATCCACTTATGCATGGGAAAATAATACCGTCGAATACCGTGAATCCGGTATAATTTTGAAAAATACTGTGATATAGAATTTTGGTCATACCGCCCAGCACTACTCCTAATAGGTATAGCAGTCTTTGCGGTATCTATGTGTTCAATCTCAGTGTTTGAGTTACTGTGTGTGTGTAACCCTCGACGGATCGCTTATTTATTTATAAAAGTACACTGTAGCATTATCTTGTTAGATTGTCATACGTATAGGTATCAGCAACAAACACAATAATAATACTTGTGTATAAGTAGTTTCTTTATATTGGTTTATAGGTGTACTAGCATTTTCAAGTGTGAACATCTTCTGTCCAGTAATTTTTCCTTAATTCTGTCAGCCTGACACATCACAGACACCCCTCAACACACTCAGTCTCTATATGCAATGGTGCTATAAGGAGCAGGAGAAAATAAACTCGACCAAGAACAATATTGAGCCACTGTTAGGTCTTATATGGATGGAGCAGTATATTGCCAATATAATATCAGTCTGCTCAAGTACATACAAGTAGCAAAGAGCACCAGCATTAACAGAAGACAGACAAAAATTTAAATGAGTCTTGCGTATTAAAAAGCCTTAATAAGCGATTTCAGCAGTAAAAAACTTTTCCCATTAATCTTCATTTTCACATTAATCCAAATGCAGACAGATTATACAATTAAATACAATGTCTATATTGATGTGGCACTTCGATTAGCTTTGCCACCTCAGAAGAGAACTCCAAAAAATGTAGTTTGCGTCTGAGCTTGATCAATGTCTGTCTAGGATTTGGATATTTTCCACATGTTCACACTACTTTGTCTTATGGTATTACCCCTGTTCCCCCTATCACAAATTTGTGCATGGTCAGTGAATTGGCAGCTCTGAATTTGTTTGTCATGAGAGAGTATGGATGTTCAGTTGTGTCCTTTGATGGACTTCTCCCTCTTTTAATGCTGCTTGACACTTGTATCTTTGTCAAAGAACAGGCGATTTATCCTACTGTGGCTCATCAGTTCCTGTTCACCAGTAGTTTTGCAAAATACTGCCAAGCTTGTTCCTGTCTTGTTGCTTATGCTGCCCAGATAGGTTGTGGGTGCCCACAACTATGCCTTTGAAAAAGAAACTTCCAAAATGGATGGATAGATGGATATTAATGTGTTTAATAAATATATGTAATGTTATTGCAAAAGCAGAACATGCAGAGAGGGAAATGTTGCATTATTTTTTTAATCAAGAGACTCAACAGTTCTCATTATCTTTATAGTGTTATTACCAACATAAGTCATACTGCCTAATGTTTTTTTCACAAAGCATCTTAAAGTGTATGCAACCCTCTGCCCTAAAATTGGTGACACCCTGATGTGTCACAGTGGGTTTAAATACAACAAGCAGAAGCAAAGCATCTTCTAAACATTCATTTTAAGATGAGAGTGCTTATCAAGCTACTTCAAGGCAAATACTGCTAAGTGACACCGCTTGTTTTTGATTTATTACCAAAGATATTTCAAATTATTACTACATTCATAGGTAATTTCAAATAACCTTTTTCAAAAGTACAGCCAAGAAAAATGTGCTATTAGCAAATTGCTAATATAGAGATTCTTTCTTGCAGAAATTAAGTCCACATTGAAAATACAGTACATTTTCATTAAAAAGTAAAAGTTAGTCAAATGACCATTACCTGTATTAAAACTAATCATACATTTACACATGATTAATTTAAGTTATATTTTACTACTAAATTAGGATCCTGAGGAGGTTTGTCATGTGGTGCGTGTGGCAATGTGCTGTATCAGTGCATGCTCCCAACCTCTCTCCTCCTTTCTCTTTCAGCCATGGACTCTGCAATGACATAATACAATTTGTCTTGCTACAGCAACAGTTAAATTCTTTGTAGCTATTAAGGGAAACGTGTAAATGAAGATTGTTGATCATTTTTAACTTGCACCTGGTTTGCAACATTTTGCTTTGTGCTCGGCCACAAATGGGTCAGTGTTAGAAATCAATGTGTAATGTCTTGCAAGAACTCCTGGAAAATTCAGCATTTTTAACTATATAAGAATTACCTAACAAAATTATTTGTTTAACTGAGCTGTCAACATTTTATTAACTCAATGCATTTTGTTTCCCTTTATTGTCTTTTGTAATATAGAAGATTTATGAGGAGTGGAATGTTGGTGTGACCACACATGCATCTTTGTTTTCCAGGCAATAAAATCTTTTCTAGCTTGCTGTTATTATTGAATAATCAACATTGCCTATTACATAAAAAAGCTTTACTTTGCAAAAATTCTGATCAGATTACCATATGATACAGTTTGCAGTGGCCATATAACACGTCCTGATAAACTGCTGAGTTATTGCAGGTATCCTATACCTGTATTGTATATGCTACAACTGAAAAATATATTTGATGTAATATGCTATTAAAATGAAAAATATGTGCTAAAAGTAGGATTTTTCCTCAAACCTTGATGGTAAACAACTGCAATCTGTGTTATTTCAAGTACACATATATGCAAGTAAATATGCTCCAAGTAGCCACAGTCCATGCTCTGTGACATTGGCTTCATTCCACATTACTTTAGAGATAGTGATAAACTTTGGCTATGAGAGATTATTAATATAATTACTACATTGAATAAGGGATGCATATGTAAACAGGCACATCTGTTTTTGAGTTAATTAGAGATGACAGTCAACCTGACCTGTTCTTTAGACTAGAAAGGAATGCCCTCTTAAACAGTAGGATTCCACGCACAATTCTAAATAAATATATCCCAGCAAAGATCCAAAGAGCCTAATGTACACTGTCTCGTCTATCTAAGGCAGATTTGTTTTGTTTTTAGATTGGACTATTTTGAATATTTTTGTACAATAGACACTGAATATAATGCAGCAACATTTAGTTGTATCAATCAATAAACACATCAATAACTTGCTTATCTACTGTGTGAGAGATAGGATTGTCAAGTGGTGGTGCTCATGATGTGTGTGTTGTTTTCTGAATATTCAAGGTCTTCCATTAAATTAATGAAATTGATATCAAAGAGGATTTTGTCACGATTATTACATTATTATATGTTAGCTCTTCGAGCTCTAGAAGCATTCTTGGAAATTCTCATCTTGAAGTCCATCAGTATATGAGTTATGACTCTTCGGGTGCCTCATTAATGTTAAGAGAGAACTTGTATGTATGTGTGTCTGTATGTTATATATTATGCATTTGTTGTGTAATATATATATATATATATATATATATATATATATATATATATATATATATATATATATATATATACAGTATAAATACACATAATTATTGACACCCCTGGTAAAAATGAGTATAAAGTGTTGGTTTAAAAAGAAATCACCTTTTGGTGAATTACCTTAATCTTGCACGAAATCTAACCTTTTATTGAAGTAATTGCATTTTAAAAAAATCCCTCATCAAAAGATAATTATTCTTAACAATTACTGGCACCACTAGCAGTTCTTATGAACAATGTGTAACTGAAGCATTTTTCCATTCATATCTGAATTAAGTTGATCAAAGAGGGTTGAAACTTTCAAGCAGTAAGCCATGATTTCCTGATTCACTGTAATATAAATATGAGATTGCACAGAGGGCAAATTCTCTTATTCATCTTTCAACATGGGAAGATAAGGGAAAACACAATTCTGATGAGAAAAGTGTATTGATCTTCATAAGTCACAGAATGACTATAAAAAAAAGTGTTACTTGAAAATGGCAAGTTTATTTTCCATCCCTGCACTATGAGCAGAATGGTAGGAGAGGTAAAAAAATATCCTAGGATAATTGTTGGGAAATACACAAAGTAGCAGCTTTTGAGTCAGTCTCCAAGACTATCATCAACCACCACCTCCATGCCAAAAGATTATTTGGAAGACATGCCAGAAAAGTCTTTCATGACATTTAACCACAAACATAAGCACCTGGAGTTTGCTAAAAACTACTGGAACTTTTATTAAAACTGTGTTCTATAATTAGACAAACTGAACATTAAGGTTTTTGGTAACAAACTCTTAAAATAGTTTTAACATGCTGTAAAAGACAAAGGATAGCTATACCATAAAGAACTTGATCCTAAGTGTGGATGTTCTGTGATGTTGTGGGACTGTTTTTCCTCCAGAGGCCCAGGAGACCTTGTTAGATTACATGGCATCATGGACTTAATGAAATACCAGGAAATTTTAAATTTAATCTTACTCTCTCTGCCAAGAAACTATTACTGGATCTTCCACCAGAGAATGATCCAAAATACATGTCCAAATCAAACATAGAAGTGTGGAGGTAACGTAGGACATAGGAAATCCTTGTGCTATGCTTATGAACATCATTAAAAGCTGCTTTTACAAACTGGTAATGCAGCACATGTGTAATCCAGTGCTGTCTTAAAATGATTTTCACAGCATTAAAGTAACATTCAGACTAAAGTAGATGGAAACACTTTCTGGTATACACAGGGTTGTCCTTTTGGTTTTTTTTTTTGTTTTTTTTTTGCTAGCTCCAGGTATTTACTTCATTTAGTAGTATATTGTGTTAATGATTTTAAATCCTTGCTCTTTACATTCATAAAGAGAATTGTGTAGCTAAAGTGCTGGCGGAATTTGAAGTAAGCAACCAGAGGAAAAATATGTAAGATGTAAGAGACAGCACTTTGTATCATCTATATGCTAACACTGCCTGCATACATATTTGCTGTACTTGCTGCCTCTTTATTGAAATAAAGTTGCATCATACAAATATTACTAAAGTAAAAGAAAAAATGTAGGCACAACGATTAATTAGAAATGACTGGGGCTTGCCATGAAGTAAGTGTGGTCTAGGTTTTTGAAGGATGTGTGATTTTGTGTACATTCAGGTCTTTTCCTATTTCATTCATCTTTTGCCTTAAGGGAATTTACCATACTCACCCCCACACTCTTCTGCAATGCTGACAGACCTTCATTAGTATGCTGCCATTACAATTGGTACAGTAGTTGCCTTCATCCCTGTTGCACAGGACCACTTATCCTTCTTGGCTTAACATGATCCCCGACTCCAGTGAGTTCCTACTTGTAGGACTTAGTAGCCTGTTCAGGTAACTTTCTTCAGCTTCTGTGCCATTTAAACTCAAACCAGGCTTTTGGTTGTTGTTATTCTGTATTTAGGAACAGACAAAAAGGCAGAAGGGATTTTGCTCTTATTTGACAGTTTAAAATGTTAATTATTTATTTTTTTCTTTTTTAACATTTGATAGACTACGATGTTTTTTGGAAATTCTGAGAGAAAACAAATAACCCTTCAACAGCTGAGCTGAACTTTTTTGCAATGGTAGATTTCTGTCTTAAGAAAAAGACTTTGTGTCTTTCAGTTATCATTTGGAGGAATTTCATCCCCATAACATGTTAACTCATGTTATATGAGTGACCTTAGATGCCTGAAGAGTCAAAATCTTGAATGATAAATCTTGAGACAGTGTGGTTGGTATTTTTGTTTGGGAAACTTCCAGATATCTAATTTCTCCTTCTTAATCTTCTTTGCGTTCTTTTGTCTGCATCATAATAAAGGTGTGATTGGTTGGAACATAACCATGCCATTTCATGAACTTTGTTATGCTATGTGGAAGTTTTTTGGTCTCTTAGCTATTGGTGTCAAGTTGTGATCAGACTAATCTGTCAAGACATTGTCAAATTAAGTAGTGATAATGTACATGTGGAATCTTTTTTACTACAACAGTTTGAACTATTTGTTGGTTTAATTATTGGATATTTTGTCATAAACTTTCTTATCTTTATGGTAATGGTATCACTGTTGTGGACAAGTGCCTCATCTAAGGCTGTCTCCTGCCTTATATAATGTGTATATGTTCCTTTATGCGTGTTGCAAGCCTTTTTGATGTTTGTCTCATGTATACCATTGGGCCTGCATTGGAATGCCGTAAGCTGCGTTTCTTGTCTCCGTTGTTGACTTTTTGCTTTCAGCATTGAAAAGGACAATCCGTAAAGTGTGTTATGGTTTATGTGCTATCTTGATCCCAAATCTAGACAGGACATGTGCTGTACTTTCTGACACGTCTAAATGATAATGGAGAGTGTTGTACGTGTGGTGGGGGACTAAGTTGGAGTCAACTGTTTGCTGAGGTCTGCAGCGTCTACTATATAGGCATTGTTTAATAAATATCTTGGGGTAGCCGTTTGATGTGAGTAGATATAAAAGATAATATTTTTCATTCTGTTTTGTGTCCTTTGTTTTACAATGGGTGTTAATCCTTTTGAAGAAAGTCCTAACGCAACTCTGTTTGTGTGATGAAGGGTAGTTGCTGGAAAACTGTAGTATAACAATCCTTGTGATAAACACTTATAATTAAACTGGCATGGTTACCTTTTTCAATAGAAATGTCAAATAAATTGATGCATCCGTTTATTTCTTTTTCTGTTGGAAATTGGATTGTTGGGAGTACTGAGATTATGTTCTTTTTGCTCACTTCATGTTTCTCTAAGTAGATCAAATCAATGTCATATCATTTAAGTGCTAAATAAGTTATGTTTGAGTGACACTAAAACCGAAGTAAATCTCTAGTACACGAATCACTAAATAGTGAACCTGGACCAAGTGACAGCACTATCTGGACCGTGAAGCATTTCTGATAAATGAATGAGAATGACTGATAACATTCATCCAACAACTTTTTCCCTTCTTGAGGTGTGTGCTTTTATTTGTGTCACTCAATGCAGAGTAAATCAATGCGATTGTTATAGTGCATGGGTAAAGTGGGCAGATGCCCCAAAGGAAATAACAGAAACGAAAGAGCAACAGGTAGAATGGCTTGTTCCAGAAAAAGGAAAGTAGACACAGAAAACAGAACTTTTAAAGATGAATGGATAAACCAATATATTGTTCATTAGTCCTGCAGGTACCTCAAAACCTGTTTGTCTCAAGTGCCACTATCAGAGAATACACGGATCGTTTGTGCAAACATGTCCACAGCTGTCTGAAGTAAGGGCACGTAAAATAACTGAACTGAGAGCCCACTATGACAGATCCACTAGAGTCCTCTCACATTCATTTACAGCCGAGCAGTGTGCAAATGAATGTTCAATTAAAGTAGCGTGGATTTTGGAGAAACAGAAACAGAACTCCAAAAATGGGCAGGATAAAATTATTGGCACCTTTTCAAAATTGTAGGTAAATCGTTTTATTTCAAGCGTATGATGCTTGTTTGAACTCACATGTAGCAAGAAACAAGTGCTGGCAATATAGCAATCACACCTGAAGCCAATTAAAATGGAGAAAAGTTGACTCAACCTTTCTGTTGTGTGTTTGAGTGTGCCACACTAAGCATGGAGAACAGAAAGAAGAGCAGAGAATTGTCTGAGGACTTGAGAACAAAAATTGTGGAAAAATATCAACAATCTCAAGGCTACAAGTCCATCTCCAGAGATCTTCATGTTCCTTTGTCCACTGTTCGCAACATAATCAAGAAGTTCACAACACATGGCACTGTAGCTAATCTCCCTGGACGTGGATGGAAGAGAAAAATTGATAAAAGACTGCAGTGAAGGATAGTCCGAATGGTGGATAAACAGCCCCAATCAACTTCAAAACATATTCAAGCTGTTCTGCAGACTCTGGTTGCAACAGTGTCAGCTCGAACTATCCGTCAACATCTGAACGAAATGAAACACCATGACAGGAGAGCCAGGAGGACCACACTGCTGACACAGAAACATAAAAAAGCCAGACTGGAGTTTGCCAAAATGTAATTGAGGAAGCCAAAATCCTTCTGGGCGAACGTCTTGTGAACAGATGAGACCAAGGTAGAGCTTTTTGGTAAAGCCCATCATGCTACTGTTTACAGAAAATTGAATGAGGCCTATGAAGAAAAGAACACAGTACCTAAAGTCAAACATGGTGGAGGTTCTAACATGTTTTGGGGATGTTTTGCTTCCTCTGGCACTGGATGCCTTGACTGTGTGCAAGGCATCATGAAATCTGAAGACTACCAAAAGATATTGGGGCGCAATGTAGGGCCCAGTGTCAGAAAGCTGGGTCTGCATCAGAGGTCATGGGTGTTCCAGCAGGACAATGACCCCAAACATACCTCTAAAAGCACCCAGAAATGGTTGAAGACAAAGTGCTGGAGAGTTCTGAAGAGGCCAGCAATGAGTCTGAATCTAAATCCGATTGAACACTTATGGAGAGATCTCAAAATTGCTGTTGGGTGAAGGTGCCCTTAAAAGCTGAGAGACCTTGAGCAGTTTTTAAAAGAAGAGTGGCCGGAAATTCCAGTTGAAAGGTGTAGGTGATGGTTATAGGAAGCGCTTGATTTCAGTTATTTTTTCCAAAGGGCGTGCAACCAAATATTAAGTTGAGGGTGCCAATAATTTTGTCAAGCCCGGTTTTTGAGTTTTGTGTGAAATCATGTCACATTTGGCTTTTTTTCTCTTGTTTTTTTGTGTTGTTCCAATGCATATAAAGGAAATAAACATGTGTACACCAAAACATTTGTAATTGCAACAATTTTCTGGAGAAATGATGCATTTTCTGGGAAAATTCCAGGAGTACCGATAATTTCAGCCATGACTGTACATGTATATGCAGTATTGCAGAGAACTGGAGTGTTCTCTTCATTGTCAGACTGCAATGTGTTGCCTTGCTTTGGTTCGCAAAGCAGAAATAGGTAAGTGCCAGTACAGTATAGAGGCCCACTTCAAGCCTTAGATTCAACAAAACTATGAATAGTGGTATACCTTGGTCAGTTTGATTCTTCACCTCAGGAAAGGGGTTCTCCAGAGACAGATTCAAATAATAAGAAAGAAACCAAGAGATCTCCTATCAGATCTTATTCTACCAGTATTACAGTGTATACAAAGAAAGTGAAAACAAATTTACATTGACATTTCAAACTATTTAGAGAATAAAGGGAAAAAGACTGATTGCATTAGTGTGCACATCCTCTAAACTAATACTTCACTAATCACCTTTTGATTTTATTGCAGCACTCTTGTCTAGTTGGGTAGGAGTCTATTGCTTTGGCACATCTGGACTAGGCGATTTTTGCTGACTCCTCTTTGCAAAAAAATTTCAGACATGTCAAATTACAATGGCATCTCCTGTGCACAGCTCTCATCAGGTCACTCCACAACTTTTCAATTGGATTAAGATCTGGGCTCTGGCTGGGCCATTCCTGAACATTGATCTGACATTGATGAAGCTATTGCTTTGTTGATTTTGATGTATTACTTTGGGTCATTGTCATGCTCAAAGATAAAGTTCCTCTTCAGCTTCCTAGAAGATGCTTGAAAGGTTTGTGCCAAAATAGACTGATACTTGGAGCTATTCTTGATTTCATCCACCTTGACTAAATCCTCTGTTCCAGCTGAAGTAAAGCAGCCCCAACACAGCACAGTCTCCACCATGCTTCACTTTAGATATGATGTTCTTTTGATGATGCGCTGTGCTTTTGCACCAAACATACCTTAATATAATAGTTCAATCTTGGTCTCATCAGACCATTATACATTTTTCCACATGGTTGTGGGAGACTGAGTATACATTTTTGTAAAGCTTAGCTGGGCTTGAATGTTTTTCTTTGTGAGAAAAGGCTTTTTCCTCTTGCTGCCATACCCTACAACCCAGACATACGGTATGAAGAATACAACTGATTGTTTTCACATGTAGGGATCAACTAGTACTTGCCTGGAAATCCTGCAGGACCTTTAATGTTTCTGTATGCCTTTTGGTGGCCTTCCTGACCAGTTTTCTCCTTGTCTTCTCATCAGTCTTGGAGAGACATCCAGGTCTTGGTACCATCACTGTTGACCCATATTTTCTCCACTTCTTGACTGTCTTCAGTGTGCTCCATGAGATGTCTAATGCTTTTGATACTTTTTTGTAACCTTGTCCTGATTGATTCCTTTCAATGATGAGATCCTGTTCACGTTTCAAGCTGTTTGCAGACCATGGCTTTTGGAGTATGTTAACGGCCAAGAGTATATCAGAATAACCATAAAGGAACAACAAAACTTTATCTGAGCTCAATCAGAACCACTTTAATTGATGTCAGGTGCATACTAACTACTATTTGAGACCAAACGTATTGTGATTGGTTGATTCTGAATGCAGCCACATCCTTGAATTTTAAAGGGTATACACACTAATGCAACCAGGTTTTTGTTATGATTTTTTCTTATTTATTCACTAAACAGTTTCTGATTTGGTATCACCTTCTTTGTATAGATTGCAAGTTTGCAATAAAGATGGAATAAGTTCTGACAGGATTTATCTTGGTTTCATTATTTTTATTATACAAAATCTGCAATTTTGGAAGTTCTGTGTATACATTTTATATCTACTGTAGATGAGCTGCATATTTTACATAATTCACAAAATTATTTCTTTCCACTTGCTCTTTTCTGTTCAATACTTACTATGTTCATTAGCTGCATTGGTCATTTAAATGTACAGCCTGTAAACATCAGTGTTTTATGTGACAAGTAAAAGTAAACTAAAATTCTGTGTATTTTTATTTTGATGTAAACCCTATGAAACTTTGTAACACCAAAGATTTATAGATCAAAGTGTTACTTTTAAATTTTATCGAATCTACCATTTTTACAGGCTATGCTACTGGTTGAAATTATATTTCTACCCAAAATTACCATTATTCCTACTAATTACCTGTTTGAATCCAGAACAATACAGTTTCCTGTAAAACTGAATTGATCTACAGCAGAAATATTTTACTCATGGACACTTTTATGTAGCATGCTCAAGTGTTGTGGGCTCTAGGGAAGTAATAAAAAAAATACACAAATATTTTATACAGAAAAGTACTCGGTTACTTGCACAGTTCCTCTGATATATGTAGTTGATTAACCCTCGGCACTATAATGGAAGTTCATTATCTAAGGAAATTTCCTGGGTGAACCCAAATAACACAGCTAACGAAAAATAGTAATATTTTTATGAAGTTTACTTGTATCAAATTGTCAGTTTGTGTGAGCCTTTTGTTAATATTGTGAGCCCACACACCACTTTTTTATATGCATTCGAAGACAGTCAATGTTTTATTGATCCTTGAGGGAAAATTCACATGCTGCAACAGCAACATTGTAAGTGAAGTGTTCATGGACACTATATGACAAAATATCCAGTGTACTATTAATTGTTAAGGGCATATAACAGGTAGAGTAAAATTTACATGGAGATTTAATTGTATTCATAGAACATTAATAGAGTGTATAGCAAAATTAAGTCATCGGGTCAACATTGACAAAAGTGATTTAAGCATTTTGTCTTTAAGTGTACAGTAACTCTTTGTATGATTTACAAATGAAGTAGTTCCATATAAATGGAGTCCTACCACCTTGCTATTATCTGTGAAATGCATTGCTGGTACCCCGTGAGATGAGTAGATTGCTTTTAAGTTGACTCATGTATAGGATTGTAAAGGTTGCCAGTTCTTGCCCAATCACATATTAGCTCCTTGTTTTTCATATTTACATATAATATTTGTACAAATGGAAGAAGTCTACAGGGCTTTTATGGTTTTGAAGTTACTTTAGATAAAAACCACACAAATAAAATAATAATAATTCCTATTTTCTATATTACAGAGGCAGCAATGTACTGTATCTGAATTATCAGATTTTGTCTTTGACATTTAGACTTTATTTAGACTTTTGGGAAATTTTGTAAATTTCAGTCTGCTGAAAAGATTTTTGTGTAAAACATTTCTGTTAATCTTAGTTGGTTTAAGATTTATAGGAAGTCTAAGAATCAAAAATCACCTAAGTTATTACATTCTTGCGCAGTGACAAAATCCTTACAATTTGTATTTGTAAACTCCTTGCAGTTTTTTTTTTTTTAATGAAATGAAACAGCAGTTTGATCAAATGTGTTGCCATGGTTTGGGGCATAACTGGATCTTAATCCTGTCCATTGTAATTTATATGTCAGTACTGGGAGATCACATTCTCTCTGTGTAATTATCTCCTGTTGACATATGGTGCTGTTTTCTCATTTTTAATTGCCTGGGTTATATTACACAGTTCCCTGTGGGTGCCATTTACTGTTTGGTATTAGTGTTAATGCATGTTGTGTATTAATTTTTGTTGTCTTAATTATTTGCCAAGATGAATAGCTTACAGATGATACACAAACGGCTTTGTGATTCAAAAATTACAATTCATTCAGCAACTGGGTAAAACCAAATATTTATGTACTGTGTGTGTGTATATTATATATATATATATATATATATATATATATATATATAATATATATTAAATATATATATTATATATATATATATATATATAATATATATATATATATTAATATATATATATTATATATATATTTATATATATATAATATATATTAATATATATATATATAATATATATATTAATTAATATATATATATATATATATATATATATATATATATATATATATATATATATATATAGTTGAGTATTGGCTTTAAAGCCCAGCTTTGGCAGTATGTATAGGGAGCCTGAATTCTCTCCCAGTGTGGATTTTTGACTGGGTACTGTTGTTTTCCTGCCATAATCCTAAAACATATGTGTCAGATTAATTGCTGAATCTGAATAAGTTCAGCTTGAGTAGATGGAGAGTGTACATGAGTGTGGTTTGTGATTGGTTCCTGACTGTTTCCTGTGCCTCTGAGGTCCTGAACTGGTATATTTGAAAGAAAAAAAAGATGGGAGGGAGCAGCTCATTTCAAGACCTGTCATTATTTTTTATTTTTAAGTAAGCTAAATTATCAACATTGCACAGTTTGTACCATCTAAAATTGAATTTACTTATCCACCCCCTTTTCCTGGTCTGAATCCTAGAACACCTGTTACAATCTTATTGGGTACAATGCAGGATTGAGTGATGAAAGGGACCACGGACCTTCATTGGGCATCACAATGCAGAAGGAAAGAAATGCAAGTTTAAGGGGAAGCATGAAAATTCCATGAGAAAATCACTTCAATGTGGAACTGAATTGGATTTAGATTGCTGTGCTTTCTGACCTACAAACATGCCCCTGTTTATAAAATTAACAACTAAATCTTTCTTTATTAAACCTGTTTGATCTAATTTTGGAGTTATTAAGCACTGAAATTTATTCTTGCACCAGTCTGTGTAAGACAGGAACCAGCCCTGGATAGAATGGCAATCTTGTACAACCGCAATATCTCAT
Source organism: Polypterus senegalus (assembly GCF_016835505.1). Lineage (NCBI taxonomy): Eukaryota > Metazoa > Chordata > Cladistia > Polypteriformes > Polypteridae > Polypterus > Polypterus senegalus. The sequence goes on from NC_053159.1 coordinate 49,232,236, forward strand.
ATTAGGTCACTTTGCCTTTTTTTAAGATAATATGCCCTTCTTTGCAATGTAGTAGAAAAAATGCAGTACCCAGAAAAAGAAAAAAAAAAGTAGACAATCTGTAGACTTCATACAGGAAGTGACCAGTCTGGAATTTAAATATAGTCATCAGGAGCTTTGTGACAGTAAAACTAACCAGTGTGCCTTGGTGCAAAAAAAGGCAACATAATATTTCCATAATATTTGCACAGTATATACCATTGAAACTCTCCTGTAATATGTCTGCAGCTAAGCAGAGTGCTTTCTTTTGGTTGTCAGCCAGGCCACCCATTTTGTTTACATTAATATTAGCAACAAACAAGTGCACTTTGATCTTTCTTTAACATTGTTTTCTTATTTACACTTTGATTAGCAAGAAAAAAACAAATAATAATCTAAGTAAGAAAGCATTCTCCAGTGATATGCTACTGTATTGTTTTGAGCTTTATCTTGGCGTTAGTGCATTCAGATCAGCCGAAATAACAAATGGCACTGTCATGAAAATGTTAATGCCCAGCTGAGGCCTGCTTTTTGTTGTGTTCGGAAGCAAACACAAACCCTGCCGATGGTATCAGAGAATAAATAAGCATGCTTGCAGGAGGTCTTCAGATTTCACTCCTTTATTGCCACCCCCAACCATTTTCTGAAACTGTGTCTGGTCTTATCTTTCCTGCATTAAAGCATTATATTTATCTCTAGGGGGCACTGTTGTCTCAAACACTGGTGTTCAGCCCCTTTGCTAGTAGTGAAAAACTTTCAGATGTATATAGTTTGAACATTACACTTTCATTTTGAATTCTTATGACACCCCAGTGATTGGCAGAAAACTTTTAAATTTTTATGCACCTCATAAAGCTGTTACTTCAGGTCAAATGCAGATGATGCATAAATTGACACCTCATTTGCGAACAAGAAGCTTCAGTTGTCAGTGTGTCCTGCTCCAGGTTAAAGATTCACTTGCTTTGTTTTTGGTTTGTTCTGATGATTACCTTGGTGTTTTTTTTTTTGCTTGTTTGTTTTTTTGTGAAGGAAAAATGGGGTCCATTTATATACTGATGCTGAGCAAGTGTTGGAATTTGGACAAACATTTTCCAGGGCTAAAATGAGAAATCTGCTGTCATCCATAACATAAAAGAGGGCGTAGACTCCACTGAACTGAGCTGCACGGTCTTTTGTTTACCATTAAGCTGCCTTCTAAGGCTGGGTAACTTTTTTTGTGCATGTTTTTTTTTCCAATAAGATATGTACCTGAGTTTATCGCTGAAGTGGGATGAGTTTGATTCATGTTACTGGGGGGAATTTTTACTTGTATTTCAATATAATCATTTTTTAATCATTTTTTTCCTGTGGTTTTCATTAAAGCATGTGTAATGTGTTGAAAAACAGGATTGAACAAAAGACAAATCAATTAATAAGAGTATTTACAGAATGTGAAATTATTCTGATCAAAGCTGCCGGTAGCGTCGGATCCATCTTCATGGAGTCATAGTGTAATTAATCACGATGTGCATGAGACTGGTCTTTCAGGGAGCCAAGGTAATTTCGAGCTAGAGGATAACACTTGATAAAACAACATTATTATTGTTTGGTCAAGTTACTTTACAATGTATCTTAAATTATTTTGAAATTATCTATGACTTTGAAAATGTTGATTGATAGAGCAAAGAAATGAGTATAACTATTCTGTTTATATAAACTTCACAAGAAAAGTTTTAATATATCTGACATAATATAGTGTGACAAAATAAAATTATAAAACAACTCTGAATTGGGTCATGTGATGACTTTGCAATATGGGATTTTTTTATCATAACGTTTGTGATGTCTTGCTTTCTTCCGTTCACATGCATTGAATCTAGGCCCTAGCATGCACTACCATGGGGCAGGTAAGGAGAAAAATGTATTTAGCTGTTAGCTGCTGTTTTCTGTAGAGGCAGTAATATCATTGCACCATAGGAAGCTTGCATGTTGACAGTTGTTATAATATGAAATTCATCCTTTGAAAGCATGGTTTGAGTGAACTCATATCTCATTAAGCCTGTCAAAGTGCAACACACGAGAAAACTTGTATCTCATTATACAGGTAAAATGGCGATCTCTGCTGTCACATTACGGTTACCTACTACAATGCTGCCATCAAATGGATAGCCTTTGAATTTTTTTTTTGGTGTCAACAATTTGTGGAAAAAGTATTATAAATGACAGTCAGTAGTTATTTTATCGTAAAAAGGCCAAAAAAACGGCTCATGGTGTGAAGTAACTACAGTAATCCCTCCTCGATCGCGGGGGTTGTGTTCCAGACCCCCCCGCGATAGGTGAAAATCCGCGAAGTAGAAACCATATGTTTCTATGGTTATTTTTATATATTTTAAGCCCTTATAAACTATCCCACACTGTTTATAAATATTCCCCGCAGAGTTATACAGCATAATCCCTTTTTATTCTCTTAGATATTAGGTAAGATTCATTGAAATTATGTATATAAACACACTGTTTATATACAGTAAAAAAAGATATTGAGTGTCTCCGATATCACATGTTACAGCCATTACGATAGACATGCCACCAGCAATAAATACGTACAATGCAACAAAAATAGTATACAGTAAATGTGTGTGTACAGTGACACTAAACGTACGTACATGTACTAAGTACTGTAAGTAGAAAATTAATTATGGTTACTCACCAACAATGACACGATGACTTGTCCGATAACAATGAGTTTTATTTTACTGCACAACAAAGGAGAGCGTTACAGCCCTTAAAAGAGCCACTTCAGGCGATTGTGTAGCACTGACGTTGTTCTTCTTCTGGCAGTCTTCAATCCAAATCCCTAAAGCAGATTCCATCCAGACTACTGCCTTATTACATCCACTTACAACTTGTTTTGCACCCTGGTTAAAAGGACACTGCGGCCGTAGATCTTATATTCCTTTCCTACTTTTTAAATAAAAAGAATCGTAGCCTTCAACAAATCCAAAACGTTTACCTTTTCGGCAATCGTTAACATCTTCCGTTTGCTTGGGCACGGCCCTGAAGCAGTAGCAGATCGTTTGGAGCCATAATGAAGAGCTTGACTATGCACAAAGATAAACACAAAAGAGCACAACTCTTTACACAGCGAAACACGTTGATGCTGAATGAGCGAGACGAGACTTCCTGGTTAACACTGCATTCAGCAAGCAGGAACTTAACTGCGTGCTCTGATTGGTTAGCTTCTCAGTCATCCGCCAATAGCATCCCTTGTATGAAATCAACTGGGCAAACCAACTGAGGAAGCATGTACAGGAAGTAAAAGACACATTGTCCTCAGAACCCGCGAAGCAGCGAAAAATCAGCGTTATATATTTAGTTATGCTTTCATATAAAATCCGCGATAGAGTGAAATCGCGAAAGTCAAAGCACGATATAGCGAGGGATTACTGTATATGGGTTGTAAGATGGATATTTTGATAATAATGATAGTGAAAATTAATTGGATGATGTGAAACCTGTAGGGTCTGGTAGCTACTCTGAAGTTGTTTACACTGCCATATTAGCATTATGAATCAATAATGTGGGTCTCTATTTCCTGTAATGAACCTTTATTTCAAGTAAAGTGTGTTTTTTATTCTGTTACCCTGTCCAGATCACATGTCAACAATAGTGTGTGATCTAGATACAAACAGTACTGAAGTTGTCCCTTTGCTACCTTTCTGATCTTGCCATAATGTTTTCTTTTTTATCTATGCAAGAGTTATCTTTTGTGTACACCTGGATTGTGCCTTTGTTTTTGAAAGTAGCTCTGTTTGCCTTGCTCATACTGTAAGAAAGAAATCTCTTTTACACTAATATAAAAGTTGCTCATTAGAAAAAAATTAATCTTCAGTTATTTAAAGTTTATAAGTGTTTTTCCTATATTCATGCTGATTTACTCCTATAGTCCAAAGACACTGGCATTATCCTGGTGAATGTTTTGCAGAGGATTGGCATTCATTTTATAGCAACGTAGTGTCTTCTGTCTGTTGTTACTTTGTTTATTCTTAAACAGAAAAAAATAAATGTATTGTAAATAGATAAAGAAATAATTAGATTAGATTCACTTGAAAAACAATGTAGAAATCTTATTTTTGGCAAGTATTGACCTCACTGATATCTATGTAGATTGCATTCCTAAGTGGGCTAAGTTCCTTTTTGAAATACTCAATACTATTTTCAAAACTCTGTGATCTGTGCAAGACTTGTAGTTGTTGATTCGAAGTGTAAATCGTTTGCCTGCTCATTGTTACTCTCTTTTTAAATATTAGCTCCAGTTTCAATTTGGTTCTTGAATTGGAGGCATTAACTCTTTATTAAATTGGATTTCTGCTATGTTATCACAATTAGAGTACATTGTTATCTGTGCCTGTGATGTACATTATTGCAGTTTAGAAAATTGACTTTTCTGTATCCACTCTACACCTTCCATGCTTTGCTTCTTTATGCCCTTACTGCCTGTGGCATCTGTACCTGCAAGTGACCCTTAAACACATCTTAGCCAAAGCTTTTTGTGACAAATAACATTCCTAATGCTCTTTTATAAAGAGAGCTCAGCTTAGTGGCACACTTTCAAGCCAACATTCTGTCTTGTTTTAACATTTGCAGTGGTTTTGATTTTCATTCTCAATGACTAAATCACTTTTTTCCCGCCGAGCCACTCAAGATAAGAAGCACAATAATCCTTTGCTTTGAAGTCATCTGTAATGTCTTAATAACTCTGAGCAGGATACTGACAGAAGACATTTTGCACATATTAAATGCAAATATGCTTTTTTTAGAGAGAGCTTCATGGTGGGGAGGGGGGAGCATTAAAGACTGGGAATACATTTCCTTGAAATATTTGACCTACATAGAATCTACAGCTTCATTTGCTAGACTGATTAATGAGGAAGAGAATAACAATGGTGCAATTTTTTCCCTCATTTTAATTAAAAATGATAAAGTAATTGATATTTACACATGTTAAATATACTTTTTTCTTCATTCATTAGGTCAAGGAACCTATCAGTTTTCCATTTCGTACTGTTTTTTCAGCAATGTTAAGGTGTGGTGTCTGAGCCATTTTACTGTCAAAGCTTCAAAATTCATCGTCGTTCACTATCCGAATGTATTGTAAGCTATTTGAATATATACACAATTATAAAGCTTCATATCATTTTATAAATCATTTTGGGTATTCTGTATGAAATTTTCAGTGGTTTCTTAAGTTACCCGTACCACATCTCAGAGACACCTATATTGATTTTCTGGTAACCCTTAATAGGTCTAGTGTGGATGTGAGCTTTGATGGAGTTGCCCCCATCCAGGCTTAGTTTCTTCTATGTCACAAGTACTGTCTGGACAGGCTCTGTCATCTGTTACCGTGTACTGGATTAAGTGGTTCAAAAATGTATATATGGATAATGGAAACTCTTGAAGTGAACACCATGATGCTTCAGAACTAATAAACCATCAGTAACCATAAACCCTATAGCAATAAGAGCACAGAGTTTGATGGTTGATACAAAAAATGAATACTTTGTGAAAGAGGCTGTAGCCTTTTTGCAAACTGATATCCAACACATGTAAAATGGTTAGAGACTAAAATACCCACTGGCATAGCTAATTGAAAAATTCTGAACTGTGGGTGGAGTTTTTCTTATGCCTTGATAGGTATGACTGATGGACAGATTTTGGGAGAAAAAGAGTACAAATCACAAAACTCAATGAGTGCTCACGGAGAGGTGAATAATGGTGGGGCTTTAGAAAACTGATCAGGCTTACAAGAGATAGGTGGATCTGCACCAATCTCTTTGGTAAAATGTGCAATGTAAAAAACATGAAGGTTCCATTTTCATCAGTTGATTAGTCCTTCCATTTGGCAAATAGATTGTGCACAGAGTTTACTGGGACCTTTTCGTGATTCCTGATATGTACTTTCATAACTTCCTTTCACAATTTTTGAATATTTTGTATATTGAACCCATACCACTGTTGTATACTAGTATCCAGATACAGCTTTATTAACTACCGACTTGTCCTGCAATTACAAAATGTGTGTAAACAGTGGTAATGTATCCTGATCTTGTAAGTCACACTGGGCACAGGCATCAGCCCAGTGCAATATAGTTCTACAAACAATAATAACCTTGTGATAAATGAATATTTGTCTACTGCTTTGTTATTCTGTCCTATATAGATCTTAAACTTTTAGTCATTTTGTTTGCATTTAGATGACATATTGTCATTGCTGATTTATGAAATGAAAACTTGTCATACACCTTGTATCTTGCTTTGTTTTTAGACGGCTAAACAAAGCAGCCTCGCCTTAAACTAGACAGTAAGCAATTTTAGACTACTTGTATGTTGTTGTAGCAAATATTATTTGGTGGGCAGCAAATGGCACTATGTGCCTTTTAACCATGTTCATGCTAGTACATAATTCATGATTTGAAAAACAATTAGGAAGCTTATGAAAGAATTGTACCAGTTGGGGTAATTATTTAAATATGATGATGAATTCCTTTTGGTGAGGGCTATCTCTGTGAATTTAAAATCGGGAACAATTTGGACATGTTCATTAGTCGTCTATGTTTGTGTGTATGTGGCTCAGATTGCATACGCTGTTTCGTAAAAGTATGATCTATTTGTTTTATTAGACATTTTTTCACTGTGACTGAAAGCAGATTTTTTTTGCACTTATTAAGTGACACATAATTTTAGAATACTGTGTTAAAAAGAACTGTTTCAACTGCAAGACATTTGTGGTTAAACTCGCATGAAATGCTTTTCAATAATATTTCAATAGGGTTTAAGTCTCACTTCCGTTTCCCCCATTATTTGGACATTGATGTGCGTGTGTATTATCTTGTTGCTTGACCCAGCTCTGTTTTAGCATCAAGTTGTGAATGGAAGACCTGTCATTTTTGCTATATATTTTCTGACAATGGATAAAATTCAGGTTTCCTTTCATAAGAAAAATCTTTTAATATTTACAGCAACAAAACCTCTACAACAATGCTTGATTGTAGGTACAGTATGAAGTTTTATTTGTGGAGTGCACAAAAATAACAGGGTCTGTGTCATTCAGAAATGTTGACTTATTGCTCTGTTACAACAAATTTGAGGTTTTGCTAGTAAGGACGGTTTTATACATTGCTATGTCATACTCTACTTGTTTCCAATTTTGTTGGAATAAAAGACAACCCTAGTTTAGGAAAGAGAGAATATTGCTTTAGGTATCTTTGTGACAGGATGGAAAAACATTACACGTAGCCTGACATACATTTTGGCATGGTGATCACAAGATAGATTGCTATGTCAGGTTTTTTTCTTTTTGGACAATGTGCCTGGTTTAAAATTGCTATGTAACTTTGTCTAAACTAATAGCTATCAATGACTACTGCATATTACAGAGTTGTCATGAATTACTTTGCAGTAAAATGTGTCCCTAGAATGTGTGTGCTAATACCTTCACTCTGTTGGTAAGGATCAAAGTTGGATTTGGCTGGATTAAATTGAGCTTGATTGTTAGCCAGAATACTCACTAAGATGACCCATATCACATTTGTCATGTTGCATTAACTACAGGGACTATAATAATTGGGATATGAAGACTACATGTTTGATTATGACCCATTCTAAGGAAATGGAACAGGGATATTTTCTGTCTTACTCTCTTCTGTAAACTAATGAAATTGATTAAAAAATGTCAAAATTCATGCAAAAAATGAAATTATGGTGAAAATCAGGCAGCAAGTAAATATTGTTTCTTTGTACCATACATACTGTAGATTATTGTGTGTGATGTAAGCAGACTTCTGTTACGGGGGACTACTGGGTACGTAGGCAGATAAATTTGTCTCTGGCAAGCTGTGGGTTTGATTAAGTAAAGGGAAAGGTTTACAGGAGCACAGAGCCTTTGTTATATTCAGCCAGTCTACGGTAATAGGTTGATTTGACTGTGCTTATAGTGGAATAAAAAAAGGAGATTTGCAGTGCCATTTGAGAGAATTGTTTTTAATTTGTGAATCTTAGTTTCGGATTGATTAGTTTCTTTATAAGTGTATGATTAAAAAGAGAGTGGTGCATGTAAAAATGTTTTATAATGTAGTTGAAATGACACAGGACCCATGAGATCAGAAATCTGTTACAGAATTGTGTTGCTAGTTGACAATGTCTTTGGCTCAGCCATGTAATCTGCTGTTTTAATATTATTGACTTGGTGTCCTTTTAAAATAATGAAGTGTGGTTTCCTAGGATGCATTAATAATTTTTGCTTCCAGTCACTGATAGAAAATATTTAACATAGAGAGTAATTGTTTTTTCCCCCTCCTGTTAATAAAACTCTACTTGCGCTAAAAGTCTCGGGCCTTTTTTCTGTTGGTTTAATCAATTTTAGACATAAACAAAACCTCTTTATTAATGTTCTGCGATATCTCAAAGTAATTGCTTCTGTGCTCTGGATAGGATTTAATTGCCTTGGGATCTTTCAACAAATAAGCCTGAAATTAATGAGCAGAATTCATTAAGATCATTGAAAGACAAAGTTTTGAAATGCTATTTTTGGGTCTTGTGTTCTTTTTTTTGTTAGCTCGAAAAGGATTTGTTTGTAGAATTTTATGTGTTTTTATTCCCAAAGCATTGCTTTATTTTTCTCTCAGGATCATTATTCTAGTGTTTTTCCCACATTAGCTGTTAAGCATGACATTTGATGTAAGATAAAGCAGCCGGCTGTTGCTCAATGGTTAGAGATTTTGTTTAATTGTACTTTAGAGGTGCAGTGAGTGTTTTGCTGAGGTGATAATTCCACAGATCACCTTAGTTCTAGTTACAGAGCTTTTAAAATAGTTTTATGAAGTTCACATTTTTATACCTGTGGTTTGACAGATTATACTGCTATCACTGTGAAGATTTTAAAAAGCAATGAAAGCAGACAAAGAAAGAAGTGGGAAAAGTAACAAAATGAGCAAAATATTTCAAATTGGCAACATTCCTTATGTAGATGCTAGATGGTTAGAAATGTCTGTGTATCAATATTCTGAGTCTCTTTCATTCATCAATAGCTTTTATATTTCTACCCAGTCTGTTCATTTACCACACTGAAGCTCTCAAATTCTGTGCTTCTTAACAAGGAAATTAAGATTCAGTGAACTGAAGTTCTTTGGACATTAATTAATCTACAGTAATGCTGGCTAATATTAATCATCTTCTGCAGTGCTTGTTGGATGGAATCATATTAAACTGCAGCAGACCAGCTTAGCCAAGGACAGTCCAAATGGTTGATCACTCTGAAAACTTAATTTTCCTTTATCGTGGGAAATTATGCCGCAAGTGATGGACCCTTAGCAAAACTGTATTATTAGTTTGTGAGACCAGATACCTGTTTGTCTACTGTGAACCAGAAGTCCAAGGTTGTATACTAAAGGTTGTATGCTCAACAAACCATTTAAAATAATAATAAATCTTCCAACCATTCATCAGTTTGGAAGCTTGATTAATCCAATTAATTTTAACAGAAGAATAATCAATCTGATGTTATTAAAATGTTACTCTAGGACATGCTGCGAAAATTTCATATTTAACAAATTGGCAACGATTTCATGCACATTTTATAAACTGTGTTTTCTTATATTTACCCTTATCAAATTAAACATATTATGGCATAAATCCTACATACTGTATATGTGATTGAGGATAATTTTACAAAAGCATATATATTCCTTTTTATGGATTTTTGCAGATTTTTTTTTTACAATGTAAATCTGACTGCAAATATACTGTACATGGGTTTTGTTCGTAGATCATGTAAATTTTACATATGTGTCCAAATTTAATCTTCCTAGAGATGCTGGGTCATATTATGACAAAACCTTCTCATATTGGTTAATTCCTTCCTCTTTGCATTAGGCATTATTGAGCAGTTTGAAAAGTGAATAGGTATTAAATGAAATGTGTCTTTCATGACATCTGCTGATCTTCTGTTCATTTTTACACACATCATTGGATAAAACACAATTCAAATAAAAGGTTACTTTGGCTTGAAAATAACTGGTATTTTATTAGTCAGTCTATTTTTTATTACACCTTTATCAGTATTTTAAGGCTTAAAGTTATTATATGTATGTTTCTAATATTATTCTTAAGCCACATGACTGTCATTCAGAGTTGCTGTAATGTGGTCTCATTTTCTAAGTTTGCATACAACTTAAATGTCCGTTGCGACATGTGAGTGAACTTATGCTATTTTAAAGCAAATGTGTGACGTTAATTTTGACACTTAGTTTCTGTATATGGCTTAGTTATGTCCTTTAGTCCAGATCACAGCCTTCCTAAACTAATGTTACTTATTTGTTGCCTGGAATTTGGAATTAAAAAGAATAAGTAAATATAAATATACAGGGAAAAAAGGATGTCCAGGATGGGATTCATTACCCAGGAGTCAAAATATGTGAGATAACATTTGCTAGCCACCCAAGTCTATTATATTGCCCATTTTTCTTCAGCATCTTAGCGTCATGTATGTTGGATTATATTACAACTCTGTATAGGCTTGGTAATGTGAAAGGATGTGTGAGTATACCTTTCAGTGGTTTGGCAACCCCTTAAGGTTTGATTTCTGGATTGTGGGCTGTACTGGTATAGACACAGCCTTTCTGCAGTGCTGGATTAAAGCAAGATGAGTAAAGCAATTAATGAAATAGTTTACCAGAAATCAAGTGAGATGTCCTTGAGATATCTGGAAGATTTTTTCATGTACAAATAAACTCATTGTAAAATATTCTAGTCCACATTTCCATTTTCACCAGGTATAAAATGCCCCAGCACATTCAGAGTTGATAATCTTATGCCAGTTTAAGTGATGTTTTGTTCTACGTCACTTGTGCTATGACATGAAGCAGCTCCACTGGGTCCTTTTAGTGGATTGTCTCAGCCGCATTTTAAGAGCTAAGTACATATCTCAACAGATGGTGTGCTGTAGTTGATGAAGCCTACTACATGAGGTTATCAAATATGCCATTCCATATCTAAGCAACATATTAAAGTGTGGTTCATTTAACCCGCTGGAGCTTTAACAGTTTATTTTACATGGCTTTCTGTTGCATGTTGTGGCAGAGTTTTTACACTAACATATGAGGAGGATCAAATGCTAGCACATCCAATAGTTCTGAATCCATGATAACTCATGAAAAGAAATATTTTTGTCTGGATGATGAGCATATACACCATGACTCTACCTTGTCCAGATTATGTAATGTAAATATACCATTTCTTTACTTAAATGAGTGAATTAAGTGCTAAAAGTAGTACCAAAAATGTGCTAAAGTTTAAGAAACTTTAAAGGAGGATTTATACTTCGTCATTGAACTGTCTTTCATATGCCTTTTGGGGTTTTCTTCATGGAGCCATGTTACATGCTGAAATGATTTGCATTTAGGCTGCAGTTTCTAGTATCCTTTTCTAATCTCTTATGCATTACGCTTATTTGTATAAATTGGATTGTTGCTGACAATGCATAGCTTATTTATTAATTGGTGCTTGTGGGATAATGACAGGTGTGTTCTTTAATATTTACATTTATAAAGGAAAGCACAGAAAACTATAAATGTTTGTGTATGAGTTCTATATCAGTGGAAAAGAAGCCCTTAGATTTTTCTAAATTTGTTTTTACTTCTTAGTTAACTTGTCTATGAGGCTTTTTTTCTCAAAAATTATAATAACAATTTGCTTTATTCATTTCCTGTTTATATGATGAATGTTTATTTGTAGGAGGCACACACTCCCTGAAAAGTGTTCTTTTATCTTGCAGCCTAATATTGGAACATGTAGCTTATGAACCATATATGAAAGGGCGCAGCACTCTTTCTTTGTTTTTCTTTGTAGACTGTGCTTTTTTAATGTGGTTAGTGACACACTTAATGAATTGGCAAGCTAATTAAAAAGACAAACTTAGTTATGAGACACATTCTTCAGCTCCTAAAGGTAGAGAAGAGAGAGAATGAAAATAAACTTAAAGGTCATTATAAAGTGAACAATACTACACATCCTGCCTGTGACCCACTATCACTAAGTAGTTAAGCCAACAAATTATTCAGCAGTAGATTGGCAAGAAACGCTACTGGGGCTCCTTTATACTTGTGCCTTTATTATGCCTCACTTTTGACTGCTCTTTTTATTTTTAGCCCCATCAAAGTTTTCTTTCTAACAATTATTTATTTAGCTAAAGTTAAAAAAATTAAAGCTAAATTTCCCCCTTGGGACAAACAAATTGCTATCTAATCTAAACTAATCTAAATACTTTTACATGTGTGTGGATAAACACAAGCTTCATCTGTTTGTAAATAGCTCAAAATCATGTCTTCATAACCATCTAAAGTATAAATTACAGTGACATACTATGTATTGGTTATATTTGCTACACACCACGATATGCAAATAATTAAGAGCACATTTAGAACAAACTCTGATTTGCTAAATATAATAATGCTCACCCATGCAAGCACGCACACATACACACATAAAAGGGAAGGTGTAATGCAAACATTATACTGTATAATTACTTTTTGTGGACCCTCTGGGAAAAATTCAAGCTTCCTTCTTGCAGAAGTAGCTAGCCTGCTTTATCTTAATGTCACTCCCCCAGGGTTCTCATATCATTTTTTGTTCTGTCAGTTCAATTTACATTCTCCAGTGTGCCACTGGGTCTCCCCTTCAAACACTAAGCTTACCTGAGGGCCATATTTTGTACTGCTCCTGAGTGTCAATTACTGGAGTCAGCTGTTTCTTCAGTAAATTTTTTTACAGTCCAGTAAGGCTGCATTTAGTTAGCTTTATCTCACACTATGCACATAAGTCCATTTTTTTTTTTAAATAATCTGCCACCTGAGAATGTCTCTGAGCTGTCTTTTCCAATAAGTGCATAATTTGACTTCAGTAATTTTTTGCTTAGACATACCCTTTCATCTGTACCTCAGAGAAATATATTAGCCTTACAAACTACAGTATGTAATTTCTAGCTTGTGATCTAAAGATTAGGGTGTGCAAAGGAGTAATTGGTTAAGACATGTTGGTCAAGACAGCACTGTACAGGTACAACGTTTTTAATATTCCTCAGTGGACTTTGAGGAGGTTGACTTTTAGATTTCTACATCAGTGCAATGGCATCAGAATAGAGTTTGATTTCATCTGAAGTGCAGGAACTAGAGCAAATTGAAACCTTTTGACCATGGAGAGAATTATGTGACCTTTGACATAATTATAGATGATTTCTATTCCCTGTGATCTCTGAAATGACATTCTTACCATTTTATGGTTGGTTTGGAAAACATTTATGTGACATCCTAATATTTATAGTTATAAATGGCCTCTCTCCATTTGTAGTACAAATCATGATTCTATCTTCAACCTTTAGGGTAGGCTTTTTGCCACATGCTAATAAAGCATTCCTCTCTCTCTGCATTTCTTTGATGATCTTTAAATATTAGTATGGTGGCACAGGATCTGAATTCTGGTTTGGTCAGTAATGTGATAATGAAATCTTTGATGTGTAAACAGACAAAAAAACAACAACTTGCTTTAATCTAAAGCCAAAAGAGTTTTTATTTCAGTTCAGCAGTTTTCAGTTTTGAAGTACTGCATGATGATTTAACCTTTTCTTTTTAAATGCAAAACAAAAAATATGCGAACAAACAGTGTTCAGTGATTTTCCTTTTTTTTTAATCAGTCATAAAGGTCTAGATTGGGTGAATGTGATAATAATAAGGCAAATGCACGAAGATGAATCTAAAAGCAGAATGCAAAGTGGAATATTTATTAGTTTATTTAGCATAAATTCTATTTGGGTGCAAAGTGTGAAAAAAAAAGCTTTGATTGCCTGTCATCCTTTGGTGTCTTGGTATTCCACTGTGAGATTAGTTATGAAATATGTATAACTTAAATGTCATTAGCAATACCACCTGGTGTCTCCATTTGGTTGAATATGTTTACCGAAAAGTAACGAAGTAGAACAAAGACATCAAGGCCAAAACTAGCAAAGACAAAATAAGTTAAGTGATGTATATAAATGAAACAAAAACGTTTGTTGGACTTGTGAAAACAGTGTTCTCACGTGTAGATGTGATCATCCTTTTATGTAATTGATTTACCTTTCTGATAAATATTTATTACTTTCTGATGTGTTCAGAAGAAAAAAATAACTATTGAGGTGTGAGGATTCCAGACTGGGAACCCAAAAGATATTAAATAGTTATTCTGAGGCCCTGATGTATTTTTGTGCTTTGAATGAACATTTATTCAGTTTTATTGTACCCACACTCTGAAGTTTGTTTCCTAAATCTGTATGTGGTGATCTACTATATCTGCCTCAGCATTTGAAACTAAACTGGAAACTCATTTTTCCCTTCAGCTTTTTTATTTCAAAATATATTAGGTTCATTGCATGCATAAAGGGAACTTCAACTGGTGGTTTCTATTATTTCTATTTAACTTTTTCCTCCACAAAAGACAAATACCGTACGTATTTGTTGAAATATGTACTAAAAATAATTATCAGTGCATATGTCAAATAAGACAAATTATTAAAAAATTATTTGATGTTAATTTTATTATGCATCTGGATGTTTGTTTTACTGTAAACTAGAAAGCCTTATGGATATAATTCAATTGTGCTCAGTTGCTTTCTTTTAACATCATTTTTTTTGTTCCTTTGGCAGGCACTGCTATTTCAAAGCTAAGAGAAACCAACTTTGTTTCTTGTTCTGTTTTTCCACTAACACAAACTCCCTTCTAGTTTGATATTTGTTTATCATTTAAGTCAGAACAGCTTATCCTCTTGAGTGTTTGCAGAAGCACTTTTCTGAACTTTCTGGCTGCTAAGTTGTAATTGTAATATAAAAAGCACCACTATGTCATATGTTTATAATGTGGCTTCAGAAGTGCTTTATACAGGTTATGGATAAACTAAATGAAAGAAGTTTTTATTTTATGTTGATTTATACTCAACATATCATGCTGTTTAACCTAATATCCTATTAGGCCTCTGATTTGCTTTTCTGCATTGTCTTGTTGTGGACAGTGATTTATGTGACCTATTAGAGTACTTTCTAGTATCAGAAATGTGATTGTGGTTTTATTTCTGATATTTGTTTACTTCCAAAGTGTCAAATTTTACAATATACTTTTTGAGAGAGCATTTCCACAAATTATTATGAGAGGCAGGGAGACCTTGAAACGTTACCTCAGACAGGCACATATTGAAAGATGGGCAAAGTTAAGAGCTGAAAGGAAATTGATGAACAGCAAATAAAGCAAGAGTATGAATTGAAAGAGAACTCGAGAACAAAAGGAAGTTTACACTGAAAAGAAGCTTAGAGCTAATAAGGGTGAATAAATCAGTAGTCTGGATGCCTGGGACTATCCTCAGGCCAGACACCAGATAAAAGTCCAATAATTAAATTTATTACTACAATAATGTGCACAAAGCACCCTCCAGTCCACTATATTCATAAACAATAAATCCACAATAATCAATAATACAAATCCTCTTCTCCCAGACGTGTTGTTCCCTTCCTCCCAGCTCAGCTCATCCGTCTGGGATTTCCCAGAGTCCTTTATAGTCCTTGACCCGGAAGTGCTTCTGAGCCCTCAGTCCATGTGATTATCCAGCACTTCTGGGTCAGGTAAACCCCCATCTAAAGTCTGGTTTAAACTTGGTATGTCTGCACAACAGGTTGCAAGGGCAGGACAGCAAAAATAATGTCAGATGACACATCATGCACTGGGTTTTTGCCAAGTGTTGCAATATTTTGCAATGTAGCCATTGCTGAAGAGAGGAGA
Source organism: Polypterus senegalus (assembly GCF_016835505.1). NCBI lineage: Eukaryota > Metazoa > Chordata > Cladistia > Polypteriformes > Polypteridae > Polypterus > Polypterus senegalus. The sequence continues at coordinate 49,248,085 of NC_053159.1, forward strand.
TTGCATCACAACCAAGTCAGAGAATGTATTGTGATGTATACAGATGACATCCAGAAATCACATGTAAAACAGCCCTTTGTGCCTAGGGAAAACTAATTTTAGGATTAAAATGGTGAGAAGGTGCAGTAACATTAGACTGTCCACTATGCTTCTCAGCCTACATTAAGTAACAAATGCTGATGCACTGCTGATTCATTTTGTGAAATGTACAAGTTAGAAACAAAAATGTTACACTGATGCAGCAGGTAGCTATTCAACTTACAGGGCTTGGTTAACACTGAGAAAATAACCTAAAATATTCAGCAGCTTGTTGACCACTTGTGATATATTGAATATTGAATGTTCCAACAATGCTTCTGTCACAAATGTCAAGTGTTCAGCCTTAGGAAATGACATTAACCTTTCAGTATCAGAGGGTTATACACCATTATGAACAGATCTTGTCTTATGTAGTCACAGAGAGAAATCTCATAACAATAAATAAATAAAAAGCTCCCCATTAACCAATATTTACTCTGGGCTCCAAACAGATACACTGCAAGTTTTAAAAATGCTACTGTTATCCCAATAACTGCATACTGTGATCATGTTTCTTCAGTCCGAAACCTCACTGTTACTAAAATGTAAACCCTCTTAATGGTCCAAGCGTGACAAATTTTAATGCTTCTGTATACATACATCACTTTCTGTGGTCAACTAAAGTTTTATGGTAGTGTAAAATACATATGCTACTTCAGAACAACCATGAAGGTCAAACTGATGATGTTTCTTATAGAAATTAGTTGGTGGGGTCTAAATTAGATCTGAAAACAAAATTTGAGTATATGATATTAATGCAGTAATTAAGTTCATTTTTGAAAACATTTTTTTTGTATACTTTGGAAAAAGACCACACATCAACATGAAATAATCCTTTTAAAAATCTATTTACTAAAATATTATCTTTTAAGATGCCCATTGTCTTTGTATCATGGTAGAAGAGTGCTATGTTTTCGTGTAGAACAAAACTTTGTAAATAAACGTTGCTGTAAAGAGTAACTCTGTACTCTGTTTATAAAGCTGGGCTACCAGAAAGTATACCTGCACTACTATGTTTGCAAAGGTGATAGCCTAGCACACTGCCATATTCATTAACAATTTGTCCACCCCTGGCTGGGTCTACTTGAACTTACTATGCTTGAAGGTTTTATTGAAAGGAATTTATCTACTGAGAGATAATACTATGGTGCAGAGCCTACATATTATAGTGGAACTTCTGCATATGTCATTGATGCACCACTCGCTATCAATTGACACAAACTGCATGTTACAGAAACTAAAGATGGCAGCGAACATAATGAAAAATGTAAACTTTGTCCAAATGATAAAAATACCTTAAAATACCATACAATTAATTCTCCATAATAAAAATAGCATACATCGCACGGAATAACATTTATGACAGTATTTATTTACCATGTGCTGTATTTGTTGTGATGGACGTCAGGCATGATCTGGCATCTAAACTAGCATGGTATTTGGTTCCTTATCTGGCTATGAGGCTGCAGTACTGAATGGCCAAGAGAAAAGGCTGGCTGGAGGTTGACAGGTTTTACCAAAGTTGTAGGGAATATGATGGCAGGGATGGACCAAATACTCTTATCTGCCTAGGAGACCAGTATAATGGAAGTAGAGGGGAATATAGTCTGCTTGGACTATTTGCTCCCACAACATGCTAGGTGGCACCATCCAAGGGCTATGTTGCCTTGTATGGGCATCCATAAGGCACGCTTGGATCCCTGATCTCATGGGGCAGCCCTTTTGGGTTCTGTAGGTGCAACCACATGATCCCTACTTTGTCGGGTTTTCATCTGACTGAAAGTGCTTCCTATAGGCAATATCCTGGCACCAGAAGTACTCTAGGGTCTTATTTAAAAGAAGTTGGATGGAAGAAGACAAAGCACACTTGGGAGGAGTGGAGGAGAAAAAGGGAGAAGAGAATTGTATTTGGTGTTGGATTGAGATTGAAACCTTTGTGAAGGTATTTTGTTAAATAAAATTCCTTTATTTGATTCTGGAACTTGTGTCTGGTTTGGGATGCTGCTATGCCCCCTAGTGGTCACAGAATTCTGCAGGATCTGTTGCTTTAATCCATACCTAGAAGCAATAAACAATGAAAAGTCTGTTTGGAGTTGCAAGTAGTTGATGGGAAGGGGTTCAATAGCTTAATTGTTTAGAGTAACATAGGAAAGCTTGGCACACACAGAACAATTTTGCAGACTGCTGCATTCAAAATTCATAGCTATATCTCTTTTTACGAGTCATCTTTATGTTTATTTCAAAGTTTGGAAATCATGGAATAGATTTACTGTATCTCTATTTCCTAAAATGGCTGCTTCATGCCTTTCGTAAACTGTAATTTTACTTCTGTTTGAACTGTACATGACCCTAGTAAGAATGACTATGGATATATTGGTAAACATGTTTTGATATTAGGTAACATTTCTGTGATTAACTACCAACACTTGTGCCAAATGATACTGACAAGAGCTACATCTCCCCATAGTCCTGTAATAGTGTATGCTCCAGTTATAGCATCCAATCACTTAAAAAGCTGCAAAAGATGGGAAACAGGTGCCAGTCCATTGCAGGCAACACTGAAACATGTACACCCACTTTCAGGAGAAACTCATAAACATAGGTCATTCATATTGCAATTGTGCCATTCAGCTTCCTAAGGAAAAATGCCTGTTTTGAATTTGTTTCACTCCCTTTTCAATGTGCTTAGCTCTGTCAGCCTGTATATTAAAAAAAAAAAAAAGAATTGTTCAGCCTTGTCCTAAAGTTCATGGCACAAACTGGCAATATCATTAAATTATGATCATTCTGTCACCCAGATGGTCTCTTTTTATTAGTAAAAAAAGGCCCATCTGGCAATTGTTTATAGAAGTTCACAGCTGTAGAATACAATTTTAAACACAAATGTTTTTGAGAGAATTAAACCCTTTGGGGCACAGCAAATTATGTCACTTGCACCTCTGTGCAATAGTGGGAACCATCTGTGCGGGACCCAGTTTGTGGCCTCATGCTGTTCTTTAGAAACTGAAAATAATCCATATTGTACAAAACCGACAATCTGGCCTTTTTTTTATATTTAAATGCTTTTAATTCAGGGCCTAACCCATTTCTACTGAATCTGTTAGCAGTGTATCAAGACTCACAGGGCATTTGGTTCTTTATAAAGGTATTCTGAGGTTGCGGTAAATCTATAGTAGTTGTTTAAATCAAACCTGAATCTTGGCTGTTTTTGTGTAACTGAACTGGGGCAGTTGTGTGGTGTAAGCTGTGTTAGGATGCATCTAAACTACAGCAGCCCTTGAATCTCATTTAGTCAGACCACAGTGACTTACATTTTCTTCTACGCCTCATACGGATCAGGTGAAATTTCAATATTCTCTGTCTCTCTCTTTCTTTCTTTCTTTCTTTCTCTCTCTCTTTTTCTTTTTGCCTCCAGCTTCACAAATCATTGTGCTCATCCTACATACAGATGAGACTTGGCAAATATTTCTTCAGAGAGTTGAGAAGAACAGTTATGCAAGGCGTTGAGTATTTGAGTACGTCTGGAATGTGGAGAAAGAACTCTGATATACAGTATCATAAATTTTGCTTTCCACCGAGGTACTCTAGAGCCATTACAATGTTGTTTCTACATGTAACTTTTTTATGTTCTTAAAGGATTTAAATTTGGTGTAAGGTTAACTTTATCTTGCTTGAAATATTCTGACAAAAATAACAATAGTAAAAAAAAAAAAATCTAGAATTATATTTTTGTAGTCTCCCTAAAAGGATTGAACAGCTTTGGTTTACTTTCCAAAACTAAGCATATTAGATTGTCTGGTAAGTCTGTTTTGTTCATTGTTAGCACGTATGTCCTGTGCTTGGCTGGTGCATTGTCCAGGGTTAGTTCTGCTGTGTTGTATTCTTGGCTCTCCATGACTCTGTAATGCAGAAAATGGGTTTACACAATAACTAATGACCACATTTTTTGATGCAGCAGGCATTCTTTTTATAATTGAACATTCTTGTTTTCTTTATGCTTCATTGAATATTTTGTATTGAGAATTTAAAAAATGTGACACTTTTTTGCTTTTGCTTCAATATGTGTTTGTGATAAAACCACCAGACGTAAAAAGTGTCTGTGAGAAGCAGCCTGTGTAGGATGGTGTGTGCTGTGCGGCATTCTAAGCAGGCTGCATCTGAAATTCAGTAATGTACAGGAAGCAAATAAAAAAAGCTCTCGTCTCGTCTACTTTAGTCTGGTACAGCCCCTTGACTTGCTCTGTCGCTCTTCTTCTGCCTGTCATCTAGCAATTTTGTCCATCTATTTGGTATTAATCCATTTTTAATTTTGTCTGTCTATTCTTTTTTTATTTTACATCTTTAAGTAGCTCACTTCTGCTTTTCAGTTTGTACATATCTCCATAGGTAGCTATTATCTATGATTTCTTTTTTGTTTTCTCCTTATTTTCTGTGTTTCCTTTATTATCTTTTTCCATCTGAATATCTTGCTGGCATTAAGCGGAGTGAGAGTATCTTACTGAAAATACGAGTTATCAGTGTCTGAAAAGAGTCTGTTGGTGTGTATTTTTCTGTTTGACCAAGTCTTTGAATTTATTATTTCCATTCTCTGTTTTGTGCATGCCACATATGTATTACCTCAGGACATATTGACTGTGTAAAGTGTAACAGCAGTAGTCTTATCAGAAAAAAAATCATTCTGGATTACTGTGACACAAGAGAGGTGGTACATACCAATGAAACAACTTTAAGTACGTTTTCTGCTTTGCCAAGAGTCTCTCTCTGTCTCTCTCTCTTTCTCTCGAATTGTTGGTGCAGCTTGATGTCTTGCCCTGTCTTAACACTTTGTACCTTGCATCCATTGTTTCTTTTCTGGTTGCATTTCACTTAGCTCTTGAGCTATAATCACTCTTTTTCTCCAGTGTTATATATTAGGAACATCCTGTTCCATTGGCCCGTATTAACTGAAGTAGAATTTGCAAGGGATCCTCTGGGTTAAGTGTTCTAAGTGTGTACTTTGTGAAGTGGCGGTACACAAAAATAAATTGACTCGACTTTCAAACCAGCCGTTCTGTCAGATATATTAAGACTCCTCAGTTTTTTATTTTTTTACTGAAATAAAATAATAAATAAAATACTAGCTTTGTCTAATGACAGTACTAGAAATGTCACAATACCAGAATTTTTGTATTCAATACCAATACCAGTGAATATTTTTGATACTTGATACCTTTCAATACCATGGCCTAAACAGAAATCATATTCAGTGGCTTTGTATTAAAGGTATTTTTTTTTACTGAAGTGAACAATATTGGGCCTTTTTTCTGTAACACAGTATAATATATTGATATTAACAGTAACAACATTTTAAAATACTGGTATATCCATCAAGTAAGTTACCCAGCTATCACTGTAGTATCGGTATTCATAAATATCAAAATACAATGCAAGGCTTGAATTTTAATGTGTGGCATAGTTGGGATCCCCACATTGTTACCACAAAACCTTGGGGGGATTTCAGCATATTGTTTATAAAGAATGATAAATCATAAACTACATAATTTATCATAGCTTGTGCACATTGTAAGTTTGTTTGTTAAGTTTATAATATTTCTAATATATATTTTAATAATTAACTGGTTAAAATTATTAATAAAAAGTAATATTTGACAGATTAATCAAAATAATGCAAATTTCAAATATGAGAAATCTATCCCAACTTTAAAGCTCACTATGTGAAATCAGACTTGCCAGTTTTAAATTAATCCTTTATTTCAGAATTTCTATTGAACACCCTTTGTTTTGCAGCTTTCTAGGTTACTTATGTTAGTGATTAGACTTTGTTCATGCATGTGCACGAATCCAGAACTTGAAAATTACTTAAATTAAATTTAAGTAATATTAAATTACTTAAATTACTAGGATGTTATTATCTGTACTCAATAAATTGGTAAATGTGAGGGGGGTTACATTCTTCAATGTACCATTCAATGACTTGTGCTTTCTCTTATGGGTTATACTATTGAATGGTAGTTTGCCTTCAAAAGTCAAATAAATGGCATAAATTTAAGGTTTGTAGAATTGTATTTAACAGTAAAGTATACGATTTTATTTTTCCTGTTGTGTGTACAAGTACATGTCTCTGTTAACGCAGTACCTATTGTACTGATAGGGAGTTGTGCCTGTTCTCTGGCTTATGTTTTCTGTTTTATTGTCATTTTTGTAAGTTTTTGATTCTTTTTTCATGTTTTAGTATTATAATTTAAAATATCAGAAATAAAAAAGAAATATGTATTGAAATGGGTGGCCAGACAGGTACACTCTGCTGTTACAGCGGTCAGGTCGTCCTTCTGGCTTTATAAGTTAGTCAGGAAGAGATCCCAGCAGAGGAACATTGCATTAGGATTGGAGTGTATTGCAAGTATTGATTATTTGGTTTGGAATTCCCCATTTATTGTATTAATTTGCTTCTGTCTTTGGATTCTGCATTTTGGTTGTGATTTAGGATTTGTCCTCTTAAAATTATGTTTTAGGCAACTCCTTTTTGCTCCTTTGACCATTTAACTGTTATTAAAACAGATGCATGTCTGCATGACTGAAGTCTGTTAAACTCAACATTAACAAGGAGTTTAGTCAGTATCATAAAATTTTCGTCTCTTGCCTCTTTCATTTTTGGCTCATATGATTTAATTATGCACATAGTTCAGACACAATTAAGCAGCAAAGTGGTCTTTTTACTTGAGTATGGCACCAACTATAGCGCCAGTGTAGCCTCTTTCAGGCTTGTATGTGTTTGTGTTTATACAGTGTTGATTTAGGTGAACATTTAGAGCTTAATAAGTACAGCGAGCCTGGATAGTGTGCTTATTTGTTTTGGCACAAGTATCAATAATAAACACATTTTCAGAATTAATTTCAATTGGATCCACACCTGGTAATTTATTTTTTTCTACAAGCACTCTGACAATATCTGACTGATGAATCCCCTTAATTTACAGCTGTTAGTGTCTCATCATTGTTAGGTGGGAGCTGTGGCCCAAACTGATTTCATTTAAATGTGACCCCAAATTTCACTGAGTCTCTTCTTTACATAGTGACTGAGAAGAGTGCTTTTATTTTACATGTACATCTGAGCAGGTTCCAGAGGTGGTACTTTTAATTCAATCATCATAGTAGCTTAGGCTATTGCCCTGGGAAAAAAATTGATGGCAGGCTGTATTTCTCAAAGCAAATGTAGATAATTACTGCCCTCACTTCTGTGTGTCTCCTTTCCATTTGGTTACATTAAAATGCAAACTGATTTGTGGAAAAGGACTTTCCTACTGTTAGCAGTTTCAAAGGTATAATGGCTGTCATTCATAGAAATGGAGAAATTTCTGTCAGATACAGTGACTTGAGCATAATTTATACATTATATGGGCTGTTTAAATGACTTATTGTTTTAGTGATACATTCCAGCCACAGGCTACCTTTGTATGTGGTGACAGCTGAAAGGTTATTGTCTTTTTTCATAACCTTTTTGTTTCATTGACAGAGCTGACATTGGGTCACCATTTAGTTTACTGAAGTTCTGCTTCTTCAGTAGTAGTAAGTAGAAACTGGCTGGCACTTACAGTATGTGTTTCCTACCCTCTGCTGCAGAGGGCTCTCCTTGTTTGGGGTCCCAGTGGGGTGCAGAGGCTGCACTGATAAAGTTTAAATGAACAGAGAATTTATTGGGAAACATTATTTTCCTGAGGTGTAAGACAGAGAAGAAATCCACAGAAGTACAGATTATTAAAAGTCCAAATCCTATCCCTCACAGGCCATGACAACAGGTAATGATAAAACTACATAATGGCCAAACTGTATGTACAGTATATGAGTTTGGATTATGGGTTTTATGTGTATTTACTGGGTAATATTTAAAGTTAAGGAACCATGAGGTGCTAAACAGTCTTTACAGGGCTAAAACAGCTGCTTTTAAATATACACATTCCATTTTGGGCAAATTTTTGACAAAGTCGTGTTGTGATGAAATTATTCTTACTTTTATAAGAAATGTTATTCATTGTTATTGTTATTCATTCAGATGAATACAGTAAATATTTTCCTTTAGCGATAAAATACTACAAATACTACTTTCTTCTGTTAAATTCTCAATTATTATGATTGCAGCCATGGTTGAGGATACATACCCATTGTTTCTGCTGCAGGATCATATTTCTGCTGGTCTGACCAGAAGGCGAAATGCCATATGCTTTTCAACATGGATACTCATCTTGTCTTATGAAAAGGAAAGATAATGTTGGATTGTAGTACATGCCAGATAAATTCAACTCATTTAGAGCTGCAGATTATTTCTAACAAAACTACACATCATACAAAAGAAGTGGTCATGCACATGGTCTCTGTGTTTTTAATAGGTTTCCAGCTTTTTTGTAGTCTGAGCTCTTATAATAAGCAGTTGTGGTTTTCAAACTGTTTTTTACAGAGTAAAATGAACCTTTGCAGAGTATGAATGAACCTTTTATTGGTTTAGAAAGACTTGCTTGTAAAATAACATCAAATTGTAGCAGAAAAGGTGTTTAAGCTCTTAATGAAGCGACCCCACCTAACAATAAAAACCTGGGCAATATTAATTAGAAAGGATAGATAGATAGATACTTTATTAATCCCAAGGGGAAATTCACATAATCCAGCAGCAGTATACTGATACAAAATAAAAATAAAAAAGCAGACAATAACTAAGTAATGTTATCATTTACTCCCCCGGGTGGAATTGAAGAGTCGCATAGTGTGGGGGAGGAACGATCTCCTCAGTCTGTCAGTGGAACAGGACAGTGACAAAAGTCTGTCACTGAAGCTACTCCTCTGCCTGGAGATGACACTGTTAAGTGGATGTAGTGGATTATTCATGATTGACAGGAGTTTGCTTAGTGCCCGTCGCTCTGCCACAGATGTTAAACTGTCCAACTTTAATCCTACAATGGAGCCTGCCTTCTTAACAAGTTTGTCCAGGCATGAGGCGTCTTTCATCTTTGTGCTGCCTATCCAGCACACCACCGCGTAGAAGAGGGCACTCGCCACAACTGTCTGGTAGAACATCTGCAGCATCTTATTGCAGATGTTGAAGGATGCCAACCTTCTCAGAAAGTATAGTCGGCTCTGACCTTTCTTACATTGAGTGTCAGTATTGGCAGTCCAGTCCAATTTGTCATCCAGCTGCACTCCCAGATATTTATAGGTCAGCACCCTCTGCACACAGTCACCTTTGATGATCACAGGGTCCATGAGGGGCTTGGGCCTCCTAAAATCCACCACCAGCTCCTTGGTTTTGCTGGTGTTATGATGTAAGTGGTTTGAGTCGCACCATTTAACAAAGTCTTTGATTAGCTTCCTGTACTCCTCCTCCTGCCCACTCCTGATGCAGCCCACAATAGCAGTGTCATCAGCGAACTTTTGCACGTGACAGGACTCCGAGTCATATTGGAAGTCTGATGTATATAGATTGAACAGGACCGGAGAAAGTACAGTCCCCTGCGGCACCCCTGTATTGCTGAACACAATGTCAGATAAATAAATAAATACATAGAAAAACTGGGAGTATGAGCTTACAATAGAATCTGCATGGCAAAAATTACATTTTAAACATGAATAATATCAAATAAACACTGCCACCCAATACAATATATACAACATATAACAAAATACTCAAAAAGGCACCAAGCTCCAAGGAATCTCTGTCCATGAATGTCAAGTAAAGATGAATTGCTACACTTGTATAAAGCTGGTTGTAAGGGTCACAATATATTGATTTATTTTTTTTTGGCATGTTACAAAGTACTATAAGATGATGTTTCTCTAAATAGGCATCATGCACCATGTGACTTGCTCTGTAAGATGGCAAAATACTAAAATTCAGTGCAGTGCTATGGACAGTTCAATATAACAAAAATTACAAAATCATCATACCAAATGCACATTAGGAACAACAGCTGGGCAGTTTTGATTAGCGGTGTAGTAACACAGTGGTTAGCTGTGATGTTTTATGGATCCAGCACCCTGAGTCTGAATTGTATGCTTTACCATTATTAATGTACATTTTGCACATTCTCCCCATGCCTGTGTGCATTTTGTTCTCATGTCCCCAAAACTGTACAGGTTAATTTATTTGACAATTCCAAATAGGCCCTGTGTGAGTGTAGTTGTGTGTGTCAGAGTGCCATTTGAAAAAACTACCTAGGGCTGGTTTCTGTCGAGTTTGAAAATGTTGTAATGCTGTTGTCACAGTACTACATTTAACCCTTTATTTATATTTTAAAGCATTTTTGACGTTATTGTGCAAGAATTCCATACCTGAAATTGAACAGCTCTTACTCTGCTTATGTAATTAAGGAGCCTCAAATGACTGAGATTAGTTAGTGTAAAGCTTCAAATATTTACAAGAAAGTTATTATATTAATAAAAATATTGGTTTCACACCAATATCATCAAAATAAAACACAAAAATTAGGCATTTTACTAATTTCTCCCCAAAAAACTAGATTTTACTGGACATAACCAAGATTTTTGATGATGCAATACCCTGGAATCATTTTTCTTTTTGGCCCCAGTCTGTCAGCTAACATTGTACCAACTTTACATAGCATATCTCACAGCAATGCAAAGTTAATACTGTTTGGCACAATGTGTCCACTTTTATGGAAGCATTGTGTTCCTTTCTGGAAACACCTAAAAATGTCTCAAAACAGGTATTACAGTTGCACTTCTATTTTTATTTTTTAGAGGGGGAGAATATATATATATATATATATAATATATATATATATATATATACTGTATATATATATATATATATATTTATTAGAAGCTGGCCCGGACACAGACAGGTGGACACGTTAATGTCACCCAACACACGTTTATTTACACAGTCCATTATTTACAAGGTGCACAACAACCCCCAAAAGTCCCGGCCCCAACAATGCCTTCCTTCTTCAGGCTACCTCTTTGCCTCCTCCTAAGACCTTGTCTCCTTCTCCTCCCAACTCCAGCCATTATATGGAGGGAGGCGGCCCCTTTTATAGCCACCCAGATGTGCTCCAGGTGTCCTCCAGTAACCTATGACACGCCCCTATGTGGCGGAAGCACAGGCTGTGTACCCGGAAGCACTCTGGGTGTCCCCGATCCTCTAAGCACTTCCAGGTGTGGTGGAAGTGCCGAGGTCCAGGGCTCCCAAGGCACCCCTGGCGGTGACCACAGGCCGCTACAGGGTAGAGCTTCAAAGGTCAAAAGGAACCAGGGTGGTCACCCCAATGTGGTCTTCCTGGGCGTCCCAGCCGGGTCGCCACCCCAGCCCTCTCCGACAGTATATACAGTATGTGTGTGTATACACATACATATATATATATACACACACACACATTCTTTATATTTCACTCTGCGGCAACAAGTAAATAATTTGCAACTATTTATGTATTGTTATTTACTTATCCAAAGCATTACTTTCAAAATTATTTTCATTTTTGTCCTTGAAATAATTATTTCTTTTAACCACTTGATACAGAGAAACCTTGCATTTTGTAAATAGATTGGATGTTTTATGCTGCAATTTACATATCTTCTCTTGTCTTGTCTTATCTTGTAGTTGCTCCGAAATGTTTAGTGGATTTATATTTATTTGTTTTGTTTTTTTTATTGGTTTTCCCTTTCTCTTGCATTTCACATCTGGAATAAACAAAGTATATACATACATTTCTTTACCAGCTTCTTCCAATGCTGGGGACAGTAACTTTCCTGGCAGCCTTGAGTGCAGGGTAGAAAACATCCTGGACAGGGCACATACACATTTTTGGCTTGCAGTTCAAAAACTGATACACTCAAGTGGAACAGTGACATTCAGTTGTGGAGGAGGAAAACTGTAAGTGGCGGTGTGGCGTGGCATGGCATGATTCAGTGACATTAAACCAAACAGCAGTACCCTGTGAATGTTTGTGTGGTGTGATTAAGTGACATTTGATTGGGGTTTGTGGTTGTCCCCCACATGAAGCTGCAAGGATGTAGCATGATACAAATACATGGGATTGAGGAGTATTTCCTGTGAAAGTTCAAATGGAGGAGTTCTACATATGAACCTTTGAGCAGGTGCAGTGTAACGGTAGATCTTCTGTATGCTAAGAAGTTAAACCTGGAAGACCACTGCTCAGAAACACTACAAAATTCTAAAAATAACAACCAGCAGAACACTGCTATATCATAATTATGCTAGTGATGCTTGAACTGTAAAACTGCATGTCTTGTCAAGTTTTACTATAAGCAGTACTTAGAAATCAAGCATAGTATCAAGTCCTTAAGCAAATATGTGATTTTTAATATCGTTAAAACAGTGACTCAGGATCTTCACATTCTATATCAGTAGCATTCTATAACTTTTTTAGGACTTCCTCAGCCATACGTTTTCTTTTTTTCCTCTACTGCAAACTTCAAGTCTTACTGCACGTTATCCAAACATTCCACATACTCTGTCACAGAAGATTTTGCTTAAAGATACATACAAATAAGCTGATGTGTACACAATATATTTCATGACTTTTACATGCAGCTGTGTCATATACTACAAATGGTCAATTATAGACAACTACACATGATTAGAAAGGTCTGAAAATCAACTGTCCAATGGTAATGAGTCTTTTGCTGTATGTGATTTGCAATTGGTGGGATCTTTGATTAAAGCAGATTCACACAGCTGTAACACACTGTTTGCCTTGGCATATACAGTACGTGTGCTATTCACATATTTAACTGATGAAAGAGACCAGACAACATAGGAATTTGTGATTTATTTAAAAGAAGACACCCTTGGATATGTAAAAATATCATTATTGTTTTTCATTGAGTTACAAGTTTACTGCAACATAGACAGTTTTGAAATATGGCAGTGTATCATTTGTAAGTGACAAATATTAACAATAAAAGTAGTAGAAAAAAAGAGCTTGAAAAATATTATTTAACCCCCTCTCATTGATGGTTTTACCATTGTTGTTGTGAAATTTAGGCGCTAAAAGCCAGTAAATGAGGAGAAACCTCCTAAAATCTAGACCCAGTCTTGAGGTCCATCGTTCAAAAATAGCCTTTCCCCCCTAACCTTATGTACATTTCAGCATACACAGAAATAAATGGGTAAAGCCTATCAACAGAACACTCTTTTATATTTAGTAAGCTCAGTGATCAATTGAGAGAGAAACTATGTAGAACTCTTTATATTAGAAAGAATACTTACTCTAAAGAATAGTTCAATACAATAAAATATCAGTAAGGTAATAAAGGTATGCCTAAGAAGGCAACCCAGGAATAAATAAAGCCAAATTTACAATCCAGAAATTGTAAATCCAAAGAATTAAAAAAAAAAAAAAAAAACCCACGGTTTCTCATATAGTTTTCAGATATTAACTTTTTATGCCCAAACATTCTTATAAATAGTTAAAGAGGTGCCATTACCTCACAGAACTGGATGAACGCAGAGAGATGCAATTCAATGAAGTGATGTGTCTCTATAGTGGTATGCAGAATTTTAGGCAATACCGTAATCCCTCCTCGATCATAGGGGTTGCGTTCCAGACCCCCCACCCCTGCGATAGGTGAAAATCCACGAAGTAGAAGCCATATGTTTGTATGGTTATTTTTATATATTTTAAGCCCTTATAAACTCTCCCACACTGTTTATAAATTTTCCCTGCACAGTTATACAGCATAATTCCTTTGTATTCTCTTAGATATTAGGTAAGATTCATTGAAATTATGTATGTAAACACACTATTTATATACAGTAAAACCTAAATATTATTGTAAAGATATCGAGTGTCTCTGATATCACATATGTTACAGCCATTACGATAGACAGGCCACCAGCAATAAATACGTACAATGCAAGAAAAACTGTATACAGTAAATGTGTGTACAGTGACATTAAACGTACGTACATGTACTAAGTACTGTAAGTAGAAAATTAATTATGGTTACTCACCAACAATGACACGATGACTTGTCCGATAACGATGAGTTTAGTTTTACTGCACAACAAAGGAGACCGTTACAGCCCTTGTAAAGGAGCCTCTTCAGGCGACTGTGTAGCACCACCGTTGTTGTTCTTCCGGCAGTCTTCAATCCAAATCCCTAAAGCAGATTCTATCCAGACTACTGCCTTATTACATCCACTTACAACTCGTTTTGCACCCTGGTTAAAAGGACACTGCGGCCGTAGATCTTATATTCCTTTCCTGCTTTTTGAATAAAAAGAATCGTAGCCTCATTGATGCTGTAATGGCGTCCTACAGTGGTGTAGCTTTTCCCTTCCTTCAACAAATCCAAAACGTTTACCTTTTCGGCAATCGTTAACATCTTCCGTTGGCGCTTGGGCACAGCCCCTGAAACAGTAGCAGGAACAGTTCGTTTTGGAGCCATAATGAAGGGCTAGACTATGAACAAAGATAATCACAATAGAGCTCAAAAATTAACTCTTTACACAGCGAAACACGTTGATGCTGAATGAGCGAGATGAGACTTCCTGGTTAACACCGCATTCAGCACACAGGAACTTAACTGCATGCTCTGATTGGATAGCTTCTCAGCCATCCGCCAGTAGCGTCCCTTGTATGAAATCAACTGGGCAAACCAACTGAGGAAGCATGTACAGGAAGTAAAAAGACCCATTGTCCGCAGAACCCGCGAAGCAGCGAAAAATCCGCGTTATATATTTAGTTATGCTTACATATAAAATCCGCGATAGAGTGAAGCCGCGAAAGTCGAAGCGCGATATAGCGAGGGATTACTGTAGTTTGTTCAGGAGCACGTGGTCCATCTGTAGACCTATGGATAGTCACCTGCCCGTGGACACAAGACAGCCATCCCAGCGAGTCTGCTGGAGCAAGGAGCATGTAGGGTTCTGGCATATTAATATTGTGAAGGATGGTGTGGTGAAGCTAGGTTCGCTACATGGGTAATGATCGGAGGATATCTGTAGTTTCACCAAATAGTGCTCTCACGAACATTAGGGGTCATCTTTTGTCTGATTCATACTGTAGATCATTTAGAGAGCAGTAAGGATAGTGGGAGGGAAGCTTTACTGTGAACCTGTAATTAGTATTGTTGAGGCAAATATAGAAGGGGTGAGCTGGTGAGTTGCATGCTTATTGTTTTTGATTTGTTTTGGGAAAACTTCCTGCACTGTACTCTTGGGAGAAAGAAAACCTTTTTCTTTTTGCCTTTATGATTTCTGCAGAGCCCCAGAAGGTGCAGACTTATTGCTAAATATTTCTATTTTTCACCTCTTTGCATTTAATTTGTTTTGGTGCGTCACTGCTAAACTGACTACAGACAGATTTGCATGACAGTTATTTTTGATTATTGTTCTTGCATTTTTTTTTTTTTTTTTTTTTGCACCTCATCAAGTTTAGATGAGCATGACTCACTCACTACTGGTTTTCGTTCAGTTTTTGAACTACTAAATTCCCAGGGATCACGGTTGTACAAGGTTCGTAGAAGCCTGGAGCATCAGAAATCCCCAAAGGTATACTTACAATGATTCACTACAAAACTGAATGCCAATCTGGAGGACCTGATCCTTTGCTTGGACTGCAAAGGCAGTGGATGGTCCACCATTTAAACATTATGGTGATCCTGCCTCAGAAACTCTGAGTGGACAGGACACATAACACATTAATGACACAACAGTTAAACAAAACTATATTTCAACATATAAAGACAAAAAACAAGATTAATAACATAATATACAAAAAATATCAATGTAATATAAAAATAACATAAAATAAGAATTTACATGAGCCATAGATAAAACCCTGGCTAAACCATAACAATTATATAACAGTATTTTTTCATCTGTTTTTAGGCAAAAAGGCAAAAAAAAAAACCAAGGAAATTTGCATTTGTGATGTATATAACTCAGTTAGAAATGTAATGGTATTCCAGGATATTGACTGGAATAGCGCTCTCTGCAATTGGCCACCCTGAAGAATGACATACAATTTTATAGCTTACTAACTTTTTTGAGTAAGGTTAATTTTCTATACTTAATTTTACCTGAAAGGTTGGTAGTATAAATTTATCAAAAAAAAATAGGAAAACTACTAACAGGCTATTATTATATGAATTTTCTCCAGTGTTGGAAATAATATATTTTTAAATGAAAAAGGTACAGTTCTGCACTCGCACAACTAACTGCACAGGCTTAACCAACTGTACATCAGTTTTATCATGGATTTTATTGCCAAACCCTGGTATTAGCTCTCCTCTGTTAAATAAAATAAAAGTTTACTTAATGCCATTATTCAGCCCCTTAACTTACATAAATACAGTGGGATGCAAAAGTTTGGGCAACCTTGTTAATAGTCATTATTTTCCTGTAATTTTCCACAGTTAGGAACATATTCAGGAAATGGAAGACCACAGGCTCAGTTCAAGTTAAGGCTCGAAGTGGCAGACCAAGAAAGATTTTGGATAGACAGAAGCGACGAATGGTGAGAACAGTCAGAGTCAACCCACAGACCAGCACCAAAGACCTACAACATCATCTTGCAGCAGATGGAGTCACTGTGCATCGTTCAACAATTCGGCGCACTTTACACAAGATGCTGTATGCGAGAGTGATGCAGAGGAAGCCTTTTCTCCGCCCACAGCACAAGCAGAGCGGCTTGAGGTATGCTCAAGCACATTTGGACAAGCCAGCTTCATTTTGGAATAAGGTGCTGTGGACTGATGAAACTAAAATTGAGTTATTTGGGCATAACAAGGGGCGTTATGCATGGAGGAAAAAGAACACAGCATTCCAAGAAAAACACCTGCTACCTACAGTAAAATATGGTGGTGGTTCCATCATGCTGTGGGGCTGTGTGGCCAGTGCAGGGACTGGGAATCTTGTCAAATTTTAGGGACGCATGGATTCCACTGTCCAGGAATCAGTGACAAAGCTGAAGCTGCGCCGGGGCTGGATCTTTCAACAAGACAGCGACCCGAAACACTGCTCAAAATCCACTAAGGTATTCATGCAGAGGAACAAGTACAACGTTCTGGAATGGCCATCTCAGTCCCCAGACCGGAATATAATTGAAAATCTGTGTTGTGAGTTAAAGAGAGCTGTCCATGCTCAGAAGCCATCAAACCTGAATGAACTAGAGATGTTTTGTAAAGAGGAATGGTCCAAAATACCTTCAACCACAATCCAGACTCTCATTGGAACCTACAGGAAGCGTTTAGAGGCTGTAATTTCTGCAAAAGGCGGATCTACTAAATATTGATTTCATTTCTTTTTGTGGTGCCCAAATTTATGCACCTGCCTGATTTTGTTTGAACAATTATTGCACACTTTCTGTAAATCCAATAAACTTCATTTCACTTCTCAAATATCACTGTGTGTGTCTCCTATATGATATATTTAACTGACATTTTTTATCGTAACAACCAACGATTTATACAGGAAAATAATGACTATTAACAAGGTTGTCCAAACTTTTGCATCCCACTGTATATTTCATTTTTTCACACAGTTTCTTCAAAGTTTGAGATATATATATATATATATATATATATATATATATATATATATATATATATATATATATATATATATATACAGTGTATATATATATCTATATATATATATCTATGTATAATGTTCTGTATATAATTTATAATGATGTATATAATGTACACCAAGTATCTACTAATTGCTGCTGCTGGAGTAATGTTGGGATGCATTAACATCTAAGGATGGGTGTAAATTATTGGTAATTCTACAGTTAATTCAAAGCAGAAAATCAACTGCATTTTTATGTTTTAAATTGTGTTGTTGTGGATAGGCAATTAGTGTGTGTTTTCAAAGATAAGTGCCACCAGTCACAGCCATTTTAATCAAAAAATGTTGGAGGAGGACAACACTTCCATGCAGACTTGCAGGATAAAATATTTTCAGCATTTTGTGTCCTCATAACCTTTTCATTCACTGCCAGTCTATTAGTGTGTTTTACAGGCATTTAATACTGTATGTGCTCACTGCCTATCGTACATTCTATTCAGCCATACATAAATATTAAAGGAAAAAATTACAACTAAGAAGACTGTTTCACATCGGAGCCTCTGAAAGATATCATTTGTGTTATGGAAATGACTTTAACAACTGATTCTAGAAATCAATTTGTTTATGCACTCCAGAGACAGTAAAATGATAAATCCAATGTAACACGTATTTATCTGCTCCACTGTAAGCCAGGAGCAAAAAAGAGGACAGCAACTGTTAGAGAGTTACAAAGGTTAAATTCATGGGAGTGTGTAGTTACTAGGAAGGAATCGCATAATGTGAATGCTAGTTTGAAAGGATCAGAACCCTGCTCATTTAATTACTATTGTAACCGATTATAAATCTTCCGTTGTGCATTTTTATTGTTCAGATTTATTTTCTAAAATTGTATAAATAAGCACAATGTCAAGAGTTCATTCTTACGCAGCTCCCTGTAACACTGAAAAAAAACAAAAAAAAACATAAAAGATGGATGGATATATAATTTATTTTATATAGCTTGGGGAATGGATTACACATTAGCACAGTGGATAACCCTATTGTCTCATGCATCCAACATCCTGGTTTCAAATCCCATGACTGGTCATTGTCTGAGTAGAGTTTATATGTACTCCCTGTGTCTTCATGGCTTTTCTTCTGGATATACTGGGTTTTTTCCAACATTCCCAGAGGCATGCAATTATAATTGACAGCCCACATCCTCCAAAGATCTTTGTTAATATGATCACAGAAGCACCTGACACTTAAATTTTGTTTTTTTTTTTCTACATAAAACCAAGTCACTTTTTGAAGTGTCTTTTACAACAAATCCGAGGAGATGATGGCTAAACATTTTAGTGCAAATGTTTTTTTAATGGCACTGCCTCTTTTCTTTCTCTTTTGTATGTGAGTGGGCTTGATTGCACAGAGCAATCAACCTCTCAACAGGCGGGTAATGGAGCCTTTAAAGTATCAATCAAATTCGTTCAACCTGGCTTTCAGTGTGGAAAGTCACTTAGAGGCAACCTCTGCACTGAGCTGCTTTGAGTCACTGCAATAAAAGGAAATACCTGAAAACTGAAGTTGGGTCCTCCAGAAGTTAACAAGGTGTGATAGAGTTTCATTGATGAGACTGGAGCACAGCACTGCTAGATTTTAGAAAATGGCAGTGTGATATGTAATTTTGTGCATTTCAATTTAATCTTTAAGAATGGAAGCAGGGCCTAATTCCAGTCTGTACTACAAAAAGCTTTGTACAAAATTAGGAAAATCAGGAGTTTGTTCCCATTTAATTCAGTCACAAAACACTTACACTGAGTGGGTAGTCGAATTTAAAACCAGTGTCTTATATGAAATTGTGCCTTTTTATTACATGAGTTTATCTAGACATAAATTAGAATTAAGAAGGTACGTTGAACAACACATAAGATATATATTATCTCATTTTTTTAACTATTGGTATTTGCCAGATAGTGCCTATAAAAAGTAAAAACAAAGAAAAATAGCTGGTTTGTTTGAGCCAGTACTTTCCCATCTCAGTCCTTGGCTATAGATTTTTGTTTTACCATTTTCACAATCTGAGCAATTTTACCTCTAATTGTTTTCTAATTAGCTTGTCTTTTTTCTTCTCCTATTCTGCATTTAGAAAAGAGTATTATTGTAAGATGTTTGTTTATACCAAATGTAGAAATCTTTCTTATCAACAACAACAACATTTATTTATATAGCACATTTTCATACAAACAGTAGCTCAAAGTGCTTTACATATTAAAGAATAGAAAAATGAAAGATACAATTATAAAACAAAATAAATCAACATTAACATTGAATAAGAGTAAGGTTCAATGGCCAGGGGGGACAGAAAAAACAAAAAAAAAAACTCCAGACGGCTGGAGAAAAAAAAAATAAAATCTGTAGGGATTCCAGACCATGAGACCGCCCAGTCCCCTCTGGGCAAAGATCTTATTCTAAGATCTTAATTTTTTTTTTTTGTTTTACTTTTAATTCATTTTTTTCTTTCATTGAATCCTAATATTGGCAATAAACAATGAATGAAATAGACAACAGAACAAATGATATAGAGTAATAAAATGGAGACAGATTTTGTTTCTGGCTTGGTCACATTCTTTGATTGTGTATGGTTTAACTACTATGAATGAGTGTGCATGAATCCTCTATCAATGTCAATGTCAAATTTATTTATATAGCACATTTAAAACAACATAGGAATGCTGTGGCCAAAGTGCTTCACAATAATACAATAAAGGAAAAAAAACATACAATTAACATGAATAACATAAATATAAATAAAATAAATGAACAAAATAAATAATTAATAGAAATAAATATTACATAATCACAATGAGGAAACCATCAGTATTACTGAAGGTCACCGAATGCAAATGAATAGAAATGAGTCTTTTAATCTTGTTTTGAACAGTTCAATTGTAGACAACTCCTTTATGTAATGAGGTAAAGAGTTCCACAGATGAGGAGCAGCAGCTGCAAATGCCCTGTCCCCCTTGGTTTTACACTTGATACGAGGGACAGCAAGAGACAACTGACCAGACGATCTAAGCACTCTAGATGCCTGCTTTAAAACACACAATTCAGATAAATAGGCAATATTTTGTTTTGAAAATGTTTTTTCCAAGTATAACTTCCTTGCATGTATGTAACTAATGGCATTGCATCAACATACAGTTCTGCTCTATAACAACTTTTATTAAACAAATACAGTGGTTTCAACATGTATGTAGCAGTAAGGCATGCAAAATACAGAGCCCCTGGGCACTGATAAAATCTCCATTACATTTTATTTACTGACTGAATCATGTGAAATGTTGCTGGGATGAAAACAATGCAAAATATGCTTGTTTGAATACAGCACACTCTATAGCAATGTTTATTTCTATTTTGTTAAGTCAGTAGTGAATTTATCAATTTGTGGCTTCTTAAAAAACCATTATAGTATATAATTCAAATTTCCATATCAATATAGCTAAAAGAATAAAAGACCATTTATTGATTGAGCTTTGAAATGTAGTGCATTGTGAAAGGCTGCGTCATGGCACATGGCAATTTTTGTTGAGAAACATGTAACTATTTATAGCTTCTCATTTATTTTTTTAAATAGTTAAAGGGCACTTACCTGGGTGGTGTCAGGGATGCCAGGGGCGACGACCTGGTCGGAACGCCATGAAGGGCTGGCAGAGGGCACGAGCCCACCTTGGACCACGTGGGGGCCGCCAGCCTGGTGGTTCTGGTGGCCACAGGTAGGGGGCTTGGAAGCCCAACCCTGTAGGGGCCCGTGGTCACCGCCAGGGGGCGCCCTGAGGCCTTGGAGACCCTGGACCTTAGCACTTTCGCCACACCAGGAGGTGCTGGGGGGAAGAGGAGCAGGGACACCCGGAGTGCTTCCGGGAGTACAGCCGGCACTTCTGCCACACAGGGGCGTGTCGGTGGAGGATTGCCGGAAAGCACCTGGAGTACATCCGGGTGGGGATAAAAGAGGCCACCTCCCTTCATTCGAGGCTGGAGTCGGGTGGAAGAAGGACTAAGCAGGAGAAGCAAGTGAGGAGGCGGCCCGAAGAAAGGCATTATGTGTGGTCAGGACTTTGGGGGTTTGTGTGTGCACTTTTGAACATTGTAAATAGTTGTGTAAATAAACGTGTGGTGGTGAAAAACAACATGTCCGCCTGTCTGTGCCCGGGTTACGTTCACAGTGGTATGTGGAGGGGTAGTGATGATCTAGGAAGAAATGACTGGAAAGCTGAACAAGGTCATACAGCAGGCCTTCAGAACCACATGCACGCCCCTAGAATAAAAACTCTACCATCCCAGTGTTATGTCCATGTAGTGCAGCACAGATAAAGGTGCCAGTTTTGTTGACAGCATGGGGAAAGCCTGTATGGCCAGTTTTTGAAGCCATAGGTAAGTTAAGGGCCCTGGGAAAGCTCAGGAATGTTATCTGATTGAAAGCATTGAATGCATGCACAGGAGTGTGAGCCCCATGATCTAGAGAGTTCTTTCCATATTGAAGTATACAGTATCGCAAATGTGGCGACAGGTGACCCCATTGGAAGGGACTGGAGAAGTGTATGAATGGATTAACCATAGAAATACCACAATGATATAAAATGACACTGCATTCACTAGAGGTTGTCTTTTATTTATGACATTCTGAATGCTGTCTTGGAGAGAAGGGAAAGCAGTGCATGCAGATAAGACCTCTGAATAGGTGTATAAAGTGGAGGCAGATGTGGGGCGATTGGTTAACTACATGTCAATTTTATTTATGTGTTGAGTTTTTTTTTTTCTTTCGTTTTCCTTTGGCAACGATTTTTAAAGAAAAGAGGAAAAAAGAATTGGATTATTTTCTTTTCTTTTTTTTGTAATTTTATTTTACAATGTGTCATTGCAGATGAAATATTTAAATATATAATAATAATAATTTATTGCATGACCTGGGGCCTCATGTATAAACGGTGCGTACGCACAGAAATGTTGCATAAGAACTTTTCCATGTTCAAATCGCGATGTATAAAACCTACACTTGGCGTAAAGCCAAGCACTCATGCACGGTACCTCACACCCTGTCGTACGCAAGTTCTCCGCTTGGTTTTGCAGACTGGCGGCACCCAGCGTCAAAGCAGTGCTATTGTTCCTGTGTGGTTACTCCTTATTTTCCTAACATGGCTTTATAAATACACTGAAACTAACCGCATATTGTTTATTAGTGTAATGCATCTGATTGTAATTAACTTGTAGCAATATAATGGTCCAGGGAATAGCTATAGTATTCCAAATACCATAACTGCTTTAGCGTTGTTACTCTCACTGCACCTTCTTCTTCTTCTTCTTTCAGCTGCTCCCGTTAGGAGTTGCCAGAGCGGATCATCTTTTTCCATACTACTCTCACTGCACCACTCAGAGTATTTATATCACTGTATCTGAGCGTGAATCACAGCAGCAGCTGATCGGAAAGAGAATTATCGGTATACGGCATTAAGCACATGCTGTCTCAGCCACGGCAAAAAGTTCCAAACCCTTTTTCTGTACGGACCTCACAGTTCAGAAACAGTTTCATCCCAAGAACTATAAACGCACTCAATCAATTGCTCCTTGTAGAACTGTTTGTACTTATAAGTACAATTACCTCACTGTAAACTTGCACTGCAGTTATAATATTGCACAATCTGAGCCACTTTATAAAGTGCGTATTTACATATGATAACGATATCATTTTTAAGATGAAATGCAGCAAAATATGTTTATTATATTATACAGGTAAAACGTTAACTTCATTTAAATAATCTATATTCTTCACTGGGACTGGCATGAAGGATAGAATAATTAAACATGTTCTACGAAGATAGTTCAGTGTTCCTTAAACGTTTTTGAAGAATCGGCGTTCTAAGCTTACAGATGGCTTAACATCTATTACAGAGCTGATTGTGTGGCAATCGGTTACTTGGAGAAAGAAAAGCAAGGACTGCAGGGGCGGCCACGGCAATATATATTGAATATAAAACAGAAAGAGAAAATAACGGCACAGCTAAAAACGCAGCGGCAAATTTCGACAAAAGTTAAACGTTTGTGTCATGAGCATGAGGCGGCTATGCAGTGTCCGCAATGGACGTAGCCATCCACTGTGCATAATATACTATATTGATATTGGCAGGCGAAGGGCTGCCACAAGCCTAGAGCTGCCAATGAGTACTGATGCAATAAATAATTTCATCGAAGGCCACGCACAATCACTGTGCCGTGAAACCCATGTTTAATAACGTGCTTTAACTCCTATCATCATGAAAATGATATCACGTATACATCTCAGTATTTTAGTTATTCAGAGAGCTGTAATATCACGAATGTAATGGATTCTGTGTCCAGTCGGAGGAAGAGAGCCGGTTTAAGAAGCAAGTAGTGATTCATACACATAGAGCACATGGAAGATCACATACAAAACAAAGCATTTAACGTGGTACTTTAATTATAATGTGATTTGAGAAACTGGTTAATTAAACGATTTTAAGATGACGTTTATGATGTTCTACTTTAATGACAAGATAAACTACATGATTAAAGTGGAAATTTCAAGATTGAAGTTGACATTTCGTGCTTTTTTCCCCACTGTGTGCCTTTTTTTCTCTGTACCCTAATAAGCTTTCATATGACACTCAGATGGTGGGCTACAACTCACCTTTTCACGGCGACTTTGATATCTGAGCTTTCAAGTTTCTCCCACACGCTATGTCACTCGATCAACTTCCTTTTGTTGTTTATACCACAGTTTAATTAGACAAATAGTATATTTTTCCTTTGCCTCGACTTGGTATTCGCTGAAATTCTTATTTTCCCCGTGCTTTTCCCATTGTCTTTTCACATAAGGCTGAGCTTAAGGGCAATTTATATTGATTTGCATATTCAAAAAGGTGTAATTCTGGGAGGAGTTGGGGCGGGACATAAGGCGCGTGCACAAGCGTTACTTTTCACTCTGACCTGGATTTATGTAGTGGAAGTACGTCGAAGTTGGAGTACGCACAGATTCCTGCATCTGGATTTTTCTGTGCGTAAGCACATTTCGGCTTTTGTGCTTACGTCATGTTATAGTGCGAATCTGGGCCGGTTCTAGACAGGCATATATGAGGGGGCAGACAGAAATGTGAAGGGGGCACATGGTGGCGATGCAGGCTGGAAAGGGGTGGGGGTGCTCTGGATTACTGTTTTTGTCATGTCATTGGATTGCACTTCATCAGGCCTCTACCCTAAGACCTGTCCAACTTGGGTGTCCCACCTGAAGGCTAAGCTTCTGCTGGTGTAGCTCTTAGGGTCACTGAGGCACGCAAACCCCCTGACCACAATAAGGTGGCAATCCCTCAGGAGGAAAACTGAAAAATAAAACAACAAAAAGTAAAATAAAACATTCCTCATCAAATTATAACAACTAAAAATATGACATTTACCTTAATTTTATGGCCTATATCAAATATATTCGAACCCAACAATAACACTTCTTACTATTGCCAATACTAACAAAACTAAAAAGGGTAGGCCAAGTTATAAAAAAATCAATTCACCAAGTCTTGAAAAATAAAAAATAAAATAAAGAATAAAATAAAATATCCATCCAGATCTTTACAACCAACAACATAAAATTATCTTAATTGGATGGCCTAATTCTCAAATAAATTTGCAAAATAAAGTAAGAATAAAATAAGACCTCTCAATATAGCCAATATTTACAAAACTAAAAAGGGTTGGCATAGTAATTAAAACAAAACAGTTCACCATGTCTTTCCCTACAATTCTCAAACTAATTTGTAGAACACAACAGATTTAGAACAGAACATTTGAACTTTTTTCTTCTTTTTTTTTATCTTGTTTTAAGCTTGTTTGTTTTGTAAGCCACTGAACTCTCTGTTTGTAACTGAACAGCTCCACTTTCCTTTCTCCTCAATCCACTCTACAACAACAGTCTCCTGTTTCCCTTTGCAAAACTCTTCCGAATTCATCCATATCCAAGTTATTTGTTATGGACTTCTCATGGGCCAAGATCACCAAATTCCTCTTTCTTTTATGTAACATGGTGTGACAATAGGGGGTTAGGACCCGTGACAAAGTGGAGAAGGAACTCTCACACGATGCTGAAGACACACCAATGACCAGGGCTGTTACACACAATTTATGCAACTCAGGAAAGGCTTCCTTGTACTCCTGCAGGAGTTTACACACAGTGGACAGGTCTGTTTCCTTTGAACATTTTTGAGCAGCATCTGTTTTGCCACAAGAACTTCATTTTCAGACTTACAACATCTGCTACAGTGCCAGCCATCACAGCCAGAGGGTGCAACAGGATGGGATCTAGAAATGCTAGATTTGGGTGCAAGACTAGATGTGGCTCTCATTAGGTCAATATTCTTGTGTGAAAATCTAGTTTCCATTTCTGAAATGGCCTGTCAAGGATGTTGAGCAGGGATCTTTTCAGAGACTGATGGTGGGAAATGGTAGGGTCACCAGAGTTGAGAGCACAACACTTTGACCCAGGTGTTTGCTCATTGTTCTCCTTCACTTTGTTGGATGTGACTCATCCTCAGCAGGAGATGACACTCCCCAACAGTCTTCCTCACGGATGTTTTTTAAGGAGATCCGTGCTGCACTAACAACCTCAGAAGCACTGCACAGATCAACTAGACTGAGACTGTAGAATAGCATTTGCTGGTTTCAAGACACCAAGCACCCACACTGGGAACTTTCCAATCTCAAAGAAGTGATGCCTCTTAATTTGGCATAGCAGGCCTGATTCCTCGGTGCACAGGTCAACTGCAGCATCATCATCCTCTGTCATCTCAGATAGGATACTAAGGATTTGTTCTTGATTGTCCACAGTGCACCTTGTCACCTCATAGTGGCTTGTCCATCTGATCTCAAGCAGCCTTTTTAGACAAGGTGCATCATGTTTATTGAGCACATAGTGGTGGTGAACAAAGTTGTAGAGTGAACTAGATAGGCTAAAAATCTTTTGCACACGGCTCACTCTGCATGGCATGCACAACCACTAAGTGCAGTTGGTGGTTGTAGCAGTGGATGTATGGGACATATCTGTCAAGCTTCTTTTGGAGCAGAGCTTGTACCCCACCTCTAACCCCATCATAACACTGGTTAAGTATACTGT
This sequence comes from Polypterus senegalus, assembly GCF_016835505.1. Lineage (NCBI taxonomy): Eukaryota > Metazoa > Chordata > Cladistia > Polypteriformes > Polypteridae > Polypterus > Polypterus senegalus. The sequence goes on from NC_053159.1 coordinate 49,274,865, forward strand.
CAGCACTGTAGCCAGCAACACAAAGGTGGAACAGGATCTCAGAGGTGATTTACTCTGCATCAAGTTGTTGCAAGTCAAGCAACCCAATAAGATGCTCCTCTGGCATGGAATTTCTGACAAACCGTATTATCACAGACACATTTTCCACATTGCACCTATCCCTGGTCCCATCACTTTTGAGGCAAAACCCTGCAGAATCAGCACTTTCATATTTTTTCCTGACTCTCCAAGCACCATGTCAGCCAGTGTTTGGATAATTTCATTTTGGATATCCTTAGTGTGTATTTTGCATTTTATGGGACACCCTTAGCAATGCTTGCTAGCTTCTCATCCTTCTCTAAGGTATATTCCATCAGTTTTAGAAAAATACCTGAAGCAATGTCATCATCATTACCCGCTGCATCATGTCTCAAGGTTTCTGCCGTCCCACGGAGCCCCAACTCATTTACACAGAGAAGCCTTATAGCACTACTAATACTCTTGACATAGTAATGGTTTTTTTCAAGTTGTGTTTTACCAGCCAACATTGAATCCACAGACCCCCCTGTGGCCTCTCAGTCGAGATGGTTGAATCATGCACCTGGTTGTGGCTGGACACATGCCTCTGTAGCCCCTTGTCTCGATCAAGTGCTGCTTTCCAGTTGTTAAAACCAGTTAAGGTAAAAAAAACTACATCCCTATCATTAACTGTGCTGCCATATTTCTGACATGGGAAACAGAAGCATGAGTCCCACACAACAGAGTACTCCAGCCATGGGCGTGTGTGGTACCAGGCAGGATTGAACGATCTTAATGTTGTACCACCAAATACACGGTTGGGGTAACTACCCAGCATTGGCTGGGATGGTGTATTACCATTTAACTCACTGGGTAGCTGAGCGGGTTGCTTTGGGGCAGCAATTGTTGGCAGAGGTACAGGAGAAGCAGTGCCTGTTGATGCCACAGGAGTAGACATGCCAGCTGCTTTCTCTGATCATTGCTGTTGCTATTGGTACAGCCAGGATCAGCGTCATACTTTTTAAAAGCTTGGGAAAAAGGATGCATCTCACAGCATTAACTTTCCCTTTGTGAACTGCTGGAAGCTGGGGAGGAAAGTAATTAAGCTTTACTAAAATCGCTGTGATGTTATTCATTATCTCACGAGTCGCTATGATTTTGACGACAGAGATTTGCTGCTTCCTCAAAGCCTGCCGCTGTTGCGCAGCCCTGCCTACTGAGAAACTTGACACCGGGTCATTTGCATACTAAACAGTGATTGGATGTTTAGCTGGGGGGCGGGTGAGTGGGGGATCTCTGCGCTGCGGAGTGCTGTGTGAGCTGCGGACAAACAGAGCACGGAGGCAAAGAGGGAACAAGAGGTGAAGCCTATCATCTCATTTGTGGCTTTTTTAGCTACTGTAGTACGTCTTGTCCATATTCAGTTTGTGGGTAATCTATTATTTTCTCTCTCAGCTTCTAAAAGTTTGATTTAAGGGGGCAGGACGTTTGTTTAAGGGGGCATTGCCCCCCCTTGCCCCAGCGTAGAGCCGGCCCCGGTGCGAATTCTACGCACACCGTTATGCATGAGGCCCCTGGACTTTAATTTTTGTCATTGACATATCTTTTTTTTTCCGTAATAAGTTTTTGTTTCTGTGCCACTTCCCTGATCCATTGAGTTATGGTTCCAGATGCCCAGAGTCACTGTTTGTGCAAAAGTGCCATTGCACAGGGCATGACATACATGCAGTGGCTAGTGCTACTGCCTCCTTTTCAAAATATTATTTGTAGTAACTAAAATGGAACTGATACCTTAAATATCCCTAGATTTGGGAGTGAACAGTATGCATGTATTATATTTTATATCTGTTTCTGCATTGACCGCTGCATCCTTATTGAGTCCCTCTCTGCTTGTTGGTAGGATGTAACACACATAAAGGTTGATGGTTGAATGCAAATAATGCATTTGCCAAATAACACAACTAAAAAGTGTTTCTTTTGGTGGGAATAAACTTCTATTATTTGCATCGGGACCCTGTTCAGAAAGAAAAATGGTAAGATTTCAACCCAGGTAGTCTTGCAAATTATTTTACTGGGTTTTTACATAAAGCAAAATTGTCAATTAGTGGTTGGTTGGTTGTGGAACTTCAAGGAATACAATATGAAAAACACTTGGGGGGGAAAAAATAATGGAAAGTTGTGCAACAATGTGGCATTCCATGACATGGAGCAGTTGAATTGCTGCTGTTTTAAGTGACTTTTATTTGAGCCTGAATGTACAATTTAAGCACTGTTTTGCATAAATAAATCAGTTTATAACATATGTTTGCTTGGTTTAAATCATAAATACTCTTGGGTTTCATCAGTTAATAAGTAAGTTAAGGTGATGTCTCAGAATTACATGAGCTTAATTTTGTTTTAGCTGGGATTGAACAGAAAAGTCATTTAAAACATTTTAATACCTTTAAGTGCTTGTTATAAACTCTTCTGCATTTGTAATAGTTTGCTTTATTTATTTATTTGATTTTTATTTTCTTACCTTGCCTTTAAAATATATATCCATGAACATGACTCAATATTCACCCTTGAACAATGGCTTTTGATTCAGGAGAAGTGTGTCAGTATAAGTTGCTGTTTAATTTCCTACATTGATGAATTCCAGTAACTGCATGCTTGTCTGCACTGAGAGAAACTGGGCAGAGCCTGACACATTTTCACCATGCACAGAATAAATGATGTCTGAGGAAATTAAATCCAATGGCTTTTCACCAGTCCTGGATTAAGTATTGTTCTTGCAGTTTTAAATAGAGATGTCCAGTGTTGTATTCTGCCCATGTATTTCCAACTTTATTTTACACAGTTTTTTAAATGTACTTTATGGCATACACATGCATCTGCTAACTGCTTTAGAGGGTTTGAAACAACAGTCTGAGAGCAGGTGCATCGATTCATTGTCACTGTGATATTTTCTTTGCTTGGAGGACTTTCAGGTACAGAGTAATCTTCTGTATTTTGGTAAATTGTATGGACACTGTTAAGGATGATTTCCTGTTGGTGTTCTGTATGATCATTATAATCTTAAGGGATCTACTTTTCTAGTCTTCTAAGCTGTGTTAGGCATGAGAGATGGAAATTCTGGCATATTATATGATTACTTGGCCAAGCAGCAATGCTTATTTCATCATGTTTGACTCTTCTTGTAATGTTCTGGTGGTTAGTAGGTCACATTGTTCTTTGACACTCTTAGTTCATATTTAAGATTTCAGAATGCATTTTAACATGTAATTAATTTCATTTAAACTGCTTATGCAAATCTTGCATAATGCTGATTTTTGGAGAATTTCAGAATCATTTTGACTTTTTGTCATAAGCATTCATTTCTCAAATTAATACCAAAATATTCTTTCTTCAACTTTCTTTTACAATTATTTTGCTTGTGATTTTTTTTTAAATAATTGTGGGCACATTACCAAACAAAGAAATATGGGATGTCGCAATGGCAATCAATATTTATTCAGTGTAGTGTCAGCCCCTAACTTGTTCTCTGCCTGTGTAGCATTTGTTTGTTTTCTGAGGCATTTATGACTTTTCTTATGCTACTCTAGATTTTTCAAACATTGCAAAGGCATTTTTGACTTTAAAATGGCCTGATATTGAAGTGTAAGTGTATATATGAGATGGCATCTTTTCTCCCATTGATTCCTGCCTATAACAAATACTGTTAAGATGAACACCATCACTGTGATAGTGGTAGACAAATGAACTGAAAGATAAATAATTTATTAATAAACTAATAAAAGTGGCAAATGTTCAACACAAGACAAAGTTAGGATGCTACCTTCTTTTCATCTTTTCTGGGTAACAAATTATAACACAAATTGGTAGACTGTATTTACACTTCTGCATCAGGCTTTCTAGTAAAAATCGTTTAGGCTGGTGTTTTAGTTGTCCATTTCTCTTTTGTCAAATAACTGCTGATTTTGTTTCATGTTTCTTTCTGTTTCAAATGATATATAAAACATTTTAATAAACAATAAATGTTTTGGTTTCTCAGTACGCATTCCAAATCTTAAAAAGCTGCCCATGTTCAGGGTCAGGCAGTGTTCATTCTATTTGCTTTCCTCTCGAAATGGTAAAATCAGGAAATGAAAAAGCCTTTCACAGAATGAGGCTTCACTTGCAAATATGTGTGTTATTGCAAATACCCCATAATTACTTTAAGTAAATCAATTGTCTTTTTCTTTTGTGTGCCAAAATAAACTGGCTTAGATGAATTTAGTGATTGAAGCATAAAAAGATTTATGATAAAAAGTAAAGAATAGTTTATATGGTGAAAATGATTTCACCTAGTAGTAATTGCCATGGTTTTATTGCAGACATACATACACTAGATAATCAAACCTTTATCAAACTATACACTGCTTGTGTAATTTTAGTTATTTATATAATGGTTCAGTATGTACAGCATAAATTAATATTTTATGTAAAGGAAAAAGTTTTTTAACTGCAATGTTCATTTTAATTTATATATTCTTCCATGTATTTGTCTTGCTAATTTTTTACCCTTTTTAATGCTGACTAATACTGAATGTTTAAAGAAATAATATATCCCAGTGCACAAAGAGGTCTACAGTATGTTCTTTATTATTTTAGCATTATATTTCACATAATCATTACATTATTGTTTCTCTTTTTTATTTTTTTTTTACAGGCCATTTATTTCCACACCCCTCTCAATCATCCAAACATTGTCGCTGTTGTGGAGATTGTGGCTTTGGCACAAAAGAAGGGTTCATCTGAGCGGACCATATCATGTGGTTTTGGGATTGTCCGTCTCTTTCCTGGACAGTCAGACTCAACCCAGCATGGGATGACCAAGCAGGAGAAAAGGTTTTATAATTATTTTGAATGATTAATTGTCCTCAGTCATAATATACTTTCAACAGGTTACCAGACTTCCAAATTTTCTACATAGCTTTTCTTGATAAGCATCACAGGACCACCCATGTGATTAATATACCAATATAAATTGAATTGGCAGTTTACCCTTACTTTTATTGTATGCTCTGATGTGATCCTTGCCAGTTCTGGCTAAGTGTTAATCTATGCCCTGTGCATCAGGAAAGCAACTGACTACATAAGATTATCTTTTGCTGCATATTTGTCTCATTATTAATTTAGTCGTCAATTATACCTGTTATTTTGCAGGTTTAGAGATGATTTTGCAAGTCTTCTCAATCCATTAACAGTAGCTTTTCTTTTTTTCCTCCAGTTTATTACTTTTTGAGTTTGGGCAATTGCTTTATGAAGTGTTCAGACATTCTCTTCTTCCTATCTCAGTACGGGTTCCTACTGGTTTTCTCATTCAACCCAAAGATATGTGTGTTACTGGTGACTCTTAAGCTGGTGCCCTGTGATGGGCAAGTGTCTTTATTAGTGTTAAGAATTTGATTGCGCAAAATAGCATAGGAGTGAGGCCTCCAAAAAGACCACAGAACAGATCTCACACAAGGCAGACCTGGTCCAGGAAAACTAGAGGCTTTAGGCCTGACCAGGCCTCAAACTGAACATAAGCTTTAAAATAAAATAAAAACAACAAAATAGAAGCTGAAAGTATCTAACCAGGGGAAGAACCATTCAACTCCAGCTGGAGCAGAGACAAGCAGCACAAGGAATGTATATAAAATTTTAATTTTATTAACAAAGATTGAAATACAGCCAAATACTCAAGATAGCAAAAAGGAATTACCAAAGTAGGGCAATCCACAGTAACCAATACATAAACCAAAAGTTGATATCCTTTAACAGTGAAAACAAAAATGTACCACAAGAGATGACTTATTCTTTACATTTACTAGGGGGCTCCACCCCCTGCTCACTTCGCATGCCAACCCCTGTGTTTGGTTTACCGAATATACAATGCAATACAATTTATTTTTTGTATAGCTCAAAATCGCACAAGAAGTGCAGCAATGGGCTTTAACAGGTCCTGCCTCCTGACAGCCCCCCAGCTTTGACCCTCTAAGAAGACCAGAAAGAACTTGCAAAAAAAACCCTTGTAGGGAAAAAATCAAAGAAACCTTGGTAGAGGCAGTTCAAAGAGAGACCTCTTTCTAGGCAGGTTGGGCATGCAAAAAGAAGGGGGTCAATACAATATAGTACAATACATAGAACAGAATAAATCCTCAATACAGTATAAAAATAAAAATTCTAGAAGTATGGAGTAGAATTTCACATGAGATGATATCACATAATATGATTTGGATTTGTTTTAAGTCCTGGAGACCTCATTCATCAAGCTGCCTCCCGTATTTTGCCATTCCACATTTGAAGTAGCACTAATCTGATGAAAGGACCCCTCTTTCCCACGATTCCTGCAATCCTCCATCAGGGATGACTTTACCTTAGGCAGGCAATATACAATTTTAAAGAGATTATTTTCTTTGGAATTGTTACAATGCATTATTTTCACTTTTACTTTAAAAACTTTTGTAAAAACAATACTTGTCCTTTATTTCCAGCCCCGTGCATGGTTACATCTCTTTCTTGCCAGATGTATAATGCTGCTCGTGTTGTGAAAGGGGGGGCAGCTGAACGCACGCTATGGATATGCCTTTGGATCATTTTCTGTCTTTTTGTTGCTTGCGAGCTGCCTGTTCTGCTTGTCGCATGTCGTTATTTTAAGAGCTGGGAGCATATGATGCTTGTCTGGTAAAAGCAATCCAACAACTGCTAGGTTAGATGTTTGTGGACTTGTTTTAAATGATGGCTCACTGCCTGGTCTCGTGTGGCGTTGTAAAAACAATACTTCTCCTTTTTTTCCGGCCCCGGGCGTGGTTAAATTCTTTCTTGCAGGATGTATAACGCTGCATGCTTTGTTGGGGGTTGGCTGCTTTCACGCTGCCCTTCGATCTTTTTAAAGCCTGTCCAGCCGCTGTCCTTTTTGCTACTTTGTGTCTCTGCTGCTGTGATCGCTCCTCCGTGATCATAAATATACACCTGACTGAATTGTGTTTTCTTTGAAATTAAAGTTGTCGTTGCTTTAACTGTTGCGGGTCCACAGTTTGTCATAGCGTATGTTCCATTATTGTGTAAATCTACGTTTTGTGCATTGAATGATGCAGATGCGAAAAGACTTTGTTTTCTGCTCATTTCCTTTTATTTCTGACCTCGTTTTGTCCTGCTATTTTTTTCAATTACACCCGTTCCTGATGATTAATTTCCTTTTTTTTCGCTAATGCAATCTTTTATTTGTCGACATTTCATTTATAACGTATTGTCCTTTATACGCTTTATATGCACTGAGACACCTGTATTTGTCTGTGCTGCTTCCCTTTACACTACTGATTTTTTTTTTGCCCATTCTCTTTCGTCTCGTGGTTCTTTTATTTGTCTTTTGTGATCTTAACATGAAGATCACGTATCATCTAGTCATTCATTCCACAGGATTTTTTTTTTTTTTTATAATAGAGAGATGGCAGTCTGCATTCCCTATGAAGGTGTATTACCACAATCTACTGTCCTGGAGTGTGAGATAGAAATGGACAATTCAGATTCTTTCACCCAGCCCTGTTTTGACTATAAATTGCACTGTGCACTTTTTTGACATATTTTTCATTGTTAAAATCTCTCTCTCTTTCCAAATCTTTTTGTACATACCATTGTTTTCTCAAACATTTTAACTCACTCATTCTGTATTTAGGACAAAATAATCAAATGTTCTACTGTTTCTGATAAAGTATATTAGTCATACATACCATTATCATGTTTCCCCATTGAGTGCTAATGTTCAACAATTTAAACCAGTATGTCCAAGTCTCAGCCTTGTTGGCCCTACATCCTCCTTTTGGTTTCTACAAATCAGTCTCTTCTCTTGTACTGACCTGCAAAATCAACGATACCACCTACACTTTGTGCATTCATTCCATAATTTGTGCCACTTCTTTTTCCCCAGCCATTTTTAGTAATAGACTTCACTTCTTTCTTTCCTATGCAACTGATTGCAGTGTCCACTTCTGGCCATTTTAACTAGCCTATCTGCCTTTTCATTCCCAAAAGCCCCAGAGTTTTACAGATTCCCAAAAATTAGGCCACTTTGCCCATATCTTTGAAACAATAGAAATATAAATAAACCTCTAGTAACAAATCATGCCAGCTGGATTGAAAGGATTTTAGACTCTGCAACACTGAAGCTGAATCTGTATATATTACACACTGGAATGACTATAAAGCAAAATAAATTTCAAATGAAAGAAAAGTTCTGAGTTGGCTATCATGGAGGCATTATGCAGACATATTGTTGTTGATATAAAGGAGCTCTAGTAACGTTTCTTGACTCACTTCTGCTGAGTACATTTTTGGCTAAAAGTACTCAGTGTGTGTCAGAGAGAAGATGTGCAGCATTGTTCATAATGGCACTAAATTTTGTTTTAATTTGCCCTTCACTACTATTTCCAGGGAGTATAGCGTGTGTCCTATAACTGAGAATGCCCTTTTAATTAGCTTGTTGATTCAGTGAGCCTCTCTTGAAGTGGTGTTACCAGCCCAGCACACCACAGTATAGAAAGTTGCACTGGCCATCACAAAGTTATAAAAGATGTGAAAGATATCAGTTCCCATATAAAAGGAACACAGTCTCCTAAGGAAAAAGAGCATGCTCCGCTCTTTCTTCTATATTGCCATTCCTCTGTGTTTCGAGACTAGTCCAACCTGTCATTAATGTGAACCCCCAAGTATTTGTAGTAGTGGACCATATCTACATCCACTCCTTGAATAGTGACCAGAAATAGATACTCTTTGGTGTGCCAAAAGTTAATTATCTGTTCCTTGATTTTGCTGATGTTATGATGCAGACAACTCTGTTTGCACCACAAAACAAACTTTTCCATCAGTCTCCTATACTCTGTCTAATACCCTTTATCAATACACCTCATAAGTACATAATCATCTAAGAAAGTCAGCAAGTGACATGACCTGCTGTTATATTTGTAGTCTGGGGTGTATAGAGTAAAGTGAAAAAGGGACAGGACTATTCCTTGTGGTGCTCCAGTGTTGCTCACATCTGTATCAGAAACATAGTCCTTGAGCCTCCCAAACTTCTGTCTGCCCGACATATAATCCATTATGTAGGACACCATAGACACATCCATCTACATATCTCTGCGCTTACCAGGGATTAACAGAGATGGCTGGATGGTACTGCAGGTGCTAGAGAAATCCAAAAAACATAACCCAAAAAGTGTTGCCATCTTTCTGCAGGTGAGAATAAGCCTTATGGAGCAGATAGATAATTTCATCCTCCACTCCAGTCTTTATCTGATAGGCAAACTGCAGTTGGTCCAGTGGCCTACCACAAGAAGATATATTTAGTCCAGGACCAGTCTCTCAAAGGTTTTCATGATGTGAGACATAAGTAGGCCTACCACTGGTCTTTGGACTGAACAGGTGACAGAGGACACCATAAAGTTAGTCTGTGCAGGCCTTAAGAACTTGAGGACTGACAGCATCTTGTCCGACAGCTTTTCCTGTGTGCAGCTTCCTCAATTGTCTCCTTACTTGGTCTTCAGTTACGAATAGTCCACGCTGATGGTTAGAGGTAGATTTGCCACTGGTCATTCAAGTTGTTGAGGTAGTAGGAATGGTGTAAGGAGACTGGTGGTAGTGAGAGGACTTTGTCCAGATCCTGTTCTAGTACCAGAACTCTGGATTGTTTGAGTTCATTAATTATATCCAGTCTATTCTATACATCCTTCATGTTATTCTCAGTGAGTTTGTAAGCTTTATTTCTTTCACTCAGCTTTTTCTTTAGCACACACTGTATGTCCTTCAGAGCCTGTTAGTCACCGGATTTGAATGCTCTCTTTTTCTTATTCAGGAGACCTTTTAGCTCCTTAGTAATCCAGGACTTGCTGTTTGGAAAGCAACACACTGTCTTTGTGGGTACCACTTTGTCAACACCGAAGTTAATAAAGCCTTTGATGCAGTGACTTGAGTCCCTCAATACTGCTCCCTTGTGACTCACACGTCATTTCCTATTCTGCTATTTGGAAGTAGTCATTCAGATTCATTTCACCTTCCAGGCTCCATTTCTTCACTTTTCTGGTGGTAACAAGTTGCCATCTAATAAAAGGCTTGTAGCTGGGAATATGATAAATCTGGTTGTGGTCAGATTTGCCTAATGGAGCTAGTGGATTATACTTAAAGGCATCTTTAACATTTGAATACAGCAGGTCCAAATTGTAATTTCCTTGAGTTGAACTGGTCACAAACTGATAGAAATTTGTCATTGCTTGTTCTAAAGTCAAATGGTTGAGGTTACTGCATATTATAACTGCAGGACTGGAGTTAGTAATAAATAAAGTATTGGTTATAGAATGAATCATTTCCATTGTTAGTTCCCCGTTTGCAGAGGGTGTTGTAGACAAAAGACTAGACTACTAAATAAGTTGAGAAATGAAAACAGTAAATAATATGGAACTTCTGTAAAGAGACACCCAGAAGTAAGACTGCCACTGACTTCATCTTTTGACCAATCTCTATATATTTGTAGATATAAATAATATTACGGGAGCAAATACTAAATATTCTTATTTCTTTGTTACTTCGGTTATGAATCCTGCCATAGAACATATTAGATTTATGGACCATTTATATTTATCAACTAAATATCTTATACGGGGCTGCACGGTGGCGCAGTGGTAGCGCTGCTGCCTCGCAGTTAGGAGACCCGGGTTCGCTTCCCGGGTCCTCCCTGCGTGGAGTTTGCATGTTCTCCCCGTGACTGCTTGGGTTTCCTCCGGGCGCTCCGGTTTCCTGTGTTGGCTGGGATTGGCTCCAGCAGACCCCCGTGACCCTGTGTTCGGATTCAGCGGGTTAGAAAATGGATGGATGGATGGATATCTTATACGAGTCCTCCAGGTCAGTCTTCTATATCTATATATCGCCATATCTATAAAAAACTTCCACCAGCAAATCTTTTGCTATAAATTATTTTCTTACACCATTCTCCAGTCATTTTAATGCATTAAATTCTGGATATTCCATTCTGAAAACAATATTGGTAAGAACCCATTAATCCTTTCTTTTCTATATATGTTATTCTAGCAACTATCATTCTTTCCATTGGTTTATATAAAACACATTTAAGGGCAGTGAGGCTATAGTTATTTGCTTGTGAAGGGGTTTTTTCCATGTTTCATAAATGGTAGTAGTATTGCCTTTTAGGAAGAAAACCATGCATCCTTATTTCATTATACATTCCTAATAACAGAACTAACACTGCATCTGGGAAATGTTTAACCATTTGATATGAAGTTATATATTATCCAGAAGGTGTAGTTTATGTGATTTGATCATCTAACACATTCTTAAAAGTACTTCATTTTTCACAAATATGTCTGTTCTCCCTTCTCATTTGCTGACTTCTTTTAATATGTATACTCCTCTCCAGTAGTATCAAGACTGTGTTTTTGAGAAAGCATTCCCTAAACATTCAGCTTTTTACTTAGCAGTTTATTCCACTGACCCATTTTCTACTAACACCAAGATTCATTTAAAACAATTAATCCCATTCATTCTTTTCAGCATTCTCCAAACTACTGTATATCTATATCCGTCTCTCTTCCAAGTGATAAACAGAAATTCATCGATGATTCTCTCTTTGGTTTCTTTTTTATTTTTCTCACTGTAGTTTTTTTATCTCTGATCATCTACTAAGGCATCCCAAGTTAAATTATTTTTCAGAAATTTAAATGCACATTTCCTATCTCTAATTGCTTGCATACATTCTGCAGTCCACCAGGGAACATATTTCTTCTGACTTTTCCTTGACAGAACTGGGATTGCTTGAACTGCTTCTTCAGTTAATAATGCAGTTACTTTTTTATAGATTATCTCTACAGGTCCATGCTGTGATATCTGGGGGCATAATTCATCACATATATTATAAAACTTCACCCAGTCCCTCTTTTTAAAACACCATTTACTACTACATCCCCATTACTGTTGATAAATACCTGCCCCACATTTACAAAGAACTGGAAAATGATTACTCACAATGCAATCATCTACAGTGTCCCTGTTCACCGACACCAGCAGGGCTGTTGAAACAAACATCACGTTCAAACAAACTGCTTCTTTTGCTAAATCCATCCTAGTTTTCTTCTCATCATTTGAACAAACCAGTAAATATTGTTCTAGAAATTCGTCCACAGCTTTCAAATTAATATCCGTGGCTATATTATCCTACACTTGCTGTGTGAATTAGAATCACCACACATTGCCATTTTACATGTAGAATTCCTTATTGGTTAACCATCAGATGTTAGTATTTGACATGGATTATAAACATTCACAATGTTTATACCTGTTTTTCGAGTCCAAATTTCAACTGCTGCACATTCAATCTCTTTTAGAGTCAAAAAATATCTAAATACTTGATTTTCTTTTACAAAAGTAGCATATAAACTGTGACACTAGAGGGAACTGCCGCTGCTCAAACCCCACAGACAAATGTCCAGGACACCAAGTAAAAGCACCAGGAATACTTTAATTTCTTTTCTTCCTCAATATTGTGCCACAAAGCACCACTACCACCACAATAAACAAATCAATAATACAATAATAATAATATTCCTCCACTCCTCCCAGCAGCTCTGTCACACTCCCTTCCAACTCTGGCTCTCCTGTTGGGTCTTCACCAGTCCTATAAATAGTCTTTGACCCAGAAGTGCTCCTGTCCTTCTGTCCATGTGATTCAATAGCACTTCCGGGTCAGATGAAGACTTGTATTTTTCTTCAGCCCGGAAGTACTTCTTTTCTTCCGTCCCCATGACTTGGGAGTACTTCTGGGCTATAGGGAAAACAAAAATCTCTGTGTCTCCCTGTAGCGTCACATGGCGGCACCCACAGCACCAGGGCTGTGAAGCCTAACTTCATCTCCCATGGTGCCCTGCAGGAATCTGGGGCACCTCTAAGCTGCAGGGAAGTCTCAATCTAGCTTCCTGGATGTGTCGGCCGGGTTGAGCTGCTGGCTGTCCATCACAACACTTTGTGTTCTTTTGCATCTTACTGATCCATACCTAGAATTTTAAAAATAAATGTCTGTGTAGCCATGTTTCTTGAATGTAAATAAAATTGTAAATAACAAGCCTAAAATATATGTTTTAAATTCTTCTCCATTTGCCAATAAAATTCTTGTATTTCGATGCAGTACTGTGAATTTTTTTCTAAATTCCATAGTACACTTCTTTATAGCTCTGAACCATTCACTGTTATCCCACTTCCCTTTCTGTTATCCCTTTCTCTTTAGAACAATTCATGTATTCCAAAGCAATTTCAAACGTTCTCTAAATATCTTGCTGCAGCATCCACTATAATTTTCAGTGAATCTGATTTATGTTTCACCTGAATAGCCTCATTTACTACTGTAATCATAAAAACAAGAAAATTTATCTTTTTAACTGTTCACTTTTCTCATTCTGCATGTTCACATTTATATTTGGAATTCTTCTTTCTTAACTTTCTATCCATCAACATTTTCTTGACATTGTTTGGGCAAAAGATTCCACACTTTTAATTGCCCCTGAATGACCTGAATGAATGTCTTTTTAATTCCCTGTACTTCACGTGATTTTTGTAATACTGGGCATCCTGAATAAGCAGTACTATGTGCTCCTCTACAGTTACAACATGTGATCTGAAGACCTTTCTTCACATTTGTCATATTCATGATTATCACCACATTTTGCACATCTCATATTTCTATTACATTAACCTGACATCTGTCCAAAACTTCGGCATTTAAGAAATTGTAATGGAGGTGGTTCATATTCTCCAACTGTATAACTAATACAACCTAAAAACACTTTTGATGGTTGCACTTTATTGAAAAAAACATCCCAAAACAGCTAAACTATCACTCCTTTTCTTCCTATCCTTCCAGGTTTGGAATCTCTTAGCTATAGCAACCTTGTAATCTGAAAGGGTATATTTTTATACACTCAACTGATACACATAATGAGAATTACTGATATAACCCCTCTAGTTATTTTCCCCAGTAGCCACACAACTGATCTTATCCCTTCATATTTTTTCAATTTTAAAATCTTACGCTGTTATTTTTATCCCATTAGAAAGGCATATAGCAGATTCAATTTTCTTAATTTCTTTTTCCATAGATTTAGTTAGTTTAACTATTGTGGAGACTGGCCCAGACACAGACAGGCAGACACGTTCATGTCACCCACAAACACGTTTATGTACAATATATACAACAGTCCAGTGCACCACAAAACCCCCAAAGTCCTGGCCTCACAACAATGCCTTCACTTTCCTCTTCAGGCCGCCTTCTTGCCTCCTTCAGCTCAGTCCACTCTGCTCCCGACTCTTGCCCCGAATGAAGGGAGGTGGCCCCTTTTATTATCACCTGGATGTGCTCCTGGTGGGTTCTGGCAATCACCCGCCGACACGCTCCTGTGTGGCGGAAGTGCCGGCTGCATCCCCGGAAGCACTCCGGGTGTCCCTGCTCTTCTTCTTCCCAGCACTTCCTGGTGTGGCGAAAGTGCTGAGGTCCAGGGCTCCAAAGGCATGGGGCGCCCCCTGGCGGCGACCACGGGCCCCTACAGGGTGGAGCTTCAAAGCTCTGTGCCCGTGGCCCCTAAAGGAACCAGGGCGGTCGCCCCCAGATGGTCTGGGGAAGGCGCAAGCCCTCCTCCGGTCCAAATGGGCGTCCCGGCTGGTTCGACACCCCAGCCACCTCTGACACTATGTGTAAATGTGTTTCTGCATTAGCCATAAATGTAATTATCAGCTTAATGTTCAGACCTTCCTCTTCTCTGATACAAATTCCTTTATTTGGTTGCTGCTCAGTATCAGACTCTGAACCCCATCAACTCATTTTCTTCTTGTTACAAGCCAAACTCCATCCCTTCATTATTTTCCCATTCTGAACTTTTGCATTATAATCACACCTCAATCACAGTGCAACTTATACAGACCATCTCCTTCCCCGTACTTCTGCCCTGGACCATAACGACTACATCCAGCTGCAGCGTGAGGGTCTGCACTTACAATCAGCCTTTATAGGACTAGGAACAATCCCTCATCAATGACAGATGCGTAGCTGTGCCTCTTTGGGAACCATCCACAAGGAACAAGACAGAACATACTGTCATGTATAAAATCTAACTACAGTAGTAATCAAAACTGACAAAGTACATACTCATACAAATAATAAACATAAATAACAATATAAACATAACAAATAACATTTGAAGGAAAAAAAAATGAGACATAAAAAAGGAATTTAAACATTAAGCAGGGGAGAAACCCTGACTGAAACATAACTTCTGGGAGCAGTTCCCACCTTGTGCTCTATGCTGCACTGAATATGCAGGTTAGATAGTAGATGTTTTATTTTTCTTATCCAAAATAAAGAACATTTATACTTAACTTGTATACTATACAGGGTATATGTTTTATAAGTTTAAATATGTACAATTATGCAATTGCATGTTGCATATAGCCTTTAGCTGGAAATAGATGGGGTGGATAGTAGCCTTTCTGAATAGTGCTATATAATATTAACAAGAATCTGTATTCTTTAACTGTTACTAAAATACATCCAGCTTTTGAGAGTTTAAACATTCATAAACATCAAAGTGTCCACTACTGAAATCGTCACCTGTGAATCTAAGATGTTTAAGAGGCATTGGCGGTTGTCGAAAGGTGTAAAATATTTGGCCATTTCGGTACACTTGAAAGCAACAACCGAACAATTCAGTGGCAGCCATCAACTCACATGCAGAATCATAGGTGAAGGGCTTAAGCATTTCACTCTCTATAGTGCTCCTGTGTAGTATAATTATCTCCTGTACCATCATCAGTCCACACCTTGAACCTGTCCCAGTCATTCAATACATTAGACAAAATGTTCCTCCGGATATCAAGAGTGAGCCTGATATGGCAGTGCAATATGTACCAAAGAGAATGGGAAAGGCAGGTGCCATCTCCGGGCATGGAAACCACTCGTAAAGTGACAGTTCTTTGATCGATGGTGATCACCTCGATAGACATGTTAACGGGGGTACGGTTGGAACGATAATGGAAATGGGTACCTGAACAATGTAAAGTAAATCTAAAATACCTACACAATAACTATAATCGTAATAACGAACCGTAAAACAGCGGAGAAGCCGTGGATTAAATAAAAAGGTTGCATTTATCAGCAGGGAGAAGTGAATCCCGTGGCGAAGCAAGGAAGGGAATGTAGAGACCAGGGAAACTAAAGTGCTTATATAGGCAGGCAGCCAACAACGTGGGAGGCGTTGGGATGGGGGACCCAACGCCGCCTCACGCGCTAACCGAGCTGCAGGCTATGGACGTATATATGTACGTAAGTAGGATTCAGTTAGCGTTGGGAACCCGCGTTCCAAATTTGTTGAAGATGGGCCCATAAGTAACAAAGACCGTTGGAAAGTTCAATATGGCGGTCGACAGTGGCGTCATACCACCGAAATAAGTACATAAATTGGTTTTGGTTAGCGCAGGGAAACCCGCCTACCAAATTTCATGAAGATGGGGCCATAAATAAGAACGTTCAACATGGCGGACGTTGTCGACTGTTATGACCTTTACGTGTATAATTTTGAAATGAATCCTGCTGAACTTTTGTAAGTAAGCTGTAAGGAATGAGCCTGCCAAATTTCAGCCTTCTACCTACACGGGAAGTTGGAGAATTCGTTATGTTGGAAAGTTCAATATGACGGCCGACAGTGGCGTCATACCACCTGAATAAGTACGTACATCGGTTTTGGTTAGCGCGGAGAAGCCGCCTACCAAATTTTGTGAAGATGGGGCCATAAATAAGAAAGTTCAACATGGCAGATATTGTCGGCCGTTATGACCGTTACGTGTAGAATTTCGATATCAAATGTGCTTAACTTTTGTAAGTAAGCTCTAAGGAATAAGCCTGCCAAATTTCAGCCTTCTACCTACATGGGAAGTTGGAGAATTAGTAGTGAGTGAGTGAGTCAGTGAGGGCTTTGCCTTTTATTAGTATAGATATATACTATATATATATATATGTGTATATATATATATATATATATATATACTGTGTATATATATATATATACTGTATATATATATATATATAAACTGTGTATATATATATACTGTGTATATATATATATATATATACTGTATATAGTGGTAGATAGGGGGCGCTCTCGCTCCCTTGAACCCCTGTCCATGACTCCAGACACCAGATAAAAGTCCAAATTCTGACTTTATTTAATCTCCACAGTGTACAAAGCACCCTCTCCTCCACTATACTCATAAATCAATTTATATATAATCTCTCCAGTTCAGTTAAATTTGATGGCTGCCGAGCATGGACAGCCTGCTTCAAATCATCCCATAGATTTCGGATGATATTCAAGTCAGGGGACTGTGACGGCCATTCCAGAACATTGTACTTCTCCCTGTGCATGTTGGGTCATTGTCTTGTTGGAATATCCAACCCCTGTGTGACTTGAACTTTGTGACTGATGCTTAAACATTATCCTGAAGAATTTGTTGATATTCGGTTAAATTCATCCGATCCTCAACTTTAACAAGGGCCCCAGTCCCTGAACTAGCCACACAGCCCCACAGCATGATAGAAACTCCACCAAATTTGACAGTAGGTAGCAGGTGTTTTTCTTGGAATGTGGTGTTCTTCTTCCCCCATGCAAAATGCTTTTTGTTATGACCAAATAACTCCATTTTTGTCTTATCAGTCCAAAGCACTTTGTTCCAAAATGAATCTGGCTTGTATAAATGAGCATTTACATACAACAAGCGATTCTGTTTGTAGTGTGAGTGCAGAAAGGGCTTCTTTCTCATCACCTTGCTATACAGATATTGTTTGTGCAAATTGTGCTGAATTGTAGAACGATGTACATATACACCATCTGCAGCAAGATGTTCTTGCAGGTCTTTGGAGGTGATCTGTGGATTGTCTGTAACCATTCTCACAATCCTGCGCATGTGCTGCTCCTGTATTTTTCTTGGCCTGCCAGACCTGGGTTTAACAGCAACTGTTTCTGTGGCCTTCCATTTCCTGATTACCTTCTTTACAGTTGAAACTGACAGTTTAAACCTCTGAGATTGCTTTTTGTAGCCTTCCCCTAAACCATGATACTGATCAATCTTTGTTTTCAGATCTTTTGAGAGTTGCTTTGAGGATCCCATGCTGTTACTCTTCAGAGGAGAGTCAAAGGGAAGCACAACTTGCAATCGACCACCTTAAATACCTTTTCTCATGATTGGACACACCTGTCTATGAAATTCAAGACTTAACAAGCTAATCCAACTAATTTGGTGTTGCAAGTAATCAGTATTGAGCAGTTACCTGCATTCAAATCAACAAATTACATGGGTACCCAGATTTTTGCACAGCCAGTTTTTCACATTTGATTTAATTTCATACAATTAGATATTGCTTCACTAAAAATCTTTGTTCGGAAAATACTCAAGTACTCAGATGTTCCTAGGAAATGAAAGACACACCACTATTATCTTTTTTGTTGAAAGTATATTATTATGCAGGCTGAGAGAGTGGTTCCCAAACTTTTTCAAATGACTGTAGTGGGTTGGATAATGGATGGATGGATGTATGTATGTTATTATTATTAATAATAATAATTTGAAACAGTAATATTGAGTGTATTGTTCAGGGTTACGAAATGACTGAGTAGTTGAGACTGAATCAGCAAACCCTATGGTTTGTTCTTTGCCTTATTCACTAGATTTTCATAAAACTTATTTTAGGAGAGGAGTAAATGTTCTGCAATAGTATTTCTGCAATTGTTTTTCATACAGTATTGTATAGGTGGTCTTTTAAAATATGGTCTTGGATTTGGAGTGAGAGTCGTCAGATAAATGTGTGTTAAAATTCATACTTACATTGCTTATAATCAATCTTTATTCTGTGTTGTGTTCCATTGTTAACATAATCTGAAAGTGATTTATAGGACCTTTGAATCATCTTCAAAATGGCTTTGATAGTGTCGACTGTATGTTTCCAACAACTGCAAGAGAATTTATTTATCTGATGGTGCATTTAATGCCTTTGTAGTATTTACTGCTTGTTATTGGTGCTGTATGAATTTCATAATGCCAGATACTCTTGACAGCAAAAGTGTACTTGAACTTGATATACTACAGTGATGTCTGCTGGATCCCAATTACATCACATGTCTGGCTGTACTTGCCTGTATTACTCCTTTGGGATACAAAACAAATCTTGTTGTGTAGTTTGTCCTTGTTCTTGTGTATAAAGTAACGTAATGATTCTAACCAGCAGACTTGATTGGTTGCTTTGGGCTCTTCTTAGAGCCTGTGCTCTTGTCATGATTCCTGACTGATAATAACCTCAAAGTCAGTACTGCGGAAAAACTGCTAGATAATATAAATTGTATTAATTAATGTATTAAGACATGCATTTTATGCTTTTGTTTATTTTACTGAAAACACACAAAAGCACAAAATCTGTTGTCCTGGATGGCAATCAACTCTAAGGAATACTCGCCCATGTGACCACAGTTTTCTCTGGAAAAGATAGGAATGGTTGCCTGAGACAAAATGATTTAGTGGTTCTTTTATGTAAAGAGGCTAGGCATGCTCATGTGGTGACCCAGATATACCTATGTGGCTTTGTTCTTTCTCCATTGGAGTGATGCATTGCTTAGTTTGTGGTATTTCTTTTTTTTTTAAAGTGGCTCTGTCTTTAACTTTGTAGTTAGGTCTACAATGTTTATTTTCTAGATATTAATACAAAATAATTATACATTTGACAATACCCAAGGAGATGCTGGATAATCATTTGGGCAAAGGCGCATCTTTCGTGAACATTATGGGTTGCTCTCAAAGCAGCCCCTGACTTTGAGAAAAGCATCAAGGTAGAGCTCTGTGTAGGGGATTCCTGCACCTGGAGCCTACCTTTGGATTTGAAGTTGTGGGTCTCCCAGGAAGTCTCTTAGTCACTATCAGGCATTGTGTGCCCTCGAGCACCCTGATGGAATATGACAGGTATTTACTCAGGTCACATTTCTTTAACACTAGAATCCCTGAAGCCTGTGAAAATTTTCGTAAAAATACTTTCGTTTTGCAAATGTGTCAATCGGCCACAGGCAGGCAGCCAGCTACCCCAAAGTCGGACACAAAATACGTATAGCCGAAGTCTCTTTATCTAAGGTAAGGTTTTTGGAATTGTATAGAAAAATAATATATCGTAAAAGTACTCTTGTTTCATTGATTCGTTCGAAAGTCAAATATGTTTTTATTATATAACAGTAGCAATAGTAGCAGCCCACCACTCAAAGTGCTAAATGCAGGGAAGACCCAGGATCAAACCAGCAATGTCTTGATTACGAGCAGCAGTTCTTACCTCTGCACCAGCAGCAGATACTTGTGAGACTGCCACATTTCCACTGTGAAAGACGCAGACACGCACATGCATGCAAACTTCTTTACTTTATATCGTTTAATATTTGGGTTTTACTTTTTACACATTGACAGCAATATGTAAATTGAACAATTATTCAAGAATAAAACTGAAAAAAAAGAAAAAGCACACTTGCTTTGTTGTACCTTTTTGTGAAAGTGATTATTTGATATTTGGAGTTCAGTTTTCACACATTATACACTTCTGTTTTAGTTATGTATTCAACATTTCTTGCCTCACAAGAAATGTCATCCTACATTTGCACAGATCGTTGTAGACACGGAACACATATAAAATGTATGTGTTTCAAATGATTGCCTTTCTGAGGAACCTGGTACACTCATAGGGCATACTTCTCCCAGTGGTATTCATGTTGTGAACTGGCATGGGATATTACATTTCTATCAGTGTTATTTTACATCCATTCCTGAGGGCACTGCTCAGCCCCATCACTGTCCGTTGTACTTTTTTTTAGGCTTCTTTCTTACTTAGTTGACTGTTACTCTGTGTAATTTAATTTTTTTTTCTCTCAGTATTTAGCTTAATGTATTCAAAAAGTTCCATTCCTGTATTAATACTTAGCTTTCCTAAGCACTTACACTTCCATTTACAGTCTGTACATTTACATATATTACTGTAAACTTATTGTATAGTGGTTTGGTGCTCAGCAGTGTAATTTTATGTTTTGTTTTAAGTTGTAAATCTCTACTGTGTAACAACAAATTAAAGACTAATTGTAGTTTTGGATGCCGGGTTGATTAATAATTAAGCATAGTCTTTTTAGTCAGTTTTTCAAATATATAATAATTGTGTGAATTGTTGTGGAAATACATTGCATGTGTAGAATAAATAGGTAGATCTAGGTGAAAAACTGGAATACTTTTTTAAGCATTTAGTTTCATTTGTCTTGTTTATTTCAACAATGTCTTTCTATGAATAATAGATGGATAGAGCGCATTCATCCCTGAGAAGAAATTCACAATGTTGTTTTTTATTCTTACAACATTTCAGGTTGAATCTTTTCCATGGGACACCAAGAGCACTGCTAAACCCTGAATTGCTTGAGCCAACTGAACGTAAGTACAAATAATTGCCATTTACTTGTGTTTGTACTTGGCTCAGTGATTTCTGTAGTACATCAAAAGTCATTTAGCTGTGTACATATAACTTATTAGATATGTTTGATGTCATCTAAATTATTGTTGTTTAAACTTTTAATATGGCCACTTGTTTTTATTAAATTGATTTCTATTTTGACATCTTGGGATCTTGAAAATTATTGATGTTAAAGTACAGGTGACGTAATGGCTATTAATGAACAATAAACATTTCTGTGATCTAACTTTAGAATTATACTAAAATTTATTTTAGTCATCATACATGCTCTGCTACCTCCTAGACCCAAAAGACACATTTTTACAAACTGGCAGATTGAAACTGTGGCCAAGAACATACGTAGTAACAAAATATGTGTTTGTATAGTCAAAGAAATATTGAAATGGCTTATATAATGAGATCAGAACACTATTTTGTCATTTTATAAAGATCAGTCAAGTCCAGTTTCATAAATGAGAGGACCATGCTTTCATGAGTAGTGTTTAGCTTATCTGGTACTTTATCTTTTTTTGAACTGTGCAGTCAGATGTTCATTTTATCATCTAAGAAACCTCATCAAAGTATTACAAGGATTGGTGTGCTGAATTACATTGTTGTTTTTTTCATGTCTGTACTATAATTCTCTTTTTGAATAGCTTCCTGTGTAAAATTAAAAGGTTACAACAGCTCCATCCTGACCCAGATATCCCATTTTTGGCTTGTCCCCATTTGCTTCCTGTCTGATTTGAATCATGTTGAAAATTGTATTTCTTATTTATAAAGCTGCTGTTTCAAGCACAACAGACTACCAGTTTAATCTGTTTCCACTATATAAAACAGTGAGGCAGTTCAGCTCTACTGAGGTTGGCTTTCTAGCTGTTTGAAAACCCCATCAAGCAAATTATACATGTTCTCTCTGACTTTTTAAGTACTGTCCCTTCATTTAAATATTTTAATAATCTCTCCTGTTCACTGAAATTGTCACTACCATGTTTAACTATACTGAGTGGGAGTACATGCTCAGGAAGCTTTAACCACGGTGTATCAATTTATCTTGGACCATTATAGCCTGCGACTTTTTACACAGACCCTTCCTCATGAATCATTTTGTTACTTGTGTGGCAGATGGCCCGGGCCCATGCCCGGCCAGGATGCCCCTTCTGTACATGTTCCAGAGAAACAACCATGGGCAGCATGAAATCTTCCCTGGAACGCTTGGCGGCAGCCCCTCGGCTTGCATCGCAGCCACAGGCATGGGATTTCGGGAATCAGCCCTGTTGGGCTCCGTGGCCACCACCAGAGGGAGCTCCATGGCCTCCTGAGCCCACATGGGCGGTTATTCCGCCACACCTGGCAGTGTAACCAAATGCAGGTCATCAAACACCTGGAGCGCTACCTGGTGGGCTGTAAAGGGAGCCAGCAACCACCACTCAAGGAGTTGGGAGTAGGGGGACAAAGCTGCCAGAGAGGAGTGGAGGATTCAAAGAACAATAGATTTGTGTGTGCTTTTGTGTTGTGCTTGTGGGGACTGTGTTCTGTCTGTGGGTACGGGGAAGACGCAGCCCACAGACGAAGAAAATCAAAGTTTATTTATTTTACGTGTGCCTCCAGTGTCAGTCTGTGTTGGGTCGGCACTCATATAGCTCCTTTATCACACTTGCTACAAAAGTTCTCTCAAAATCTGTTAGTTCTGTGTTCATTTTTATTAACCTGTGATGCTTATTTTATTTTACAGATAAATGTACATGTATTCCATCAGCGTCTTTTGTCCTTTAAATGTGTTGATAAGCAGCAAGCAATTTGCTAACACATCCCCCACCAGCGCACAGTTTTCTCAGCTGAAGTCAGTTTACCTGCGTGTCAGTTGCTTGGAGTTGTATAAAGTGAGAAGTCAAGCAACAAATCAAGCAAAATTATAATGTGTGAAGCCTGAAGTCCAAATATCAAAGAAACACTTTCACAACAGGTATAGATATAACAGAACAAGTGCACTCTTCAGGCTTCACGCATTATAAACTTATTGTCTATATTTTGTCAATTATTACTAAAACATGAAAAAGTTTCTTTTTTAACGATGTGTTTACATAGATCGTTGTAGACGCAGAACACACATGAAATGCAAGTGTTCCAAATAACGGTATAGTATTTATAAAAAGTGTGATTTTGCTTGACTTCTCACTCTATACAACTCCAAGCAACTGACACGCAGGTAAACAGACTTCAGCTGAGAAAACTGTGCGCCGGTGGGGGATGTGATAACAGACTGCTTGCTGCTTGCTGCTTATCAACACATTTAAAGGACAAAAGACACTGACGGAGAGGTGAGAAGCAATTTAAGGTGGGACAGATCTACGAGTTTTTTGTAGGCTCTGGTAATTCTAGTGTTAATCCTATCTTGTAGTCTAGTTTGCTATGTAAAGTGATTTTTGGTAGTACACGCTTGTACTGGTCCCAAATTAAATTTTAAGAAACAGATAATAAAGCTTTTATAGCTATGAATGCTAACAGTAGCATAATGCTGTCTTTGCTGTTGTGGTGTATAGGAAGATGCTAATTTAAAATTTAATTGTGATTGTTTAGTGTTCTTTTTGTTTTACCAGATCCTGCGAATTTTGTCAAATTCCTATAGCAAGTGTTGCATATTTTTCTTTATTAGTATTCTGACAATTATAAGTGCACCAGTCCAAGATTTGTATCTCTGATTCAAGTTGGTATTCCACATCTTTCCCCATTTAAAGTAATGATAGCCAATTATTCTGTATTTGCCAAATGAACTACACGCTCACCTGTTAGTGTCAGTTTAAGCAGGGCCTTTATGCATTTCAGGTGCATTTTCTGACAATAACATTCAGTACAGAGATGTTTAGTGTGGCTGTTTATAATTTGCCAAGAGGGCATTTGTTTGAAGGATGAATAAACTTTTGTAAAATCTGTTTTGCATTAATCTATAGTTTGTAGGTGTAATGTTATGAGTACACATAGTTGATTAGTGAGTAAATTGCTTGATCTAGTCACACAGTGTATTACATAGGTAGAAATGAATTTTACCCAGAGGGGCTAAATTATTTTGTGAGCAATCCGTTTTTTTGGCTCTATATTTGATGACTAAATTTTAGATTTTATTACTCTGACTTGGAAGAGCATAACTAACTGATCAATCATTTTCTTAGTCCTTTGTCAGCTGCCATTGGATCATTATTGCTTATGATTTTAATAAATACATATGGAGTTTCAGTCGCATACTGAATTAACTTTATTGTTTTGCTGTCTCAAACAGGATATTATGATACAAAATCATGGAGGCTTTTTTGGGTTGTGCATAAGGTAGATAATATTGAATTATAATATTGAATTGCCAAATACTTTGAATCTGCTCCATCAGGATGATCATTTGCTTCTAATACCACTAGCGTCTTTGGCCATCAGCTTGCCACAATGGCAGATATGTGGTCTACTTTAAATGTGTTTGCTTGTATCAATTCCCTTTTTTTATATTTGCTTGATCAATAAGAGTTGTAGGAAGCTAGAATGTCTTCTGAGGGTACTTGCATAGGGCAGGTTCCAATGAACATACTCATTAAACAAATTTAAAAATAACTCAACCCAAACTGGAAACCTAAATACATAGATAAAAACCAAATGAACATAAAAATAACTGTTTGTCAGTGGTGATGGGTCAATGTTTGAACCATGGAACTTTGAAGCAATAATGCTTACCAATATTCCAACATCTACTTTACAATAATTTAATACATTCTAATTTTTCTTAGTTTTTTAGATGCTGTAAATAAAGTTTTGTTTTTTAAATAAAGTGGACACCCTTATTCCTTCAACATTTGTATAAGATATTGCTTTATGTGTCTTTTATGGGTCATGTTTTCTGCTTAGTTGTCATGTGTGTCATATTGCTTGTACAGAAAAAATTTACTTCATATGCACAATTTAAAACAGGTGATTTTTTGCTTAGAAAATGTAGTTATTGTTTTGGGTATTGATGGTTGAGAACAAAACTTCATGGGCTTATAATTCTTCATATGTGCTTATTTGATATATTTTCTTTTTCTTCCAATCAGAAGCAGGCCTTAATGCAGTGATCAGTTTTGTAAATGTGTGCTCCTTTAAGAGCTGCGGCTTTGTTATTTATGTATTTTATTATTTAAACATTTTATATCTAGATTGTTAGGGCTCTGCAGGAAAACATCATTATTTGACTTGGCTGGATACTGATTTCTCTCCAGATAAAACCACCTCCATGCCTTCCACTTTTCACATTCCTCCGTTATAAAGCATCTCCTAACAATATAACTGCACCTTTGGTACAGCATATGAACTGGGAGGCTGTGGTTCAGTGCACACATTGCATGGTTTTCTCTTTCTGTGGTCTGAGCAACAGTCTCTTAGCAGCTTCTCCAATAATCCTTGTTTCAATTTGCTCCCTGGTAGTTGAATGTTAAATACTTTAAAAGGATTCTTATTAATAAATGTATTGCCTACATTTATGAGATGGAGGTTAAGCCATCTGACAACTCTGAGGCTTAAATTTTTTTTTGAAATCAATCTCTTGTGAAATTAAAATTTAAATAAAGTAGGTCACTGATAATGTGTGAAGATATACACCCTTAGTATTGTTGTCTCTCTAGTGAGAACAAAAGAAGGGATCTATTAATTTGTATTTTTCTATATAAACTTTTTTTTTTTTTTTAAATGATGGTTTGACTTGATGTAGCGGTAATGGGACTATCCACCCACTGAAAAGGGGCAGTTCTCTTTTCTTTCAGGTAAATGTTCTGATTTGCATTTCTAAGATATGCCTTTCTTTCTTTGCCTGGGCATTTGTGATACTTAAACCACCTCCCTCTTCTATTTAAAGCTTGGAGAAAAAATGTGTTAAAGTCAACTTGGCATATATGAGTTGGTTCAGGTGCTCTTGTTCAGCTGCCAGAACTTGCTTTCATTTTTTTTCCCTTGTGGTACAACAGTAGGTCAACATTCTGTTCCAAAAAGAATCTGTCATCTTCCTCTCCTGAAGAGTGCAACAAGGTGAATGCAAGCTTACAAATGAACAAGATTAATGTCTTTTTGGTTGCCTTTTGTCTGTTGGAATCCTGTGCTGACATGGTGGCTTATCTTTGATTAACACTTTTTTATCAGGTAAATACATTTTTGAAGAACTACAGATTTCTTTTTTTTTGGAATGCAGATGTAGGAGAAACGGTGTTGTCTCCAGCTTTCTGCATTCCTGTTACATCAAAACAGTTAACAAGTATTTTGTACCACAGAAAGTCTAGCAGAAAGGGGCAATGTCCAGGTTTCTTGGTTTCATTACACTTTGCAGTATCATTTTGTACTGTAGCTACATTGATTGTTATGGTGACCCTCTCCCCCTAATGTGATGATGGTGTTATTGATCAAGACTGTTTAAGTAAGAACTGATTTGAGTAAAGATACCCAAGCCTTTTGTTGTATGTTGCGTCCTAGACAATAGAAAGTTTGCTATATGGTAGAGAGTGGAGACAGTACATAAAGTTTTACTTTCGTTTAGAATATGGAGGAAGCAGTGGTGTTTTCTGTTTCATTCCTCAGTTGCATAAGACTAAACTTATTATAGTGATGAATGTTTGCTCAGTCCTTTCGCTGATCAGGCAATAAAGAGGCACACTAGAGTCTATGACATGCTACTACCAAGATGTCACCTTATATTTATTTGTGCTATTCTTGTAAAAGAGGGTGAACAAGTTTTTTTTTTTTTTTTGTCCACATACCAGGTTTAGTTATAGATACCAGGAAGGCTGGTTTTATCAGTTCTTCCCCAGAGAAACTCTTCTATTTAGTTTCTTGTAGAACTGAAGACTTTTCAAACACAAGGTTGCTCAAACGCAACTTGATACAAAAGTCCTTTGGGCCAAAAGTCAGTGATCATCTCCATAGTAATATCATCAGATTTGAAGCTATATTTTCTGAACCCTTAGGTAAACTTAAATGCTGAGCTGTCAGCTGATTACTGGGTAAGATGGAAGTAGTTCCTGCAGGACATACCAGGAAAACAAAGTGAGTAGTGAGGATCTTGTGGAAATTCTTCTATTTGGAATGGATTCAGCACTCGTCTCTAAAATAGTTTTTCCTGCATCTCAAGGTAAGTCAAGGACATAGAGTATGGACCCTGTTTAAGACCTCAGTAATGGAGGCAGGTGCATTAACATCTAATCAGAAGGCTGTTGGTGCCTGCCATATTGCTGGAGGGACATTTGTGGACAGTAGTGGTAAGAGAAGATGTCAAGTTAATGAAAGAGACCACCTGTGTAAAACGGATTTGACTGAAATTTGCTAGTAGGCCAAAAATGCAACAATTACAGCACCAATTAAAGCAACACCATTTGTGTCAATGGAGTTTGATGAGGCCATAGAGAATAATTTTTCAATAGCTTCAATGCAGTTCCAGCAATCCATGACTGTTCTCAGCAAGGATAGGAAAATGTTGACCTCAACTAATGATATTGTCGAGAGGTTGAAGGAGAATTTAAAAAAAAAACACCACAACTGGGTGCATATACCGTCCTTTGAGTAGGCAGTGCCAGCTGAGTGGCTAATATTTTGGAGATGATTTAAAACCTTTTAAAGGTGCACAGGGATGAATGAGATCCAAATGGAAATGATGAAACAACTGGTTATTGATTAGCCAACATGTCTCTTTGGTATTGTGTTGATGATCGACTTTGTGGTCTTGTCATCGGACTTGCGGCCACATGTTTTGGACACTCAGGTGAAGAGAGGGGCGGAGCTGTCAACTGATCACCATCTGGTGGTAAGTAGGCTTCGATGGTGGGGGAGGATGCCAGTCAGGCCTGGTAGGCCCAAACGTGTTGTGAGGGTCTGCTGGGAACGTCTGGCAGAGTCCCCTGTCAGAAGTAGCTTCAACTCCCACCTCCGTCAGAACTTTGACCATGTCCCGAGGTAGGTGGGGGACATTAAGTCTGAATGGGGCATATTCCGTGCCTCTGTTGTTGAGGTGGCTGACCGGAGCTGTGGCCGTAAGGTGGTCAGTGCCTGTCGTGGTGGCAATCCCCGTTGGTGGACACCGGCAGTGAGGGATGCCGTCAAGCTGAAGAAGGAGTCCTACAGGACCCTTTTATCTTGTGGGACTCCAGAGGCAGCTGATAGGTACCGGCAGGCCAAGCGGAATGCAGCTTCGGTGGTTGCTGAGGCAAAAACTTGGGTATAGGAGTAGTTTGGCCAGGCCATGGTGAACGACTTTCGGACGGCTTCGAGGAGATTCTGGTCCACCATCCGGCGTCTCAAGAGGGGGAAGCAGTGCAGTGTCAACACTGTATATGGTGGGAATAATGCGCTGCTGACCTCGACTCGGAACGTTGTGGGTCGGTGGGGGGAGTACTTCAAAGACCTCCTCAATCCCACTAACATGCCTTCCAATGAGGAAGCAGAGCATGGGGACTCGGAGGTGGGCTTCCCCATCTCTGGAACTGAGGTCACCAAGGATGGTCAAAAAACTCTTTAGTGGCAGGGCCCCGGGGGTCGATGAGATACGCCCGGAGTTCCTTAAGGCTCTGGATGTTGTAGGACTGTCTTGGTTGACAGGACTCTGCAACATCGTATGGACATCGGGTTCAGTGCCTCTGGATTGGCAGACCAGGGTGGTGGTCCCCTTCTTTAAGAAAGGGGACCAGAGGGTGTGTTCCAACTACAAAGGGGTCAGCCTCCCTGGAAAAGTCTATTCGGCGGTCCTGGAGAGGAGGGTCCGTCAGATAGTCGAACCTTGGATTCAGGAGGAACAGTGTGGTTTTCGTCCTGGTCGCGGAACAGTGGACCAGCTCTACACCCTTAGCAGGGTCCTGGAGGGTGCATGGGAGTTTGCCCAACCAGTCTACATGTGTTTTGTGGACTTGGAAAAGGCGTTTAACCGTGTCCCTCAGGGAATCCTGTGGGGGTGCTCCGAGAGTATGGGGTACTGGACCCCCTGATAAGGGCTATTCGGTCCCTGTACAACCAGTGTCAGAGCTTGGTCCGCATTGCTGGCAGTAAGTCAAACCCGTTTCCAGTGAGAGTTGGACTCCGCCAGGGCTGCCCTTTGTCACCAATTCTGTTCATAACTTTTATCGACAGAATTTCTAGGTGCAGCCAGGGTGTTGAGGGGTTCCAGTTTGGTGGACTCAGGATTGGGTTGCTGCTTTTTGCAGATGATGTTGTCCTGTTTGCTTCATCAGGCCGTGATCTTCAGCTCTTTCTGGATCAGTTCGCAGCTGAGTGTGAAGCGGCTGGGATGGGAATCAACACCTCCAAATCCGAGACCATGGTCCTCAGCCGGAAAAGGGTGGAGTGCCCTTTCAGGGTTGGGAGCGAGATCCTGCTCCAAGTGGAGGAGTTCAAGTATCTTGCAGTCTTGTTCACGAGTGAGGGAAGAATGGAGCATGAGATCGACAGGCGGATCCGTGTGGTGTCCACAGTGATGTGGGCTCTGCATTGGTCTGTCGTGATGAAAAAGGAGCTGAGCCGTAAGTCAAAGCTCTCAGTTTACCAGTCAATCTATGTTCCTACCCTCACCCATGGTCATTAGCTATGGGTAGCAATCGAAAGAACAAGATCGCGAATACAAGCGGCTGAAATGAGTTTCCTCCGCAGGGTGTCTTGGCTTTCCCTTAAAGACAGGGTGAGAAGCTCAGTCATCCGGGAGGGGCTCGGAGTAGAGCCGCTGCTCCTCCGCATCGAGAGGAGTCAGATGAGGTGGCTCGGGCATCTGATCAGGATGCCTTCTGGACGCCTCCCTGGTGAGGTGTTCCGGACACGTCCAACCGGGAGGAGGCCCCGGGTAAGACTCAGGACATGCTGAAGGGACTATGTCTCCTGGCTGGCCTGGGAACTCCTCGGGATTCTCCTGGAAGAGTTAGAAGAAGTTGCCGGGGAGAGGGAAGTCTGGGCATCTCTGCTGAAGCTGCTGCCCCTTGACCCAATCTCAGATAAGTGGAAGAGGATGGATGGATATTGTGTTGAAGACAGGGACAGCACTTAGGGTCTACAAGACTAAAGTGGTGATCTACATTTCTGAAAAACGGGGACATGATGTTGTATTGCAGTTTTCAGAGGATAATACTCCTAAGCCTCCCTAGGATAGCCTATGATGGGTTATTGGAAATTAGGCTCTATCTGATAATTGAAGTTAAGATCCAGATGGAACAATGTGGATTATGTTCTGGTCACTAATCAGTTGACCAACTCTTTATCCTTGCCAAGATAATTGATGGATCATTTAAGATTTCCCAGTCCCATCTAAATGGGCTTTCTGGATTTGAAAAAAACCTGAAATGATGTACCAAGTATTTTCTTGTAGAAGGCGGCTCAATAGTGTAGGCTTTTGGGGCTACTGCTGCATGCCATTTGTTTCCTGTATTTGTGCAGGAAGAGTTGTGTTCTTATAGTTGCTATTTGAAGATTAGAACAATCTAGATGAGAACATGCCATTCAGCCCAAGAAAGCTTGCAAGTCCTATCCACTTATTTCTTCCAAAAAATGTTGAAAGTCCCTAAAGTCTTACTGTCTACCACACTACTTGGTAGTTTATTCCAAGTGTCTGTCGTTCTTTGTGTAAAGAAAAACTTCCTAATGTTTATGCATAATGTACCCTTAACAAGTTTCCAACTGTGCCCACGTGTTCTTGATGAACTCATTTTAAAATACAAGTCTCAACCCACTGTACTAATTCCCTTCATAATTTTCACCACTTCAATCATGTCACCTCTTAATCTTCTTTTGCTTAACATTAGAATTACCAAAGCCTATGAAAAAACTTGTAATCCCGGGCCACCTCAAATTTTGTTAACACCTCTAAGTCAGTGTCTTTTGCGTTGTAAATGTGTCGATCAATACAAGTAGCCTGCTATTCCATCCCCCGACCAATGCAGAAAGTTCTCTCAGCTCAAATCTGCTTACCTGTATAGGATATATAGTATAACGTTATTTGGAATACATGCTTTTCATGTGTGTTCCGTGTCTACAACAATCTATGTAAATAAATTGTTAAAACAGAAAAGTTTTTCATGTTTTAGTAATTGACAAAATGTAGACATGAAATGTGAATAAGATCAAACACAGTTGCGTAAGGACTAAAATAAGACCTCTTTCCCTAATATTTTCCAGGAAACGCCACATGTCCTCAGTGAGATGGGGCTCATTGTCTGAAGAGGACTTATATTTAAATTCTGTTTGGCGTAAACAGCAACCCCACCTCCTTTACTGTTCTGTCTAGCCTTCCTACAAAATGTGTATTTCTCTATGTTACACTCATCCCCACCTTTGTTATTTAGCCAGGTTTCCGTTATTGCTATAATATCATAATTAAGCTCTGCTGCATACAGCTCCAACTCACTTACCTTATTTTGGATACTTCTAGCATTAAGGCAAGCTATTTTTAATGTGTTACTCCTTCTACATTTAAATGTTTACTTAGAATGTACATTACTACACATTTTTATTTCTACACAGTTGTTTGTTCCTCCATGTATAGATTTAAACCTGGCCTGTCCTAAACTCCCTGCTCCCCCATTCCCTAGTTTAAACAATCCTAGACTAGCCTACTCATACACCTCCCCAATACATTGGTCCCCCTCCACTTCAGATACAACCCGTCATGGGGGAACAGGTCCCATCTGTCCCAAAAGGAGTCCCAATGCCCTATAAACCTATACCTTTCTACCCAGCACCAAGATTTGAGCCATGCGTTAATCCTTCTAATCTCCTCAATCTTACCTGGACTGGCACATGGCGCAGGCAGAACTTCAGCAAAGACTACCTTGTCAGTTCTGCTCCACAGCTTCGCACCTAACTCTTTGAATTTGGAACGCAGAACTGACAGACTACTCTTATGTATGCCATTTGTTCCAACATAGACAATGACAACTGGATCCACCCCCCACTCTGGCCAAGAGCCTATCAACCCTTCCAGGCAGGCAACACACTGTGTGAGAGTCTCTGTCTCTGGAGCACACCTGTGCTTCAATCCACCTAATGATTGAGGCCCCAACTATCACTACCTCTCTCTTTCTGGAAACTGGTTTTGGCCTGTTGGGGCTCCTCATCCCTGCCTACCACCTCAGAATCATCAGAGACACTGTCCACCTTGGAAGGATGTGATAATGGTTTGACTCTACTAATTCTGGGGTTGATTCCCCCGGACAGCGTGTACTTTTTGCCTTATGCCTCGTTACCATGACCCACCTATTTCTACCTGTCTGGTCTGGAATCTCTTCCCGCACCACCTTGGGGGTGCACACTGTCTCGCTATCGGACACCTGGACAAGGTCCGCTAATTCTCTACTACAATGCATGCCAGCCAGCTCCTCATCCAGTTCAGTGAGCCTGAGCTCGAGGTGCTGGATCAGCAGACATCTCCTGCAGATGTAGCCCTCATAGACAACTGGCTCTTCCAAACCGTCATCTGAAAAGTCCAACATCCAACAGACCTCATTATTCAAATTTGATTTAGGGTTAGTAAAACTGCCTTAACTTTTTTTTTTCCTTGAAATTAAATGATTTAACTTAAATGGTAATACTAAGAACTGCTACAGCTATTTTTCACCTTGTCCCCTTAATCTCCTGTACTGTTCTCCCTCTCAGCTGCCTACTGTTTGTCCTTCTAGGAGGTTAACTTTACTTTTCTGTCTCTCTTCTCCTAACTTTGTGCTTCTTCTTATTCCTTACTTAAAAGGTCTCCACTTGCGCTTTTTATATAATCCCTTATTAATGAACCCTTATGCTGTCGCCCGCTTAACTGTTCTACCTCTGGACCTCTAAGACTTGCTCAATCAAAAATAAACAAGTAAATAAAACATTACTACCTTATCTGCTCCTGCTGCCCTTTGTGCCTGATCCGGGTCTTAACGCTTGATGCTGACCTGCGCACAGCTGAACCTTCCACTTTATTGCTTTGAAGTCAGCCGTGGCCTTATATTTTTTTTCTTTTAAACTAAGGAATCAATGTTATGATGTGGTTATTTACTTACAAATGCCGATATCAGTTACTGCTTCTTTTCTACCCTACCTTCTCGATGCTAGTTCAGATACAGATAACAAGAACAAGTACACGTTCAAGTACAAGGCACTGTTCCAAGCGCACCTCCAAACACCCAGATACTTTTGCTCTTGGGTGGGTGAAAAAAAAGCAAAAAAGACCCTTCTAAAGGGAATGAAGCTTTAAAAATTCCCGCATGGTTCCTTAGCGGCATCCAAAACCCAAGTTTTTAAGAGCAAAATGTATTTTTTATTTAACTCTCACACCACAGACAATACCAAAAACTCTTAGCTGTCTCTAGTGTTTGCAAAGTACGCCTCAAGCCTCGACACGTCACTCTGCCTCCGAGTCTGTTCAGATTGGGGGTTAAGCTTTGCCAAGTTTATGTCTTGTGTACTCTTCTGTATATAGGGTGGTCCAAATCTAATTAGGCAATTTTCATTATGCTATAACTTATTAAGTTTATTACATTGAAAATCATCTAAAAAATCCCAGACCATCGAGAAGTGTGTGAACTGACGACATGAAGAATCGTCTTCGCGCCGAACTGGAATCAGCCCCGCATAAACCAAAGTCATCCAGACGATCTGGATCTGTATAATTAGATCTGGACCACCCTGTATAATTTTCATTGACAAGGCACAAAGGTGCAGTCAAAGATCAGAGACTATTCATTTTGGGAACCTAAGCATTAATCTTGGTTGGTTGCTTCATACTGTGTTTTAGGGGCACACTGGAATTATTTGCTGCAGAATGTGATGCACTTGGTAATGAGAATTATCACCTCCAAATCTGATGTCATAGTCTTCTTCCAGAGAAATTGGCTTGTTCTCTTTAGCTAAAGCGTGAGTACTTTAGGGTCCTGTTGTAACATACCTACCATCTATTGTGACTGTCAAGACCTTAATTTTTATTTTCCTGGTTCTTGAATGTTTTGCTCATGTCACTCAACTTTTCTTTTTGTTTTTGTTTTGACTATGTTGATAGATCTGGTGATTCTTGGTTTTGACCTGGACTATTTTTTTAAATTTTGTCTATCTCGTGGTCCTTTTCATAAAACATAAACCGTCTCTCATTGAGCCAGTAAGTTGTGATTGGAAATGCTTTGTGTTCAGGGCAGAAGAATTTCACTGCCTGATTGCCAGAATCATACAAAAATCAAAACACACCCACAAAGGCATTTATTACTACCACGTTTATCCCATTATGGAGTTAACTCGGAAATAGATTTGTGCCTGCTTTAACAGTGCATTGATATGACCGATCAGGTGCGAGTTGTAATCGTTTAACTTGAAGATGGCGAGAGTAACCACTTTTTAATAAAATGTCTACATAGTCTTAATAAAGGATGAAAGGCTTGCTTTTATTCTCTGATTGTACATTGTCCAAGCAGCCATCCATTTTCTAACTTATGTATTCAGTTCAGGATCACAGGAGAAACATTGCACGCAGAACACCAGCTCTAACAACAGTTATAGCAAGTAAAATCTGAGGCAGATTTTAAACAAAGTGGCTGCTTGTCTTGTGTACACCAGCAGTGAAATGAGCTGCTCCATTTATTAATACCAATATGAAAATTTATTTAGTGCTTCAGTGATTTGAAGCACAAAGCAAGTCTCTCTAGTAATATGACATTAACTGTATTAACAGAAATGCATTGTAGAGATTTGCAGTTTTAGCAATATGAGCAAAATAAAATTTGTGTCAGTTGTTTGATTTTTTTTGAAGACAAACTCATTTTCATGAGTGTAACCCCTAAAATACCACAAGGTAGCACAAGCACATACAATATGTCATGAATTTGAATGGTATGTTGGCAATTAAACTGCTCAAAAAATTAAAGGAACACTTTGAAAACACATCAGATCTCAATGGGAAAAAGAAATCCTCCTGGATATCTATACTGATATAGACTGGGTAATGTGTTAGGAACGAAAGGATGCCGCATCGTTTGATGGAAATGAAAATGATCAACCTACAGAGCCCTGAATTCAAAGACCCCCAAAAATCAGAGTGAAGAAATTATGTGGCAGGCTAGTCTATTTTGCCAAAATTTAATTGCAGCAACTCAAAATTGTACGCAGCACTTTGTATGGCCCCTGTGTTCTTGTATACATGCCTGACAACATTGGTGCATGCTTCTAATGAGATGACAGATGGTGTTGTGGGGGATCTCCTCCCAGATCTGGACCAGGGCATCACTGAGCTCCTGGACAGTCTGAGGTGCAACCTGGTGGCATTGGATGGACCAAAACATAATGCCCCAGAGGTGTTCTATTGGATTTAGGTCAGGAAAGTGTGGTGGCCAGTCAATGGTATCAATTCCTTCATCCTCCAGGAACTGCCTGCATACTCTCACCACATGAGGCCAGGAATTGTCGTGCACCAGGAGCCACTGTACCAGCA
Organism: Polypterus senegalus; assembly: GCF_016835505.1. Lineage (NCBI taxonomy): Eukaryota > Metazoa > Chordata > Cladistia > Polypteriformes > Polypteridae > Polypterus > Polypterus senegalus. The sequence continues at coordinate 49,310,846 of NC_053159.1, forward strand.
TAGGGTCTGACAATGGGTCCAAGGATTTCATCCTGATACCTAATGGCAGCCAAGGTGCCTTTGTCAAGCCTGTAGCGGTCTGTGTGACCCTCCATGGATATGCCTCCCCAGACAATCATTAACCCACCACCAAACTGCTCTTGCTGAATGATGTTACAGGCAGCATAATGTTCTCCATGGCTTCTCCAGACCCTTTCACTTCTGTCACGTGCTCAGGGTGAACCTGCTCTCATCTGTAAAAGCACAGGGCACCAGTGGTGCATCTGCCAATTCTGGTATTCTATGGCGAATGCCAATCGAGCTGCATGCTGCTGGGCAGTGAGCTCAGGGCCCATTAGAGGACATGGGGCCCTTGGGTCACCCTCATGAAGTCTTTCTGGTTGTTTGGTCAGAGACATTCACACCAGTGGCCTGCTGGAGGTCATTTTGTAGGGCTCTGGCAGTGCTCATCCTGTTCCTCCTTGCCCAAAGGAGCAGATACTGGTCCTGCTGATGGGTTATGGACCTTCTATGGCCCTCTCCAGCTCTCCTAAAGTAACTGCTTGTCTCCTAGAATCTCCTCCATGCCCTTGAGACTGTGCAGGGAGACACAGCAAACCTTCTGGCAATGACACGTATTGATGTGCCATCCTGGAGAAGTTGGACTACCTGTGCAACCTCTGTAGGGTCCAGGTATCGCCTCATGCTACCAGTAGTGACATTAGCCAAATGCAAAACTAGTGAAGAAACAGTCAGAAAAGATGAGGAGAGAAAAATGTCAGTGGCCTCCACCTGTTAAACCATTCCTGTTTTGGGGGTCATCTCATTGTTGCCCCTCTAGTGCATCTGTTGTTAATTTCATTAACACCACAGCAGCTGAAACTGATTAACAACCCCCTCTGCTACTTAACTGACCAGATTAATATCCCATAAGTTTCATTGACTTTATGCTATACTCTGATTAAAAAGTGTTCCTTTAATTCTTTTGAGCAGTATATTTGATTACAATTAACATCGGTCTAGTACATGTTCTGATTCTGGATTAGTACACAAGCTAATCAATAACTAAAAGATCACTCATACTGTATAGGATATTCTTAAAGCTGAATAACAGAGGCTATTTTACAAGAGTTCTTGGATAATATAATATAAAACTGACAAATCTGATTTCATACAGGAAGAAGTTGGGAAAAATGATTTTTTATTTTTTTTTTAATTTTATTAATTTTATTGCAATCATTCCATACAAATCAATCAAAAAATATGTTCAAAAAAAAAAAAAAGTGGACAGTGTGAAAGATCAGACTCGGCACTCTTAAAAAGGTTTGGGGCAGCCACCCGTAATGGGTTGATTTGTTTGACAGAAGTGTCTTGGTTGGAGTCCAGTCATGAACTGACTTAAGTTTGGAAAGATGGCGGTGTTAAGGAGGAAGACCGGAAGTGACGTAGGGGAACCAGAAGTGACATCAGCCTAGGCACCGAAACCGTAAGCAACATCATCATCTTAGGTGCCAGATCCGGAAGTGGCGTCTTTAAGGATGAGTCAGACAGGTTTTCCTACAGCTGGTCTACTAAGACAACAGAAGAAGGTTTAGTGCACCTCGCCACCACCTGGCTTGGCGTGGAATTACCTTCACTTGGACCATACATCCTTCTCCTACTCACACGTGCGTGACAACAGATTTAGGCAATTGAAGCACCACAAGTTTGTGACATTTGAAATTTGAATGAATTTGGATTAATTGTTAAATGTTATTCATTAGTAAGGTTTTTTTTTTAACTAATGGTGTAAATGCAAATCTTAAATTAGCAAGTGTTACAACCCTAATGGAGTATTTCTCTGACTAATCATATTTTAAAAGCATAAACCTTGTTGGTGTAAAAACAGCTTTGAAGACTATATTTAAATGAAAATATCTTGTAATTCACACATTTAACAGTACAAATACAATAATGTTTGAATTTTTATTTTTATTATTGATTTCAAGCAATATTTTTTAGTACTGGAGAGAAAATTTCAGTGAATAAAATTAGAACGTACACATTATAAGATATATAACATCTTCTCAGTTTGCTGTTACATTCCCATTCTATTACAAATATAACTGTATTATAATTTGACACTTATTAATATCAATATAAGTTAAATTAAATGATAGCTGGACATCTATTTGAACGATATACCACTGTTTTAATGCTGCTGTTGCTAGTAGTAATTATGTGCATTAGATTCTATTTCAGAAAAGGCACAAAAACTTGAAAAATGGAGGTAGTTTTAATTATTGACTGAATGGGATTTCTATTTTTGCCATGGTATCAAACATATCAAGTATCATAGAACTTCATTGACGTTGTGACATCTCTAGTGAAATTCTTAGTTGCAAATCAACATGCATCACATCGCTATCTTTCTGATGCCATGGTGACTGAAGTATAACAACATTACCTCAAATCTTCCTTACCTGAAAAGTCTCAGAACACAATTTTACAACTCTGTCCACCATTAAAAGACATACAGTATGTTATAAACACACACACATGTTCCATTTGGTTATCCCTAACTCATACTGGTTGCAATGGTCACATGTGGACCATGTTTATGCTAGTACTCATTTCATTATGTTATTGGTATACTGTGTAAATTCACACATCACATAATCAAACTTTATTATGAAATTCGGAGAACCAAGTGCTGTTATTCCACTTTCCCAGCTGCACTAAGTAGAATCAATTTTGGAATGTATATCATTTTACACACATAATCCTCCTGTAAGGAAGGTTTTTCTACCAGAAGCAGATGCAGGACACAACCAAGTGCATATAAGAAGCACACATTACACTTCTAATTTTTAATTTCTCATATCATCACATGAGCTAATTTCTTTAGGCATTTAAGCCTAGAGAGCACTAATGACCTATTATATTAGCAGGTTATAGTTTGTTTAATTATTACATTGTGATGCTCTATATCTTTGCCCTATTTTTAGAACTGTGCAAAAGAGTTTTCTTTTCTTGTTTATAGAATTTTGCCGGACACAATGCCACTAGCTAACTGTAGATAACAGACAATAAAAACTTGGATTTGATTGGTTGTTACCAGGCAAACTAGATGATGTAAATTCTATAGTAGTAAGTAGGGGTGGGCGGTATGACCAAAATTCTATACCACGGTACAGTATTTTTCTAAATTATCCCGGTTTCATGGTATTCAACAGTATTTTTTCCCATGCACGAGAGGATGTTAACCACATTTTCCACTGCAATTATTGCAGTAGACTGGCATTGTACAAAAAAACATTTTAATGTGCACACAAGTAATAATACAGGTTTACATGGCCCCATAAAGTGATAACTTTCAAGGGGGTGGCACTAATGAAGAGAAGGAATCACATTACATGACAGATACAGTCAAAATATAGAACCTTTTTATTGAACAAATTTTGCAAAAACTTAAACTATAATTTGGACAACTTATTTTCAACCATCCAAAGAGGCATTTAGACTTAGTAAAATATCCAGAGGTACTTGTCAAAAGTCGTATTGCACTGAAACATGTCTTAGAAAAGGAATAAATAGTAAATATTTTTTGTAAACCAGCTATACTTTTTGTTAATGTTAACAGTTTGTCCACTGACACGTTAAGTGACTTTTTAAACAACTTTGCCATCATTAAACTGCATAATATTTAAACTAATAAATAATAACAATAAAATAAATGAGGTGATTAGGGCGAGTCGCACCCGATCGTTCTCTTTTGCTTATCGGCTTACTGTGGCATGTGAATAAGGTGCTGTGCTGACGGAGATGTATATTTATGGGCCAGCAGGATAGGGGGAAGCAAAAAAGCAAAGATAGAACACAAGGAGGTTAAAGAAGGGAAAAGGCAGTCATGGGAGATGATCCAGACACCAGGATGGTGAAGGCAGCACGAGCTGGGGCGATCTAGGGGCTGGTTCATCCCACTGACTAAGCGTGTAGAGGACATCTGAGGAGTGTCTGAGTGAGCGTGAAGGAAGACGGAATGTGTGTCGATCTCGGACGGTCTGGCTGTGCAGTGTGGCGGCAGCCAAGACAGGAGTTGGCAGAAAGCAGTTTGTGCTTCAAATGCTCCACCAGCAACACCTGTAAAGGGTGAGCACTTGGAGACAGAAGATGGTGTGCTGCGATCAGGCGAGGAGAGAGACTGCATTTTAACGGATTTATTTATTATGGATTTTATCCCCACGTTTCACTGGTTCTATGGATTTGCTATTTATTTGGGTACTGTATTTTTCTGAGCACTGCACAATGGACACTTTTGGTTTTACTTTTGCCTGTTTTTAACAAAAACACTTGAGCACTTTCCACCATCCCCTGACTTCAATGAGATTTCTCAGCTCACTTCGGTCATAACTATTGATGGTGTTGGTTCACCAGATTCCCATGTGGTAAGAGGGAGTATGTAGGGAACCGGCATCATCACACTATTACACAGTAACCAGGTACATTACACAATATTGGGGGGGAAAAAAAAAAAGTACAACTTGGCTTACAGTATTATCCAGTAGTATAGAAACAGTATTCACACATTTGAACATAATGGTCCACATCCCAACTTTTAAAACCAAAGTATCTTTAGACAACAGACACAGCACCTTTTTTCGTCAAAAGTTCTTCTGTGTCATCATGTTCAACTTTATCGTCTGCTACAGCTTCCATTTAGGAATGTTCTCTGTCCATTTTCACTGCTCAATACCTCCACTAACGTATGTACTCTGCTGCATTCCTGTTTAGCGGTGCAGCAGTGAAAAAGGTCCCTCTTTAAACAGTTTCCCGCTGCGCTACGTTCCGAACGTTGTTTAGGCTATTTAAACCGGTGTTCCGGTATAAGAAAAATCCATATCATAGCAAAAATAATAAACGTTTTTTGGTATGAACTGTATATACCGCCCAGAGGTGCGTGTCAAACGTTGTATTGCACTGAACCTATCTTAGGAAAGGAATAAATAGTCAATATTTTTTGTAAACCAACTACACTTTCTGTTAACACAAGAATTACCAGAGCCTACGAGAAAACTCGTAAATCCAGCCCATCTTAAATCCTTTCTTACCTCTCCGTCAGCGTCTTTTGTCCTGTAAATGTGTCGATAAGCAGCCTGCTATCCCATCCCACTGCCGCGGTTCAATTCGCAAAGAAGTTTCTCAGTGCTTAGTGTTTATCTTCGAGTGAAGTGCTGGAGCTTTATAAGGTAAAAAAATACATTGTCATTTGGAATACATACATTTCATGTGTGTTCAGTGTCATCAACAATCTATGTAAAAATGTTGTTAACACAGAAACGTTTTTCATTTTTTAGCAATAATTGACAAAATGTAGACATGAAATGTATAATGTTTGAAGCCTGAAATACAAATATGAAATAAACTCTTTAACAAAAGGTACAAGTATAACAAAACAAGCGCACTTTTATTCAAGAATTTAACCGAAGAAAAAAGAAAGCAGGTTATGGTAGGCGGTTGATACGACAGCTTGCGTGGTGCAATGCTAAGAACTGTTGCCTTCCAATCAAGAGGTCGCGGTTTTGATATCAGCTGCTTCCCAAATTTACCATTTTGAGTAGTGAGCTGCTCTTATTGTTTATATCATACAATAAAAACATACATTTAATTTGCATCTGTCAATTTATAGTACTTGTCAAAGTTTTTTTTTTTCAGTTTTATTCTGTCACTCACGTTCAAGCTTCCACATCCACCCACCCCCCATCTGATGCCGTTTTAAAGACATGATATCACAAACAAACTTGTTTTGTTACACCCCCTCTTTATTTGAAAACCATGTCAGATCGTGTGTGCAAACGAGACTGGGAAAACTGTGGATGTGGATATGAGTGGTGTGCGTGACTGAGTATGACTGTGGATGTGAATTTTTTTTATTCAGTTTTATTCTTGAGTGTTCCTGCTCACACTGAATTAGTATGCACCTTCTGATCCATGATGTCAAAGCCACACTGACTTAAAAGAGAGACTTAGGTATTTATGACATTTGGAATAATTCATTTTATGACCTGTATTGTACATTTCGGAATTTTGGCCAGTGTTCTCATGTTGCTGCGTGTTGGTATTTCTTTTGAACCCCAGGAGATGCAGAGGACAGAATAGTACAGAGAGGTCAGTTCCACGGTATATACAGTCATTAGATTCAAATGTTAACAGTTACCACACATACCCTAGGACTGTCCTTTCTACTAAAACTGGCCTAAAGCCACGCACGTTTCCACAGTACCTCATACCCTGTCGTACGCAAGTTCTCTGCTCGGTTTTGCAGACTGGCGGCACCCAGCGTCAAAGCAGTGCTACTGTTTCTGTGTGGTTACCCTTTCTTTCTTAGAGGCACATTCCTGACGCGGATTTATAAATACACTGAAACTAACTGCATATTGTTTATTAGTGCAATGCATCTGATTGTAATTAACAATATAATGGTCCAGGGAATAACCATAGTATTCCAAATACCATAACTGCTTTAGCGTTGTTACTGTCACTGCACCTTCTTTTTCTTTTTTCAGCTGCTCCCTTTAAGGGTTGCCACAGTGGATCATCTTTTTCCATATTACTCTCACTGCACCACTCAGAGTATTTATATCACTGTATCTGAGTGGGGAATCACAGCAGCAGCTGATCGGAAAGAGAATTATCGGTATACAGCATCAAGGACACGCTGTCTCAGCCAGGGTAAAACCTTTCAAAGCCTTTCCTGTTTGTACTTATAAGTACAATTACCCCACTGTAAACTTGCACTACAGTTATAATATTGCACAACCTGCGCCACTTTATAAAGCGCATATATTCATATGATGACAATATCATCTTTAAGATGAAATGCAGCAAAATATGTTGATTATATTATACAGATAAAACTTTAACTTCATTTAAATAATCTGTGTTGTTGATAATTAAACATGTGAGGACATGGTGCCGCAGCGCTAGCAAGTTCACGTATTGTTCCTGCCTCGTGCTGTATATATGCAGAGGCTGGCGTGACACTGGAAGGATAGACGGATAGAATAATTAAACACGTACTATGAAGATATTTCAATGTTCCTTTAAAGTTTTGATGAATCGTCGTTGTAAGCTTACAGATGGCTTAACTTCTATTACAGAGCTGATTGTGTGGCGATTGGGTATTTGGAGAAAGAAAAGTAAGGACGGGAATCGGAGGTTAGTACGTTTGAAAGAGACAGTACTGCTACAATAAATTATTTCATCGAAGGTCGCGCATGGTGCAGCAGCATCTTGTGTGAGACATGAACAATCACTGTGCCACCGTGTTCCCATGTTTAATAACATGCTTTCATTCCAGTCATCATGAAAATGATGTCACGTATACATCTTATTATTTTAATTATTCATAGGTAATGGATTCTGTGTCCTGTCGGAGAAAGAGAAAGAATGGAAGCACATAGTGATTCATACACATAGAGCACATAGAAGTTTAAATACAAAACAAAGCATTTAACATGCTACTTCAGTTACGATGGGATTTGAGAAACTAGTAAATTAAATAATTTTAAGATGAAGTTTATGATGTTCTACTTTAATGACAAGATGAACTACGTGATTAAAGTTGAAATTTCGAGATTAAAATTGATATTTTGTGCTTTTTTCCCCACTGTGTGCCTATTTTTTTTTTGTCTGTACCCTAATAAGCTTTCATATGACACGGTGGACTACAACTCGCCTTTTCACGGCATTATCCCATATAACTGCTTGGTGTATTTTAATATATATGTATATATGTGTACATATTAATATATATATATATATATATATATATATATATATATATATATATATATATTAAATGCACCAAGCAGTTATATGGATAATGTATTTTTTTCTTTTTAACAATATTTTCATCTTGATTTTCCTTCCACTTTTCTAGGTGTTCTAATTGTTTAATGAAGCTATTATTTACTAATTAGTGGGTCTGATGCTAAAGTAGTTGCAGCCTTTGATTATTCCGTGTTGTTTGCCAACTATATATATATATATATATATATATATAAGATATAACTTCAACTTAAAGGATAATTTCTGTGTTCTTTAAGTTCACCTTTTGAAAAGATGTTAATTTGTTATTTCAATTTATAATGAAATTACTTAACAAGAATGAATTACAGATAAACATAAATATCATATATGTTTGAACTCTGATTTTATTTGTTTAAAAAGGTGACTCCACGGCAATTATTTGTGTGTGGTAGATTTATTTATTTTGTTTACTCAGTTAAATCTCACCGTAAATTTCCTACTTTAAATTTTAATATGGTTTGAAATCCTCTAACCCTTTCACTGGCTGCTAAAATGCTAAAAACTGTGATATTCTTCCACAGCTACCTTTTCCATTTGTAATTTGTTTAATTATCATTGAAGAGATGTGCTACTGTGCTTTGTATAACCTTTCCCCTTAAACGCTGTTTCTGTTCATTGAATTGTCATTTTTATGTGTGATATTAAAATGTGGCTATTCATTTACATCTAAAGCAACATTAGCATTGTTATTAGAATTATTGAGTTATATTTGATTAAATAGAGAAATGCTTCATTTTTAAGACTAGTAGCAACTGGATTAGCAAGTGTTTCTGTAGTGAGCTTGTTTTTCTATCTGTATAGTTTAAAAATAAAAAAACAAATTACAGGCTTCCTCTTACAACAACATGTTATATCCCTTTCTACATATACAACCAGTCTAAGAAATTTATTATTTATTTGCTGTGTGAAAATCATATATGAGCAAAGCTGGAGTCAGGAATCCTTTTCATTGATTTACATATACGAAGATAATTTATTATATTGTTCTCACTTGTTAGTTCTGGCTCAGATGCAGAAGACCCCAGTAAAACAGGCTGGTGAGCAGCAAATTGTCAAGAGCTTTTTCAATATCCAATATGTTTTTTAACTGCTTAATTTTCACAAATCGCAAAACACTTTATTTGAATAGTCCTATTCTAATTCAGTGGGTAAGTGATGTTATATACTATTTGAAACTGGAAACAATCAAATTCTTACTTAGAGGATCTGTGCAGAACTTTTTCAGAACCTGGCAGGATCTAATCAATAACATTTTAGAATAAGCTTTTAAAACACTGAGGATTTCCCCAGTTATAATTATTCACTTATTAATTCATCTATTTACTTATTTTTACTAGGCTTTAAGTTTTACTTTGCTGGCTTAGCTCTCTTTCTGAAGGGTGGGAGTTGATTTGTTTTCGATCTTAAGTTTGTAAAAATTGATATATTTGTATGGAATGATGTGTGATTTTAATAAAATAAAAAATGAATAGTAAGTATTGAAAAACTGAAAATATCAAAGCTCAGTATGCAACATCATGTATATGTTACTACATTTTTAATGATATCAAAAGTTCTCAGTTTCTTTTGCCTCTTGCTTCCTTTGGTGGTTTAAAATTCTTTTGAATAGCAATATGGAAGTCACTGTGAGGGCCACATCCGTTAGTTCATATTTGTTTCGGGTGTATGTTTATTTCTGAAGTCTAATAATTTACAGACATTTTTCAATAACTGATCTGTAAAAAAAAAAAAAACGAAAGCCATTAGGCTAGTCACAGACTTGCGCTTGTGGTAATGTGCCTCACTGGCATTACTAGCAGTTAAATTAAGTTAATTTTGTGTCCTCTGCAGTGTTGAGACAGAGACAGTAGTTTTGGGAAAAAAAGAACAAGTAATGTATAAAGAAATAAAGCTTGCCTTTTTGTCCGTTTAGAAAGTGCAGAGGGATATATTTGCTGATGATATGAGTGTTGCAGTGGGTTTTGTGCGAGAGTGGAAAGAGGATTCTGCCATTGTCTCATGCATGTGCCTCCCACGTCCTCATAATGCTGGAAGAGTAAAGGCCGGTTTATAGTTTACGCTCAGAACACATACACACACGTATCATGGCTGCCACGCTTCCCAACATTCATTTGATGTTTCCTCTGAGCATGTCCTCAGAAATTAAAGTGGCACATGCATGAGTTGCAGCACTGGAAAAAAATTGGGGGGTGCAGTGTGATCAAGCCAGAATGTTATGTCATATTCTCTGTTTACTATAAACATGTGACAGAGGGCCGCTTTGGAGATCCTACGGGATCGATGTGTGTGCTTCGATGTTTGCTGAATCGTTTGATGTGGTGAAGCAAATTGCCAACATACAAATGCATTCATGGTGCTTTTATATTCAAGCATTGCATATTCTTTTATATATATATATATATATATATATATATATATATATATATATATATATATATATATATATATATATATATATATATATATATATATATATATACTGTGTGTATATATATATATATATATATATATATATATATATATATATACAGTAATCCCTCCTCGATTGTGGGGGTTGCGTTCCAGACCCCCCCGTGATAGGTGAAAATCCGCGAAGTAGAAACCATATGTTTGTATGGTTATTTTTATATATTTTAAGCCCTTATAAACTCTCCCACCCTGTTAACATTATTAGAGCCCTCAAGACATGAAATAACACCCTTTAGCCAAACGTTTAAACTGTGCTCCATGACAAGACAGAGATGACAGTTCTTTCTCACAATTAAAAGAATGCAAACATATCTTCTCTTCAAAAGAGTGCCGTCAGGAGCAGAGAATGTCAGAGAGAGAGAGAAAAGTAAACAATCAAAAAATCAATACGTGCTTTTAAGTATACAAAAGCAACGCGCTAAAGCAGCATTTTATAGAGGAGCCTCCGTGTCATCTGTGCAAACAGCCCCTCTGCTCACACCCCCTCCGTCAGGCAGAGAGAGTGAGAAAGATAGAGAGAAGCAAACAAGCACCGGGAAGCATATCTTATATCATTGAGGAGTTTTAGTTAATATGTAATACATGCTCTGATTGGGTAGCTTCTAAGTGTGTATATATATATATACTGTGTGTATATATATATATATATATATATATATATATATATATATAATATATAATATATAATATATATATATATAATATATAATATATAATATATATATACTGTGTGTGTGTGTATGTATGTATGTATATATATATATATATATATATATATAAAATCAAAATGTATGCCAGCGTATTTCAACCACAGAGAAAAAAAAATTAGGGACACAGTGGAAAGGTCAATTTTGTGATTAAAGTGGAGATTTCAACTTTAATCTTGATATGTCCACTTTAATCTTGTAGTTTATTTTATCATTAAAGTAGACCATCATAAACATCATCTTAAAACCAACCCAGTTAATCGTTAAGTGCTTCTGGGGTTTCCTCCTGAACTGGCAGCAGCAGCCAGCAATTGCCACACAGAGCACATTAAATGTATGATATTCCAGCTCCCTGCACATTTAGAATCCTTAGATTTATACTTGATATCAATTTCATAATGACATACAATAAAGTATATATATTACATTTTAGAGATAAATCGTTAATTTAAATAATGAATAAATACTGTATTACATTTTAGAGATAAATTGTTAACTTAGTTTAAATAATGAATACTGTTAATAATTACACATGTGGGAATGGCATAGTGACGGAGCGGTAATGCTGCTGCCTTGCAGAGAATCACATCCCTTGTGTTCCCTGCCTGGTGTTTGCATGTATTTCTGGTGGGTTTCCACAGTGTGGTCCGGTTTCCTTCCAAGGACATTAAGGTTTTGGGATATGGTGATGCTAAAATGACGCTAGTGTATGTTTGTGCTTGTATTCACCTTACAATGAGCTGATGCCCCACCCAGGGATTGTTTCTGTCTCACACCCGATGCTTGCTGGAATGGGTGCATCCCTGGATTGATGGATGTAATCATTAAACATTAATCCTTTTCAGAGATATTGTGAGATTATGTCCTTGGAATATAATGGATGTTTCAAGAAATTCACAACATAGCAATACCAAATGTTTTCTCACAGTGATGATATCTTGCACTGCCACCTGGTGGAATCTTCCAAATTTACGTAAAGTACATGCTGTGAGAAGAATCCTGGAACACAGACAGATGCACAGACTCAGAGGTCCCAAAATTACACATGTTTATTTTGTTTCTTCACTGCACACAGCACAATGCACCATAAACAACTCACACTTATTCAGTCCTTTACTTTTACTCTTTCTTCTGCCGCCTCCACTCGCTCCTTCGCAAGCTCTGTCTTCTGCCTCCCGACTCTGGCTCTCCGAATGGAATGAGGCGGCCCCTTTTAAGTTGCACCCGAATGCTCCAGGTGCTGCCTGATGACCTTCCCGCAGCACTTCCTAGTGTGGAAGAAGTGCTGCATGGACACCTGGAAACACTCTGGGTATACCTGGTTCCTGTTCCAGCAGCACTTCCTGGTGTGGTGGAAGTGCTGCAGTCCATGATTCTGGAACCATCCACATGCCCTCTGGTGGTGGCCAGATAGGGTTGAGCTTCCAAGCTCCATGGCCCCCATGCAATTCAGGGGGGCTGCCCTCTTGCATTCCTGGGCAGATGCTACCTCTCTCCCGGTCCTTCCTTCTCCAGGTGGGGCAACTTGCAAGTATAAACAATACAATGCTTGCATAGCAGTAGTGTTTGCAGGCGTATGCGTTGCATCAAGTGAAGTATAAACCTGGCCTTAAAAATGGCTCAGTTCATCTTAGTTTCGGCCAGCTGCAGCTTACAGAGGGATCCAGTGTCAGTAGGTGGCTGGGTGATAGCGCGGGTGTAGAAAAAAAGGGCTTACTTTTAGTTTTGAGAGAAGTGCAGTTCATGTTTAAAATGCTCGCACAGCTACGCATGCACGCATGCTGGCTGCTACCATTTTAATATAAATTTTGCAGGGCTAGAGACGGCGCTCTTTGGAGACTGTACATGTCATCACGTGCATGTAGGAGGATGACGTTTGAGAGCGTAATTGGTCGGCACAATGGCACTGAATACAAAAGAGATTTTCTGGCCTGTAGAGGGGAGTATTCTGGCTAGACCGTGCAGAGAGAGAGGTACTTGGTAGATCATTGTCTTGTATTTACCAAGCACTGTGGCTCGTGTTTTGATTTTTGTAAATACCTTTCTTCTTATATAAATTTTGATAAATATATTAGCTTTGGTGGAGGTATTTATAGGGTTGTGGTGGTTGGTGAACTGTTTTTATTTTTGTATATACACATTTTTCTTTTTCTGTATTTTTAATATTTTTGGTGGTAAATCATGTTCTGCTCATTGTTTAGAGGAGCAGCTTCCTGACTTGGATTACTGTGGAGGAGGACGGCTTCATTTTTTTTTTTTTGTGTATGTGTGGGTTTCACTAGTTTTTGTTCATTTTTCTTTTTCATTTTGACTTTCATTCAGTACAAAATTGTAAACTCTGTATATAATCATCATTTTTGGACTCCATTTCATAACTGTTTTTGTGTGTCCTTTGCTGTATTGGACTGTATATTTAGATAAATATTCCGCAAGACATTTTTTTTTTCTTCTTCATGTGCACCTGTAAATAAAACCTCACTTTGTTTTTGCAAAACTTAATTCTTTTATGTCTGTGTCTCCCAGTCTTATACACAACAATCCTGGTCATGCTTGGTCCTGTATACTAGACATCTAGAGTGTTGTCTTGTGTCCCCCAATTCCCACTACATGGGGTGTCACAGTGCTCAATTCCATTAAAAATAACACACATATTGCAGCTGGGCCTAATAGTTTATGGCTTTGTTCCCACATTAGAAGACCTGGATACATTTCTTAAAAAGTCCTAAACTATGTATTTTCCTAAAGAGATCAGAAATTAGTTGTTCCATGAACAATGTGACTCCTGCTTTGGGATATTTGGCATATGGTGTGGATTTCTGGCTGTTATGATTTAGGCAAGCCTGGCAGAAAATAGAATAGCTTTGGCATCACTATATAGTTAAGATATTGATATGTTTTCTGCTAATTAAAAATAATGATTATGCAATACATGTTCTGTATTAGGTGTTATTGTTTTACTTTTAGTTTGCTTTTGCTTGACGTGAGCAACAAACAATATGTATAGTAGAAGCAGGTGCCCACTCACAGTGCTGCTTTGTATTGAAGATGATTGAATATAACATGACCTAACCAAACAGTATAAAATCAATATTATTATAAAGCAACATTAATAAAAACACAGTAAAACTGATAGTAGCAAAAATAGGAAATATATAGGCTGGGGAAAAAAGCCAATTTCATAGACTAAAGATTTTTGGAAATGATAAAAGACATTTTTCTCTTTACAAAATCATGCACAATTTCAAGAAAAATAGTCCAATATGTGGAGTCACACCCACATTTTTTTCACACATGATATATTTAAAAATAGCTCAACTGGGTTTGAAACTGCTTGCTTTGGCAATTGTGTGAGTAGCTCAGCTGTCTTGCATATTCAGCTTCATTGGTTCAAATTCAGTGTCTAGTTTTTCCTGTCTGGAGTTTGCTTGTCTTTGTAGAATTTCCTAACTGATCCCCAGTGACATGCTAATTGGACTGTGTGCACGAGTATGGCCTGAGATGGATTGGTGCTCTGTCCAGCGCTGTTTCCTGCCTTTTGCTGGTGATATCAGAGCTTGTCATGTAAAATCCAGACTTGGGTTAAGTGATTTTTCTATGCTACAGAAAAACACTGTAAATAGTATCTTTAAATTAACTTTTTGTTAGACATCTCCTCTCCTCTCCTCTCTATCTCTGTTGCTTCTTCCCAGTGAAGATTATTGTGTCAAGTTCAATTTCAAAGTTACTTTATTGTCATCATATCCAAATACAGAGTACAAGAACAACATCAACATTTATTTATATAGCACATTTTCATACAAAAAGTAGCTCAAAGTGCTTTACATAATGAAGAAAAGAAAATAAAAGACAAAATAAGAAATTAAAATAAGACAACATTAGTTAACATAGAAAAAGGAGTAAGGTCTGATGGCCAGGGTGGACAGAAACAACAAAAAAAAAAACTCCAGACGGCTGGAGAAAAAAATAAAATCTGCAGAGGTTCCAGGCCACGGGACCGCCCAGTCCCCTCTGGTACAGGTTAAGACGAAAATGTGTGTCTTCTGGGGCAAATATAAAACGCGTAGTGCAACAAGACAGTGTACACCATTTAGTGAAAATATGGCATACGGTGCAAATACACAAGGCAATGTAAAGTAAATTGACACAACAACTGTAGGACAAAGTACAACAAATCAGTTGTAACATTATTTTGTTAAAAAAGTGGAGTTTAAGCAGATAACAAATGTACATCTGGAATGTAGCAACTGTTTACCGCACATAAAGTGCAATGTGTGCGTTTGATTTAGACAGTTTTCAAAGATGTAAATAGTGCAAAGTTCACAGTTCAACAGTGAGTAGTGGGGAGTGCAAAGGCATTGACAAGTCGGACAGTGTGAGAAGAAACTGTTACATAGACTGGGTGATCTGGCTCAGATGCTGTGATAACATCTGCCAGCTGGCAGGAGCTCAAAGAACCTATGTGCATGTGTGAGGGTCCAGTCACAATTCTGGACACTTGGAGGAGGCTGTATGTTCTGTAGGTGGTCTGTATGTAATAGAGAGACACAGGTGTCCTCAGTTGTCTTAACAATCCTCTGTAGCATCTTGCGATCCACAACACTACAGTTACCATACCGGATTGTGATGGAGCTAGTAAGCACACTCTCTATAACACCCTCTGTGAAACATGGTATTGGATAGGGAGTGGGGGAGACTTGCTTTTCTCAGTTGTTGCAGAAGTGAAGCCATTGGAAGTTGTCTGGGCATGATCACTGCTAAGTGTTTTCTGGTCTCTACCTGACAGTTGTTCTTTCTTTTCTTTTTTCTTTGCAAGGTGTCCCAATTCAGTTTCAATCTTCACTCACAAATGTCCTGTGAAACTTGCTTGCCTCACTCTTTCTTAATCATCTTGTCTCTGGTTCTCACTTTTTGGGTCATGCTTCTCTCTGCACAGTTTGTGTAGACAATAATGGTCTGTATATTTTCAATTTAAAATGTCATAAGGGTAGATGATTTATGTAGGTGGGGGCTAGTGAAGTGGGAAGGGGTGGTTACTATTCTTGTTTTTACTCTCTTTTTTACTTTCCCATTGTTGACAGTTTGAGCTTTATTACTGAATTTTAACTTTTGTGAACCATACATTTTTTTGTCAATTAAAACTTGCACGCCCCCCCCCCCATAAAAAAATTACTGCAAATTGAGTTCTTTGTTATAACCATTAAGGACCAGAGCTAGCCTTATGTCACCTTATGCCTTTTACTTGTTGACATGGCTTTAAGACAATGACTGTATTTGGCATGTCATTAGTTGCCCATGGGGGAAGAAGAGCAACACTTGTGTAGGCTCTTTAACTTCTCAGTATACAGTAATCCCTCGCTATATCGCACTTCGACTTTCGTGGCTTTACTCTATCACAGATTTTATATGTAAGCATATCTAAATATATAACATAGATTTTTCGCTGCTTCGCGGGTTCTGCAGACAATGGGTCTTTTTACTTCCTGTACATGCTTCCTTAGTTGGTTCGCCCAGTTGATTTCATACAAGGGACGCTATTGGCAGATGGCTGAGCTAACCGATCAGATCTCGCAGTTAAGTTGTGAATGGCTCAGCTACAGAGCGCCGAATTCAATTCCGCAGCGTCAACCAGGAAGTCTTGTCTCGCTCATTCAGAATCAACGTGTTTCGCTGTGTAAAGAGTTAACTTTTGTGTTCTTTTGTGTTTATCTTTGTGCATAGTCAAGCCCTTCATTATGGCTCCAAAACGATCTGCTCCTGCTACTGCTTCAGGGGCCATGCCCGAGCACCAACGGAAGATGTTAATGATTGCCGAAAAGGTAAAAGTTTTGGATATACTGAAGGAAGGGAAAAGCTACACCACTGTAGGACGCTATTACGGCATCAACGAGGCTACAATTCTTTTTATTTAAAAAGTAGGAAAGGAATATTAGTAGATGTCCACATCTACGGCTGCAATGTCCTTTTTAACCAGGGTGCAAAATGAGTTGTATGTGGATGTAATAAGGCAGTAGTCTGGATGGAATCTGCTTTAGGGATTTGGATTGAAGACTGCCGGAAGAAGAACAACGGCAGTGCTATACAGTCGCCTGAAGAGGCTCCTTTAGAAGAGCTGTAACGCTCTCCTTTGTTGTACAGTAAAACTAAACTCATCGTTATCAGACAAGTCATCGTGTCATTGTTGGTGAGTAACCATAATTAATTTTCTACTTACAGTACTTAGTACATGTACGTACGTTTAGTGTCACTGTACCCACATTTACTGTATACAGTTTTTCTTGCATTGTACGTATTTATTGCTGGTAGCCTGTCTATCGTAATGGCTGTAACATGTATGATATCGGAGACGCTCGATATCTTTAAAACAATATTTAGGTTTTACTGTGTATAAACAGTGTGTTTACATAATTTCAATGAATCTTACCTAATATCTAAGAGAATACAAAGGGTTTATGCTGTATAACTGTGCGGGGAATATTTATAAACAGTGTGGGAGAGTTTATAAGGGCTTAAAATATATAACAATTACCATACAAACCTATGGTTTCTACTTCACGGATTTTCACCTAACGCGGAGGGGGTTCTAGAACGCAATCCCCGCGATCGAGGAGGGATTACTGTACCTAAATGTAGAAAAATCCCACCCCTGAGGACTACTGGCATTTCCTTGCTGTGATTCATTTATAGACTTTATCTTAAATTACTTTCTTCTTGTCAGCTATATATTTTTTTTATGCATTCTTTACCAAAGATGTGTGTTATTTTTTCAAATGTTATTTGACATTTCTATGTTTTGCCTTTAGCTCCACTGGTTCTTCTATGAAAGTTGATACTGTTCATTTGTGATTAAGGGCCATCTGTTCATAATAATTTGGCTTTTAATGACTAGTTAAACAGCAGTGAGGGAATATATTTACAAACTAAAGAACTAAAGCACTTGTTTTTGTAAAATACACACTGTTGGATTTTAAAATGGTTGTCCTAATGAGGAGTGGAATGAAAATAATGATTTTATTTTACTGATGATAGTTGGTTAATCGATGCATATCTTGATATGTTTTGTGTTGTTTTTCACTGCTCTTTCTTAAGGATTAATGAAGGATTTACTGAATAGATTTCTACTATGAAATTCTGAAGCTGAAAAATATTTCATGGCTGACTAAAGCTACTGTGTTTATGCATTGGATGATTTATTACAAAATGGTAAAACAAAGGTTCCTATTTTATCATTGCCTAATGGAGAATTGGAAATCACTGGTACAGTGGAACCTCGGTTCACGACCATAATTCGTTCCAATACTCTGGTTGTAAACCGAATTGGTCATGAACCGAAGTAATTTCTCCCATAGGATTGTATGTAAATACAATTAATCTGTTCCAGACCGAATGAACTGTATGTAAATATATATATATTTTAAAGATTTTTAAGCACAAATAGTTAATTACACAATAGATTGCACAGCGTAATAGTAAACTAAATGTAAAAACATTGAACAACACTGAGAAAACCTTGAACAACAGAGAAAACTAACATTGCAAGAGTTATAGCCTTACGAACCACTCACTATAAATACTTTTTTTAATGAGTTTTAAGCACAGGGAAAAAAACGAACATTTGAGAAATCTGTAATTTAATAAACCACCAAGAAAAATAACATTGCAACAAATCACGCTACGAACCACTCACTGTAAACACGATTTTTAAATGAGTTTTAAACACAGGGAAAAAAATGAACATTTGAAAAATCTGTAATACAAAAACTAACCATAAACCACCAAGAAAACTAACCTTGCATGAGTCGAGTTCTGACATGAAGCAAGTGAGGAGGAACTGGGTGGAGAGGAGGTTACAATTTTGAGGGAGAGTCCGGCTCTGCGAGGGAGGAATGTTCTCCTTCTGGTGTTTTCGCTGTTGTGATTTCTTCGGTTTCTGGTGTTTTTAGGTGTTTAGCTGGTGGATCAGACTTTGCAAAATAGCGGTCTAATGTGACTTGCCTTTTCCCACGCATTAAAAGTTTTCGGAAATGCGAGACAACATTGTCGTTCATCATGTTTATCACACTGTTTGTAACCACTTTGTCAGGGTGGTTCTTCTCAAAAAAATCCTGGCACTCGTTCCATTTTTCTATGATGGCTTTTATCGCATTACTTTTTATATCCGCCCTTTCTTCTTCTTCCCCGGAGGACTGCTCCTCGGTAAGCAACCTAAGCTGCTCCTGCTGGAGTTCAGCAAGTTCCTCTGTCGTCAGCTCCCCCTTGTGATCCAGGACCAGCTCCTCGATGTCCTCATTGTCCACTTCAAGATCCATGCTCTTGCCCATGAACATAATCTCATCCACAATAGGAGGCTCAAAGCTTTCTAAAACCTATTCAGGAACCATTCAGGCCAAAGTTTCTTCCAGGCTGAGATCAAGGGCCGGTGTGTGACGTCTTCCCAGGCTTTATCAATGAGGCTGATGCAATGAACAATATTAAAATGGTTCTTCCAGAACTCTTTCAGGGTCAAAGACGTCTCCTCGGTCACATTGAAACACCTGGTGAATAGTCCTTTGGTGTACGACTTCTTAAAATTTTAAATAACCTGCTGGACCATGGGCTGCAGAAGAGGAGTCATGTTGGTGAGGAGGAACACGACCTTAATAAAGTCGTACTCCTCGACAATATCGTCAACCAAATTTGGAGGGTGTGCCGGAGCATTGTCCATCAGAAGAAGGCATTTTTAGGCAGGTTATTCTCTTCGAGATATCGCTGCACGGCAGGAGTGAAAGCCTCGTACAGCCATTCCAAAAACAAGGTCCTTGTGACCCAACCCTTTGTGTTTGCCCTCCACACCACGGGCAGACTAGCTTTGTTTACATTGTGCTGCTTGAAAGCACGTGGGTTCTCAAATTGGTAAACGAGTAGCGGCTTGATTTTTACGTCGCCACTAACGTTAGCACACAGCAAAACGGTTAACCTGTCCTTCATTGGTTTATGGCTGGGCATAGCCTTCTCTTCCTGGGTAATGTAGGTCCTCTTTGGCATCCTCTTCCAGAATAATCCAGTCTCGTCGCAGTTGAAGACTTGTTGCGGGATGTAGCCTTCGTCCTCCACTAATTTTGTGAAATTTATCACAAATTCTTTCGCAGCTTTAGCATTTGAACTAGCAGCCTCTCCATGCCTTAACACACTATGAATGCCACTTCTTTTGCGAAACTTTTCAGTCCATCCTCTACTGGCTTTAAATTCCTCACTTTCGGCACTCATAGAAGGATAGTTTTGCAGCAAATCGCCATGAATCTTCCTGGCTTTCTCACATAACATTGCCTCGCTTACGCAGTCCCCTGCAAGTTGCTTCTCATTCAGCCACACTAGCAACAGTTTTTCCACCTCTTCCAGCACTTGAGGCCTCTGCCTGGTTAACACTTTAACTCCTTTTGCAAAATGGCTTGCTTTAATGGCCTCTTTCTGCTTTAGAATAGTCGAAATCGAAGATTTTGACTTCTTGTACTTGGCAGCAAGATCAGTAACACGAATGCCACGCTCATGCTTTTCAATAATTTCTTTCTTTACTTCGATTTCAATTTTCTTCAAACCTTTCTTCTCACCACTCTTCACTTGCTTAGAAGCCATGGTTAACGGCAAAAGCACACAAAATAGTGTAGAGCACAAAGAGTTCACACCAAAAGCACGCACGTGTGACTGAGAACAATGCAACATGTGCAGAAATCATCGGCGCACACAAACTGAAAGGGAAACTGGCTTGCTCGTATGCCGAGTCTGTGTTCGTGAACAGAGGCAAAAGTTTGGTGAACTTTTTGGTCGTAAACCGAATTGTACGTGTTCAGAGACGTTCGTGAACCGAGGTTCCACTGTATTATATTGAAATGCAGAATCACTGACGCATATGGGATTTGCTATTTATAACATTTTGTTTTAGTGTCCTCTGTTATGTTTTGAAAAACAAATTGTTAATTATTGTGATTTTTTTGATGAAGAAAGTGGGTGTGCAGGAGTCCTGTGATTCTGTAAGCTTTTGGGTTGAATGTCAAAGTGTGTAGAGTTTAAAAACCTATGAATGTAAGACTTTTAATCTAGCAGGTGCTGTTTTCCACAGTAATTGATTTAAAGTAGTATAAAACTATAATACATGAAAGTCAATTCATTCTTTGCCGCATTATTTGATTTTATCTCCTACATGGTCAATAAAAGAATTCTGTCAGGGTGCATTCGCTTTTTACAGCATTGAAAATAGTGTTTCATACTTTTAAACTTTTATCGCCATAGGAATTTTGTAAAACCTTCTGGTTTGAAATAACATTTAAAGAGTTATTTAGAATGCTGTACGGCTGTATGCTTTGTCACGTGCAGTGGGGTCCTGTACTGTACATTGACAATATTAACACATAATAAGCATCTACAATGAGACAAAATCTTTAGGTTGTGGCACCAAATATTTTGTTTTTTGTCTAGTGTATAGTCTAAAAAAAATCATAACTATTTAAAGACATCAATCGCCATTTACAAAAATAACTGTGCACACGATAATTTCAGAATCATATTAAGTGAAATTGGCGAACAGTGCATCAAATTAAATGAGCTGTACAATGTTCACTGTGGTTAGTGAGTGGTCTTCTGTTAAATTGAAGCATGAAATGAAAGCATCACATACAGCCAATTCACACTATGACCTGTAGGGGCATAACAGCCTCCATACACCAGACACAATTGCATGGACAAGTCTCAGGTTCAAAATGAAATGCCGGTAAACAGGATTCTTCTTCTAACAATTCATAACCTCAAACAATACTACTTTTTTCTTTTCTTTGTTCCTCCTCCACTCCTCCCGGTCTTCCACACCCGACTCCAAATCACATGGGTGAGGCAGAGCAGCTTCCTTTATGCTAGACCCAGGAGTACTTCCAGTGCTATGGCAGTGCACCCAGGAAGCACTACTGGGTCATTCAGAACCTCTCTAAAAAGAGGAATGTTCCTTACTGCAGCTCCCCCTGGTGGCTGTGCACATGACAGATAGCACCTTGGGAGAGCACATGGACCCAGGAGATTGCTTCCCTCCCTGCCTCCATCCATCCATCGTAAAGGCTATCTGGCTAGGTAAATAACCATCCATCTCAACTGGGGTTCCTGCCAATCTGTGGTAACACATTCAGACTGAACAGAAAAGAGTTCATGAATTTCTGCATTGGATCACCAGCTGTTTTGGGAGTTAAGTGTTAAAAGTAACATGTATTATCTTGTAAGACTACTTTTTATTTTTTAAAGTAACAAGAAACCTAATGCAATACTTTAATGAAGTAAACAATATTTGCATTACATGTTCAAAAAAAGAAAAAACAAGTATGCCTCACTACGGAAGCTTATTCCTGCCACTCCAAAAAAAAACCTAAATTTCAGGATTATGTTGGAAAAGTTTTCCCTTCTTTTGCAAAGATATTACCTGCTTCTGTCAAGGTAGCATTATGCACAAGCACGCTCGCTCTGTCTGGTGACAGCTGAGGAAGATTTTGAGCATGTACATAGTGTATAATCAATTCTAAAAAAAAGTTATACATTTAATCCTGCATGTGCTAAGGGGTACATTTAATTAGCCCAGTTTAGGGTCACAGCAGCTAATTATTATAGCATTACCAGTTCGTGTGAGGCAAGCATTGTGGATGGTACAATGGTCCTTTGCAGTGCTCAATTGCATGCACAAGCAGAAGAGAGTGTGCTGCGTGCAATCCAGTAAAAGAAACCTTTTTATAATGTGTCAGTTTAGTTTGAATCCAGTTATTTGCTGTAGGTATTTTGAAACAGAGTGATCGGTTGATTTTCAGGGGCTAAGGATGGGGTTGGAAAAAGGAGATGGATACTGTTTACATCATGAAGGCTTATAGGCTTAAGATTTAATAAAAAAATCTGTCCAAAGAAATGTGCATTTTTTCATATAAAAGAAAAAAATTGTAATGTAAAAGTATCACACTGTTTGTAACACAATATATTTTATAATAAATAAATATATAACATATTTACTTTATTTAAGTAATGAGTAATATAAGTAATTTACTTTTAAAAGTAATATAAAACTGATCACTAGGGTAGAAAGTATATGTGTTTAGACATTTTAAAGAGACAGTTTGTACTGAAGTACTGTTGATCTTTTGTATGCTGTTCTTATTTATCAAGTATCATGGAAATTCATAGAGGGACTTAGTATTAAAATGTGGACATCTACTAATTTTCATTTCATGCTTCATGTTTTCCTAATGTGCATCTAGATAATAGCTTCATTTTTATTATTATCACACCCACCTGCAAAGTGAAGTGGTGTATTAATTATTATTATTTTGTAGTTTGTTTTTTTTCTGAAAGGTACTCCTTTCTGTTGCGGCTGTTGTGTCTGAAAGTTTTACTAGTTTTAGGTTTATTTCACGTGCTACATAACTTTATATATTAGAAGGTGAAAGAAGGAATCTTAGAGTGTTTCTTAATTAAGTAGCTTTTAAAATAAATGATATTCTGTGCCAAACATTTATTTTTAATATTATATATTTCTTTGATGGATGCTGGTGCTATTCACTGATGCATCTAGTACCACTGGGGCAAACTAAGCAGAGTTGTCAGACTGTATTCAACCCCACATCCACGCAAACTAAGCAGAGTTGCCAGACTGTAATCAACCCCACATCCACAAACAAAGCTGTGGAAGTATGTGTGCAAATCTGTTGTGCAGCCCTGGGCCATAGTGGACCTTTTTGTGTTGGAATTGCAATTCGGTTTCTGTAAAGGTGGTGTGTGTAGTAAAATTATTATTATAACTTATTGATATTTCTACTACAGACATTCTTCATCTGGGGATTGTAGGAAAAAATATATAATAGCCACACTACCCTTTAAAAGACTAATAGGGTGTTCTTAAAATTAATTTTGCTCTGCAGTATTTTATTTTTTAAAAGCTAATAAAGCTGTATCACTGCTTAATATTGTAGTTATAATACTTGCAAACCGAAGAGAGTATTTGGAGTCACAAATAGCAATGATATTGTATGGATGAAACAAATATGTACATTGAAGATAAAATTGGTTCAAAGATAGCAATTAAGTCGCGAGTGTGTTTTACTACTGGCGTGTTCAATGTCTCTGGCCTATTGGGGCAAAATGTCACAGGGGCTGAGTTATTATTAACTAATGCTAGAAGCTTTGCATTGGATAAAATTCAACAAGTTATATTCACGTCAGCAGTGGACAAGCATCGTACCTGTTCTTCCTGAGGTGAGATGGACTTCCTAGTAGGTACGTCATTCAGGGCATCAAACCACGAATAGAATTTATTTAGAACATCTGAAAGGGAAGCATTGCCAATACAGACAAGTTGTTTGGTTACCCCACTTTTTATTAATTAAATTTCCTCTTTTTAAGTTTTATTCCTACCATCATGTTTTGCTCCTGGATATCCTCTTGTTGGATCAAGTGAGAGGGGTGGAGGAGTTAATTTGGATAACCTTCATTTACTGAAATACTCGCATATGATAAAAAAAATAATCACACAGTGAAACACCATCAAAAGGCTTTGTAAAGATGTTCAGTCCATAGCTAATAAATCTTTTATTTAAATGACTTTATTTTCCACAACCTGTATTTTTTATTTATGTCAGAAGGTTGGCTATGTGCTGGTGATTCAGTTTCTCTCCACAATCTTTGTCCTCCTGATTGTAACTTTTTTTTTAGCTCACCTAGAACTGGTTGGGGTGGTGGGATTGCTATAGTTTTTCATAATCGTTTTAAATGTAGTCTTATTTTTTCCAGTAATGAGGTTTAGTTGTTTTAAGACTGAGCCTACTAATTGCATACTATGTGCACTTGTTATATCCCGAAGGTCTACAGGTGCCGGTCATAAAATTAGAATATCATGACAAAGTTGATTTATTTCAGCAATTCCATTCAAAAAGTGAAACTTGTATATTAGATTCATTCATTACACACAGACTGATGTATTTCAAATGTTTATTTCTTTTAATTTTGATGATTATAACTGACAACTAATGAAAGCCCCAAATTCAGTATCTCAGAAAATTAGAATATCAATTAAGACCAATGCAAAAAAAGGATTTTTAGAAATGTTGGCCAACTGAAAGGTATGAACATGAAAAGTATGAGCATGTACAGCACTCAATATTTAGTTGGGGCTCCTTTGGCCTGGATTACTGCAGCAATGCGTGGCATGGAGTCGATCAGTCTGTGGTACTGCTCAGGTGTTATGAGAGCCCATGTTGCTCTGATAGTGGCCTTCAGCTCTTCTGAATTGTTGGGTCTGGCATATTGCGTCTTCCTCTTCACAATACCCCATAGATTTTCTATGGGGTTAAGGTCAGGCTAGTTTGTTGGCCAATCAAGAACAGGGATACCATGGTCCTTAAACCAGGTACTGGTAGCTTTGGCACTTTGTGCAGGTGCCAGGTCCTGTTGGAAAATGAAATCTGCATCTCCATAAAGTTCGTCAGCAGCAGGAAGCATGAAGTGCTCTAAAACTTCCTGGTAGACAGCTGCGTTGACCTTGGACCTCAGAAAACACAATGGACCAACACCAGCAGATGACATGGCACCCCAAACCATCACTGACTGTGGAAACTTTACACTGGACCTCAAGCAACATGGATTCTGTGCCTCTCCTCTCTTCCTCCAGACTCTGGGACCTTGATTTCCAAAGGAAATGCAAAATTTACTTTCATCAGAGAACATAACTCAGCAGCAGTCCAGTCCTTTTTTTCTTTAGCCCAGGCGAGACGCTTCTGATACTGTCTCTTGTTCAAGAGTGGCTTGACACAAGGAATGCGACAGCTGAAACCCATGTCTTGCATACGTCTGTGCGTGGTGGTTCTTGAAGCACTGACTCCAGCTGCAGTCCACTCTTTGTGAATCTCCCCCACAGTTTTGAATGGGTTTTGTTTCACAATCCTCTCCAGGGTGCAGTTATCCCAATTGCTTGTACACTTTTTTCTACCACATCTTGTCCTTTCCTTCGCCTCACTATTAATGGACTTGGACACAGAGCTCTGTGAACAGCCAGCCTCTTTAGCAATGACCTTTTGTGTCTTGCCCTCCTTGTGCAAGGTGTCAATGGTCATCTTTTGGACAACTGTCAAGTCAGCAGTCTTCCCCATGATTGTGTAGCCTACAGAACTAGACTGAGAGACCATTTAAAGGCTTTTGCAGGTGTTTTGAGTTAATTAGCTGATTAGAGTGTGGCACCAGGTGTCTTCAATATTGAACCTTTTCACAATATTCTAATTTTCCGAGATACTGAATTTGGGACTTTCATTAGTTGTCAGTTATAATAATCAAAATGAAAAGAAATAAACATTTGAAATACATCAGTCTGTGTGTAATGAATGAATCTAATATACAAGTTTCACTTTTTGAATGGAATTGCTGAAATAATTCAACTTTGTCATGATATTCTAATTTTATGACCAGCACCTGTATAAGCAAGGATTTTATCCAAAAGTTTCTTCTAGTTCTTATCTTTTATGGCATTGCACGCTGATAGACTGCTGCTTCTAGGAGATTTGAACATTCACATTTGTTGTCCAACAAAACCCATGGTTAGAGAATTTCTAGGTCTTGTGGACTTTTTTAATTTAACTCGGTTTAAAGTGCCTCATATCAGGGAGGTCATTAGTTGGACTTAGTTCTAACACTTGACATCTCTGTAAATAACCTGGGGCCTCATCTGTAAATGGTGCATACGGACAAAAATGATGCGGAAGAACGTTTCCACATTCAAGTCGCGATGTATAAAACCTAAACTTGGTGTAAAACCACACACATTTCCATGGTAGCTCATAAACTGCCATATGCAAGTTCTCTGCTCGGTTTTGCAGACTGGTGGCACCCAGCGTCAAAGCAGTGCTACTGTTCCTGTGTGGTTATCCTTTCTTTTTTAGATCTACATCCCTGATGCGGCTTTATAAATACACTGAAATTAACCGCATATTGTTTATTAGTTTAATGCATCTGATTGTAATTAACCTGTAACAATATAATGGTCCACAGAATGGTCAAGCTTTTCCAAATACCATAACTGTTTTAGCATTGTTACTCTTACTGCACCTCGGATCCCACATCGGATCATCTTTTTCCATATTACTGTCACTGCACCACTCGGAGTATTTATATCACTGTATCTGAGTGTGAATCACAGCTGTACAGCAGCTGATCGGAAAGAGAATTATCGGCATCAAGCACACGCTGCCTCAGCCATGCTGTCTGCTGAACTGCTCTCATATGACAAATGCTTCAGAGCCTTTCCTGTACTGACCTCGCAGTTCAGAAACAGTTTCATCCCAAGAACTGTAAACGCACTCAATCAGTCCATCAAGTACTCCTTGTAGAACTGTTTGTACTTATTAGTACAATCACCTCACTGTAAACTTGCACTACAGTTATAATATTGCACAACCTGATGATGATAATCATTTTTAAGATGAAATGCAGCAAAATATGTTTATTATATTATACAGTGTGACAGTTTAGGGATTTCTTGTACCCTCAGACCACACGTCAGACACCAGATAAAAGTCCAATAATAGGATTTATTATAATAATAAAGTGCACAGAGCACGCTCCCCTCCACAATTCTCAATAAACAATACAATTTTCAAATAAACCAATCCTCCTCTCCCAGACTCTTAGCCACCCTGCCTCCCAACTCAGCTCGTCCGTCTGGGATTTCCCTCAGTCTTTTATAGTCCTTGACCCGGAAGCGTTTCACCCTCTCTGTCCATGTGACCTGGAACACTTCTGGGTCAGATAAAAATCCTTCTTTTCTTCACCCAGGAAGCACATCGTTCCCTTTGTCCACGTGACTATGACGTACTTCCTGGGCGTAACGCAAATAGTCTCTGGGCCTCCCTGCAGCGACTCCTGTCGGCCCCCACGGTATCCAGCAGGGCTGTGCATTAAAAGTCCATTGTCCATAATTCCCTGCTGGCATTCGGGGCACCTCTATGCTGCAAGGAGGGCTCCATCTGGCGGCCTGGGGGTACTGGCCGGGATGAACGGCCGGCCATGTACAACAATACTCCACAGCGAAAAACCGTGGTTTAGAGCGTCCAGCCCCGCGAGGGTCATCTTCCTCCAGAAAGGACTTCTGGTCGGACTTTGGCTGTGCTTTCTGAAGTAGTCCCTGGAGAACCTAGGGGGAATTTCATAACTGTAATCCACTTTATCCCCCGTTCTCCAAGGACAGTTGTGCCAAATGTGTCCCGGCCATCGGCATCCATAACACTGTCTCTGTCCTCCCGGAATTCTCCCTCTGCAATGCTGAAAACACTCAGGGAAATCAGTCTCCGCCCCTTTTCTCGCTGAGGAGGGTTCCACAGCCACCTCTATACTTTCAGCTCGCTGCTCAGCTTTGTCAGGAGACCCGCTCTTTATTCTTGGGATCTCCTGTTTAATCTGGGGCTTGTCCAGAGTTTCTGTCTCTCTATTAGAGAAAGAGAGCCCTTTCACTGTCTGCACGCCCTTTGACTTTAAAGCAACACGGGTCGGGGTCTTTAGGACCGAATCGCTCCGAGAGACAGCACCATCCAGCTGCTCCGGCTCGACCGGCCCTTCCCCCGGCCACTCTGTAAATGTTCCAGGCACACATCCACTTTGCACCGGCTATTTATTAAAAGCGGGCCCGGATCACACTGCGTCCCTATTACATTATATACGGTACGGCATTACCTGCCTGTACCGCCAAATCATATAATACGGGAGGCTCCCGACTGATCCGCCGCAGGTACTCACTCACTTTCCTTAAAGGCGCTTCAGCCGCTGCTCCCATCTCCCCAACGATCTTCTTAATCGCCTGCAATGTCTGCAAAATACTCCGTACGGGCTTTATTAATGTTTCGAGTTCCCGTACGTCAATAATATCAGTTAATTCGGCCGAAGGCAGGTTCACTTCCTTATTCTCCTTACCTGTCGGCCGGGAGCCAATGAACACGTCTGCTCCTGGCACGTGCTCTGACGGGTTCCGCAAGGGAGCCTGGGACTTGGAGTTCTTTATGGAGGTCCGCGGTGCCGCTTTTGGCTGACTGCGATCCGTCTATATCAATTTATCGATGGACCGATCAGTCATTTCCTGGACCTCCTTACCTTTTTGTAGGGAGAGCGGTGCTTCGCTTGGCTCCCCTTTCCCCTTTGGAAAAGCCAAGTCCGTCTTTTCTTGGGCAAAGCCACAAACAGCTGGACACGGAATGTCACTTTCCTGTAATCCCTCGTGGTAGGTCACGTGTCCCTCGCCAGCACCCGTAATACGGAAGTCCTTCGGGTTACTCGTTTGCCTGAACGAGAGCGCGCCATTGCCTTCGGGTTTGTCTTCTGCCTCCCGCAGAGCCTTTGGATGGACATCTGGGAGGTATGTACACAGGACAACATGTTTTAATTTAAAAAGATTCTCAAGCACATTCCCCGCACATACCTCGTCGGAGACGTCCTCCTCCGGAAATCTCTCCCGAAACGCGTAGCCGCTCCATGGTTCGTCTTGAGCGCAGGCAATGTGGAGCGCTAGACCTCCGCTGTTGCTGGCGCTCTGCTTTGTCTTCTTCTTCCGCATGATGGACTTGATAAAGGTCAGTGGCGTTTTTTCTGTGTGTCTTGACGCTGCCTTCTTGGGGTATTCTGTCCACAGTAATATTTTTTAAATTCAGGTCCTCTGCCAAACTGACGGCCAGAGAATCCTGCCGAGACTACACCAACTGTGACAGTTTAGGGATTTCTCGCACCCTTGTACCCTCAGACCACACGTCAGACACTAGATAAAAGTCCAATAATAGGATTTATTATAATAATAAAGTGCACAAAGCACGCTCCCCTCCACAATTCTCAATAAACAATACAATTTTCAAATAAACCAGTCCTCCCCTCCCGGACGCTTAGCCACCCTGCCTCCCAACTCAGCTCGTCCGTCTGGGATTTCCCACAGTCCTTTATAGTCCTTGACCCGGAAGCGTTTCACCCTCTCTGTCCATGTGACCTGGAACACTTCCGGGTCAGATAAAAATCCTTCTTTTCTTCACCCAGGAAGCACATCATTCCCATTGTCCACGTGACTATGACGTACTTCCTGGGCGTAACGCAAATAGTCTCTGGGCCTCCCTGCAGCGACTCCTGTCGGCTCCCATGATATCCAGCAGGGCTGTGCATTAAAAGTCCATTGTCCATAATTCCCTGCTGGCATTCGGGGCACCTCTATGCTGCAAGGTGGGCTCCATCTAGCGGCCTGGGGGTACTGGCCGGGATGAACGGCTGACCATGTACCACAACAGATAAAACTTTAACTTGAACTGGCGCTGCATTAACGGATTGTTCCTGCCTAGTGCTGTATTCTTGCTGGTGCTGGTGCGACACTTGGAGGGATAGATGGATAGAATAATTAAGCACGTACTACGAAGATATTTCGATGTTCCTTAAAAGTTTTGAAGAATCGGCATTCTAAGCTTACAGATGGCTTAACGTCTATTACAGAGCTGATTGTGTGGCAATTGGGTATTTGTAGAAAGAAAAGTAAGGACAGGAATTTGGGGGCTAGTATATTTGAAAGAGACAGTACTGCTACAATTATTTCATCGAAGGTCGTGCATGGCGCAGGAAGCATCTTGCGTGAGACATGAACAATCACTGCGCCACTGTGTTCCCATGTTTAATAACATGCTTTAACTCCTGTCACCATGAAAATGATATCACATACACCTCTCAGTATTTTAATTATTCAGAGAGCTGTAATATCACAAATGTAATGGATTCTGTGTCCTGTTGGAGGAATTGAAAGCCCAGAAGCACGTAGTGATTCACACACACAGAGTACATAGAAGATCAAATACAAAACAAAGCATTTAACTTGCTACTTTAGTTACGATGGGATTGAACTAGTAAATTAAACGATTTTAAGATTAAGTTTATGATGTTCTACTTTAATGACAAAATAAACTACGTGATTGAAGTGGAAATTTAGAGATTAAAGTTGACATTTCATGCTTTTCCCCACTGTGTGCCTTTTTTTTCTCTGTAGCCTAATAAGCTTTCAAATGACACTCACACAGTAGGCTACGACTCGCCTTTTCACAGCGACTTTGATATCTGACATCTTTTTTTATTTCAGGCACTGTGTGACTTTGTGAACGTGAGCTTTTGAGTTTCTCCGACACGCTATGTCACTCGATCAACTTCCATTTGTTGTTTATTCCACTGTTTAAACCAACAAATACAGTAGTATGTTTTTCTTTGCCTCCACTTGGTATTCGCTGAAATTCTTCTATTTTCCCTCTTGCTTTTGTCATTACCTTTTCACAGAAGGCGGAGTTTAATGACTATTTATATTGATTTGGATATTCAAAGAGGCGTAATTCTGGGAGGAGTTGGGGAGGGACAGCAGCCGTGTGCACGTGCGTTACTTTTCACGCTGACCGGAATTTATTTATAGAACGTGGAAGTTGGCGTACACACTGATTTATGCATGTGGATTTTTTTTGTGCATAAGCACATTTCTGCTTTTGTCCATACGCCATGTTATAGTGTAAATTCTACGTACGCCGTTGTACATGAGGCCCCAGGACATTTCTGATTGTAGGATTTCTGATTACTTTGGAGTGGTTTTTGAAATTAAATTTCTGTGTCCGCCCATCAGCTTCACTAAACCACAGTGCTACTCACGCAGTATACATGCTGATACATGGCTGCGGTTTTGTGATACCTTTTCTGACCTTCATTTACCATTGATGTTAGAAGCCCTTGATAATTTGGAATCTCATGACCTGGTTGAGCTTCTAAATTTCACTTGGAAGGATATGCTGGATCTAGTTGCACAACTTAAAGCTAAGAAAAGCCAAGGTTAAATCCAGTGTTCAACACTGGCTTAATGACACCTCTCATGCTGTCTAGACAGGAATGTGGGCAGGCTAAGCAGGTGTGGAAACAGGATAAACTTCAGGCTTCGTATGAAATTCTCAGAACTTGCTGGAAGTTTTACCAATAAGCTGTGAAAGCAGCAAAATATAATTTGTATATATTGTTTAATTGCAAATGCTGCCTCGAGACCTAGGGTGCTGTTTAGCACCATAAGCACTGTCTTAAATCCACCTTTCAGTGGATTTCACAATGCTGATTACAGGGTAGTGGCATTGACCTCCATAATAATGAAAATATTTGAAAGTTTAATTCTACAGTATCTCTCAGGTCTTCACTGCTTCTCTTCTAGAACATTTCCAATTTTTTTTACTGTACCAGATGATCACTTAAAGGTGCAGTGTTCATGGCTGTCCACCACATTTTGTGTATTTATGCCATGTTTCTGTTTGTGGATTTTAGTTCAGCATCTAGCACATTCATGCCAGAGAGTCTCCACACCATACTCTTGTGTATTGTACTTACCCCCTGGATCTCAGACTTTCTGAGAAACAGCTGACAAATTGAATCTGGGCAGATATCAAGTATGTGTTCTGTCTCCTCTTCCTTACTCCCTCTATACCACGGGTGTCGAACTCCGGTCCTGAAGGGCCGCAGTGGGTGCAGGTTTTTATTCTAACCATCTTTTTAATTTGTGACAAGTTTTTGCTGCTAATTACCTTCTTTTGCCTTAATTTTAATTACTTTGACTCAGGCCCCTTAGTTGCTTCCTTTTTCTTAATTAACGGCCAAACAATAACGAGCCACAAAACAAGAATCCATATGACCAGTTCACCTGTGCCCATCACAAAATATGTGAAAATAAAAAAAGTTGGAGGTCTCGGTAAGGCTGTTCTCTCAGCTCACTAAAACATTGTGAGGGTGGTCTTAGAAAAAACAGGAAAATCAACAGTTCTGGAAATGTCTGCTGTGGCAGAATGAGAGCACCAACAAGCCATGGAATGAAATAATGAGTTTAATTAACAGCACGAATCTGCTTCTTATTGTGAAACTGGTTGGAGTCTGAAGCCCCGATTTAGCTGGTCATCTGTTGGCTCGTTTCATGCATCATTTCTGTTTGGCTGGCATTTAAATGAAGAAAGGAATCAATTCAGAGGAATGAATCCTTAAGAACATGGCTATTAAAATGAAAGGAACAGGAGTTAATTAGCAGTCAAAACTGGTCACTGATTAGGAAAAGGGTTAGAATGTAAAACTTCAGCCACTGCAGCTCTCCAGTCCTGGAGTTCAACACCCCAGCTCTACACCGATCACTGCACCTCCAGTGACACATCTGTAAAACTGCTGAAGTTTACCAGAAACACTACCCCCATCAACCTGATTAGAAATTGTTATGAGGACATAGAGTTGATTGGGTTAGTCAGTTGGTGTGCTCTCAGTAATATAAACCTGAATATGCAAATAATGGTGGAAATGGTTTTGAAGTTTAGAAGGCACCCACGGATCCTAAACCACTGTTTACAGATGTGTATCACCTTTGAAAAGGTGGAATCATTTACATCCTAGCACTAGTATTACTCACAATCCTTAGAACTCCATACGCTTTAAATTATTTTTACTTTCAGAGACCTACTGTGTATTATAAGGGGCATATGTTCAGTTCTACACTTTGCCATGACATGTCACATATTGTGTTTTTTTTCATTATAGTTTTGTTTGTTGCTGTTGTGTAAAAATATGTAGTAGTGTCTGTCATATTATAGATATTGTACAGTGTGAAATATTTTGCTCTGTTTTTTTTATTTTATTTACTAGCTATGTTATCTGGTTCCTCCCAGGAAATTTGGTAAGACATTAAGCATTAGTTGTAGTACCATCAGCTTTCTGTTCCTGTTACTGTGTAACTTGTTGACTGCTTTACTGTTTTTTTCTGTTTTTTTTTTTTAATAAACCAAGGGCTAATATTATTGACAGGCAATGTGGTGTAGCAGTTAAGGCTTTGGACTTAGGATTTCATACTCTGAGGTTGTGGATTCAAATCCTCCTACTGACACTGTGTGACCATGACCAAGTCACTTGACCTACTTGCCCTCCAATGAGAAAAACTTTTCAAAAGAATTGTAACCAGTTGTATTTCGGATGTAAGTTGCCTTGGATAAAGACATCAGTCAAGTAAAATATTATATTTTTACTTACTGGGTCACTGGGGCCGCTTACTCTTGAGCATGCTATACACAATTGTCTATGAGTAAAACATTAGCCATAATTTGAAAGCAAAGTGTATTCTTTTGAATTGAAACAGGTAATCAGTGGAAATAATGTGAAATTTGAGAATAATTTATCATTTTTAACCTAAAATATTGATATATCGAGTCCTTTCTTGGCCGGATAGGTACGGACCGAGATGTACCATCCTGCTAAATTTCAGCTTTTTAAGTCAACATAAAATAGTGTTTTTGTTGATTAATGAGTGATTGAATCAGTCAACTTTGCATATGTATTTTTTTTCCTGTGGCTGTGACGCAGAGACAAACTCTGATCAATTGTGCTTCCATGAAAGTAAACTTTAAGTAAAATATTTATTGACACAAAAATATGAATTGATAGATTGTACTAATTAATGTACAGATACAGACAATGATAGAAGACTGCTGCTTATTTAATGGGTTTCATAATTATATTATTGTAAAGCTGCCTTTAATTTTATTGGTTACCTAAACAAGGAGGATGCATTGCAAATAGACATGCTTTTGATTTTGCACAAAACCTGTCTGTTTACATATTCCTGTGGGTGTCTTGTTTATTCTTTTATTTTTTACCCCCCACCCACACTACAGTCTTTGATCTGTGTTGTAAAAAAGCATCTCTGTCAGAGAACATCCGCACAGGGATGGTTGTGCAAAAAACAGCATCAAGGCCAATTACAGAAGACCTCTAGCTACACTGATACGTTATGATTATGACTTGCCTTCTGTTCAGCCTGCCATCTGGTCCTGGGAGCAGCACAGAGATGTGACTGGAAATAAGAACACTTAAAGAAAGCATTCTGTCTACTGTTGGGTGTTCTATTTTGAATTTGTCATTTTAATTGGAAGCAGTGCTTTTAGTGAATCTCACACACACTGCTGTATTCTTTTATTTATAGGTAGTTTTGAAAGCTAAGAACCATCAAGTAATTTGAAAATGCATTCTTGGTTTTGTATAAAGCAGGCACTTCACAACATGCAATACTTCATAAATATTATTAGAATTACAGCTGCATTTTCATCTGATTCAAGCTTGTAAGTGTACATTTTAATGGATGTTTTTACTGTTGGTTTATTGCTTCATTAAATGCATCTGGCACATTGCAAAGACCCCCACCCCCAGTCTTTATCTTTGCCAGTGTTGCATTAGCATTCCCTAAATTGCTCCCTTATTGGCTGTCTGGAAAATGAAATATGAAATTTAAAACCATTGTCACATGTCCCAAAAGGTCTCGAGTTTGATGTCAGATTAATTGTGGTGAAGCTCAATACTTCATGCTCCAGCTCACCAGGCTTCTCAAGGTACCCATGCACAACGAACAGTTGATGATCTCGTCAAATAGAGAAGGGCTACTTTCTAAATCTGATGTAATTTGGATGAGGCCTACTCTAATCTCCTTCTTCATCAAATGTCACCAGGCTATGATCTGACCTTTGTAGTGCTCATATGTGATGGACCTTGAATCCTAAATAGAAGGGAGTGATTGGAGGGAGGGGGAGTTGGAGTCTATTTCTCAGAAGAATCTTAAGTATTCGCTTGCATTACTTTTTTGAAAGCTGTACTGCTCTGCAAGTTAATCCAGTTAATGAGTTTTGTTATGTTTGGAAAATAAAGGTCAGGTTCGTTATCGTATGTGTACAAAATGACAGCGTTTATGTGCTTTGATTAATTTTCCAAGGTGTAGGAGTTTAAATATCTCTGGGTCTTGTTAATACGTCAGCTTATAGGGCATACCAAAACCTAGCAGTTTGTTGTTGCAGTGTCAGCAGGATTATGTTCCTCTTTAAAATAAATAATAGCCTTTATTTTTAGCATTTTAACAATGTTATCTGTTTGATTTCAGAGAGTAAATTTCTGACACTGATTGAAGGAGCTCATATAAAGTACTCCTTCTGTCCACATCCAGCACTGGAACAGGTGATGCATCTACTGCCACAAAACCTGCTGGTTAGTGGTAGTGACACAATCCCAGGAGTGGTTCAGCCTGTGGCAGACATAGGTAAGAATTCTCATTTTATGGTTACTAGAGTATTACTGTATTCCACACAGACACTGTCACTTCACTACTCTCTACTATCCTAATTTATGCACACTACTCTTAAGCGTGTTTACTAAAATTGACAAGTATTGTTTTTTCATTATCATCTATGTACATGATTAGTTGAAAGTTATTACTCATGTTTTGCAACTTCAATTACTTTCATAAGTATTTTTTGATTAAAGTTCTTTGTTAAAGGTTCTATATACTGACAAATGAAGGATTATTTATATTTTTAAGAATGTTTAAAGTCACTTAATATACTTGCTACAGTGCTTATTATTTAGATTGTTAGATTTTTGTCATTCACTACTTATACACATTTGCTTGGTTTTTCTTTGGGTGCTTTCTGTAAATAGGTTTAATGGTATGTATACCTCAGAAAGGCCTCACAATTATCAGGTATTTGGCATAACTCAATATCTATAATACAAATGTGTATTAAAGACTGAGCAGCATCTTGTATTTTATTATTCAGTTCAATTTAATTAATTTCTATTTTTTGTACATTTTTTTTAATGTTTTGCTTGTGCCACACCTGATGCAGAAACATTGAATAATTCACATAAAAAATGACAAAGGCTGCTTTTTTATTCCCTCTTGTAGCATTTCAGTACAAAGTGGAGATGACGTGAAATGGATGGATGTAGCACCATTTACCCAAAATTCCCAAAGTTCAGCAACTCCAGCTTGTAAATGGGATTCAGCAAAAGCCTGACGCATTAAAATAATTCCACAGATGAAATATCTTCATTTTTAACAGCCTTAGCCAAAATTAAAAGTTAGACAGTTCATACAAAAAAGAAAAAATTGAAATAGCAAAAAAAAAAGAAAAGTTCTTGTTAAGAAAAGTTCTGTTCAAAGCTTATAAATCTTGTTTCATATTTTATTCTTACAAATCACTTCTAAACGTTCCTGAATCATTTATAAATGGTCAGAAAACTGTATGCCTATCCCATTTCTATGCTGCAAATGGGTCTTTTAAGTTCCTGTGCACTGGTACCTATTCTAAACAACAACTGATTCAATTAACACACAGTATCTTAGTTATAGCAAGAAAGTTCTATTTCATATTAACTTACAGGGGGTAA
Source organism: Polypterus senegalus (assembly GCF_016835505.1). Taxonomy (NCBI): domain Eukaryota; kingdom Metazoa; phylum Chordata; class Cladistia; order Polypteriformes; family Polypteridae; genus Polypterus; species Polypterus senegalus. Next base: position 49,348,096 of record NC_053159.1, read on the forward strand.
AGACTATAGCATTGTCCATGACTATGACTAAGCAAACACTAAAATGAATTTAACTTAAAGCATAAACTCTCTAAGATTGGCTCTTACAATGGATGAGAGCTTAAACTGCCGAGATGTCTCACTTTTGGGGTGATGTGAATTACTGGTTAGTGCAGGTTTATGACCACTAACAAAGTCCATGTATTTTTAGGGGGGAACCAGAGTAGACAGAAGCACGTTTTGCATTAGTAAGACACTGCAGCTGTTATCTCACTCTACTGGCTGCTTGTCCACTCATATGGTATGTAATGGAATAGTAAACATTTTACAGAGCTTTGCTTAACATGGACTTGTTTTGCCAGAAGGGTGTAAGGACTCGTTGCAGATGCCTCACAAGCTTAAATGGCTTCTTCACATGTTGAAATTTTTTTATCTTTAGATGTCATATTGCATGAACTGTCATCATGGGTAAAACCAAACAATTTGCAAACAGTAGAGCTAATCCTACTCTTAACTCTTCCCCTTCTGATCCCTGCTCCATTTTTTTTTTCTGTCATGCACCGTCCGGCAACATGGGTAGAGTTGACAGAGTCATTAGAAAAAGTGCTGGGAATTTTTTTATGTTCAGAAGATGTGAAAAATCAAATGAAATGCAGAACATTGTGATATTGGCTGTTGCATATTGATTTCCTTAAACTGGAAAAGTGGATATGTTGCCAAGCCGTAACTACATATTGTACCTCTTCCCTGCACAAACAGGAAGCCCAGATGGTATTGCGCTTTTGAATTGAAGATCCGCCTCTCCTACTTTTTCATTGGTCAAGAGTCCTGTTTTAATTTTAAAAGTGCAATCCTCTGTCCTGTTCATGCACCACTTTTATTTTCTGGAGTTATTTAGTTAACAATATTTTAGAAAAAAATACATGCATTTTCCATGTTGTTAGCATATGACTGGATGACTTGAAATTTGGACTATTAGACATGAGAAACGTGAGATTTTTTCATAGATGTTTCCGATATTGTTTGCTGTTCACTATTGGGTTCTATTCAGTTGGAACTTTTCCTTAAATCCTTTCTCTGTGAAAATATGATATTTTTTGGCCTCCACTACAAACTACATGGGTTAAGTAACATAAACAAATACAATTTTTGGATACATTATTCCTGTGGCTGCCGAAATAAGGTATGGTCAAGCACAGGTAAAACACATGTCTAAAGAAATCTCACAGTCCAAAAGTTGGTTCTGAAAATATTTAGTGAAAGTTAAAAGCAAATAATCCACACAAGAATAAAAGAAAAAATATTTACACACATAGAATAAAAGGCAAAAAAAAGGGAAAAAATGTGTCTCGTCTTAAACTTAGCTTTTCTTGAGAAACTTTAGTTATTTCTGTACTTAAAAGTTCTTTACTTCTTTTTCTTTTTCTTAAAGATTCTTAAATTCTTATATACTTACAAGATTCTTAGCTTCTTCTTCTGTATGCTTTAAGCATACATCACAGCATGTGGATTAAGTGCTGTTTTCTTACATATTTATTTCACACACTCAAAAGGCCCGTAAGCCAATTGGCACATAGGCATGTGCCCAGGCACTGTTTAAAACCTTGTGCCTTCCGTACCTTACTCAAGGCAAGGCTGGTCACAAACTGAAGAATATTGTTTTAGTCAAAGCTGTTAGAAATGGCAGGAATATGCCAATACAATTCTATTTACGGGGGTTATGATTTTGTTTGAACAACTATTGCACACTTTCTGTCAATCCAATAAACTTCATTTCACTTCTCAAATATCACTGTGTGTGTCTCCTATATGATATATTTAACTGACATTTTTTATCGTAACAACCAACGATTTATACAGGAAAATAATGACTATTAACAAGGTTGCCCAAACTTTTGCCACCCCACTGTATTAACAATAAGAACAGCTCACTACTCAAAACGTTTATTTTGGGAGATGTTAAGACTCGAACCCAGAACCTTTTGAATTGGAGTCAGCAATTCTAACCAGTTGTGGCAGTAGGGGGCACTAGTGCTCCCTTGAACCCTCAGGTACAACTCCAGACCCCCAGGTAAAAGTCCAAGACTCTTTATTGTTTAACAACAATGTGCACAAAGCACCCTCCACACTACTCATCCAAAACAACACTATTCTCTCCTCCTCGCCCAGACACTTAGCCACCCTACCTCCCAGCTCAGCTCAGCGTCTGGACTGAGGCATCATCCTTTTATAGCCCCTCACCCGGAAGTATTCCTGTCCCGACAGTCCACAGTTCCTTATTCCTTCCGTGTCAGGGCAATCAATCCTTTACTTCAACCCGGGAGCACGTCGTTCCTTCCCGTCAAGTGACCGTGATGTACTCCCGGGTCATAAGGCACAAAAGAGCCCATAAGCCCCCCCCACAGCGACTCCTGGTGGCCCTCAAGGTATTCAGCAGGGCTGTGTATAAATACTACAACGTCCATGAGGCCCTGCTGGACCTCGGGGCACTATCCTGCTGTCGAGAGAGCTCCTCCTGGCGGCCTGGGGGTGAGGACCTGGCATGAGAAGCCGGCAGTCCTTCACACAGTATACTATCCGAGAAGTCAGGATAACACGCAACACTAACCGGATTTCTTTTTCTTCGGTTGTAGTCTTGGAAAAAAACACATTTGTTTTATTATACTTGTATCTTTTTAGACAGTGTTTCTTTGATATTTGGAATTCAGGCTTCACACATTATACACTTCTTGTTTACATTTTGTCAGTTATTACTAAAACATGAAAAACTTTTCTGTTTTAACAATGTGTTTACTGTACATAGATCGTTGTAGACACAAAACACACATGAAATGCAAGTGTTCCAAGTAATGATATAGTATTTATAAAAGGTGTCATTTTGCTTGACTTCTCACTCTGTACAACTCTAAGCAACTGACACGCAGGTAAACAGACTTGAACTGAGAAAACTGTGCGGGGTGGGGGATGTGATAGCAGGCTGTTTGCTGTTTATCAACACATTTAAAGGACAAAAGACGCTGATGGAGAGGTGAGAAGCGTTTTAAGGTGGGACGGATCTACAAGTTTTTTCGTAGGCTCTGGTAATTCTAGTGTTAATAATGTAATAGGCCAGACGTGTGTTGCTAACTAGAATAAGTAGTAAAGGATTATTTATAAAAATTATGCCATGCTTAATGCATGACACCTACATTTGAGCTTCCTGTTTATATTATTTGGCCTTGAATTTTAAGGATCCTTTTTATAATCTGTTTTAGTAACAAGCACACTTAAGTGTGATGGCCTCACAAGAAGTGATGTCAGTATGTCTTTCTTTACATTTGTTTTGTTAAGGTTGTAGAAGTTACTTTACGTTACCCCCTTTGCTGAATTTACATTAAGTAACTTTACATGGAGATAGCAGGTGTTTGACTTCTAGATATCTTGCCTGGTCTACCAGAACTGATCATGGATAGTTACGACCTCAGTGCTTATTCTGTCTGCTTTAGGGAATGGTGGTGTTTATATGGAAACTCTTCCTCATATCATGGATTAGCTTCCATAGATAGAATTCTTCGTATGTTTCCAGCACTTTGTGGTGCCTCCTTTTCACAACCACAAGTTAGATCACAAGTTTAGTGTCCATGACATACTCGTCAAACATCTGTATTCTTAGATGACGAAAATAAGTACTTGGAAATTTAACAGGGTGGCAATTATGTTGGTTGACATCAACCTAGAAATAGTGTTCACTGTTTTGTGTAATATGATATATATACATTATACTTACAAAAGTTGCATATTATTATTTGTCTTCAAAGATTACTTAAAGCTCCATTTCCAACAAGAGTGTTAGAAAATGGAGTACATTATTAGGCAATTTCATGTATAGTATAACATTGGGTATAAATATGTAACAATATATACGTGAATAGCATAACCTTTTAAATAAACAACAAAGATAAGAACTATATGGGTTATGAACATTTGCAGTAATTGCAAGAGTTATAATGTATCCTTATGTGAAAAATACAGGTCTTTTTTTATTAATTTTTATTAAATTGTATAGATGAAGCGCATTTACAATATTGTGTGTAATGTTATTTGGTGAATATGTTTGATTAAACATAATAACCTTATTAAGCAGCTTTCAAATGGTGTTTAGTATTGCATTAATTTCAAAAATCTTCTTCTTTTTCCTTTGGCATACTCCCATTAGGGGTTGCCACAGCGGATCATCTTTTTCCATATCTTCCTGTCCTGTACATCTTGCTCTGTTATACCCATCACTTGCATGTCCTCTCTCACCACATCCATAAACATCCTCTAAGCTCTTCCTCTTCTCATCTTGTCTGGCATGTATTTCCTCAGCACCCTTCTCCCAATATACTCAGCATCTCTCCTCTGCACATGTCCAAACTAATGCAATCTTGCCTCTCTGACTTTGTCTCCCAACCTTCCAACCCTCTAATGTACTCATTTATAATCCTGGCCATCCTGGTTACACCCAGTTCATATCTTAGCATCTTTAACTCTTTCACCTACAGCTCTGTCTCCTGCTTTCTGGTCAGTGCCACCGTCTCCAACCTATATAACAAAGCTGGTCTCACTACCGTCCTGTAGACCTTCCCTTTCACTCTTGCTGATACCCGTCTGTCGCAAATTACTCCTGACAATTTTCTGCACCCATTCCACCCTGCCTGCACTCTCTTTTTCACCTCTCTTCCACACTATCCATTACTCTGTACTGTTGATCCCAGGTATTTAAACTCATCCACCTTCACTAGATGTACTCCCTGCATCCTCACCATTCCAATGACCTCCCTCTTATTTACACACATGTATTCTGTCTTGTTCCTACTGAACTTCATTCCTCTCCTCTTTAGAGGATGTCTCCACCTCTCCAGTGTCTCCTCGACCTGCTCCCTACTTTTGCTACAGATCACAATGTCTAATTTCAGAAAGTTTATTTAAGTTAATATATAATGTTCCACAACTTGCACAACATCTGCATACTGTGGCTGAGTAGATAGTTATACACACTTAGTGTTTTTATTAATTATTTCTTTTCTATGTTATTTATGTTGGAAGTAGTCTTGTTAGCTGGTTAAAACCATTAAAAAAAATGTGTACGTGTGTTTACATTTGATTAATTGCTTTGAAAATCTTTATAGACAAAAAAGAGGAGCATTTTATTGAATGCTGTTTTTCATGCCTAAAGTGCCATTTAGCTTATCTAAAATAAAAAGATACAGTATTGTAGAATGCTAATTTCATGTTTTTATCCCCATTTGAGCAAAATCTATATTTATTCCTTAAATGTCACTGAGTAGCTTATTCAGTGATTTTTTTACATGAACTAACATATTCAAATGTTAGAAGGAAAATTTTCAAAGGTGAATATGGTTCTAATAAATATGGCATAATCACTAAAATTTGAAAGATGTTGCAACATTTCTCTCTTTTAGTCATACACCAAAGTACTGGGGTCTTATTTGCAAATTAGTTCATTGCTTGAATTTATGTAATATTAGCTGTCCCCTGTGGCTCTGCTGGTGTAATAGTGAAACAGGACAGTGAGGAGGGCTGTGTCCGGCCCCCTACTCCTGACGTCATGCTTCCCCTCCCCTCTGCCCACAGCCTTAGTCTCAGATTAGCGCGAATATATCGTTCCTGCAAGTGAACTATGATTCTTAGTGCTATGAGAGAAGTCACAAAATCAACAGGAATGTTCAAGAAAATTATAGAAAAAAACCTGATATAAATCTGTTAAGTAGTTCGTTCGCTAGCTAAGTGGAGATAAGGAGCGCCCTGAGGCTGATGCATGAGAGAGGAGGGGCCCACACCCTAGCCCCCCTATATAAGCGCCCGACCCGGCACAGATTCACACTGAGGCACGTATAAATTGAACAGAAATCTTTTTATTTTCTCTTCAGCTTTTTATATATATATATAGATATAGATATAGATATAGTTATATATATATATATAGATATATATATATATAGATATATATATATAGATATATATATATATATATATATATATTGTTATATATATATATATAGATATATAGATATATTGTTATATATATATATATATATATAGATATAGATATATATATATATATACTAGCAGAATACCAGCTTCAGATGAGAAGTAGTGTGTTAAAGAAGGTACGAAAAGAAAAGGAAAAATTTTAAAAATAACGTAACATGATTGTTAATGTAATTGTTTTGTCATTGATATGAGTGTTGTTCTCATATCTATCTATCTATCTATATATATATATATATATATACCCGCGCTTGGCAGCGGAGAAGTAGTGTGTTAAAGAAGTTATGAAAAAGAAAAGGAAACATTTTTAAAAATAATGTAACATGATTGTCAAAGTAATTGTTTTGTGCATTTGGTGGCAGCGTCATAAAGTTATTTTCGTCTAGCTGCATCAGAAAATGTACCACGACGTCTGACACGCCTCCTTTTTACTGTTTTCTCACAGCTTGGATTGCTGCTGTCATATATATACACACACATACATACATACATACATACACATATATATATATATACACACATACATATCTTCATATCTACATATCTATATACATATCTACATATACATATATATATATATATATATATATATACCTATCTACATCATATATACACACACACAAATTATATATATGTGTGTATGTATGTATGTATACGTACGTACGTACGTATGTATGTATGTGTGTGTGTGTGTGTGTGTATATATATATACACATACATACATATATATACACATACATATACTTGTGTGTATAGCTTTTATATATGTGTGTGTATAGCTTTGGTCACTGAGTGCAAGTGAGAAATAATAAAATATAGTCTATAAGTTATTAAACAGTAAAACATTAACGTTTTAAGAAGTACAGGTACATTGAGCACTACTGGAGTGGTTGCGGGTAAACTACATTTTAAAGACTGTGTAACACAACAGATAAGTAACTAACAGCAGCTAAAATGTATATGGATCATCTCTCGGTAGTAGATCCCTTTTGAAAGGCGCTACACGACGGCTGTGGTATAGAAATTACATTTTCTATGTGAACGCTCAAATTTGTGCCTCTGGTAATGTGCCTTACCGCATTTAAAGAAAATTAGTTTTGTGTCCTCTGCAGTGTTAAGCGAGAAAGGCTTTGGTTTGGGATCAAAGGAAAAAAGTTGTAAAGAAAGGAAAGTTGCCTTTTTCTTTTATATAGTATAGAGAGATGTGCTCGCTGACGTTATGATCGGCTTTTGGGGACAGTCGCGGTGGGTCTTGTGTAGACTGGTGAGATGTCCCTGCCATTAATCGGCTGTGATGGCACGTGCAAAAGAAAGTGTGAATTGCCTTAATATTATTTTGCCGTGGTGTAGAAAAGGGGTCCCGTGTTTGCACTTGTCTGGGCTATAGCGCAGGGGGAGGATGAAAAAATTAAAAGTGCTCACTTTGACTTAAGGCAGAAGCGCAGTCAGCGTCTCAAAGGCCGGCACAGCTATGCACGCGCTGGCTGCTCGACTTTTGCTGGGCAGGAGACCACAGTTTTGCAGACTCGTTCATGATATCAAAAGTCTCAGCAATCTTTGGAGGTCATTCATATATTATATGATATATATATATATATATATCAAAATACCCGCGCCTCGCAGCGGAGAAGTAGTGTGTTAAAGAAGTAATGAAAAAGAAAAGGAAACATTTTAATAACAATGTACCATGATTGACATTGTCATGAGTGTTGCTGTCATATATATGCCTGCCTAAATAAGTCACCCTCGCTTTGCTCTTACTTTTTTACCGTTCATTTAATCATGGCTAGTGGCGGAAAAATTTTAAAATGGAAGGAGGATGGCTTTACCAAAACAATTATTGATGGCTTAATCGATTATTTATAAAGCTTGAATTGGTGATCTGTTTTTCTGTGTTAACCTCATATTTTTTCATACTTCTTCTCAAACTAAGGTGGTGCGAGGGTAAAATGAATCGGGATGCGCTGATCAATGTAACCTGCTTGTAATGCAAAGTGTGATTAAATGCATTATTTTTAACGCGTTATGGAGCACATGCATCGAAGCTTCTCAGCTGTGCTTGTGCTAAGAAAAGGAAAGTTTTAAAAATAACGTAACACGATTGTCAATGTGACCTTTTGTAAGTAGTGCCTGGAGGATTCAGTGTGGAGAAACTCTAGAGACAGCGTGTGTATTAACTTGTGGATTTTTCTGTGAGTATTTGGTGGCAGTCTGACGAAGTTGCTTCGGAAGACGGCGTTAGCCGCGGAGCTCAGCTCAGAGCGAAATGAGATGAATGGGAGGGGATGATGATGACGTGACTCCCCCACCCGCCTTAACTGTCAATCCCCACAAACACAGTCTCGGAATTTGCATAAGCACACCCCTTCACCTACAATTTTAACTTAGTTACAAAGTGATCAAAACTCGTTTATATCCTGCGTCCTCTCATTAAACTTGTATCCCGCATTACCTGTGGGCATGTGAAACGCCAGCGGTAGCCTGTCTATGAACTTAATTTAAAGTTTAGGTTTACACCTTGCTTTCTTTTCCAGGTAGCATCACTCATTAATATGGTAGTATATGTCACTCGCTCGCTTCTTATTGTTTCGCTGCCTTCTCAATTATATAATGCATGTTTTCTTAAGCGCTTTTTGGAGGTCTTCCTGGTTTTCTACGCACTGCGTTGACAGTCAGTTCACGTGATTACATGGGAGGCGTGATGATGTCACACGAAACTCCGCCCCCCCACGTCATTCCAGCTCAACTCCATTACAGTTAATGGAGAAAAATACCTTCCAGTTATGACCATTAGGCGTAGAATTTCGAAATGAAACCTGTCCAACTTTTGTAAGTAAGCTGTAAGGAATGAGCCTGCCAAATTTCAGCCTTCTACCTACACGGGAAGTTGGAGAATTAGTGATGAGTGAGTGAGTGAGTGAGTGAGTGAGTGAGTGAGTGAGTGAGTGAGTGAGGGCTTTGCCTTTTATTAGTATAGATATATATAGAGATATATAAATGTAATAAGTGTAAACTCTGTAGCAAAGGACCACTTTATCTTTAGTATGTTCAGGACTTATAGTGTTCACTCTGGAGTGTCGATCCGGACACTGGCAAATGATGCAGAGAATTCCACACAGCAGCTTAGATTGAAATTGAACTCATTTATTTGAAGATATACACCTGTATTCGATTAGGTATAGGTGTATTTGTATGTGTGGTCTACAGTAAAAATGAAAACAGTGATCCCTCGCTATATCACGCTTCGACTTTCGCGGCTTCACTCCATCACGGATTTTAAATGTAAGCATATCTAAATATATATCACGGATTTTTCGCTGGTTCGCGGATTTCTGCGGACAATGGGTCTTTCAATTTATGTTACATGCTTTCTCAGTTTGTTTACCCAGTTGATTTCATACAAGGGACGCTATTGGCGGATGGCTGAGAAGCTACCCAATCAGAGCACGTATTACATATTAAATAAAACTCCTCAATGATATACGATATGCTTCCCGCGCGCTGCTTCGCACACTTAAAAGCTCTAACAGCCCGTATTGATTTTTCATTGTTTGCTTTTCTTTGTCTCTCTCACTCTCTCTGAGAAATACAGGCAGATACTTATCCATCATGCAATACCTTCAGGGAGGCATATGATTGGCCCCATTATCTGCTCCTGACGAAGGGGGTGTGAGCAGAGGGGCTGTTTGCACAGTGGCTGTTTGCTTAGAAGATACAGACGCGCCTGTAAAAAAAATGCTGAAAGGCTACCTTCACATTGATCTCTATATTGCGCCACTTTATCGCGGTGCTTGCATACTTAAAAGCGCATCAGCCCTATTGATTTTTGATTGTTTACTTTACTCTCTCTCTCTGACCTTGAAGAGGAAGATATGTTTGCATTCTTTTAATTGTGAGAAAGAACTGTCATCTCTGTCTTGTCATGGAGCACAGTTAAAACTTTTGACTAAAGGGTGTTATTTCATGTCTAGTGGGCTCTAATAATGTTAAAAAACGTATTTAGAAGGTCGTAAACAGGTTTTCAATGCTCTAGCTGCGAAAATATTAGATTTCTAAATAAAGAATCCTACTTCTTGGAAATTCATTTGTCTGTCTGGAGCGGATCAACCGCTATAAACGAGGGTTTACTGTATAACTGTGCAGAGAATATTTATAAACAGTGTGGGAGAGTTTCTAAGAGCTTAAAATATATAAAAATAACCATACAAACATATGGTTTCTACTTCGCGGATTTTCACCTATCGCGGGGGTTTCTGGAACGCAACCCCTGTGATCGAGGAGGGATTACTGTACACAAAACTTATTGATTAAGTACCCAAAGTCCACTAGATGGCGGTATTACTGAAATTAAGCACTAGCTTACCGGCAGTATCGAATCCAAATCAATAACGTAATCAGTACATGTAAACGACTTTACATCTTAACATATAAAAACATAAAATACAAGTAAAATGCAAACGAACCCACCTCTGGTCATCAACGCACACTTATCTTAACTCGGTACACTGCTGGTTCTTATAACAAACAAATGCGGAATTGACTATTGCGGCACTTGTGCACCTTCTTCGCTTTTTTTAACATCCCATAATAGACACTCTCATGCATGCTGGGAGGTGCACCTTTAAATGTGATCCGTGTCTCTTTATAACTGATATCTCTCCAACAAACTCAGTAGTATGTGACACTAGATCCTAGTGAACAGGAATATTGAAGCCTTGCTGCCAAAATACATTTTTGGTTTTCTAAGGGTACTCCGAATGCTACCTGCTTGTTATAGGATGGAGTAATGTTCACCCTTGTGCCACAGTGCTGCCCTAATTAGAAAAAGCTTTACAATAATGAATCTTCTAACTACCTATCAATTCCTATTAGGGGTTGCCACAGCGGATCATATTCTTCCATAATGTCCTGTCTTCTGCATCTTGCTCTGTTACATCCACCACCTGCATGTCCTCACTCACCACATCCATAAACCTTCTCTTAGGCCTTCTTCTTTTCCTTGTGCCTGGCAGCTCTATCCTTAACATTCTTTTCCCAATATACTCAGCATCTCTCCTCTACACATGTCCAAACCAATGCAATCTCACCTATCTGACTTTGTTTCCCCAACCGTCCAACTTGAGCTGAACCTCTAATGTACTCATTTCAAATCCTGTCCATCCTCATCACACCCAGTGCAAATCTTAACATCTTAAACTCTGCCCTCTCCAGCTCTATCTCTTGCTTTCTGGTCAGTGCCACCGTCTCTAACCCATATAACATAGCCTCCACATTGAATTCATCCATCACTCCTACTGCAGTTTTCACCACTGTCACACTTCCCTCATACATATCCTGTACAATTACATACTTCTCTGCCACTCCAGGCTTCCTCATACAATACCATATTCCTCTCGAGGCACCCTGTCATATGCTTTTTCCAGGTCCACAAAGACACAATGCAATTCCTTCTGGGCTTCTCTATACTTCTCCATCAACACCATCATGCCAAAAATTGCATCTGTGGGTTCTCTTTACAAATGTAATTACAATATTCAAATTAATCGTTACTTTAAAGTTTAAAAATCTCTAATTAGTCTTTTAGCAAGATGACTTCTCTTTACTCCCAAATAGAAATTATTGAATATTCTACATTATTTTACTGTTCAATCTCAGCTCATCTAAGTGGTTATAGTATATATGGCAAAGGTGAAAACTAGTTCATGTAAAATAAGTGTTGCTGTCTTAGTTTACTCAAGGGTCCTCTAGTAGGATGGCTTAATAAAAATGCTGAGACAATGGTTTGATCAAATGAAATCATTTATCATGTAGCTAAATGTATTTCAATGTCTGCTGATAATAGTTTTAAGCACCACAGGAATATCCACAAGATGTCAGAGTGCCCTGTGAGGTAATGGATTTGTAGTGATTAACAGATAAACCAATTATTTGTGGGACAGGTTGTTGATAAGATAAATTCTCTTGTACTCCTCTTTACAATTAACTCTGTAATTCACATTTGTTCATTAGAAACAGCAAATATAGCTGAGTTGTTGACAGAGTGATTGGTCAATGTAAAGGACAGCTATTAGCAATTATTACCTTTTGAAGACAGACACTTTTGTCTAAGCCAACTTACAAGTTCTAGAATATACTTTCTGATGCTTCTTAGACACATCTTCAATGATGAAGCAAAGGTCATGGTATTTGGGTTTTTAATCAATAGACAGTCTTGTCTAGGCAACCCAGATATGAGTGATCAACCCCTGACTTGTGTCCAAATGGTGCAGTACTCCACAGACCATTACCTTGTATCTAAAGCTACTGCAAAGCCTTTTCTGCAGCATCCAGGATGTGCTTAGTGACTTTCCTACACTGCAAACGTTTTTACTTCAAATGTTTTTAAAGTTTGCTGTAATGAATTGCCCGCAAAGCCGTAGAACCTAGCTTTAACTGGCTCATAGTGGGCTCTCCGTCCATTGCTTTCAGCACTCTTTAACAAGATATGCATATTTAGCCCTTTTGCACTTATTAACAATATGTTTCAACTGGACCATTTTCTTTGTAGACTCCGACATTGACACCATGGTATCTACTTCCTCTGACATCTTTAGGCAGTAGCTAAGAATGTGCTCCAAAGTGCCCCTATTCTGAAAAAGCTGGCGTGCTGGAGTGTTTTCCATACCCTAGCTATGTAGGTTGGCTTGCCTTGAGAGAACATCATAGACTGATTTGAAGAGAAAGAGTGGTGATGATAGTATAGTTTGCCTTTATACTAGTGTTGAATTTTCTTCCAGTTATTGTTTGCATTGTGCTTAATTATTTCAAACAGAATGAAAGCTGGAAAAGTGATAATATCTCAGTAAAAATCAAAATAAAGATACTGGTAAAGTGTGTGTTCTTGACATTACTTTATGCCTGTGAAACATGGACATTGACAAAGAAAGATATCTAGAAATTAAATGTGTGTGAAATTCAGTATTACAGAAAGATTTTAAAAATTGGATTGAAACAAAATATGAAAAATGAAACAATTTTTAAAAATCTTAAACAAGAAAAAACTATTTTCAATGTTATTAGGAAACAAAAGTAAAGTCTCTATGAATACATATGCAGGATGGGAGAGGAGAGGCTAATTAGAAAGATGATGGAGTGAAAAAGAAACTGTAAACAGCAAATAGGAACACCAGCAAGGAAATAAAATACAATACAATTTATTTTTGTAGCCCAAAATCACACAAGGAGTGCCGCAAAAGGCTTTAATATGCCCTGTTTTTTGACAGCCCCAAGTCTCGACTCTCTAAGAAGATCAGAAAAATCTCCAAAAAAAAAACCCTTTTTGAGAAAACACGAAATAAATCTTGGGAAATGCAATTCTAAGAGAGTCCCCTTTCCAGGTAGATTGAGTGTGCAGGTGTATACAATACACTGAACAGAACACAAGTAATCATCAGTACAATAGTACAAGTACAGAGCCAAATGCAAGAGTAGATTATATCACACTAGCAAAATACCTGCGTTTCACAGTGGAAAAGTAGTGTGTTAAAGAAGTTATGAAAAAGAAAAGGAAATATTGTAAAAATAACGTAACGTGATTGTCAATGTAATTGTTGTAGGCTTATTTTAGTATTGAGAGTGAATCTGATGATTGTGAAGAGTTTAATTTATGATTGTAAATGTTGTGTATGAGAAATGCACATTTTTAGGATGCAAGGATCTCTTTGTAAACAATGTTTGCAGTTCTGCCCTCGGGCTGTAAAATGACCAAGCTGCCTTGAAGCGGTGGAGTAAAAGAAAAGGCAACAGCCACGAGGTGGGAGACGTGAGGAAGTAAGGAAACCCAACAATGTCAGCCTTGAAGCGGTGGAGTAAACGAAAAGGCAGCTGAGGAAAGTAAGGAAGCGAGTGAGGAGGCACATGAGTGCGGATGATGTTAATGTATATAGGCAGGGAGCCAACCACATGGTAGGTGCGCGGACAGCGGCCATGCGGAAAAAGAAAGGGGGACCGGGGGCGGCCCTTGTGTGTTTCTGCCATGAAATAAATCCTTTGTTAACGGAAATAAGGAATGAAACCGCCAAATGGAAAGGTCAGTTCTGAAGTTCCTTACGCCATAATGTTGAGAACTGCCAAAAAGAAGACGTTATTTTCGAAAGTTCGTTACGGAGCGCGGCGCGAAATGATACACACTTAACATTTGTAAGTACAATGTAAAGGATGAGCATGGGAAATTTGGGCTTCCTACGTATATTGGAAGTCACACAAATAGTGAGGAGGGGTTTCCCCTATCTATATATACAGTTTAGGGCATACACCCGTTTTCCCCCCTTGGGTGTTGCAATCGGACATGAAACATACCTAACTTTTGTAAGTACACTGCAAGAAATGAGCATACGAAATTTCAGCTTCCCACCTATATGAACACTGAGAGAATTAATGATGAGTCAGTGAGGGCTTTGCCTTTTATATGTCTAGATATAGGACTTGTTCAAAGTCCTGGGAACCTCGGCCGTCAAGCTTATTAAATTAGTCACTGTTCTAAACAGTACACAAGGATTATTATCATTGTTATCTATTATTTGAGAATAGTAGTCTGAGCAAGCTTTGAAGGGAGTTTTTTCATATTTTTCAACACATTTTGTCATTGCAACCTGAAAGACCTGCAGCTTTGTTGTTCTCCATTTGTGCTCCATGGAATGTGCATCCAGCTGGATACGCCTCATCTCAGGGAACAGTGCGAGATTTACTAAGCCAGGTTTCATAGAGAAGACACAGGTCAGATTTTGTACTTAATATATAATTTACCAACACTGCTTTACTTCCAAGAGAGTGAATGTTGAATAAGTAACATTTAAAACTGCATAGTTCTTTCTGAACTGGTGACATATTTTTGTTTCAGTTTGAACTAAGTTACTATTACAGGTGCACCTGGTGGAGAATCTGGTTTTATTTCTTAACATTCGAGCTATAGCGCGTCTTTATGTGACCCAAATAAATAACATTCGAGCTATAGCGTGTCTTTATGTGGAACCTGTGTAAATTCATTCTTTATGTTTGTCCAGTTTCTCCCTCATTGAGTGCAGTGTTCAGACATTTCAGATACAGAATTAGGTAGACCACATTAGATGATCTGCAGGAAAATTATCCCTTTATGAGATGTTCTATAATGTGGTATAACTACACGATCTGTATTATAAACATGAGCATAGGTTTTACATCTTTTCCATAGGCAGGGAGATGTACCAATATCTGTTGTTTCACTCAGGGATCTTCGATTCTACAGTTAGTTGCTGCAAGTGGTTGTCTGTATTTAAGGAGGTGAGGTTCTGGGAATACATCTGTTAGTGTGTCATCATTATTTAGTATTGGCTGAAGTTGTTTTATAATTTTTTGAAGTGCTTCAAGATGTGGGTTATAGGTGACAACAAGGGGGATGTGGTTCTTGTTGTCTTCGTTTTTATATTCTAGAATCTTGTCTCTTGGTATAGCAGTAGCTCCTGTTATTTGAGTGTCTTTTATTTTGGGAATATATCCTTGGCTAATTAAATCTTTTATAAGCTCCTGAAGTTGTTTATCCTTTGTCTGTCAGGTCTAAGCAAATACAATTCTAATATATTGCTTTGCTGAAAATGATGGAGCGCCTTATATGCTTGGGGTGGAAGTTATCACTTCTCAGGTATGCCTGTCTGTTGGTTTGTGGAAAAAAGAGGTTACAAGAGTGATATCATTCAAATGAATGTTGTTGTCAAAGAAGCTGACTTCTGTTTTTGAGTAATTAAACTGCTGTTTTATGTTGGGGTTGAAAGAATTATATAGTATTTGTTATGAAAATAGAGGAGGTCCTTTTAAGTGGCAGTTCACATTATGAAAATGCCGTCTATGTAATGGAGATACAACATTGGTTTTAAGACTCGCATTGGCATAAAGTACTCTTCCAATTTTGCCATAAATACAGTCATATGAAAAAGTTTGGGAACCCCTCTCAGCCTGCATAATAATTTACTTTCAACAAAAAAGATAACAGTGGTATGTCTTTCATTTCCTAGGAACATCTGAGTACGGTGTGTTTTCCGAACAAAGATTTTTAGAGAAGCAATATCTAGTTGTATAAAATTAAATCAAATGTGAAAAACTGGCTGTGCAAAAATTTGGGTACCCTTGTAATTTTGCTGATTTGAATGCATGTAACTGCTCAGTACCGATTACTTGCAACACCAAATTGGTTGGATTAGCTCGTTAAGCCTTGAACTTCATAGACAGGTGTGTCCAATCATGAGAAAAGGTATTTAAGGTGGTCAATTGCAAGTTGTGCTTCCCTTTGACTCTCCTCTGAAGAATGGCAGCATGTGATCCTCAAAGCAACTCTCAAAAGATCTGAAAACAAAGATTGTTCAGTATCATGGTTTAGGGGAAGGCTACAAAAAGGTATCTCAGAGGTTTAAACTGTGAGTTTCAACTGTAAGGAATATAATCAGGGAATGGAAGGCCACAGGCACAGTTGCTGTTAAACCCAGGTCTGGTAGGCCAAGAAAAATACAGGAGTGGCATATGCGCAGGATTGTGAAAATGGTTACAGACAACCCACAGATCACCTCCAAAGACCTGCAAGAACATCTTGCTGCAATGGTGTATCTGTACATCGTTCTACAATTCAGCACAATTTGCACAAAGAACATCTGTATGGCAGGGTGATGAGAAAGAAGCCCTTTCTGCACTCGCACCACAAACAGAGTCGCTTGTTGTATGCAAATGCTCATTTATACAAGCCAGATTCATTTTGGAACAAAGTGCCTTGGACTGATGAGACAAAAATTGAGTTATTTGGTCATAAAAAAAATGTGCTTTGCATGGTGGAAGAAGAACACCGCATTCCAAGAAAAACATCTGCTACCCACTGTCAAATTTGTCGGTTCTATCATACTGTGGGGCTAGTTCAGGGACTGGGGCCCTTGTTAAAGTCGAGGGTTGGGTGAATTCAACCTAGTTATCAACAAATTCTTCAAGATAACGTTCAAGCATCAGTCACAAAGTTGAAGTTACACAGGGGTTGGATATTCCATCAAGAAAATTACCCAAAACACAGTTCAAAATCTACAAAGGCATTCATGCAGAGGGAGAAGTACAATGTTCTGGAATGGCCATCACAATGCCCTGACTTGAATATCATCAAAAATCTATGGGATGATTTGAAGCAGGCTGTCCATGCTCGGCAGCCATCAAATTTAACTGAACTGGAGAGATTTTGTATGGAAGAATGGTCAAAAATACCTCCATCCAGAATCCAGAAACACATCAAAGGCTATAGGAGGCTGTTACATTTGCAAAAGGAGGCTCAACTAAGTATTGATGTAATATCTCTGTTGGAGTGCCCAAATTTATGCGCCTGTCTAATTTTGTTATGATGCATATTGCATATTTTCTGTTAATCCAATAAACTTAATGTCACTGCTGAAATACTAATGTTTCCATAAGGCATGTCATATATTAAAAGGAAGTTGCTACTTTGAAAGCTCAGCCAATGATAAACAAAAATTCAAAGAATTAAGAGGAGTTCCCAAACTTTTTCATATGACTGTAAGTTCTCGTAGTGAGGTGGTGAACAAACAGCCCACTGAAGTCCCCTTTTATTGCAAGTAGAAGTCCTCTCCAAATGAGAATAAATTGTATGTCAGAGTGAATTTTACCATTTGTATAACCTACTCTAGATAAATCATTTTGTTTTAAGTACTTTTCACATGCCACTATGCCATCATGGGGGTGTTTGAGCAAATTTCCTCAACATCCTTTGTGGCCAGTAAGGTTCCCCCAGGAAAGGGGCCTATATCAGTCAGTTTTGTTTAGGAATTTAGTGGTGTCTTTGATGTAGCTGGTGGTTTTACAGGTGAGGGGCTTAAGGATGTGCTCCATCCATCCTGAAACATTTTCTGTAAGGGAATCATTTCCTGAGATTGTAGTTTTTCTTCGGTTCCCTTCTTTGTGGATCTTAGGAAGCATGTAAAAATAACCCATTTTGGGGTTCTCAGAAATTAAACTGCTTACATGATCCCTGATGTCAAGAGGAAAGCCACTTACCATCTTTTTTTAGTTCTTTCTTTTAGAGATTAGTGGGTCTTCTTGTAGTTTGTAGTAATACATAGTATTGGATAATTGCTTTTGTGCCTCCTGCATATAGTCAAATGTGTTCATGATAATGAACGCACCCCGTTTGTCTGCTAGTTTAGCATATGGCTCTCTGCTGATGAGTAGTGGTGTTTTGTATCCGATTTTGCTGTCTGTTTAGAATCCCTGTTTTCACTCTGTGGTGGAAACAATCTTTATAATTCCACAGAGTGGAGTTTCTGCCAGGTTCTGGTGTCCATGTAGATTTATTAGTTGGGGTTATTGTAACAGCTTGTTGTTTGTTCCTGTGTGTTGTTGTTTTCTTTCCTTAAATCTGAGTTTTTTGAAGAATTCTTTCATATCACTGCAGAGTCTGATTTTGTCAATGGGCTTTGCAGGGCAGAATGAGAGTCCCTTTGTAAGTAGTGAAATCTTTGCTTCATTTGGTGTGCATGAGGAGATATTAACAATACAGGTCTGTTGCTTTTTGTTTTTTAGCACGATGTGTCAAGCTTTCACTTGCAATCTATGCATCTTTTTCTTTTTGTTGACAATAAGGAGTTTCTGGAGTCTTTTATAATATAGATGTAGCTCCTTGATCATATGTCATTTCCAAGGGGCAGGAAGAGGTCTTGGATCTCTTCTTGTGTGTTTTCTTTTTATGTTATAGAAAATTTTGGTTATGGATGAATTATGGATGCAATGTTAAGTGAAGCAAAATGACACCTTTTATTTGCTAACTGAACCAATTACAATATGCAACTGAGGCCCCATCTTAAGGCAGGTTGTAATACAGAAACTGAAGTTCCCTGTGTTTATATAGAAACTGGGACAGAGACTATAAGTGTTCTTCAGTGTAAAAAAATAACAGACTTCTCCAGCCCTAGATTCATTTTCCAGGAGAGAACAATGTCTAGTCAAGATCTTTTGATAACTGTTCAGCACAAGTTTTTTAAAGATTTTGATTAGTTTTCCATACAATGGTCTATCACAATGTTGTTTTCAGTAGATAGAAGGAGGAGATCAGAAAGGCTCTGCTTATCATAGCTGTTGCATAGTTTTGATTTCACTGGTTTCAGGTTCCAAAATGATTCCTCAATTGAGACATTTGTGACAGATAACATTGCAACAATTTTTTTCCTCAAATTAGAAAAGACAGTTTCAACCTCATTCTGCTTTAAGGTTGTCAGTAGGGTTTGTCCATTACTGTTGAGTAAGACACATTAGGAGATAAGTGAGTTGGTGAGCTACTGGTTCCTTTGCAGTTTACATCTCATTGTTAATTGTCAAAAGGGCAGAAAACAAGAACCAACTAAAAATAGAGGGCACAAGTGTTCAAGATTAAAATAAGCACCTAAAAGTTGGTAATTGTAGCAGACACACCATCCTGGACTATAATCTTGTCATATTTTGTGTCGAGAGTGCAGAGGATTTTTGGGATACAGCTTCCAGCCCTGGAGGACATTTATAAAACAGGCTGCCTAAGGAAAGCCAGCAGCATCTGCATAGATTGTAGTCGGCCATGCTGCTGTCCATTTGAACGTCTCCAATCCAGTAAACATTTCAGAGCCTTTCTTGCACAGACCTCGAGGCTCAGAAACAGTTTCATCCCAAGAGCTATAAATGTGCTCAATCAGTCCATCAAGTGCTCCCAGTAAAACTGCTTGTACTTATAATTACAATTACCTCACTATAAACTTGCACTACAACTATAACTGTAACATTGCACAACCTGAGCCATTTTATGAACCATTTGCGCTATCTGCACAGTATGTACAGTACATGTTTATATACTTATGCTTTTATATTGTATATTTTTCATTATTTTTATTGTATTATTATTGTTATTTTATCATTTTATAGGAAAATAAGTTTATGGAGGTTTTGCATATTGAATATTATTGTACTATACAATGACAATAAAGAAATTCAATTAAACAGAGCGCATATTTACAGATGATGATGACTGGCTTCTAAGTCAATTTAAGTTTACAAGCGCTATCCTGTTGGAGCTATGTTCTGTTAGAAAACTAGGATGTATATTTGATATCAGTTTTATGAGGGAATCCATTAAAATAAGCATATTACATTTTTGCAGATAAATCATAAACTTAATTTAAATAATGTATACTGTTAATAATTAAACAGGTGAGGGCTTGGTGAAGCAAGCTTTAGCAATGAGCTAGTGCACCATACAGTGATGGTTCCTGCCTTCGGCTTGATGCTTGCTGAGACTGGTGTGACCCTGGATGGATGAAATAATTAAAAAATCTTCTTTATACATGTTTCATGTTCCTTAAAAAGAGTTTTGAAGAATCAACATTTTAAGCTTGCAGGTTGTTTTACATTTATTGCAAAGCTCATTGTGGGAGATTTGTTATGTGGAGAAAGAAAATGGAAGTACAGGAATTGGGGCTTGGTATGTTAGACAGAGACAGTACTACTGCATTTAATCAATCCATTCAGGGTTGCACATGTCCCTGCAAGCATCTTGTGGGAGGGAGGAACAATCCCTAGACAGGGAGCCAGCTTATTGCTACTGCTGCGCCACTGTGTCTCCACATGTTTTAATACATGCTTTAATTCATTTCACCATGAAAATGATATCAAGTATACTTCTTACTTTTCTAAAATGTTCAGAGAGCTGTAGTATCATTAATGTAATGTATTCTGTGTGGCGATCAGTGCCTGCGCGCTCCTGTCTGTGAAAGAGAAAGCCCATTTAAGAAGCACGTAGTGATTCACACACAATAGTATACAAAGAATTTAACATGCTATTTTAGTTACAGTGGGATTTGAAAAACTCTAGTAAATTAAACATCGAATTTAAGATGAAGGTTAAGACGTTTTACTTTAACAACAAAATGAACAATAAGATTAAAGTGGAAACTTCAAGATTAAAGTCGACATTTCTACCTTTTTTTCTTTACTGTGTCCTGATACGCTATGACACCCAGACGGTGGGCTACGACTCGTCTTTTCACGTTGACTTTGACATCTGACATCTGACCACTTCTTTTTTACTTCGGGCAGTTTGTGACTTTCTGAACTTGAACTTTTGAGCGTCATTCCATCAAGTTCCTTGTGTTGCCTGAACTACTGCCTAAGCCACCAAAAAGTAAGCTTTTTCCTTGTCTCCACTGATTAGGACCTCCACTTCACATTTGGTGAAATTCTTCTTTTTCATACATGCTTTTGCCATTGTCTTTTAACAAAAGACTCAACTGAAAGGGCTATTTTTATTGGTTTACATATTGAAATATACAAAATTCTGGGAGGAGTTGGGGTGGGGCGACAGGCGCATGCACTTGCGTTACATTCATGCTGACCATAGAGCGGAAGTGCGTGGAAGTTGGCTTACGCACTGTTTTGTGCATCATTTTTTTGTGTGTATGCACATTTCCACTTTTGTTCGTATGCCATGTTTTAGTGTGAATTCTATGCACCTGAGAGACCTGACTGGGAAGGTTGAGCAGGGATGGATCCAGTTGTCTTTTTCCTTTTTTGAACAAATGACCTACATAAGGGTAGTCTGTCAGTTTTGCAATCCAAATTTAAAGTTTTGTACCAGGCTAAGGAACCAAACTGACAAGGTAGTCTTCTGAGCCACGCATCAGTCCAGGTAAAATTGAGGCGATTAGAAGGCTTAATACATGGCTCAAATCTTGGTGTAAGGTAGAAGGGTATAGGTTTATAGGTCATTGGGACTCCTTTTGGAACAGATGGGACCTGTTTGCCGTGATGGGTTATATCTGAAATGGAGGGGACCCAATGTGTGATTGATGATATTTTGGAAGAATTGAGTGGACAGGACTCTCTAGCTTTGGTGGGCAAATGGTTTATTCCCATCTAGATTGTTCTAAAGTTTTGTGAATTGTCTCATATACAGTTTCCTATTAATCTCTGTGTGCACTAGTATGATGGTGGCCAGAGTTAATTGGACACTTTTGTGTTTACTTGCACCTGGGCCCATGTATGGGTTGTGCCAGCATTGGTGCTATGATTTGAAAAGAAGTCTACTAAATAAGAATTACCTAACATGACACAATGAAAACTATACAGTTAAAAATGTTATTAGAAAATTGTAATTGTAATTTTTTTGTACAATCTGCAATATATTCTGATAAAAATGTCATCCTTTGGTAGTGAATTAAGCAGTTTTCAGGATAAGGCAAAAAAATCCAAATTCAAAAAAAGTTTGGACGGAGAAGATCTTTTTTTAAGTCTAAACCATTTCCAAAAGTCTTTACATTTATTTTTCCAGCAGTGCTTATAGTTTAAGTCAATATTACTAACAAGGTGTTGAAAAAATTCAGTCTATTGCAGAGTAAATATCCTGGAAGTAATTTACTCAGGGACAATCTTAAATTAAATTGTAATAGTTTTCTTACTTTTTTTGAGAGCTTTGATATGAAGCTCATCTTTAAAGTTCTTAATCTACCCATGCTGATTAAATTTGCATGAAACTTGGAAATTTTACATCAATTTTGCATTTCATTTTCATACTCTGGGAGGGGTCAATTTATTTTACTATCTGGACTGATGTAATCAGTGCTGTTTTCATATGCAGACAGATCTTTTCACAGACCAGAAAATAACAGCTTCAGTTTTATTATTGCATTGCCACTTAAATCTGTTTTTTTATTTTTTAAGCTTTGTTTAAAATTTTCCACTTGTATAGTTTTAAATATGTGCCTTTATGGTATGAAAATGCAGTTATTTCATATAGAAATAGTATTTCTTCCCTCATAAGATTGCTTCAGTTTTCAGCTGATTGGCAAGATTAAATGATCAGAGTGGAGCAGCTGACTTTTTTCTCGCCACAGTGTCGGCAAGTGGGGCATTTGTCTCTTAAGTCTGATATGTGATACAAACTTTGCTGGCAAATTATTTGACCTTTTTCACATGACAGTTGTATCTTTTGTCAATGTATCTGTTCTGCCTACATTTATTGTGCAATCTTTCTTTAATCTAGAAATCAAAATTACCTTACATCCATATGCATTTTATGAACAAAACAAGAAAGCCCATGCAGGTTTAGGGCCCTGAAGTGATTCTAATATAACAGCAAAATCTTAAAGTACAAAACAGAAAATAAACACTAGTAGTCTTCTTGGTTTTAAGGTCTGAGCAGCAGAAGAGGTGAGTTCAGGTGGCTGGAAACCGGAAGTGTAGTTATCCTAAATCAACCTTCAGATTACAGTAAACTGTATACAGCTTAAATGACCTCTATGAAACATATAAATGTGTATTAGGTGTACATTGAGTACATTAAATGTATTAAAAATCAACATAATCTGTTGCAAGTGAAAAACCTTTTTGTAAAATCAGATTACACATTGTTTTTCAAAGATATTAGTGGACTAGTGGTAAAAGTGAATGATATGTTGTCACAGGTGCTGTTTGTGCTCTCTATTGTTCAGTTATGACGATAGTGCCAGAGTCAATATAAGGTAAAAGAATTCATACTTTGCTCGTGAAAATATGAATTGTAAAATATAAATCTGAAATAAGTGAATTTGTCACGTCTGTCAAACGGTGGTGAAAGGGGCTGCAGGTAAGAGAACCGATAACAAAGAGCCACAGGAGATGCAGAGTTTGGTATTCAAAATGACACCGGTAGAAGCACAGACAAGGTTGCACAGCATCTATCCTCTGCTTGCACATCTAAATGAATATCTAAAGATAGTTAACATTACTGTCTAATTGGAAATGCAAACATGCCATGCAAGTAAATAGTCATAAACGTTTTAACATGTAGTATATCCAAACTCTATTTGCTGCAGTTACTATATGCCAAATTGTGATGCAATTGACAAAGTGATAGAAAGATATTATAGCAGACGTAAGCATTTCTCAAACATGCAGAGCCTAGTAGTTGTTGTGGTCTGTATTGTGTACAAATTTAACATTAAGCTTTGGCTGCCTCGTGCTAACTGAGCTCCCAAATTTTAGCTTTTTTATTTTCTCTGTTTCAAGCCTTTTGTTCAGTTTCTTTTGCTCTCTTCCTGACACTCCAGTGGTTTTAAATGCACAGACTAGAGAAATTGGTGGTAGGTGTTTTAGGAAGAAAACCTCTAGACTTGTATGCTGTTTTTAGTGGCAGAGTTTGCCTTTACAGTATTCTTATTTAAGAATCAGATCTGGCCCTGCAAGACTAGTACTCTCTTCAAGGTGGTGCAACAGTAGCGATAAGCTGGCGCCCTGCCCAGGGATTGTTCCTGCCTCCCGCAAGACGCTTGCTAGGACATGTGTGACCCTGAATGGATTGATTAAATGGAGTTCTTTGGTCTTTTCTTTAGGTATTCCTTTGTATGCCTGACCCTGACCTCTGAAGTAGTTGAAACAAACTGTGACAACAGGCTAACCTGCACTTTTTGTTTTCAAAAAATTAATGTAACAGTACTGTCTTCCTTTTTCATATAAATTTCAATATTGATTCATTTGATGCTTTGTATGTAATATACCATTTTTTTACCTGTCGTTGTTTGTGCTGTTTCATTTATTGTTGCATCCATCAATGTTATCCTAGTGGGAGCTTTATGACATATGGCATCAGGTCAAATCCATGCAAAATGTAAGTTGTTACAATGTAAGATTAAGGTGGCAGTGTCATGAACATGTATAATCCTTTTACATAAGGTAGGACTGTGCTACAAAACCTAGAATATTAAACTCTTCACACAGTACTTTGTGCATAGGTAACCGAATAAACTGTGATATCAACTGAAAGCAAAGCTTTTACACATGTCTTTTGAAAATATATTTTTATATAGTTTCATGAGGTGGAATAAAAGAAATAAATAACCCAACACTGAAACTTAAATTAATATTAAAACTTGAATCAATGATCAAGATGTATTGTAAATCACAAGGAATGAGATTCACTTTTGCCTATCAGTATCAGTTGCTCTTTCAGTATATCTACTCGGACACCTTCATTCAGTGCTTGGTTCATATTGTTAGAAGGTCTTGTATTAAACATAAATATATAATTTTATTATATCAGTGTTGCTTTTTTTGGATAATATTCTTGCTTTGCCAATTATCTTGTGTGAGACTAAGCTATTATTTTTATTTATGTGTGCTTAAAAATGTATGCCATGCTTTACTGAACAGAAGAGCAATTACTTTTTTCAGTGCTTAACTATGTTTTTGTTCTTCAGATCTCATGAAATTTTTAAGAAACAAACATTAGTGTCACTGACAGTAAATGTTGTACAGATATATTTTGAAAATCATCAGAATTACATTTTTTTGAGATTTTTCTTAGTACCAGTGAAATGGATTTAGGTCACACCTATCTCTTAAAGCCTGGTCATCAATGAAGGCAGATATATTTTAGTTTACAGTCTGCGTTCTAAGAATTTAAGAATCCCCTGTGGATACGTGGAAGTGGAATTAATTATAAACCCGCCTATGTTTGCAGAGCTCCAGTGATTGATAACAGGGTGCCTCCAGTGATTTAAACAGATTGCGAATAGTCAATGATGCATAGTGGCTTTTATAAGGGATGAAAGGCCGCTGGGCTAACAGGAAGGAGTTGAGCTCATAAAACATGTTTATAGGTCTCAAGTTGCTTCTTGTACAAAAAAAAAAAATGGCCAAAGAGTAAAAAAAACAACTTGTACCATCAGTGCTAAAATCATCAAATATTCGCACAAAATATATTCTAAACATTAAATTATTTAACATTTGTGTAAAAACATAGAAAAAGATCTTTTTGTTTTTACACTAAACATTCTTGCCCTCTTTTTAGGTATAAAATTTCTCTCTTTTCTTATTCCTGTTTGGTGCTACCAGTATAGAGCAGCCAACACTGAGCAACAAGCCAAAGAGCCAGCAATGTCTGTGTTAGTCAATTTACATTTCCTGCAGTTTATGATGAATGAAAATATGGCTAAAAATAAAATTTGAGTTAAGAAATGTGAATGTCTAAAGTTATATAAGATTTAGAATGCTAAAAGGGAAACTGAAGTAAAATATTAAACATTTTTCATATATATTAGAAGAGTGGAGTGAAAATTGTATATTTTTTTATGGTTAAGAAGTTTGGATCTTAGATCCAATACAAACACAATACATAACATACAAACATAGAATGTTACTAGAGACAAACCACATTTTTAGACACTGCAAATATTCTGCAAATAATATCAAAAAATGACACATTCATTATTTAACCAATTAAGTAAAAATGCAAAATTGTTGGCCAAATGTATGCCGCATTTCCCTTGCTCTCCAGCGCTGGTTATGGATGACACTTTCAAACAGAACCTCTTTTGTGAATCTGGCTGCACAAGATAGTGATTGGGTGAGGCCTTCAAAAAGTTTGCAGAACAGATCTCAATAAGACAAGCCATGAGCATAAAAATGGGAGGCTTATGGTCGTGCTAAGCCTCAAACGGAGAAACTCTAAAGTTTAAAAAAAAAAAAAAAAGCAATTAGTCCCAAACGATCAAAGTGCCTCACTAGGGGGAGAACTGTACAACCCTGCCTGGAGCAGAAATAAGTCCCACAAAGTTTAATCCTTAGTAAGTTAAGATTTATTACAAAAAAAAGGAAAATCTCAAAAAAGCTAATCAAGGCAAAATAGAATTGCTTAACACTAGAATCCCTGAAGCCTATTGAAAAAGTTGTAATCCCAGACCACCTTAAATTCCTTCGTACCTCCTAATCCATGTCTTTGTCTTGCATATGTGTTGATCGGTACTGGCAGCAGGCAGCCTGCTCAGTCATTCCCCCAATGAGGCAGCTGAAGTCAACTCTCTTTATCTGGCAGTGAGGTGTTTGAAATTGTATACGATGAATAATATATTATATTTCATGTGTATACCTTTTTGCTTATAACTTTTGTGAATGTGTTTATTTAATATTTGGACTTCAGTGTTCACACATTAAACATATGTGTTCAACATTTCTTGCCTCGCATTTCCTGTCATCCTACATTTATCCAGATCGTTGTAGACACAGAACATACATGAAAAGTATGTATCCCGAATAACTATATATTATTTACCCTATACAATTCCAAACACCTCACTGCAAGATAACCTTAAGCATCTGAGTTGACTACAACTGCCTCTGTTGGGGGGCTGAGTGAGCAGATTGCATGCTGTCAGCGTTGATCGACACATTTGCAAGACTAAGACACTGATTAAGAAGTGCACCCATGATTACAACTTTTTTCGTAGGCTTCAGGGATTTTAGTGTTAAAAAGGTTATCCAAAGTATCAAAATCCCAATACGCTAAACAGAATTCAAGATCCTTCCATAGATTTCTGGGTTGTAAACCAAGAAAAAATTCAAAGAACAAGAATGAACAATAAGAGGAAAGCTCACAAACAGCAGCACAAACAATGAAGTGCAGCGGGACTGCAAATCCCATTTATAGGGCTGGGAGCAGTCCCACAGTGGAAATTAGGAGATGGCCTTGACTCTTTGGTAATCTCCAACAAAACATGAGTGCATGTGGCAGAATTATGACCCACTCATAGAACGGACATAAAATAATAATTATATAAAGAATATACATAAACAACAATATTAATGTAATCAGTAATTAAAGAATTAAAAATGAATGAAAAAGACATAAAAAGTGGGATCCAAGGCTTCTTTTTCTATAGGGTACAATAATAATACTAGGTGCGTTCAATAATTTATCTACTGTACATCAGTAGAAAAGACAAGAGTTTTCAAAAAAAAATTTGTTTTATTTTCCAGTATTGTCTCCTGATAGCTCCATATACTTCATCCAATTTTCCTGCAATGACTTTAACCCCTTTAAAAAAAAAATCCTCTGTTTGACTTTCATACCAGGACGTCTCCGCTGCCTTTGATGTCTTCATCACTTGAAAACCGCTTTCCACTGAAAGATTTCTTCAAAATTCGGAACAGGAAATAATCTCAGGGAGCCTGAGTCAGGACTGTAGGGTGGATGGTTCAGCTGCTGGAACCCAAATACTCGGATGGCAGCCTGTGATTGACGTGACATGTGAACTGGTGCATTGTAATGAAGAAGCAGCAAGCCTGCTGTGAGTTTTTCGTCTTTTCTCCTTGATTGACTCCCACAAAGTGATCGTTGTGTTGGTGTAACTCTCCCGGTTATGGTTGTCTTGTGTGGCATGAACTCCAGAAGCAAAAGTCCTTCAATATCCCAGAAGACAGCTGACATGACTTTGTCTACAGATTTTTCTGTCTTGAACTATTTTGGGTTGGATGATGACTTGTGCTTCCACTGCATTATCATTTTGGATTCGGGATCTCTGTGATAGACCCAAGTCTCATCTCCAGTCACCAAACGATGAAAAAAATAAACTTAATTTTCACGGAGCATCACCAAGTTCCCTTGACAGCACTGGAGCCTTGTGGCCTTCTGACATGGTTGTCAGCATTCTTGTAATCCATCTTACACTGATCTTTGACATACCCATCTTTTCATGAATTATTTTCCAAACTGTACCTTCCGAGATGCCCATTTCTTCAGCTATTCGGGAAACCT
Organism: Polypterus senegalus; assembly: GCF_016835505.1. Taxonomy (NCBI): domain Eukaryota; kingdom Metazoa; phylum Chordata; class Cladistia; order Polypteriformes; family Polypteridae; genus Polypterus; species Polypterus senegalus. The sequence continues at coordinate 49,376,687 of NC_053159.1, forward strand.
TAATTCGTCTGACTGCCAAAATTAAATCCTCGACTTTCTTGCAAATTTCTGTGGAAGTTGCTTCCACAGGCCATCCAGTGTGAGGTTAATTTTGAATGGACTTTCTACCCCACTTAAACTGTTCCAAAATTGTATTTTATTGGATGATGGGGTAGACTCACCATAAACTGCAGTTATGCAATCATGGATCTCCTTTAGCTTTTTCCCTTCTGTTGTGAGATATTTTATAGCTGAACGTCGCTCCAAATCTCCATTTTCTTACTTGATTTGCATAAGGACTCTCCTGACATCCTGCGTCTTGGAATGTTAGACTCGCACTGAGCCACAACTGTGCATGAGTAACCTTGAGATGTGTCACAACATGCCCAGACATGTTTCAACGTCTTTCTTGCTACTTTCTCTCATACGTGGGTAGATAAATTATTGAACACCCCTCATAATAATAATGATAATAATAATAATAAGTTTTATTTATATAGCACCTTTACCATGCTCATCCTCCTTCACAGAATTACAAGCGAACAATAGGGGCCTATATTATACATTGTGTGAAGGACAGCCGAGTCCCATGTCCAGCAGGGACGCCTCTACTGCTTATGTTCCGGGGGAGCCACCATGGGCAGTCCAATACCTCCCCTGGGATGCCTCCCTGGCCGACGGTGATTCCCCAACCACCTGCAGGGCTCCATGGGAGAAGTCCTGCACAGCTTGGTTGGGGCCCGGGGTGGTTGCTAGGGGGGGCTGTCTGCTTCCAACAGCCCGGCTGGACAAGTCTTCAGCCCCACCCGGAAGTGCAATTAGGACCAGGTGGTCAATCACCTGGAACGCTTCCGGGTGGGCTATAAACGGGACCAGCCACCACCACTCGAGAAGCCAGAGTTGGGAGGAAGGAGACAAAGCTTGAGCAGGAGTGGCAGTAAAGGAACAGTGGTTTGTTGTGCTTTTGGACTGTGTATTGCCTGTGGGTCATGGGGAAGACGTGCGCCCACAGGTGAAGAAAAATAAAAGTTTGTTTATTTTTATACGTGCCTCCATGTCCACCTGTGTCGGGTCAGGCTCCTATATAACGCCTTTGTTACAATTGGCATTCAGTTAAAATCCACATGCAGTTCCACTATATAGAGATAAATGCAGGAATCACAAGGCTTTGAGTTAGAATAAGAGACAATAAATCTGAATAAAAATACAAAATATACAAAATACTAAAATAATTTCCTGAACAAATGACATAATAGAATGAGTGCTGCATCCACACCTCAATGCATTGTGAAGCATGCACGCTCTTTTGACGATTGTAATGTTTTCTTCAAAGAGCAATTAGTAGTAGTGATATATTGCGAGAAACTGCAACACGTTTATGACATGAATATTTGAGAGTTTATACATTGTTTGAATAACCGTGTACTCGAGTGTTTTCATGATGAAGTGCAGTTGTTGTGTATTATATGATCATTGCATTCGTAGAACAAGGGTTGAGTATAATTTCATGGCATTAGGTCAGATTGTCTAAGGTACATATAGTACTAGTTTAAGGGCCTGCCTTGTTTTAGGTTTTGTTCATGGAGCTAAGGTTAAAAAAGGCCAACAGCTTACAAGACTGATACCGTTAATCCATATAACTGAGAAATGCTCAACTTTAGACAACTCTTACATAATTATGCTTATCTGAAATGTAAGAATACATAAAAAAAAATCCCAAAATTCTCAAACATGTATGCATAGAAGTACTAGATTGCATTCATTACTTTATACTCTAGCCATAACATTCATAGGAAAGGACTGAACAAAACTAGAAATGCTAAACTATACAAAATGGGTAACTCTGTGAAATGTTAAGCAATGTCAGTGTAGATGCAAAGAAAACAAAACATAACAGTTGTTCAAAGTTGAACTTGTGAAAGGAGCTAAGGCCAACCAGCTATTGATAAGAGACAAGGAATGTTTGAAAATGGTAAGCAACAGAATACTGGAATAACAGTGACAAAATAGAAATTAGGTCATGAAGTGAGTAGAGAATAAATGTACTGTTATCTAACAAGACCCTTGCTGGATTTTTGGATTTGCAAGTGAGAAATACTTTTGCAGAACAGCTTAATTTTATGAGGTGATTCATATTATATTTTTCAGTAACATTTTTTGAAAAGTCATTTTTTTTTTTTGCATTATTTCCTTTGGAATTAATTTCTCACTACATTTTAATTTACTCGTTATTTTATTATTTTCTCTAAAAGACTTGTCAAACTTTGGCAGTAATGTTTCACTTCTTATTGTAGTTTACTAAAATCAATAAAATCAAGAATTATATTTATTTAGACATGTTTTTAAAATTAGTGTCAGTTTTATTTGTGGTTTTAATAAAACACAAAGCATATTTTATACCCTCTGAGAATCCAATCAGTTTTGCCCTTGGCATTAGACATACAAAAGAAAACAAACAAAAAAAGGTAAGGAATATTGATTACTTTTAGGATCTCTTGTCCTTGTTCCTTGGTCTGTGATCAATACAAAAATCTGTGTATAGCAGAAGTGATGGCTGAGTTACTGAGTTGAGCTTAAATTAAATTAATCTTACACAGGAAAAAATTGTAATTTATTTTATACTGACCTAGAATGAGTTAATATCGATCCCCCTTTTTTAAATCATTGTTGTTTGTATTAGTGAAATGCTTTCAGATTTATTTGTATAGAATTGGAATAAGTAACTGATTCTGCTTTGAATAGTGATTGAAACTCAGTTTATTTAGCAAATTAGGTAGAGCTGATCTAAAGCTGCTTTTGGAAACAGTTACCTACCTGTGTGAAGTCTTCCTTGATTGTATAGAAGTGCATTTAGGCCATGAAGAGACTGATACAGAGCATTGGTCAAGTTGTTTATTTAGCATTTCATAACTGACCTTTAACCAGTAAGAAGGGGAAGGGTAAGCTGGAACAATCTGTGTCAAGTAAAAAGAAAATTGAAATGCATGGATAATTATCTTACCAGTCAACCTCATTATAGCATTTTTCCAATTGCCCTTGCAACCATGTCCTGGATTGATAGATTATGCTAAGTGGAATATGTTACTTACCTGACTATTGAAGAGTTCAAGTGATTTGTTTGCTTATCATCCATAGTGATTGATTTTTGTAAACTTGTGCTATTGAAGTTTGATGTTTTTTGATGTTGATGGAGTCTGAGTTGATACAGTGCTTAGAAATCAATTTCTGCCTCCATAAGTATTTTTTTAGTTCTTGAGTACATTCTATACAAATGTATGTTTGGTTGGAGTGCCCAGATTCTCTGTGAGCCAAGCAAAGGTGACGGACCGTTTATTAGGTAAAGCATTCCAAGTAAAGGCAATACTTTGGCTTATCATACTGCTTATGGTGTTACTAATATACAAGTACATAGTTTTCTTTGAGTATGTCTCAAAAAATCTTTATATTTTGCCTACACTAATTGTTCTTTTTTGTACACCTCAATTTTCATGTTTATAGCTGACTGCCTGCGGGAGCCACGTTTGCAGAAAAACATATCCTGCTACTTAGACAAGGTATCCTTAAGCCTATACCCTACCCTTGATGTCTTTGAAGAAGAATTACTCAACCTCCTTAATGCAGATAGACTAACCAGGGTAGGTAACCAAGTTTATTTCACATATAATGAAATATTAATTTTCAATGTCGTTAAAGGACAAAGTTATGCTTTTTTGACATTGAGTTTAACAACAGTTTTTCTCAATAACCTAAAATGTACTTATTTTAATATTTTTGTCAATTGCTTACTTTTTTCTTTTTTTGGTAAAAAACATTTTATCTGTTAACATTGCCACTAACAAGTAGGGTATCATTATGCTGTTAAATATTTCATGTTTGAGAAAAATAAAGCTACCCCTTTAGCACATTGTTCATGTTGCCCTTAGCAGTCCCCATGCATAGTCACTGGGGTGGGGGATTTAAGCCACAGCAGTGTCTTTTACTATTTTGTCGCTTTCAGATAACACATAATCTTTGAGAAATAATTTAGATGATGCTTGACCTACAACATCTATGAGAGATGAACGTGGACATTAAACGAGTTTGTGTGAAAATAAGCTTATTTGAAGCTTATTAATGCATAGCCCTTTGTACAAGCAGTAGATATAAAACAGTTTATTAAGGCACTAATTTTGCAAGAAGGTTGTATCTCCACCTTTATCAGTATCTGCAAACCTTTGACAGATGTCATATTATTCCAGATCTTATGAAAATTTCTATTAAAGAGATTTTTTTTTTATTATAAAGGCTGAAATACATTTGTTTATAAGCATTTCACTTATGTTAGTTTTTCTACTCAGATTTTTCACATTGTAAGTGAAAAAATATATAATATAAATCTGTCATAAAAAGAAAAGGTACAATCTGAAGGCTTACGAGCAAAAGGAAAAGGTATTGTTGTGAATAACACGGTAAAAGCAGAATAGGCAATTGAAAACAGCAAGTAGGAAAGCTCTAACAAAAAAATGAGGCTGTTTATGATGAATTCAAGAAAAAAAGTAAAAAAAATAGAAGACAGACAATAGTGGTAAACTGTTAAAGATTTTGACTGTGTACCCACACAGAAGAGTATCATTTTTCAGATCGTTTGGCAATAATTTGTATAGAGCTCATTTTTAGTATTTTGACTTCTAAGTATATGTATGCTGCAGTTAGTAAACACTTTTCAGCTTGAATCCGGAAACAGTTGCTTTAATTTAGTTTAAAAAATGTATGAACTACTTAAGATCATAGATATGTTATGTAGCACATATTATAAAGCTCATAATCACACATAAGTATAATGAAACCACTTTACTGAATAGAATATGATGATAAAGTAAAAGAGCTAACCTGAAAAAGTTGTTTTTGTACTTTGTTTACATTTTTTGAATGTATGTGTTTTCCCTTATTTCATAGTGTTTATTTATTGATAAACTCACTTATTCACTCAGATCCTGTTTGTGTTCTCCTAGAGAGGCATAGTGGTAATAGGCAATATAAGACCAGATTTGTTATACATAGCAACCACCTTCAGCTCATTCCCAGGGCAGCTTAAAATGTAGTCCATTCAGTGTTTTATTTTTCCAGTGTCATGCCCAACAAGCTTGATTTTGGAGACCATCTTCAGTCAATAGCACAGTCACCCCAACTGGCTATTATCAGTCCATGGGCGCAACAGTATTGCTCAGAAATATATACTGTACCATTTTATGGACCTCTACACCATAATGGACATTGAGCCTAACTACACTGTATTTGTACCTATAGTCTGATGTTTTCTTTATTTTTTTTTAATAATTATTTAAATATATATAAAAATGAGCCTTGGCCAAATGCCCCAACTATAGGTGAGATTGGGGATATAGATTAGTCACTAAATCAGTGTTTTGTTTAAGAACATACTTTCCATTAGTCTGTTGTTGCAGTTTTTTCTTTACTTAAGAGCAGGACCTCTTCCTCCCTCACTTATCAAAGAAGGCCACAAAAGCTGAATATATATTTTAGACAATTTGACCTAATGTCAAGTAGTATACAGTTCTTGCTCCGTGAATGCGGTGACTGTATAGCACACAACAAATCTATCAAAACACCATACTCTTAGATGTCCTCCTACAAATATACTCTCACTATCTGTCCGATTGATTATCTTCAGTTCAGTTCAATGTATTCTTACTAAATCATCTAATACAAGTTCATCCTCCTTTTGTATCCTTCATTGTGGTCCCTCTCTATCCAGCTCCTTTTCCATATTTTCACCAGTTTCATCTCTATGTATTAATGATGACCTTTGTAAGATAAGGACTGCTATTTGTGCACTGGATTCCATCTCCACCACACATCAAATTCTTTCATGTAATAATTCAATCCCCCCACAAATACAGTCTCTCGGAATTTGCATAAGCACAGCCCTTCACCAGCAATTTTAACTTAGTTACAAAGTGATCAAAACTCTTGTTTATGCTGTGCGTCTTCTCATTAAACTTGTATCCCGCATTAGCCGTGGGCATGACAAACGCCAGCGGCAGCCTGTCTATGAACTTAATTTAAACTTTAGGTTTACATTGTGCTTTGTTTCCGAAGTAGCTGCACTCATGAATATGCTTGTATGTATCACTTGTTTGCTTCTTATTGTTTCGCTGCCTTCTCAATTGTATAATGCATGTTTTCTACAGCGCTTTTTGGAGCTCTTCCTTGTTTTCTACGTACTGCGTTGACAGTCAGATCTCATGATTACGTGGGAGGCGTGACTTTTAGAAATAATAATAAATACATCCCTTGACACTGGCTCTGTGCCAGCTACATTGAAAATCACTCTTGTAACCCCAGTGGTAAAAAAAGTCCAGATATCCTGACAATCTGAACAAATTTCAGCCTATTTCTCACTTACCTTTCATGTCTAAAGGTCTTGAGCATGTTGTGGCCTACCAGATCATTTGTTACATAACTTATTAGCTGATGGAACCCTTTTAGTCTGGTTTCAGAGCACAACACAGGTGTGAAATATATTTGCTTTGAATAACTAATGATTTGTTATGGCAGCAGACATTGGGCAAATCAGTATGTTAATTATGTTAGACCTTAGTGCAGCATTTAATACTGTCAAGCATGGTGGTTTAAATTTTATTTCTCTGATAGGCAAGAGTTTGTTAGTCTTGGTGGAAGCAGGTTCATCTCAGTGCCAGTCAAAGAAGAAGTTCTTCAATACTCTGTCCTCAGCCATATACTGCTCTGATCAGTCAATCAAAACTAAAGCTCAACTTAAGAAAAAGAGTGCCTTTTCCTCTTGGTAATGATATTGTTAAGCCTTCTTCTACAAGGGATCTTGAAATCATTTTTGATTCTTCCCGATCTTACTCTACCCACATAAATTACCTTAACCTTGCTGAAAGATGGATTACATCTTAACCCTTACTGAGCTTTTTGATAGTTGCCCAACACCTTAGGGGGGTAACCTAAAAGAAATTCTGAATATCCTACTTAAATTCCTTCTACACATACTGTATGTTTCTGTTCTGGTCACTGCAGCAGCCATTTTGGTCTGGTAATATTTAATGATTATAAATGAAGTCTGATATGGTGGGACGGCTTACATGTTTCAGGGTTCCTTAATGCTATCATATCTCAAGTCTTTTTTTTCCCTTGGTAGATATAGTCATGGCCGAAGTTATCGGCACCCCTGGAATCTTCCCAGAAAATGCACCATTTCTCCCAGAAAATTGTTGGAATTACAAATGTTTTGGTATACACATGTTTATTTCCTTTATGTGCATTGGAACGACACAAAAAAACAGAGAAAAAATCTGACATCATGTCACACAGAACTCCAAAATTGGGCTAGACAAAATTATTGGCACCTTTTCAAAATTGTGGGTAAAGTAAGTTTTGTTTCAAACATACGATGCTCGTTTGAATTCACCTGTGGCAAGAAACAGGTGCTGGCAATATAGCAATCACACCTGAAGCCAGTTAAAATGGAGAAAAGTTGACTCAACCTTTCTGTTGTGTGTCTGAGTGTGCCACACTAAGCATGGAGAACAGAAAGAAGAGCAGAGAATTGAGCAAAAATTGTGGATAAATATCAACAATCTCAAGACTACAAGTCAATCTCCAGATATCTTCATGTTCCTTTGTCCACTGTGCGCAACATAATCAAGAAGTTCACAACACATAACACGGTAGCTAATCTCCCTGGACGTGGATGGAAGAGAAAAATTGATAAAAGACTGCAACGAAGGATAGTCCAAATGGTGGATAAACAGCCCCAATCAACTTCAAAACATATTCAAGCTGTTCTGCAGACTCGGGGTGCAACAGTGTCAGCTCGAACTATCTGTCAACATCTGAACGAAATGAAACGCTATGGCAGGAGAGCCAGGAGGACACCACTGCTGATACAGAAACATAATAAAGTCAGACTGGAATTTGCCAAAATGTTCTTGAGGAAGCCATAATCCTTCTGGGTGAACGTCTTGTGGACGGATGAGACCAAGGTACAGCTTTTTGGTAAAGCCCATCATTCTACTGTTTACAGAAAACGGAATGAGGCCTACGAAGAAAAGAACACAGTACCTACAGTCAAACATGGTGGAGGTTCTAAGATGTTTTGGGGATGTTTTGCTGCCTCTGGCACTGGATGCCTTGACTGTGTGCAAGGCATCATGAAATCTGAAGACTACCAAAAGATATTGGGGCGCAATGTAGGGCCTAGTGTCAGAAAGCTTGGTCTGCGTCAGAGGTCATGGGTGTTCCAGCAGGACAATGCCCTCTAAAAGCACCCAGAAATGGTTGAAGACAAAGCGCTGGAGAGTTCTGAAGTGGCCAGCAATGAGTTTGGATCTATATCTGATTAAACACTTATGGAGAGATCTCAAAATTGCTGTTGGGAGAAGGCGGCCTTCAAATCTGAGAGACCTTGAGCAGTTTGCAAAAGAAGAGTGGTCGGAAATTCCAGTTGAGAGGCGTCACAAGCTTGTTGATGGCTATAGGAAGCGCTTTATTTAAGTTATTTTTTCCAAAGGGCCTGCAACCAAATATTAAGTTGAGGGTGCCAATAATTTTGTCCAGCCCAATTTTTTGAGTTTCGTATGAAATGATGTCTCTGATAAAACTGTTTCAGGTGACTACCTGTTGAAGCTCATCGACAGAATGCCAAGAGTGTGCAAAGCAGTAATCAGAGCAAAGGGTGGCTATTTTGAAGAAACTAGAATATAAAACATGTTTTCAGTTATTTCACCTTTTTTTGTTAGTACATAACTCAACATGTGTTCATTCATAGTTGTAATGCCTTCAGTGAGAATCTACCAAAGTAAATGGTCATGAAAATAAAAAAAACATATTGAATGAGGAGGTGTGTCCAAACTTTTGGCCTGTACTGTAGGTTACTGTATACATTAATGGGTGAGGTAAAGAATGATCCAAAAGTGATTCTCGTGAGGTATTATGCTAAAGCCATCCAACAGATAAGAGGTTACCCTCTCTCTGATTTTGAATCACAGAGAAAAAAAAAAAAATATGTATTTATGCAACTTCAAGTGATGATGGGCACAGAGCATGGAACAGAGACATAAGAAGGCATGTAAACCTTTGCCAAATGACTTTGAATGAGTGATTAATTGTTACTGAGTTTCTGTACTTGTTACAGATTCTTCCTAACAAACACAAGGCTACTCTTAAGTAACCTTTTGTGCATACCAGCTTGCATTGGATGATAAGAAATTAGAACGATGTGAACTTTTAACTAATTGCATCTTGGTCATGAGATTGGCTTACACATTTAACACTAGAATCCCTGAAGCCTACGAAAAACTTGTAATCCCAGGATGAAATGCGAGGCAGGAATTGTTGAACACATAACTAGAAAAGAAATGTTTTTCATATTTTAATAATAATTGATCAAATGTAGACATGAAGTGTGTAATGTGTGTAGACTGAAGTCCAAATATCAAATAAACACTTTCACAAAAGGTACAACTATAATAAAACAAGTGTGCTTTTATTTAAGAATATAATAATAGAAATCGGGTTAGGGTACAATACTGACTTGACCGCTTGGGTGGTGCAGTAGTAAGAACTGCTGACTCGTAATCAAGAGGTTTCCAGTTCAATTCCAGGCATGTCTGTTTTGAAAAGTAAGCTGCTCTTATTGTTACTGTTATAGAATAAAAACATGCATTTGATTTGAGTCTGTAACACCCAGTGTAAATTTATGTTACTTGTAAAGGTTAGCGTTTTTTTGGTTTTTTTTTTAATTCAGTTTTATTCTCTCAGTCACATTCATGCTCCCCAATCTGACACTGCTAGTTTTCAAATAAAGTGCTATAACAGAGGTGAACTCAGAGGAGGATGAGAGTTCTACATCGGAACAAGAGAACAGAAGCCCTCCCAACGAGAAACGTCCATCCACTCACAGCATAGGATATGCATCGAATTGGGAAACTTGGTTAAGCCGACGGAAGTCATTGCAAAACCTCCAATTTCCATCTGGCTTTTTGACCAACATGATGGGACTGGACCAGAGACTGTAACTCTCCTCTATCACACCTAGATCCAGCATTTGTTTGATCTCCAACTCCACTTCTGACTTTTTTGCTTCGGGAATCTGATATGGGCGTTCTCTGACTATAACCCTTGGTTTTGTCACTATATCATGTGCAACCAGGGTGGTTCGTCCAGGATTTTCGTTCACTACCTCTGGGACAGACAGGATAACTGCCTTGAGCTCCTGTTGCAGTGGCGAGTCAATCATCACTAAAGTTAAGGTGAAATTTATGAGTGAAGAGTGAGCAGGGCTGTCCGAAGGAGGGATCGGGATCCCTTTCCTTCCATCCCTTTGCTTTCAGGTTTCAGCAAACTGACATGATAAATCCGCTCTCTAGGTTGACAATTAAGTTGGATAACTAAATAATCGACCAGACCCTTCCTGTTCTTGACTTCATATGGGCCTTGCCAATGGGCCAGTAATTTTGAATGTGTGGTAGGAACCAATACCATGACTCGATCCCCCGGGAGGAACTCCCGTAGGGATATGCCACAGTTATAACAGCGAGCCTGGGCCGTAATTTTTTATGGTGTTTCACTGTTAATTATCAAGCGGGGTCATTTTTGCTAAATCACCTGTAATTTGACCTCTCCAAATTAGAATCATTGCTGTTATTGAACTATCTGGAGTATAAACACGTTTGGTCTCTTTGTTAAGGTAACATTCTCTAGTTTCACCCTTAGTAGTCAGAATCACTGTAGGTGTGACTGATCAAAAGTTATGCACATTAGAACTCACAGAAAAAATGAATTTTTTTGTTCTCGCCTAAGTTTTTTTGTGAAAATAAAGGCCTCTATAGCTGCAGTAGGTAGGTGGGGACAAAAACACACTATGTACCAACAGAATAACTTGTTGACTACTCACATTTCAAATTTGAAAAGAATACCTGCAAAAATGACATTTTTACACCAGTTTTTATGTGGGCATGTCCAGGTGCTTTTTAGAGGGACCTATGGTTTATCCATTATCCACATTTTGGAACGTATGGAAAAAGTGTAATGCTTCAACCCACATATATCAATGAGGGCTCTACTGAAAGCTTACACCTAAAGGAATCTATATCTACATACAGTGTCACTCTATTAGTTATGAAAATTCATATTCCACAATAAAAAATACACATTTCAATATAAAAATAGTCAAAACAAGTCTTATGGGCTAAAAATATATATGTATATATACTGCTCAAAAGAATTAAAGGAACACTTTTTAATCAGAGTATAGCATAAAGTCAATGAAACTTATGGGATATTAATCTGGTCAGTTAAGTAGCACAGGGGGTTGTTAATCAGTTTCAGCTGCTGTGGTGTTAATGAAATTAACAACAGATGCACTAGAGGGGCAACAATGAGATGACCCCCAAAACAGGAATGGTTTAACAGGTGGAGGCCACTGACATTTTTCCCTCCTCATCTTTTCTGACTGTTTCTTCACTAGTTTTGCATTTGGCTACAGTCAGTGTCACTACTGGTAGCATGAGGCGATACCTGGACCCTACAGAGGTTGCACAGGTAGTCCAACTTCTCCAGGATGGCGCATCAATACGTGTCATTGCCAGAAGGTTTGCTGTGTCTCTCTGCACAGTCTCAAGGGCATGGAGGAGATTCTAGGAGACAAGCAGTTACTCTAGGAGAGCTGGAGAGGGCCATAGAAGGTCCATAACCCATCAGCAGGACCAGTATCTGCTTCTTTGGGCAAGGAGGAACAGGATGAGCACTGCCAGAGCCCTACAAAATGACCTCCAGCAGGCCACTGGTGTGAATGTCTCTGACCAAACAACCAGAAAGACTTCATGAGGGTGACCCAAGGGCCCCATGTCCTCTAATGGGCCCTGAGCTCACTGCCCAGCAGCATGCAGCTCGATTGGCATTCGCCATAGAATACCAGAATTGGCAGATGCACCACTGGTGCCCTGTGCTTTTACAGATGAGAGCAGGTTCACCCTGAGCACGTGACAGAAGTGAAAGGGTCTGGAGAAGCCATGGAGAACATTATGCTGCCTGTAACATCATTCAGCATGAGCAGTTTGGTGGTGGGTTAATGATTGTCTGGGGAGGCATATCCATGGAGGGTCACACAGACCGCTACAGGCTTGACAAAGGCACCTTGGCTGCCATTAGGTATCAGGATGAAATCCTTGGACCCATTGTCAGACCCTATGCTGGTACAGTGGCTCCTGGTGCACGACAATTCCTGGCCTCATGTGGTGAGAGTATGCAGGCAGTTCCTGGAGGATGAAGGAATTGATACCATTGACTGGCCACCACACTTTCCTGACCTAAATCCAATAGAACACCTCTGGGACATTATGTTTTGGTCCATCCAATGCCACCAGGTTGCACCTCAGACTGTCCAGGAGCTCAGTGATGCCCTGGTCCAGATCTGGGAGGAGATCCCTCACAACACCATCTGTCATCTCATTAGAAGCATGCAGCGATGTTGTCAGGCATGTATACAAGAACACAGGGGCCATACAAAGTGCTGCGTACAATTTTGAGTTGCTGCAATTAAATTTTGGCAAAATGGACTAGCCTGCCACATAATTTTTTCACTCTGATTTTTGGGGCGTCTTTGAATTCAGGGCTCTGTAGGTTGATCATTTTCATTTCCATCAAACGATGTGGCATCCTTTCGTTCCTAACACATTACCCAGTCTATATCAGTATAGATATCCAGGAGGATTTCTTTTTCCCATTGAGATCTGATGTGTTTTCAAAGTGTTCCTTAAATTTTTTTGAGCAGTTTATATATATTACTTTTTACTTTTTTTTTAATAAAATGCACACAAACTATATACATTTTGTTACAAACTGTTACAATACAGCTCAGCGTTTTTCCACGTGCCACTGATTGTAGCAATCATTAGCAGGCAGAAAGCACAAGGGCGTGTCACATGTCGCTCTCTGCCATTAGACGTCACCTGGTCCGATTGATCACTTTCACGCCGCGTACATGCATCTATTATTTAATCGAGAGTGTATTTACGTTTATCTGTACTATTTCCATATTTAAAATGCGAAAAAAAACTAGGTGAAATCACAATAAACAACCACGCACCAAGTCTGCAGACTGGCACAAATGCCAGCTTCGCGCAGCTTCGATCGGTTTTGTTTACAAGTTGGTATGGCAAGTTACATTTCGAAATGCTCAGCTGCTCATTGGCTGTAAGTTTGGAGTGACACTCACAGCGTCCAATCAAACTGGTAGATTCTACCAGGGTTTGGAGTTGTGCGTCATCGTTCAGCTGTCTGTGACACTCGTTGGCTATACGAGGTGCCAGTCACCCCCCAGACCCATCGTAATTGGCCAACTTAGGTGTAAATCAGAAGCTAACACTTCCGTGTAACATGCTTTAGCATGGTTTTTGCCGACAGAAACAAATTACGTCTGATATGATCAATAGAAATGAAAAAAAATGTCGGAGCTAGTCTCGAGTTAAAAAACGTTTTCTTGAGTTTTTGTCCCTTTGAGGATCTATCGTGTGTTTTGGACCTAATCGTTTTACTGGATTATATTCCCTGGAGCCTCACGGACAGAATGAGATCAATATTGCTCGGAAATATTGATGTTTGACTTGCAGAGAGCCTTCAAAGGTAGGAAAAGTCAGCTCTTTAAAAAGTATTTACTTCTCTGTAAAAAAGGATTTAGTGTCAGTGCTGTGGTTGTTGTGTGTCAAAATGGTTTATATCATCTGAAAGACGAGACTCTGAATTTTCATTTGATGTGTAGTGTGTCGAGGTGCATGACAGAGGGGCATGCACACATGGCTGTGATATGATTGTGACGTCGTAAAATCGTCGCTATGTACCGGGACCGGTACGTGTGCATGTTAAGGGGTTAAATTTTCATCTGCTGTTATCTCTTTCTTTACCTCTGATTCGTTAATTTCTTGTGGATTTCCAAATTGCAGCATCGTTAAATCCTCTTTTCGCTTTTCGGATAATGGTCCTTTGAACGCTTCCCAATTGTAAAGCATCATCTTCAACAACCATAATTAAGCACACGAAGAAGTGTCTTAATTTATCAGACATCATTACAAAAGTGGCAACGACATCATTTCAGACATATAGTCATCCGATTTACATAACCCAGATGCTTGTGCTGCTTCTTGAAAGGTACCGTACATAGTTCTATCTATAGTCAGAACATCTTGACGTTGCTCCTTTTGATTCATGTAATAACAATTTTAAATGAAACTGTTCGATATCTTTTGGTGATACAATATTTAATCGAGCAACACTTTTGCAATTAATTTTTCTTTAATGCCACACTCTTTTTTGTTTCTGCCATGTGTAATGTTGAGGAATTTGCACATGCATATATGCCTTTGCATTTATGTCTGTTTTATTAAGTTCAAAATAAACCAATAATTTTGTATTTCTATTTTTTGCTACCTCTAAATCTTCTGCTTCTTTACCCTCTTTAAATTGAATCATATTCTGACCTGGTAAATGAATCAGTAATAATTCAACAGAATCATTTTGACTGTGCATTGGCAATTCCATTAAATGCCACCTGCTTTCCATTGCACTGATGTACCAGGTATCTAAATATGCTTGAACTTGAGCTTGAGGCTGGTCTTTCGATAAAGTTACGCATACTCTATCCTGCCCTTTATGAATGTACTTGTAGATGTACTTAATACTCATAACTGATGCACAATACTTGACATTAATATGACAATCGAATTGTTTGAGCAAATACGGGTTATATCGTACAATCATCAAATTATTAAGCATCACAATTTTACCATCTTTCTTTCCGTGATAAGTGTGTTGTTCGTGATGATTATCTTTTCGGCGATAATCAGGAAAGCCAGCTTTAGTCATATCTGTTGTTTGAACGAACACTTTTGGAAATTTCTTTTAACACTTTTTTCTTGAGTCCCAACATACTGAATCTTTAAAATGTGGTCCATGAGACATGTGTTTAATGTCTTTGTACCATAATTCAGGATAGGTTTGTCTGTTTGGAATTTCAGCACAGACAAACCGATCTACATTATCAGCAGTTAATAATTATTTTGCAAAGTAACCAATAAATGCATGTGAGGCAAACCCCGTTTTTGAAATTCGATCGTGTAAATGTATGCTCTGATTTCGAGTTCTTTCAATAAAAATAAGACTTTCTGATAAAACAATCTACTTACGAAAGTGGGAATATGCAGAGCCGATGTAGCTGGTGGCATTGTTCTCAAGAATCTGTGGATTTCTGGCCATTTTGGATTGCACATCATTGTAATTAATAAATCTGGCCGACCGATAGTTTGGGATATTGCCATTGCATCATGATATAACTGTTGCAATGCTTTTGGACTACCTTGATATAATGATGGTAATATTGCTGCTTTACCTATTCTGAATTTGTCTGAACTATTGATATTTGAATTTTGAATGTGATAAATGAGATGATTAACTTAGACTTTTAGATACGCATTATTAATGTAATGTTGAGATGACAGAAGTGGGTTAAATACATTGGAACGTATCGCTAATTTTGATCTGAAATATTGTGTGGGTGTTACTCGTTTTTCAGAATGCATTTGTTTCATATTGTGCAACATCCCGTTTCGCCTTCTGGGAACTTAGAATTTTTTTTTAGAGCTGCTATTTCTTCTTTTTTAAGTTCTATCCAACAACTGAGAGGTTAGATGACCGTGATCTTATTTGAAAATGTTTGTAAGTAGGGCGTGACCTGCATCCAAAGGATGTCAGTATGACGTGACTTGTCCGTGTTGCGGCCAATGAAAGTGTCACTCTGAAGTGTTTCTCTGTCTCTCTTCAATAATAGAGATACATATAATATATATATAATAATAGATATAATATTGTGTATTTAAGGCAAAGGTGACTAACTGACTCACTCATTAATAAACAAAAGACTGTTTCCTGTTTGGTTAAGAAGCTGAAATTTGGCTGGATGGTACGTCTAGAGCATTAGATATCGACAACGACATTTCAATATATATATACTTAGGGGTGTCTCTGCTTCCACCAAAGAAAAAATTAATATGCAAAAATCTCAAAAATGCTTTAGCTTATTTGATTGAAATGTAGTGACATTTTAGAAAAAAATACAATTAACTGCCCCTTGTTTATTGATATTTTTTGGTAACAATATTATAGCGATTGGGGAGAAATAAGAATTGATCTGTGGCAGGTATGTTTTACTCTTGGGCAATTTTATGTACTTGTGTTCAAGAGTAATGAGTGCCAGTAAAAAAACAATATTCGCCTCTGAGAGAAAAGAAAAACATATTGTATACAGAAAAATATGTTGTGGCTTACATAGTATATCTTATACATCAGTTTAACCCTCCACACTAAAACTGGGGCCCATTGTCTTAGGAAATACCCTGGGTGAAGCTGCGA
The DNA here is from genome assembly GCF_016835505.1 of Polypterus senegalus. NCBI lineage: Eukaryota > Metazoa > Chordata > Cladistia > Polypteriformes > Polypteridae > Polypterus > Polypterus senegalus. Next base: position 49,393,094 of record NC_053159.1, read on the forward strand.
TAACAGCCTTACCTGCTACCATCCACAGCTGATCCTGCACCCATAAATTTCAAAGATATTTGAGTGTGTGTCTTTTGGTATCCAAGTGCTGTTTGTAAGTGTGCTTACTCTGCAGCAGAAGCAGCCCCAGAAAAGGAAGGCACAGCATGAACGGTCATAATGTATACCTCTATGACGATGATAATAAAATATGTGGCATGGTTACACTGAATTGCAGATTCTTTCATTTCAGTTTTACTTGTGTGTTCTTCCTTTAGAACCATGTGAATTTCTACTTATGCCCTTTTTTGTTTGTTTTGTGGTTAGTGACACCATGTGACGTGGTATATTTTGTCACACCCTCTTTTACTATATGGTAATATTTACAAAAGTGTTTTAATTGTTTTCATGCATCTGTGCCTCTGTTTGGCGTGATTTGAGTGGTGTGCTCTTCTTTGTTGAATTCTTACTCCATTGTTTGCATGTTTTTTTTTATCTTGAAGTACTATCATTAAGTACTTTCAGCCAATGAATTATTCAACATAAGTGTGTCAAGAAATGCTACTGTGGCTGCTTCATACCTACAGCAATTCTCTTGCATAATGCCTCATTGTGATTGCTCTTTTATTGTTAGATATGTCAAAATGTTCTTTTTTATTCTTTATTTTTTTGCAGTTCTTGTGTGTATTTGAGGGGTGTGGTGGTTGTTTGTTATAATTGTTTGGGTATGTGTAAAAAGATGTAGGTACAATAAAGAACCATGTGTCTGACAGATATCTAGATTATCTGTCTATCAACAGATTTAAATAAAATGCTAGACACATTTTTATGAAATTGTAAAATATTTAAAGCAGTTGATTATGAGACAAATATGGCACATAGTACATAAGCCACCATGCAGAGAAGACTGAAATATTCCTACTTTGTGTCAGTGTAGCCTTTAAAAATATCAGCTAAAGAAATTTACCTTGTTAAACATACTGAATAGAATTTTGAATTTCTGGCAGTGCACCAGATGGCTCAAGCAAGTGGTAATGTAGCAAAATGCTGCTCAAGGGAACAATGGAAAGGCAGTTCTATTTCATTGACCCGATCACACCAATTGTTGTGCCTGCCAGTATGACCTGCAAACATGTGTTGCAGGCCTTTTCAGAACAATGTGGTGGATTTATTTAATGTCTGGTGAAATGCCATTCTGAAGAGCACATGGAATGATTTCCTATTAAATGTTAGAAATGAACTGGCTGAAGCCCAGGGGGTTGTATATTTGTAGGTATTGAAAAATTCTAAATAAAAGACAATTTTATGCCTGTGTTTCATATTGTTAAGAACTGAAACTTCCCTCCTGCAGAGCTCAGTTTTTGTTTGTTTTCCAGGTTAAAGTTTCACAACACATTTCTGTTTTTGTTTTGTTCGATTACTTAGAAATACAGCGGTCATGGAGGTCTATAGTGTTAGATCCTTTCACAAAACACTCCAAGCAGCACTATAAGAAACACTTGGGAAGTCTGTTCAGCAGTTATTGAGCAGAGCTGTGTTTTATGACCCAGAGAAAAGCACTTTTATATGTATTGATTAGAGGCATTTTCTTCTCTTTCCTTGTCTTGAATTTTAAATTGTTTTTTGTGCCAAAAAAAACTATCTTTAGGGAGTTAAATGCCCTACTTCTGCTGCATGTTTAACTGAAAGTCTGTCTTGTCACAGTTTAAATGGCCAGACTGACTAATGTTTAGTACAAAATGTTATTTTTATAATTCTGCTTCCTCTGTAGCTTAACAGGATATAATATAAATAATCCTTTCCTGTGTAGCCAAGGAGTAACTGAAAGGTGGTTCATCCCTTGTAGCTGTGAATGCTGGTTGGCCAGTTTTATTGAAGTTTGGAGGACAGTAGTCATTATTGTTGTTGATTTTATGGACTATTGTGACATAAGAAAGGGCAATTTACTGACAAGGGTGTACCCTGAGGTAATTAAATCAGTAGTCTAATTGGGTAAATAGGTGAGTTAAAGATGTAAATGAGTTTCCAGTAATTAAAAATAAAAAGAAAGTCGGTGGAACACTTGGTATGGTTCTCCATCACTCATTAGCCTTCTGGATCTCACAGCTGCATTTGATATGGTAGATCATAATGTTCTCCTCCATCGTCTTCACTATATAATTGGACTTTCTGGCATTCCTTTAGAGTGGTTGGAGTCCTATCTTACAGATAGGCTGAGTATGTGGCCCTCGGGGATGCTAAATCTTGTACCCACACTGTCACCTGTGGGGTCCCACAAGGATCAGTCCTTGGGCCAACCCTTTTTAATATCTATATGCTACCCCTGGGTCACATCTGCAGGCATGGTGTTTCATTCCATTGCTATGTGGATGATACGCAGCTCTATATGAGACTGGATTCGACTTTTTACTCCTCCATCAACTCTTTCCTCCTGCTTGGATGAGATTGAGGCTTGGATGTCCAAGAACTTTCTTAAGCTGAACAGCACCAAAACTAAAGCTCTTTTAATTGGTACCCCTTAGCAACTTCATTCCTCTGTAAAATTGTATTTATCTTTTCTGGTCATACTTTTACTTTCTCCCCTTCTGTTTCTAATTTGGGTGTCAAATTAGACTCCCATTTGTCACTTGATATACATGCCCATCACCTCTGTAAAACTGCATTCCTTCATCTTCGAAACATAGCCATATTCTTTCTCTGCCTTTCCCTTTGTGATGCTGAAAAGCTGGTTCATGCCTTTGTCTCCTCCAGGCTGGACTATTGTAATGCACCTCCTCATCGAGATCCCCAGCAAGAGCCTTCAAAAGCTCCAAGAAATCCAAAATATTGCTGCAAGTATCCTAATGAGGGTGCGGAAATATAAGCATATTTCACCAGTCCTTCAGGCACTTCATTGGCTCCCTATTCACCTCTATATTGAATACAAACTTTCTTTGCTCACTCACCAGTGTATCCATGGAAATTCTCAACAATACCTTAAGGAACTTCTTATATTACAATCCACTACAAGAAACCTTCGTCTTGCAAATACCTATTGCCTTTGCCCCCCATGACCAAACTTCGTACAATTGGTGACCAAGCCTTTGCAGTTGCTGCTCCACGGCTCTGGAATGCCTTGCCAGAAAACCTGAGAACACAGCCGATTGTGGGCTGTTTTAAAAAAAACAGTTAAAGACTTTTCTATTCAGAAAAGCATATTAACAAAATTGCCTCTAATTATTGTTTTATCTTTTGTTTTTGTCTTGTTGTGTCTTTAAATTTTTTTTTATGTAGCACTTTGTGGATTGCTACAAATGTAAAGTGCCTTATACATAAAATTAACTATTATTATTATTATTATGTTTTTTTGTGTTCATTTGTAATGCTTTCCTAACATGGGTGGAGGCAGTTTTTCATGTTTACAGAAACTCTTGAACATTATTTGCAGGTTCTTATGTACATTCATTTCTTTGTCTGATACTAGTAACATAATAGGGTATTCCAACTTCCAACTTTAAAACTTAATGTCCTTTAATCACACCTAGCTCCTTTGGTCATACTTTCTGCTTTTTGTTAATTGAAAACATGCACATGAAATTTTTGATGCAGAAATTGTGCCTCAGGGATTTATTCCTCATCACCACAGCATGCTGTTCTTTTCAAAAAAACAAAAAAAATAGACTGTAGAATGTGATAATACTGTATATATAACTAATCATTGTTCTCACAAGGCTGATGATATATATTTCTCATTTCCTATTTCCCAAAGTGAGCATTCAGCATCAAAACAAAATTAGATTTTTCCTTGCAGACCCATCTATGCTTGCCTATCATGGTTATAAAACATTTTACCAATTGATCTATTTTGTACTTTTCATCATAGTGCACATTATCATTAAAATTTCTTCTTCGCAATTATTTGGTGAAGAACAAACACTATAACAATCAGGTGTTAACCAAATAAAATTATTTTATTTAAACCAACATCAACCTCCTGGTAGCTTCCTTTCCTTCTTCCACTGTTAAAGTATACTGATCTGAAAGTCACCGGCATATATAAGGATGTGCTGAACTGGTCAGATTTCAAAATGAAAACTGCCCCCCACCTTATAAAGCACTATTGAGTGAGTGTTCCTTTTTCATAAGAGGTTCAGAGGACAGAGGATTCAAAATTTGAAATATCAAAAGATTTTTTGAATTTAGTGAGCTATGCCTAGCTAAACAGTGATTTTATAAACAGCATTTCATGCATTCTTTGCAATTAATTATACCACATTCTTTACCTCAAACTGAATACATAAATAAATGGCAGTTTTTTTTTTTTTTTTGCATGTTGAAGTGATCATCAGCATGCATATAGTATTAGTTTTCCAGTAGCAATAAAAAAGAAGACCAGGGTTACTGTTATGTATGTATGTATGTTTTAATTTTTTTAAATGCCCCTGGTATTTCTTGCAGGTAGCCTGGTTAAGCCTCAGTGGTACTGGTAATTTTGTAATCACTGATTTCAGCTCATGTTGTAATATAGTTGAAGACTGAACTGAAAGTTTTTATTTCTGTGTGCACCATTTCATTTGCACATTATAGTAGTTTGGATGTGTTGTGCAGGACTTGCTTTATTTGTTACATGGAATAAAAAGTGTTTTTCACCAGAAATGAAGTGTGTAGAAATTATTTAAAGTGTTAAATTTAACATGGAAACTCTGATTCTTAACAAAGCATGATGTAATGAGAAAAATGATAGAAATGGAAAGACTTCAGCACGTAAATTGACAAGAAAACAATAAAAACTAAAGGAAGAAATAAAAATCAAAATAAATAGCATCTTTGCAATTTTCTCTTAATCTGTTGTGATGGTAAGTATGCAAATATGCATCACTTACAATACATTTAATTTGATCAATGTAGACATAATGCCTCCTTTACAGCTTGGGAGAACTGGGCTGTTGACCTCATTCTACTTCTCAGTAAAAGCTGCAAAAGTTAACAGCCCTTTTCTTGATTTCTGTAGTTATTTACACTGTTTAGTGATGCCATCTGCCTTAAGCATGTTTTCAGATCTGTTCTTATGGACTTGAATACTGGATGCTTGTCACGTCTTTGGGTTCTGAAATTATTTTTGTCTTGCAAGATTTTTACTGCTTCTTCTATACTCTTAAAAATAATCCACTTTACTGTATTGGCTTCTCGTTAAACCATTGCTTGACATTTAATTCTGGGAAGGATTCTTTACATATGAAACTAGTTCTTTAGGTTTGAAAAATGTTCTTATTACTGTTTGTGAACAAATCATAAAGCTTTAATGTAAATTAGATGACCAAGATACAGCAGATCAAGTAAACCTGTGTTTGGCCAGTGTTATTGCAAGAGTCCTTTTATAATCATGAACCCAAGGCTGGATTCAGACTTCCACATGCCCTAAGGCATCAAAATTCAAAAGGTCTCTAACTCACTCTAAGCACATACATATTCTCACACTCTGTGAACATCACATATATCAATAATGGTACAAATCAGGTACAAAGGTTTATGTCAGGTCAGCTTCATCTTCCTTTTTTTGTTCGTTAATGTATTACAATGTATGTAGCAACAAATTGATGAGTGCAACGTCACATCTAAGGAAATTCAGCCTTTTTTCTGATAGCTCAGCTAATGATCATTCATTAAACATTAAACATTGTGTATCAAAAACATGATATGTAACTGAGCATTCTAGGATTACATATTTGTCAAAAATAAAAGACTAGAAAGGGGAGCTTCTTTTAGGTTTAGTGTTGTTTACTGTGTCTTATTTCCTGCCACATTGTTGTTCACGTTTATGTCATTGTCATTAGACTGTGCATTTGTGCTGAAGCTGCTAGAAGCTGTAATCTCAGTCCACCCCTGACTGTCTGTAAGTTCAGTCTCATTAGTCTCAGTTGCTGTATTTACAGCTTGTTCAAATCATAATTTTGTTTTGGTATGTATTTATTTTTCCAAGCTGCAGGTGTCATGATGGTTTAGTTTTAGGCAAAATAGCATTTTTTGCTGCACTCTTTTAATTTTTCCTTTCACTGCACCACAGGGCTTTCACTTTGAATGATAATCCATTTGACCTTTTTCACTTTTGCTGAACAGTCACATATCAAATGTAGGACCTCATAAAAGTGACCTATATGCACCTGCTGTCATCGCGTCCTACATGTCCCATTCATATTTTTCTTCTAATTTTTTTTTTCTGATTTGATTTGTAATTGTGAGGAATGAAGTGGAATAAGAATGAGTTCTGAATAGCAGGTTGCTGCTTGTGACTTCTCATGAAAACATCCTATAATTAGACCTTTGTTTCCTCTCTTGCATATGATAACCCCCTTGATGATCTGAATCCCAGTGTGTACACCCAGGTCAACTTAGTGGTAGATCTGGCCATGCGTGAACCTGTTGGTATTTCACAAATATGTTATTATTTATTTATGGCTATTTATCAAACACGTTTTGGAACTAAAAACTTGGGGTTCTTTTGGGAAACAAAATGATTCCCCTGTGAAATTGCTCTGAATAACCACTTTGGCATCTTTATTTTTAAGAGTGTACCGCAAGTTGTAATGTTTGTTTAGCTTGATGTTTCCTGTCTTCTGCATGACATTTATGTTTTATCAGTTTGCCTTGTTCTGTATCTGGTATGCATTTTGCTTTTGCTTGTTCTAATGATGATCACAGTGGCAACTCCTATAGCATGCCATAATTGACTTTCTTATGCTCAGAAACAATATCTGTTTCTTGGAAAATTTTAGGTACTCACAATGCATCCATTAGACATACCCTCTCCATAGTGTTTCAAATGTAAGCCTTATTCTCTCACAGTACTCAGTGGCCCAATATTTATCTGATATGAGCTGTTCAGAATGCTTCCTTGCTAAAATGCCTTACTACCTCATGTGGTTATTCCTTATTTTGTATCTGTAGCAGCCATACTACAAGCTCCTCATCTTGTCATTTAGAGTGAGTACAGTAAACCTACAGATCACTGTCAGTTTTTCAGCTTGGACCTAATGGAGAAACTAGCTGTGTTTCCATAAGATACTAGTGATACACCTGTCTTTGTACTTTGGTGTGAAATTGCATTTGATTATTTTTTTTTTGCACCAAATGATATCATTTGAAATACACTAATATGTTTTCTTAAAGGAATGAAAAAATGTTCCAAGTCCAAGTATGAACCAAATACTAAACTTTCAAAAGGCTCTGATAAGTATTCAGAAGATGATAATTTGATTTTTCCACTTTTTCAACACATTCCAGGTGGTTAATCCGTCCATTTGATTGCAGAAAAATATGAATGTTAACAGTTCATAGTTCTTATAAGAATTTCTGTTTTAGATTTATAATCAATGTGTGAATTATAATTAAACCCAGCATTGCAATTTTTAAGCCAAGGCAAATATCTTTTTTTGATTTGCATGTCGAATAGAAGTTTCTCTGTTAATATCAATATCTTTTGAGGTATATTTAGTACCAGCAACTCTCTTTGTTTCTGGATGTTTATGCATGTTTTAATAATCAAAACTTTTTTGTTTATGTATAAACCACAAATCTGTTCACTTTCTCTGTTGCTCTCAAGATTTTTGTGCATATTTAGACTTTTTGAATTGATTTTGTCTGATATTGTTTGTATAGCTGGTACGGCACTTAATATTTTACTGTTTTATTAGTAAAGTTTTCAGGTAATTCAGTCAGATCAAAAATCCAAGAAAATGTACCTGAATTCAATATTTGATGTAACCAATTTTGAGTCTGAGCAAGACAGTAGTAATTGGTTTGTAAACATCAAACTGGCATCCAAATAAAACTCCTCTGAGGTGCCATCCTTTAACTGGCCTACTGTTTACACCAAATGTTGTAAATAATACACAATTTATGTAAACTTCTAATACAGTTGTAAAAATCTCAGATTCAGAGTAATAATTTCCAGTGGTAACATAGGTTCAGGTATTTTGCATATCATTTATCTACATTACAATATCATTATAATTGTCGCCAAGTGTGTTATATGAAAAAAGAAACTTTGTATTGATTGCTTCTACAGTCTCACTTTAAATTGAACAATTTGATGCTGAATTTCCAAAACTAATACATCCATACTGTATTTACAGAATGATAGAAAATAAAATAAACAGCTTCTACTCATCTTTACTCATATTTTGCAATGTGAAATTAGTACATTATAAATTGAAATGGTTTTAATCAATCAAAACAATATATAATTTGAAACGGGCGTTGTGTGTGGATACAACAGTTTTCCTTCTTTCATCCACAGCACGACTCTGTCTGCATGGCACATGTTAATGTTGTGTCTTTTTAGTGTCTCAGACACTTCCTCTACTTCTCTTGTCTAACTACTGTATTGATCAGTGATGCTGTTTCTCCGCACTGCTCATCACTTTTGCTAGAGACCTTAATTTACATACATTAGCACACTGCAAACAGGTAGCAGAGCGACTGCAACTTATCTTTGGAGTTCTGTCAGCACTGCACAGCATGTTAGCATAGTATTTTAGTACAGTATTATGATCAAGAAATATCGACAAATTAAAAAAAGAAACAGTCAGCTAATTTTCTTTTTTCAGTGACATCACCAAATGTCAATCAAATCAGTCAAATCATTTTTGAATGTTTGAGGTATTTAGTTTTTCTTATGCGAACCCTACTGGACTAGATGCAAAATCCTGCCATATTTCACCTTTTTAACTGTCATTTTCACATGTCAGAGGTCAAAGGGTAAGCTCTAGCGAGTTCTGTGTTTTGATTGGTGAATTGTTGGTAGAGTGCACATAAATCCTTGGCCATTAATTGATGCTTTTATATGCAGTCTCTCTATATCAGATGCAGACACCTGAGCAGATAGTAAATTCAGTGCTTCTTGTGTTAAAGTAGCTGCTTCATGTAGTAATTTTTGTCCATCTGCATCTTGCACTTGTGTCCACCATTTCCATGCACAGTTACGGCTTTCAGCATTCTTTTTGCTTGCCTTGGAAGTCCTGCATCCCACAAACATGTGCAAAGTTTTTGCTGTCAATTTCTCCTCTATTAGCAATTCACCAATCAAAAAACAGTACTGTATTGCTAGAGATAATCCTCTCAACTTTGATGGGTGAAAATATAGTTTTCATTTCAAGCCATTCTTCATTTTAGGTGTGGTGAAAGACATAAATTGACTAGTAAGTTGAGAGCTTTACCCAGACAGTTAGTGTGTGCTTTTGTACCATTGTTCTTTCCAGCACCATCAATGCTACCACCACTATGCCATTGTTTTAGTGAATCTTATAGTGCCGTCTACCCTCACGTTTGAACAAATCCTTGACATACTTAAAATCCTCCACCTGAGAGAGACATGTGAAGTTCTCCATTTTAGAGGACGACCAACTTTGAAATAAAAGATATTATCATTCTCGAACAGAGGAGATGCATTTCTCATATACCCAAACAGAATGCCATGTTACCTGCGCTTTGATATCTTATTCTTGCAAGCCTGCAAAAAATGTATAATCTCTCCACAATCTCTCTATACAGGATAAAGTCCTGGTCCTATTTCTTATTTGTCATGCCCAGCATGCTACATGTGGGAGGTCATTTGGGAGCATTTTCATGAGTTCTCCAAACTCTTTAATTTGGCTTCTTTTTTTGTTTCCATTTTTGAGTTTTCTAATCTGCTGCATAAGCTGAGTTCCATAATGAAGACCAGTGCAATGTGCTAACATTAACTCACTTTCTCTTTTATTTATAAAGATTCAAGTTAGGGCAAAGCCATTGCCTGAATAGTCATAAGTGTATAAGGTCTTAAAGCAGTAGCCCTACTTAAAATATTTTGTATACATATTAAGATAAAACATTATATACCTTGCTATAACATTTTCTTTAAGAGAGTGTTATAGTTTTTTTCTTCTTTTCTGTGCCATCCCACTAATCAGTGCTTAAGAATATTTTTCTTTATTTGGTTCCTTATAAGTAGCATATTTTTCAGTTGACTGCAAGTACAGTAGGATTCCCTTGTTCGAATGAACAGCTGGCAGTGAGATTTGATGTGCCACCATGATGAAATGCTTATCTATATATGTATATGTGCCTTGCTCAATCTTGAAGCATATTAAACGATTTTAATATGTTTGGTCATACAAACGATGTCCAAGAAAGTGTGTATACAAATACCCCTAAGAATGGTGAAGGCTTAAGATGTCTCATTTCTATATCCACAACAGGTCTAGAATGTTTCTTTTTAAAGGTGTTTATTAGCAAAGAATGCAAACAACACTTAACATGCACAATCACTCAAGGGGATCAAACCAGCTGTTCTCACCTTCTGTAAATATCCTTACGTATTTATTTTAGGAGACTATTTTTATACAAAGTGACTTGTCGACTTGTGCATGATTGCAGACTTGCGGGAACCATACAGGTTAAGGTCTTTAACCTTAGGCACTTTATTATTTCATAAGTACAGGTCAAAAAGCTATATAATTATTATGAACAATTCCTGTTGGAATGATAGGTACTACAGTGCCTTGCAGAAGTATCTTTGTTTGCCTTGTGTTGTCACATTACAACCAGAAATTTAAAACGATTTCAGCAGCATTTGATTAATGCAACATGCCTACAACTTTGAAGGTACAAAATATTTTTATTTGACAAAAACAATAATTAAGATAAAAAAAGGTACTTTGTAGAACCAACTTTGCTATAATTACAACTACAAGTCTTTTGGGGAATGTCTCTATTAGCTTAGCACATGTATAACTGCTCCAACTCATTTAAGTTTGATTGGTTCAATTGGTGCACAGTAAACTTCAAGTCAAGCCACTGATTTTCGATTGGACTGAGGTCTGGGCTTTGAGTAGGCCATTGTAAGACACTTCAATGTTTCCCTTTAAACCACTCCAGTGTAGCTTTAGCAGTATGTTTTGAGTCATTGTTCTGCTGGAACCTTTGTCCCAGGCTCAAATCTCTGGCAGACTGAAAGAAGGTTTCCTGAAGATTTGCCCTGCATTTAGTGTCATCTATATTTCCTTCAATCTTGAACAGTTTTCCTGTCCCTGCCAATGAAAATGCTTCACTGAGGGAATGGTGTTCTCAGGTTGATGGGAAGTGTTTTTGTATGTGCTAGACATGGTGTTTCCCAAGACTGCAAAAAAGTTCAGTTTTAGTTTTATTTTCCATGTGTTTGGGGAATCTGTCACATGCTGTTGAGCAAACTCCAAATATGTTGTTTTTATATTTTATATAAGCAATGGCTTTTTTTTTCTGGCCACTCTTACATAAAGCCTTGCTCAGTTGAGTGTATCGTGTAAAGTGGTCTTCAGTGTAATCCTTGGTGTCTTTGATTAATGCCCACTCTATGAGTTTTGGTGGGCAGCCTTCTTTTGTCAGGTTTTTAATGGTGCCATAATCTTTCCATTTTGTTATAATGGATTTAGTAGTGATTCTTGGGATATTTTTTATTTTTTTATAGCCAAGCCCTGATCCATACTTCTCCACAACTTTGTCTCTAACCCGTTTAAGTGCTCCTTGGTCATCACCTTGCTTGTTTAGTGGTGTTGTAGAGCCAGGGGGCTTTCAGAACAGGTCTGTTTTTTCCAGACATCTTGTGACAGATCATGTGACCCTTTGATTGCACACAGCTGGACCCTAATCAACTAATTATGTGACTCTGAAGTTAAATTGTTGGACCAGATCTTGTTTAGGATTTTCATAGCATAGGAAATAAATACATATGCATTCAACACTTTTATACAGTGGTGTGAAAAACTATTTGCCCCCTTCCTGATTTCTTATTCTTTTGCATGTTTGTCACACAAAATGTTTCTGATCATCAAACACATTTAACCATTAGTCAAATATAACACAAGTAAACACAAAATGCAGTTTTTAAATGATGGTTTTTATTATTTAGGGAGAAAAAAATCCAAACCTACATGGCCCTGTGTGAAAAAGTAATTGCCCCCTGAACCTAATAACTGGTTGGGCCACCCTTAGCAGGAATAACTGCAATCAAGCATTTGCGATAACTTGTAATGAGTCTTTTACAGCGCTCTGGAGGAATTTTGGCCCATTCATCTTTGAAGAATTGTTGTAATTCATCTTTATTTGAGGGTTTTCTAGCATGAACCGCCTTTTTAAGGTCATGCCATAGCATCTCAATTGGATTCAGGTCAGGACTTTGACTAGGCCACTCCAAAGTCTTCATTTTGTTTTTCTTCAGCCATTCAGAGGTGGATTTGCTGGTGTGTTTTGGGTCATTGTCCTGTTGCAGCACCCAAGATCGCTTCAGCTTGAGTTGACAAACAGATGGCCGGACATTCTCCTTCAGGATTTTTTGGTAGACAGTAGAATTCATGGTTCCATCTATCACAGCAAGCCTTCCAGGTCCTGAAGCAGCAAAACAACCCCAGACCATCACACTACCACCACCATATTTTACTGTTGGTATGATGTTCTTTTTCTGAAATGCTGTGTTCCTTTTACAACAGATGTAACGGACATTTGCCTTCCAAAAAGTTCAACTTTTGTCTCATCAGTCCACAAGGTATTTTTCCAAAAGTCTTGGCAATCATTGAGATGTTTCTTAGCAAAATTGAGACGAGCCCTAATGTTCTTTTGCTTAACAGTGGTTTGCGTCTTGGAAATCTGCCATGCAGGTCGTTTTTGCCCAGTCTCTTTCTTATGGTGGAGTCGTGAACACTGACCTTAATTGAGGCAAGTGAGGCCTGCAGTTCTTTAGACGTTGTCCTGGGGTCTTTGTGACCTCTCGGATGAGTCGTCTCTGCGCTCTTGGGGTAATTTTGGTCGGCTGGCCACTCCTGGGAAGGTTCACCACTGTTCCATGTTTTTGCCATTTGTGGATAATGGCTCTCACTGTGGTTCGCTGGTGTCCCAAAGCTTTAGAAATGGCTTTATAACCTTTACCAGACTGATAGATCTCAATTACGTCTGTTCTCATTTGTTCCTGAATTTCTTTGGATCTTGGCATGATGTCTAGCTTTTGAGGTGCTTTTGGTCTACTTCTCTGTGTCAGGCAGCTCCTATTTAAGTGATTTCTTGATTGAAACAGGGGTGGCAGTAATCAGGCCTGGGGGTGGCAATGGAAATTGAACTCAGGTGTGATACACCACAGTTAGGTTATTTTTTAACAAGGGGCAATTACTTTTTCACACAGGGCCATGTAGGTTTGGATTTTTTTTTTCTCCCTAAATAATAAAAACCATAATTTAAAAACTGCATTTTGTGTTTACTTGTGTTATATTTGACTAATCGTTAAATGTGTTTGATGATCAGAAACATTTTGTGTGACAAACATGCAAAAGAATAAGAAATCAGGAAGGGGGCAAATAGTTTTTCACACCACTGTATATATTATGAGTCACTTGTATTTCATTATTGCTCTGTACTGGCAATTGGAAGGTTGCCGGTTCAAATCCTGTAAATGCCAAAAGGGACTCTGCTCTGTTGGCCCCTTGAGAAAGGCCCTTAACCTGCAATTGCTGAGCGCTTTGAGTAGTGAGAAAAGCGCTATATAAATGCAAAGAATTATTATTATTATTAATTTTAAAGACGATAAACAGGAAACCTAGTTTAGATTAGTCCCATCTGTTAATCCCTAACGTCTGCTTCTGCCTGCAGCACTCAATTTAATTCATGCTCCAATTTGTTAGGTTTGATGTTACACACCCTATCTACTTTCCACCAGCTACATGCAGCTGTGTGCTTTATTTATATTTTATTTTTTTAATGACTACTAGAAAATGGAAGAAGATTATTCACACATTATACACTTCACGTCATTATTAGTATAACAGTTTCTGTTTTAGGCATGTGTTCAGCATTTCTTGTCTCGCATTTTGTGTCATCCTACACTTATACAGATCTTTGTGGACACAGAGCACACATGAAGTGTATGTATTCCAAATAACGATATATCATTTAACCTATACAACCCCAGACACCTCACACCATGATAATGAGACATCACCTGGGAGAGGTTTGCGACTGACATCAGCTCCGTCGGGGTTGGTGGGGATGAGATAGCAGGTTGCTTGCTACTTGTGCTAATTGACACATTTGCAAAACAAAAGACGCTGATGTGGAGAGGTCTGAAGGAATTTAAGGTGGCCCATGATTACGAGTTTTTTCATAGGCTTCAGGGATTCTAGTGTTAATCAAAACCAGATAAACACCACATTAATAGCCTAGACCTGTATTGAAGACAGTTTAAATCACTCTACTGTCATAAAAATAATGATGAGAGATTTCAGCATATGCTATTTGGAGTAAGTTTACCTCACTATCTCAATGCTTTATAAAGAGATAAATACTAGATGTAATAAAATACTGATAATTCTGTGTGAATATCACTAGTTTTATTACAAAGCAAACTTCTTTAATCAGAATTGTTAACAGTTTCAAATTAACCTTGCGTGTGTGTGTGTGTGTTAGCACGCATTTGCATGCATGCATACACAATGGCATTAGTGAGCCCTTTAGTTACCTTAACATCCTCTCCAGGGTTGAGTTCTTTCTTGAAAATTTTGTTCCTAAGAGTAGACTCTGACCCCTGGCAACTCTAAAATGCATTAAGCAGGCTTTGAGAAGTGAAGTGATAAATGAATGGGAATGGAATGTTTATGTAAAAAAAGATTTGATGTCTGATCCAATCAGCTTGTATTCTTCCTCTATAAAATTTGTTTGTTCATAGTGATCAGAGACTGGGTCAAATCCGCACTGCCTGGTAAAGTGACCTCGGCAAATAAAACCTAAACATGATTCATCAGCTTGCCAGAAAGACAGTAAAGCCTATTTATGGTAATGTGAGCATATGCCAGAAAACAGTCCTGAGGAAACAAGAAAATGTCTCAGCTGCATTTAGCACATAAGGAAATCGGGGAAATTAGATTTGTTAAAGACCAATATAATTTGCTGAATTTTTTCTTCTCCCAGTGCCGAATGGCTTTTGTACCATGGTGCAAAGCACCCAGAATGACAAATATGAAGTGAATTTTAAGGTTATACTCTTAAATAGCTGATTTGGTGCAATTTTGTAAAATATATAGAATCCTTTTGCATACTTATTGTTGGAATTTGTTTTGATAGTGTACCTGATGCATTGGAATATTCAAACATTTATTGAAAATAGTCTACTCCAATTTGGGATTGCCTGGGGCCAATATGCAAGCGGTTACCAATTAGTAATATTACTGAAATAGTTCAAAATGGTGCAAAGTGGACATTTATTTAACTTTGATAATAATACCTTAACCATCTGTAAGTAAGGATAAGCAAATTCCATTAAGCCTAAGTTACTCTCCCAGGTTTTCAAAAACACTATTTAACTACTTTTTCATATTGTGAAAAATACAAAAAATATGGATTTATATTATAAAGCCTCTTTACAGTAGCCCAAGCCAAAAAAATGTTTTCTGCTATAGAAAAGGACCTGCAAATGGCTTAAAATGTTAGAGAGAAAATACATTCTCTGTGCCATCTTACACATGTAAAGAAATTTTGAAAAATCAGGATTGAGGCTTTAGTTAGGTGTCAAAGTAAAATCCACTTCTTTTAACAGGTTGGGGTGAAATGTGACTTGGAAGTGTTGCATCAGAGGTGTACTGCTTTTCTAACAGCCTTGCATCTTGTCTGGCTGAAAATGAGCTGGGAGAGTTGCAGGTGCAAAGTTTATGGCCATTAATCCTTTTAAGGGTTTCTTTTAATTTCCTTTTCAAACAGCTTTTGTGAGTTAGCACACTAAGATGCAAAGTGCCTGAATTCAGGCTCAGCAGTGAAAGCATAATGAGGCCCCTGCGGCCCTCATGACTACTGAAAATGTTTGATTGTGCTTTTCTCTTATGATACTTGCCTCAGCTTCAATGTTTGTATCAGAGTTAGCTTCAGTTTGTGTCTACAGTACTGTGTCTTTATCCTTCTCAACTGGTGCAGATGAATGAAAGCGGAAGGGGGCCTTTGTCCCCTTTCATATATTTAAGTTGCTAACAAACTTGGGGATATATAAACAGCTCATCAGGGACTGATGTGGTTTTGTACAGTTTGGTCATTGAAAAGGAACTTTGAGCACTGATTTGGATGTGACAAATTCCTATTAGTAACATATTGCTAGGTCTAAAATTTACATATGTATCCACATATGGTATATTTTTATTATAACTAATATGTAGCATATTTATGTTTTTTTCAAAAGAACTTTCTACATACATTTACATCCCAGGCTATACTTATATGCCACAGTACATATTTAGGATATCAGTGCATTTCTCAACATTCTCTAATCAATGACTGCCTAATGTCTATGTATGCTTTGCTACTATTGAACATCAACTGATTTTCTCTATAATAACATGTCAACACATTTTTGTTAAATGTGTATTGCTTTGCATGAAATGTAGCCTAAACATGGATAGACTCTTTGTCTGCCTCAGTGTTATCAGTACTTGTATGCTAGCTGCTGTTCAAGGCAACCACCTTCTCAGTACACTCCCTTTCTAGAAAAAGAAGCCAGCACTGGCAAGGACAATGGCAC
The DNA here is from genome assembly GCF_016835505.1 of Polypterus senegalus. Lineage (NCBI taxonomy): Eukaryota > Metazoa > Chordata > Cladistia > Polypteriformes > Polypteridae > Polypterus > Polypterus senegalus. The sequence goes on from NC_053159.1 coordinate 49,409,610, forward strand.
ACAAGCACGTTTGACAGACAACATGTTGCAATGTACTAATCAGGACAAGGTACCAGATGATCTACTAGAAGGTCTATATTCCAAAATCGATTGTGTAAACAGACAGTTATAGATAGCATAGAAAATGATAAACATTAATAAAAGTGTTACAAATATAAAGACAGAATGCAATAGTAGAATGCAATTAATCATGAACAAAGAAAACTCTAGATAAAAAGATAATCCAAAAACAAATTGATCTAAAATTACCAAAACCACAAATTGCTAGAGATGACTCCAAAGCATCAAGCACAAAGGCAGTCTGATACTCAAACTCTACTCAATTCCTAACAGTGATAATATTTCAGAGGAATTATGGTATGATACAATTTAGTGCGTATTAAAACGCGCATCTCTTTTACAATGATTTATTCTTTGCTCCTTTGTTTAACCTTAATATATTGGCTGAAATTCATCTTACACCTTTGATCTATATTTTGTTAAATAGCTTATAGATACTTTGACCTCTGCATTTTTATTTTTTCCTCTTTCTGCCTCACCTAGCAAGTCGCTGAATTTTCAGTCTTGAATTGACATAGCTTCTGTCTTAATACTGGAATCCCTAAAGCCTATGAAAAAAGTCATAATCCCGGGCCACCTTATATTCCTTTGCACCTCTCCATCTGCGTTTTATGTTTTGCTAATGTGTCGATCAGCACAAGCAACCTGCTATAACCCCCTTCACAGATGCAGCTGAAGTTCTACCAGCTCATTTCTCTTTAAATGGAAGTCAGGTGCCTCGAGTTGTATAGGGTAAATAATATATTTTTATTTGGAATACATACATTTCATGTGTGCAACATTTCTGCAACGATCTGGGTCAATGTAGGATGGCAGGAAATGCGATGCAAGAAATGCTGAACACATACCTAAAACAGAAACTTTTTCCATTTTATAGTAATAATGATGGGAAGTGTATAATATGTGAAGAATTATTCAAGAATATAACCAAAGAAAAAAATAATCATTCAATTTACATGTTGTTGTCAATGAGTTAAAGACCCAAACTCAAATGTCAATTGACAGAAAGTTGATATGTATTCTTGGATGGTGCAGAGGTTAGAAATGCTGTCTTATAATCAAAAGGTTGCGGGTTTGAGTCTGGGTGCTTCTTGTTTTGAGTAGTGAGCTGCTATTATTATTACTATAACAAAAACATACATTTGATTTGAATCTGTAACACACTTTGTAATGTGGAATTTGTAAAAGATAAAATACTGTATATCACATCTTACAAAAAAATTCCAACCAAACGTGTTTGCTATATTGAATGTTGTGAGCAGGAGGAATGGATAGTTGGATGTTGATTAATTCATTAATTATCAACAAAATTATGGAAATGTTTGGAAAATTTGCCAAAATTTGCAGAATTCACTGAAGTCGATGTTGAAAGAGAAACCTAACTAGTTTAGAGTAGTGAGGTGGCAGTACTCATAATATGAAAATACTGAGATTTTAGTTTTCTTTTTTAAGTGCATACAAGGGTGTTAATCTGTAATACAGATTGTGTCACATGGTACAAAGCAGATTGGGCAGTGATGTTACACTATGCATGTGTGAAAGTTCTGTGCATGACTGCTGTAGGTCTGTGATGCCACACTGGCCTATTGAAGCATCATGAGATGCTGGGAAAAAAAGATTAGTTTAAGCTGGCCACATGGCAAATTTACAGGAAAATATTCGACAAACAAGGTCACTGGAAAACACGGCATATTCAGTGTGAATGATTTGCTGACACTAATTGTCAGCTTTCGTTGTGGCAACACCATTAATTAATGTGCCATTTATTAACTTTTCTCAATGGATTTGGATTCCCACTATTAGGTTTATATCAAAGTAGCTAACACACAACACCTCTTTTAAAGGAACAATACAATTCATTAAAAAAAACTCTAGGATTATAGAAATTGTGTTTTTGCCTTTTTATGGAAGTAGAAGATAGGACATAGATAGATGAAGCAGATAAATAACATTGAAGATGCTGTACATAGTTCAGTTAGAGATTTTCTTGATTTTAAAAGTTTTCTTATTTAGTGTTTTGTGAAAGTTTTGTACAGAATCATAGCTCAACTTAGAGTGTATTGCTTGAATACACATTCATGTGTACTTTGGTTCTAATTTAGGGACAAGCTTGTAAAAGCCAAAAGTTATCTTACAAAGTTAATTCTGAGCTTATTAAACAGTAACATTTTGACTGGCTGTATCCTAGTGTTTAAGATGTTCAGTGCTATGGACAGGCATTGTCTTTGCTCCAGGTTGAATTAAAGAATTTTGCTTGCAATGGAGTACATTCATTTGTCGTTATCATTTGGTGTGATATGGCTTTCCTCACCTACTTTGGTTATTAGTTTATTTTCCATTTTTTCTGCGCCATTATATACGACATTGTCATTTTTTTTCTGTTGTAGAAGTTTTGCCTCAGATGTCCCCTTCTTGAATTCTTGATAAAACACATTTGTAACCAGAACACATCTCTATATGCCAGCTTAGGAAGAAGATCTTCAGTGGGCGGTGATTACTGTAGTGAATGCCTGGGGCACAGTTTACTTGAGGGGATGAGAGCGCTGCTAATTAGGTGTAGCAATTGACCATTAAACATCTTGGTTGATAAATGTAAGCATGTACAGTAGTCCCTAGGCAGGAAAGCTGGGAGCTTGTTGTTCATTATGGAAGCCAATCATTTTCCTCTAATTGTCACCCCTTAGTAAAACCAAAGCACTGTGCTGCCCATTTAAAAATACCAAGAGTCTGCATTGTTGATTTACCTTTTTTGGGCTATTAAAAAATCAGAAAATAGACATCAAAGAATTTGGGGAAGCCACATATATTGTGCCTTGGCTGCTAATGGGTTGAATTGGTTGTGATGTTCACAGGTTTGAATCCAAAACATAACTGATTGTAAAATGAAAAGATGGCAGCTTTAAATCCCGAGACAGGAAGTGACATCACCGTAACCGGAACGTCACGTCTTTTGGTCCAGAAGTGATATCATCACTGGTGTCATAAGCTGGATGTAATGTCTCCAAGACCAAAAGTGACATCAGCCATGGTGACGGTACCAGAAGTTATGTCATCACTGGTGCTGGGATCTAGTGAGTTTTCCCGTGGATGGACTGCAGAAGATTGAGAAAGAGAGTTAGTGCAGCTCGCCACCCATAGGACTGGCAAGGGAGTACTATTCTTAAGGTCTTTTAGCTTTCTCCCAATCGCACGTGTGTGACAGGACGTAGAGTGGATGCAGAAGAACACAGACATTGTGTAATATACTAGGAAGTTCCGGGCAAAGCTGTTCACTCCTAATGCCAGAATTAATTTACTTTGGGGCCAAGTTTAAAGTTACCTCTAGCCACAGCTTGATTGAATCGGAAGAGAATATAATATGACTTACTTCTAGGAGAAAGAAGGGTCATGTTTGAGAGGGAGAGAGAAAGATACCTGCAGTGAGAAAAAGAGTGCCTTGGTGTTATACCCTTGAGGTTGGCAACCTAGTAAGGCACCCTATTGTATGAATTTAGAAACTGGCTATGAGGTTTGCCCTAGGGCTGGTGAGACAGCAGATTTTTATTTTTATATTTATGTATTTTGAACCACATTTCTTTGCTTCACTGGTATACTTGTGATATACTCCCTGATTCAAAGGTTTATTGTGAAAATCATAAGTTCATGGTTCATAGGCCAGGCTACTGCACAAGAACTGTGCAGCACACAAATTCATATAGAGAAATGGTCCTTACATTTTAATTTAAAAATTGAAGAAATGCTTATGGTACTATCCCAGTCAACTGGTGATTTTCTACACATATCATAGTATTTCTAAAATTTTGTAGCTCAGTAAATGTCAGTTGCTTATTTAAATACTAAGACTATTTGGTCATTAAAAAAGTACAAAAAATATTTATTGTATTAGACATTTTGATTATCAATAGATTTCCACATGGATTGAAGGAATACACCCAGATTATTATATTTTTTATGTCACTTACCCCATGTATTTTTCAGTGGTGGCAGGTCAATAACAGTTATAGAACAGGATCCAAGAGTGAATGGCAAATAAAGTGAAGAATGTTCATGAAAAAAAAACTTTTCCCATTAGTTGCGTTGCACAATGCATATGTCATTTTGTACATTTGAATGGATACGTGACCCTTTTATTCAACAATAGTGGCGTAAAAATGGACACCACAATGTGCCTTGTGTAACATTAATTACCATAATGTAAAGTTGAGCAATAACAGGAGACAATGAAGGCCCTATCACACAATTAATATATAATACATAAATGTAATGTCACAGGCTGTATATATAACATTTTTCATACCGTATTGGTGCTCATAAAGTACAGTGCATCAGAATTCTATACACAACACCCCATAATGACAACGTGAAAAAAGTTTACTTGAGGTTTTTGCAAATTTATTAAAAATAAAAAAACTGAGAAATCACATATACATAAGTATTCACAGCCTTTGCTCAATACTTTGTTGATGCACCTTTGGCAGCAATTACAGCCTCAAGTCTTTTTGAATATGATGCCACAAGCTTGGCACAGCAATCCTTGGCCAGTTTCGCCCATTCCTCTTTGCAGCACCTCTCAAGCTCCATCAGGTTGGATGGGAAGCGTCGGTGCACAGCCATTTTAAGATCTCTCAGGAGATGCAATCGGATTCAAGTCTGGGCTCTGGCTGATCCATTCAAGGGCATTCACAGAGTTGTCCTGAAGCCATTCCTTTGATATCTTGGCTGTGTGCTTAGGGTTGTTGTCCTGCTGAAAGATGAACCGTCACCCCAGTTAAAGGTCAAGAGCGTTCTGGAGCAGGTTTTCATCCAGGATATCTCTGTACATTGCTGCAGTCATCTTTCCCTTTATCCTGACTAGTCTCCCAGTTCCTGCCGCTGAAAAACATCCCCACAGCATGATGCTGCCACCACCATGCTTCACTGTAGGGATGGTATTGGCCTGGTGATGAGCGGTGCCTGGTTTCCTCCAAACATGATACCTGGCATTCACAAAAAAGAGTTCAATCTTTGTCTCATCAGACCAGAGAAATTTGTTTCTCATGGTTCGAGAGTTCTTCAGGTGCCTTTTGGCAAACTCTAGGCGGGTTGCCATGTGCCTTTTACAAAGGAGTGGCTTCCGCCTGGCCATACAGGCCTGATTGGTGGATTGATACGAGATTGTTGTCCTCTGGGATGGTTCTCCCCTTCACACAGGACCTCTGGAGCTCTGACAGAGTGACCATCGGGTTCTTGGTCACCTCCCTGACTAAGGTCCTTCTTCCCGATCGCTCAGTTTAGATGGCCGGCCAGCTCTAGGAAGAGTCCTGGTGGTTTTGAACTTCTTTCACTTAATGATGATGGAGGCCACTGTGCCCATTGGGACCTTCAAAGCAGCAGAAGTTTTTCTGTAACCTTCCCCAGATTTGTTCCTCGAGACAATCCTGTCTTGGAGGTCTACAGACAATTCCTTTGACTTCATGCTTGGTTTGTGCCCTGACATGAACTGTCAACTGTGGGACGTTAAATAGACAGGTGTGTGCCTTTCCAAATCTTGTTCAATGAACTGAATTTACCACAGGTGGACTCCAGTTAAGCTGCAGAAACATTTCAAGGATGATCAGGGGAAACAGGATGGACCTGAGCTCAATTCTGAGCTTCATGCCAAAGGCTGTGAATACTTATGTATATGTGCTTTCTCAATTTTTTTATTTTTAATAAATTTGCAAAAATCTCAAACTTTTTTCACGTTCTCATTATGGGGTGTTGTGTGTAGAATTCTGAGGAAAAAATGAATTTAATCCATTTCGGAATAAGGCTGTAACATAACAAAATGTGGAAAAAGTGATGCTCTGTGAATACTTTCCGGTTGCACTGTATATTGAAAGCTTGTTAGAGGGTTGTTTTAGAATTCCAAGGCAGACAGTTACTGCATGTATCAAATCTTTTGATTGACTAACGAGATCTACTTTAGGGAAGAGACTATTGGCATAATGAGTGATCCTTATTTTGTGTGCCTGCGACACCTGAAGAGGCAGTTATCCAAATTAGCCTCATCTTGGCTTGTGTTGTTTGCTTGTTTATTGGGCTGATGTATATAAATACTGAATGAGACTGGCTGAGAAATTTTTAAACATTAATCATACCTGACAAATATTCAGAATGTTATCATTTTATTATACGTTTTTACCTCAAAATCTCTAGGCAGCAAGCCTATTATAAGTTAAGATATTGTCATAATGCAGGATCCAGGAATCATTTTTCAATTGTATTGATAACAGTCAATTGTGTCAACACTGGTGCTACTTCTTTTCCTCATAGACGTAACCACAGATATGTCTTGACATTTAGTAGCATAGTTTTTGCTAACATCAATATGCATTCCAGAAACTTAATTGGGACACCTTGTAGGAGTTCCATCCTTATTTAATTTTTTGCATAGAGTCACTGAAATGTTTAATGAACCTCAGTGCATCCATTAAACTATATAATTTACATTTAGAAACACACAGCACAGATAACAGCACCTCCTACTAATTTTGTTTCTGAGTAAGTGAAATAAGTTCTGACGCATTACATCTCTTGTCAAATGAGCTTTGATTTTATATATGCAATTAATTCAGTCTGTCTTGATTTTATTGAAAGTCTTTCATCTTCAGGATATCCAATTCTGAAATGCTTTGTTGGTAAAATTTAAAACTCTGTATTGTTAGATTGCACAGTGCAGGGTGACAGGGCTGCCAATCTTGACCTGCCAGTTTTGGCATTTGTCCTATCCAAAGGTTATTTTCTTTTAAAAATTTGCATCTATATAGATTTAGTTTTTCATATCAAATTGCCATCTAGATGTTTTTATATTCTGTATTTTGTAAATTACCCTGTCGTTCTTACTAATTCAGTGTTAACTGATAATTTTTGTTAGTCGACATTTTGGCAATCTGTGCAGAGATCTGTGCCAATATGTTCTGAAAATGCTAATTACAGTCAATTTAATTGAATTTAAGGGAAATGAAAGAATTTGATTTAATGCAAGGTAAACTAAACTTATAGGGAAAATCCAGTAAAAACAGCATGTCCTAAGGTTAAACTCTTAAACATTACATAAAATCGGTGGTCATTGCTATAAATTGACTGACTAGATGCATAGCAGCTCTTTTTAAATATAATCTGAAAAAAGATTTCCTTAAGATTACTGAAGATTGCATTGTATTATACACAGGCAAAGGCTGTGGTCATCATTTTGACTCTCGTTAACCTCTTTTTGATAGCAGTGCAGTGCAATCAAAATCGGGCAATTGAGTTGAGTTCAGTATGATATTCTAGTCACACAGACCTCTTTTAGTGAATACAATAATTTATCACATGTGAGGTAAAGTCATGTAATGTATTTTGCAATATTATTCCTGTCTTGTGTTTCAAGTCAAGTAAACAAGATAGGCTTTCACAAAATATTGCTTAAAACATACTTGGAAATCAGTGATAACTGAACTGTCATTGATCTGCTTTTACTGCCAAGCTTGCCTGTTAAACAGTGCTTACATGCAGATCCATAGTGCAACTCCTGGCCTGGTTATCATGTTTGTTGTGCACACAGGCTTTCTTTATGAGCGTGAGCATTTCCATGATTCTATTTAGTATTTACACAGTGCAGTCAGGATAGATAGCCTTTAGCTCTCTATAGCCAAGTACTGAAAATGGTTAATCAGTTGACCTTATTCTTAATAAATTTAGAAATACAACTACTGTTTCAAAAGCTTGTATCACTTCTTTCGCAATACTTCACTTTGTCTAGTATGTGTAGACAAAAAATAGATTTGCAGTTTTGCCTCTTAAACATGAGTTTATTGCTTAAATCTCTTGTTCATTGAAGTGAACCTAACTATAAAAAGAATGGTTTGCTCATAACTGACCCCTTTTTCTTTTTGAATTGTCAGACTTAATTTTAACCTTTATGAAATAAGATTGTGAACGCATTATAATAGAGTAGCCTGTGAGCTCTGGGTATTCTCGGACTGAATTAGCTGAAATCAAAAGTTGATTATCATCATATTACAGCTCTGTAATATTTTCATCACTTTATAAATTTTAATTTGTATTTAAAAATACATTCTGCTTTATGTCATTCCAAATGTATTAAAGTTCTTGTATAGGATTGGATGAGATATTTATTTTATTTATGTATTTCTTTATTATAATAGTTTTGTGGAAAAATTGGATTTTTAGTTTAGCATGGGTCTCTGGTGGTTGGGCTTTACAAAAAAAAAAAGGAAAGCAGTAATTAATTAAGGTTTTTATTTTCTGCTGGAGAGAAACTGCTGTGATTTCAAGGGACACAAACAGGGTCTGTTTAAAATTCTTATAATGACAATTACGGAGACCCAACATTGCACTGTCTCTCACTTCTTTGAGGGATAATTAGTCTAATACATGAAATACAGTAATATTAGATAAGCACTTTCTATAGTTGCTGTATCCCAGAGGAGTTGCACTATTTATAACACCACTTTTCACCATAAAAACAAACTTTTTGATGCACTTATTAGAAGTCAACCTGATCTTTAGAAATATTTGACTGATAATAGATTTTAGTGACAGCCCAGTCTAACAGTTGTTAGCTGTGTTGCCTACCAGCTCTGGAGACTTGGGGCCTCATGCATAACACTAAAAATGCAAACATTCTGCTTATGGTTGAAAAGCAAACACAGCATATATATATAAACACACACACACAAAATATTTATAAAACCATACATACACTATGTACCAAGGCAAGTTCCTTTATAAATATCAAATTAACTTTAAACTATGTGCTCATAAATGTACTTCTATCAACTCCCAATTACCTCCTGCAAGTAACAATGTATGGTATAAAACACCTTTTTTTAATATCCGTGACCTAATCACCATATAAGCTTGGCCATATTCCTTAGTTATATCTTTATTACAAATCATGGGAGAGCTCAGAAAATGTAACTTTTTTTGAATGTGAACTCGATGTATTACTGACTGAAGTGAAGAACTGCAAAAACATTATTTTTGCTGGTCACTCTCCAGAAGTTACAAATATAAGAAAAAAACAAGAGTGGGAGCAAGTGATATCAGTTGAATAGAAGGAACAATAGCAATGTGCCATCATGCAGTGCCCAAGACCGCTGCCAGCACACAGTGTGAATTAACGCAGTCCATCCATCCATCTTCTTCCGCTTATCCGAGGTCGGGTTGCAGGGGCAGCAGCTTGAGCAGAGAGGCACAGCTTTCCCTCTCCCCGGCCACTTCTTCTAGCTCTTCTGGGAGAATCCCAAGGCGTTTCCAGGCCAGCCGGGAGACGTAGTCCCTCCAGCGTGTCCCGGGTCTTCCTCGGGGCCTCCCCCTCGGTTGGACGTGCCCGGAACACCTTACCAGGGAGGTGTCCAGGAGGCATCCTGATCAGATGCCCGAGCCACCTCATCTGACTCCTCTCGATGCGGAGGAGCAGTGGCTCTACTCTGAGTCCCTCCCGAATGACTGAGCTTCTCATCTTTAAGGGGAAGCCCAGACACCCTGTGGAGGAAACTCTTTTCAGCCGCTTGTATTTGTGATCTTGTTCTTTCGGTCACTACCCATAGTTCATGATCATAGGTGAGGGTAGGAATGTAGATCGACTGGTAAATTAAGAGCTTTGCCTTACGGCTCAGCTCCTTTTTCACCATGACCGACCGGTGCAGAGCCTGCATCACTGCGGATGCTGCATCGATCCGCCTGTTGACCTCACGCTCCATTCTTCCCTCACTTGTGAACAAGACCCCGAGATACTTGAACTCCTCCACTTTGAGCAGGATCTTGCCTCCAACCCTCAGAGGGCACTCCACCCTTTTCCGGCTGAGGACCATGGTCTCTGATTTGGAGGTGCTGATTCCTATCCCAGCCGCTTCACACTCAGCTGCGAACCGATTCAAAGAGAGCTGAAGATCACGGCCTGATGAAGCAAACAGGACAACATCATCTGCAAAAAGCAGTGACCCAATCCTGAGTCCACCAAACTGGACCCCCTCAACACCCTGGCTGCGCCAAGAAATTCTGTCCATAAAAGTTATGAACAGAATCGGTGAGAAAGGGCAGCCCTGGCGGAGTCCAACTCTCACTGGAAATGGGTTCGACTTACTGTCGGCAATGCGGACTAAGCTCTGACACCAGTTGTACAGGGACTGAACAGCCATTATCAGGGGGTTCGGTACTCCATACTCCCGGAGCACCCCCCACAGGATTCTCGGAGGGACACAGTCGAACACCTTTTCTAAGTCCACAAAACACATGTAGACTGGTTGGGTAAATTCCCATGCCCACTCTTTAGGACTCTGCTAAGGGTGTAGAGCTGGTCCACTGTTCCGCGACCAGGATGAAAGCCACACTATTCCTCCTGAATCCGAGGTTCGACTATCCAACGGGCCCTCCTCTCCAGAACCCCTGAATAGACTTTTCCAGGGAGGCTGAGGAGTGTGATCCTTCTGTAGTTGGAACACACCCTCCGGTCCCCCTTCTTAAAGAGGGGGACCACCACCCCGGTCTGCCAATCCAGAGTCACTGTCCCCGATGTCCATGCGATGTTGCAGACACGTGTCAACCAAGACAGTCCTATAACTTCCAGAGCCTTGAGGAACTCCGGGCGTATCTCATCCACCCCCGGGGCCGTGCCACCAAGGAGTTTTTTGACCATCTCAGAGACCTCAGTCCCAGAGATGGGGGAGCCCACCTACGAGTCCCCAGGCTTTGCTTCCTCATTGGAAGGCATGTTGGTGGGGTGGAGGAGGTCTTCGAAGTACTCCCCCCACCGACCCACAATGTCCCGAGTCGTGGTCAGCAGCACACCATCCCCGCTATATACGGTGTTGACACTGCACTGCTTCCCCCTCCTGAGATGCCGGACCGTCGACCAGAATCTCCTCGAAGCCATCCGAAAGTCGTTCTCCATGGCCTCCCCAAACTCCTCCCATGCCCAAGTTTTTGCCTCAGCAACCAGTGAAGCCGAATTCTGCTTGGCCTGTCGGTACCTGTTAGCTGCCTCAAGAGTCCCACAGGACAAAAGGGTCCGGTAGGATTCTTTCTTCAGCTTGACAGCTGAAAGGACTTCAAAAAGGGTGGGTACTCCAGAGTGCTGTTTGGCGCATACGCACAAACAACAGTTAGGACCCATCCCCCCACCCGAAGGCAGAGGGAGGCTACCCTGTCGTCCACCGGGGTAAACCCCAATGTACAGGCTCCAAGTCGGGGGGCAATAAGTATGCCCGCACCCACTCGGCGCCTCTCACCGGGAAAAACTCCAGAGTGGTAGAGAGTCCAACCCCTCTCAAGGAGATTGGTTCCAGAGTCCAAGCTGTGTGTCGAGGAGAGCCCGACTATATCTAGCCGGAAACTCTTGACCTTGCACGATACCTTAGGCTCCTTCCCTTTCAGAGAGGTGACATTCCACATGCCAAGAGCCAGCTTCTGTAGCCGAGGATCGGACCGCCAAGGTCCCCGCCTTCGGCCACCACTCAACTCACACTGCACCCGACCTCCTGGGCTCCTCCCATACATGGTGAGCCCATGGGAAGTGGGACCCACGTTGCCTCTTCGGGCTGTGCCCGGACGAGCCCCATGGGTGCAAGCCTGGCCACCAGGCGCTCGCCATCGAGGCCCACCTCCAGGCCTGGCTCCAGAGGGGGGCCCTGGTGACCCGAGTCCAGGCAAAGGAAAACGCCATCCAAATTTTTTATTCATCATAGAAGGTCTACTGAACCGCTCTTTGTCTCATCCCTCACCTAGGACCAGTTTGCCTTGGGTGGCCCTACCAGGGGCATAAAGCCCGGACAACAGAGCTTCTAGGATCATTGGGACACACAAACCCCTCCACCACGATAAGGTGGCGGTTCGAGGAGGGGAATTAATGGAGAACTGTCAGATATTAGAACACTTTTAATAAATTTGTTAAAAAAAAAAAGTAATAAAGTCATTTTGCCAAATAAGTGTCAGTGTTGCAATACATACAAGTCTTTTTACATTAGATGTACGACATCCAAATGTCTTTGAATTGCCATTGAATTAATGCTTTAAGGAACAAGCAGCTGGTCATCTAAGCACTCATTTTGGCACATCTCTAGTGGTGGAGGCAGTTCATGTTTCTATTTTGTGTTGTGCAGTACTGTGCAAACCTTCACATCGTGGCAAATCTTTGAAGAGCTCTATAGCCCTCTGCCGCCTGGTAAATCCAAACACTTCCATCTGCTGTACATTTTAATAAACCAATGGCCTGTTTTATCACCAGTCTGGTGTGGGAGTGCCTTTCATTATATTATCACCTGAAAAAAGAGCATACAAATTGTATGTAATGTACTAAGATTAATTTCAGTCTTATCAGTTAAGCTTACATTTCAAGAAGCCAACCATCACATGCAGCATCACCCTGATATATGCTTCCCACAACACTGATATTTGACAATTATTAGTTGTTATTATTATTAGTATTTATGGGCTCAGTTGGGTCACTTTGCAAAAACGTTAGTCAGACAAATTTAAACATCACATATTAGTTGTAAATTAATTTAATGAAAGTGCTTTTATCATATCATGTGTGCAGTTAATTCTGCTGATTACATTTGGAAAATCAGCAATTGCAAGTTGCCTTTTAATCTTGGTTTGCTTAAGCTAACTGTTAGGAAATTGGATGTATCTGGGTCGCATTTTAACTATACCATCCCATATAGATGGCATGACACGGCTCAGGGATGATTGTGTGATTCCTGAATGGTCAGACAGTAAACACACAAGAATACCAATCGCCAAATAATTAACACCAAGGTTGTTAAACCCTGTAGTGGAACAGGGATCACATGATTTTTGCATGATGGTCTCTGTAGTGTAGGTGGTTCCAACTCCAAGAGCATAGCTCTAAGAAGTCTAAATCACCTTTTAACACTAGAATTCCTGAAGCCCACAAAAACACTCGTAATCCGGGGCCACTTCAAATTCCTTTATACCTCTCTTCATCAGCATTTTTTGTTTTGCAAATGTGCCAGTTAGCACAAGCAGCCTGCTATCCCATCACCCCACTGACGCAGCTCAAGTCGCACAGAAGATTCTCAGAGCTCAGGTCTATTTATCTGTTTCAGTTTCTACTTTAGTTATGTGTTAAGCATTTCTTGCCTCACATTTTCTATCTTCCTACATTTACCCAGATCATTGTAGACAGGGACACACATGAAATGTATGTATTCCAAATAACAATATATTATTTAACCTATACAACTCCAGGCGCCTCATACCCAGATAAAAAGACTTGAGCTGGTAGAACTTGAGCTCTTTTGGGTGTGGGGGTTGGGGATGGGGTAGCAGGCTGCTTGCGCCGATCGACTCATTTGCAAAACAAAAGACAACGATGAGGAGAGGTACAAAGGAATTTAAAGTGGCCCGGGATTATGAGTTTTTTTTGTAGGCTTCGTAGTCATCACAATGAGCCAAAGAATCATTGTGATCCATGAAAACTTGCTCCTTGTGCACCTTTGCTAATTATGTTGAGCAACACACGGCACATCCTTTTTGTAGACAGTTAATATTAAGCATATACATTAGGCGTCATTACCAATATTGAAGACTTAGTTCATATACATCATAATGTAACTGATGCATCATTGAGATTTGTAATGAAATAAAAATTTGTGTTCACGTTGCTCTTGAATTTGCTAAACTTCCAACACCAAGTAAGTCCATTTTAATGCCAAGTTTGTGTTTTTATAAACCCTGACTTCTAAGTGAGAAATGACTTATACATATTTCTGATCATGTCTTATACATGAGGCCACTGGGCTTGAACTCGGCCTCTGCATTGTCATTGTCTATGCCTATTTTACCTTCTTCTGTTTGGGTTTTCTATAGCTAGTCCAATTTTCATCACACATCCCAAAGATGTGCATTTGTGTTAGGTTTATAGGTAAGCTGTATGAGTGCGACCTATGATGCACTCAGACTCCATGTACTGTAAGTTTGTTTCCTGCCTTGTGTCCAGTGCTGATGTGTCCAGTGCTCTTGTTCCTCATGACACTGAATGAGATTAAGAATGTTTGAAAATAGATAAATGAAGGATGAACTGTGTTTTTAGCTTGAACTGTCAAATATACTTATATGTTGCTTTAACAAAAAATATTTGCTTTTTCTGGCAAACAGTTCAGGTCCATTTTATACAGCAGCATTTCAGCAGTTTTGTTGATTTTCTTGTAAAGTGTCCAGCAGAAGGTTATCTTTTAACAAAGAGTATCAGCAGAACCTATGAAAATACAGACAATGTGATTAGCTTCAGCTGTCTGAAAATGTATTTCTCACCTATTGTTCCTGTAAGACTTGCAATAGGAGACTTGCACCAGTCAGCTCATCACGTTAATGGAGATGTGCTGAGAAATCTGGCTGAGAAATATTCAAACTTTCTCTTTTTCTTTGTTATAAGCAGGGCTAATGGCTACTTTATTGACAGATTCAGTTTTATTTGGTTTATCTTGTAAAGTGTAATGGAATTCTTATTTGCAGTTGTCCCCTCTTTGCATAAAAAAAGAAGAAATCTTAAAAAGACAAAATTAAAGAAGTGCTATGCAAACATGTACTATGCCAGCAAAGTGTTCAGTAGATAATAACAGAATACCATCTGTACTATCAAGTGTTGTCCTATCACTTTTGCAGCATTTGGCTGAATCTGAGCAGATAGAATAGACCCTATACACTTAGAATTCATCGTGCTATTTCTGTCAGCATCAATAAACACTTGTCTCCCCCTTCCATTGGCAGCCATGCAAGCTCATGCTATTACATTGCCTTTACAATTTTCACAGATGATGTGGTATGCTTCAGATCATGAGCCATCCCTTCCATTCTCCATACTCTTCTCTGTCAATCATTCTGGTACATAGTGATTGTAGTTTCCTTTGTCCAAAGAAAACTGGACTGGATTTTAAAAAATATTTTCTGGCAAAGTCTAATCAGTCCTTCCTATGGTTGAGGTTGACCAGTGGTTTACACCTTGTGGTAAAGCGTCTGTCTTTTCTTTCATGAAGTCTTCTCTTGATTGTAGAATTTGGCAATGGTTATCCTACCTTCCGGAAAGTGTTCTTGTCAGGAAGGGGTTTTTCTCCACCAAGGAAAGAATTCTGCAATCATTCAGCACAGTTGTCTCCCATGGTTATCAAGGCCTTCCGGTGTTGCGGTGCTCACCAGTGCGTTCCTTCTTTTTAACAATGCACCAGATGATTGATTTGACCACTCCTGGTGTTTCTGCTCTGGCTCTGATGGGTTTGTTTTGTTTTCTCTGCCTAATGATGGCCTGTTTTTACTTGCATAGACAGCTCTTTGGACCTCATATTGAGAGTTTACAGTGACAGCACATTTTCTACTTGGAATCAACTCCAGACTTTCTACCTGCTTAATAGTTAATGAAATCATGTCATACTTTTGAACCCCTGAAAATGGGGAACCTTGTATAAAAATGTCTGTCATTCCTAAATGGCTCATATGATATTTACACTAAACCCCTTGAATTAAAGCTGAAAGTCTGCACTTTAATCGCGTAATGATATCATTTCAAATCCATTGTGGTGATGTACAGAGACAAAATTATGAAAATTGTGTCATTGTCCAAATATAGTATGTTTATTGATGGTATACAAAACCTACAATCACCTCAGTTTTAGAACACCAATGGTAGCCTTACTGATCTTATCTGCTGGTTGTCACTGATTTAAAACTACTGAGGCATTTAAGGTGAATTTATTTTAATGTAATTTATTGAGAAGTGATGGAGGAAATAATAAGAACAGTCTGGGCGGGTGTTACTATTTGATTCTCTATCGTTTTTGATTGCATTTTTTCTTCCTTTCTTTTTTGAGCAAAGTGGCACTTTCATGGATTGGAGGTTATTTTTGTTATGTTTCACCTTAGTAATTGGATATTCCTGTTCTTCTGTAAATAACCTGTCAGCACATTCTACTTCACAGTCCCATCACAGATAATGTTGCAAATGAGACCGTCACCTTTATTTAAAGAATTTTTTTAACATGTTGACAGGCTGAGCAAGACATGGTATCAATAACAACATCAAATGATCCTGCTTGAGAGCAGCTGAAAGTCAGAAACACAGTCGGTGACTAAGACAGTTGATTGATCTGTCCACTAAATATGACAAGTAGATCTTTCCAGCTTTTTTAAATGCCCAGCTCAGGGCAGAAATTGATCAGTGGTTTTAAAACATCTATAAAGGTTAGTCATATCATTTCTTTCAGATACTGTATGTATTTTTTTAAGAAATGAATTTTAAAAGTAATAACAACATGGGCATTATAATTGGAAAATATACACACTCTCACTCTATAATCAGAACAGAAGCCATTTTATGAATGAAGAATTGTGAAGCAAATTATCTTGATTTTGTATAGCACCTTTCAAGATAGAATGATTCTGATATGATTTGCATATTCAGCAAGCATAAGAATGATACAGTCCTTTGTCATTTTAGAAAATGACTTTCGTAGACACTGATGGCCCACTGAGTTAGAAGTGGGATTTGAACTTGTTATCCTGTAGTTTGAAATAAGGTTGCCAGGCCATTGGCCCATGCTTTCTGTTTTGCTAATTAGCAGGATGACATCCTCAGATCTTTAATATTGCAATTATGTGTTGCAGGGGCAAAAGCATATCAGGGCAGCAGTACCTTTCACTTAATTACATAAGCCCAATATAGAATCACCAATTAAAGTAACAAGTGAGTGTTATGTGAGTGTTGTGAATTTAAAGAAATGGGGCAATCATGCAAACTCTCTTGGAAAACAACTGGGTGTAGGAATCGAAACCCAAGACTCTGAACTTATGTGATAGCAGCAATACACATTATCATTTTGCTCCTTAAACTTCTGTTCCTTCAGCCAAGCCTAAAGGCTTCCGATTTCTTGTTTAATAATGCCTTTTTCCAATTCATTGCTCATCTGCTTTTAGAAGGACACAATGGTTCAGGTATATATTTGTGATTAGGCTGGATTGTTATGATTTTAATTTTAAATTTTTTTAATTATTTTGCTTTAATTAAAGGGTTCAGAAGATGATTTATTTATAGCGTATAGCCACAAATAAATATAATAATAGTAAAATTATAACTACTGTATCATCCCATGATCCAAAATATTGTTGAGAATGAGAAAAAAGTACTAAAGAAAGAAACATAAGTATAATGTAGTCGAAGGTGAAATACTGTACCACCGAAAAGATTTAATGCTGAGCTTTGTGCCAATTGTGTGAGTGAAGCACTGCATAACTTTAGTTTACAGATAAATAGTATAAGAAAAATTCTTATACAAACTAATAATAATTGTGGTGTTGTTTAGCCCCAAGTTATTATCTAGTTTTAGCTCAAAGTTAATAGAAGTTTATATTAAACCATGTATTGTAATTACTAGGTGCCACTCTTAAAATGAAAGAATTAGACAATCATAACACAAACTTGGTTGATATTTATTTTCTTAACAATTCTCAATTAATTTGCCAATAATATAAAGAGCATTCCCTCAGATATCTCTTTTTGTCATAGATGTTACACATACTGCTTTTCTGTTTTCCCCTCCTCTTTAGTATCCCTCTTGGGCCATATGACACAACAGGACACTCTCCTTTTTGCCCTTTGCTTGATGGGCTGCCTCTGTTGTGCCACTGGGATACCTCCTGGCTAAGTCTGGACTAACACAACTCTGGCATTTTCCTCAAAGGAAAGCTTTCCCAATCTTTAATAAAGACATATATAAATTTTAAACACAAAATAAAATGGCATGCACAATACATTTCTAAGCATCAAGAACTGCTACTTTCTACTTGACAGTATGAATGTAGAGATGAAATATGTACAGGGTTGGTTGCTGACCTGTGCACAGAGCACCTGGGGTAGCCTTCAACTCAAATGAGACTAAAGTGGATTAAGTAGGGTCTATGAATTAATTATAAATATAGTAGTAGTAGTAATATTTTGGAATGTTCAGGGTACATTTGTCGCCTAAAAATAAGACCTCAGTTTTTCTTTCTCTGTTCCCAGCTGGTGCTAACAAACCATTACCAAAGTCAGAAATCCCAAGAAACTGATTTTCAAAAAGTGTATGACCATGCATAAAAATATGTTTATTTATATAGAAGTTCAATCTATATGTTGTACATTATTTGTATTTGTAAAACTCCCAGGCCTTCTTTTTATCACTGGTCAATCATAATAGAGAACAACAGGGATCCAGGTAATTAAGCAGATTTAATGATGCCATCTTTGAAATTCACTTCAGACATTTACATACAAATTGATCAAATTAACAGTGCCTTCATTAGAAAAGGTATGCTTTTGGCAAAAGCAATCTTCTCTTACTTAAATATTTAAGAGATGATTAAGAATATTTACATTTCTCATCCTCGCAACTCTCTTAAAAACTCACTGAACAGCTATGAGCAGATATTACACCTGCTGTTACTTTTATTAGGCAAACTTAAAACCCAGGAAATCTGAAACATACAAATTGAAATTTTTGGAGTACACATAGCAATTGGCAGTGTACAAACAACAATTATAAGCAATCATCAACTACCTTTAACTTTTCTTTATCATAAATCAAAAAAATTACAAAGGCTGCGATTTTTACATTAGCCAAATAACCAAACAATTTGTTCATACTTATGTCATCATAATGTTTTGCAAGTATTTAACATTTATAGCACATTACTAAAAGAACGAGAATTTATGTATGTAGATGTACCACACAACTTTAAAGAAGTTACATTTCAATAGTCAACTAAATAGAAGAATGTTAAACATTAAACCCATACACTGGTTGCTTGAGAGTGATGTGTCCCATAAACTAAAAACTGGCCACTTCACTTTAATATGATTAGCATGTCCCCCACCTTCCTCAAAGGTCAGCCATGTTTACATACCTAATTTCAAGACATTATAAAAATCTACGCACTGGTTAACTAAGGAAATGTGGAAGATCCCAATAGTTATCTGAAGCAGTTGGCAGACAGTTAGCTGTTGGCAAACATTTAACACTCTTCTAGTGAACCACCACACTGATACTTGGAATAAGTAGTTGTAACCCTCAAGTACATATCCTGTAATTTTCTGTCTGAATGTTTCTTAGGCATTCTTTGGTCAGATAAATTATTTAAAACTTCCAGTTCCTATTATGAAATCCTCAGACTTTATAGATCTCTATCTCTTTGCAGACCTGAAGCTGGGACTCCCCCACATAGCTCTCATCTTTAATGTCACTTGTAACAATTATCCTTTGAAATACTCCATATCTTGGTTGTGATAACTGTCTGACTATTACTTGAACTAACAATCCCCTTGACTATCTTGCACTTACTGTATCAGTAGATGTGAGTGAGTTAGGTCGTCTCCTAAGCCTGCCAAGTCATATTACTTCAAACACTCCCAACAATTTACATTTTTTTTTAAACACTCCTGAGAATTCAGGCACAAACTGTAAATCTCTCTTCATACGATGTCTGGTATACGTGAATACTTAATATGCATTCATCCTTCCATTCATATACAGTCATGCACTGACTTGTGTACCCATATGAGACTGACCAAATTGGCTGTATGTCAGAATGGCAGTATGTTGATCGCAAAGTGTACTGCTCATTGCATTTGAGGCTCTGTGGGTCACTAGTATGCATACTTTAACTGCAGGAATTGAGTAGCACAAACCGATCTTCAAGTCCTGCGGCCACACTCCTTGCATAAGGATTAGCAGCATCAACTACCTAACAGAAAACATGATATTGTGTGAATAAATAAAAACAACAATAATCAGTATAGGAAGGGAGAGAGCTACACGACTGGATCTATAGCACCATCATTGGAGCAATGCAATGGCTGGCAGCCTGTGTTCCCTTTAAGCTGCTCAACATTTATTAAGGGTGCCTCACAGCAGTTCAGAAGTGCCACGTAGCCGTGCTTGACGGGGACCCAATTCATTGTTCATGTGATGCTACTTCGTGGTAATTTTTATATCATGGGGGACAACTGCCCCACCCCACCTTAGCTCATTGTTTTCTTGTTTGTGTTTCATTGCAGTCTTTAAATTGTGGGACCAAAATTTGTTGTTAATTTTTTTGTGCCTCTCAGTGATCAATCGATTTTTCACAGGGGATAACCCCAATGCTTAATTACTTTGATCTGACCTGATTAAGATGATTAATTAGGACTGGTCTAAAATGGAGGATGGCAATTGCCTAAATATAAGGCTCCCATCTGTGAGTTTACAGGCTATAACTAATATAATAATTAAAGTTAATGTATAGAGAATGCATTAAAGTCCTCTTACTTGTATTTGCTTTAGGTAGCTCTATTGAATTACATGTTTGTATCCAGATCTCCCTTTGGATGCTAGTAGTGAAGAATGACATAGTCGGGGGATTCCAACCTGGCGGCTAACTGTTTTAATTTAATTGTATTTTATTTTGATCCAGAACTCCCCTGTGACTCTAGTGTTTAGGGATAACAACCACAGGCGATTTCAGCTTGGCAGCTAGCAGATTTCTGTTTTGATCCAGACCTCCCTTGTGACTCCAGTGTTGAGGGATAACACAGTCAGGGGATTTAACCTGGAAGATAACAGTTTTTGCAGCTGTTCATTTTAAAAAAATAATTTATTCTGAAAATTTTAAAGGTACAATAAACAAAAAAAAAAAAAAACCTTTCTTTTATTTCAATAAATGTATATTGTTGTATCATGTAATGCATCTGTTAGATATCTAAAACTGCCAAACTGCAGAACTGTTCCTGCCTTGAAATACATAAGACCCAGTGATTTTCGTAGTCCTTTTTTTCCTTTTGTTTGTTGCTCCTGCCTCTACTTTTAATGCCAATGCTAACAAATTGCACAGCCTATGAAACTTTTTACATCAAAGGTTAGATTTATCCTACTACCAAATTAAAGGATGATTCTTCAAGGTGCAAAATAAAAGCAAATGTCAGTTGGGTTTGCTGAAAGAACAGCAGCCAGCTACAAGCGATATGTAGGTGTCTGTTCAAAACTGCTTGATAACTAAAGAGATATTTGGCATGTGACCTTTGGGTGACATTTGCAAGGGACAACTTCCTATGTGTTGGTAGTGATGTCACCTCATTAAAATGAGGGGAAATTTAAGGGTTGTCATCCATCAAATCTCAAATAGTTGGCAGGTTGTGCTTTATTATCTGCTTCTTTCTTGACAGTTTAGGCAGTTAAGCCTCTGTAAAGGAATATTAGCTAAAAGACATTATCAAGGGATAACTTGCCTTCATTTTTTAGCACTTTTTATCATTTAAACTAAAGCAGAGTTCTTTAAATTAAAACGTATACTACATTAGAAAAATGTATTTGCAGTGTATTTAATAATCTTAACTTGGAATGACTTACCAAGGACTGAGCATGTGTGAAATTCTACAAGTTATGATGTTGTTTTACAGTTTGCCTTTATTGTGCACTGTGTGCTATATTTTAATCTGTTGCTCTTGCATATATCATACTGTGATGTGATACTGAGCTCTAAACAAGATTGATGGTATTTAATGATCTATCATTGCAGTTAATTGGTTGAGGTCAGATTTGCATTGTCTCCGAACCAGACACAAATGGAGATAGACGAAAGCCATGAGAATTCTTAGAGCTAATACTTTATACTGGCATGACTGGACCTGCAAACAGCTTAGCATTACTCAGGAAGTATCTTTGAGCATAATGCTCAGTAATTGGGTAGGATACAGCCAATAAATGAAGATGCTGGAAGACGGTTGACCGACCTATTGCTTAATAGGGTTGACTAACTCTCTGTTAATAGGTAGTGAACTGCCAGGATGTGGCATGAATAAAATACTGCAGTTAGCTGCAGATAGGGTAAAGTGAAGGATGTTAAGAGACTACCCTCATGGGGCAAGATCCCCTCTAGCTTGAAAGGTGGCAAGGGGATGTTCCTTTGTTCTATACATTCCCCCCTGCTACTTTTTTTGGTAAATGACCCTGGATTGCCTGATTATTTATTAGAGTGCTGGGGCTCAGGATTATTGGAAAAGCCAAAGAAGTTCTAGAAGAACAGCAACATGTGTAATTAAGGGCATTCCTGATCTCTGATATTATTTATAGGAGATTCCTGTAGATAGTGCCTGGCCTAGGCTTAGAAGCCCCTTTAAACCCCAAGAGATTCTTTTAGTATTTTAGTAGTAAAAGAACAGTTAAAGAGGAGGTCAAGTTCATCAGGAATAGTAAAGGGGAATTAAAATATACAGACAATGAAATAGCAGATGCCCTAAACTTACATTTTTCTGAGGTGTTTACAAGTGAGCAAGTGGACAACCTCCCAGAGGGAAATTGTAGAGGCAGAAGTGCTGCTCATATTAAATAAGATGAAATCAAACAAATCACCTGGACCAGATAATATTTATCCTCGTGTTCTTAAGGAGGCTAGTGAGTACATATATAAACCCTTGACACATATTTTAGGAAGTCACTGTGCACTGGAGAGATTCCGAAGGACTGTAAAATGGCAAATATCATCCCATTATATAAAAAGGGTGACAGGGCAGATCCAGACAACTATAGGACAGTAAACTTAACCTGCATCACAGGAAAATTAATGGAAGGAATTATTAAGGATAAGATTGAGCAACACATGGCAAGGACAGGAGTTATTCTGAACAGTCAGCAAGGGTTCAGAAGAGGGAGGTCGTTTTTTACTAACGTGCTGGAATTCTATGAGGAGGCAACAAAAAGATACTATCAAAGTTGAGCTTGAGATATAATTTATCTGGACTTTCAGACAGCATTTGGTCCAGAGAAGAGCGACTAGGCTGATTCCAGGGCTACAGGGGTTGAATTATGAGGAAAGATTAAAAGAACTCCAGCCTTAGTGTTATATCTATCTATCTATCTATCTATCTATCTATCTATCTATCTATCTATCTATCTATCTATCTATCTATCGATCTGTTGATTGAATGAACGCTTTTGGAAATTTTGATTCTATGTTGCATCACTTCCCCATTATTATAAATATACACCTACCCGAATTGTGATGTCTTTGAAATTAAACTTGTCGTAGCTTTAATTGTTGCGGGGCCACAGATTCTCATAGCGTATGGTCCTGAATCGTGTAAATGTATGTTTTGAGCACTGAATGATGCAAATGTGAAAAGATAATTTTAGACTCAGATATTTTGCCTATAGTGTTTATGGATTTCACTTTCACTAAACAACAAATGTTTTAATTCTACTTTTCCCTGATGACAACAGGAATTAGACGATCAACAAGTCTCTGACTTAAACTTTAAAGCCTTACAATATCTACATACTGCTGACATATTACCTATGTCCATATATTCAATCTCTTTTTGCTGTTCTGTTATTTCACCGAGCAATAATTTCCATTTGTTTGTGCTAATGTGATCTCTACTATCTTTTTTTTTCGATACTTTCGAATTTTACTACTTTCATAATCTCTAACCTGCTCTGCATGTGTATCGCACCAACATTTTTGAACATCTTTATGAAATCTTTTATTTCTGGCCCTGATTGGACCTAGAGCTCTTCAATTCCACTTGGTCTGGGCTGATTATTACTTTACTTATTTTCTGAATTTGCACATAGATTATTATGCATCCTTTTTTGCCTTCTTTTCTCTTTAACGCTTTCATGTATCTTTTCGACGTGCTGCTCTTTCTTCTTCGCTTAGTCGTTCCATTCATTTAATGTGCCATCTAGAACGTATAACATTTTTAAGAGCTGGAAGCACATGAAGTGTGTCTGACAAAAATGCCAAAAGCATTCCAACAACTGCGAGGTTAGATGCCCGTGAACTTGTTTTAAATTGTTTGTAAGTAGGGTGTGACATGCAAAAGTCACCATCTCATGGGTCTTACTTCCTAAGGTTGTAATGTCTAGTCTCGTGTGACATCAAAGTGTCTCTCCAAGATGATCACATCTCAACGCAAGATTTTTTTATATAATAGTGTTATTAATATAATAACACTAGTTAATATTTGCTTTTTCATTTGCATACCAGGGGCGGAGCAATGGTAGCACTGCTGCCTCACAGTTAGGAGACCTGGGTTCGCTTCCCAGGTCCTCCCTGCGTGGAGTTTGCATGTTCTCTCCGTGTCTGCGTGGGTTTCCTCTGGGCGCTCCGGTTTTCTCCCACAGTCCAAAGACATGCAGGTTAGGTGCATTGGCGATCCTAAATTGTCCCTAGTGATTCGTTGGGTGTGTGTGTGTGTTTGTGCCCTGCCCGGGGTTTGTTTCTGCCTTGCACCCTGTGTTGGCTGGGATTGGCTCCAGCAGACCCCCGTGACCCTGTGGTAGGATATAGCGGGTTGGAGAATGACTGACAGACTAATTTGCATATCATCCAGCATTGATTTGCATGCATTCCAAGATCCTCTCTATTAGAAAAAGACACTTTCGTCCAATGAGTTATCGTCATGTGTTTGCTGACTCATTCCTCTTTCCAAAAAGTCACTTGACTGTTTAATTCTACTTTAAATATACACAATCAAAAATAAGAATAGCTTTACAATATAGTCTTCAGTACACTGTTTTATTTACTTAAAAGCTGCATCTTATCTGAAACAAATTTTATACTTCTATATTAACACATCAAAAAATTAAATGTTACAAGTCTTATTTAAGGAACTGTAAAAAGCAGTATATTTTTTTTACCCCAATATACTATAGACTGTTTGTAAATATATGGCACATATATATTTATGAATAATTCTGTTAAGTATGCTGTATTTGCAAGACGTGTATTTACAGTGACTTGGCATTGGCAAAGGAAATATGCTATTAAAGAATACATTTTGCTATTGCTATTGAGCGTCTGGGATTCCACCTTAACAAACAGACAAAGATTAATGGAATGATAAAGGAATGGTTCAAAGAAAGCATATCTCTGCATGCCAACGACATGGGGATCTATATTACTAATCCATATTCATCATTGTTGCACTATTGAATCTGTTGGACAAATTCTATAGGATTTTTGAGTTGAGGTTTAATTTGAATAAGAGCATATTGTTCCCAGTGAATAGTCAAAATGGAGCATGATACGCATCTGTTGAACTCTGGATAAGTCTTCAGTCGCCCAGCTAAAACAGGAGACACTGTTGTTTTCAAACCACTAATCACTCATTTTTCTGTGCCTTAAGACTTATTTGATAGGGTGGCATTTCTGAAACTAGTGATTTCTGTACCCCTGCCTGTTTCTTTGAATCGAAATTAAGCATGTTGAAGTGAATGGCAGACCTTTCTGTAATGAAAAAGGTGGCAAAGGAAGTTTAGAAGCTTGTAGGAGGGCTGACAATGCCCTCCAGTTACACACCTGCTATGTGTTAACCTGGTATACTAAAGAGAACATGGTAGATATGTTGTGTTTAGAAAAAAAAATGACATTGTTATAAAGAAGATAATTTGCAAATCTTATATTTAGACTCACCAAAAACTGTTATCACACTCAAAGGGTGTCATTCAACACCAATTGCAGAGTTATAAATACTGTGTTAGAAATGTATATATATATCTACTAGGTCTGTCAGGTTGAATGCCACTCTTTGAATATAATTTGAATATATTACAAAAAACATGTATGTTTGAATACTTAACTAACATTTGAATGTAAACTAACACCTGTTTTGTTTTTTTTTTACCTCATAGTAATTTCTCCATCATACTAATCCAGACGTATTGTGGTATTTTACAGATATTTTTTGCATATCACTTCCAGGAACAACCTATTCCCATTTCTGAGAGGTTCATTTGTGACATTAGTAAAACAGACAGCCTTTGGCCTTTTAAACACACCTTACTCACAGAGCATTTTGCAGTAGATTTTCCTACCCTCTCTGATCTGCTCTTGGATCTGATGGTACCATGAAAGTTACTCTTGCATACGTGATTTCCGACTTAATGCTTTTTAAGCTTGTACTATCAAGCATGCATCTTAGTAAGCAGAAACTAGTTTCCTTCCCTCATTGAAGACATTGGAAATAGCTTCTGAATAGAAGTATCACAAATATGTTTGACATTGTTATGAATACTTAAAAATCAGTTTTTTCATTAGGGAGCTCTAGTGAGTAAAGACTCACAATGTGTTAATTTAAATAAAGGACAAAATGAATAGGATAGAGGATATCTTGTACCCCAGATTTCTTACGTAATGCTGTTTTAAGCTAGTACTGTTAAGCATCCATCTCAGTATACAAAACTAGCTTCCTTTCTTTCCTCAGTAAAGACAATGTTGTTCCTTTTGTTATAATTGTGTCTTTGTAAAGAGTCTTTTTTCAGTTTTTATATTACTTATTTTGTAAGTTTTGTCAACCTACGGTTTTACATACACTAGTCTTATGCCTTAACTGACTGTTGACTTAACACAAATTACCCAAAATAATAAGGCATAATATCTCACCTTAGCTGTACAGGGATCAAGGACAGTTAGGTTAGTTTGTTTCATATGCCAGTCTTGTCCACCCTGCTCAAAACTGGCCTCCTGCATTATAGTCAAGTCCAAGATGCTCTATTGTCCACCAGTTTTTCTTTTTCCCCCTCCATCTAGCCTTAGAGATAACTATGGGCTATTCTTCATCTGCTTTACTTAAACTATATTATTAATATTATCATTATTACCTGTATTTCTCTATATTATTAACTAAATAGTTTTATAGTAAACACTCAGTCTTTTTACAAATTATGTGTAAGGTGGTCTGAATGGAAGTATTTTAAATAAATATAAACATTGTTACAAATATGTTTTTCATTTGTGAACTATAGTCAATTAAGACACACATGTCTAAGTTTCTGTTTTTGACAATAAAGTATAAAATAAACCGCATGTACAAATGAACACATATAATATCTAGAACTTTTTAACCAAAGTTATAATGTATTTGAATATTTACTTATTTATAATTGGAACATTTAATCCCTAGTATGTTTACCTATATTGGTTGGAATCAAAAAATATTTTCACTTTATAAAAAAGTTGTTTTCTATACATAAAAGTAAAGCAAAACGGTCAGTGTAATAAACAGAAAATCAAAACATGCACATTGGGCTTGATAACTATAAATAGAATTAACATTTGGTACACATTTATCAAAATGCTGCAAATAACATGTAGCATATTCTAAATCTCTTTTGACTAATCCACTGCACAAAGCCTGTCAGAATCAACTTTACTAAAAAGAAGCATGCATGAAAGGGCGTCGCATCATTTTTTCTAACCTGAAAGGATATGCTACTTCTGAATGGAATAAAAAAGTTATGTAATAATACTGAAATAAGGAAGCATAGAAGCCTGTTTTTGTCATCTTCAAACATATTTTGCAGTACTGTAGATCAACTTACTTCAGATCAATTTGTAATTTGTAAAAAAAAAGTGCAAAGGTGTCAGTAGCTTTGGTCACAAATTTATTTTGGGAACTGTGGATAATGGATATCAGCAGAAGTAATTTATAAATGGTTTGGTTTTATTATTATGGATCCTGTCTTTCTGATTTCTATCCAGATTTTGAGTTTGGTTTAGTAAATTATAAAGATTTTCATTCATATATGTAATATGAACTGTCTTTTCAAATTGCAATAGAGGTTATGACAGTACTTTCTGTTGTCAAAAACCTATGGTGCCCCCGTGTACAAAGTGAAACTTTAGAACAGTTCTGACAAGAGCAGGGCATTTATCCCAACTAGCTTGCAAATTCTGTTCACCTAGATTCTCCAAAATAACATAAAGTCAAGAT
Organism: Polypterus senegalus; assembly: GCF_016835505.1. Taxonomy (NCBI): domain Eukaryota; kingdom Metazoa; phylum Chordata; class Cladistia; order Polypteriformes; family Polypteridae; genus Polypterus; species Polypterus senegalus. The sequence continues at coordinate 49,437,433 of NC_053159.1, forward strand.
TTAAAGGTTCCTAAAGTTTCTTTCTATACTACACTACTTACTTATTCTTTGTGTGAAGAAAAACACTCCAGTATTTATGCAAAATTTGCCTCTCGCTTTGCTATTTTTGTTTTGAAGAATTTATTTTAAAGTAATGGCCTGAATCCTCCATAATTCTCTTTATAATTTTAAACACTTCAATCATTACACCTCTTAATCTCAGTGCTCTTAAACTGAAAAGGTTCAGCTTCTTCTATATATCCTCATGGTTTATACCTTTCATTTCTGGAGTTCGACTAGTTGCTGTCTTCTGGACTTTCAGTTGGGTTGCTATGCTTTTTTGTAACATGGAGGCCAAAACTCAACACAGTACTCCAGGTGAGGCATCATTAGTATGTTATACAACTAAAGCATAACCTCCCTTGCACTTTACAGTTCATGTTATTTCCTTGATTGCTTCCACCCAAGCCTGAATGTTGTCCATGTTCCTCTGTGACAATTTGGCTAATTCTGCATTATCTGCCCTTCCACCTAGTATGATATCATCTGCCAGTTAAACCAGCACATTGATTATATTAGTCTCTAGATCATTTATGTATCTTTTTAATCTCCCTAAAAGAAACCTTGGTAAGATCAGCCAATTCTTTACTGCAGTGCAGGCTAGCAACCTGTTTCTCAAGTTGCTGGGCTCCTGGGAGCCGAACTTGCTTCAGCTCCTCCTGACCTTGCTCAGTAGGCTTAGAACAGGGAATGGTATGTTCAAGAGTAAGGAGCACCAGCGAATTTTTAATATTAGGCCTTGGTGGTAAAAAAAAAAACAAATACTCTATTTAGAAAAGTTATATGATTAACTCTTGGCAGTATAACCAAGGGTTGTTGTCTTAACAAATTTACCAGGCGAAGCCAAGTAACATAGCTAGTAGTTATGAAAAATGCAAATAGAATAGATATCTTCATATTAACCCATACCCATTCTTTCCATGTTTGCAAACTGTCAACAAATAGTGACTAAAAACTGAGCCTAGGTAGTCCCTTTCCTTGTGGGGCAGCTGTTTAGCCCACTGCACCACCACTTCCCGTAATGCATCATTCATTTTATGTCTGATAAAACCCTTGCAGACATAGGCAGGGAAGGGAAACTATACATTGAGAATGACCAGACTGAGATCTGAGCCTCTTTTCTTGGGACTGTAATTGAGGCATTGTTAACCATTGTGAAACCCAGATGGTAAACATTTAGTAATTTATATTTTGGACCCTTTAGAGTTAGAGGTATTATAATTAGAGTTATGTAGATTACTTAGATCCTGTGGTGAATCTACCTAGATCTTGCCAACAGGAACAAAAAATGAGAAAGGATAAAGAGCTTTTCAACTATGTCATACTGATTCTTTAACACTAGAATTACCAAAGCTTACTAAAAAACTTGTAAATCCGGCCCACCTTAAATCCGCTTGCACCTCTCCGTTGGCGTCTTTTGTCTTGTAAATGTTTTGATAATCCCAAGCAGCAAGCAGCTTGCTATACCATCCCCCCACCGCTGCAGAAACAACAAAAACCTCTCCCAAATGAAGGCTTGTTTATCAGGGAGTCAGGTACCTAGAGCAGTACTTTTGCAAAAAGTACAAGTATAACAGAACAAATGTGCTTTTTTTTCCCAAGGCTATAACCGAAGAAAAAGAAATCTGGTTAGTGAGGCTTATTATTCTGACTTCTTGGGTAGTATAGCTGTAAGAGCTGCTGACTCCTATTCAGAAGATCCCAGGTCCGAGTCTTCACATGTCCCAAAATAAATGTTTTGAGTAGTGAGCTGCTCTTATTGTTACTATTATACAATAAAAACATACATTTCATTTGAGTCTGTAACAACCAGTGTAAATGTATGGTACTTGTAAAGGTTGCATTCTTTTTCTTCAGTTTTATTCTATCAGTCGTGTTCACGCTCACCCGATCTGACACTGCTGTTTTCAAATAAAGACGTGCTATGACAGATGAACTCAGATCGGAGGAAGAGAACAGAAGCCATCCCCGCAAGAAACGTCCACTCACATATAAGAACAATGTAGCTGCACCAGGTGTAAAGGCGAAAGATGGCATCATTTCAAGGCAGGATGATTCTTCAAAGAAACAGCATGGCTTACAGAGCTTGCCAACATATTGTGCAAACTCCTGTTTGTGATCATGTTTTGTGATGGTCTTTACATAAGAAACATTTATATGTTACTTATATATAAGCCAAATCGAATGTTATTTACCTTGATTTATTTACTTATTTTCCTATAGCATAAAGTCACAAGTAGACTGCAGAGCTTCCTCTGTTTGATCGACAAGGGCATGCTCACAAATTACCCGTGTAATCCCATGAAAAATGCCTGTTGACACTTTAGTATGTAAGCAATGGTATGAGAAAGCAGTTAGACTTCTTTTTTGGGGACATACACCATCCACATCAAAACACTAGTGTGGAGAGTCGCTCAAGTACTGAAGAGTCTATAGCTGGAGGTGGAAGCTGCCGTCACACTTTTCCAGTCACTGTACTTTGTATATAAAAGTCAGATCAAATGTTATTTACCTTGATTTATTTATTTATCTTCCTACAGCGTAAAGTCACAAGTAAACTGCAGAGCTTCCTATGTTTGATCAACACGGGCACGCTCACAAAGTACATATGTACTGAAGTGACTTTAGCTGAAGGTGGAAGCTCCTGATGCACCCTATGAAACTGTATTTGATCTTATTCAGGAAAAGATCCCAGTCGCCCCACTGGAGAATAAATGTAATATTGACTGTTAGTTAATATATCTCGTGATTCATTTTGCTGCATTATTTTTGATGTAGTCTAGAGTTATTTGCTTTTTTCAGCTCTTTTATTATCTCACACGCCTGTCCAAGTAGCCTTATCAGAGCTGATTAAGCCCTGACATATGTTCAAGTAGTGAAAGCAAATCACACAGAACTTATTTTGGTGCATAGCAATCTTGATATTTCTAGCACTCTTTCTCTTCTGTGCACTAGTACAACCCATGAAGGCCGTGAATCACTCAACTAGAAAACTTAACATTCAAATCCACTACTGCTTGCCTCACTGGATAGTTATCCTGTGCCTACCACAGGTCTTTGCAACATGGGTCACTTTTGTTGATCCAATGTTATTTTTCAGACCTTCTCTGAGAACTTTAACAGCCCTCCTCTTAAGCATTTTATTAATCCCCAAAGGGTAGGGCTAAAAGCCTTACACAAATCCTCTGCACCACACACTTCAAGCTTGCCTGTGGCCTTTAGCAACTCAGCTTTCATACTTGGCCCTGTCCTACTTTTTGGCATCATCCTTGCAGTCTTCCCAAAGGACAACTGGCTGAAGCAAAACTGCTTGCTTTATAGTTTCAGAAAACTGGACAATATCCCATCTGTGTGTGCTTTGTGGGATGTCTTTTGAAAATCTAAGCTTCTTTCCTAGATAAACATTCCTCTGCCCATTCACTTACCCTTATAATACCCTCTTTTAGGGGTTATTACCTAGCCACTGTCTTGATGAATGTAATTGACTATGTTACAAAAGGAAGATGCTTTTTGTAAGCAATGCCTTTTAGATGATGTCTGCAATACTTTTTAGAATCAAGCCAAGAATCCATGTTATGCGTCCTGCTCCCATAACTCTTGATGAACAGTTTAAAAGATGCTCCAGGGTACTTTTTTGGGACATTTCAGGCATGATGGGGTCATAAATTACCCACACAGATTTTTTGTTTTTTATTTTTTTAAACAAGCTTAGCATTAAATCAGAGTGAAATTAGACAGATTGAATCGTACGATATAGGGTTTGTGGTTTTCACAGACCAAACAAGCAGATTTTGCTCCCATCCCATGGATCTTATCAATCTTAAAACTGGTTCCCAGTGAAAGGCTAATTTTATTTTATTTCCCAATTGATCTGTAAGGAATCTGACAATCATTTTTTGAAGTATGTAAAGTACTTTCATTAATTAGAAATATAAGACTTTATATGCAGTATAGTTAATTTGAAGTTAGCTATCGCTCTAACAGATTAAGAACATAATTCTATGATAACATGTTAATCTAGAATTTAGGACTGCTTTGAGTAAAGAAAAAAGTGGGTTGTATGTATGGTTAATTGAAAGTTAACCACTAGATTTACCAGATTTGTACAAGTTAATGATCACAACCCAGAGAAATACTGTTGTGTAGTAAAGTGGAATAGAAAGAAGCTTCTGAATCTTGTATGAGACTGAGCCTCTACATTATTAATTGCAGCATAAGAGGAGATTTCCTACATGAATATTTCCCAAGATCAGCCTGGGAGCATTATTGTAGCATATACACTTTAAGATATGGAACCAGAGTTTCTTAATGCATTTTGTAATTAAAAATTTAAATCTTTTTTAAGAGCCTTCTTTGCATAAAGAATTTCTACCCCTAACCTATAAACAAATGGTCAAGACAAAGCTATGGAAAATATAAAAAGTGATTTTTTTCATATATATATTTTGCAGATATAAATATACATTTTTTCAATCATTTATTTTATACATACCGTATATCCTGTAATTTTTGCAGCATGTTGTTTTCTAGTTTTACTTTGATAATAGTGTGTAAATCATGCTATAGTATTAAGCATAATTGCTTTATAAGAATAAATTGAACTAAAACATTGAATTTTATAGGCTTGTTTATTTTGGATCAGGTAGACTTTATTTATCCCAAAGGAAAATGGTTTGGAGCAAGAATAAATATGATGAGCATCAGTGTAGTAAAATATTTCTGACAACTAATATGGTTGTAATACGTTAGTGTCTGATATACAGGATGTCTTTTACTTGGTAGATTTTCAGAGATAATTGATGGAAATGTACTTAATGAAAGAGAAAAATCAAACTGTGAAAAGCAGTAACAGAAATTATTTAGATATTGGCCACTAATCAGCTCACAAGAGCACATAATTCTGATTTTATTATGACAAATTATAATAATTAAACATATAAAATTTAAACAATTATAAAAATGAAACATGAAAAAATCAAGAGTCCCATAGACCAATGGTTTTTAATCTTAGGCCTATGACACCCTTGTAGCTTCAGGTTTTTGTTCCACCCAGTTTCACAGCCAGTGAGTGACTTTACCTCTCATTGTTTAATTAGCTGGTCTTTTATTTTTGTACTGTTATTCTGCATTCAGAAAAGCCCAGTACTGTAAAATTTACATTTTGTATAAGTTTAGAAATATTTGTATTTGTGCTTTAATAGCTAACTCTGTTTTGTTATTTTCTTATTAGTCAGCCTCTTCTTACACCCTTAATTGTATCCTAACAATAAACTGAACAGACACTAAGACTAACAACACTGAATTCAGAAAGGCCTTAGCCTCCTCACTGTCGGCTGCACTGGCATCCTTTGTTCATTAGTAAATAACACCTGGAATAACCAAAACATGATAAAGTGGAATGAAAATCATGATGATAATAAAAATTAAGATTAAAAAGTATGCAGTTACCTCTATGTGACATATAGAAATGCTTACTACCTTCCAATAAAATGAAATCAAACCCAGTTTTGTAATTTTGTTTTGATGCCAAGACACAGAAACTGGTAAATGACAGTCTGAAAAATTAAGGTAGTAATTAAAATCAAGCATTGGTGGTGCAAAAGGCTGCAGCCACAGGGGATCCTTGAGACTAAATTTGGAAACTACTTTCATAAATAACCAAATAGCAAGTTTGAAAAAAATGTAATTGAAAGACATCCTGCTAAATATCTGTAATGTTATGGTGAGTTTGGAATATGTTTCTTGTCATTACTGAATGCTAGAAAGATCCATCTAAAAAAGTGGAAACTAATTATGGCCAATCAGCTCTCAGGACATCTCTGTAGGCTTTCTCTACTCCAATGCATTAGCCTTTCTAGCCCTGACTAAGAGTCATACAGATTCCTTTGCAATTCACTGCACATCCAACCATATTGTGTAGTCTTTTTTAAGCTTTAGATTTAATTTCACATACAGGCTTTTTTCTCAGAACTCTTGAATATGATACCTGCCAAAGTCTATAACTCCACTGAATTGATTTAATGTGCATGGATAGCGAGTACAGAGAATATTAACAACAAATAGATTTTTCATCCTTAGTTCTACAGTGAGACTGTGTCACAATGTGAACTTGACTCAGTTTAATGTCTACACTAGTGGATTGACAAAAACTTAGTAGATATGTACAGTACTTTGTTTTACACCGCATATCAAAGAAAGGATGTTTTTCTTCTATAGAGATAAGGGTTTTTACAGCCTGTGGAATTGTTGTAATAAAAGTCTCAGATATGGGCCCTCACCATCACCCTGGACATGACCAGAGACAGCTCTTGCCAGGAATCTCAGCTGTCTCTTATTAAGGTGTTTAGGGATGATAAGAGTTCTGGTCATTACTAAATGACCAACCAGATGATAGGAGGAGCATTGGGGGGTTGGGGGTTGTGTGGGTATTGCATTTTCAGATGAAGATGCCGATTTAATAGTTAAATCTATTTTTCAGTCCACACCTATGACCATAAAATGTTTCTAGTGCCTGAAAAGACAAGATTGATGGTATACAGAGCAGAAAGTAGGTTTCTTGCATTTTAGCTGTCTTTTTGACAGAGTGAAGAGTTTGGCTTAACTATTTAATCTGTTTACACTGGCAAACAAAAATTACTTCAGGTCCAAAAAATTAAATTAATAAGTCACAGTATAGTGGCCCCTGTTTTGATATCAGAAAAGGGGCCTATTTCTGTGAAATTCCTTGAAAATTAGGAATTTAACATTGTGACAAGTAGTGTTTAACACTAATGATAAAAAGAGAAATTAGGCCCGATAACAGCATATTTTTACTCCAATCAGCCATTAAGATTTTGAACAAGCGAAAATGTTGGATTCAGATTTAATTGGGTTTAAGTTAAATCTTTAACTAAACTTCTCAAAGTATGAAATATATTTCATTGTTGGTTGTGCCATGTCTTCTGAGTTAATTTCCTGCTGTATGGGAACTTTTCTGTTTTACTCTTTTTGACAGACTGCAATTTGCACCATTTGTTCTCGCCGTTACCGTAGACTGTGTAGTCTCCATATTTTCTTAACTTCATATTGCTGTCTCTTTTGCTTGGTACTAGTTATATGGTTTAGTCAATACTTTCTGATCACCTAACAAAATCTGTTGGTTCATGTTTTGCAATTTTATTAAAATTCTTTGCTGTTTCTGAAGATGCTGCTGATGTATACTAGTAACTTCTGCTCTACTACCTCATTGATGCCCATGTTTTGTTTTTCTCATTTGGCATTAGCAATTGTGTCTAGTTTTTAGTAAGAAATGTGCAGCAAGTATATGCTGGCTTGTCTCAAAAGTCCTTGGTTGTATAAACTGAAATACTACACTTGCAATTGGAAACCCATGATTACCTGGAGTGGACCAGAACAGCAGTTCTATAGTACATGAGCCTAGCCTTGGGAATCCTTTTCTTCTGGAGCTCAGATCTCAATGCCGGTCACTGTTACCAATTGATAGGCTAAAGGTTGAAATGGACAAAGATGAAAGGAGGGATGACTGACAGGACTCTCTTAGGTTCCTGCAACAGCTAGTCCCTTAATGTCCTAAAGATAGATGAAGTAATTTCATGCATCAAATGAGGTGCACACAGAATTTGGATCCATTCTCCCTGTTTTGGTTTCTTTCCTTTGTTTTTTTTATTTGAAAGTTACCTTCCCTTACTCTTGTACTGAAGTGCATCTAAGGGAGTGTGGCCCCTTGTTAATGCCTAATCTTCAGGTGTATATGACAACCACCACAGTTCTGTTTAAAGGTCCTGCTCTGCCCTCAAGCCTTTGAATATGGTATTGCATGGTCTCATTTCAGCAGCCCTCCTCGAGAATCTTATTTTATTTTAATTTACTTTCCTTTCCTTATGTGATCTTTTGAATTTGTATCTAGGCTTTGTTTTATGTGTTCAGGATTTTGTGTAGCTTTTGGGTTTTTTTTTTTTTACTATAGTCCTAAAATAATTTAATTTGAGTATAGTTTTAGTATTAGTTTTTGTTTTGAACTTTAAGCCCTTAACTTTTTAATATAGTAATTTGTATTTGTTATTCTCTATTTCTTTAGCTTATTTTGTCCAGTTAATATATTTTGGTTAATATGTTCTATAATTTAATTTCATGTGTAGTTAATTATGAGGGTCATCTCTTGTTAATGTATTCTAGTTTCTGAAATTATCTCTAGTCTTGTGAGTCTCACCTTAGGAGGTGGTCCTAAAACCCATAACAGCTGTGATTAGTGTCCTGTGCATGAATGAAATTAGACGGCTCCTTCAGATCCGCTAAATTATACATTTCCGATGACCTAGGCTCAGAGCTTCAACATCATACTGATAATTTTGCATTATGTTTTTTATTTATTTATTTTTTGGAAAGTAAAATTGATTTTGATTATAACTGCACTGTCCCAGCAACATATAATTTAAAACTGACCACAATCACATAGGCTTTGTGCTGTTAAAGAAATTGCATCTTTTTTGCTGTTCGGACGTAGAGAATGAAGTCGGGGTAACTGTTGAATTTGAAGTCCCATTCCCCTTTTCTCACTATTGCAGTTGGCCATCTTGGAGTCTCTTAGTAATTATCTTATTAAATGACTGTACACTTTGGAATAGCAGAATGAAGAACACTTCAGAGTGTTTGGCAAGTAGTGCTGTCAAACATATTAACTTACCAATAAACACTGATTCTGAAATGTATTAATAATAATTAGCCCTATCCATATCAGATGTGCTTTCTTACTTACTCGGTCATTTCACAGAGAATAAGACCCAAAGACTACAATACACACACTGATCCCCACACGGAGCAGCAACCCCACTTTATATCACTCAGGTGCTGCCATCGAAAATTAGCAGTGAAAACTGTAGCCTTCAAATGAAAATGTCCCATGGAATTCAGTGCCCTTTTTGATTTACTGTGGGTACATTAGTATAGTTTACCAAATACCAAACATAAAACTAAGGTGTGATTGTTTCTTTTCTGTATATGAGCGTTGCTTTTATTTTGGGTTTAATGCTTCATTTTTTTTGAGTGAAGTGCATGTTTGACCACTTCCTATGCTGTTTGTTACTGGTGTCTGCATTCTTAGTTTACAAGTGTGTTATTGCTATTTTAGTAGGGTATTCTTTCTTTAAGAGGTGACAGTAAACTTTATTAAAAGGTGTGTCAAAAATACCACTCTTCACAAAGTGTTTACTTTTATCTTTAACCAGATTGGTGCACATACTGTGTTGTATTATCAATAAATTAAATTCTCTAACGAGATCTTCGAAATGCACAGCTTTAGTCTATGGCAGGGGTTCTCAAACTCGGTCCTGGGGAACCCCTGTGGCTGCAGGTTTTTGTTCCAACCAGATTCTCAATCAGTGAGAACACCTGATCTCATTTAATTGGCTGGTATTATTTATCTTTTATTCTACATTCAGAAAAGCACAGCAGCATGATTTTTACATTTATAAGAAACTTAGAAATATTTCTGTTTTTGCTATGGATTTAAATGCTTAACTCTTTTTTTATTATATTTCGCCCTTTCACTGTGCAGTTTGCTCCCTTCATTGAATCTTAATAATGACAATTAAAAACTAGCAGAGCAGAAACCCAAGCAAACAACACTCAATCATGAAAGGCTGCAACTACTTTAGCGTCAGCTCCACAAAGTAGTAAATAACGGATTAATTAAACAATTAGAACACCTAGAAAAGTAGAATGACAATCAATATGAAAATACTGTTAAAAAGAAAAAAATACATATAACTGCTTAGTACATTTTAATACTTTTTTTTTTACCAAACTTAGTTTTCTAATTTTTATATTGTTCCCAAAACAGGGAATCTGGGAAACAACAGTTCACTTAATTAGTCCAGGAGTCCAATTAAAAACAGAGGCTGGTTGGAACAAAAACCTGCAGGCACAGGGATCCCCCAAGACCGAGTTTGAGAACCCCTGGTCTATGGTGATGTTTACATAAGTCCACACTACTTGCATTTCACTGAATTATGAATATGTGACAATGTCAGAGGCTTCTGAGCAAGTGCACTACCTTAAGAACAGTTTTGTTTTCATCAATGTAAAAACTGTTAATGTTTACAGAAGACTGTACTAGTGTTTATTTTTATTTTATTGACTTTTGAATATGTGACAGTCTGAACAGTTTTTGGACATGTGCGTTTCCTCAAGAGGAATATAGTTTATAGTATGCTAAGATATTTTGATAGTCAATTTTGCATAGGCCCCTCATCCTCCCATCCCTCTCATCTGTGGCATTGAAAATGTTATTTTGAAGTATTGTATTGATGCTGCAAATTTGAATATTGTAACAACTCTAGTGGTAAATACGTCATGGCACATCATCTTCCTTCTAAAAAATCAACTCGGTAGTGTTACAAAGCCTATGCACTGATTTGGAAATTCATTTTTAGCTTGGTGACTTTCAATTACTATATCCTTGAATTGCCTTTAATCACCTTGGTCTTCATAGTGGCATAAAAGTCACCTTACAAAGACAAAGAAATTAATTCATATCAATGCACATACTAAGGTCTTCCAAGTAATTGACATACCATGAGTATTTAGTTTGAAAATATTATCTTTTTATTTTTATCAGATTAATCAGCCTTTGGTTGATTTTACCCAATTCTGTTTTTTATAAGTAACCTTTCAGTTTTAAAAGAATTATATACATAGTTTATGTGGGAAATTAGAAGGCAGACAAGTAAAGCTTCGACTCGTCAGCTAGTTGTTCAGCATCCCATTATTGCATGTATGATAAATGACAAGGTTTATTCCAGTGCTGCAAAAAATAAGCAAAGCATAAACCTAAGGAAGAAGTGATTACAGGCTCATTGCTTCTCTGTTCCTGTCACTCAACCTAACTGAGCAGTCATCTGATATGTGAACTACTGTAGTTATAAAACTCTGTCCCTGGGGCCATGATGAAGGGTATGCTTTCTTTCTTTTTCTTTCTTTCTTTCTTTCTTTCTTTCTTTCTTTCTTTCTTTCATGAAATGTTTTACAGAAAAATTATGTGGGAACTGAAAATGCTAAGCATTTCTTGTTAAAACTTATTTTCTTCAGTCCATTGATGGCTCATTTTAGTGCTGCTTGGTTATTTTACAACGTTTTTAAACACGGAAAAAGGATTTCTTTCCTGGGGGTATATGTGTCTCAGACCTGATGATGTGTGCTAGAAGAACCAATGCTCTCTGAGATCTAATCCTTTTTTGGATTCATTCGTATCGTTTTCCTTTCAGTCATAAATATGTACTTGTTTATCGTCCACTCTGGCTCTTGCTGCTTAACAGAGTGTCTTTGAAAAGCTGTCTCTTGTTTTTTCCGTGCCTCTTCTTTTACCTCAGTATCAGCACTCTAGTGTGAGGCGGCTTGGCATTTATGTAACTGTGCTGTGAATTCTTCCACAAGTATCACTCTTCATAATATTTTGTGACCTCCTTTTTTGTGTTGGTTACAGTGTTTCTACAGAACAGCTCTCCCATCCTCCCACATGCTGTTTCTTCTTTAGGAAAATTTGTCTGATTCTGTCTTCTGTTTGAAGATGATGTAGTTGATGAAGTTTTGTTGGTCATCTTTAATTTTTTTTTTGTTCTGTATTATATAGATATTGTGTATGTATCGTATTGTGTAACAGAGAATGCTTTTATTTCAGAGTCTATTTGTCTGATTTTTTTAAACATTATTGAGCTCTCTTTTTAATGGCAATTGGGTCTGTTGACTTCATGCTGAAGTATATTTTCATTTCTCAATATTTTACATCATTGTCTAGTAAGTACCGCTGATGAATAGCAATAGTTTATTAACCAAACATGATGGATGATTGTTTGGAGGAGCAATATAGCAAAGAACACAACAAACAAATTAAAAATGGATTTCACTGCTGACTCTACCATATACATTGTTATCCCCTTGTCTAAGATATGGAGGCTTATCCAGTTTCCCAGTATTATTCTAATACTTCTTCACCTCCTCTCTCTTCTTGTCTATATGTTTGTATAAATTCTTCCTCCCGAGCTATAAACCTTCTTTCAACTCCTTTCATGAACTCGGAGAGGGTTTTAACTTCTTAATTAAGCCTCTCTAAACCCCAACACAACCCAAAGTCCCAGTTCTGCCTGCTTAAGGTTTGGGTATGTTTTAAATATACTGGGTTTCCTGCCTTTTGCTTTCAGAGGAATTTGAACAGTCCCTGGTATGTCCCACTTTCTGCTCTCTATGGTCTGGGATAGAGTCCCAGAGAACTATAGTAGGAAGGCATACATATAGCACAGATGTGGTACGTACCTTCATTTTTGTGTGTAGTAAAATTCCCTTTCTGTTGATGTTGGTCTCACTGTCTGGGGTGTTACTTTTCAGGAATTTTTTTCTACCATATCTCATCCTAATGGAACCTCTGGTTGTGGTGTTTATTTGACAGACAGGCAATAGTATTTACTTATTTTGTGTTTTATACACATTGTTGTGGTGTATCTAATCGATATTTTGGTAGGTACAATAATTTTGGCAGTTTTCTACTAAATTATTGTTTCTTTGGCTAAATTGTATTCATCTGTTATTGCATTTACTGTTCCCCATACATTCTCTAGATGTTTTCTATTTCCTGTGCATTGGCTTGCAGATTTGAGTTTGTGACCATTGTCTTATAGTAATATGTGGTGGTGACAGGGCTTTTTTGGTTAATTTTTTAGAAGTAAAATGCATTTTTTTTTTTTTTTAATTTATTTATTTATTAATTTTATTACAATCAATACATAGCAATCAAGTTTTTACAAAAAAAAAAGAATTATGCTAAGAACAGATCGATCCCCACCCTTGAGAGAGAGAGCAAGCCAAACGGTGTAAAATTTAAGGCTTTTAAAAATACCTAAATCAACAAATTCTCTGTGCTTTATAAAATCATTTCAAAATATTACTGATTAGATCCTGCCATGTTTTGAAAAAAGTCTGCACAGATCCTCTAACTGAGTATTTGATTTTTTCCAATTTTAAATAATATAACACATCAGTTTCCCACTGACTTAAAAGAGGAGAGTTTGGGTTCTTCCAGTTTATCAGAATAAGTCTGCGTGCCAACAGTGTAGTGAATGCAATCACAGTTTGTTTGTCTTTCTCCACTTTAAGACCCTCTGGAAGAACCCCAAACACAGCTGTTAATGGGTTAGGAGGGATTGTGAGTCCAAGACTGTCTGAGAGGTAATTAAAAATTTTTGTCCAGAATAATGTTAATTTGGAGCAGGCCCAGAACATGTGACCTAGTGAGGCTGGGGCTTGGTTGCAACGCTCGCAGGTTGGATCATGCCCTGGAAACATTTTGGAGAGCTTTAGTCGAGACAGATGTGCTCGATATATAATTTTGAGTTGTATAATTGTATGCTTTGCATATGGAGCTTGAGTGAATTCTCTGCATTGCTACTTTCCACTCCTTTTCTGATATATTAATTGAGAGGTCATTTTCCCAGTGTCCTCTTGGATCTTTGAAAGGAAGGGATTGTAAAAGGATTTTATATATTGTAGAGATGGAGTCTAACTCCTTGAAATTGAGCAATAATTTTTCCAGCGTGGATGAGGGTGCAAGATGAGGAAAATCTGGAAGGTTCTGTTTAACAAAGTTCCTGATTTGAAGATAGTGAAAGAAATTTGTAGCTGGAATGTTAAATTTGGAACGTAATTGTTCATAGGATGCAAAGACGTTGTCTATATAAAGTCTCTAAGCAAGTTAATTCCAAATTTTTCCAGATATTAAAACTGCATATGTTTGTGAGGGTTGAAAGAGGTGGTTCTTTTGCAGGTGCCACAGAAAGAAGCTTCTCCGTCTTAAAATGCTTTCTACATTGGTTCCAGATTCTAAGTGAGTGGAGCACAATTGGGTTATTAGTGTATTGCCGATAACGTGTGTTTATTGGAGCACAAAGCAAGGAATACAAAGAAGTACTGCAGGATTTTACTTCTATTGCGGTCCATGCCTGTGTATGTTCTTCTATTTGTGTCCAGGTTCTTATCGACTGTATATTTGCGCCCAGTAATAAAACTGGAAGTTAGGTAGAGCCATGCCGCCTTCTGCCTTTTGTCTTTGTAGGGTCGCTCTTTTGATGCGTGGATGTTTAGAATTCCAAATAAATGAGGTTATTGTTGAATCTAATTGCTTAAAGAACGATTTATTAATGTATATTGGTATGTTTTGAAATAAAAAGGAGCTTAGGAAGAATATTCATCTTAACAGTGTTAATTCTTCCAGCTAGTGTGAGATGAAGGGTTGACCATCTATGCAAGTCTTGTTTAATTTTTTCCATACAGACGATAAATTTTGTTGATAAAGAGCTTTATGTTTACTTGTGATGTTTACCCCGAGGTATTTAAACTGTTCTGCAATGATAAAAGGAAGGGTGTCTAATCTAATATTATATGCTTGCGAATTCACCGGAAAGAGTACACTTTTATTCAGATTAATTCTGAGACCAGAGAGCTTTTGAAATTCTGTGAGTGCTGCTAAGACTGCAGGCACAGAATTTTCTGGGTCCGATATATACAGTACCATGTCATCTGCATATAATGAGATTTTCTGTTCCAGTCCTTCTCTGCTAATCCCCTTTATCTGATCAGTATTTCGACAATGTATTGCCAGTGGTTCAATGGCAATTGCAAACAGCAGTGGTGACAAAGGGCATCCTTGTCTTGTGCCACGCTCTAGTTTAAAGTAGTCTGAGCAAATGTTATTGATGCAAACTGAAGCTTCTGGGTTAGTATACAGTAATTTAATCCATGCACAAATGTTCGGGCCAAACCCAAACTTCTCCAAAATAGTAAAAGGTATTTCCATTCAATCATGTCGAATGCTTTTTCTGCATCCAATGATAATAATATTTCTGGGGTGTTTGATTTAGTTGGTGAGTATATTACATTAAACAGGCGTCAAGATTTGAAGATAAGTGTCGGCCCCTAATAAATCCAGTTTGGTCTTGTGATATTATTGAGGGGAGCACTTTCTCCATCCTTCTAGCTATGATTTTAGAGAGTATTTTAACGTCGTTATTCAGAAGTGAAATTGGTCTGTATGATGCACATTGTAATAAGTCCTTATTTTGTTTTGGAAAGACAGTGATTAGTGCTTGGCGAAAGGTTTGTGGAAGAGATTGGTTATCTCTGGCTTCTGTAAATGTTGCTAATAGGACGGGAGCTAGCTGAGCGGAGAATTTCTTGTAAAACTCTGCAGGGTAGCCATCAGGGCCTGCTGCTTTTCCACCTTGGAGTGACTTTATAGCATCCAGTAATTCTGATAATGACAGAGGTTTATCGAGCTCCTCCACACTAATAGCGTCAATTTGTGGTATCTGTAATTTATCCAGAAATGCATTAGATTGTATATTGTCTTCTTTAAACTCAGTAGTATATAGGGATTTATAGTAGTCTCTAAAAGTGTACATTATATTTTTGTGTTCGATGATTTTATCTCCATTCGTGTTAGTAATTACCGAGATTGCGCTTGCACTTCTTGCTTGTGAATTTGTTGCGCTAAAAGCTTATTAGCTTTCTCCATGTTCATAATAATGATGTCTGGATTTGTAAATTAGTTGTTCGGTTTCTTTAGTTGTCAAGAGGTTTAATTCTGAATGTAGAGCCTGCCTCCTCTTATGTAGAGTCTCGCTTGGTAGTCTGGCATGTTCTTCATCTATTTTAGTAATTTCGCTTTTATCTCTGCTACTTTCTTCGCTTCGGATTTATTTCTGTGGGAAAGATATGAGATAATCTGTCCTCTTAAGAAGGCCTTAAGAGTTTCCCAGAGTGTTCCTGCAGAGATCTCAGGGGATGTATTTGTCTCTAGAAAGAATTCAATTTGTTTGGATATAAATTCAGTACAATTCTCGTCAGCTAATAGAAGCGGATTGAGACGCCATCTGCGGGTGAGTGTATGGGGCTTAGTAATTTCAGCTCCAAGATCATCGGAGCATGGTCTGAAATAACAATAGCATCGTATTTACAAGATTTAATCTTAGGCAAGAAGTTATTATCTATAAAGAAGTAATCAATCCTTGAGTAGCAATGATGTACTGGTGAGTAGAAAGAATATGTTCTTGAATTTGGGTTTAAAACCTCCAGGGATCTGATAAGTTGTGATCAGTTATAAACTTTGTAATTATCTTTGCGGTGTTAGTTGCCGCTCCCCCTGTGGAGGAAGTCTTATCTAAAAGTGGATTTAGAACACAATTAAAGTCCCCAGCCATTATAAGTTTATGAGTGTTCAGATTGGGAATGGATGCAAATAAATTTTGTATAAATTCCTTATCATCAACATTAGGTGCATAAACATTTATCAAAATCATTTTACAGTTAGATAAGTCTCCCATGACCATCACATATCTCCCTTCAGGATCCAATACTACATCTGATGCTACAAATGGTACTGTTCTATGTATGAGAATTCCCACCCCTCTAGTTTTCTTTGTAAAACTAGAATGGAACATTTGGCCAGTCCAGTCTTTTGCAGCCGGAACTGATCCTTACTTAGTAAGTGGGTTTCCTGTAAAAATACTATTTTAGCATTTAGACCTGTTAGGTGAGAAAGTACTTTCTTTCTCTTTAATTCGTGATTCAGGCCTTTAACATTCCAGCTTACGGTTAACTGTCCCATCATGGAGACACTGATTCTGAGTTTTTGGTGTCATATTATAGTCTTAACTGGAAGTGAAATAGTTTAGGTCTTAATTTCCTATTCCCCAAGAGTTGTTGCCATGCAGCTTATTATTACGTTGATAGTTATAATTATAAAGATTGAGATGATAGATTAGATATAGATCAAGCCTGCTCTCTTTCTCTTCCCCTTAACCCCCACCCTCCCTTTTGCCTCCCCAGGTGAGGCTAAAACCCACTTCATGCAGTCCCAGTCCTCTGACATACCCAGAGACAGAGCACGCCCAAAGCACATCAAGCCCCCATGCAGTGGCGCTTTAAGGTTAAAAGATAGAGATATCTGTTACCAATATAGTCTTTAAAAGAGGAAAAAGAAAGAAAAGAATTTTGCACTTAATATATATATATATATATATATACATATACACATATATATATATATATATATACATACATACATACATATAATCTTCATCAATTTTAGTGCATTAAGATGATATCCCCAGATAATAAACCCAGGTGATGGTGTTAAAGATGTGTCCAAAACAAGCATAACAAGTCTTAATGCAGTAATAGCAATAACAGCAAACCAAGGGTATGATATTGAACAGTCTCATTTAGGGTACACATGAAATAATTAGAAAAAAAAAAAAAAGAGGAGGAAAACGTAATTAAGCACAATAAAACACAAACATTTAGCCCTAGTAATACTAAGTAATGATAAGTAATAAGTAAGTAATAATAATATAAGAATATGAGAATATATGCTGATAAAAACCCGTATTTTAAAACAAATAGATCAGACAGTAGATTATTAATCCTAGCTTTATCATTTACCGCCATGACTCACAATTATGTATCAGAATAGTCCCGGATCAGCTTTCTTAACTCATTTTCTGCCTCCTCCTTGCTAGCGAAAACATAGAAATGCCCTGCCATTCCACTTTCAGTTTTGCCGGATACAGGAGGCCGATTTGACATTGGCTTGCCGTAGCGCTGTTTAATATTATAGAAGGCGGCGTTTGATAGCTGTTGCTGGAGAGAAGTCAGGGAAGACGCAATTGGCAATCTTCATATATAATATCTTCCTTTTTTTCCTGAGGAGTTCCATCACCTCTAACTTAAATGATAATCGTTCAAAACGGACTATAAAAGATCTTGGTCGGGTCTGACGGTGTTTGATCAGCGACGCTGTAAGCGCTGCTATCTCAGATTCTGCTTTAAAGTCGCCCGATTATTTTAGAAAAAGTTCAGTTGCGAATTTCACGGGTTTAAACTTTCTCGATTCTCCGCAAGCCTTCAATTCTGACATTATACCTTCTATTCCCATCTTCTAAAGCAGCCAGTCTGTCTCCAAGTTTTTCTCCGAGTTTTTTACATTCCGAACTGACATTTACTGCTCTTTCCTCGGCACTGGCAGCTAGATGTTCGCTATTTCGATCCGATTCGTGAATGTCTCACTAAGATGCTCCAATCGATCAGCAAGCGTGCTCAGTTTAGCCGAGTTTTTCTCAATGCGCTCTTCAATTTTACCCAGCACCTGTCGGTTCAAGCTGTACCTCTTGACGAAGCCTTTCATTTGCCTGTTGGATTTCCTGTCGCAGACATTCATTGGCCTGTTTCATCTCCTGTTTCAGTCTCTCATGTGCCTTTGCCGTTGCTTTCTCATTAGCCTTCTCGCTTTTCTTTATATCTTGCCTGAGGTCAGCGAGCAACACTTTCAGTTCAGATAGCTCAAATGTGCCTTCTTGTACCGTAGATGAAGCAGCAGACTCTGCTGAAGCCGGTGTCCCCGCTGCTCCAGTCCCGCGTGATTGCGTAACTGAAGCCGCGGACCTCCCGGCCTTTTCCAGTTTCAGGTAATCCTCTCCAATCGGCGAGCTATCCACATCTGCACTCACGATCGCACCTTCGCTCCCCTTTTCGCTCTCAGCAGGCGACGATGTAGCGGACCGTGGTCCCGAGGAGTCTGTACTTTCGCCCATCTGATCCAGGTCTGTCTCTGAGAGGCCGTATCTCGAACTAGGGCTTGCTGATCGCAGCTTGGATGTAGCTTTAGTCTTCGATTCTTTTGGACCCATATTTTTTATATATCACTTTGTAGTTTGTTGTGTTAATGTGTAAAGAAAAAGCGTTTGCAGATTTAACCATGCTGGTTGTTTATCTGAGTATGGATGTATTTATCATCCAAGCCATCCCACCTTGCATTTATCCAGGTGGCTGATGAAACTTTTCTTTTTAGCCAGAATCCATTTGGCCTAATATCTAGACAGTCAGCACCCCTTAAGATGCAATCCACGGTCTAATGAATATACTGTGGCAACTGGAGCACGTTCTGCTGAAGCAAATTAATTTAAGTCTTTTTTGTATGTTGGTCTCTTTCCACCAATGTAGACTTACTAATTGCATGTTAATGAAAACTCTTACATTTGTCTGTGTTTTGTTTTCCTTTTCTGTAGCTACTATTTGTTCATTTTAATTATGGTCATAGTCACGATCATTAATCTAAAATCCCAGAGTTTTCTATTCAACAGACAAGTGACTTTATTTTTGCATTTTGATTATGGAAGAAGAAAAACATCAGGTAGCAGCCACAATCAGTACAATAGAAGCCTCCATCTTTGTTCATTTATTGGTTCAATTTAATTATGTTAGGCTGTTTCCTCTTTTAGTATGTGTGAATACAACAAGTACTCATTTCTTCATATCTCTTGACATACTCAACAGTCATGGCTATAGTCTATCCATGCTTCCATTCTCCCACCTAACTTATTCCATTACAGGATCATGAGGAGGTGCGTAAGGATCTAGGCAACATCAAGAAAGAGAAAGAACCAACCCTCAAGAAGTGTTTACACAAGTGCAGAGCCACTCACCCTGGGTCACATCAGAGACACCACCTAGCCTGTTATCCATGTATGTGGGAGGGAAACCAAAAATGTGATCTGAAAGGCACTGGGTACATTTCATAACGTCGTTGACCAAACCTAAGTTACAAGATCATCCTGGAGCAATTTAGAAAGTGTTTTACTAGATCTGAAGAGTTGGAAATGATGGCTAATTTAATATCTGTTTATTTTTGAAATTGGTTTCATTACATATCTTCCCAGCTCAAAAATGAAAACCTAATGCAAAATCATCACTTGGTATATAGCACATCCACAATTCAACATTGGTTATAACACTAGTATAGCAAAGATATTATTTCTCTTACTGATTTCAGCACCTGTAAATAGGGAGGTTTATTTTTTGAGTGCAGTGCAGAAGCTACTGTATATAAGATATATTGTGAAAATCTATATATTTGCCAGAAGCTCATAAATGAATTTGTTCTGCAAATATTTGTCTTCTAATATGTTTATCATGTGTGTAGTTGGGGATGAAATGACTCACAACCATTGCATAGTCTGTACTTGTAGAGGGTTTGGAGAGTAGTTAGAGTGAGAGCAAGAGTTGTGTTTGTGTATATGGCCTAGAATACTTGTCCTATATACTTTCTTGAGTCTTGCTTCTTTGATTTATGTACCTGTTCATAAAACCTTAAGTGCAAATGCATTATTTTTCACAATCTGACAATATGAAGCTTTCACTGTAAGTTGGGAGCATGTGCTGATAGCGTGTTGCCTCACCCAACACAAAACAGACCACTTGGATTGGGACCCTAGTGCAACAGGTGACACCTCAGCAAAAAAGTGTGTGGCTGGAGTGCCAATCCTGCCACCCACCCTCAGTTTTTCCTGTAAATTGGAGGACCTGCTTGCAGGCTGGATGCAAATTAACTTCATACCTAGGATAAAGCAATCTCAGGTTAAGGGTATTGCTCAAATGCCCAATGAAGTAGATGTCACTTCTGGTATTTATGGGATTCTACCTACCAACCTTCCGATTTCCAGTGCAGATCCCTAGCCTCAGAACCACCATTCTCACTGTATTACATATTGCATATCACTATATTACATCACTTTCACTGTAGGATTACCTAAAAAAAATAGCATGACTATACCACCCATAGAAAAAATAATTATTCTGTTAAAACTCTGTATATTTCAGCAACACTGCTACTGATTTTTTTCTTAACAACACAGTTCTCCAATTCTTATCCAGATGCAATCTGCAACTTCCCCCCACCTAATGCAGCAAAAAGTACACACACATTATAACAGAAGGACAAGGTTATGGCCAGAATGCATTCATACTTTTTGTCAACATCATGATACAGTTGTATCTTTTCCAAACATGTATAGAACAACAGGGAGGATTACAACACTAGTTTTTAGAAATCAGTTTGTTGCGCCAGTCCTGAGGCAGTTAATACATATAATGTGATTTCATCCTGAAGATATAATGTGTGGCCATTCATCATTGGGGAGTTCCACATCCTTTCAAAAAGGGGCTTTATTGCTGTAAACTTGTTACCAGCACCTTAAAAATGTATTAAGTTGCATTACAACAAGTGACAACACAGTGTGTTGGATCCAATAAAATGATCAGGTTTGTGTGTGTAGATAGTGCTTTTTACACTGCAATAACTGCCTGGCACTAAGTACAAAGACAACATTTTGCAAAAGATGTTATCTGCAGCCATTTTTTTTTTTTTAGTTTTTGAGGTATTAATGGGTTATTGAAATAATGATAAGTGCACATAAAGATTAAAGATTATTTCCACACTGAAAAGGAAATGACATTAAAGACACATTTTTTGGCCGTATAGACATTATCAGGATACAACTGAAAAGGCAAGAGCAGGTAACATGTATAGGTGGAAGGAGAAAACAAAGCCAGGGCAGATAAAAGGAGAAAAGTGAGAGTAGGTCAGAAGGTGTAGAGAGAAATTAAAAAGTTAGCTGGTCATTAAGACCTGGATAAATATGTGATCACAGGCTAAGAATGAGCTCTTAGCTTCTTCTGGTTTTCTTCGAAGTGTCTTTGAAGCCCTGTGAAAGAACATGTGCAGTGAGATCAGGGTTGCTATGATAAAGAGACGTGAAGTAATCAACGTTAAGCTTTGTAAGGTCTTTGATCTTAATGGCTCTAACATGTTCCATTATATGGTCTGCAAGCTGTCTTCTTATTTCATCTATTTAGGTGTCTGGTCACTTCTTGCAAGAAATGCAGTAAATAAGATTTTTTTGATTAGCGACAGGTTCACTGATTAATAATGAGTTTACCATAGGGACCTGATACAAGGGTTGTGTTGGTGACATATTTTCAAGTGACACAGCAGCTCCTGTTACAGTTCAGATTGTCTGGTGAGGAATCTGACTCTCCTCTTTTTAATCAGCTGCAGATGAGAATTTTGTGTATATGTTGGTTAAAGGAGATCAAGGGAGGGTAAGTAAAACAGACATCTGTGGAAGGATCAGTTTGCAAAATCGGCACACTTTGTTTGATGACCTGTAGTAAAGAGAGATTTTTAAGGTGGAATGGGAGGGCAAGCGGGATGCAGGTTTCATCTTTGGAGATGCTTTTAATGTGGATGTTGCAAGGTCTACTTGTGGCTTAATTGAGGGCCCTGTCCACAATATGAGAAGGTTGTCCTCAACAAATAAACAAACCCTTCATTCTGAGTGCTAATGATAATTGTAACCTATTCTTATTTTACATGTATTTTTCTTCTCATTTGCACTAGCATAAGGGCTATGTTCTTAACGAGAAATAAAAGAAAATGTTCATTGTTAAAGCACACCTAAAAAAAGTACAGTCATCAGAAATGTTCTTAGTATAAGTGTCACAGGAAGGTTGGACTGTACAAGGGGCATAAAGATTATGCCCTCAGTTTTCACTGATTACAACACAGGATCACATAGCACAAGTCTTAATAATGCACATATATGAAATGGTGACCCAACCCTCCTTCTAAAGCTTTATGACCTACCACAATCAATACATGACACAGTCATCCTCTTTAGTTCTGTTCATGTTAATGTTTAACCTACAATGTTCCACATCTTAAAGAAAATTTAATGTGATATCCAGCTGTGAGGTTTAGTCCCAGAATATGCATCCATCCATTATCCAACCCGCTATGTCCTAACTACAGGGTCACGGGGGTCTGCTGGAGCCAATCTCAGCCAACACAGGGCGCAAGGTAGGAAATAAACCTCGGGCAGGGCGACAGCCCATCGCAGCCAGAATATACAGTAAGCCAGGAAGTTTTACTTATCTATAAAGATGCTACCCCTGGCTAAGAAGCCTTACAGTCTTCCCTCCCTCCTCTACCACTTTAATCAGTTTTCAATCATATGCACCACAAAAGACAGTGTATGTGAATCTCGGGACACGTTTTGATGTTTGACTTTTCCTGTTAGCTATAGAAGAGCCAAGATTTGCAGGTGATACAAGGACCATTGAGGCTGATGGTAATTTTTTTTTCCTACAACAATGAAAACTTTCTCTTTTTTTCAGAAATGTAAGTGCATGAAATTGAAAGGGTGATGGTAAATTTCATGTTGTCAACACAATTTGAACCAGAAAGTACTTTTTCACTTCTGTTAGATCTAAGGCAGGTATGGCTTTTATGTTAAGAAGGGGTTTGCTGTTTTCAAAGTGACCCATAAAAACACCTTACAGAGAGCCATTTTCACTTTGACATTAACTAGTCTTGTTCTATTGATCAGTGTGTCAAAAAACCCAAATTAAATCCACTGTGAATTACTGTTGTATAAAAATAAAACATTAAAATTTCCAAGGAGTTGAATACTTTTTACAGACACAGTATTCATATGTCCACAGTGCTGTCAAGTGCTGAATGCCATGAAACACAGCGTAATACTGTCTAGACTTGCATTCCAGGTTCATGGCTTTGCTAAGACAGAAGAGCTGCTGGAACGCCTTTCACACGTTGTCTACAACGATTGTAAAGTGGTGCTCCCAAAATGCAGCTGGAGCTAATCTGTCTTAGTGTGATACTGTTCTTAAAGAAAAGTTCAATATTTTGACTCATCCTGCTTACTATGTCTCAGTAAGTGAGAGACAATTCAATTCATAAGATAGCTTTCTCTGAATACCACTTTTGTGTGTGAGTAAACCATCTCAGTGATGCACTATAATAAATAAAAATATAAATCTCAGCTGAGTGATGAACACCAGTGATGTCTGCCATACTGTGGATATAACTTCAGAAAGTGTATCGGATTTTGAGAGGCTTGTAAAGCTCATTGTTCACACTTAGAGCATCCATCCGCTGTCTGCAAAGCAGACAGAGAAGAAAGGAATAATCAGAGTAAATTGACATGTTTGTGAGGTCAAGCACTTTATTTTACTTTTACTCTCAAACAAAATACATTTATTATGATGTGAAAACATGCAGTATGAAACTGTAAATAATTTTTTCTTTTCATTTTTAGATAAAAGTATTATGTTACTAGTTTTGATAAGAAAAGTATATCTTCCATTTGTCATCAAAGTATGCATTCTGGCCAAATGGAAAAGATGGTTCATTTTCACATTATGAATAACCATTTAGCTTATTAATGCAGCTAAGGCTAAAAAAAATAATGCTGAAAATAAAATGTAAATACTTAAGCAGATATTTTACAATTTGCATCATTACATCTGGTAAAAAAACAAAAAAAACAGAAAAAGTAGATGATGTCAAATATACCATAAAACATAACTCATTTATGTTTACGCTTTATGCCACATTTAAGATTATCTAACTTAATTTAAAATTAAGACTTTAGTTGCTCAAGTTACAGACACTAATTATCAGAAAACTGTGAACTTGTTTTAAAGTATACACATAACTCCTCCTGGTCTTAATTAAAAGAGGCTACACATATAATATCAAACGTAATGGAAACACATAGTATGGCCCCACACCCAGTATTTAACAACCAGTGTGTACCCTATGCCTAAATCTTTGTCCACTGCTATTACAGTAGATCATAATTTGTTGTGAAATAATGATGCATCTCTGTACACATGAAAGTAAATATATTTTCCAATTATATCTCTGTGTCAAGTGTGCAGTGCAAAAATAGTTAAGGTCTGAGTGTTGAGACCTACAGGATACCATATCTAACTTCTGAAGGCAATGATGGAGTACTGTTACCATAGTTTCATACATTTTGAAACTGTTTTGATCAATATGAACAGAACTATATAGCCCAAAGTAATTTTCAACCTTATCTAACAGAAATTAATGGTCAGTGGTTCCATTGGCTTAGTATAAATCTAATTGTATCATTTCTCTCATCAGTAAATATTATAATGTCACTTACAACATAAGTTACTGCTAATGCCGCAGTGTGACCAGACTGCAACTTCTCATTTAGAAATTGTTCATTCCTAATCATTCCTGTTGTGAATAAGTGAATGGAGTTTTTCACTGTTATTAGCATATGTATTTACAAATGTGAAGAAATGGAAATATTGCTATATAATGCAACTTCTGTATATTTTATTTATAGGAAGACACTGGACCAGATGGGAATGCAGTTGTAATTCAGGAGCGGCGACTACATGTTGGTGTTCACAATGGATGGACATTTGTGGCCAAGCCACAGGTGGTGGTAGTTGAGCCAGTAGCAGAGGGGCTTTCCCGTGGAAGGAGTGGCAGTTTTTCCATTAGACGAAACTCAGTTACTCAGAGCAGGTAATCTAGCAGAGCAAACTGTACAAAAGAAAAAAATTACTTTTGTGAGCAATATGTAAATCCAGTTAATGTGTAGTCAGGTGTAACTGTGCTGCTTATTTTTAAGAAAAAAGATAGTAAATTGTTTTCAGGTTTACCAAAAATGTAAAATTAGTCCAAGTAGAACCGAAAGAATAATGATTTGAGATTTCCAATCATATAATTGTTACTAAGTATGAATTCAGATTAGTCTTGGACATTTTTGACTGTTTTCTTGGCTATTATTTTGCAAACTTATGAAATTGAGTTTTTTTTTTTATATCATACATTCTTTAAAAATGTTTTGTTTAATTACTTGTTGAATTACTTGAAATCACTCCTTGGATTATACTGTAGTGAGAAGTTAAGCAAAATAACACCTTTTATTGGCTAACTAAAAAGATTACAATATGCAAGGTTTTGAGGCAACTAATGTCCCTTCTTCAGGCAAGGTGCCTTGCAAGTTGCCTTAGATTTTGCCTGAAGAAGGGACCTAAGTTGCCTCAAAAGCTTGCATATTGTAATCTTTTTACTTAGCCAATAAAAGGTGTAATTGTGCTTGACTTCTCACTACATCCATAATGGCTAACACGTTAATTAAAACACCCTAGTACTTGGGATATACTGAATTTTATTCAGTTTTCTAAATAATAATGTTTAGGGATTTTCTGTATTGATTATTTTCCTTTCTGTTGTCCCTCTGACAATACTAGCTCTTCTGGTCAGCAAACAATGCTACTACTAAGAAGTCAGCTTCACCTTAATGAGATGGTGAAACACCCTGCATTTGTGATTACCTTTCAGCTTGAATATGTCTTCTCAACTGTAACAGGTGGCGACATCAAGGTAAGGTAATGTTTATAGAAATGCAAAAATCATTGTAATATTTGAAAATTGTGGAAATTATTCATTCTGTAATGATAGGAACCATTTAATAGATCATCTATATGTTCTATGTAATTAGTAGCATTTCATCAGCATGCCTCCTATTTCCATATTTTCAACACTAGCATACCTACATGTTTTCAAATTACTGTATTGTATTAGAATTTAGAATTTAAGAGAATAAAACAGTCCCTGCCATTGGAATTTAGGTTTTTAAACCACTCTTTGGGCTGAAATGGTGCATTATACATTGCTGCTACAGTTTGGAAGATGCCCTAAGCTTTACTGTTTCATGCTTTTAAGACTTGTTGTTTACCTCTTTAAGAGTGGTTAGGAAAAAGTTATTAATCATCTAGAGGAAATATGAGGTTTAATTCTAGCTGCAAGGAAGGTAAGGTCAAGGCAGAAAAAATGGTTTCACCTCCTCATTCTCTGTCCCAAAGGTATGGGAAGGGAGCACAGTATCTGTAGGTGGTGATCAGTATTGCTACTAAGACTGTTCTGGCTGCACAAAGTTTTCATTTTATGTTCCCTTATGTGCAGAGTTGTGTACTGCATAATAAAAATATTGAATAATTGTTTATTATTAACATTAAGTCTCTAATGACATTGATAATACTGATATCAGCTACAATACATATTATTTATAGTTACATTTTATTTGAAATTGTTAACAGTTTATAGAAGCTGCTTGTTGTTTTTTCCCCTAAGATGAATAAATACAATCTAATCCTTTTTCATATTTTAAATGTAGTTTAATCCTTTGAATATTTTCAAGATGGACAACTTTTAATTTAGTTCTCCTAGGATAAAACTTAGCTTAAAAAACTTAGACGCGCTATAGCTCGAATGTTATTTATATAGGGAAGAAAGTACAGTGTCAGGTGCTCATTCAGTGTAATAGGAACCATAGCACAGAGAGGTGTGTACACTGCAACAAGTACACGTGTTGTAAATGTAGGAAGGGTGTGTGGGAATTGTTAATATTTGAATGTGATGATTTTATATAGCATGGATTGGAAATCAGCAGTTCTTAGCATTGCACCACGCAAGCTGTCGTATTAACTGCCTACTGTAACTTGCTTTATTTTTTCTTGACTTATAGTCTAGTATAAAAGTGCACTTGTTTTGTTATACTTGTACACCAACATATGTTTCTGTGTTTGAGTGACACGGGCATGCTCAAAAAATAGACGTGTAATGACATGGAAAGTGCACCCAGGCACTTCAGTTCGCAAGCATTGGTACGAGAATACAGTCACAAGTACACTGCAGAGCTACAGCGCATCATTATGTGAAAACAGCAGTGTCAGATTGTGGGGGGGGGGAGGTAGGGAAGGATCTTGAACACGACTGAGAGAATGAAAAGTGAATAAAAAAAAAACCAACCTTTACAAGTATCATAAATTACACTGGCTGTTACACACTGAAATCAAATTTATGTTTTTATTTTAAAATAGTAAGGATAAGAGCAGTTTACTTCTCCAAAATGAATTGTGTGGGATCGAACTCATGACCTTTTGATTATTATTCAGCAGCTGATACCATTACGCTACCATGGCAGTTGTGATAAGTATATGTCAATGTGGCATGCTAAGGCGGCTTTTTTTCTGCAGTTATATTTTTTAATAAAAGCATACTTGTTCTGTTATATTTGTACCTTTTGTGAAAGTGTTTCTTTGATAGTTGGACTTCAGGCTTCATACATTATATAGTTTATGACTACATTTTGTCATTTACTACTACAATATGAAATACGTTTCTGTTTTAAAAATGTGTTTACACGGATTACTGTAGAAACAGAACACACGTGAAATGCATGTATTCCAAATAATGATCTATTATTTCCACTCTAAAACTCCACTTCACTCCCAGATAATCAATCAAGGCATGAGCTGGGAGAAGTTTGTGCATTGTCTAAGTCGGTGGGGGGATGGAATAGCCGGTTACCTGCAACTTTTCTTTATCAGCACATTTAGATTAACAAAAGACGCTGGCAGAGAGGTGAGAACGGTTTTAAGAAGCAATTTAAGGTGGGATGGCTCTGGTAATTCTAGTGTTAAGCAAGGTTCTCTGTTCTCCTGCCATATTTTCAGTTATTCTCTTCCAAAAAAGACATGATAAACGAATCATTGTAAATACAGACCACTCTTTCAAGTCATCATCAGGAAACCGAATGTCAGAAGGGAGCACACATTCCCCTCTATACAATAAGGACAAAGTCTATAATGTCAACAAAAGGCTGAAGTGATTAAATTGTTTCTATTTTTGTGATCAAATGAACATATAACAACAAATAAATCTTAAATAGTAATCACTGGTTACAAAGGAGGATTATAGAATAAGATTAAAGAACCTCCATCAACACTTCACCAACATCCCCTCCTGCTCTGTTTAGAAATAACTAAGCACAATGGATAATGATGCCAATGAGAGAGGTGCAACTCACATGACATGCCCTGAGATGTAGAAATTAAGGGATAAGTGATTTGTGGTGATATTGACCCATCTGCCTTTGGGTTACCTCACTAAAGAATACCATTTAGCAATGTTTGGAATCAGAAAACCCATTAATCCTAGTAGATGGGAGCTGAAGGAGAACAAGATTGAAAAACAGGATTTCCATCATAAGATTTCAAGTGACAGGCTTGAACTATTTTAGCAGATATTGATATAGAGAACAGTCTATTTGTTGGAAACAAGAGGACGTAATCCAGAAAAAATTGAGGTAGAAGAGCAATGTGGATATGTGGAAAAATAGATGGAAGATGAGCTATTATAGACTGAGAAGAAAACTGTCACTCCCAAAACATACAGTATGTGATAAAATTGCCTGGGGTAATTGCAGTACCACAGTGGCAGTGACAGTTTTTCACCAAACCCATGGCATAACGTCTGTGAGGGGTGAGATATAAATGTTAAACAAACGTAACAAACTATCTACAGCATACACTACCATAAAGTCATGAAAAAACGGCAGAGTTTCTGTGGCTACTTGCATTCTCACACTATTGGCCCACCCACCATACATAAACCATTTCAGGGCTATCCACCCAAAAATCCTTCCCAGACCAAACAAATCCTATCCCTGCAAAAATCCTTCTCTAATATTCCAGAGATCTCCTAAAAATCTCTAGCCACTTCCTTCACCCTACTTCCCACACAAACAACAAAAATATAAAATCCTTGGACAAGTAACCTAATTTTATCACCTGGCATTATGAGAGCAATGAGATGCAAAGCACCCCAAACAAAGCCCCCACCCCCACCAACCATTGTAATCAAAAATCTATTTTAACTACAAAATCCCAAAGGTAATAATATGTTGGTACTGAAAATGTAAATTGAAATGTACAAGAAACTACTGTATTAAAAAAAGTGTCAATAGGAGAGTTCATTAGATTAAAACCTCATAGACAAACAGCTATAATAACAGTAGCACAAAAATACACTAAAGTTACAGTCAAAGCCTTACATTATTTTTATAATTCCAAGTAAAAAATTTTAAACTGAGAAAGCAGGATGTAACTTGGAATGTTTTGATTTTGGAGTACAGCATAAAGGAATGAAGGCCAGCATCTTTCACCCTCTACGTGACTGGGTTCACAAATTTTCTTTTCTGAGATATGTCCATGCTTCAGTTGGGAAAGTACTTGATGTTCACTCATTCATGTTTGATATTGGGTGTCTTATGAGCTTCCTTTATCACACGCTCTGTATGCATCTCAAAAATCGGATGATGAGCATACATGTCCTTGATAAGTCTGTTCTGCTTGAACACACTCTGGCTTCTAGATTGGAGAAACTTAAGATAGGCTTTTTCATGGGGTCAAAGGCTTCAGAATGGGTTCAGCTCACTGAGTGTGACATTTCAAGTGATGTACTGTTAATGTATCTTCTTCCAGTGCTTTAAAATAAATAGCAATTGACTCAAATCAATTTTTATTTGTCACATCTAAATTATACATAGTATAATATAGTAGCTGTGAGGAGTGTATTAGGAAACAGAACAGCATAGGCAGAACGGACCACCAGCACTAGGCCATGACTGACAGGAGTCCATGTGAAGTTGGCACAATTGTTTCTTCTAATTCTACTGTGGGGGAAAAAAACAGTTTTGCAGAGATGTTGGGTTTTTTGGCTCTATTGAATTGAGACTGGCATATTTATCACTCTACTCGGGTTAAGATTTCTCACTGGAAAAGACCACAAGATTTTGCCACTATGCCAGTTCTGGTAGCACATCATTTAAAATATGCCTAGCACAATGATAATTGCTTTTGGTCAATTTATGCAGGTACTAGTTGAGAATGGGGTAATTTTCTTTTTAAATGTAGCATAGTTCCTCATCAAAGCTCACTTTACTTTTTTAATGGCCAAAATGAAACAGACTTGTATTCTGCAACCTAACCAATTCCCAAGTCTTCCATGAGTACTTAACAGTGCTCATAAAAATGTGGAACAGATTGACTCGGGATGACAGCCACACCATTGTGTTTTCCTGGAACAGAACTGTTTATTTGTTGTTACAGTAGCTGCACTGTTCCATACTGATCCATCAGTTTAAGAATCCTTGAAAAGACAGCATGTTAGAAACACTCCTCCAGATTTCTAAATATCAAATAACGAACAAGTATTTTGTAAATTGAAATGTCAGTACTTTCATTGGCTGCCTGAGTATGGAATAGCAGTCCTTTCAAGACCTTGAACAATCCTCATTTTATAACTGAGTTTATGTATTCAATAATTTCAAATGCATAATTTTTGCTTCTCCTTTTATCTCAAATTTATCATTTTTAGCAACATGACTATGACTCTCATGAACTGACAATATGGATAGATTAATTTTATGGCAAGGAGGACATTTATCAATGAGAATTTTTACATCATGAGTAACTAATTGCCTTTTAGACAATTAATTTTTCCTTGGTGGGCTGGCGCCCTGCCCGGGGTTTGTTCCTGCCTTGCACCCTGTGCTGGCTGGGATTGGCTCCAGCAGACCCCCGTGAACCTGTGTTCAGATTCAGCAGGTTGGAAAATGGATGGATGGACAATTAATTTTTCATTTTTCAATCTTTGGGTGTTTTGCTTATTAATGTTCTTAATTATTCCTCAGTCCTAATTGCATAACTTAATAACAGGAAATATTTTTATTTTAAACAAATGATAGTTTAGGTAACGTACTTTCCATTCGCTTCAGAGATTGCCACAATTGGATTTTGCTTACCAGCAGATGGTGCTCATAAATTTCTCCAAAAATGATCTGTTTTTTACCGAGTTTATTGGCTCAACAGACCTGAGCAGTTTTTGTGCAGCTGTTCCTATGCTATGAAACAACTTTTATTCTTTAGACCATTACCTCTGTTGCATTCTTCTAGCAGTGCTTTGACATTTTAATGCTTAAAATGTTTGAATCCACAAGGATTCTTGTGCTTGAGTTCATCGTAAAGTAGGGATCTAATTGAACTGGAAGTCAATAATGACCAATGGCAACTAACAGTGTTAATTGGTGGCATGTTACAAGCCACAAAAAAATCTACATTGCTTCCAGTTGATTTTACAGTGGAAAGATCAGAAGATATTTTAGTTTGTGAAATAAAAGTTAGTTATTGAAACATATGCACATTGTATTACACTAGTTACATCATACAAAGTTTCTTATCATCATTGGCTGCTTCCAGTTTCTAGCCGGATACAAGGCAAAATGAACCATACTAAATTATAAGTAAGCATGGTAAGCAAAAACACATGCAATTGTCCTATAGATAGATCATTAATTTCCAGCATTGCGTGTGAGGTTTGCCATTTTAAACTCCTTTCTTTATCAGCTGAGAAGCTGAAGGCAGCTTCCATTGTCATACATTATATAAAAAATATAGCTTCCTGCTGACATCCTGACGTAGGTGCCCTAGGTTACTTGAAAACATTACATAGTAAACTTTGCCAAATGTGCTTAATTACTTTAAGATCTACAATTCAAACTTCACAACTATAAAAATATCATAACAAGACAAAGTAATCGCCGCAACATTGCACTTTAAGAAATCATTGGGAAACATGGGAAATGTTGAATATGCACAGCTGCACTGCCATATATATCTTAGATAGAACATTGTTTGTGATCACTAATATTAGAAAGATGATTAAAATTATTCAAAGCCCATTAAAACTTTTGCTAGTTGATACTGGTTAAAATAGCAGAGTGAAGAGTGAGTGGTAGAGAGTTATCTTTTTAGCTCATTTTGAAGTATTGTGCATGTGTGAACTACAACCAATCAAAACATTGTGTTGGCATTGAAGCATAAAAGTACAGTTTAATTGCTGTTGTCATCTGAGAGGATGACAGGCATGAAAAAAAAATTGTTTTTGGGGCACTAACCCAGATGTCTCCATTTACTTAAAGGAAACACAAATACAAATGCTCAGACACATTAAAACAGATCAAAACTGTTGCCACCAAATTACACGGGCTGACAAAATGTAGGTGTTTCTTTCTAAGTTACAAAGGAGCTCATTCTTTCTGATTGCTTGGTCATGAAATGACACTTCCTTCAAGGTGGTCATGCTTTAATGGTCCAGGGACTGGAAGGGGTGGAGTCAGTTTCCCCCACTGGGTGTTTTCCCTATACTGTGAAGAAAAAGGAAGACTAGACAGTTGCAGTAGCACCCCCTCTCAGTCCGGGGTGGAACTACATACCTGGGAGGGACGTATATGTGTGACACCACCTCATCACATACTGAACCTGAGAATGTGCTCATTGATTAAAGACATGTTTCAGATTAATTTTAAGTGAAGTTGTGTATCCATGTATCCACTGCACATTTAATCAGCTGTAGCAGTGAAGCTGCTGAGACCTTTCCTGGTAGCACTGGGGAAATGACAACAACCCAGCTCTGGATACAAGTAATGTTGGTCGCTAAAGAAAATCACAAACTTTTCATCAATTAGAAAAATGTACTCACTTTCACATAAACTTGTCAGTTATCTACAGTTATGTAAAAACTAGCAAAATACCTGCGCTTCGCAGCGGAGAAGTAGTGTGTTAAAGAAGTTATGAAAAAGAAAAGGAAACATTTTAAAAATAACGTAACATGATTGTCAATGTAATTGTTTTGTCACTGTTATGAGTGTTGCTGTCATCAAGGATTTGATTATCATTATTTCTTTCAATCAGGTTCGTGTCTGGAGGATGTGTTGTGTTCAAGTTACATTCCGTGTTTGTCAACCATTGTAAAGATAACAGGTTTCATTCATCGAAGTGTTCACTACCCAAATCGGTACTCATGAATCTAAGATGTTTAACAGGAATTCCCGGTATTAACACTAGAATTACCAGAGCCTACGAAAAAACTCGTAATTCCGTCCCACCTTAAATCGCTTCTTAAATCCCTTCACACCTCCGCCAGCCCTTTGTCTTCTAAATGTGCTGATAAAGAGAAGCTTGGAGCAGCCGGCTATTCCATCCCCCCACCAATTTAGAACGTGCACAAACTTCTCTCAGCTCATGCCTTGATCGAGTATCTGGGAGTGAAGTGGAGTTTTAGAGTGGAAATAATAGATCGTTGTTTGGAACACACGCATTTCATGTCTGTTCCGTTTCTAAAGTAATCTGTGTCAACACATTGTTAAAACAGAAACGTTTTTTTATATTCTAGTAGTAGATGACAAAATGTAGGCATAAACTATATAGTGTATGAAGCCTGAAGTCCAAATAGCAAAGAAACATTTTCACAAGAATAACACAATTGCGCTTTTATTCAAAAATATAACTGCAGAAACAAAACGCTGCCTTAACATGCGACATTGACAGCAGTTTATTGTAACTGCCTCCGTGGTTCAATAGACTCAGCCCCCGCTTGGGAATCAAGAGGTCACGAGTTCGATCCTGCGCCCCTCCGTTTTGAGAAGTAAACTGCTCTTAGTCTTACTGTTTTAGAATAAAAGCATACATTTGATTTCAGTCTGTAACAGCCAGTGTAATTTATGATACTTGTAAAGGTTAGCTTTTTTTTTTTAATTCACTTTTCATTCTCTCAGTCGCGTTCAGAATCAATCCATACAACCCCATCTGATACGGGTTGTTTTCACTAAAGACGCGCTATAGCTCTGCAGTGTACCACGATGCATACTAACGCCAAACCCCAAACCCCACACTTTTATTCAAGTGCACTTTTTCCATCGCCTTTTCCTGTAAGAAGCAATGTACACACTTCTCTCTATGCTGTGGTTTCTATTACACACCTGAAAGAAAGAGACAATATATGTGAAAATATAATCGCACTAATGCAATATTATTTGAAAACGAACAGCGTCAGATCGGGTGTGAATTTATGCAGGAACTGGAAATTCTCTGATGCGGGACCTTCCCCAAGGGAAGAAAGTACAGTGTCAGGTGCTCATTCAGTGTAATAGAAACCATAGCACAGAGAGGTGTGTACACGGCAACAAGTACACGTGTCGTAAATGTTGGAAGGATGGTCCTTGGGTGTGTGGGAACTGTTAATATTTGAATGTGATGATTTTATATAGCACGGAATGAAAATCTGCACTTTTTAGCATTGCACCATGCAAGCTGTCATATCAATCGTTTACTGTAACTTGCTTTCTTTTTTCTTCGGTTATACAGGTAGTTTTGAATAAAAGTGCACTTGTTTTGTTTGCGAAATGAAGTGTCTGCGTGCACTTTTCGTGGCATTACACGTGTATTTTTTGAGCATGCCCGTTTGAGCAGTATAAAAGTATTGAAAAGTATAACAAAACAACGGGCAGATGGGGAGTGTGTGATGATTGCATATAGCGCCGAACTTACTGCTCTTTACTATTCTCTCCTCTGCATGCCCTGGAGTACAAAAGAAACAGAATACAGACGTGCTATAGCTCTGCGTTGTACCACGATGCATACTAACGCCCCCCCACCCGGTTCTGACACACAGACGCTGGCGAAGCTGCCTTCTTCGTATCTCACCGTCACTTGATTTTCTTTTTATTCAGTTTTATTGAGTGTTCCTGCCAGTCCCGCATGTTGCTGTATGCTGGATATTTTCACATATATTGTCTCTTTCTTTCAGGTGTGTAATAGAAACCACAGCATAGAGAGAAGTGTGTACATTGCTTCTTACAGGAAAAGGCAATGGAAAAGTGCACTTGAATAAAAGTGCACTTTTGTTATACTTTTACACCAATATATGTTCCTGTGTTTGAACGACACGGTCAGATGGGGAGTGTCTGATGATTGCATATAGCGCCGAAGTTACTGCTTTTTACCATTCTTTCCTCTGCATGTCCTGGAGTACAAAAGAAACAGCATACAGCAACATGCGGGGACTGGCAGGAACACTCAATAAAACTGAAAAAAAAAGGAAAAGCAAGTGACGGTGAGATACGAAGAAGGCAGCTTCGCCAACGCTTGTGTGTCAGAACCGGGGGGGCGTTAGTATGCATCGTGGTACACTGCAGAGCTATAGCGCTCTTTAGTGAAAACAGCCTTGTCAGATGGGGTTGTATGGATTGATTCTGAATGCGACTGAAAGAATGAAAAGTGAATTAAAAAAAAAGCTAACCTTTACAAGGATCATAAATTGCACCGGCTGTTACAGACTGAAATCAAATGTATGCTTTTATTCTAAAATAGTAAGACTAAGAGCAGTTAACTTCTCAAAACAGAGGGGCGCAGGATCGAACTCGTGAGCTCTTGATTCCCAAGCGGGGGCTGAGTCTATTGAACCACGGAGGTAGTTACATTAAACTGCTGTCAATGTCGCATGTTAAGGCGGCTTTTTGTTTCTGCAGTTATATTTTTGAATAAAAGCGTAATTGTGTTATTCTTGTGAAAATGTTTCTTTGCTATTTGGACTTCAGGCTTCATACACTATATAGTTTATGCCTACATTTTGTCATCTACTACTAGAATATAAAAAACGTTTCTGTTTTAACAATGTGTTGACACAGATTACTGTAGAAACGGAACAGACATGAAATGCGTGTGTTCCAAACAACGATCTATTATTTCCACTCTAAAACTCCACTTCACTCCCAGATACTCAATCAAGCTGAAGTTCGTGCACGTTCTAAATTGGTGGGGGGATGGAATAGCCGGCTGCTCCAAGCTTCTCTTTATCAGCACATTTAGAAGACAAAGGACGCTGGAGAGGTGTGAAGGGATTTAAGAAGCAGTTTAAGGTGGGACGGAATTACGAGTTTTTTCGTAGGCTCTGGTAATTCTAGTGTTAAGTTGTGGATTTGCCTGCGAATATTTAGTGGCAGCGTGTCTATGAACTTGTGGATTTGCCTGCGAGTATTTAGCGGCAGCATCTCTATTAACTTGTGGATTTTTCTGCGAGTATTTGGCAGCAGCGTCACAAAGTTGTTTACGTCTATCTGCATCAGAAAATGTACCATGATGTCTGACTCGCCTCCTTTTTACTGTTTTCTTACAGCTTGGATTGCTGCTGT
The DNA here is from genome assembly GCF_016835505.1 of Polypterus senegalus. Taxonomy (NCBI): domain Eukaryota; kingdom Metazoa; phylum Chordata; class Cladistia; order Polypteriformes; family Polypteridae; genus Polypterus; species Polypterus senegalus. The sequence goes on from NC_053159.1 coordinate 49,474,071, forward strand.
CATAATCGGTTTGAGTTTCATGGTTTGTTTCAATTACGATAGTATTTGCAGGACTTGTTATGTTGAAGTGACATTCGGCATCTGTCAAGCGCTGTAAGCATACAACTGGTTTCATTGATAACTTCACATCCAGCTTTTGAGAGTTGAAACATTCATAAACATCAAAGTGTCCATTACTCAAATTATCACCTGTGAATCTAAGATGTTTATGAGGCACTGGCGGTTCTCCAAAGGTGTAAAATATTTGGCCATTTCGGTACACTTGAAAGTGACAACCGAACAATTCAGCGGCAGCCATCAACTCACATGCAGAACCATAGGTGAAGGGCTTAAGCATTTCACTCTTATAGTGCTCCTGTGTAGTATAATTATCTCCTGTACCGTCATCACTCCACACCTTGAACCTGTCCCAGTCATTCAATACATAAGACACAATGTCCCTTCGGATATCAAGAGTGAGCCTGATATGGCCGTGCAATATGTAACACAGAGAATGGAAAAGGCAGGTGGCATCTCCGGGCATGGAAACCACTCAGTAAGTGACAGTTCTTTGATCGATGGTGATCACCTCGATAGACATGTTAATGGGGGTACGGTTGGAATGATAAAGGAAATGGGTACCTGAACAGTAAACTAAGTCTAAAATACCTACACAATAACTATAATCGTAATAAATGAACAATATAACAGTGGAGAAGCCGTGGATTAAATAAAAAGGCTGCAGTTATCAGCGGGGAGACATGAATACCGTGGCGAAGCAAGGAAGGGAATGAAGAGACCGGAGCGACAGACGGCCTTATATGGGCAGGCAGCCAATTACATGGGAGGCGTGGGGATGGGGGATGCAACGCCGCCTCACATGGCGACCGAGCTGCAGGCTATGGACGTATATATGTACATAAGTAGGATTCAGTTATGACTGTTACGTGTAGGATTTCGAAATGAAACCTGCTTAACTTTTGTAAGTAACCTGTAAGAAATGAGCCTGCCAAATTTCAGCCTTCTACCTACATGTGAAGTTGGATAATTAGTGATGAGTGAGTCAGTGAGGGCTTTGCCTTTTATTAGTATAGATGAGTAAGATCTTTTTTTTTTTTTAGTGCTAAATGTCCCCATGTGGGGATATGTGTGAGTTTAAGATAGACAGCCAGCTCATCCAGGATTGTTTTTTGCCTTCCATCTAATGTATCAGCTCCTGCAGTTATGAATTGTGGATTTCTGAGAAATACACATGATTTCTGTGCAAGTGCCATCATATGTAATTACTGTTAAGTATAATTCTGTAAAAATATCTTCTATTAATTATTAACTAATGGTTATACAAAATGACTTTCTATTGGTGGCACCACCTCCTTAAAACATCTTCCTGTACAACTGGTCTGGCCTCATCTTTTTTATCTAATATATACTGTGCTTATATCATCCTTGTAAATATGTGAGAGCTTAATTAATAAATGACTTGATTTGTCCTCTTCCTAAATTCATCTGCAGTTTTTGATATTTGTACTGCTCTCACTACCTACTTTATTTGTTGAGATTACTGTTTGTTGGTGATGTGATTGAACTTGTGACCTTGTCGTAACCTGCACAAATTAGTCTATCTCCTGTATATATGGATTGTGCACTTAAAAGCTTAGGTGCTCACTGGTGTTGGATAAAAAATACAGGCATCCACAAAATTTTGGTTTTGTGCATTTCCCCACAGAGCTCATTAGGTAGTAAGAAGCTAATTTCTCCTAGCAGTTCTTACATTTCTATACTGATTATTGGATGTTAACCTTTCACTAGTGTGACACGTTGAAATATAGTTTCTCTTGGTTATTTACCCTTTTACTTGCCCTCAGGAAATTGTTTTTTGTTTACTTTTTTCCCCTTTGGTCAATTCATGACTGACAAGCTTGCCTATTACTAAGCCTTATTATCTCAGTTTGTCTACTCATGTTGGTCTTAGGATGATTATTGACTTTTTTAGCCTTTAAGTTATTCATTTCTTGTTTTGGGATTATTCTTGACACTAATGCTTCACCCTAACCCTAAATATTTACTTAGCCTCTTTCTTAAATCATAAGATTAATGAAGGTTAATACAACAGAGAAAACTGTAGGTAAAAGCAATTGAGTAAATAAATAATCCCCACAGTGACTTTGGAGTGTGAAAGCAATGGAATTACTGTATATGACATGATGCTTGAAAATTGTTGCATTGCAGATGTGTACCAATACTGTAAGCATTCTGGAAGATTATGAGTGTGCTTTTGAGGCTCAGCTATGTTTGCATTGAAATCCTTAATGACATATTTGTCAACTCCTCATTTACTTTTATTAAATTATCCTTTATATACTTCAATAATATACAAGAACATTTTTATGTCTTGCACTTCTTAGAAGTACGTGTACCCAGACTTTGAGGTACATTCACCATACATGCTATGTGTGTTGAAGCACTTTTTAAAAATAATGTGCTTAAAGAAAAAGATATTAAGAATTTAAAGAATTAAATTTTAGAATAACGGAAAAAACTGGCTTGACAGCCTTTTGTTTGTAGTTAGCATGTTTTTCTCATGCTTGTGTGGTTTATTCTCTGCTGGGAAAAGAATCTTAGATGCTTGACTTCTTAGATACTTGAGACCTTCATTTGGACGTCATCATTTGCACATCTCTTTTATAATTTAACTACTCTCCTACTGTTTACTGTGTTTTTTTTAAACTTTTGTTATTTATCTCATTTGTATTGAATGGTGTTTTACAGTTTAAGCTGCTCCAAAGCTTACCATGTTAAGTTCTAGTACATTAAGTACTGGCAACTAAAAGTGATTCTGATACTTAGAGTAATCTGACTTTACCATTGTCTACATATTCAGATGCTGATTAGATTTGTAGTGGAATGAAAAGAATATCAATTGCTCAGTGAAATAATTAACAGAAGAGAAAGCCTATGCTGGTATCTCAATGTGGGAGCAGCTTCTATAGGGTACAGCGCATTTCAACTAAGAGAAGAAAGAATAGTAAGAGGAAGGTTTCTAACAATTCTGGCATAAATTCCCAGGTGGGCTCAGAATTTGAGCAAAGGAAACTGTTGCAATAGTTCAGCAGGAAATACAGTCTTGCAGACTGGATGCACAGTCTCTATCAGTTTAGTTGAATAGTCTGAAAAATTACCTTTCTTTTTCTCCTGTAGTCCAGAATTTTAAAATTTAATTCCTTTCTAATTAAAACTGAGTACCCATTCATTTTAGCCATAATTGAACATTCAGTCTTAAATTATTTATCAATGCACCTGGCTACATCTTTGGATTTCAGTTAAATCTGTTATAATAGATCAGGAAGGTGACAAAAAATCAGACAGAGGATGTTAAGGCTCAATACTTTAAGTGAACGGTCACAGAAAAAGGCATTGGAGAGGTTAGTAGAGTCAAAAATAATAAGTTTTAAGCTATAAAACAAAAAAGTCTTCAGAACATAGAACATATTTCTATACCTCAGGATAACGACATCCACTGATCCAAGCAACTGTAGCCTTTTAACCCCTTACGTGACACAGAGTCCACAGTGCTTCTACAAGTAGACCCATATTACAAGCCACATTTACAGGAATATGTTTAAATCTCCAGCCATCAATCTTACCTAACAACAAGTAGAAGGGAGTAGAGGGTTCAACCAATGATCCAAGTAATCTTTGTCCTGAAATACTAAATTTTTAAAGGTTTACATCACAAACAATTTGGAATTTCAGAAAAAATATCTACAGGTTAGAGGACCCTGTTTTTTTTTTTTCAATCCTGCTATTTATTCTACATTTCTACATTCTATAAAGCATGCCCAACAGCTCTTGCAATTAATGTACAGAGTAGAATGCGTTGAGCTAATTGTGGAAATGTTAACTGTCTAAAACCTTGAGACTTTTAGAGGCAATATATGCAGTAATCAGAATTATTTCAAATGATGCCCCTAACTTCAGTATTTAATTCCTTGTACTTTAAGAGGTTTTTGGCATTATTATTAGTAATAAAGGAGTCACAAATGACTGTCAAATAGAAAGTATCCTTTAAACCACGGGTGTCGAACTCCAGGCCTGGAGGACCACAGCGGCTACAGGTTTTCATTCGAACCCTTTTCCTAATCAGTGACCTGTTTTCACTGCTAATTCACATTTTAATAGCCCTGTTAGAAGGATTCAGTCCTCTGAATTGATTAGTTTCCTCATTAAAATGCAGCCAAACAGAAATGAGACATGAAACGAGCCACCAGATGACCAGCTAAACTGGGGCTTCAAACTCCAACCAGTTTCTTAATGAGAAGCCAATTCTTGCTGTTAATTAAACTCGTTATTTAATTCCACAGCTTATTGTTGCTCTTGTTCTGCCACAGCTGACATTTACAAAACTGTTGATTTTCTGTTTATCATTAGAACATCGTCAAAGTGTTTTGGTGAGTTGAGAGATCAACCTTACTGAGACCTTCACCTTTCTTTATTTTCAGATATTGTGTGATGTGGCGGCTTGTTTTGTGTCCCATTATTGTTTGGCTGCTAATTAAGGAGAAAGAAACAACTAAAGGGCCTGAGTCAAGTTAATTAAAAGAAGTAATTGGCAGCAGAAACTGGTCACTAATTAAGAAGATGGTTAGAATGAAAACCTGCAGCCACTGCGGCCCTCCAGTACTGGAGTTTGACACCCCTGCTTTAAACCAATATCAACTAAATAAAACGCAGGGGATTAGGAATTTCTCTCCAAATAACTGGATTTTACAGTACATATCCAAGACATTTTATGATTTAAACCCAGTTTGTCAGTTATCATTGTAACAAGTTTAGATTTCATATCCCATAGCATTGCAGTGTTACACTGTTTGGCACAAGGTGTCCCCCTTTTGGAAACATTTAGTCTCTTGTGCCTAAATGATTTCTCAAAACAAATATTGCATGTATATATGAGTACCTCTATATAACAGTGGATACAACATAATAAAAAGTGTTATATATACTAGTGAAACATTTGGACCTATTGTCCTAAAATAAAATGCAATTATAAACCAAGCTACAGATGATGAAAACTTGACACTTTTTAGCGCTTTGTAAATAGTTACTTTCTTCATTTCTTCTGGAAGTCAGAATTTATTTCATTACTTCTGGTGGCTCATTTGAAGCATGCAATTCTTTGGTATTTTGACCACACTTTTGGTTTTCATCATTAAAAAAATAAAGCTTGACAATGATAATATTGCTGATATAACTTTGTCAATAATGGTTTTCAAAGAAACAACAATGTGAGGATATTTAAACAATACTTTCATATGTTCAGATGTTTTGAGTGTTTGACGATCTTCTCGATAGTCACTGTGCATTTCTGTATCTAGGGCGTTCTTACAGTCTGTATTCTGTGTTCAAGATTACTTAATGTGGTTCAGTAATTTGTCATCTAATCTTTCTCACCCTTGGTTACTTAGTAGCCTTCTTCAATTTACCTGACATTCAGAAGATGTAACAAAGTTGGACGTTTCATGATCAATAAACACAATTCTTGATTATGGATTCTGAACATGTACAGTATGTAACATGTATTGGGGTGTTATCAATAAATGGGCTTGCAGGTACAGTTTTTTGATTACAATAAAATTTTTGGCCGCCAGTCAAGTCACCACACGGTTGCTATGCCTAGTGTTTTGAATTTCCAGAACATTTCAGGGTTACTTTTCTTTTGTCTGCGTTCATCAGTGTCTTGTCTGCTTATTCTTTCTCGTTCTTCATCACCTTCTGTAATTTGCTTAACAATCAGTAGATGTCCCCGCTCTTCTTTTTCTTTTATCAATTATGGTGCTTATCACTGATTTTCTTATTCACTTTGTCATTAAAGCATGACTACAGATCATGTCCATCTGGTTGACAACCTATTTGCTTCTTTCAGTCCTTTGTCTTTATTGCATTCTGCATCCCACACTTGATGCCCAGCAGATGTTGCTGTTCTTCATCTTATTATTATTATGGTGCTCTTCGACATGTAATCGGCTTCTGTGATTTGCTTGATGTTTAGCAGATGTCACAGCTCTTCTTCCATTTCTGCCATGTCACTTGGATTTGCAATCACTTTGCTGTAATAAACACACAACCACAGGTCACTTTCTGAGATAGCCACTATGTAAATTTTTTTTTTAATTTCCAGAACATATCAGGTCATGAGGTTTCGATTAAATTTTAGTTAGTGAGTATTATTAGATACATTTTGGGAAAGATGCCATTGAAATGACCATCTCTGATGACTAGTGGACACAACCCATTTTCAGTGTTGTCAAGAATGCTCACCAGTGTCTCTGTTCGCACAGACTTCTACATGTGCATCTTACATTCTGTTCTTGCTGGTTACACAACAACCTTTTTTTCTCAGCTCAAGACTGTAAAGCCCTGCAGAGGTTGGGGAAGGCAGCACAGGATATTATTGGCAGGCAAGCTGTCTTCTCTCTATTTCTGTCTCTCTCTCTCTCTTGATCCCCTCTTTCTCTCTCTCTCTCTCTCTCTGTCTCTGTATTGTGGTGAGTGGCTGGGGGTGGTACCCAAATGGGACGCCCAGAAGGACCAGAGGAGGGCTTACGCTTCCTCCCGACTGCGAGCGGGCGACCGCCCTGGTGGCTTTGGGGACCACGGGTACGGAGCTTGGAAGCTCAACCCTGTAAGGGCCCATGGTTACCTGCAGGGGGCGCCCGAATGGCTGAGGAGCCCTGGCCCTCGGCACTTCCGCCACACCCGGAAGTGCTGGGGGGGAAAGAAGACCAGGGAAACCCGGAGTGCTTCCGTGTGTGAATAAAAGGGGCCGCCTCCCTCCATTCGATGGCTGGAGTCGGGTGGAAAAGGACAGAGCTCGGTGGAGAGGAGTGGAGGTGGTCAGGAGAAGAGAAAAGGCATTGTGAGAGACCAGGGGCCTCATGTATAACACCGTGCGTAGAACTCGCACTATAACATGGCGTAAGCACAAAAGCCGAAATGTGCTTACGCACAGAAAAATCCAGATGCAGGAATCTGTGCGTACTCCAACTTCCACGTCCTTCCGTTACATAAATCCCGATCAGCGTGAAAACTAACGCTCGTGCACGCGCATTATGTAACGCCCCAAATCCTCCCACAATTACGCCTATTTGAATATGCAAATGAATATAAATCGCCCTTAAGCGCAGCCTTCTGTGAAAAGACAATGGGAAAAGCACGGGGAAAATATAAGAATTTCAGCGAATACCAAGTGGAGGCAAAGGAAAAACATACTATTTGTTCAAATAAACCGTGGTATAATCAACAAAAGGAAGTTGATCGAGTGGCATAGCGTGTTGGAGAAACATGAAAGCTCACATCCACAAAATCGCACAGTGCCAGAAATAAAAAAGAAGTCGCATATCAAAGTCGCCGTGGAAAGCCGAGTTGTAAGCCCACTGTCTGAGTGTCATATGAAAGCTTATTAGGGTACAGAGAAAAAGCCACACGGTGGGGAAAAAGCACGAAATGTCCACTTCAATCTCGACATTTCCACTTTAATCACGTAGTTTATTTTGTCATTAAAGTAGAACATCATAAAATTCATCTTAAAATTGTTTAATTAACCAGTTTCTAAAATCACATCGTAATTAAAGTAGCACGTTAAATGCTTTGTTTTGTATTTGATTTTCTATGTGCTCTATGTGTGTGAATCACTACTTGCTTCTTAAACCGGCTCTCTTCCTCCAACTGGACATAGAGTCCATTACATTCGTGATATTACAGCTCTCTGAATAACTAAAATACTGAGATGTATACGTGATGTCATTTTCATGATGATAGGAGTTAAAGAACGTTTGTGCTCATGACACAAGCATTTAACTTTTGTCGAAATTTGTCGCTGCGTTTTTAGCTGTGTTGTTATTTTATCTTTCTGTTTTATATTCAATATATATTGGCGTAGCCGCCACTGCAGTCAGTGCTTTTCTTTCCCAAGGTAACCGATCGCCATACAATCAGCTCTGTAATAGACGTTAAGCCATCTGTAAGCTTAGCGCCGATTCTTCAAAACGTTTAAAGAACATTGAAATATCTTCGTAGTACATGTTTAATTAGTCTGTCCTTAAAGACATTCCCAGTGAAGAATATAGATTATTTAAATGAAGTTAAAGTTTTATCTGTATAATTTAACAAACATATTTTGCTGCATTTCACCTTAAAAATGATATCGTCATCATATGTAAATACGCGCTTTATAAAGTGGCTCAGGTTGTGCGATATTATAACTATAGTGTAAGTTTACAGTGGGGTGATTGTACTTATAAGTACTAACAGTTCTACAAGGAGCACTTGATTGGCTGCATTTAAAGTTCTTGGGATTAAACTGTTTCTGAACCGCGAGGTCCGTACAGGAAAGGCTTTGAAACGTTTTGCCGTGGCTGAGACAGCGTGTCCTTAATGCCGTATCCCGATAATTCTCTTTCCGATCAGCTGCTGCTGTGATTCACACTCAGATACAGTGATATAAATACTCCGAGTGGTGCAGTGAGAGAAATATGGAAAAAGATGATCCGCTGTGGCAACTCCTAACGGGAGGAGCTGAAAGAAGAAGAAGAAGTGAGAGTAACAACGCTAAAGTAGTTATGGTATTTGGAATACTATGGCTGTTCCCTGGACCATTATATTGTTAGGAGTTAATTACAATCAGATGCATTACACTAATAAACAATATGCGGTTAGTTTCTGTGTATTTATAAAGCCGCGTCATGAAAATAATGAGTAATCACACAAGAACAGTAGCACTGCTTTGACGCTGGGTGCCGCCAGTTTGCAAAACTGAGCGGAGAAGTTGCGTACGACAAGGCATGAGGTACCGTGGAAAAGTGCGTGGCTTTACGCCAAGTGTAGGTTTTATACATCGCGATTTGAACGTGGAAAAGTTCTTACGCAACATTTCTGTGCGTACGCACCGTTTATACATGAGGCCCCAGGACTTGAGGGGTGTTTGGTGCTGCGGCACTGGGTTTGTTTGTGTTCATTGTACATATTTGTAAATAAACGTGTGTTGGGTGACAAAATAATATATATACAGTACACCCCCAAAATTTGCAGGGGTTACGTTCCTAGAGCACCCACGAATTGTGGAAAAACCGCGACTTTTGGATGTGGTTAAAAAATGCCTTTTAAATGCCTGTTTTTATTGTTTAAACCCTAAATACAGTTTGCCCCAAAGCACTTTAATTTTGTTGCAAACTCAGCTTAATACATTATCTAAAAAAATTCCTTAATGCATTACCTAAAAACAGAATGTAAAGGTAAATCCATATACTGTACAGTACTGTACTGCTATGTCTCCCACGGTGCTAGAATGTAAAATACTGATGTTCCCACTATATGTACTGTAATTTATGCAAGCACATTTTCTTTGGTATGCACTGTCATTTTCTTTGTTATAAGTAGAGTAAATACATGATAATTTCATTTAATTAAAATACAGTAAAATGTACGGGTACTCACCAATGATAAATCATACTGATGATGATGATGAAGTAGCTGTGCAGTACAATACAGAGGATTTAAAACTTCTCGGGTGGCACCTCTTCTTCAGGCGCTTCAGGAGGAGTCGTATCTTTGGACGGGTCTTCTTCTGGTGGGGTTTCGTTCTGGCTTTTCTTTATAGGTTTCAGGAACATTGTGATAGGAAGTTGCTACATTGTCACCTGTAGCAAACTCCTGTTACAATTTCCGTGCTTTCTCACAGGTGATGTTCCCGTCCAAGGGGATGTTCTTCTTCCTGCAGTCTGTGATCCACATTGCCAAGGCAGATTCCATCCTGACAATATTTTTATTCCTTACAGTTGTTACCTTTTTGGCACTATCACAAAAACTTACAGATATGGTACTCCAGATTGCTGCTTTGTTCTTCTTTATGTAGCGTACGGTGCTTTCATTAATGCCATAGTGGCGTGCTACTGCAGCATAACTTTATAGTTCCTGGAGCAAATCCAGTAGTTCAACCTTCTCCTGGAGTGTTTTAAACTTCTTCTGGTGTTTAGGCATCAGTGCTAGAAGCCTTAGAAGGTGCAGGATGTTTCGGTGACATTTAGTGCATTTAGGAATAACAAAATGGAAAACACGAGGACACTCCGCTGGAGATGCGTCACAGGGCAGCAGTCAATAAGCAGCAAGGAGAAAATAACGCTGTCGGATTAGCTACTTTCACCATCCCAAACTGCGTTCTCTCTACAGCACAGTATTGCCATGAAAAAAGCCATAAAAATTGCTGAGGATATTTGCGCTTTCTGCTAACAATTAATAGTTAGGTTCTAAGGGTCAATCTGCAAACAACTGAGTCCGCAAACCCTGAACCGCAACTTTGTGTGGGTCTACTATATATATATATATATATATATATATATATATATATACACATATATATATATATACACACATATATATATATATATACACATATATATATATATATATACACATATATATATATACACACATATATATATATATACATATGTGTGTATATATATATATGTATTCGTATATGTATGTATATGTATATACAGTATATGTGTGTGTGTATGTGTATATATATATATATATGTATGTATATGTATATATATGTATGTATATACAGTATATGTGTATATATATGTATGTGTATACAGTGGTGTGAAAAACTATTTGCCCCCTTCCTGATTTCTTATTCTTTTGCATGTTTGTCACACAAGATGTTTCTGATCATCAAACACATTTAACCATTAGTCAAATATAACACAAGTAAACACAAAATGCAGTTTTTAAATGATGGTTTTTATTATATAGGGAGAAAACAAATCCAAACCTACATGGCCCTGTGTGAAAAGTAATTGCCCCTGAACCTAATAACTGGTTGGGCCACCCTTAGCAGCAATAACTGCAATCAAGCGTTGCGATAATTTGCAATGAATCTTTTACAGCGCTCTGGAGGAATTTTGGCCCACTCATCTTTGCAGAATTGTTGTAATTCAGCTTTATTTGAGGGTTTTCTAGCATGAACTGCCTTTTTAAGGTCATGCCATAGCATCTCAATTGGATTCAGGTCAGGACTTTGACTAGGCCACTCCAAAGTCTTCATTTTGTTTTTCTTCAGCCATTCAGAGGTGGATTTGCTGGTGTGTTTTGGGTCATTGTCCTGTTGCAGCACCAAGATCGCTTCAGCTTGAGTTGACGAACAGATGCCGGACATTCTCCTTCAGGATTTTTTGGTAGACAGTAGAATTCATGGTTCCATCTATCACAGCAAGACTTCCAGGTCCTGAAGCAGCAAAACAACCCCAGACCATCACACTACCACCACCATATTTTACTGTTGGTATGATGTTCTTTTCTGAAATGCTGTGTTCCTTTTACGCCAGATGTAACGGACATTTGCCTTCCAAAAGTTCAACTTTTGTCTCATCAGTCCACAAGGTATTTTCCCAAAAGTCTTGGCAATCATTGAGATGTTTCTTAGCAAAATTGAGACGAGCCCTAATGTTCTTTTTGCTTAACAGTGGTTTGCATCTTGAAATCTGCCATGCAGGCCGTTTTGCCCGGTCTCTTTCTTATGGTGGAGTCGTGAACACTGACCTTAATTGAGGCAAGTGAGGCCTGCAGTTCTTTAGACGTTGTCCTGGGGTCTTTGTGACCTCTCGGATGAGTCGCTCTGCGCCTTGGGGTAATTTTGGTCGGCCGGCCGCCACTCCTGGGAAGGTTCACCACTGTTCCATGTTTTTGCCATTTGTGGATAATGGCTCTCACTGTGGTTCGCTGGAGTCCCAAAGCTTTAGAAATGGCTTTATAACCTTTACCAGACTGATAGATCTCAATTACTTCTGTTCTCATTTGTTCCTGAATTTCTTTGGATCTTGGCATGATGTCTAGCTTTTGAGGTGCTTTTGGTCTACTTCTTTGTGTCAGGCAGCTCCTATTTAAGTGATTTCTTGATTGAAACAGGTGTGGCAGTAATCAGGCCTGGGGTGGCTACGGAAATTGAACTCAGGTGTGATACACCACAGTTAGGTTATTTTTTAACAAGGGGGCAATTACTTTTTCAAACATGGCCATGTAGGTTTGGATTTTTTTTCTCCCTAAATAATAAAAACCATAATTTAAAAACTGCATTTTGTGTTTACTTGTGTTATATTTGACTAATGGTTAAATGTGTTTGATGATCAGAAACATTTTGTGTGACAAACATGCAAAAGAATAAGAAATCAGGAAGGGGGCAAATAGTTTTTCACACCTGTATATATGTGTGTATATATATATATATATATATATATATATATATATATATATATATATATATATATATACGTATATACAGTATATATATATATATATATATATATATACATATACGTATATACAGTATATATATATATATATATATATATATACATATACGTATATACAGTATATATATGTATGTATATAAATGTGTGTGCGTGTTTGCATTCAAATACTCAAATTCTTTAAGAGCTCCATAAGCTGCATATGCGTAGATGCTTGAAAGGTAGCAGCCCAACTAGCAGGCAAGGGGAATACATGCCATAAATCAGGGGTTTTAAGAAAGAGAGACTGTAATAGAAAACAAATCAATCTGGGGACCCACAGAAATGTCAGTGTTTGCCCAGTTGAGGACCACCTTGGTGATGATAAAGAGGATGAGGCTGATTGTTGATATCATGATACTGACAGTCATCAGGTTGTGAACTGTATGAGGATAGCTGTGTCTTTTTCCCGCTGTGCATTTGCTGTTTTCCATGGAAGAAGAAAGTGAAGTCATCTGTCTTGTTAGACTCTTAGGGTGCAGTGTTGTTTTTTCTTGTGGCAGCACTGCCAAGAGGACTTCATTTCTCAGTAGTCATCAAAACAGAAAGTTAATTAATATATTCCAGAATCCCTGTACTTGAGCATTACCTACCCTGAAAGTCAGTAAGAATCAAACATATTTCTTTTGGCAAGCATATTGAAGTACCGCGTCCAATTCAGAGATACGCATATATATATATATATATATACGTATACGTATATACAGTATATATATATATATATATATATATACGTATACGTATATACAGTATATATATGTATGTATATAAATGTGTGTGCGTGTTTGCATTCAAATACTCAAATTCTTTAAGAGCTCCATAAGCTGCATATGCGTAGATGCTTGAAAGGTAGCAGCCCAACTAGCAGGCAAGGGGAATACATGCCATAAATCAGGGGTTTTAAGAAAGAGAGACTGTAATAGAAAACAAATCAATCTGGGGACCCACAGAAATGTCAGTGTTTGCCCAGTTGAGGACCACCTTGGTGATGATAAAGAGGATGAGGCTGATTGTTGATATCATGATACTGACAGTCATCAGGTTGTGAACTGTATGAGGATAGCTGTGTCTTTTTCCCGCTGTGCATTTGCTGTTTTCCATGGAAGAAGAAAGTGAAGTCATCTGTCTTGTTAGACTCTTAGGGTGCAGTGTTGTTTTTTCTTGTGGCAGCACTGCCAAGAGGACTTCATTTCTCAGTAGTCATCAAAACAGAAAGTTAATTAATATATTCCAGAATCCCTGTACTTGAGCATTACCTACCCTGAAAGTCAGTAAGAATCAAACATATTTCTTTTGGCAAGCATATTGAAGTACCGCGTCCAATTCAGAGATAGAGAGCCTCAAATCATCTTTGTACATGGAGACTTTCCTTCTGAGCTGTTTCTCAGAACACCGTGAACCACTGTACTATTACACAGACAAATATAAAGTAGCTCAATGAAAGTGCAAAAAAACATATACTTTAATATTATGTTTACAAACTGATGCTATGATACTATGAATATTGCAAAGTTATTTTACTTGTTTTTTTACTGGATCTGATCCGTAAAACAGGATTGTTGATAATGTAGCAGTACTACATTGTATGGAAGGTTTTGTCATATATTGTTAAATGAACCTTATTTTAGCAAATATATATTTTACATTGTCTATACACATCTTATTGTGTCATCATATTTGTATATATATATTTTTTTACCTTACCATTATAGAAGACATTGTGTTGATGAGTGTCAAGAAATTTCAGTTAAATGCATCATGTGGTTTAGTGCTGTAATACAATAAAATAGGAAAAAGCCCAAGGTGGTGAATAATCTTTATATTCACTGTAAAATATTTAAAATAGGTGTTAAGTTGTCTTTTTTAGGCAAAATCTCAATGGCTCACTTTATAAGTGAGCCTATGCAGCATTTGGTTCTTAATCCAGCATCTGGCAGCTGTAACAGATTTTTCACATGTGCCGTTTGCCTTTTGATAAATGCTATCGTACTTCTGTGACATCGGTGAAACTGGAAGGCTTGGATACTTTCTCTCTCCTTGCACTCTGACAGACTGATTTCTTTTCACAAATACAGCTACTCAACTGACTGCTACTGTTCTTCTTAAGTTAATTTTAATGTGTCTTCAATAATCCTTTTTTTAACTTATAGAGATGCAATATACTCTGATTTTAGTACCCAAGTTAATTAAAAAATAACACATGAGACACAGAACCACTTTGACCCACCAGTCTTTCTTTACTCTGCAGCAGTTAAATGTTGAAAGACATATTTTTTCATAAACTAGTTTTCTTGATGCCACCTACCCTGTCCTTTGATGATGTGCCTCTCATCTCTCAAGTGGTTTAGAGATGTTCTTAGAAGATTAAACAGGATAAAATAAAACAGCTGTAAATGTTTTGAACATGGATGACACTGCTTCACATTCAACACCCAGAAGAGTATAAATTATTTTGACAGTGTAGTACAAAGAAAGAAGGAATAATAGTCTGCTGAATGTAAAATTCTGTTTTAGAGTTCCTTTGGGATATGGAAACAAGACAAAAAAAAGTAGTTGAATTGAGGCTGTTGCTGATTAGTTGTGTGACATTACAATGGCAAACTTGTAAGCTTGTAGCTAATTAAATCTGATCTGAAAGCTCAGAAAGCATACCATGCCAGTCATAATCGGAACATTTTTGATTCGGTATGTCAGTAGTAAATCTGATTTCTTGACTGCTTTTCTTGGTAGCTCATTCCATGACCTTGAAAAGTCTAGCTAGGCAAGTACCATGTTTCTGCTTTTACAAGCCCTTGACTGCCTTGCTGCTTTTCTTTTGATAATGAGACCAGCCTTGTGGCTGAGCACAAGCGTGGTTTGTACAGTCCAGTAGATGGTGCTGTTGAATATAAAATTATATGAACATTTTGAAGCAAAGTAGCAGGTGTCCAATAATGGAGAAAATCTTTCTCAACTAGCCCCCCTTTTTACCATCTTATTGCCTGCTTTTAAAGCATTTTTTTATTTTTCCATGAACACTGAAGTGCAGCCTTTGAAAATATTAATGTACAAGACCATGATGAGCAGGCTGTATGATTATATTGCTCCACTGACTTAATCAGAGATTCAAGCTACACAGCTTTTCCTCTAAGAAGTTGAAATGGCAGGAGCTATTATTGAGTTATGCTTGTACGGTTTAACTTCTTTTTATTTTCTGCCACCCACATCCCAAGCTCCTCTGAAACAGTAAGTCTTAGATGCTATTATGAATTTGGCATTCTTTAGGCTCTTCATACTGCAGTGGAGCGTACACTACTCTTCATATTTGTCTACTGTTCTTTCTAGAAGTTAATTTAATGATTAGTGGCAATGGCTGTTCTTGACTTGGGGAGCTAACGTATAATAATACAAGATTTTATTAAAATTGAATGTAAACATATCAATGAAATTTCATGAGTAAGGGATAGCATTGTAACATAATGGTTAGTGCTACTTCCTCAGATCTTCAGAAGATCTCCTTTCAATCTGGACCTTTGTGACTGTGGGGAGTTTTCACATTCTGTATATTTCTGTATGGGGTTTTCCTCAGGCTATATACTGTACCTGTTTTCTTCCTACATCCCAAAGACAAATCTGACACATTAATTGACAACTCATAAATTGGTTCTGTTATGAACAAGAATAAGTATGCGTGTCCCCAACAATGAAAAGATGCAGGATTTGTTCCTACCATACACCTAATGCTGCCAGGACTAGTCTGGCCTTTTCAGCACAGAACTGAATGGTATGGAAACATATTGAATATATGAATGGATGAAATAACTTGTAAATATGTCAGTCAACATAATAATACATTTGCATTAGTATTAATGGAGTAAATTACTTTACTCACGTGTACAGTTTGCCAGTAATTTTACTTATTTATTAATTATTTGGATGCCTGTAAATCATAAGGATGCTAGATAAATTCCCACCTTTTACTCAGTCTTGAGGAAGTCTCTAACCCAAGAGTGCTGAATGTTAGAAATATGCACTGGGCACATGTACTGGATATTTTGTGTGCAGTTTAGGTTAGTTATAACAAATCTGTTACTAGTCATTTCTTAATTATAATGTAAAGGACATTTTAATGCTTGAAGCCACCGAGTTATAGAGAGGACAATCTGCTTTTAAACTATAGGGTGCTGGATGCATTGTTTACACATTTCTTGATTTAACACTAGAATTACCAGAGCCTACGCAAAAACTCATAGATCCGGCCCACCTTAAATTGCTTCTTAAATCCGTTCACACCTCTCCGCCAGCATCTTTTGTCATCTAAATGTGCTGATAAAGGCAAACTGCAAGCAGCCGGCTATTCCATCCCCCCAATGACTTAGAACGTGCACGAACTTCTCCCAGCTCATGCCTTGATTGATTATCTGGGAGTGAAGTATAGTTTTAGAGTGGAAATAATAGATCATTATTTGGAACAAACGCATTTCATGTCGGCAAATCTTACCGCTAAGCTGCGGAAGCTGTTATATTGTTTTTGAACCTTAAGTGTTTATTTGATGTTTGGACTTCATGTCCCATACAATCTATAGTTTATGCCTACATTTTGTAACATTTATTACTAAAATATGGAAAAATTTCTGTTTTAACAATGTGTTTACACAGATTACTGTAGAAACGGAACACACATGAAATGTGTGTGTTCCAAATAATGATCTATTATTTCCATTCTAAAATTACATTTCACTCCCAGACAATCAATCAAGGCATGAGCTTGGAGAAGTTTGTGCATGTTCTAAGTCGTTGAGGGGATGGAATAGCCAGCTGCTTGCAGTTTGTCTTTATCAGCACATTTAGATGACAAAATACGCTGGCGGAGAGGTGCGAATGGATTTAAGAAGTGATTTAAGGTGGGCCGGATCTACGAGTTTTTTCGTAGACTCTGGTAATTCTAGTGTTAAACTAATACTTTTCAAGTGTTTTGTTCAGCTCACTTTTTACTGTGATATTTTGTTTATTGTTGGCACACTAAATTATTAGTTGAAGCGTAGTGTCACACTGGCTAGTGCTGCTGTAGCGCGGATTCAACATTCTGGGTTATAATGCCAGTCATTATCTGCGTAGAGTTTACACTTTCAGGCCATGTTAGAGAGGGTTCTTTTCTTTTCTCATCCCACAGGTGGGCATAATAGGGTAACTGGCAATTCTTAATTGTGAGTGGGTGCAAGCGTGAGCAAAGCAATGCACAGGCATCCTATCCAGCATTTGTTCCTGCCTTGTCGAAACTGCTGTCAGGATAGGTTCTGAGTATCCGTGTCCCTGAATTGCAATGAGCAAGTTTGAGAATTTTATGTTATATTCAGTATCTACATTTATAATATGTATTATGTTATGTATGAAAGTTGCTTCAAAAAAGTTAGCTCTTATTCAGATTTATAGCAAATCTTGATTCATATTTATATAACTATTTTAATATTTTATGGTTATTTATTAGTAATTAATATTTCAAAGTAATTTCATTCTCCATAACCGGTTTAAACAATGATATAAAAATAGCATTATTGAGTCAGTTGCTGCTTTATAAATGACACTTTACTGTGTGTATAGTCAATTTCCAAGTTATAGCTGCATGTTCCAGTAAACAAAGGCATCAGAAATCCAAATCATTAGCACTTTGACACACCACCCAGAGACAATGTTCATGATGACAGCTGCCTGTCTTGTAAACATTTCAGGCAACTCAGTCTACTGTATAGGTCTGTGAAGCAGCCGCAGTGAAGCGAAAACATGAATTCAATGTAAAAAAAACCCTCAGGATTTATTACAGCCTTTGAAGTGATTTCTAAGAAAAACACGCACAATCTGATATGGAGCACCCTTTCATTTTTGCTTCTTATCTTAGATAAAATATTCACCAGAAAAAAAGCAATTTCATTTATTAAGGCAAATGCCCTCACTAGCTTAGTAGAATCTAGTAAATGTATTGTAGAGTAGTATCCCCAAAGTTTTCCATGCATCACTTCATTTTTAAGAGACCGTGGAAACCTCTTAGCAGAGGCAGTGTCAAAAATAGCCTCTAAGGCTTTTCACAATTTTCCTCACGTATTTTGTTATTGTCTATGGAAACTATGGCATCTTAGCTGTTATCACCTTTAAACGAAGTATAAAGCCTGCAGGGAAAAGTGACCCCATGTGGGTGATGCTTTCCCTGATAAATAAAAAAAAATTCAGCTATAGTTAGAATATATAATGTCCCAAATCCACTTTAAGGAGAGGTAATGTTGAAAATGAACTATGTATTTAATAACCCACCACATTGACTCTGTGATAAATTCATTTGGCAAAGGACAGAAGGGAGTATGCTTAATTGGATATTGCCATGCTTGGAAGCATAAAGCCCAGCTTCTTGTTAAATGCAGTGGACCGGTGCTCCTGTTCACTTTCACCCTTATTTAATTTTTTCCTTTTCTTTTCATATATGCTTGAGTTTGCTTTTTTACAATTGTATTTTTTTTAACAAGCTTATGTTTACCTAGCCTAGATGTATATTTATATCATGTTGCGCCATTGTATCCTAACTTGATCATTTTTTTTCCTTTAACTGTTATATTATTGTTATTGTTCTTTTATTTGCCAGCTGTCTTTCCTAAAGGCTATTATTTGTAAGATCTGGATAGTAATACACAGAATGTCTTAGTTGTTTACTTGGTTGGCAGTGAGTTGCCAGGAAGGAAATAGTGTCACATGACTAGGATAGGACCTAGCAAGACCTTAAAAGAGAGGGATAGATTTGCATAAGTAACATATGTAAAGTCAAAACATCAATGTGAAAGTAGGATAGTGCCATGTAGCAGTAACCCTTTTAAATATTCTAAGTGCTCCAAAGGGCTGCAGACAGAGATATGTACTGTTTTATCTCATACCAATTTGTGGCGAGTTCAAGTACTGGGACATTTTGGGTACTGTGTGGAACTGGCTTAAAACTCTTATTTCAGATGCTATTTTAATGATGGATATATTTCATCAGACTGAGTGGAAAAAGCAAGATGAGCAATGGTGAAAAGGTGAACACATAATTAAAGCTAATTGAGTGTTCCAGACATTGAATTGCGGACGGAATATGTCCCCATTTCTGTCCTGGCAAATAACTTACATTTTCCTGACTGACGAAATGACTCTGTATCAATATCTTAATTATGAGTCAGTCTGAATGCTGGTGATTTCATGTATATCAGCATGTTCATAGACACTACAAGCTGCACCTGCTCTACAGTATTTAAATGGCTTTATATATATAGCTGGCGTTAGCTTACTGCCCCCTGCAACCCTGTTACTGACAGCAGCAGCTCTCTGTTATTCAGGGTAGGTTCTTATATGTTTTGGAGAGGTTGTTGTTTATTTTTATTATATATATGTATACGGCATGTAGATAGATTATTTGTCCCCGAGGGGAAATTAAAACATTAGATTACATAAACTTTATTGATCCCATGGGGAAATTCGAACGAATAAAGCAGCACAAACATTAAAAACAAGAATACAGACTTACCGAACAGATAGTACAGCCAATCAATCAATAAATAAACTTTGAGTATATTGGGTGGAAGCATTGAATTGCCTGATGATAGTGGGCAGAAAAGACCTCCAGAGACCCTTCTTAGCACACAGTGGTGGAATGAGCCTATGACTAAAAGTGCTCCAACAGAGCACCTCATGGAGGGGATTTTTCATAATGGCATCTAATTTTATCAACATCTTCTTTTCCACAACAGCTTCCAGTGTGTCTGGGGTGACCCTGTAATGGAGCATGCTTTCCTGATTATTATGTTCAGACATTGTGCTCCTTGTGAGCTTAGGTTGCTTCCCCAGGAGACTGCAGCTTAAAACACCACACTGGTGAATATGGACTAATATAATGTTTCCAGCAGCTTGCTGCACACATCCAAAGACCCAAGTCCTTTTGTGAAGTACAGTATGCTCTGGACTTTCCTGTACAGTTTCATTGTGCTGTTGGACCAGTCCAGTTTGTTGTTTATGTGAACCTCCAGGTTTGCAGTTTATAAATAAAAATATAGTATATAATTATAAAATATATATATTTTTTTTAGAATTTCTGTACATTTTTTATTTCCCCTGTTGGGGGAAAATACAGTATAATTTAATCTGCTGTCCTACATTGCAACTTGGGATACCTCTATCTATGAAAAGTGAATTTCTGGGTAACTGGAGGGCAGGCAAAAGGCAGAATATCTCCTTGCTGATAGGTGCTGCACATCCAAAAGACATCAATGTTCTGTTTTTTTTGGGATGAGAACTGGCAGGAAGCCAGTCATAATCCTCCAGCCTGCTATGAGGCTGATCATGCTTCTTGCATGAAAGATATACAACCATATTTTTCTTTTAGGGCAAGCCACTGTGAAGCTGCATTTGGCACTCCAAAAACTTTCAAAATAAATATGCTATTGGCCAAAGTATTTAAACATTGCTTAACCAATATTTGTTATAGACTAGCTTATTCTCTAGTTGATTTAATTCTTTTCAAAAACAAGTTCTTCAACGAAAGCTTCTAAGTCCACTTCCAAATCATCTTATGGTGAATATCGATAACATGAGTAAAATAAGGGGAGGAGGCGTTGCTTCTATAGATGTGCCATTGTCTGTCTTACGGTGACTCTTAAGAGTCAGAATGTGTCAATTCTTCTTAAACTTGTTTTTATACTGATCCCAATAGTGCCCCAAATAGTTTAATTTGCAATTCTGTTCACTTTAAACAGCGAGATGTTTTAAATTACATAATCCATTAAAACACAATTTGTAAATGTTGTTTTAGATGTATTAATATGAATGTTATCAAATGAAAAAATGTAAGAAAAACAGCAATAGAATTTCAATTAAGCTAGCAAACCCATATGCACTGTAGGTATATACTGTAGGAGCTTCACAAATAATTGAGATCCACAGATGCCTTTAGGTTTTAAAAAACAATTTGTATCTAATCTGTTTCAGTTCAGACATCTATAAGAAGAATTGTAATTATTGGTACAAACTGACAAAACTTAAGCATAGCAAATCGTGCCAAAGGAAAGAATAAGAACTCTAACAATTGTTTCTTTGATTAGCTCAGGATTGCCAGAATTCTAATTTATACGTTTACAAAGTTTAATTAGAATAATGGACAATGAATAATGAAAGAAGAATTTAAATATAATGGCCTTCTCATTGACTTAAGATTCTTACCATGCCTAATCTGTTGTACAGTATTTTGGACTAAATGTAGCTGAACCTTACAGTGTTTTTTAAATCTTGCTTTTCAGTATTGATGCTCAAGTATATAAAAGGGATTTCTACCTTTAGTTGGTAGTCATTCAGTGCAATTGCCTGGTGACTGAATTAAGACTGTTATGAGTATGGTTTCATTTGACTCTGTGTTTTTTTTTTCCCCAACTAGAGTTTTATTCAAGGAAGGAATAGGAAAAATGGATGTGCCAGATTTTTTGTGATCACCTATAACCATTCAGTGGAATTGTCTATCAATCTTAATTCTGTCATTACTCTAAGTGAAAGAATACAGTCAAAGTAAAAAGTATGTGAACCCTTTGGAATTATCTTGTTTACTGCATGTATTGGTCATAAAAAGTGATCTGATCTTCATCTTGCTTGTCACAGGTACTGATGTACACAATGAGCTTAAGCCAATGACACAAAAATTTCTACTCTTTTATGGCTTTATTTTACAAACACAGTCAACGTTCACAGTGGTAGTGGTAAAAGTAAGTGAACCTTGGGATTTAATAACTGGTTGACCCTCCTTTGCCAGCAATGACCTCAACCAGGTGCTTCCTGTAACTGCAGATCAGACCTGCACATCGTGCAGGGGGAATTTTAGCCCATTCTTCGCTGCAGAACTGCCTTAACTCCTCCATATTCTTTGATTGTCTTCTGTGTATGGCTCTCTTCAAGTCATTCCACAGCATCCCAATAGGATTGAGATCTGGGCTGTGACTGGGCCACTCCAAAAGGCATAGTTTGTTCTTCTGAAGCCATTGTGCTGTGGATTTGCTGCAATGTTTGGGGTCATTGTCCTGTTGCATCATACAGCCTCTTCTGAGCTTAAGTTGACAGACAGACACCCTCACATTATCCTGGAGAATTTGTTGATAAACTTGTGAATTCATTTTCCCCTCAATGATAGCAAGCTGTCCAGGCCCTGATGCAGCAAAACAGGCCCTAACCATGATGTTCCCTCCACCATACTTTACTGTAGGGATGATGCTTTGATGTTGATATGCAGTGCCCTTTTTACGCCAAATGAAGTTCTGCTTGTTCCTCCTAAATAGTTTATTTTTGGTTTCATCACTCCACAAAACATTTTCTCAGTACAGTTGTGGAGTGTCCAAGTGCGTTCAGCATTGTTCTTTTTTGATAGCAGTTGCTTCCTTCTTAGTGTCCTGCCATGGACTACTTTCTTGTTCAATGTTTTGTGTATAGTTGACTCATGAACAGAGATGTTAGCCAGTTCTAATGACTTCTTCAAGCCCTTTGCTGTCACTCTAGAGTTCTTCTTCATTGCTGACTTTGCGTTGTGCTCTTGGGGTCATCTTGGCAAGGTGCCCACTTCTAGGCAAAGTAGCCACAATACCAAATTGTCTCCATTTATAGACAGCTTGCCTAACAGCAGACTGATGAATATCTAAAATCTTTGAGATGACTTAGTAACCCTTTCCAGCCTTATGTAGACTAACAATTCTTGATCGTAGCTCTTTAGGCAGCTCTTTTGTGCGGGGCATGATTCCCATCTGGATATGCTTCTTGTCAAAAGCTCAAACTTTATAGTGTTTTTATCAATCAAAGTAATTGTAGGCCACACCTCTTAACGCGTTTCATTAAATGGACTCCAGGTGTGCTAAATTCTGACTGCAATGAGATTTTTAAAAAGTCATTAGTTTAGGGTTCACTTACTTTTTCCAAACTTCAGTTTCACAGTTTGAATGTTTATTCAATATGGTCAAAAATTCTCTGAAAATCTATGTATCTTTAGTTATAGTAGACTGTGTTTGTTCATTATTGTGACTGACTTGAAGATACAACCATGTTTTATATGGAAATTAGACATAAATATAGATAATTCCTAGGGGTTCACATACTTTTTACTTTAATTGTAACTGTAAAAATGGAAACTACAGGGGTTCTTGTGAAATAACCTGTATTATGGGATTGTAACAGAGATTACCTGCTTATATCCATTTATACATCCTTTCATCTTTGAACCCACTTATTCCCAATCAGGGTTGTGTGGGATGAAGTCTGCCTTGACAGCATCCATTTGTAGATCACAAACACAACAGTGTAGCTCAAAGTGCTTTACAAGATAACAAAGGGAAAGTTAGAAGAAAAGTAAAACAATTAAGATTAGGCAATAATATTAAAGAATAAGTAACAACAAAGCAAGGTAAGGTAAAATGGCCAGGAGGACAAAAAAAAAAAAACATCCAGTAGGCTAGAGAAAAAAACAAAATCTGCAGAAGTAAATGCCACCCAGCCCCTAGTGTAACAGTATTGTGTGTGTACAATATTTGTTGGTTAAAAACAAACTGTAGTTAGAGCTAAGTGTTTGATTTTTTTTTTTACAATCCAAAAGAAAACTAGCTATTGTTTTGATTATTGTGGTATTTACATCATACAATTGCTGGAGCTTCTTGTTAAATTAATGCCATCTGCCAGTTCCTGTCTTTCATGATATAGAAAGAAAATAGATGAGTATATCAATTCTCTTCCAGTAATCAGTGCTGAAAATTGTTTCACTGGTTCTTTCCAAATCTCTGTTTTGGGGGGCTCTTTTCATTAGCTGCTACAGACTTATAATATCTCATTCATTCTAGTCAATATGCAGTTCAAACTGTATTGTGTTGCTGTGATATGAGATAATATTTTTTTGCTTTATTTCATATGTTGCCTGCCTAGAGCTTATGAGCAATTCAATTGTAGCTGTAAACTTTGTAGATAGTATTAATTAATTTACTGTTATTATTTGTGTAAAATTGCACATGATTATTATTTATATAAAACTTCATATACAGTATGTTTCTTCATGTTAGTGTATGAGATTTTTTATTACTTTGCTTGTAGATAGTATTTATCCATCCATCCATTTTCAAACCCGCTGAATCCGAATACAGGGTCACGGGGGTCTGCTGGAGCCAATCCCAGCCAACACAGGGCACAAGGCAGGAACCAATCCTGGGCAGGGTGCCAACCCACTGCAGGACACGCACAAACACACCCAGCACACACTAGGGCCAATTTAGAATCGCCAATCCACCTAACCTGCATGTCTTTGGATTGTGGGAGGAAACCGGAGCGCCCGGAGGAAACCCACGCAGACACGGGAGAACATGCAAACTCCACGCAGGGAGGACCCGGGAAACGAACCCGGGTCTCCTAACTGCGAGGCAGCAGCGCTACCACTGCGCCACCGTGCCGCCCAGATAGTATTTATTTATTATTATAATTTTTGTAAAATTGCATATACAGTATGTTTCTTCGTGTTAGTGCATGAGATTTTTTTATTATGATGTTTTGTTATTGAGTGCAGTGGTTAGTGCTACTGCCATGTAGTTTCTGGGGCTCTGCTGAGTCACACATTTGTCCTGTACCCAAATATTTTTCCTTCTGCATCCGAAAAGGTGTGTGTTCTAAATTAACTGTATATGAGTAAGTGTGGATATATACTGTATAATTTAACAGTGGGACACCTTGGGCTCAGTCTACTTATGACATTATAATTGAGCAGTAGTATAATGGTATTGTACTGTGTGCCAGATATTCACCTTTCCATTTTCTAATTTGCCCAGTCTAATCCAGGGTTGTGTGGGCCAGAGCCTATCCCATTACCCTGTCGTACAATCCTCCAACACAAGACAGAACAGCTTTGTGTCACAGTGCACATTCCTCGTACAGGTCCAATTAACCCGACAAGCATGTTTTTAAGATAAAAAAATAGTAAATCTGAACACACACACAGAGGGAGAATTTGCAAACTCCACACAGATATAGCACTCTTGGTGGGATATGAGTTGAGGGCTCTAGAATATTGAGGGAGTAGTGTACATCACTTAACTAAACTGCTAAAAAAATCACAGGAATCACTTTGAAAATACATTAGATCTCATGCGGGATATCTATACTGATATGGACTGGATAATGTGTTAGGAAGGAAAGGATGCCACATCGTTTGATGGAAATGAAAATTACAAACATTCAGAGAGGGCTGAATTCAAAGACACCCCGAAAATCAAAGTGAAAAAATAATGTGGCAGGCTAGTCCATTTTGCCGAAATTTCATTGCAGCAACTCAGAATCATACTCAATGAGATAACTGATGGTGTCCTGGCGGATCTTCTCCCAGATCTAGACCAGGGCATCACTGAGCTCCTGGACAGTCTGAGGTGCAACCTGGTGGCGTCGGATGGACCGAAACATGATGTCACAGAGGTGTTCTATTGGATTTAGGTCAGTCAAATGTGGGGGCCAGTCAGTGGTATCAATTTCTTCATCCTCCAAGAACTGCCTGCATACTCTCAACACATGAGGGTGGGCACTGTCGTGCATCAGGGGGAACCCAGGACCCACTGCACCAGCATAGGGTCTGACAATGGGTCCAGTGATCTCATTCGATACCTGTTGGCAGTCAGGGTGCTGTTGTCTAGCCTGTAGAGGCCTGTGCGTCCTTCCATGGATATGCCTCCCCAGATCTTCACTGACTCACCACCAAACCAGTCATGCTTTCACATCTGTCACATGTGCTTAGGGTGAACCTGCTCTCATATGTGAAAAGCACAGGGCGCCAGTGGTGGACCTGCCAATTCTGGTATTCTATGTCAAATGCCAATCGAGCTCCACGGTGCTGGGCAGTGAGCACAGGGCTCACTAGAGAGCATTGGGCCCTCAGGCCACTCTCATGAAGTCTGTTTCTGATTGTTTGTTCAGAGACAGTCACACCAGTGGCCTGCTGGAGGTCATTTTGTAGGGCTCTGGCAGTGCTCATCCTGTTCCTTCCTGTCTCCTGGAATCTCCTCCATGCCCTTGAGACTGTGTTGGGAGACACAGCAAACCTTCTGGCAATGGCACATATTTATGTACCATCCTGTAGAAGTTTGACTACCTGTGCAAACTCTGTAGGGTTCAGGTATCTCCTCATGCTAGCAGTAGTGACACTGACTGTAGCCAAATGCAAAACTAGTGAAAAAACAGTCAGAAAAGATGTCAGTGGCCTCCACATGTTAAACCATTTCTGTTTTGGGAATTGTCTCATTGTTGCCCCTCTAGTGCACCTGTTGATAATTTACACCAAAGCAGCTGAAACTGATTAACAACCCTGTGTGCTACTTAACTGACCAGATCAATAGCCCAGAAGTTTCATTGACTTGATGCTATACTCTGATTAAAAAGTGGTCCTTTAATTTTTTTGAGTAGTATATGATGCTAACTGCTTAGTAGTGACAGGTGAGTGAAACCTTAAATAAAAATTATTTAGTATTAATTTAATTCTCCTATTCTCAAAATAGAAATTAAAATACTGTTCTCCATTTAGTGATGCCACTCATGTTTCCTTTTCTTTTGCCCACTGATGAAAATTCACTCTAGTGATATTGGCCTAATTTATTATGAGTTGATTAGTTGTATGAGTTGCACTGTGGGGGTTTCTTCTGCTTATCTTTCTCCACTTTGAAATTGCCCATTGACACGCAGAGGTGACCACTACAAATCACCACCTTAGTTTGTTACATCTATGTCCTTGACACACCGGGCTGATATTGTTTATTTGTGAGTTATGTGATTTCTTTCTTTCTTTTTCTGTCTCTGTCTCTCTTCATTTTAACTGTTTATTACAGCACTCAGTGCATCAGAAAAGCAACCTTTTTCACAAGCTAAAAATTGATAAAATAATTTGAAGCTTCTTCACTTGGGAAATAAATAATTAGATTTCTTTTTTTAATTGGCAACTTCATAGAAATTGAAAAAAGTGCTATGAGTAACACTCATTCCAGGTGATAATGAAGTTAATTGCTTTCTCCATGGTAACAGGTTTCGGAACTGGGTGTGTGGTGTACGTCACTGAATTTTTAATTACAGTATGCTGTGCCACTTCAGTTTATGATATTACAGTTATTTTTATCACTTTTCACTGTCTTTTTTAAGAGTGAAGAGAGACAGAAACGAGGACATGCTTCTTTTCCACAGCTGTATGATCTCTGCAGAAATGTCTGTGGATTTAAAGCTGAAACTGAATCATATAGCTCTGTTTGATGTTACAAACATGTTCTAAAAATACTCTTTAACCAGCCTTTGACTGTCATTCTGAGTATACGCTTCAGTAGCTACACTTTTAGAAAATGAACAAAGAGCTGCCTGCTTGGCTGAATTGCCTTATTTCACCTTTTGAGGTTTTGGTCAGAAAATCTTTGGTCATAGTCTCTAATGCTGTAATGCTGCATTTGTCATTCCACTTAGTTCTTATAACTTGGCAGTTATCATTCATTTAGTATATAGTAACTTGTAGTTTTACTTTCAAAGAGTGGTGTGAACCGAAACTAAACCACTATACTGATGCATCTCAGCAAATGGAAGAAGTTATTCATTTTAGATTGGAAAAAAGATGTATTTGTTTTGCTGTGTTTCATATATCTGATAATGATAATCTTTTTCTTCTTCTTCTTTCGGCTGCTCCCGTTAGGGGTTGCCACAGCGGATCATCTTGTCCGCATATTGATTTATCCGGGCTTGGGACTGGCACGAAGAAACACACTGGTTTGTGCATCCCCTGTGGCTGGGTTATATCTGATAATGATAATAATGATGATAATAATATTGATAATAACTAGTTGTACCTTTAATTTTTCTTTTCTTCAGCATTGTAGATTGGAACAGGATGTACTGTATAAGTGTAGATAATGATCAATCCAAAATGTTTAATACTTTTGCAAGGATTGTATGTGTTTAGGTTATACAGTGAAAAACCACTAGGATTTTAAGCTCCTTTTCTGAATTTATTGTTTGCAACATTGCTAAATTACTGCCAGAATACTAACGTTTTTTAAGTAAGTTGCTTTTTTGACAAATCTGTAAATGGTTTTTCTGTAGACAAAGGTGTCATTTTAGAGCTATTTTGTCATATTGTTTGACAAAGCTGTTAAAATAAGTCTGGCTTCTGTCAGTTGTATCTCACAGAAAATCCCCAGTAGTAACCTTATCTTTTTATGTTCAGCTTTGTGAGCAAAGTTATACATGAAGTATGTTGGAGGTCAGAGGTTAGAATAACTGTTCTCCAGGCAGCGCTGAAGGACCTGTCAGAACATTGACAGGGGTCAATTTTTTTTTCCTGACACCACCATAATCAGACTGTCCACTATAGCTGTCCCAACATGAGGTTCAGAACAGAAATCAAAATGAAACAAGGGCTTGCTGAGACCCATTTCCTGTCACTCCATATAAGTTAATTTTTTCTTGTTGTCATAAATAAACTTTTAGAAGAATGACACCCTGAGTGATTTACTAGGTCTAGTCTTCATTCTTTATTCTTTTCCTATTTTAATGGTAAGGCTATATTTTGCTTTAGGAAGCAGTTTCTAAATTGCAGTGTTTGTTTTGAAAGGCTTTGTGACAATAAAGAATGATGAACATTTTTTTTTTTTTTTTACCTTTATCACTTTATTTTTTTCATCCAATATTAGTTTAGGTTAAAAATGACTCACTGCACTAAATAAATAAAAGCAGTATTTCATTCTTCTCAACTTGTAAAACTGATTCTGTTTATCATTTTCTCTTTTTAAAGTTTTGATATAGAGTTCATATATTGTAAGTTAAAAGCAGAATAAAATTAAAGCCTGACTGGACTGTAATCGGTGACAGTGAGTACAGTATATTACACTGTACCAGAAAACCAGAACACCTGGCAAGATTCCCACAAATGTAAGCTGCAGTGTTCATAATAAAAATAACTTTTCATTTAACAAATGTCTTTTTGCATTACTAAATTATTTATATGGCAAATATTTTTAAAAGAAAGGAACAGAATGCATATAAAGAAGATTTTTCCTAAATATGTATTGAAGCTTGTGTGCATGAGTCTTATACAGGGAGATTCAGTCGAAAGAGGCCCCAAATATTCCCTAATAACTGTTGCTAGGACGAAGCAATCGGGATGCCCCTGCGTCGGAGCAATGGGGCAGGCGTCAGACAGCCATCGCAACCTTTAACCTCCGTTTGCTACTTCGGGGTACATACCGCCAGTACCCCTTCACTCAGTCACTCAACTTCACATCAGGATGGTGGTGTACATTATTGAGCAGCGCGTCTTCATAGTGCAAACCTATTGAGTGACTAATTCGTTTAGGCTATGTCAGAATCAACTGGATGATTGTGAGTTAACGGAAGGTTACTTCCAGCAAGATGGAGCAACGTGTCACACATTGGCAAGGTGCAAGGCTTCTTCAGTAACAGGGTAATTTCAAAGGGGATTTGGCCACCACGGTCGCCGGATCTGGCACCACCAGAAGTCTGCCGGAAAAAAAACCTCACACTGTGGATGATTTGAAGGAAAACATCCAACGTGAAATTGCTGCTATTCCCCGAGACTTGCCGATACATTCAGGAACATGGAGCACCACGTCGAAATGTGTCTGGCAAAAAACAGAATCCTGTTCTAGCATTGTATGTAATGCAATCGATTACACATATGTCAAGGTATATATAGCATATATATTTTTTTCTTATTCAGATTGTTTCACCCTAACGGGAGTAACAACATAGCATCCGGGGCCTCTTTCGAGTGAATCTCCCTATATATTTACAGTGCCTATAAAAAGTATTCACCTCCTGGTAGTTCTTTGCTGTTATTATTATACAACAATTAATCACAGTGGATTTAACTTGTTTTTTTTTTTTTGTGAGACGGACAAGCAGAAAAAGACTATATAATGTCAAAGTGAAAACAGATCTGTGTTAATTACAAATATAAAACACAAAATAACTGATCGTGCAAGGATTCTCTTTTTTAAAGTGACACACCTAAATCATCACTGGTGTAGCCATTTGGATGTAGAAGTCACATAGTTAGTTATATTGAGATCATTTGTCTCTCTGGTCAAGGGGTTTCAATTGATTGTAGTATAAATGCGCCTTTATCTGGAAGGTCCAGCTTGTGGTGAGCCAGGTTTATGACCTAACCCATGCAGTGAAGTGGACATGCGTGCAGTTAGGCATATAGCCATTCAATCTCTGTAGACAAAGTCTGGAAAATCCCTGGCCTTTGGACCTTACTTTTATTCTATGTTACTTAGTGTTCCCTTATTTTAATTCTTATTTATTTTGGTTTTTTTCTCTTTCTTCATCATGCAAAGCACTTTGGGGTGCATTATTTGTATGAAAATGGGCTATATAAATAAATGTTGTTGTTGGAAGTACAATGAGTTTTACTGTAGAGTTCGGTAACTTTAAGCATAGTACTGTCATAGGATGCAACCTTCATCACAAGGCAGTATGTGAAATTTCTGCTCTGCTAGTTATGCCCGTCAACTATAAGTGCTATTATTGTGAAGCAAAGGCATCTAGGAGCAGCAACATGTCAGCCACAAACTGTTAGAGTACATAAAATCATGGAGCATAAAAATCGCTTGTCCTCTCTTGCATCACTCACAACAGAGATCTAAACTACCCCTAGAAGCAACATTGGCACAAAAAGTATGCATTGTGAGCTTCTTGAAATGGATTTCCACGGTCAGGCAACTGCACACAAGCCTGCTGTTACTCTTTGCAATTCAAAATTGCCACACTTCTTTGAACACCACCTTCATGAGGTGTTGGATTGCTTTAGACATGTTGACACTCAGTGAGCCCTATATTTGTTCCCTCATAATTTTAAGCAAAATTCACCCTGGCCTGTGTCTGGAGATATGTATTATACCTCTTGTTCTTTGAGACTAATTAAACCTGAGCCCCAGAAGGTTTGAGGTATGAGCACTAGTCTCTGCACTGATAGATCACCCTATTTCAAAATCAAAAATAAAAATAAACTGAACTTTGTTTATAAGTTTCTGTTACTGGATTACACACAGCATACTCTTTGATTGCGTTAGTGATTGTGCCCTGAAAAAGGATAATCTGTATATTCAGCTCTTGTTATTTGATTGTATGCTATGCAATCAAGATGACTGAAGCACATGCATGCACGATGACCCAGGCAATATATCTGTTAAATAATCTAGAACCTTTATTTAATAAAATAATCAATGCAAAATAACATACTACTTTTGCAAAATAATGTAGTAGTTACTGCAAAATAACTAAATTCTGTTGTGAAATGTGACAATAGTTTTGTGAAACAGCACAATAATTTTTTTTTCTTATGTGGTAGGATAAAGCTTCGGCAGTTATCTCTAAACTAAATGCATTTAACTTAGATTTGGTCGTGTCCATCATAGTGCATAATATTTATGTTATTTACTGTATACTGGTATGTTAATATAGTCCACATACACCCATTTAATTACAGAGGTTATCAGTTTTACCATCACTGTCTATTCTAAAAAAAGCTACTCATGGTATGTGCTTGATCAATTTCCCCATTCAAACTGCAACACCGCAACAAATGAAAGAAATATCACACCGTTGAAGAGGTTATCAAAACAGTGTCCCTTATTGACTTTGCCGTGATCAGACTCATGCTTGCATGTTATTGAAAACAATGCAAAATGCATAAGTTGATAGTTCTTATAGATATTGCCTTCTCCAAGCCATCCTCCAAAAAGTTCAACATCATTCAGAACTTACATTATATTGGCCTCACTATCAACATTTGTATTACTGAGCTGATTAGTCCCCTTTTCATTAAAATGTAAATTACATAAATTAAGTATTTAAGTATTTGTTTAAATGAACTATTGTAGTTATTTAACATCTGCTGGTTCCTTTAAGCATCTGTAATATTCTCATCCCTTAAATATGTGTGTGTGTGTGTCTTTATCTATAATTACTTTTCCTTTCTCATGATTAACTGCCTAGGTAACTGATTTCCTAGAAAGATGCCCCATTCTTGCTTCTATTGTTTCAAACCCAGCATTGCCACATATACTGTATTTAAAAAATATGTTCCTCCTTATAAATAAACACATATGCCCTCGCTCTTCCCATATAAATGCAGTATCCTGGTTTATTTTGAAATTATTTTTGCATCCTATTTCCGTCTCACTAAGGAAATACAATTAGGTCCATAAATATTTGGACAGAGACAACTTTTTTCTAATTTTGGTTCTGTACATTACCATAATGAATTTTAAAAGCAACAACTCAGATGCAGTCGAAGTGCAGACTTTCAGCTTTAATTCAGTGGGTTGAACAAAAAGATTGCACAATCCCTTCATTTCAGAGGCTCAAAAGTAATTGGACAAATTAAATAACTGGAAATAAAATTTTCATTTCTAATACTTAGTTGAAAACCCTTTGCTGGCAATGACAGCCTGAAGTCTTGAGCTCATGGACATCACCAGATGCTGGGTTTCTTCCTTTTTAATGCTCTGCCAGGCCTTTACTGCAGTGGCTTTCAGTTTCTGTTTGTTTGTGGGCCTTTCTGTCCGAAGTTTAGTCTTCAACAAGTGAAATGCATGCTCAATTGGTTTAAGATCAGGTGACTGACTTGGCCATTCAAGAATTTTCCACTTCTTTGCTTTAATAAACTCCTGGTTTGCTTTGGCTGTATGTTTTGGGTCATTGTCCATCTGTATCATGAAACGCCGCCCAATCAATTTGACTGCATTTACCTGGATTTGAGCAGACAGTATGTCTCTGAACACCTCAGAATTCATTCAGCTGCTTCTGTCCTGTGTCACATCATCAATAAACACTAGTGTCCCAGTGCCACTGGCAGCCATCACACTGCCTCCACCAAACAAATACAGTTGTTTTTTTTTTTACCTCCTATTTGCTCAGTCTGCTGCTACTGCTGTTCCGCGTAATCCGCATCTCACACGGGGCATCAAACATTTAAAAGTCTGTACAGCAGCTGTCCTACTCTTTGCCTATTTTTTCCGGCCCCGGGCGTGGTTAAATCTCTTGGCACAAAGTCTTGTCTCGCGGGACGCAAGTTCTTGATATTTTTTAATTTATAAAAACGGAATAAGAAACTGAAAATCACATTAAAGTCAGATAAATTCTGAAAAGAATGATACCAAACATATATATGTAGGTTTTAAAATAAGCCAATTTAAAGTGTGACATAAAAACGTCACATAAAATCGTTGCATTTTTAGGCTTAGCATTATATATACCTGTATATGAGAGAGTAGATATATATTAAATATGTACAGTCATGTGAAAACATAAGTACACCCTGGGGAAATTGACTTTTTAAATATTATTGAACAGGGAAAACAATGGATCTTCACGCTGTCTTAAACAAATAGACAAGGAACCACAAAAAGGTTTGGGGCAGCCACCCGTAGAATTTTGCCACTGGCAGCCATGCACACCCAAGTCATCACACTGCCTCCACCGTGTTTTACAGATGATGTGGTATGCTTTGGATAATGAGCTGTTCCACACCTTCTCCATACTTTTTTCTTGCCATCAATCTGGTAGAGGTTGATCTTGGTTTCATCTGTCCATAGAATGTTTTTTCCAGAACTTTGCTGGCTTTTTTAGATGTTCTTTAACAAAGTCCAATCTAGCCTTTCTATTCTTGAGGCTTATGAGTGGTTTGCACCTTACAGTGCACCTTCTGTATTTACTTTCATGCAGTCTTCTCTTTATGGTAGACTTGGATATCGATACGCCTACCCCCTGGAGAGTATTGTTCACTTAGTTGCCTGTTGTTAAGGGGTTTCTCTTCACCATGGAAATGATTCTGCAATCATCCACCACTGTTGTCTTCCATGGATGTCCAGGTCTTTTTGCATTGCTGAGTTCACCAGTGCTTGCTTTCTTTCTCAGGATTTACCAAACTAGATTTTGCCACTCATAATATTGTAGCAGTTTATCGGATGGGTCTTTTCTGTTTTCGCAGCTTAAGGATGGCTTCTTTCACCTGCATGGAGAGCTCCTTTGACCGCATGTTGTCTGTTCACAGCAAAATCTTACACATGCAAACACCACACCTAAAATCAACTCCAGGCCTTTTATCTGCTTAATTGATAAGACATAACGACGGACTTGAACACACCTGCCCATGAAATAGCCTTTGAATCAATTGTACAATTACTTTTTAGTAATCTAAATGAAAGGATTGTGTTAAAAAATGCTTTAGTTGCCTCACATTTTATACAATCTTTTTGTTCAATCTACTGAATTAAAACTGAAAGTCTGCACTTCAACTACATCTGAGTTGTTTCATTTAAAATTCATTGTGTACAGAACCAAAATTAGAAAACAGTTGTCTCTGTCCAAATATTTATGGACCTAACTGTACCCCTACTTGTTCTTATTAATACCTAGGATGCTTGTTATTTACTGAACTTTTTTTTGTGTTTTTATATTTTAATAGCGACTGGGAGCCCGATCGAATTGGGCTACAAATTCTACATTTGTGAAATCCATACTTTCTCTGCAGAGAATTATTTGTTTTTTTAAAGTCCTTGAAATGAGTTTGTTATCATGGCACTGATTTGTGTTTAAAATAGACCTTTTCGATTTTCCTGTTTAAATGGAGCTGTGAGACGTGAACTCAGCTCTTCGGCGCACCACATTTGATTTTTTCCGGCAAACAAATTTTCAAAACAAACCATATTTTACGACTCTAATCAGAGTCGGAGTAATAATTATGTTGGTGTGGTCATTTTAGATATGAGCTCGGCTAAAATTTAAACAATGACCGTTGTTAATACCCAGCCGTCATTACTCAGTTTGCCAATAGATGTCAGAAGGACGGATGTTAAAACTGAACTGCCCAAAGATAGATTTCGACATACCAAGCTAATGGCGATACGCTCTAAATTACTTACGGTTCTGGAGCTGTCAAAGGGTTTAAGTCAGTCGACGATGTTAGTCCTGGAAAGTACGCCCCACCAAACCAACGTTCCAAAAACCAACCGAACTTACTGTTATCTGCTCGAACCAACACTGACTTACTATACTCGGCAGAATGATGGTTCAGAATGATGTTCATTTAGCGTAGGCCCAAAACGTTACCCAGTGAGTCTGGATCTTGATTTCAGCATTTGCAGGTTGAATCTTACCCTGGAAACATTTTGGACAATTTTAAATGAGAGAGATGCGCTTGATATATAATTGTAAGTTGAATAATTCTTACGTTTTGTGCATATGGAGCTTGAGTGAATTTACTGTACTTTCTATCCCTGCAATCTCCTACCTCCACTTGAGCTATTTCGTGCATGAACACACTGCAAAATTTTAAACCAAGAGTAAATAATTTCTTCTAAAATTGCTGGCAAAAGTCCCACCAGACCCCATAGTGGCAACAAAAAAAACAAAGATTTTAGGGTAAAAGTTATACTTTAATTTCAACTCAACATTTCACTCTGCCTTAACTTCAAGAGAAGAAACCTTTTGTACATCAGCTCAACAGCAAGTAATCCAGAAAGCTTGAAAAAGTATCTATGAGAGTAAAAGTATACTCAATGCTGTAATACCTCTATTTTTCTTTGATTCTGCTTTGCATCTGGTTTACAGTAATTGCAAACATTTCATATTGTGGTGTCATGCTGCTTGAATTTAGGTGAAAAACAGTTACATATTATAGCAGCAACTACACTAGCATACTGATGGCCCATAACTGTTTTAACGAGTGTCCTGTACCATTCGGGGGTTTATACTGTGCCCTAGCCTGGTGTCCCATGGAGTGTATGAAAGCACATTAGTGGTCAGTAATGTAAGGTAAATCATTGGCCTGTTTGAGCAGGCGGGACAGAGGCCCATGAAAGTATAACAGTACAGTACACTCTGCTTTAACCCCCTCTCAAGAAACCTCTGTTTTAGGAGATTTATTTTCAGTAAGAAAGCAACCCCAAGAATAAAGCCATAGCTACAATGGAATGGCTTAAAAACAACAATGATTGTGTCCTGGAGTAGTTAAGCCAGAGTCCAGAACTGAATCCAATTGAGAATATGTGGCCGGACTCTAAAAAAAGGTTCATCATGCTCGATCTCAATGCAACCTGTAAGAGCTTGTGCAGTTGATTAAAGAATAATGGGAAGGGAGAGAATAACAGTATCGAGATGTGCAAATATGATAGATACCTGTGAACATAGAGTAAAGCTTATCATTGCTGCCAAAGGTACATCTACTAAATTCTTATTTGAATAATTTGATAGTTTGAGTCAGTGGGCTTCAGTTATAGTGCCATTAGTTAATAGGATGCATTAGAACAGGGGTCCTCAATCAGAGTCCAGAAGGGCCGCAGTGGCTGCAGGTTTTTGGTCCAACCCAATTGCTTAATAAGAAGCATTTATTGCTCAAGTAACACTTCTGCTTCACTTTAGTTGTCTCACTCGTTAAGATTTCGAACCTTTATTGCTTATTTTAGTCTTAAACAGCTGTATTCTTGGTTTTTAATTGCTCCTAATTAGCAATAACATGCAAATGACAAAAGAGACCATCCATCCATTTAGCTTGTTACCATTTACATCTGTGTGTAATCATGCACTATTGGGTTAAATTAAATACTTGGAAGGAAATTAAAGAGGAAAAAGTGAAGGACTGAGAATTACTCTTCATTTTAGCCTTTAAATCATTTAGATGATATCCTTAGAAAGGGAAAGAAAATCCAAGATATAATAATTACCTGACATAGCAGAGTTAAAACACTAACAAGCCATGAAATTAAATTATTGGCAAAAATTGCTTTCTAATTAAGCAACCGAGTTAGAACAACAACCTGCAGCCACTGCGGCCCTCCAGGACTGTGATTGAGGACCCCTGTATTAGAAGTATTACATAATTAAATAGTTTTCTGTATCCGATTGCTGGGGTAAATTCTGATTTTTTTTTTTTTTTTAAACCCAGGGGCTTATAATATTTGTTCATTTGGGCTGTTTACTGTTGAAAGTGCTACATATAGTCTATAGTGGTCTTTGTGTGAAAGAGATTGCAGCAGAACTCTGTACTTGACGGACATTACTAATAGCGGTATTCAGTAATGTTACAAAGGTGATTTAAAGTTTATTCTTTCAGAGCTAAAATTCCTACAACTCTCCATTAGCATCAAAGTCTAAAATTAGTACTGCCTCAGTATTCAGTGGTTTTGAATAAAGAAATAAAGCAAAAGTTATTAATTTGTTTTACTCACTCAAGCACTGTTCTCTTCTTATCACATTCTGAAAAACAGCAAAAAAAAGTCAGTAAAATGGTGTTTCATTCTGTTCAATTGTGGTTTAGCTCCATAGATTAATTGACTGTTATTTTTTTCCCATCTTTATATTGTTTTAACATCAAAATGTACTTAGCGCTGATCATTGCTTGGTATTGTGTACTTAATTGTGATATGCAGGTGCACAACCATGACAGGTCGGGCAATTTATGGGATGGGAACGGAAGTGGACACACGGACTGCTGGGAAGGAGCTGCGGTGGTAGTGTTGTCATCAGGTGGGGATCAGAGGGAAGGAAGGAACCCGGAAGTGGCTTGTGTTTATTGAGTCCAGGTGAACTCACAGCGGTGTTGCTTCGTCTTTCCTGAGGGAACAAAGAGAGAAAAGTTAGTACCCTGCCGTTGTCCCGTGACATGAGGTTTCGCGGTGCTCATTAAGTCTTTAAGCCGCTCCATATGCACTCGTGCGTAACAGTATGTATGTATGTGTGTGTATATGTGTGTATATATATATAGTGGCATGTGGCTGGGGGTGGTATCCAGCCGGGATACCCAGGAGAACCGGAGGAGGGCCAGACCACGAGGGGGCGACCGCCGTGGTTGCTTTGGAGACCACGGGTAGAGAGCTTGGAAGCTCAACCCTGTAGGGGCCCATGGTCACCCTGATGCCTTTGGAGCCCTGGACCTCGGCACTTCCGCCACACCTGGAAGTGCTGGAGGGAAGAGGATTGGGGACACCCAGAGTGCTTCCGGGTATGCAGCCGGCTCTTCCGCCACACTGGGCAGTGCCGGTGGAAGATTGCTGGGAAGCACCTGGAGCACATCCGGGTGACTATAAAAGGGGCCACCACCCTTCATTCAAGGCTGGAGTCGGGTGCAAGAGGACGAGGTCTGGGAGAGGAAAGAGGCGGCCTGAAGAGAGGAAAGGCATTGTGTGTTGGCCTGGACTTGTGGGGTGATTAGTGCTGCGGCACTGGGTTGTGCACTTTAATATTTGTAAATACTTGCAAAATAAACGTGTGTTGGGTGAGATAACGATGTCCGTCTGTCTGTGTCCGGGCTGTTTCCTGCAATATACAGTATATATTTGTTTATGTACAGTACAGGCCAAAAGTTTGGACACACCTCCTCATTCAATGTGTTTTCTTTATTTTCATGACCTTTACATTGGTAGATTCTCACTGAAGGCATCAAAACTATGAATGAACACATGTGAAATAAAACCATTTCAGGTGACTACCTGTTGAAGCTCATCGAGAGAATGCCAAGAGTGTGCAAAGCAGTAATCAGAGCAAAGAGTGGCTATTTTGAAGAAACTAGAATATAAAACATGTTTTCAGTTATTTCACCTTTTTTTTGTTAAGTACATAACTCCACATGTGTTCATTCATAGTTCTGATGCCTTCAGTGAGAACCTACCAATGTAAATGGTCATGAAAATAAAGAAAACACATTGAATTAGTAGGTGTGTCCAAACTTTTGGCCTGTACTGTATGTATGTGCATATATATATGTATGCCCGGACTAGGGGTGATTGGTACTGGGGGCACAATGTGTTGTTTAAGAACTGTGAAGAAACGTGTGCTTTTTTTTTATAAAGATGTGGTGTCAGTCTGGTGGTGTTGGGGCACGTCTCACAATATATATATATATATATATATATATATATATATATATATATATATATATATATATATATATATATATATATATATATATATATATATATATATATATATATATATATATATATATATATATATATATATATATATACATATATTAATTTGCTTCCAAAACAAGAAACACACTATATACCATAAATGCTATAAACTTATAATTCACTTATTTTATTGCAGAGGAGTTCATCTTTCAACACAATACAAGTGCAGTAAAATATTACTTTTTGGTTTACCCCTCTTATAATACCTTACACAGTAAAGCTCATAGAAAGTAATGATTGATTGAAAAATAAAATGGTTGTATTTTACTGTTTTACATAGTTTAGATTAGTACTGGAATAAGTGTTTAATGTCTCTGCATTTCTGTTCATATATTCAGGAACGTGACAATAATACAAGTTTTTATGTTGCATCCTTTATTTCTACTTTATTGTCCATAAGTTTCAAAACAATTTGAGGCCAGATGTTTTTTATTGTTCAGGTGTTTTCATTTACTTTTCTTGTGCTCACACAGAAGTGCTGTTAGAAAGTGGTGCTGAATTTAGCCTTTTCTGCTGCTACTGACTTTGTAGTCATTATCTCTAACAGACCATGAAAGACAATCAGCCAATTTGCATACCGAAAGAAATCAGAAGAATGTCACAGAAACTTAACCTATAGTAGAGATTTGGATTATCAGTCAATACATCATCCTCTTTTTTTTTTTTTCCTGTGTCAGTAAAAGCATGCACCATCACAGTTTGTTTTACAGAGCAAATTCAATTTCAGTGCAGTCTAAAATATTTAAAGTTAACAATATTCTATAAACAAAACAGGTAATTAAAGTAAAAACATAAAGGCAATTGATTGAAAAACATCAAAGGAAACTTAGAATTTTATTAGCATGTATAAAAAACAGTTGGATAAATCAAACGTACATTATAAAACAGAAGGGTATTTGATAAGGATGAAAGGACATGTATCACATGAGATAAATAAATTATGTTGGGGCATAGCTTTTGATATTAACTGTCAAACATGTATGGTATACAGTGGACAGTGTCAATGTAAATGTATGGTTAAACATATAGAGATTTAAAAGCCACAGAAAACAGGAGAGCCTCACAAACAGGTTGTGCAGGGGTGAATAAGATATGTCAGGTTTTTGTCATTCATCTTTAACCAGTCACTTTTAAAGTTAGCCTTTGAGATCATAAAGAAGAAACTGTGTAATATAGATACAAACCATTTGACAGTTTTAAGTAAAAAATTTAAAAAAAAATAAATAAAAGTACTTTTAGGATTTTTTTTTTTTTTTTGACTAAGCCTAGAGGAATTTGCATTCATTACACTTTGGATTTGCATTTTGTCAATGAGAAAGGAATGGTCTTTATTTCCACAAATATTTTCCTGTGTTAATGATATCAAAGGCTGAATTTAAACTTGATTCATTAAAGAAGGTGAATGATTTTCCTAGAGCAATAACTTTAATGTTCTGGGAACAAACGAAACCTATTGTTATCATATTCAGCACTATATGTAGAGAGTTGCAGAGTTCACAGCACAGAGGTAAAAGTTATATGACAAGGGTTTAGCATAGCTAAAGGCTAGTTTCAGAAGATCACTCTTTTACAAATGCTCTGCATTTACTTTAGTAGTCACTAGCTACAAATATGGCTGGTTGATAAAAAGATAAAGATAATTATCACAAAATAACTTTTCCTCAATAGAAACATAAGACATGTGTATCCAGCAGAGAGCGATAGCTCCCTGGGAATGATTTCTTTTGTAACTGCGACATGTTACATAACCCAAATCTATATAGATATAAAAAGGCAATACCCCTCCCTTAGTGATACTGTCTTGTTATATAATGCTTGCCTAACAGTTCTTATTTGGTGAACCTCTGTGCTAAATCTGTCTCTGTGTCAACTGTGCATGTGAGTAGAAAAAAAGGCAGATTTATAAAATATATTTGCACAGAGCACAGTGACATATTAAACGTATACACTTATTACAACATGGTCAATAGAAAATCAATATCACTCATCCACCGATGTTTTGACAGACAACACAAGAAGCCAATGATAATGGCAATAGCACTGCGATGAACCAGTCATGTCACTGGAACAGAGTTACAGCCATATCAG
This sequence comes from Polypterus senegalus, assembly GCF_016835505.1. Lineage (NCBI taxonomy): Eukaryota > Metazoa > Chordata > Cladistia > Polypteriformes > Polypteridae > Polypterus > Polypterus senegalus. The sequence continues at coordinate 49,515,493 of NC_053159.1, forward strand.
CTTAGGTTGACGCACGCAGCATAGAGCTGGCAGCAGCACTCATCCTAATGTTTGGATTGTAACAGCAGCACATGCCAGTATGTGAGACATAGAAGCAAGATAAAAGAGAAAATATTAACAAAAACTTAACATCATGCACCAGAATGCGTGAGCGTATTCAGTGCGAGCAGGAGCACACAGGTTGCCGGTTGCTTGTGCTATAACAAGCTTGACCTGGTTGCGATGAACGCACATGTACTGTGCAAGGCATGTACGGGGTCCACTGAGAAAAGAAGAGTGTTCATGGCTCACTTTGCAGAGAGAGCTTCGTCGTCACTTCCTACAAGAAAAGACTATGGAAAAAGAAAAGGAGGATGCAACATCGACAAGCTTCTGTTACAAGACAGCCTCTTCCCCCAGGAAAGCAAACTCAGTGAGTGACAGACACCCCTTCAGTGTAATAGGAACCACAGCATAGAGAAAAGTGTGTTCATTGCAACAGGTACACATGCCATAAGTGTAGGAAGGACGGTCCTCGGGTGTGTGGGAACTGTTAACATTTGAATTTAAAGATTGCATATAGCTAACCTCTCTGTACTATTCTTTCCTCTGCATGTCCTGGAGTACAAAAGAAACACCACTATGCGCCAATATGTGGAGACTGGGCAAGATCGCAAAAAAAAAAAAAAACATGCGGTCAGTGATTACAACTGCAAGATGGTATGCGAATGAATATGAATAATGTTGCATCCGTGCCACGATGTTTTCCGAAATGTACTATACAGGTCATAAAATGAATAATTCCAAATATAATATATACCTATACCTATACCTATGTCTCAGTTTTTTTTGTCAGTGTGGCTTTGACATCATGGCCCATAAGGTGCATACTAATTCAGCTTAAGCAGAAAACCTCAATAAAACTGAATAAAAAAAATCAAGTGACAATGAGATAGGAAGAAGGCAGATACACCAGCATTTGTGTGTCAGCTTTTATCCATCCCGATCAGAGAGTTTTCAGTTCCATTGTCTCAGAACACCACTCACATCTACTGTTACTCCCAGTTTCAAATAAAAACTAACGGTGTCAGATCCCTGGGGGGTTAGTATGTATTGTGATCATGACTGAGAGAATAAAAGTGAAAAAAAAAATGCTAACTTTTACAAGTACTATAAATTTATACCTGCTGTTTCAGACACAAACCAAATGTATGTGTTTATTGTATAATATTAACAATAAGAGGCAGTCAGGATCGAACCGGGAAACTCTTGATTTCAAGTCAGCAATTCTTACTGCTGCACCACGGAAACTGTTGTATCATCCTTGAACCTTTTATGAAAGTGTTTATTTGATCTTTGGACTTCAGTTTCACACATTATATAGTTTATGTCTATATTTTGTCATTTATTACTAAAATGTGAAAAACATTTCTGTTTTAACGTTGTGTTTACACAGATTATTGTAGAAATGGAACACACATGAAATGCATGTGTTCCAAATAATGATCTATTATTTCCTTATACAACTCTAGGTACCTGACTCCCAGATAATCAAGGCTGGAACTGGGAGAATGTTGTACCTGTTCTGCGGTGTTGGGGGGATGGAATAGTAGGCTGCTTGCTACTTGTCTTGATCGGCACATTTACAAGACAAAAGACGCTGATGAAGAGGTGTGAAGGGATTTAAGGTGGACTGGGTTTACGAGTTTTTTCGTAGGCTTTGGTAATTCTAGTGTTAGATAGTTTTTCTTTAATTTTTTTGAGCGGTATATACAGTATATGTACTATATATATGTATAAAACCCAATACTACCCCCCTAGTGGTCAACAGCCTCATTCATTGGGCTTCTCCACAGAAGCATTAGACAGGCTTTCAGCTGTCATTGGGCTGGAAAATTTTCTAGGATCAGGCAATTCTGTGACATTCTCCTGCCCCAGTTGGCTGAGTTTGTTCAGTTATTAACCTGTATCTCAGTATGTTATTTTCAGTTCTGGACTCCTCCTAATATACCTTTACACAGCCTACCTGCAGGGAATATGTTCAGGAATGGCTTGAGGGTTTGTTGCACTCTTACAGTTTAAGTGTATTGAGTGGATGGATGCCTACAGTTTTCTGTTTAGGGTAGCAGGTTGGGGGATGTTGATGTAAACAGGTTTACTTGTTTAATGTTTGATTGGAATTTTGTTTCTCCCTAGGGTTATTTAGTTTTTTGGGTTGTGTGAATTTGCCCTATGGTTATGCCTTTGTTTACTTTTTTTTATTTTTTTATTTGCCTGGCACTCTGAGAAGGATGCAGATGGCCCGATGTCTACTCCTCGTCATCTTCCTTTCATTTGTGCAATCTTTTGATATTTAGTTTTGCTGCCTTCCTTTTTACTTTTAAAACTAACCTTAAAATAGTTTCTTTAAATGTCCGGGGCTTGAGGTCTGGCATTGGTGTGCTCTATTACCTATGGCATGAGAAGGCAGACGTAGCATTATTACAGGAGATATATGTACATGATACATAATAAGCACAGATGTTTATAATAGGTGCTACACTGTTGTTGCATCAGCATCAGGACACTCCCACAAACAAAGCATAGCGATTCTTTTTTGACATGGGTTGCAAGTGAAGTAATTGGGAGATCTTTCTGCTGTACTGTATATTAGTTGAACTTGTTCAAAAAAAAAATCACCTTTTCTGTTTCCTCCCACACGCTGTATCTATCGTTATTCCTTCCTTATTTCATTAATCAAATTCTCTCTTCATAAGATTATGAACTTGTTGTGGGCATTGACATGAATACTTATATAAATCCACTACTCAATATATTCCCGCCACCCATTCAATAACATGTTCCTCATTCAACTAGGTCATTATGCAAATTTGTATCAGCTTTGAACCTGTGTGACTTGTTTCATTTGCTTAATCCCCTGGCTAAAGCTTTCTCCTTTTACTTTCCCCTACCATCATTCATATTCAAGTATTGATTTTATACTGCTCAGAAAAATTAAGTGAACACTTAATCATCACAGTCTAACACTAAGTCAGTTAAGCTTTAGGGATAACAGTCTGTTCAGTTTAGGAAGCTAAGTGATTGTGAATCAACTTCACCTGCTTTGGTGCAAATAAAAGTGACAATTGGTACACCGGGGAGGCAACAGCAAGACGACCCCCTAAAAAGGGAATGGTTTTGCAGGTGGTGGCCACAGATAATTGCTCTCTTCATGTTCTTCTTGACTAATTCTTCTCTAGTTTTGCATTTTACTAGTGTATTTGTCACTACTGGTAGCATGAGGTGGTACCTGCAGCTGATTCACGTTGCACAGGTAGTCCAGCTCCTCCAGGATGGCACATCCATACGTACTATCACAAAAAGGTTTGCTGTGTCTCCTAGCACAGTCTCAAGAGCATGAAGGAGATACAGTCATGGCCTAAATTATCGGCACCCCTGGAATTTTCCCAGAAAATGCAACATTTCTCCCAGAAAATTGTTGCAACTACAAATGTTTTGGTATACACATGTTTATTTCCTTTATGTGCATTGGAACAACACAAAAAAACAGAAAAAAGCCAAATCTGACATTATTTCACACAAAACTCAAAAACTGGGCTGGACAAAATTATTGGCACCATCAACTTAATATTTGGTTGCATGCCCTTTAGAAAAAATAACTGAGGTCAAGCGCTTCCTATAACCATCAACAAGCTTGTTACACCTCTCAACTGGAATTTCCAACCACTCTTCTTTTGCAAACTGCTCAAGGTCTCTCAATTTTGAGATCTCTCCATAAGTGTTCAATTGGATTTAGATCCGGACATTGCTGGCCTCTTCAGAACTCTCCAGTGCTTTGTCTTCTAATATTTCTGGGTGCTTTTAGAGGTATGTTTGGGGTCATTGTCCTGCTGGAACACCCATGACCTCTGACACAGACCCAGCTTTCTGACACTGGGCCCTACTTTGCGCCCCAATATCTTTTGGTAGTCTTCAGATTTCATGATGCCTTGCACACAGTCAAGGCATCCAGTGCCAGAGGCAGCAAAACATCCCCAAAATATCTTAGAACCTCCACCATGTTTGACTGTAGGTACTGTGTTCTTTTCTTCGTGGCCTCATTCCGTTTTCTGTAAACAGTAGAATGATGAGCTTTACCAAAAAGCTCTACCTTGGTCTCTTCTGTCCACAAGACGTTCGCCCAGAAGGATTTTGGCTTCCTCAGTTACATTTTGGCAAACTCCAGTCTGGCTTTTTTATGTTTCTGTGTCAGCAGTTGGGTCCTCCTGGCTCTCCTGCCATTGCGTTTCATTTCGTTCAGATGTTGACAGATAGTTCGAGCTGACACTGTGGCACCCTGAGTCTGCAGAACAGGTTGAATATGTTTTGAAGTTGATTGGGGCTGTTTATCCACCATTCGGACTATCCTTCGTTGCAGTCTTTTATCAATTTTTCTCTTCCATCCACGTCCAGGGAGATTAGCTACAGTGCCATGTGTTGTGAACTTCTTGATTATGTTGCGAACAGTGGACAAAGGAACATGAAGATCTCTGGAGATGGACTTGTAGCCTTGAGATTGTTGATATTTTTCCACAATTTTTGTTCTCAAGTCCTCAGACAATTCTCTGCTCTTCTTTCCGTTCTCCATGCTTAGTGTGGCACACTCAGACGCACAACAGAAAGGTTGAGTCAACTTTTCTGTATTTTAACTGGCTTCAGGTGTGATTGCTATATTGCCAGTACCTGTTTGTTGCCACAGGTAAGTTTGAAATAAAACGATTGCTTAAAATAAAACGATTTACCTACAATTTTGAAAAGGTGCCAATAATTTTGTGCGGCCCATTTTTGGAGTTCTGTGTGACATGATGTCAGATTTGGCTTTTTTCTCTGTTTGTTTGTGTTGTTCCAATGCACATAAAGGAAATAAACATGTGTATACCAAAACATTTGTAATTGCAACAATTTTCTGGGAGAAATGGTGCATTTTCTGGGAAAATTCCAGGGGTGCCGATAATTTCGGCCATGACTGTACCAGGAAGTGGGCCATTGTACTAGGAGAGTTGAACAGGGCTGTAGAAGGGCATCAAACCCAGCAGCAGAAGCTGTATCTGCTCTTTTGTGCAATGAGAAACAGAAGGAGCCCTGCCAGAGCCCTCCAAAGTGACCTCCAGCGGGATCCTGATATGCATGTTTCTGACCAAACTGTCAGAAATAGACTCCATGAGATTGGCATGAGGGTACGATGTCCTCTACTGGGACCTATGCTTACAGCCAATCACCATGCAGCTCGACTGCCATTCGCCAGAGAATTCCACAATTGCCAGCTCCGCCGCTGGCACCCCATCCTCTTCACAGATGAGAGTTCACACTGAGCACATATGACAGATTTGAAAGAGTCTGGAGGCACCGTGGTGTGTATTATGCAGCCTGCAACATTATCCAGCATGATTGTTTTGGTGGGGAGGGTCAGTGATGGTCTAGGGAAGCATATTACTAGAGGGCTGCACAGACCTTCATGTGCTAGGCAAAGGATCCCAGACTGCACATAGGTACTAGGATGAAATCGTCACAGCTTATGTGGGTGCAGTTGACCCTGTGTTCTTTCCAGTGCAGTACAATGCCCAGCCTCATGTGGACAGAGTGTAGCAGCAGCTCCTGAATGACAAAGGCCTCCGCCGCTGCCAAGTACGTCCATGCTCACTTGATGACCTGATCCTGGTCTAGGAGGAGATCCCTCAGACACTATCAAACTTCTCTTGAGAAGCGTGCGCAAAAGTTGTCAGGAGTACATACAGGCTATACACACTACTGTGTCACATGATGAGTTGCCATGATGAAATTTACCTAAGTTATATCACCCTGTGATTTCAATTTTTGACATTGATTTTCAGTGTGGTGTTTAATCCAGCTGTCAGTGGGTTGGTGATTTTGGTTTCCAGTTGCCATTGTTCTGTTCTAAACAAATTGCACAGTATTACTCAGTAAAGATTTTCCACTTGAATATTTCGTTCATCAACATCTGATATGTGATTCAAGTGTTCCCTTATATTTTATTGAGTAGAGCATTTTTATTTCGTAATCTCTAGCAGCTTCATTGTCCAATTCTACATGGGAGCTAGCCACAGCTGCATTTCTCTGCCATCTATTGCATCTATTAAAAATAAATAAAGTTGTCACACTACTAATCCACAACAAATTAATAACTGTTTCTCTGAGTTCATTTGGGAACTTTTTCTTGAAACTTCAAAATCATTCCCTGCAGAGCATTCTTCATTTTTTTGAAAACATATCTCTTCCCAAATTGTCTGCTTAGGATACAACTATGCTGGATTCCCCTGTCTCATTGATTGAGCTGAAAAGGCCCATAAATGAAAAGACTATTTATCTTGGGGATTAATACAGTATACCAAAACATTCAATGAATTATTGGAATTCTCCAGGCCCTGATGGTTTGCCCCAGAGGTAATTTTGGTATTCTGTAAGCAACTGTAAACAAGAGGTTGCGGGTTCGATCCTGGATCCTACCCACAGTTAAGAGAGATGCTATTATTACTATTATACTGTATAATAAAAACGTTAATTTCATTTGAGTCTGTAACACCCGGTGTAAACGTTTGCTACTTGTAAAGATTAATTTTTTTTTTTTTTTGTTCAGTTTTATTCTCTCAGTTATGTTTACGTGTCAGCTTTTATCCCTTCACATCAGAGAATTCCCTGTAATTTCCTGTTCCATTTTCTCAAAACACCACTCACATCCACAGTTATTCCCAGTCTGTCACATTCACAAGTCATACCCACGTTCACAGTTTTCCCGGTCTCAGCCTTGCTCAAGTAAGCAATCTTCCCCCTACGATCTGACACTGTTTTCAAATAAAGAGGTGATATATGCTAACTTTTATAAGTACCATAAATTCACACTGGCTGTTAGAGACACAAATCAGATGTATGTTTTTATTAATAATAATATCAGCTCATTTCTCAAAATGGTAACTGCGGAAAGGTCCGGGGATTGAACTCGCAATCTCTTGATTACGAGGTGGCAGTTTTTCCCTCCACACCAGCCAAGAAAACACATTGCTTTTGTGTTAATTGATATTTGGATTTGGGTTTTTACATGTTGACAGCAACATATAAATTGAGTAATTTCTTTTTCTTCAGTTATATTCTTGAATAAGATGCACTTATTTTGTTATACCTTTGTTATAACTTATCTCTGGAGCCTCTGGCAATTTCCGTTTGTTATTGCTTACAGTTCACCTCATAAAATGTCATATTCAGGTGATATTTTATTATTCCTAGGCAGTGATCCTACGGATCTTCTTCATGGGAGGTATTTAAGTCCTTTGAATGTCTGTTGGCACTTCCCCCATTAAACTCTCCCTGTAGTTAGTGCACCTTCCCTGCATCAATTCCTTCAACTAACTCTTAAATATTTGGGTATCAACATTTTATCGATAGGCGTTTAATAGTCTTATGTATTCCCTCACTACATGGTCATTTTTTCTGCTGTCTTTTCATTCCAGGATGGAACTGATGCCTGTCCCCCTACCAAAAAAAATTGTTTGGAAATTAGATCCTTTATTTATAAAGTTTTACAGAATATAAAGAGATCCTCTGTTAGGGTTTCCACCTTAATTCTTAATAAATCAAAGGGTGAGGTCTTTTTTTCAAATTTTGAATTGTACCATTGGGCTTTTGTTCTGTGCCAACTTTGCAGCTGGGAGATCTTTCCTGATAAATCCCCCTTCCTTGTTTGCCATTGAATTCAATATAGCAGCTCCCAGTCCTATTTCCTTTCTCTCCTTCACAGCAATAAAAGTAAAATCTTGAGCCAACAATTTGGGGCATTTAGCTTCCTGTATATTGTGTTAATGGCGCAGTGTTGAAAACTTTTGGAGTACTACCCCAGATGGCACTTGCACATTTACAGCTTCAGCTATCTTGCTTCTATAGGGGTTGTCCTATTTCATTTCTCTCATGGACCTCCTTGAGCATTTTACCCTCTGGCAACATTTATAATGATCCTGGGCACTGGACATTATAGTCCCTGAAGTCCAAGTTTGAAATTTCATCCTCCTCTTTTTTCTTTTATTTACTACTAAGGTCTGTTCTCAAAACTTGCAGTGTTTCCGTATCATCTGCCCTTCCATCCTCTCTAACCTGAGACCTGTGGCATCTCTATATGTCCATCTATGCAATGCCTCATGTTGACCTTTACCAGTTCTCTCTGTTTTGGAGCAGGGCCTACCCTGACACCCTCAATTTCATATAAATCTATTTTTAGTATTGTTTTATTTTTGTGTAAGATCTCCACAATTTTCAAAACATTCAATATAGGAGTGTTCATCACTCTTAATTCTACTAGTGCTTTGCCATGGGTCTGTCCTCTAGTCCCTATTGCCCCTTCTGCTGGCCAACCTTCCCAGGTTGGGAAGTTGAGGAGCATATAGTCTTGGTTTTGTTGTTATCTGTGGCTAAATATCTGTCTACTGTGTTTCACATTAATATCAATTACCATCTTCAAAATGTTCTCTTTCTGGCGCTCTCATCTTCGCTCTCTCTCTCTCTCTCACTTCTATCCAGCAGAGGCTATTGTGTCTAGCAAAGACATTTTAGCTTCTTGCTGGAAAACTGATATTTCTATTTCTTTTACATCTTGGCAGGCCTCATTTTTAAATCTTAATCTGCTAGAGCTCTTGGCAGCATTGATAAATGGGTTGTCTGCTTCATTTATTACAAAATGGTATGCCATGATGGAAATTCCGCAGAGCAGGATCACCAATGGTTGCTGTCGCTCTACTCTTCCTGCTTCTTAAATCCTGGCTCTGTGGAGTCTGGCATTTGGACTATGTTTCACTACTACGTTTACACAGCCCTTTTCCATTTTTACGTTTTTGAAGTGGGCAGATCTTGTGGGTGGCAGTGGAGTGGTATTTTTACTGTTATTACTGCATTTACAATTGTTTTCTTTTGAGTGTTTATTTTTTTAAGAAACCTGTTGGTGTCATTATTTCTGTTTCTCATTATGTCGTATAAACTTCAATAAATATTTGATCACAAATAAAAGGCTTAGTAGAGGAAGGTAAACTAGAGACAAAACTGAAAATAAACTAACTCAGAATAATTTGAAATTTATCAGGAATAGACCTGGCATTATTACTGGATTTAAAACTAACAGCGTCAGATCCCTGGGTGGGGGTTGGTAGTATTTATCGTGATCGTGAGTGAGAGAATAAAAGTGAAAAAAAGGTAACTTTTACAAGTACAGTACTATAAATATACACGGTCTTGTTACAGACGCAAACCAAATGTATGTGTCTACTGTATAATATTAACAATAAGAGCAGCTCACTACTGAAAACGGCAAATATAGGAGGCAGTGGGGATCGAACCAGTAGCCCCTTGATTACAAGTCAGCAAATCTTGCCGCTACGCCACGGAAGCTGTTGTATCGTCCTTGAACCTTTTGTGAAAGTGTCTATTTGATCTTTGCACTTCAGGCTTCACACATTCTATAGTTTATGCCTACATTTTGTAACATTTATTACTAAAATATGAAAAGTTTCTGAAATGCATGTGTTCCAAATAACGATCTATTATTTCCACTCCAGCAGTTCACTCCCAGATTATCAAACAAGGCATGAGCTGGGAGAACTTAGTGAACATTCTGTGATGGTGGGGAATGGAATAGCAGGCTGCTTGTCTTAATCGGCACATTTACAGGACAAAAGATGCTGACAGAGAGGTGCAAACAGATTTAAGGTGGGCTGGATTTATGAGTTTTATCGTTGGCTGTGGTAATTCTAGTGTTAAGTAGTCCAGACTTCAGATGCTGGAATGGAACCTGGACAAAGCTTATCCACTAAACAAATTAATTTAGCAGATGTGACTCTGCTACACTTATGCCAGCCCCCTCCTTCTGTCTTCAGATTCCAGTGACCATCTCTATTGCATGAACATCTCCCTCTGCATTTATTATTTCTACCACTTTATTTGGTATGAACAGTGATATGTCTGCCACATTGGAGTTGGCAGTCCAGGTGAGTACACAACTGAGGAGATAACACACAGGACCAGATGGAATTAGTCCTAATACAATGCCTATGCTGAAAAACTTTGTGGCACCATCTATTACCTGTTCAGTTTGTCACTATGGTTTTACAAAGTGTCTTTGCTGTGGAAAACATTTTGTTCTAGTCCTCAAGAAGGTGGCCACTCAAAAACCTAATTACTGTACACAAAGGATGAGCAATATTGAGTTAAACTGGCATTGCTACAGTGTTCTTATAACATCTTATAGATGGAATATGGATTATTTGCTCACAATAATATTATGAACTAGCAAAATACCCATGCTTCGCAGCGGAGTAGTGCGTTAAAGAAGTAATGAAAAGTAAAAGGAAACATTTTAAAAATAACGTAACATGATTGTCAATGTAATTGTTTTGTCACTGTTATGAGTGTTGCTGTTATATATATATATATATATATATATATATATATATATATATATATATATATATATATATATATATATATATATATATATATATATATATATATAATACACTAGTAAAATACCAGCTTGCATGAGAAGTAGTGTGTTAAAGAAGCAATGAAAAGAAAAGGAAACATTTTGAAAATAACGTAACCTGATTGTCAATGTAATTGTTTTGTCACTGTTGTGAGTGATGAGTGTTGTTGTCATATATATATATATATATATATTACACACACACACATAAACATATATATATACATATCTATACATATACACATATATACATACATATATATATCTACATATATACACACACATACATACATACACACACATATATACACACAAATACATATATATATATATATATATATACATACATACACACACACATATATAAACATATATATACATATACATACATATCTACATATATACACACACACAGCTATTTCGTATCAGTGCAATACGCTGTTTGTTAAAACGGTTGACTCCCGCTCTTACGTGCAATAACAAATCAAATCATTCAGTTGTCTTTGCTCATATGTCATTTTATAGCTGGACGCCTGGCATCTTTTTTTGGCCACAAGTTCGTTTCTGTTTGCTGTGAGGTTCTGTGTTGTGGAGATTTTCAGAATGGATTGCAGGTGCTCATCAGTGAGGCGACTCCTGTGTGCTGTTTTGTTAGTCTTTATCACTGAGAAGAGCTTCTCACACAGATATGTGCTACCAAACTTGCACAAGGTTCGAGCCGCATGTAGACGGACTTTTTTTGTTCTTCAAAGTCACCAAAGCGCCGTGCAAACTCAGTGCGCAATAACTCTAGCTTCGCAATAACTTGCCGCATCATAAGGTAGACTTGATTAACGCAGTAAGTGTTCGGCAAGGCAGCTGAAGCGCTGCATTATGGGATCTGTAGTTTATTGTGTTACCAGCGCTTCATATACCCGGGCTTTAATAACAATAATACAGTATATAAAATGATCTCGGGCGGATATAATTACGCCGGCCGGATGTGTGCCTGCCCTTGAGTTTGACACATATGGACTAAATAGAACTTGAAAAGATATATTTTTCAAATGTGATCGCAATTCAGATAGAGTTGACGCACACTACAGCCTGCATGCCTCAATGAGTCATCCTCCCTCGCTCTTACTTTTTACCGCTCATCTAATGAATACACTGAGTATGGCTTTACCAAAACAATCATTGATGGCGAATAAAGTATCCATTATTCGAGTATGTAGAGCGGGATATATATATACACATATATATATATACCCGCGTATTGCAGCGGAGAAGTGGTGTGTTAAAAAAGCTAGAAAAAGAAAAGGGAACATTTTAAAAATAACGTAACATGACTATCAATATACAGTATTTGTTTTGTGAGTGTTACTAAGTGTTGCTGTCATCAAGGATTTGATTATCATTATTTCTTTCAATCAGGTTCGTATTTGTAGGATGTGTTGTGTTCAAGTTACATTCCGTGTTTGTCAATCGCTGTAAAGATGACAGGTTTCATTCATCGGTTCGTTTCTTACTGCATCAATAAACAGCTCGTCGTCTTCTTTATCTGAGACCTGACACACTGCATGCACGGGTTTTTTTTACACTGTCTTCCTTTAGCGGGACATTGACTTTTTCCACCGTGTGCTTTGTTTCCACAGTAGCTGCATTTATGAATATGCTTATCAGACGCTTCATATTTTTTGCTGCCTTTTCAATTGTGTAATTCGGTTTTTGTTCAGCGCTCTTTGGAACTGTTGCTTTTTATCTGTGCACTGCATCAGTTCACGTGAGCCACTCGGTGTACTTGTATCGAAGGTTCCCAGCTGTGCTGGTGCCATCTCGTGCTATGTCCATAGCTTTATTTAATGTTACCTTAGTCCTGGCACTTAAAACTTTCTCGCAGTTTCGCTGAGTTTGTGTCAAACACCACCCTGACCATCTCATCTTCCTCTCCATAAGCACAGACAGTCCTTCACCCGTGAATATTTACCCGTGGCAGTTTGCTATTGGATTGCTGCTGACGGACGGCCTTATATGGGCAGGCACTAAATTACAAACGCCAGCGGCAGCCTGTCTATGAACTTAATTTAAAGTGTAGGTTTACATCGTGCTTTGTTTCCGAAGTAGCAGAACTCATGAATATAGTTGTATATGTCACTCGCTCGCTTCTTATTGTTTCGCTGCCTTCTCAATTATATAATGCATGTTTTCTTGAGCGCTTTTTTGAGGTCTTCCTGGTTTTCTATGTACTGCGTGATTACGTGGGAGGCGTGATGATGTCACACGAAACTCCGCCCCACGGCGTTGAAGCTCATCTCCATTACAGTAAATGGAGAAAAACTGCTTCCAGTTATGACCATTACGCGTAGAATTTCGATATAAAACCTGCCCAACTTTTGTAAGGAAGCTGTAAGGAATGAACCTGCCAAATTTCAGCCTTCCACCCACACGGGAAGTTGGAGAATTAGTGATGAGTCAGTGAGTGAGTGAGTCAGTGAGTGAGTGAGTGAGGGCTTTGCCTTTTATTAGTATAGATATATATATATATATATATATATATATATATATCTATATATATATACACACATATACATACATATATATACACATACATCCACATATATACATATATGCACACATACATATACACACACACACACACACACACATATATATATATATATATACCCTTTCGGGTGTGAGCAGCTGTTGCTGCGGGTGCCAGAATTCATCGAGGAAGAAAAATGAAAAACATTATTTGTACAAAATCTTAATTTATCTATCCATTCCTAAATAATTGAATGGGTAGGCTATTTCGTATCAGTGCAATACGCTGCTTGTTAAAACGGATTACTTCCGCTCTTACGTGCACTTAGTGCTGCGTGGGTATTATGAACTATCGTATCTGTTCAAGTTCTATTTAAATTTTAAATATAAGTAATTTTTATTTAGTCGACAGAAATATCTTTGGTAGGAATGTAAGTTAAATTTAGTCATCATTGCATTTTTTTTCACCATAGAAATTTAAAGACTAAATTCATCTTCCATTCCTACCAAAGATATTTTTGTCGTCTAAATAGAACCTACTTATATCCAAATAGAACTTGAAAAGATATATTTTTTCGAATCTGATCGCGCATTTTAGATCGACTTGACGCGCACTACATCGAGCCTGCGTGCTATTGTGCTCTCGCCTGCTTGCCTCAATAAGTCACCGTCGCTTCGCTCTTACGTTTTTACCGTTCATTTGATCATGGCTAGTTGCGAAAAAATTAGAAAATGTAAGAAGGATTATACTGAATATGGCTTTACCAAAACAATTATTGATGGCAAATAAAGTATCCATTATTCATAAAGCTTCAATTGGTGATGTTTTTCTGCGTTAACCTCATATTTTTTCATAGTTCTTCTCAAACCAAGGGGGTGTGAAATCGGCCTCGTCTGTCACAGTGGATGCAAGGATAAAATTAATCGGGAAGCGCTGATATATATGTATGTGTGTGTGTATATATATATATATATATATGTACATTCTTATTTCGGTGGTATGATGCCACTGTCAGCCGCCATATTGAACTTTTCAACAGTCTTTGTTACTTATGGGCCCATCTTCAAGAAATTTGGTACACATGTTCCCAACGCTAACTGAATCCTACTTACGTACATATATACGTCCATAGCCTGCAGCTCGGTCACTGTGTGAGGTGGCGTTGGGTCCCCATCCCAACGCCTCCCACGTTGTTGGCTGCCTGCCTATATAAGACCGTCCGTCGCTCCGGTCTCTACATTCCCTTCCTTGCTTCGCCACAAGATTCTCGTCTTCCTACTGATAACTACAGCCTTTTTGTTTTATCCACGGCTTCTCCACTGTTTTATTGTTTGTTTATTACAATTATAGTTATTGTATAGGTATTTTAGACTTACTTTACATTTCTCAGGTACCGATTTCCTTTATCATTCCAACCCCCTTTACCATGTCTATCGAGGTGATCACTATTGATCAAAGAACTGTCACTTACCGAGTGGCTTCCATGCCCGGAGATGGCACCTACCTTTTCCATTCTCTTTGTTACATATTGCACGGCCATATCAGGCTCACTCTTGATATCCGGAGGAACATTGTGTCTTATGTATTGAATGACTGGGACAGGTTCAAGGTGTGGACTGATGACGGTACAGGAGATAATTATACTACACAGGAGCACTATAAGAGTGAAATGCTTAAGCCCTTCACCTATGGTTCTGCATGTGAGTTGATGGCTGCCGCTGAATTGTTCATTGTTGCTTTCAAGTGTACCGAAATAGCCAAACATTTTACAACCTTCGACAACCGCCAATGCCTCTTAAACATTTTAGATTCACAGGTGACGATTTCAGTATTGGACACTTTGATGTTTATGAATGTTTAAACTCTCAAAAGCTGGATGTGATTTTATCGATGAAACCGGTTGTGTGCTTACAACGCTTGACAGATGCCGAATGTCACTTCAACACTGTCATAATTGAAACAAACCATAAAACTTAAACTGATTATGACAGCAGCAATCCAAGCTGTCAGATTTGAGACAAGATTACTGTTCACATGGAAAACTGTAAGTTGCATGCTCAAGAGTAAGCTCAGCGCACAGCTTCGTCATATTACAACCAGAGAGCCGAACTGACATTGTGGTATACAAAGAGATCCTTAACAAATAATTATTGGCATATTTTCCCTCAGTTTAAAAGGGTTTAATTTTCTTCTTAATAAAAATTTTAATGCAGTACTTTGTCGCTGCGAAGCGCGGGCATTTTGATAGATATATATATATATATATATATATATATATATATATATATATATATATATATATATATATATATATATATGACAGCAACACTCATAACAGTGACAAAACAATTACATTGACAATCATATTACGTTATTTTAAAATGTTTCCTTTTCTTTTCATAACTTCTTTACACTACTTCTATTACTGCTGGGTATTCTGCTAGTATATATATAATATAATATATATACAATATTATAATAATATAATATATATACTAGCAGAATAAGCTTGCATGAGAAGTAGTGTGTTAAAGAAGTTATGAAAAGAAAAGGAAACATTTTAAAATAACGTAACATGATTGACAATGTAATTGTTTTGTCATTGTCATGAGTGTTGCTGCATATATATATATATATATATATATATATATATATATATATATATATATATATATATATACACACACTGTATATACACATACATATCTACATATATACTGTATATACACATATATATACAAATCTACATATATATATCTACATATATATATTAGGTGGGACTCGATTAAAAAATTAATCCAATTAATTAGAGGCTGTGTAAGAATTAATCTTGATTAATCGTATGTAATCGCTGCGTAAATTTGCCCCAAATCGCAAATGTTTTTTTTTAATTTAAAACGGTTTTAGTGGGCTTACAGAATCAAATAATAGACATGGACATGAATATTGTAAACTGAAGCTGTTTTAATTTCTGAAAAAAAGCTTTAAACTGCATTTGAATTCAAAACAGAAACAAAAATATCATCCCTGATTAAAATTGGGCAGACTTAAAAATAAAGTGGTAGTTTAAGTACTTTAAGTACATTTTCAGAATAGTATTGTCTTTAAATAATAATAACCAAAATTTCAACATAAAGTGCAGTTTTCTTCTTAAAAAATAAGTCAGAAACATAAAAGGTAATTTGACCAGCTTACTCTTTAAACTCTGAGTAACATTAGCCAAAATTATTTTGTACATTAGGCTAAAACAGTGTGATCATTGAACATTTTGTAATTAGATGTATTTAGAATTACTAACGGTCACGGAAGTCCAATGATCCCCAGTAAGAGCCACAAAGTCCGCTTCTGTAATGCATCTAATTTTGCTTGCTTTTCAGTGTGCACAAAACCATGCTTTTATCAAGGCTTCGCGGGCAGTCGAAATGATCAGTCGTAGGAACGCGCTTTATTCCGACTCTAACATTTTTGTAGCTGTGATGTGTGCATCAGTGTAATGGATGTACCAGGAAATCATGCATTGACAAAAGTTCCCGCTTGCTTGGAATTGAAAGTGTGATTAAATGCGTTATTTTTAACGCGTTATGGAGTACATGCATCGAAGCTTCTCAGCTGTGCTTGTGCTAAGAAAGGGAAAATTTTAAAATAACGTAACATGATTCTGCTAACCTAATATTTTTCATACGCCCCAAACCAAGGAGATCGAAGGTAAAATGAATCGGTAGCGTACATAGTCAGTACACCCTCTCGAATCAACCTCAATGTCGGCGTTAGAGGCTTAAGACTCTACAATTAGCCACAGCGTGTGGCTTGTCTATGCTAAAGTATGTATTGTAGATCGGGTATATATATACATTTATATATATATACCCGTATCGCAGTGGAGAAGTAGAAGTTATGAAAAGAAAAGGGAACATTTTAAAATAACGTAACATGATTGTCAATATACAGTAATTGTTTTGTGAGTGTTATTGAATGTTGCTGTCATCAAGGATTTGATTATCATTATTTATTTCAATCAGCCTCGTATTTGTAGGATGTGTTCAAGTTACATTCCGTGTTTGTCAATCGCTGTAAAGATAAGAGGTTTCATTCATCGATTAGTTCCTTACTGCATCAATAAACAGCTCGCCTTCCTTTTATCTGTGATGTGACAAACTGCATGCACGTTTTTTTACACTGTCTTCCTTTAGCAGGACATTCACTTTTTCCACCGTGTGCTTTGTTTCCGCAGTAGCTGCACTTATGAATATGATTGTATGTATAAGACGCTTCATATTTTTTTTGCTGCCTTCTCAATTGTGTAATTCGGTTTTGTTCAGCACTCTTTGGAACTGTTGCTTTTGTCTGCGCATTGCGCCAGTTCACGGAGCCGCTTGGTGTTCTTGCATCGAAGGTTCCCAGCTGTACTGGTGCCATCTCGTAATGTCAGCTAAGACCCGGCACTTAAAAGTTTCTCTCGCAGTTTCAATGAGTTTGTGCCAAACACCACCCTGACCATCTCATCTTCCTCTGCATAAGCACAGTCCTTCACCCGTGAACATTTACCGGCAGTGTTTGTATTGGATTGCCGCTGATGGACGGCCTTATATGGGCAGGCACTAAATTACAAACGCTAGTGGCAGCCTGTCTATGAACTTAATTTAATATAAACTTACGGTTCACGCCGTGCTTTGTTTCCGCAGTAGCTGTACTTATGAATATGCTTGTATGCATCATTTGCTTCATAATGTTTTTCTGCCTTCTCAATTGTGAAATGGCGTTTTGTGCTCATCGCTGTTTGGAGTTCTTCCTTGTTCTCTACGTACTTACGTAGGAGGCGTGATGATGTCACACTAAACTCCCCCACGCCATCTCCAACTCAAGACTCCATTACATTATATGGGGAAAAATAGCTTCCAGTTATGACCCTTATGCGTAGAATTTTGAAATGAAACCTGCCCAACTTTTGTAAGTAAGCTGTAAGGAATAAGCCTGCCAAATTTCAGCCTTCTACCTACACGGGAAGTTGGAGAATTAGTGATGAGTCAGTGAGTGAGTGAGTGAGGGCTTTGCCTTTTATTAGTATAGATTTTGAAATAGTCTTACTGTCAAATAGTGCCAAGAGTACGCGACACGTATTTCGCCCTAATTCTGGGATCATCAGGCGTACACACTCACTACACTCCCTCTCGGGAATCGAACCTCGGGCGTCAGAGGCAAAGCCTCTTACGTTGCGCCACGGCGTGTGCTTCGTTTATGTGACAGTATGTAGATCGGGGTAATTACATTCAAGACATTCAAGCAAAATACCCGCTCTTCGCAGCAGAGAAGTAGTGTGTTAAAGAAGTTATGAAAAAGAAAAGGGAACATTTTAAAAATAACGTAACATGATTGTCAGTGTAATTGTTTTATGATTGTTATGAGTGTTGCTGTCATCAAGGATTCGATTATCATTATTTCTTTCAATCAGGTTTGTATTTGGAGGATGTGTTGTGTTCAAGTTACATTCCGTGTTTGTCAACCTTGTAAAGATATCAGGTTTCATTCATCGATTCCTTTCTTACTGCATCAATAAACAGCTCGTCTTCCTCTTTATTTGAGACATCACACACTGCATGAACGGGTTTTTTTTTTTACACTGTCTTCCTTTAGCTGGACATTGACTTTTTCCACCGTGTGCTTTGTTTCCGCAGTAGCTGCACTTATGAATATGCTTGCATGCGTCACACCATTCATCTTCTTTTGCTGCCTTCTCAATTGTGTAATGCTTTTTTGTTCAGGGCTCTTTGGAGCTCTTGCTTTTTGTCTGCGTACTGCGTTCACAGTCAGTTCACATGAGCTGCTCGGAGTACATGCATCAAAGCTTCTCTGCTGTGCTTGCGCTATCTTGTGCGATGTTCACGGCTTTATTTAATGTTAGCTAAGACCCTGGCACTTAAAAGTTTCTCTCGCAGTTTCGCTGAGTTTGTGCCAAATACCACCTTGACCATCTCATCTTCGTTTCCATAAGCACAGTCCTTCGCGGCAGAGTGTTTCTATTGGATTGCCGCTGATGGTCAGCCTTATATGGGCAGGCACTCAATTACGTGGGAGGTGTGACGATGAGGGACGCAACTCCGCCCCACAAGGCGACTGAGCTGCAGGCTATGGCCAGTATATATGTACATAAGTAGGTTCCGTTACAAATAGAAGTTTGAAATGAAAAAAGCCTAACTTTTGTAAGTAAGCTGTAAGGAATGTGCCTGCCAAATTTCAGCCTTCTACCTACATGGGAAGTTGGAGAATTAGTGATGAGTTAGTGAGGGCTTTGCCTTTTATTAGTATAGATTATTAGAAAAAGAAGCAAATTTATATTTATCAAATTAAACAACTTCATTAGATGTGGATCAAAAATACAATACACTAAAAATAATTTTTCCTATTTTTTTTTTTATTTTCTCCACTTATATTTCATTGTATTTACTAGCATCTCTGCCTGCCAGTCACTAAATGCTGATCCTTCACTCACTTTCTGACTTTTTATTTATTTAAGACTGATTCATTACTGCGCCAGTCATATATTCTATGATGTGTGTGGGTATTCATTTTATAACATATATTAATAACTTTTTATTTTTGCATCTATTGTCTTAACAGCAGAATCCTTCTTTCTGTACAGTATATGGGTAATTTATAGGGCCATTGCCACAAAAGAATCTATAAATTCTACAGAGGTCTGTGTTTTTTTTTTTTGGTTTAAAACAAAGCAATTGCAATTATACTGGGAAATTTTACTGTCAATCATAATAAGCAATAAAACAGCAATAAATACACTGTTTTTAAATATGACATTATAAAATGAGGCAGATTTCTTTTTGTGAATTAATGTTTTATTATCCTGTTATTGACCACTGCTCAAAACATCATGTGATTGTATTGTTTTCCTTCCTTCATCATGTATCTTCCTTAACAGATTGATATGTTCAACACAATGTATTTAAACATTTTAATGCAAAACAAATGTATTATATGTGGAATATCCACAACTATTGTAATTAGGAAGCTCAAATCACTTGCTAAAAAAAGATGATACAGACTCAAGTAAAATGTCTAGTAATGCGCATTACCATAGAACTAATTCACACAAAAGATTGTTCATAAATCATGAAGGTTACTGTTCCTAATCTCTCCTTGTAGCATTTAAATACAGAAAAGAGATGGTGTGAGCTGGAAGGATGAGGGCTTATGCTGCATGGTGGTGTAGTTTTTGGTGTAAGTTATTGGTTAGTGTTGTTGTCTGACCAAGCAACGGCCTTCAGTAGTTTTTAGGACATGCCTTAAATAGTGTGTTTTGCAGTATGGTAAGTCATTGCAGCTGTTATCTCCTTCCACCTGTTCTTTGTATGCTAGAATAGTATGCAACAGAACAGCAAACCTTTTATTGAATCTTGGATAGCAGGGACTCACTTTACTAGGAAGAAGGAAAGGCATGTCATCAGTGCCACACTTGCTTGGATGGCTTCTTCATATGCAGTGTTAAGTTTTTATCTTTAGCTTTTGACATTTTTTTGTTATTTTTGTGCATTGTGTTCCTAGATAAAACCAGACCATATCTAAATAGCAGAACTAACATTTACCTTTGCTGTCTCAGCATGGCAGACTCGATGTAGACCCACTTAAAAAGAGCAGCAGAGATTCAGTAGATCTTATTATATGTTCAGTAGAAGCTATAGAAAATTAAATAGAAGCACTGAACATTATGATAAATTTAATTGTTGTAAATTTATATTGTTCAATATATTGTCCAGCTCTGTTATAGATCAGTGGTCCTTATGTTACACATCATGTAGACCTTCAAGAGGCTGGTCCTAAATTATGAGTCCTCTTGTAAAAGACCAGTTGGACCTACTTCATTTTCCCTATTAGTCAAAGACTGGAGTGAACAATACAATTACCAGTTTTTTCTTATGTTCAAGCTAGCAGCACTGTGGTTTCTCCAGTTGCCATTCAGCCATCCATTAAGGGATTAGTTAAGCATTTTTCAAGTTGAAATTATTTTCTTTTTGCAAACACAGTGTTGTATGCAGGAATGAGAAACATGATGAAAAGGCAGGCCAGAACCCTCATTGGCCAGCCCTGGCTTCAGCCTGACAACCTTGAAAATAGAGAAATGGCTTTTAAAATGCAAAATGCTCTTTTAAGTCTCAAAAATATAGACATTTCTCACAAGTGGGAGAAAACAATAAAAAGAGATAATTCAAGTCAAGGAATATTTATCAAAGAATAGTGTATTAATAAAAATTAAGGAACAACTGAAAAACTCAAGGGCAGAAAGGAGTCCCATAAACGCAAATCCCAATACACAGTCCAAATCAGAAATCCAGTAAAGAGAGCAAAATTCCAATAACTAGAGAAAAAAAGAACAGCAGCAATACTTAAAATAAGCCCAAGCCCTTTTATCCACGCAATAGAAAGGTAGAGAACAGTACCTCATTTTAATATTTTACATTTAAAGACACAGTACATGAATATAAAATAATGCACAACTATAATAGAAAATGCATAAAAATATGAACACTCATAATTTAAAAACAAGAAAATAACATAGAGCAAATAAATGCAAGTCAGGGAGAAATTTTTTTTTAACGCAACACATAGCATACAATAACTAGCCATAGCTCTAAAGTGAATCATTTTTTAATATATTTTTAAATCCTCCCAAGATTGAGACATTGAGTGAGTTTTGCACTTTTGATTTTGTTCTGCTCTGTACTGAAGAGCCACATTCACACTGAGCTGATGAAATAGGCAGAACAAGCATGGTTAAAAAGTGGTTAGATCATTTGGCCATGAATCATGATAGACGATTGAGGAGCAACAAATGATGTCAGACTCATGTAAAAGTCCTTGTTGTATATTAGCCCTCATACTGGCTTTCCAGTTCCTTAACTGTAACCTCCACTGTTTCTTCAGCATGCAATTGAAGGCTATCTTTAAAGATAGTGAGCCGTGTGCGTTTGAGTGGGATATTATGAAAGGTAATGCCTGTATTGGTACTTCTCACTGACTTTCCTTTCTTTTTCGTCTTCAGTCTGTCTGAGATCTGTATGTTTTCCAGGGACACTGTTTTTATGCCGAGCAAGTGATTCTAGTCCAGTGTGCTGCCAAAACTGCTGTGACATTCCATTCCTTAATTGTCTGTCTGATATGCCCCCCTTTTTATGTTTTTATGAGCACATAACTATCAATAGAATTTGAGGCAAAATCAAAGAAGGCAAGGGGCATGCATTTCTACAGCTCTCTCATGGAAATGAATGACCCCACTTGGATGGGACAGAAGGCCCCACATTAGAAATAAAAGTGATAAAGAAGACTCTACAAACATTTAAAAGAGATTTTTAAGAATTTTAGCTGTCTAGTGTCAATTTTGTAAGCAGCAGACAGGGGGCACGCATTGTTGCAGTTCTGTTCCACCTGGGACAATAAGAGTCCCTTCCAGTGGATAGGACAAAAGGGCACGGTGACAAAAAACTTTGTCACAGTAGAAAAAAGTGACAAATATTTTGTAGGTTCTTTTAAACAGATTTAGCTCAATTTTAGTTTTCCACTGTTCATTTTGTAAACAGAAGAGCATTTCCACAACAAAAGCAGGGACACAGTAGATATGAAGGTGCAATAGTAGACTGCCTGATAGAGTTATTAAAGACACTGTGCAGCATTTTAACTACAGTCTTCACGGTTTCATCAGACTTATTCTGCCATGATCAGCTGTGCATGTAATATACAGGAAAAGGAGTTTTATAGGATAATAATGCCTGCTGTGACATGATATCTAATGATGAAAAGGAATCTAAATGATATTTGAGTTCCACAACAAACCCTTTTCTCATGGAAAATGTTTTTTTTTTCTCTCTCTCTCTCTGTTTTTCTCCTCCCAGAAAAATAAAATGTATCTAAGTAAATGTTTAAGAGCAAGGCACCATGTATGGCTTGAAAGTGGATTAGTACATTTATTTTAACGATTTGTCTTTAAAAATACTTTGTGCAGAGCTTTTGGGTGTCAAGTAATTAATTATTAATTATTACTATTATTCATTTTTTACAAAATCTTATTTTCCATATTTCTTGTTGACAAGTCACCATTGAAGAATTTATTGGTAACAACATATAGTGTGCACACCAAAACAACTGAAGTAATTTTAACAAAACATTTACTTTCTGCTGCCAATCACTGAGCGGCTCATTAAAACGACAATAACATGTAATACACCTGCAACCTTAAAATGCTGACATCATCACAGTGGGCAGGCAGCTGCATATGCATGTTTACTAATGAACAGGCTGGCATTTTCCATGGAGCATGCATTAAATCAAAAGACAAATGGCATACAAAGATGCATGAACACGAGGAGGTTTGTGACAATCACACCAATGCATGCCAATGCCAAATCAGAATGGACAACTGAATTCCACAGGGCACAGACATCTTAACAGGGATCTACATAATGGGTAGATGAATTTCAAATGTTTTATGTTTTGATGACCAATTGTGTCATATTCAGCCCTTCGTTCATTAATCTGGCACAAGCGTAACCAGCCTCTCTTTCGCTGAAATTCACAATTTGCAATACATAAGGCTGCCAACTGTCCCCATTTTCCCAGACATGTCTTTATTTTTTAATGCGCCATGGACTGTCTGGGAGGAATTTATAAAATTTTGAAAGTCTCTGGAATTTTGGCTTGTAAAATTAATTGAGAAGTCAAGCAAAATGACACCTTTTATTGGCTAACTAAAAAAATTTACAATATGCAAACTTTTGAGGCAACTCAGGCCCCTTCTTCTGGCAAGATGTAATCATGAGTTGCCTTGAAAGCTTGCATATTGTAATCTTTTCAGTTAGCCAATAAAAGGTGTCATTTTGCTTGACTTCTCACTACATGCATAATGGCTAAGACGGTACAACACCCTAGCGCTCCTAAAATTTCAAAATCTCCATATCCTTATAATTGGTAAAAATTTAAATCCGTACACCAATCAGCATTTGCGATAGTAGTGTACACACTTTTCTCCAGTAGTAAACAACACATATATTGACGAGAATAGTCCATGTCTGTCCAATTCGACTTTTTCACTTCGTTTGAATTCACCTTTGTCTTCTTATCGAATAGACATTTCATTATAAATGTTGTTACTTTCCTTAATTATTTGTAAACAAAATTAAAATTTCACGTTATCTATGTGAGATGTTATTTTCAGCAGCTTGGATAAACAAGAAATTTCATACATCCAGATTCAGTCCGTCGTATTAAAGTGTGAGTAAGTACTGCTTTGTGATATTTTAATGGATATTATTGTAATTACCAGCCGTTTTTTCAATAATGGATTTCTAAGTGTAAATGAATAAGTAAACTATTAAAGTTTCAGTTAATTAAAAAAAAAAAAAAAATCACACATTTATTCTGTCATATAAATGCAATACTTTTTAGTTATCAGTTGATCAAGTAATAAGTCACTTCTTCAAGTAATTTAATAATATTTTCATAACTCTTTCATTTACATAAATTCAGGAATACCCATTATGCAGAAAAGAAAGTGCAAGTTCACAGAGTACTTGAGCAGCAAATATTCTTGTTTTATCAGATTATTAGATTATATCAAATTTACTGATTAAAAACAGCTTCAGTGGAAAAATATAAAAGAATGTAGACACATGCAAATAAACTAAATTAAAAAGAGTAAAATTATTTTTATTTTACCAGAAGTGAATTTACCATGTGTGTTGAATGGAAGGAATGAAGTTGTTAATTTAAGAGGCATGACATATGCAAAATATTTAACACTAGAATCCCTGAAGCCTACAAAGTAATCCCAGCCCACCTTAAATTCCTTCGCACATCTGTATTATGCCATTTGTATTATTTACCTCTATACAACTCCAGGCACCTCACACACAGATATGGAGCCTTGGTTTTAGCTGGGAGAACTTTTTGCCCAAGTTGAGATCTGTCAAGGTGGAGGATGGGATAGCAGGCTGCTTGCTGCTTGTGCTGATCAACACATTTACAAAACAAACGCTGATGGATAGGTGCAAAGCAATTTAAGGTGGGCCAGGATTACAAATTTTTTAGTAGGCTTCAGGGACTCTAGTGTTAAATGGTTGTATAGGGACTTGGACAGTATACAGACTTGAGCAACTTTGTGGCAGATTAAATTTAGTGTATGTAAAAGTAAAGTATTACACATGGGAAGTAAAAAAAAAATTTGAATACGCAGTGGGAGGTATTTCCAGACAGTGTTAAGAAGCCAGTAAAACGTCTAACAGAATGTTACTATCACAGTATGTAGCATACAAGTCCATGGAGGTTATACTGAATTTTTATAACAAACTGGTTACACCTCATCTGGAGTACTGTGTGAAGTTTTGGTCTCCAGGCTACAAAAAGGACATAGCAGCACTGGAAAAAGTCCAGAGAGGGTCTACTAGACTGATTCCAGGGCTAGAGGAGAAGAACTATGAGGAAAGATTAAAAGAGGAGACATGATTGAATTGTTTAAAAATGTGAGGGGAATTAGTTCAGTGTATTGAGACTGTTATTTTAAAATGAGTTCATCACGAACATGGAGGTACAGTTGAAAACTTGTTAAGGGTAAATTTCCCACAAACATTTGGAAGGTTTTCTTTATACATAGAACCATAGACAGATGGAAAAAGTTACCAAGTAGTGTGGTACACAGTAGCACTATAGGGACTTTCAAAACTCAACTTGATGAACTTGAAGAACTTGCATGTTCTTGTCTGGATTGTTCTAATGTTCATGTAGTTTCACTGTGTTGAGCATTGCTACATTTCATGGGTCACACAACCTCTGGGCACCCGTTGTCAAAGACACCTCCTGGACAAGGCCCCCTTAATGTTAAAGAGTGCTTTACTTACAGTCAAATTTTAGTTCATTGTTTGTCTGCTCCTA
Source organism: Polypterus senegalus (assembly GCF_016835505.1). Taxonomy (NCBI): domain Eukaryota; kingdom Metazoa; phylum Chordata; class Cladistia; order Polypteriformes; family Polypteridae; genus Polypterus; species Polypterus senegalus. The sequence continues at coordinate 49,541,436 of NC_053159.1, forward strand.
TCTTTAGATAGTTTTTCAAAAGTTTCTTTTTCAGAATGTTAAAACTCCTGACAATATAAGCGTACATAGGCACCTTCACTCTTTAAAGTTGTAATCTAAAGAAGGAAAAATGGAAAAAAAAAAAGATTTTAAAAATAAACTGATAAAACTAAGCAAAGAATGCAGAAGGTCAGATTTAAATGAATAGCATAAGATATTGTGATCCTGCAAGATCTTAAAATGATGTTTTTCCAGGTATGTGTATTATCAGGGCTTATCTTGTCATCAGTCAGCATGAGATATTTGTCAGGTTTGAACAGTGTTTTCTATAGGAAATTGAATGAAATTGCATCATGTAAGTGACATTAAACTTGGATAAATAAAGAGTTTGTCCAACTATACAAATTGAATGTAAACTTAAAATTTTTTTTCTCTGGATATCACTTTTTGCTAGAATGCAGCATGAATATTCCTCTTTATCTAGGTTATTTATGTAACCATATGTATAATGTTTGTATTTTAATATATCGATGTGTTTATATTGTGAACGCTAGAGGCGCTGTTGCCCCGTGAAACCCAACAGACAGACATCCAAGACACACGTGTAAAAGCACTCAGTATAATATTTAATATTTTTCTTCAAATAAAGTGCACAAAGCACCTCACACTCCACAATTCTCAAGTCAATAATCACAAATACAATAACAATAAACAATCCTCTCTTCTTCCGGGTAAATGCCACATCCTCAGTTTTCAAATAGCCCAGAAGTACTGCAGGCTTCCGTCCTCGTGACTCTGAAGTACTTCCGGGTTGTAGTAACAATTCAAGTCCCCAGGTTCTTTGTGAGGAGACGGATTCCATGTCCCACGATGCCCTGAGGGAATCCAGGGAACCGTTGCCATCCAGGGGAGCTGCCACCTAGCGTCCCGGGGGAGGCAGTATCCAGAAAAGCCTACCTTCCTCCATTCTTCTTGTTCTGGGATGTCACAGCCAGATTGAATAGCTGGATGTCTGTTACAATATAGATCATATCAATTTACAACCTTTCTACAAAATGGTTAGTCAAAAGAAAAAGAAATTAATGTGAAAAGCAAGTACAAATGATGTACATTTCATGTGAAAACAGAACTGGGCAATTCAAGTGGAATGTTCATCCGTTAGGCAGGCAGTATAGCATGGCTCTTAAAGTATGTGTGTATGTGTATGCGCACATGTTTATGTGAAAAGCCTCCGTCATTTTATTTGAGCATAGGTTATTTGATGATCTTGTTACTGAAAAGCTTCAGAATGTTGGGAGGAAAGGAAACCTGGGGGTGGGAGAAGATGGATTATTTTTAAACAATTGTCAGTACTGACAGCTCTTCTCTTGTCAAGTAAAGCGTAAGCATTCTATAGCCTTTGCGTGCTTTCAAGAGATGCCTGTAGAAATGCATCTGCTTCAGGAAGTGTCACTGCCACGCATGATCACTGTTGTGTAATAAGCACCCTGGGATTTGCAGGAAAGCTTTGGGAGTTTTTCATTGAACCTTGTTAAGCAGAGGTACTTGATGAGTTAATTTCTTTAAAAAATTGTGTTGTTTATTCAGCAGCAGTTTGTTTTCCTTATCTAAAACCCCAAGTAGAATTTTACCATGATTATTACTGTAGAAGATACAGATGCAATCATCAAAGACACCCTTTTTATAACAGCACAGGTTCTCAGTAACTGTTTTTTTATTAATTTTATTATGCATTCATTTATTTTGCTGGTCAATTTTTGGCCTGGCTTTGATGTACTTTATAAGCAATGTACCCTTTGTTTTCATCTATGTATTTAAAGACACTGAACCCTTCACCTTTCCTGCATCACTTAACACTTTATCAGCTTGATAGTCATAATGTAATTGATTAGCAGTATATGTTTAAAAAGAATTTCATATGGCTTTATTTTCTCCTGTTGTGCACTGGTTGTTTTATCTTTGTAGTTCATAGTTTCTGTGTCTTGACAGCCATATGTATAATATTAGATTCATAACTAGCTGCCCAGTGTTGGCCATTTTGCTTTGGGGGCAAATGTATTATATTAGGTTTCTCCACTAAAAAAGAGTTTACAGTGACAGAAGCGTTGATTAATTGACAATTTAAAGCCCTTGCAGATGCTGTACTAGGAAAAAACAACCTGGTAAAACAGACCCACCAGAAAGTCAGCTTTCATAAACTGGAATATCAGGGGAGTTGGTATGGGGCATTTTTATAATAAGTAAGTACCTGGAAGAACATTACCTGTAAATACCAAATTAAAATATGTGCATTGGGAAGACTGGTGTGATGACAGTTTAATCTACTCAAACTATTTGTTACACTTCACCTGAAACAATTTTTTGCTATCATTCGTGGCTGCTTTCCATTAATTTATATTATTATTTAAATATTAACTGCTCCAGTCAGTGATAATTCATGGACTATTGATCTAGCACATAGATCTAATAAAAAAAATTGCAGTGAATTTTATTGTTACTCTCATAACAAGATTCATTGTGATAGCTTTTCTCTAATTGTAATTCTGAATACTCAGCTTATATTATAAACTGTTTTTTTTCTATTTAAATTTTAATTTAAGAAATTATAGTATGAGCAAGAAATTTACCAGCCCTGCCCCCCAACACTGGGGGCCTCGATTCAGGCAGTCAAATACAGGCAGGAGGAAAGCATCAATCAGTCTTATTTATTATCTGTTATCTTGCAAGAGGTAACCCTTACAGGAACACTGACATCTTATTAGCAAGTGTTACAAAGAAAGGGCGAATATTGGGCTCTGTTTATACACTTCATTGATTAGATCGATCACAAGGAATTCATTACATAATCGCAAAATCTTTAACTGATTGGTTATATCCAGTTGCCAACGGGACGTGACAAAACATTGATCTAATTGACAGTCCTTTTAACTTAGGAGTACTTGAATTTTTAGATGTTTCTTTAACACTAGAATTACCAGAGCCTACGAAAAAACTCGTAGATCCATCCCACCTTAAATCACTTCTCACCTCTCCGTCAGCGTCTTTTGTCCTGTAAATGTGTGTATAAGCAGTAAACAGCAAGCAGCCTGCTATCACATCCCCCCACCCCACACAGTTTTCTCAGCTCAAGTCTGTTTACCTGCGTGTCAGTTGCTTAGAGTTGTATAGAGTGAGAAGTCAAGCAAAATGACACCCTTTATAAATACTGTATCGTTATTTGGAACACTTGCATTTAATGTGTGTTTCTGTGTCTACAACGATCTATGTAAACACATCGTTAAAACAGAAACGTTTTTCATGTTTTAGTAATAATTGACAAAATGTACACATGAAGTGTATAATGTGTGAATCCTGAAGTTCAAATATCAAAGAAACACTTTCACAAAAGGTACAAATATAACAGAACAAGTGCGCTTCTATTCAAGAATATAACTGAAGAAAAAGAACCCGTGTTAGGGTGCTACATTGACACGCATTTGCTACGATCGTTTCGATGGTGCAATGGTATCAGCTGTTGACTGGTAATCAAAACTTCATGGGTTTGATCCCAGATGAGTCCGTTTTGAGAAGTGAGCTGCACATATTCTTACTATTTTAGAATGAAAACATACATTTGATTCCAGTCTGTAACAGCCGGTGTAATTTATGATACTTGTAAAGGTTAGCTTTGTTTTTTTTTTTTATATTCAGTTTTATTCTATCAGCTGTGTTCACGATCCCAACTATCCCCCAAACCCCCACACCCCACCCCCCCGCGCACCCTGGATTTGACACGGTTGTTTTCACATAGACGTGCTATAACAAAGGTCAACTCAGATCATGACGATGGTTCTACATCGGAGCATCAATGCACTTTTGCCATCGCTGTACTTTGTATATGTACATGGGAAGCACTGCACTCTACTTCTGACTTTACGCTGTAGGAAATAAGTAAATAAATAAAGGTAAATAACATTTGATCTGCCTCTTACATACAAAGTACAGTGATGGCAGCTTCCACCTTCAGCTATATAGTCTTCAGTACGCGAGCGACTCTCCATGCTAATGTTTAGATCTGGACAGTGCATGTGCCCAAAACATTAACATTTATATGTTACTTACATAAAAGCCAGATTGAATGTTATTTACCTTGAGTTATTTACTTACTTCGTAAAGGCACATGTAGACTGCAGAGCTTCCTGTGTTTGATCAACATGGGCATGCTCAAAAAATAAGTGTAATGCCACGAAAAGTGCCTGCTGACACTTTAGTACTCAAGCAATGATACGAGAAGAGAGTTAGAGTTTTTATGGGGCACATACACTGTCCAGATCTAAACACTAGCATGGGGAGTCGCTTGCGTACTGAAGAGGTGGAAGCTGCCGTCACTGTACTTTGTATGTAAGAGCCAGATCGAATGTTATTTACCTATTTACCTTTATTTATTTACTTACTTCGTACAGTATAAAGTCACAAGTTGAGTGCAGAGCTTCCCACGTACATATACAAAGTACAGCGATGGCAAAAGTGTGACGTGCATTCTTGGTCCGATGTAGAACCGTCGTCATCATCTGAGTTCACCTCTGTTATAGCGCATCTTTATGTGAAAACTGCAGTGTCAAATGTGGGGGGGAGGAGCGACTGAGAGAATAAAATTAAATTATAAAAAACAAAGCTAACCTTTACAAGTATCATAAATTTACACCTGCTGTTACAGACTGGAATCAAATGCATGTTTTTATTCTAAAATAGTAAGAATAAGAGCAGCTCACTTCTCAAAATGGAGTCTTCCAGGATTGATCCCGTGAAGTTTTGATTACCAGTCAACAGTTGATACTGTTGCGCCACCGAAGCAGACGTAGAAAATGCATGTCAATGGCGCCCCCTAACGCGGGTTCTTTTTCTGCAGTTATATTCTTGAATAGAAGCGCACTTGTTCTGTTATATTTGTACATTTTGTGAAAATGTTGTTTTAATATTTGGACTTTAGGCTTCACACATTATACACTTCATGTCTACATTTTGTCAATTATTACTAAAACATGAAAAACGTTTCTGTTTTAACGATGTGTTTACATAGATCGTTGTAGATATGGAACACACATGAAATGTATGTGTTCCAAATAATGATATAGTATGTATAAAAGGTGTCATTTTACTTCTCAATCTATACAACTCTAAGCAACCGACACGCAGGTAAACAGACTTGAGCTGAGAAAACTGTACAGGGTGGGAGTATGTGATAGCAGGCTGCTTGCTATTTATCGACATATTTACAGGACAAAAGACGCTGATGGAGAGGTGCAAAGCGATTTAAGGTGGGATGGATCTACCTATTTTTTTTAGGCTCTGGTAATTCTAGTGTTAATGGTGCACATTTAACCAGGGTTTAAATTCAACTCCTACAAGAGTTATCTTGCTTGTTGCTGCAATTATATTCTATTTTCTATATGATTCTATAGCAGTTAGCCATGCTAATGTTGCATTGTGGCATCTATTGGAATGGAAAATGCACTGCGACTAATTACTGAATACATTACAGAATACTTTACAATAGATGGTGCATTGCAAGTGTTAATACTGAATATACACAGCCAATAATGTATGACTGCCAGACAGAGAGAAAAGCGTTGTTTTGCTGGGCTACAGTACCATAGAGTCCGTGCAGATTTAGGATGTGACATTAGTCCAGTTTTAAGACGTCACCTTTAAGGTAGAAGTTTGTATATACAGGATAATTTTTAAACACATGGATAAAAACGCAAACATTGAACATCTGATGTAGAAGAGTGTGTGTGCAGTAAAATATTCAATAAACTGTTAGCTAGGTACATGTTAAACTGTTAGCTTTGAAGTTTATGAAGAACGTGGACACCTTTCACACTAAACCCTAATGACTATAACCCTGACCTTAACATCCATCCTAAAACTATACTTAAATGAAAGTGCCTCATACGGATGATTTCATAACTAGTGCTTTTGTCTTCTTATTTTTTTTGTTCTACAACTTAGTTATTAGCTAACCAAATAATTGCAATGAACTGAATGGTGTCACCTCAATTGTTAAAAGAACTTATGTTGAACTTACTTTTTGAACTGGCTTTTCCATCCCAGTGTTTATCTATTCTATAACATATTTTGCATCTTGATCACATCACCTCCACTACTCCTTTGGAGACTACTTTTGATATAGTGGCTGTTGAATTTACTCAGCTGACTCCATCTTCACCTGCTCCCACAAAGTGTCTCATAACAAAGACAAGTTCATTTAGATTGTAGAGTTTGAGGAAGCTTTGTATCTCAAATTTCCCCATTAGATTGCTGAATTAATGGATAGGTCTAATACACTGTAGCCACTATTAAATTATATTACATTATATAATTTAATAGTGAAATATCCATTTATTAAAATGGACACAATAATAAAATGGTAAGTCTGTCAGTTTCAATCATGTGCATTTAGGAATCTCCGTTTACAAGATACACTAGCCCTTATGCCCCTCTTTCTTTCTGCATCTTGTTGCCTTTGTTAATTGAATATTCTAACCCTTACCTCTCTCATTTTTGTGATTCTTGTTGCCTTTGTTCATCAGACATTGCAGCCCACATATTATTCAGTACACCCGGGCAGATATCCAACATTTTGTCATTTTATATTAACAGATAAGCATAACATGGTGATATTAACTTAATGGAGCTGTAATAATAATAATTATGCATTTAATTATATAGTGCTTTTCCTGTCCCCAAAGAATTTCACAAAAAATTTTTAGAAAGGTGCAAAAAGAATAAAAGTACAGAAAAAGGTCAAATAAATAACAATGATACAAACTAATATCCAGCCTTAATGTCAAATAATAGGTGTCACCTACTTTAACCAGTAATCACTAGAATGAAATAGTGCTCATCATTAGTGGTTTTCTCCAGAAGACAAATTCAATGCACCTGGTCCCTTCAGGACTGTATGTTTGATATCAGTGTGTATCTCTCTAACATACAGTATAAATGCTAGTTTTTTTTTTTTCTTTTTCCTTCTATTCAACCATTATGTAATGCTGTCGCCAGAATATTTTAGCTGTTTCTTCTTTTACTCCAGTAGTTATTTATAACTCACCTTATATTTACAAGTAAATGTATTGTGAAATGTTGTCCAGCTGGTCAGATGTTGCCAGGAGTCAAGGATGCAACATCAAGGCAAGGAGACTGGAAAATACCCCTCAATACACCTTCAGAAAAATGTACAAAATTGGAAGGAAAAGAACATTTTAGACATTTTAATATGTAGGAAAAGAAGAGGCCAATAAGTGATGGTTTACCTTCTAAATGTACATAAAATGGAAGCACAAGAGACAGGGAATCATTCTATGAGAAAAGCAAAGAAAGTTAGTGTATTAGAGTCTTTAGAGAAATATGTTGGATTCCCCTTGGTCAATAGTTGACATAGTCCAGCAAGTGTCAAAGATGTCTGACGTTAGGAGGAAAGAAATAGTACAAAGGCCCTAGCTACAGCAGCTTGTGTTCTGAAATAAGGTTAGGACGGTTACAAGTAGGATTGCTTCCAAAAGACTTCACAGGCCAGGTCTCCTTTGCTTGCTTGGAAAACATCTCACCCCTTGCAGGCCCAAAAGGATTTTAAGCTTAAACAATAAATGTAAATGCCCCAAAAATTCAAAATGCTTTGTAAGTCAACGAAAACTGTGAATACAGCAACTAATCTTTACAAATGAAGAACATTTATTTATCAAAAAAAATATTACAAAATTGCCCAAAAGAGCAAAAAGCATCCTACAGCAGACAAATCCAAATACACAATCTGAAAGAACAATCCAAGAATAGTGAAATAGTCCAAAAAATATTAAATCCAATAAGATAATATTCACACAGAACTATGTCAGAACTGCAATGCACCACCTGAGCATCCTGAGCTAAATAGCCACAGCCTCTTGGGCAAAAGCATAATGGACATAAGAGAACATAATATTATACATAGAAGCACAGTAATTATATATTAAGTAATTAAAGAAAACAATCAAAGAAAACCATTATTTAAAACACAAGAAAACAACAACAGATACAATAAATCATGGAAACTGAAATAACAAGAAAATGATTAAATATGCCTAAAATAAACTTAAGCCAGGTCAATAAACAATAACAGCTTGGACCTGCTTGCCTATTCAATGTTACATTGATTAACTGATCAAATCCAGTTCATCTTCTAGAGTGTATCCTATAATTGACCATTTAATGGGAATGCAATGCAAAGATATTACCTGTGATACTGGACTTTAAAGAGCATTTGGGACTTCAAGGATGCAGGAATATGAGATTCACTAGAGGAAGATCTGGTCTTGTCTCTGCGTAACAGAAGTATGGCCATCTCAAGGGCTGGGTGATGTGACCTGAAATGTAATAATTTAACACAGTAAAATCATTACATTATAAATTAATGGGGTTAATTTAACAATCCCAATCCAACAATGACACTTTTTTAACTGTTTTTGGTTAGTCATAGCAACCTGACATTTAAACTTCTATATTACATGATATCCTGAAAGATTATGTTTTAAACTAGAAAGGCTGCGCACACCTCATCTGAATGTCTTACAAGTAATTTTAGAACTACAAGCAATAATGTCAAGCATTTTTGGTGAATATTGATCAGATTTGAGTATGTATGAAATACAAACTAAATCCATTATACATTTTGAACAAAATTATGCAAGAAGTAATATATTTTGTGAAAAAAAAATCATAGCTTTAAATTGTGTTACATTAGAAGTCAGACTTTGCCTGCTTTACTATCAAACAACAAAAAATTGATGTTTTACATCCAATGTGAACTTTCAAAATGAAGTGTGTAATTAAAATGTTACCTGAATTTTTTCACCTGCTTGAATTTTTTGCACAATGAGTGATAATTCATTTCATTCAAATTAAGCTGGAGGTTGTGCTTGTACACCAGCTACCTTGATAGTATGTACGAAAGATGTGTGGACTGTTTTATTTAGTGTATTAATGTAGTGCTAAACTAAAGCATCGAGATACTTATTTTTTTTTTTTTTTACTGTTTTGAGTAATGATGAAATACTCCATTGTCATGAGAGTGGTAGCAATTTACTCTTTCAGTGTTGATTCTAGTTATTTTATTGTTTTTCTTTCACTGTTTGCTCTCTTTCTTTACACGTTATCAGTTTTATTCTGTTACTCTATTTTCCTATATTTTCTTCTTCTTTTACCAAACAACCATCTTCATTAAAAAATATTTTAAACAATGTTTTGTAATTTCACAGCACTACTTGTTTAACTAAATCATTCTGTTTCATAGTATTTACCTGTTCAAAATGAGGGCATTGCTTATAATATCGGAGTACTGATATTAGACTTTCACTGATGTATTGATATTGGTGTGACCTTCACTGATATTCCAGCTAATGTGATGGTGAAACTCTTAAAAGCAAAGCACATTTATTATGTTATTTTCCTAGAATAGACTGTCACAATTTGAAAACGTGATTCAAATGCACAATAACTGTAATTAGAATTGAGTGCAGATGAGTTAAACAATTCTGGGGGCTTCAAATTCTTAAACTCTGCAGGCATTTATTGGTCCCTGAGACTTTTTACAGAAAAGGCCTAAAATAATTTCTTTACTTACTGCTATACTGTTCTAGTGATTTTCTGTGTTCCCCCATTGTCTTCTCACCCTGTCAAAATTGTCACAGCACAGTATACTCCAAGTGCACAGGAGATTTTCACTCAATAATTATGATTGTCTTTCTTTAAAAATCTGAAATGTATTTAGTCTCTGTATACCACAGCAATTGCTTGATATAGTACTTGAATTGAGTATTTAGAGATGAGTTTTCAGGCTTCAAAATATCAGGCATTACTTTAATAAGTTTATATCCAAAATTATCTTGCTTTTTATTGAAAGGCAGTATTTTGTTTTTCCAATTTGTTTCCAAACATTTCAGCCAAAGCTCTTGTTTCATAGTGAGTAGTTACAGGTATGAAAAATAACAAATAACATGGTCTAAATCAGGTAATATTGCCTACTTATACAAAACTGTGCAAATGTATGCTAATGCTAAATGTATTGCTAATATTTATTTTTGTAAAATGCAGCAATATGCTGACGAGGAAAGTAGTTTGCTGATAAAGCCATAATTACATTACTAAACACACTATTTAAGAGATTAGTGGCAGAAACTAGTAGTCCACTGTTTATTCACACCTGGGAAGTGTTTCATGTTTTAATTCATTAATTTTCATTTTCATATTGTATTAATTTTGTTCATATAAATAATAAGCACATATTTTTCAAACGTTTTGTTCAATTCCTTTTCTCTCAGGTATATTTCTAAATATTTGTATTAAAGTTTTTTCTTTGTCTTTGTTTAGTTTCTACCTTTTCCTTTTTTTAATCTCTTTCCTAAGATTCCTAAAAATGTTATCTGTTGTTCTTGCTTCCTTTTTTAGTTTAGTTTTGTAGGCCATTATGTCTTTTGACCTTAACAAAAAATGTACACATTACTGTTAGCATGGAGAAAGGAACCTGTCAACTTCTTGTACCAGCAGTATCTTACAACTCCCTGGCCTTCCTCTTGACAGTTTTTTAAATAAAAAGTTTCTGTTTTGTAATAAATGACTCGAAACTTTACATCATTATCCCAACTTCCATTAACATTAATGGAAACGGATCTTGCTGTGCACAGAATTAGTGTTTTGATGTGTATGTATCAGGAAAATGAAACATTTGCGTTGTAGTCTCTAAGTCACTGCACTCTGTTTATAAAATTAGTTTTTGCAGCACGTTATGTATTCATAGCATTTCCTGTACTGCACTACTCTTGGGGCACACTCCTGTTTGATTCGATGACACCTGAAAATGTCATCTCATAGATCATTCCGCACCAATGCTTCAAAGGTTTATGGACACATAGAACCTTTATCAAGATATATAGCCAACAAAGATTTGAATTTACAGGGGGCATAGCTAATGAGCTACCATTTTCATGAAATACTGACAAAAAAATGATGAGTTTGTTTACATTCAGTTTCGTGTGAATTGAGAATGTTCTTATTCATCTTTTGAAGTTAATAGCTACCATTAAAAAAATTTTCAAGGGCCTTGCGTGACCTGACAGTATCTGTTAAATTATTCTTATTCCATATGTTTGGTATCAGATTCATAAAGTGTGCAGTTTGCATCTGTTTGCTTACTGTGCAAACAGAAGTGTGGAAGATGCTCTGCTTGTTATATTATATCAAATCTACACCTTTCTTGATCAGCCTGGTTCATATGTCAGAACACTATTTTTGGATTTTTCTTCAGCGTTCAACACCATACAGCCTCGTATACTAAATGGGAAATTGAACAGTATGAATGTAAACCCATTTATTACACTATGGATTCAGCACTTTCTTTTAAATCGTTCACAGACAGTTAAAGTACAGGACACTTTTTCAATAGTCATTCATTCAAACACAGGAAGTCCGCAGGGGTGTGTCTTATCACCAATACTGTTTACTCTGTACACAAGTGACCTGAGACAGAACAATGACTACTGCTCCATTGTCAAGGATGCTGATTGACACCATGCTCATAGGATGCATATCTGGGGAGGATGAAAGCCACTATTTAAATCAAGTGGACTGTATGGTAAACTGGTGTATAAAACACACTCACTGTGAATGTAAAAAAGAGCAAAGAAATGGTATTTGATTTTAAGAGACAGAAATCTGTATGTTCACCCATTGTAGTTCTGGGAGAGGAGGTAGAAGTAGTGACTGAATATAAATACTTAGGTACTAACCTAGACAAAAATCTTAACTGGAATACAAATACAAAAAAAATATTCTGTAAATGCAACAAGCACTTATTTCTCCTTAATAAACTCAAACTATTTAAAGTAGACAAGGACCTCATGTTGTCCTTTTATTGCAGTATGATCCAGTCTGTGATCACTTTCAGTTTCATTGCCTGTTTAATAGTCTGACAAACCAAAACTCAAAAAAGCTCCAGCAGATTACGAAGTATGCAGCTAAAGTTATTGGGGCTGATGTAGATGATTTGACTAGTGTGTGTCAGAGGGCAATGTTAAAGAAACTGGAAATCATCTCAACTGATGACAGACATCCATTACATGTAGAACTAAACTTCAGTAAATCAGGAAGGATAGTCGCTTTGAAAACCCACACAAATCGCCCCAGAAACTCCTTTCTTCCTAGTGCCATACGACTTTTCAATAGGAAATATCAGAGATAATGATTAAAGTTTTGATATATATCCTGTAACCTTTTTTTGGTGTAAATATGTATTATCTAACTGCCTTACCTTAACCTTTCTTGTTTCTATTTGTCTATTTTATTTCATTCTGTCTGTTATTAGATGCAACTGAGAAGGCAAATTTCATGTTTTCTTGTGTAACATGACTAAATAAAGAAACCTTAAGAGCCAAACCTTTTAAGTTAGTGTTTATGGTAAATTCACTTAAGTTTTTGCTTAATTTGAATTGAAAATCACTTTCACTTAGATAATGGAAGAGTCTCCTGGGTATGACATTAATTTACATCCAGCCCTGCATGTAGGCCCTCCAACCTGCAGGGAAAAACTTGGGGGTTGGTGGCAGAATTGGCACTCCAGCCACCATAAAAAAAACTCACAATGTTCCATTCCTCTTGAACTAGTGTGGTGCTGAGGTGTCACCCATTGCATGGCTGCACTCGGGTCCTAATCTGGATCCTGAGTTGGTTTGTCATGTGGTGGGTGCGGCAATTCGCTGTATCAGCACATGCTCCTAACCTCTCCTCTCTTTTCTCTTTTACCCCAATAAGATAACAAGTTCATGGATTGCCCTTAATGTTCAACTTTATCTCAGTGTGACAATAGAATGATCTCAGATCGTACAAAGACAGCTAAAAACATGAAATGTTAGACAGAAGGTTTAAGAGCATAGACTTATGTGTCAACATTCTTTGCATACAGCCCTTGTGTATGTGACAACATATAGAAGCATTAATAAATGTAACCTAAACACGTAAGACAAGAAATTTTGTGTGTGTGTGTGTATTATCAACGTTTTTTCTTTTATTTTGAACTATTTGGAAATCCTTGAAAAATGCAGCTATGCATGTTGTGCACCAACTTTGTAAGGTATAACTTCTACAGATTTTTTTGGTGTACTTGGTTATGTAGAACTTCAAATTAGGAAATTTTAGGTTATTTCAAGGAAGAAATAAAAGCACCCACTTGGATCAAGCTTTTTATTTAACAGAGCACTTTGAGAGTAATAATAACACTATGTCTGTTACAAAATAAAAGCCAAACTCAAGGAGAGCATTATGATACAGAAACATTTTTTGAATAAGCAAGCAAGCCCTGGATTTTGACATGTACATCCTCACACAGGGCATGCCCCTGAAGATTTTTAAGTCGTAGCTTTCTTAAGGAAACAAGAATGTGAGATTAGAAAAAGCAAAATAAGTAACATAATCAGAAACATTCACAAAATAATAATTTCATTTTGTCTTTGAGACTAGGACATTGGATATCTCTGGGTCCACAGTTCTTGAAGCTGATCCTCCAATTAGCTGTGAACCACCAAATCTCACTGAGATTGCACAGGTGTTGAACAAGTTAAGGGAGGGAAAGGCTGCAGGAATTTGTGGTATCCGTGGTGAACTTCTCCAGGCTGGTGGTAAGGCTGTCCTCCTGGCATTGCAAGCAATCTTTGCTTCCATTTGGGAGACTGGCATCATCCCAACTGACTGGAAAACGGGACGTGTTTTCCCTATCTGGAAAGGGAAGGGTGATCGCCTGGATTGCAGCAACTATAGGGTATAACACTGCTCTCGGTGCCGGGTAAGGTCTTTGCTAGGGTCGTCCTCAATAGGATCCGTGATCACTTGCTTACCTACCAGCGACAGAAACAGTCTGGTTTTATGCCTAAAAAGTCTACCATCGACCGCATCCTGGCACCGATGGTTCTCATGGATCGCAAATGCGAATATCGGCAGAGTTTCTTTGTAGCCTTTGTCGATTTTCGAATAGCGTTCGACTCAGTTGATCGAGCTGCCCTGTGGAACATCCTGAGGGTTCACAGGATCCCCTTGAGGTTGCTGGATATCATGGCTGGCCTGTACACTGGTGCTGTGAGTGCTGTGCAGAGTGGAAGTAGGACCTCTGTGTTTTTCCCAGTTGATTCTGTGGTTCGTCAGGGGTGTGTTCTTGCTCCTATTCTGTTCAATGCTTGTATGGACTGGGTGTTGGGCAAGGTTGTGGGGTTCAGCGGCTGTGGGGCATCTGTTGGTGAAGAAAGATCCACAGATCTTGACTTTGCTGACGATGCCGTGATCCTTGTGGAGTCAATGGAGGCTCTGATCAGGACGCTCGAGAGACTGAGTGAGGAGTCTGAGTGTCTGGGCTTGTGAGTGTCCTGGATAAAAACCAAGATCCAGGCCTTTAATGACCTCTTGGGCACAGCCATCAGCAATGTGTCTGTTTGTGGAGAGAGTGTTGACCTTGTTGAGGGGTTTACTTACCTTGGCAATGACATTAATGTCTCTGGTGACTCTTCCTGTGAAGTCAGTAGACGGATTGGGAGAGCATGGGGGGTCATTAGGTCGCTGGAAAGGGGTGTGTGGCGCTCCCAATATCTATGCAAAAGGACGAAGATTCAAGTCTTTAGAGTCCTGGTGCTACCTGTCTTGCTATATGGTTGCGAGACATGGACGCTATCCAGTGATCTGAGACAAAGACTGGACTCCTTTGGTACTGTGTCTCTCCGGAAAATCCTTGGGTACCGTTGGTTTGACTTTGTGTCGAATGAGCAGTTGCTCATGGCGTCCCAAATGAGGCATATTACCTGCATTGTGAGGGAGCATCAGTTACGGCACTATGGCCATGTGGTGCGTTTCTCCGAAGGTGATCATTCTTGTAAGATCCTCATTGTTGGGGACTCGAGTGGCAGGACCAGGCCAAGGGGTCGCCCACATAACACCTGGCTGCGGCAGATAGAGGGTAATTTCTCGAGTGCGGGACTGGACCGCGTGTCTGCCTGGGGGGTTGCCAACAGGGATCCCGAGTTCTTTCTTCGTGTAGCAGTGCATGCTCCCCAACTTGACTTGACTTGTCTGTGAGTTAGGAAGGATTTTTTTTTGTTCACTTCACTGGGCATGCTACCTTCTTTTCAGGTGTGTCCATGCTAATATTATACTAGCTGCCCACATTGCCTGGCAGCACCTATTGGAAAACATAGAGAACAATAAACTAACTTCCAGTGATAAGATGAAGCAAACTACAGTGATGTCAAATGTGTTTCTAACAAATAGGGAGTACATAGCATTAAAGAAAATAGCAGAGATTCAATTTTACAGTTGAGATTTTAAAATAAAGAATCACAGGAAATGGTTTTATACCACTTCCTGCCATATTAAGAAGGAAAAATAGAACTTGAACTTTTGTCATTAACAGATCATTGTCTTTGCCCTTCTTTTTTTCTTTTGTTCAGTACCTCTTGCAGCAGGAAGCATTTTATGCTAGCCACATTCTTGGATCTGAGCTTCTCACTTTCCATGTGGCACTGGGATATCCTTCATGTTCATCAGAAACATTGCATCAGATTCAAAATATCACATAACATTCTCAAACAATTCTTCACATTCTGCTGAGTTCACCTAGTTCCTTAATTAAACTGCTTGTAATGTGATTACCCAATACAAAAAGCCAGTTGAACTTGCAAATGGATACCTACTGTACATAGATGTATTCTGAAACCCTCTTAATCCAATTCAAGGTCACATGAGACCTTCAGCAACATATAAACATTAAGAGTTTAGTGCTTTTTTTAGTTTGGATTGTTTAAAAAAAGTTATAGTTTACAATGAATTAAGAAGTAGCATTGAAAATAATTAATCATGTATTTTTAATAGCTTTATTGTAACATGACATGTTGGATATTGAAAAGTGTCAGTTTGTTTTTATTGTATTTTTTTAATAACTTAAAAATTAATTTTGAGAAACTTTAAATGTTTATTGTTTTTTATACAGTATATCTGGAGATTTTAAGACATTAATAAGCAGAGCAGACAACCTGAGTAAATGGTCCCAAAGTTGTGACAGAAAATAACGTGCTTTGAGTAAATAGACAGGAACATTTTGTTATAATTTCAGATAGCAAGAATTTATTAAACTTTACTGTAATTTTGTTTCAATATGAGCTTCGTAATAAATAAATGTGGAAAATTTTCAGACTTCATAAATACAGTCCATGTAGTGCACATTCATAATGAATGATTTCTTTTTTCTGATAACCAGTAAGTAATAAGGTGTTTATAGGAAACAAAGTGAGTTTACCACCCACGCATACTTTTTTTGTCAGATTTTATTATGGTTTAGTGTAATTACAAAAATGCCTGTGTACATTTTAAACATATTGAAATTTGTTCTCAAAAGAGCAATACAAATGCAAAGATGCCAGCTTTTTAAGCTGCCAGTATTATTCTTGAGTCTCTTTAATCTAAGAGTTTAATTATTTTCTGTGTCCTGTTAGTGGCACCTGTTTCACCTTGCTTGGCTTTATGACTCTTATAACCAAGTAATATAAAAATACATCCATCACTCCATGTATTTATTGAGCTGCATTAATCCTTAATTCTTTTCAGTGTCTACTAGAACCGGAGGCTATTGCTTTAGCATTATACTCAAAGCATCATCCAATGCTTGCCATTGCATGAGCGATTTTTAAAATAAATGTTAAAGCATATCTGTTTTCTTACTATATCTTTTAAACAATCAATTTATATTCTTTGTATTTTGAGGGGAAAACAATGATCTGTATAAAAGCACTACAACCAATGATTTAAATTAACTTAGTACTAACCAAATCCACCTTGTGAGCTAGTGATGGTGAAAAAACACAATGCAGTTGATATCTGTTTTGATATGCCGTCAACAGTGAGGTTAACTATCAGAATTTCTTTACATTTTTTCACAGTGTACAGATACATGAATCTTTGCAGCAGTGGAAACATTTGCAGTGGGCTGTCTATAGAAATGCAGAACAAATGTATTTTATTGTTACTTGCATAAAAAATCCTTACTGTTATCATAGAGATTCCCTTATAAAATATTTTTGACAAGTATTCTCATATCTAAATTCTTTACTCAGTCTTTCAGAAACCTAGAACGGTCTCTCAGAATTCAGCTGATAAAAGCATTTGAAGGCCAGTTTATGCAGACTATCACTTGGAAAGTGATGTATTAAAAAAGCAGAGATGTAAGAAGCCTCCACCGTAGTTACTCATCACATTTGGCTGCAGTACTTGAAAGGTCCTGTAGATGTTTCCCTTTCTCTCATCCAGATGGTCAATATTCACCTAATCACAGTCTTAGACATTTAGACTACAGTAGTAAGTGTGGGTACTCATATCTAGCACTTTTTAAAAAAGGGATGACTTTTCATATTTTCTAAACTACTTACATTTTCTGCAATCCTGACAATACTGATACTGCATTGTGACATCAAAAATAAATAAGCCATTCATCTGTGTTTGTGTGTGTGTTTGTGTATGAATAAATATATATTTATATATTTAAAATCCAACATCTGTCTGTCTGTCCGCTTTTCATGAGAGACCTACCTAACGGATTTAGATTGAGTTTTTTCCTATATCTTGCTTGAACATTCTGGTAAATTTTGCGACTTCTCTCATTGTCGTAAGTATCATAGTTCGTTTGCAGCAGCAGTTAATAAGCATGAATCGAATAGAGAGGTGGTGAGACCTCAGGTGTAGGGAGCTGGGCAGGGTCATCCTCACTCATGCGCCAGCCTTTGTTCTAGTTGGATCTATAGGTCTGTCCGCTTTTCATGCGAGAAGTACTTAACAGATTTAGATTGGGTTTTTTTTTTTATAATTTTCTTGAACATACCTGTTGATTTTACGACTTTTCTCATCACGCTAAGTATCATAGTTTGCTTGTGGCAGTGATTTATAAGTGCAAAGAGAAGAGAGAGGCTGTGGGCCAAGGGGAGGGGCAGGCATAAAATGAATCAATTGGAGCTCAAATTATATGACACACTGTCTGGAACATGCACTTCATTACACTACAGAATTTTTAAATTCCATTAATCCTCCTGGCATGCCGCCCCACAAGTATTGAAAGTATGAGCACCAATTATCCTTTTGAGAAACCTGAGCCCACCTAAACAGGCATAAGCTATAGAATGTGTGAAGCCTGAAGTCCAAAGATCAAATAAACGCTTTCGCAAAAGGTTCAAGGATGATACAACAGCTTCCGTGGTCTTGTGGTAAGATTTGTTGACTTGTAATCAATAGTCCCCGGTTCGATCCTGACTGTCTCCTATATTTACTGTTTTCAGTAGTGAGCTGCTCTTATTGTTAATATTATACAGTACACACATACATTTGGCTTGCGTCTGTAACAGACCGTGTACATTTATAGTACTGTACTTGTAAAAGTTACCTTTTTTTTCACTTTTAGTCTCTCAGTCACGATCACGATAAATACTACCGCCCTAGGGATCTGACACTGTTAGTTTTTATTTGAAACATAAGATCGATGCTCTGTGTAGTGAAAGTACACTCAAAGCATGGATTTTCAGTCCACTGTGGTATATCGTGCTTGCCCAAAAAAAAACAACATACACTCCAAATTGAATTTGTGCATATGCAAAAGCATGTCAGTCAGTTAACCGTTTAATAATTCTATTTTTGATAATAGTTTAAATAATGAAATTTTAAATAAAATTTAAAATTTTCAACAATTCCATAAACTCAAACACCCATAACTGAATTCAGTGCAGATATACAATTTAGTCAACTAACAGCAATTAAATGGATGCAATTAAAAATAAGGGATGATCAAGAGAGTAATCTTATTTGGATTCATTAGTGGAATAACACAGGCTGATGGATTCTGGTTTAAACCCATACATGACTGAAGATTAATGAATGAACAACTGCGGACTCTCAAGATGCAAAACCATCAAAGGAAGGCACAGCACCGGTGAAGTCGAGATGTTATTATTTACTGTATTGCTTGCTCGTGTTTGCTGTTGTTGCAGATGCCTTTCACATACTCATATATTCTAGAAACATGAAATTAACAGGACTTCTTGTTGCTGTTTCTAAAGACATTATATATTTGTAATTAGCGTTTTGAGTTGTGCATATTTGGGTTTAGGGAGGTGGGGCCTCAGCTGGACAGAAGTTTTTAAAATTGCAGGTAAAATTCCAATACAAAGAAGTGCCAGGGACCTAAAAAATATTTCGCTGTAATGAAAATTTCGTAGTAATGAGATTCTGTATTTGTTGCTATAGTGCTTTCTCAGCATTTCCTTGCAATAATACACATTCAGAGTGGGAATGATGCCCAAATCCAATGGCTGAAGCACTGCTGTGGAATTGGGTGGGAGGAATTCAATGCGATCATTATCTAAATGTGGAAGCATCTTGTGTGCAGCACAGTTATCAATCAGATGCTGAATCATCTTTTTCATATTGTCCGGTTTCTGATCTCTTTTTGGGACCCACTCCCCACCCAAATCCTGTCCCAAAGCGCAGTTTTCCTCTCTGTGGAAGATTGCTTGTTCATTGCCGGGTCAGGGCAACAGCAGGCTCACAACACTGCAGCACAATGCCCCAGAAGCAAATACTAAAAGATCGTGGTCGCGCTTTATTCAGCTTGAAACAGGAACAGCAGAGTTATTTATTGTAGCGTGATCTGCCACTCTCCTATACACAGACACAGCAGTCAGCCAGGATTGTGACTAGGTTAGTGGCCAAGTAATCATGTTCCCTGCATTTACAATGTTCCTTGCATCACCCGTCAATATCTTTTCTGTTTGCTTTGGCAGAGAGACGCAACAGAGCCTGCTGTTGCTCCGGCAACAGATAAGCAGTCTTCCATAGAAGCGGTGATCACACTTCGGGACGTTCTTCGGCGTGTTGTCCAGTTGGGGGAGGTCCCAAGAGAGTTTAGAAACCTCACATTTTCTTGAATGAGTGGCGCATTAACAGGAAAGTTTCTTGAACGAGCATCACTGAACCAGATAAAAACTGCTTTTTCGACGTATTCAAATGCAGCAGTTCGCATATGTTTGCAATTCAAGATTTTTCTTCTTTTTTTGCTCGATATTTCAAGAAAGTTGACAGTGTCAATGCCGAAATTCCGAATTCACTGGCAACATCTTTTTTCTTTTTGCCACAGTCGAGAGCCACAAAAAATGTACAATTTTTTTCTTCTAATATGAACTGTTGTAGTTTTTTCATATCTTCCATTTCTATAGAAGGGTGACATTGAGTTAATTTCCAATGGATGTTTTTCAAATGTTGACGCGCAATAAGCAAAAGGTATCACTGAAAACCACAGAAAACAAAAACAGCAAAAAACACTTCAAGCAAAGTTCAAAGAAAGAAAAATAAAAATACAATGTTTCTGTTTGCAGATCGTTGCTCACAACTGAACTGCAACCACAGAAAAATTGCTCTGTGGATGAGTCTTTTGGGCACTTCGTTGTAATGAAAGTATCTACTGAATGTACTTCGTAGTAACAAGATTTCTATAGACTCATGTCATATGGGGAAACTGTTGGGACCATAAAAATGCTTCGTTGTAACGGAATTTTACCTGTATTTGCTTTTATCAAAGCACCTGGCTTATGTGTTTTGTTTTTGTTTACATACGTCTTTTTTCAAAAATTTTTACTATTCAATCTTTACATATATTATTGTTGTTCGTGGTGGATTTATGTTTAATTAGGTTTTTGCAGTCTCCAAACTCATAAGCTTATTGGTCTTTAATTAATTGTTTTTGCTTATGGATCTTGTGCAACACCACATTTACACAACAAGAGCATTATTGCATCTCAAAGTAATGAATGAGTGTTGTGTGTGCCAGATATATATTATATAATATTAGTGGTTCATTATACCAACAATACTACAAAATTCAGATCATGGCACGACATCACGCTGGTACACAAAATCATACCAATATACTGCCCAGTTCTACTAGTGAGCTAAGTAATTGACTTTCTTATAAGGATCTTTGCAATAATGGTTTTTGTAAGTGTTGTCAGAACAGTGTTTATATGCTTTTCAGTGGCTTTTTGGTTATAGTTCAAAGTGTGAGGATAATAAGAAGGCTGAACTGTGTTTCCCAATTGTTTTGATTAATAGCTTTCTTTAAAACCAATTTACAGTCAGTCCTCTAGTTTTAGCTCAACAGTGAAATTTGGCCATTTGCTCTTTTGCTTAAGGGTAAGAACTTTTTTGTCACTAAACCTTGTTTATACCGCAGGGTTTTAGTATCCAAGCATTACAGATGGAGGCGACAATCTGAGTTAAGATTATCTTTTGGATTATGTAATTTATGTGTCAGATTAATTTCAGATGTCACTGAATGGATAATCACTGTATGGTCAGGCAGCCCTAAGACCTCCCCTCCCCGAGGATTGCTGAGAAAAACAAGAGGCTGCTTTCCATAGTTAAGTCTTTGTATTGTTTTCTGGTAGCATTTCCTTTTTGTGCAGCATTGCAGATTAAAAGCTTACTGCAGACTTTTATTATTGTATAAACTTAAATAATGTTATGGTTAATTTGAAAATATTGACACCTTCATGCGGATCACATTTAGCCAAATTTTTCTAGTGTGTGACTTTGTTTTATAAGATAGTTGAATGAGAATGAAGGTTTGAATTCTATTCACTTTCATTACTAAATCTTAGTAATCCATACCATTCCACTATTTCTGCTAATTTAACTCTATTAAATGTCAACATTTTTTCCCCTTGCCAGGAAAATATTAGTGTGTGGCTACTGTATATTTTGTTTCTATTTCTTCAACTGGAAAATGTAAAAAGTATAATTGTAAAGAAATAATAGTGGGTATGCATTTTGGTGAATCCACACTTTAGCACCACAGCAAATGTTCTGTTCTTGGCTACAGTTAATGTCTGTTTCAATTTTTAAATATTGTGGGAGGTTATTTTAGTATTTGTATTGTATTTACACTAATTTGTGTACTCATATTTTTACAATGAGATGTTTTGTCTCATTATGAACGCAGTTTATGTGAATTGATTTATAGTTATAACATTTGTTTTTAGCTTGCATTTATAAACTCTTAATTAGCCTAAAATTTTCATTGTGCTAAAGCAAGTAATTAACTATTGAGTATCATCAGTATAGCAGCAGAAAGAAATGCCAGGTTTTCTTAAAATGGACCCTTAAGGGGGAATATATAAAGAAAAGAGGAGAAGGCCCAAAATTGAATCCTAAAGAATGCCAGAAACAAATGGTGCTGAATATGAGATACAATTGCCTATGGTATCAGAAAAAAACTTCTGTTACAAAGGTGTGATTTAAACCAGTCTAGTGCAGAGCCCTTAAGGCTAACATAATGCACCAAACGAGAGATCAATATGGTATGATCAACAGTATCAAATGCTGCTTTTATGTGTAAAAGAAAAGGAATAGCAGAATCACCAGAGTCAGTAATTAAAAGATGATCATGAAAAACTTTTAATAGGTTTGACTCAGTACTATAAAGAGCTTTAAAGCCTGACTGAAATGGTTCAAGGATGCAGTGCATATCTAAAAAGATAGCAGCTGTACAAAAAGTCACATTTTCTAAATGTTTTAAGAGAAATGGAAGTTTAAAGTAGGTCTGAAATTGGAAGGATCACAAATATGCAAGTTAGGTATTCTAAAAATTGATTGTACTAATGCGTGCTTAAACTGATTTGCAACAGTTCCTGAAGTCAAACTGCTATTCATGATAGACTGAGTACTTGGACCAATAGTCTCAAAACTATCTATCATAAGACGAGGATGAACAACATCATTAGGAACAGCAGTTACTTTCATATGACTAATTACACTATAAAAAAAGAAGAAAGATATTGGCTCAAGCATTGTAAACAAAGCTGAAGGAGAGATGGGAATTGATGGATCATATGAGGAAGGTACGCTATGCACTTTAATCACTTTAATCTTACTCACATAATAGTGCAAAAATTCTTTGCAGGTGTCAGTGGAAGGGTCTAACTTAGGAATCTGAACATGGCAGCTTTGATAGTGTTAAAGAGCATACCAGTTATGGAAGTTCTGAAACAATATTATAAAAGTATTTAGACTTGTTTGCCTTAATTGTTGACTGGTATCTGACCCAGCTCCCCTTAATCATATCAAAAGATACCTGAAGCCTGTTCTTCCATTTCCTGTCAACTCTCCTGCATTCACTTTTGGCTGAACGAGTAGTGTCATGCAGCCAGAGTTTGGATTTTAACTTAGATGGCCAAGATTTAAGAGAGGCAACATTGTCCAATATCTTTAGACAGGTTGAAATACAAAGAAAGGTGAGCTCCTCAGTATCCTGACAAAATGGATCCAGCAACAAGGCAGCATCTTCAAAAGCAGCCCTAAAATCTAGAGTCGTGAAGGAAGTAATCTTCCCCCAGCAACATGTGAGGGCACCAAGTTCAGGTAAATGATTCATAGAAACTTCAAATAAAACAGGCACATGATCAGAAAATAGCACATCACTTAATTCCATATTAAAAATGAACAGACCATACAAAAGAACTAAATCAAGTATATGGCCCAATCTTTGTGTAGGACTAGTAATGAATTGAACTAAACTAAGAGAATTAATAAGTTTTAAAAAGTCACTAACCAATGACTTATTAGAACAGCAAATGTGGATGTTGAAATCCCCCACAATAAAGACTTGATCATATTTTAACATAATACCAAATAAAAAGTCAGAAAACACATTAATAACCTCCTTATGATATTTAGGCGGGCAGTAAATCACCGCACAAACTACAGGGGTTTTTTTTCCAGCTCAAAGATATTTAATTCAAAGCTAGAATAAATTACCCAAGACAATTGCTGGCAGTTAAGGATTTTTTCTGAAGACTGAGGCAACTCCACCTCCTTGACCCAATGTTCTTGGTGTATTATAATAAAAACAGTCCGGTGATAAAACTTCCGTAAAAGGACTGGAATCTTCAAACACCCATTCAGGTCTCAGTCATACAAAATAAATCCAGTCCATGTTACATAAAAAAATCATTTGAAATAAGTGTTTTATTATTTAAGGATCATACATTCACCAGTGCAATCTCTGGCTGCTTGCTGAACCGTGGAAGAACCCCCCCCAAAGTAGACAGGAATAGTTCAATCAATTAGATTTTTTATTCAGTCACAGATGAGTACATGGATTCTACGTTGCAAGTCAAAAGAGGAAAGTTAAATTTTTCGATTTGCTTTTTATAATTTCTTGTTCCTCCCCCTTGCCTGTAATCAAAAAGCATAATATGATTTACTTAAGCATTTTATTTTGTTATGCTAATGGGCCATCTGTTCTTATTTTTTTACTTGTCCGATAGACAATAAAGAAGGAAAGGTCATCTTTCCTGTGTCAAATAGATGCATTCCTCAAGAAACTGGAAATTGTCCTAGGTCAGCTTACTGCACCCTGTCTTATGACAGACGCCTATATGAATAGCCTGCCGTTATAGAAAAATGGCTCTGTCAGCTATTAACCCTAAGTAGCTTGCAAGCAGTTAATTTTTCTTTCACAACCGGGAGCATGACCATTAGGTCAGAGATTGCATTGATTCACCCCGCCATGCACTAGATGAAAAACACTGGATGGGTGGTCTTGGTCTAGAAGATGCCATGGCAGATTTCAGTCAAATCAACGGGTCCTTATGCCTTCCCCAGCGGTAGCAACGGCCCAGACACTTCCTCCAGAATGACGGAGACGAAACACAGTGAAGGTGAGTAGGTAATCCATATAAGAATGTCAGCAATGAATACTGAGACGAATTCTGTCCCCCCCAGATTAAACCTAGTTAAACTTCTCATGGTAACTCCAATAGAAAATAAATTTTGATAATCAAAGACTAGTACGGTGTTGATTCTTTGCATCTTAAGCAATAAAAACCAGAAAAGAACAAATAACAGCAACAGACACTGACGCAAGCCACACGCACTGGCGCCATCATACACATATATGTCCACTTTGAAGTAGCAATGTTTTTAATTTAAGAAAACATGCTTTCCATGTTTCTGAGACATACTTTTGACAACAAAAATAAACTGGAATTAATACATTTTATCATAGATTCTTGGTTCTGTTTTCTTGATGTAAGGATATTTTTTGCTCGCTTGTCCTTTCGCAGCAGGTGTCATGGGGTAGAGTTTTGACAATCAACCACGCTTTACCAAGTGGTATTCTGCTTATTTTCCCACTTTTGCTTCTCTAATTCTGATTCTTCAGTACTTGTGTTCTGCCACGACTTGGAAACAGACGGTTGTACGGTAAAATAATATAATTATTTTTTCCTGAAAGCGTCTAATTGTCATCTGTTACATAGCCAAAAGGGCAAGATTCATCCCATATACCAGCATCGTGATGAACAGCACACGTAAGACTTTCATTGTACTTTGTACACATAACAATAAATCTGAACTGAACCAATTACACTGCATTGAATTTTTAATGAAAGCCTGAGATATATGAAAGAGACAAGCCATTTGCAAGTCACACTTTCCATGGCATGGCATGTTATGTGCAAACACAATTAAAAAACATGTTCAGAAAATGAAAAAGGCACATTATGTGATAGAGCCCAACAATGATGAAACAGATTGAAGCGTGACAACCAATTATGTAATTTTTTTATGTGTGATGAATCACTCTCGCTTTGTCAATAAAAGAACTGAGGACAATGTTTTTGAGCAAGATACCGATCAATCCATAAATACATGTACAAATTTCATGCATGGTGCTTTGAGGAAGGAAAGACAGCTCTGCCTATCGTTAAACATCTGTACTAAAATTACTCCAACCTGATCAAAACTAAATGTTTGCCTATAACATCTGTTCAGCTCATGTGACTTGATTGTTTGTCAGTCTTTGTTCCTCTAGACCACTGAAGAACACACATGCATTTTCATATCGGTGTCAGTAAACATTATGTTTGTGAAATAATGAAATTAGCTTATGTACGGTGAAAGAGTGTGAGTGATCATTTATCAATTACGATTGTCTACAGGACATTAACAGCAATTCACATTTAAGCATCAAATTTCAGTAATGTCAGTAACAGCAATAACTTTCAGTAATAAATAATAATAATACATTTATTTATATAGCACCTTTCCCATACTCAAGGGTGAATCCTTGCGCCTGGCCCGGAAAGTTACTATGGAGGAAGATGAGCAGTGAAGTGAAATGCATAGCTGGTCTCCTTTTAAAATGGCTGAATCTCACGACTGTATTTTGCATATTTTGCTTTTTTCCTTCTTAAAATGACATGGACACGATGCTTTGCAACATTAGTACAATCTCAAGTTGCACATCAATACTGCAATGACATTTTTGCCTTGAAAAATTGACATTTTATGTAAGTCTAATGCTTTTTTACATTGGGATGTAAATGTATCCATTAGCTCCATTATAAAATTCATTAATTTTATGTAATACATTAATTTTACAAAATGTGTATTGGGTGCGGCTTTCTTAAATGGGGCAGACTATCAAAAAACATTTGATAAAAGTATAATTCAGTGCACAAAAAGACGACAAACTCAAATGATTCATTGAATTTAAATGTACTGTTTACTTCAAAAAATCAGATAGTGACGATGTTTCTATTTCTAAAATGCGTTATATATTTTGTATATAGTTTTGGCTTTAAATAGTTCTAGCAAAGTATCACTGCTTATATTAATTCAAGAACTTAACCTTTTCCTATTTGCAGATCATTTTTTATACACATGGTAAAACTTTAGGTTGTTTTTCTTTGTATTCCAAAGAATAAATTTGGTCTTTGCTGTATACCTTGTCTAGTTTTCAAATAACAGAGGACAATGTTGCCACTAAGAAAACGTTAAGACCACTGATGTGCTGCCTTTTTTGTGGGATGTCTGGTGTAGTGATTTCTTTAGCTTTATATTACTCTGTGTGTCTTTGTATACTCTTGTATTTGACTTTGTTTTATTAATGCTGTATTTGTTCATCTATCTCAGCTGAGTGTGTTAGATAGAGCTGTCTTTTCTTTTCTTAGCTTGTAAATTCAGATTCCACTTTGATTTCCACAATACAAGCTAGTGCAACTCAAGGACTTTTATCTTGATTAGATCTATCTTAAAAGAGCAATTAGCTAACTTCAAGTTGTTATATCAAGTTAGGCCACGTCCCAACTACTAGGTTTTCATTTAAAAATACAGATCTACTTCCACACCAGAACTGTTTTCAAATGTGTCTTTGTCCACCCTAAACTGCCAGAAAAGTTATATGATATAGACCTTTTCATGTAATGGAGAAAAACCTCCTTGAATGCACTGTGCAGTGAAAAATTAAGAGCCCTATACAAATCAGAATTCCTTGTGCTTTATGCATTATCAAAAGTATAAGTGCATGCGGGAATCTGTTACTGCAGTCATAGCACAGAAAAGAAAGGAAATTTTTAAGGAGCCTCAGGGAATTACCCCTGTGTCATATTCATGCACTGATCACAGTTAAAAGTAACAATATTCAGAACTGGCAGCAATAGTCTTGTCATTAAATAAAAACACCACAAATGTTAAAGCAACACCTAAAAAAATAAATGATAGGTAATTTATATAATTGTAAACTGATTTCTATGCACCCTATGTGATGATAGAGACTTCATCCAAAAAGTATTTGCATCCATTCCTAATATGAACACTGATAAAATTATAATGGACTTTATTTGTGTTTTAAATTCAGTCCTGGATAGGTCTTCAGCTACAGTGGCGATAATATCTAACACTGCAAAAACAATTGCACATTTTGTAATCGATCAAAACTTATCAGATTTGTGGGCATTTTTAAATCCAAACTTAAGAGCATATTCCTTCTTCTCACCAGTACATCACTGTTACTCAAACATTTATTATTTCATAATACTGTAGATAACAATTGTTTGCTCACAAAAAATTTCTTGCAAATACAATGCTATTGTTATCTCTGACCATGCCCCTCTGATCATGGAGCTCAAACCACTATGGCCCACATATTCATCTTGCAGTTGGTATCTTTGCCCCCCATTATCAGCTGATGTGAACTGCACAGAATTTATATCCAAGCAAATTGATTATTTTTTAGAGACAAATGCATCCTTGGAGGTCTCTGTAGGAATACCTTGGGAAATTCTGAAGGCACTTTAAAAGGAACAGATTATTTCATATATCTCCCACAAAAGTAAATTGGAAACCAAGAAGGCATCTGAATTGATCAGTGAAATTACCAGAATAGATCAAGAATACGCCAGGTCTCCAAATGAGGCACTTTATAAGAAAAGACAGGCCTTGCAATCCAAAGTCAACTTCTTGACAACAAAAGAAACAGAACAACTCATTTTTAAATCACATCATCATTACTATGGATATGGAAAGAAGGCTAGCAAGATTTTAGCTCAAAAAATCCACAAGCAGGAAGTTCACAATGCAATAGCAGTAATTGCCAACATAGCCGAAGATAAAATCATTGACCATAAAAATATAATACACACATTTAGATAGTACTATAATATAAGTCCTTATATTCCACTCAGTTTAAAAAGACAAGACACAATCTAATGCTTTTTGATGCATTACAGATACCACAGCTAGATAATCTCAGTGTAAAGAAACTGGATAAACCTCTGACACTCTTAGAATTACTAGACGCTATAAACTCACTTCAGAGTGGGAAAACAGCAGCCCACAATAGCTACCTGCTGAATTTTATAAAAAATGTTCAATTAAGTTAACTCCGCTATTATTAGCAACATTTATAGAAGCCAACAACAATAAAATTCTGCCACAAACTTTTCACCATACATTAAGTACCAACTTTCCTAAGAAAATACTGACTTATTTCAATGTGCTTCGTACAGACTAATCTCACTTCTGAATAACGATGTTAAGATACTCTCCAAATTTCTAGCTAGAAGGATTGAGAAAGTGTTTATTTCGGTAATATCACAAGACCAAACCAGATGTATTAAAGGCAGGTACTTACCTTCCAATGTTCGACGCCTGTTTAATGTAATATATTCACCCATAAAGTCTTACACCCAGGGGATCTTATTAAATTTGGATGCAGAAAAACATTTGATATGGTTGAATGGGTTTACTTACCTATTCACCATTTTGAATAAATTTGGGTTTGGCCCTAACATAATGTGCATGGATCAATCATTCTCTCTTAGAGGAACTGTTCAAAACTTTTTTTAAACCTGGTAGGATCTAATCAATAACATTTTAGAATAAGCATTTATATTGAGGAAAAGGATTCTCTGACCGCTTTTCTACTTTTAAAGTTTTATTCCGGCTGTTGGCCTTTTTCTTTTTCTCTTGGGTAGGGGTTGAATTTAGTTTTGTTAAGCTTGACTTGATTGTATGGAATGTTATTTGCTTTTAAATAATCAATTAAAGAAATCACATCAATGCTCATATCTGAGAGGATTTATTTGAAGAAGTTCACAGAAATTATCCATCCATCCATCCATTTTCCAACCCGCTGAATCCGAACACAGGGTCACGGGGGTCTGCTGGAGCCAATCCCAGCCAACACAGGGCACAAGGCAGGAACCAATCCTGGGCAGGGTGCCAACCCACCGCAGGACACACACAAACACACCCACACCCCAAGCACACACTAGGGCCAATTTAGAATCGCCAATCCACCTAACCGGCATGTCTTTGAACTGTGGGAGGAAATTGGAGCGCCCGGAGGAAACCCACGCAGACACGGGGAGAACATGCAAACTCCACGCAGTGAGGACCTGGGAAGCGAACCCGGGTCTCCTAACTGCAAGGCAGCAGCGCTACCACTGCGCCACCGTGCCGCCCTTCACAGAATTAGAGCTTCGTTAAGCACCTTATTAATTTTGCTGTCGAAGCACCATTCCTTATTGAATTGGTCAAGCTTAAGTTGATAAGCTGTCAGCTGAGTTGTTTGTAATCTGATTTTCGAGGGGCTCTCATGCTGCAAGCTGGATTTATTGCAGGACTGTAAGTTAATTTATATTCCTTTTGTGCATGTATGCAGGATTCAAATTGATATTAGTGGAATTTAGATTCATATAGATAAGTAACACAACAAGCGTCATAGAAAGCAACTCTTCAATGCCTACTATGTTTTGTTTCCTAAAGAGTCACCAATTAGGGAATGTGATGTCATAATGATCAACATCCAGTCATAATAAGCATGGGCCAACCACAGTGCGATGGAGTCAGCATTTTCAGAAATCTTTCCTTTCAACTATTCACACCATAATGCAGCACTGGTATTTTTAAAAGTCTCTCGCTTCGGAGGGTGATTTCAGAAATAATCATTTTGCATCAGCTGAAAACGCTGGGGTAGTTTGGATGAAAGGTGAAAATATTTTAGACAAATGTCTGCATTTTTAAATAAAAATGTACTAGTTTGGATGAGCCCTTATATTCTGCAGTCAACAGACAGGACAGGTCTTCCGTTTCAAATAGTCACAGTTTTCAGACATATCTGAAGCCATAACAGACTTTCTGAAAACCACTTGTGAAGAGTTTTGTGAGGTTTCCACTCCATTGTAACTTAATGTCATCCTAAATATATAGTATAACGTAGAAACATGCACACCATATGATTCTGTAGTTATCTGCTGCTTACACAATCATTCATAACTACATCACACTTTTTCTGCACCCCAGCAAATATGTTGTAAGATGTCAATCAGAAATTGTAAAGCTTTAAAAACTATTCTTTTTTTTTTTTTGCTGAAAGATGTGCAAACTTGTGGATGATTCTTCTAGATAACTCCATACTTAAGGTCTTATTAAATCTTCATGCAATTACTTGAAAGGTAAAATACCAAGTTGTGAGGTGCAAAAGTATAGTGTCCACTTGAAATATAGTGCTGATTGTAGAAACAAATCCTACACATGGCCCTGGCTTCTGTACTTAGAGGCCATTCTCTAGCATAAAGACAATTTTAAAAGGATGTCAAAGCTTGCATGATCTGATCATACTTAATTGTTAGATGATTAGGTTCAGTAGTTGGACAAAATATTTTACTCTCAGTCGATCAATTTATTTTGTACAAGAAAGACAATTTTATAGAATTTTGACAATTGCTCTAGGGTTAGAAAAAAGCTTTAGGTTGTCAGATGTGTGACTCGTGTGATGAGTGTTTTGCAACATATTTTTTTCTTAGTGAAGAAGAAACTGGTTCCAAAACATTTATTTTTCCCTTAATTATTTAATATTAGGTGGCTTTATATAAAGGAAAAATGCAAATAAGAATAGTTTTATCCCATTTGCATTCCAAAGATACCAATTAACATTACAAACAGAATACAAAGCAGCAAAAACACTAGGTCCTCAGACAGTAAGATTAATGTTATTAAAATTGTCTGAATATTTTTGTTTTCAAAGCCAAGTTCTACTTGGAGTTACTTGTATTTTATTTGAGAATTATAGACCTGACCTATCTGATAAAATTAACTTTGTCTAGGCACTGGCATCCTCGAAGACTGCCTTTATGCACTCCATCCGTTGGGCTGTTTGGAGCCCGTTTGAAAAGCCTGGAAACTCAGAGGTTTGCATCAGCCTTCAAGGAGGACCCCTGCCCAACCCGAACAATGTAATGGTGTACAAGACTTCAGGAAGTGAATCAACTACCCCTGGGGTAAGTTATTGAATTGGTCATTTGAGTAAGCTTTTTTTCACTGTCCTACATCTTTTATTTAAAATTACTGTAACAGTTGGCCAAGAACAATACTGAATTTGTAGGTATTCCTAGGCCAGCTATGCCTGTTTTGTTCTGTGATCCCATCAGTCTTCTACCTTTAACTCATACTTAGTACGCCTTCCTTTGGATGTACACAGGTGGCTTCCTCAGTTTCTCCCTCACTTAAGCTTCCTCTCTAGCTCTCTCCAGCTCAACACTGAGTGACCTTTGCAACCTTGTGCAAGAACTTGAATTATTCACGTCAGTACCCAAAGGATGTGAAAATGTATTGCCCAGAAAATCAAAAGCTGTGTTGTGCTTTAGTGCAACAGTTATCCCCTTTCTAGATTTTTTTTTTTATTAGGGGGTATTTTTTAAAACTGGAAAAAGGTCTAGGAAACTATACAGTCATGTGCTTACTGTAGATCTCAATAGTCCTGTTGTGGATTCCCTGCAAGCACAGGTTTGGGATCAGAAAGTATATTCCTGTGCTGAAATCACCCACTTGTCAATGTCATCAGAATGACAGTTGCTTAATGTTTTTTTTTTCTTTTTCTATGAATGATAAATATCTGTGAGGGCATTAGCTTTACTGTGGTGTATTCACCTTTTAAATATAAGATAAGCGGATTGTAGTGAGGTTAGCCTGCTGCATCTCACAAACCACATTGTTTTTGTTTGAGGTGGACAGCAACCAGTAAATCCGGATTAGGTTTACCTGGCAGGAGTTAAAATAATGCGACTTCTAAGTCCTTTTGTTGGCATTGTGTCTTCATGTTTTTATTTCACCAATTGCAGTTTTTGTTCTTCCTTTGTAGAAATGAGTGGCCATAAGAAATATATCAACAAATGTACATACAGCTGAGTAAATTATTATTGTTCTTTGTGTTAGAATTACAAGTGAAAATAAATGTTTTTATTACCCAAGATGAGCTTCAGATTTTTGCATTACTGATTTTTAACTTCACATATTTTAAAAAACTACACTTCAGCCTTGAAAAAAGATTCTTATCAAAGACTCTGTCCTTTTCTGAATTTACTAACGTAAACACTCAGTGGAATGGATTAACTTTTAGAATTCTGTGATTTTAACACTTCCTACGTGTTTAACACCTGTACATAAAATAAGCAGATATCCTTTGAGTTAAATCTACACATTTGCTTCCAGTATGACTTATAATTTATAATGACAATTGCATATTGAAATTAAGCTGAAGGCAGTGTTCCTGTCCACTTTATGACCCTGAATCTCATGTGTAATACTGATATTTACAGGCTATCTTGTGATAAAGGATTCTTACAGTTTGTTGGTATTTACAACATTGCTGTATTTTGCTCTATCTTTGAAGTCTGACACCTGACTCTCTATCCATTTTTCTTTTGCTGTTATTCACCTAAGAGGCTTCATCTTCACTCTCTGGCTCATTTGTCTTTGAAACATTTTTAGTTTCATTCTTCACCCAAGGCCTGTATTGGTTTTGGTCCTGTAAGGTGTGTCATTCTTTTTGCTTCTAGGTGAAAGCAGTCAAAGGTGGTGTGCTTAAATTTTATTTCATACAGCAAGAAGGACATCCAGCAAGTCCTGCTCATGAAATGTCCCAGCAGAAGATTACTCAATCTCCATCTCAGAGTAAGTGTTGCCAGTACAGTACATATTTTTGAAGATAGTTTATACTTGTAACTTCCATCACTGTGAAATGTTCTAAGAAATTACTTGTAGCTGAAAAATAAAATTTATTGTCATGATCCCTGTAAAATATTTTATGCCAAAGGCTCAAAGAGAAAAGAACTGGCAAGCCATCACACATATACATGTACTGTCTCCTTAGGCAGTTGTTCCTCCTCTACATATAAACCATCTTTAGATTTTGCATTATCAGTAAAATGTATCCTGTATTTCAGGCAAAGCTCACAAAGTACATACAGGCATGCCAGTCTAATCCCACACGTGTATCCTTGAGGCACTGAGCACGTCTTTACAGCTCAGCACCATGGTAACTTACCGACAGGGCTCAGCTAATCATGCACCAATGTCCCTGAGCTATCATATTCATGCCTACACAATCTGCCACAGTACAGAGCACAAGTAACATTAAACCAGTTGACAAGAGACCTCTGAGACGTGTACTGTATGACTGAAAGTAGGTTTTCAATTGGAGAAAGACTTTATTTACTGGTTCCACTTTTTAGAATAGGTGGCATGCATAAAATCAGACAACTCGATTTTAATTTGACCTTATCACAGCACATGACTACACTGACACCAAAGGAAGAGTGTTATTTTTTCATTTCTAATTTAGATGTAACAAGTTAAATTCTAACATTGCACATGCTTGCAATGTTTTGTACAATTTAATGGTAAATATCAGATATTTTTAATGTACTGCATTTTACCGCATCAAAATAATTAGAGAGTTTATATAACAAAACCACTCTAATCTATATAGAACCAAACCTGTATGACATATTTAGTATTTTTCTTTGTAAACCATATATGGAGCATTTGGATGTTCTGTATAAATGGTGTAAAATAATCCATGTATTTATTTAAATGTTAGCAGTGTTATGCTTAATTGAACTGAGCGACTGCATTATTTAAATGCCAGCTTAACTTCTGATGATGTTTTTCCAGCTTTTTTTTTCTTTTATGAAACCCATCTGAACATGCTGCTACTCCTTCTTAAAAGCATTTTCATTATAAACAGAGCAGGCAGTTTTATTTCTTGTGTGCACTCTAATAATGGCAGGCTTTTGCATTATATAACTTAAGGAAATATGCACACAGTGTATATAATGTTTTATTTATTTTTTGGTTTCTTACCAGAATTAAGCATCATAATAACATATTATGACCTGCCTAATGCATTTCAAGGTCACGAGAAGTCCTCATCTACCTCATCCTGGCATCAGTAGATGTAGTCTCACAGGGCCAGACGTGATTCTCAAATGAGAACACACGTCTAGGGACAGGTCTGTATCATAGGAGTGACATAACAAAGAAGTGATATAAATACCTTATTAAATGAGTGACAATTTATTGGAGTGACATAACGAATCACCTACCACACACAACTGAAAGTATGCTCGCCAAAAATATCGTTGCTGCCTCACCTACCACACACAACTGGAAGTACACTCACCAAAAAAATCGTTGTCGCCTCACCCACCACTCTTTTGAAATTTATATCTTGAGGTTTCACTCCTTTGTTATGTCACTCTATGAATAGGACCGCTAGGGACAACCCGTTAAATAGTTTATAGTGAATAGTGGTGAAATCCTGCAATGCAAAGGCTATGACCACAAGGTTTCTTCCTACAACACAAGCCTCCAATTCTTCAAGTCCATGAAATTTCTCCCACCAGGGTTTCAGTTACATTGTGGAAGAAACTAAGCAAATTGCTTGACTCTGAGAGAAAATAAAAAAGTAAAAATGATTTTTTATCAATTTAGGAGCTTAGTAGCACAAGGTAATTGAAGCTGAATAATTAATTTGCATGTTTTAAAGAGTGCCGCAACACAGGAGACAAACCACAGTAGCTACTTGGTTCCACCTTTGAGAAGTACTTGTATCTGCTACGGCATATTTCTATCATTTTGACTTTTGCATCACTACCCAGTATATCATAACAACAACAAATTGAGTTTAGAAAAGTTTTATGTTCTATATATACTGTATAGTACATGTTAAAATGCTGCAGCTATTAGACAGTACTGTTAACTTGCTTTAATTACTTGTCAGATGGTGGATGTTGTGCTGCCTTGTCCATGCTTTACTGGTGCTGTTAGGCATATATGTTGATTCAAGTGTTTTGACTACTGAAATCTGCCGTGGCTCTTAGTTATCAGCTTTTTTAAAGTGTGATATATTATTTACTTAAAATGCATATTTTATTCTTTATATTTTACTGGATAAACATTACATCAGCTCCTATAATATCATTGTTACTGAACAACAAAGAGCACACACAGTATCTCCGACCATGTATCATTCACGTTTACCACTCATCCATTGATGTCTTCAAATGCCAATGTATAATCTGATGTTACAAAAAGATTTCTTCCTTGCACCAGGTTATGTGTTTTTAGAATATGCACTGTGCTTTCTCCATAGGCAAAACACATATGTCTAATGTTTTTTTAGAAGTCTTTTTCAACTCTAGACTGTTCATCGTAATCAGCTGCTTGGTCTCTGTTGGACCAGGTTAACAACAGCACCAAAGCTCTTTGCATTTCAAATTCACTGCAACTATTTTGAGCACCTAATTAGAAATGTAACATTCAGTGAGCCGTCTTAAGTGTTCCTGACCAGTTTTAAGCAAAATTTACTCAGAGTTACCACCAGATGTATGTATTATATGGCTGGCTTCAATGAGCCTGCAGTGGATGTAATGCAGGAAACCGCTCTGGACAGGGTGCTATGACCATTGCAATATTCACTCAACGTACTCACACTGGGGCCATTTTGGAATTGCCCATTAATGTAAGTAGCATGTCTTTTTGGGTGTAGGAAGAAAACACACACAGGCACGAGGAGAAGGTGGACACTGTATACAGACAATGCCCACGGTCAAGAGTTGAAATTAGAACATTAGATCTGTAAGGCATCAACACTACAATGTGCCACTCAGCATTAATTAAATTAAAAAAAAAAAAAAAAGCTTTTGATTGGCCTATTAGGTAAATTGTTCAGTGTCAGATTTGTACTGTTTAAAAATTGCAGTGATAGTAATAATACAATAGGGTAGCAATCCATTAGCTTTAATAGTGCCTTAAAAAAATAGCAATATTTTTCTCCATTTGTTTTTGTGCTTAAAATTAGTGGCAGTGGCATTTTGGCCTTAAGTACCAAGGAGACACAACCCCACAAAATGTTTTTCAAAATAACTAATAAGCTCCGCTCAGTAATTTAAATTATTACTAAAATGTTTAGAACAAGCCTCAGCTTTGTCTTCATAAGCAATTGTTTTTCACAATTTTATATTATATGCTCAATGTCATTACATATCTAGAAAAATTCTCCTTGTTGTTGAATATGAAATTGTTTTCTAGTTGGGCACTATAAGTCTGTTTCCACCTGAAGGGCTAGCCCAGTTGGCTCTGCAGTTTTCTCTATACCCTTTAATGTGTTTATGCATGTGGGACCTGATCTTTCCAGCTAAGAAATGGGGCTTGAAGGTCAGCATCCATATTAAAATGAGAACTGCCTGTTAATGTTTTTTTTTTTCTTTTTCTTCAAATTGTATTTTTGCACTTGCAGCTTGAGCTTTTCCCAGTCAAGGCCATTCAGCATATTCCAACAAAAAGATTTTAGAAGTCTAGAACCATTTGTTTCCTTAAAGGTAGCCTTACAAGTTAAAAACAAAAAGAAAGTAAGAAAGGCAGATCAATATCAGACTGGCATTGCCTACAAAAAAACTTGTAATCCTGACCCACCTTAAATCCCTTCGCACCTCTCCATCAGTGTCTTTTGTTTTGTAAAGGCGTTGATCAACGCAAGCAGCCTGCTGTCCCATCCCCCACCTTGACAGAGCTCGGCTCGGACAAAAAGCTCACCCAGCTCAAGCTAAGGCTCCTTATCTGCATGTGCGATCTGGAGTTGTATAGGGTAAATAATACAGTTTATCGTTATTTGGAATACATACATTTTATGTGTGTTCCGTGTCTACAAACATCTGGGTAAGTGTAGGATGAAAGGAAATGCGAGAAATGCAAGAATTGCTGAAGACATACCTAAAGCAGAAACTTTTTCCATGTTATACTAATAATGACATGAAGTGTCATTACAACATAATAAAAACATACATTTGATTTGAGTCTGTAACACCCGGTGTACGTTTTGGCTACTTGTAAAAGTCAGTGTTTTTTTTTTATTATTCAGTTGTATTCTCTCAGTGACATTCACGCGGTACAATGAACTTGCCTCTCCCTCTCTGAGTTGATGACATTTATCTCCATTCTTTTCACAAGAGCAGCGCTGTGGCTGATGTCTGCTCAGAGCTATTTGTTATACCGGCAATCAAAGATATGATGTCTGACTGCTATCAAACTGGACAAAGGCAGGACTGTAGCAACAGTTTCTTTACAGTGCTTTCACCGGCTAATATGCACCCAAACTTTACACCAGCTGTTACAGACTTCTTTTTGGGCATATACACCATCAGCACAGCACTGTCAGATCTAAATAGCAGCGTATCAAATTGCTCACATACTGAAGTGTCTTTAGCTGCGGATGGAAGTCCCATTGTACTTTATGGTGCCAGGCAGAGTGTTACTTAATCCCAGTCTTAAAACACATTTCTCAAGTTTTAGTACTGGTTAACTGCACTTCTAAAAAAAAAAAAAAAAACTTCAGAGTTTCCCTTAGTATTCATGCAGAGACCTCTGAAGATACATTTGTCTCTTAAAAATAATCAATTTGCTTGGAGATGAATTCTTACTTATCAACTAATAACAGGGGGTTAAGACGCCAGCTACGAGATTAGTGTTTAGGGCATAGTGCTCCTCCATGAGCAGAGGAGCATGGGCAGTGATAACAGTAGCATCGTATATGAAAGATTTGATAGTGGGCAATAAATTATTAGCTATAAAGAAGTAATCAGTTCTTGAGTAACTGGGATGTACTGGTGAAAAGAAGGAATATGCTCTTGAGTATAGATTTGAAAATCTTTACTTAGATTTAATAATCTCTCTTTAGATTATTATTGAGACCTTTGACATTCCAGCTCACAATGTTCACTGTTTGGTCAGAGAGAAACTGCACCTGAAATTTTGAGGACATTTTGTGAACTTAAGTAAAGGCATTACATTGTTCCATATAATGGCTTTAACCTTGATTTCATACTGTTGATGGTTATTATGTCTGTAGCCGCCTTTGCATAAGGTGAATTCAGGCACGAGTAAGACGCGTGTCAAAGAAATCTTTCAGTCCAAAAGTTCGTTTTTAAAAATATTTAGTGAAAGTTAAAGGCAAATAATCCATACAAGAATAAAAAGAAAGATAGTTACACACAAAGAATAAAGGCAAAAAAAAGGGAAAAATGTATCTTCTATAAACTTAGTTTTTCTTATGAAGCTTTGGTTACTTCTGTACTTAAAGGTTATTTATTTCTTCTTCTGTATGCTTTAAACATACGGTTCAAAACTTAGATCTTTTAATTTACGAGTTACTTCACACTCAAAAGACCCTTAGGCCGTTGGCACTTAGATATGCGCCAGGCTCAGTGACGTGCATAAGCACGAACGCGAGCACAAAAAGAATTCTTTCAAGGACACGGTTAAAAACCGTATGCCTCTGTACCTTACACAAGGTAAGGCTAAACACTTACTAAAGAACATTGTTTACTCAAAAACTGTTAAGAAATGACAGGAAAATACCAACTCAATTCTATTCACGAGGGTTTTAGGAACCTCCCATATTTTATGCATTATCATCTAGTAAATATTCATACATTTTATAGAACTAAGAAAATGGCTCTTACAATGTCTATGGGGCTTTTTATTATGTTGGCACTTATAGTTGTTGGGGTTGGACAAATTATTTAATATCTTTCCCACAAAAATAAACTGGAAATCAAAAAGGTGTCAGAGCCAATCAATGAAATTATCAGAATAGATCAAGAATATGCCAAGTCTAAAAATGAGGCACTTTATAAGAAAAGACAGGTTTTGCAATCAGACTTTAACCTCTTGACAACTAAAGAAATGGAACAGCTTATCCTTAAATTGTAATATCAATACTGTGAACAGAGAGAGAAGGCTAATAAGATCTTAGCTGAACAAAATCACAAGTAGGAAGTTTGCAACACAATAACAGAAATTACAAACACAGATGGAGATAAAATCATTGACCATAAAAATATAACCCACAGATTTAGAGGGTATCATAAGTCCTTATCTGTGGTGGGCTGGCACCCTGCCTGGGGTTTGGTTCCTGCCATGTGCCCTGTGTTGGCTGGGATTGGCTCCAGCAGACCCCCGTGACCCTGTAGTTAGGATATAGCGGGTTGGATAATGGATGGATGGATATAAGTCCTTATATTCTACCCAGTTTTAAAATGATGACTCAATCTAATGAGTTTTTTTTAATATATTACATATACCACAGCTAGATACTCTTAGTACAGAGGAATTGGATAAACCTCTGACACTCTCAGAATTACTAGATGCTATAAACTCACTACAATGTTGAAAAGCAGCAGACCCTGATGGCTACCCAGTGGAATTTTATGAAACAAATTTCAAATAAGTTAGCTCCACTACTAAAGTAACATTTATAGAAGCTACAGACAACAAACTTTTACCTCAAACTTTTCACCAAGCATTAATTACCATCTTTCCAAAGAAAAATAAGGACTTACCACAGTGTGCATCATATTGACCAATTTCACTTCTGAATAATGATGTTAAGATACTCTACAAAGTAATAACTAGAAGGATTGAGAAAGTGCTTCCTTCTGTAATATCTTAAGAACAAACCAGATTTATTAAAGGCAGACACATAGATTCTAAACATTGTCGCCTGTTTAATGTAATATACTCACCCATAAAGTCTAACATATTATTGGATGCAGAAAAATTATTTGACGTGGTTGAATAGGAATAATCTATTCAACACATTGCACAAATATGGGTTTGGCCTAAATATATGTGCATGGATCAAACTACTGTATACCAGTCCAGAAGCCTCTGTTTGTATTAACAACACAATTTCAAGCTACTTCAAAGTAGAATGTGGTACACAACAAGGATGATCCATATCACTATTGCTCTTTGCAAACTCCATTTAGACGTTGGTCATTTACTTTCAAAATGTATCAAAGATAAAGGGGGATTACCAGAGAAGGATCTGAACAGAAAATATCACTATATGTAGATGATACTATTCTATATATATCAGACCCACAAACTTCCATACCAGCAGTACTCAATGCAATTGCAGAATTTCAAACGATATCTGGACTCAAAATTAATTTGAATAAAAGTCAGCTTTTTCCAGTGAACACCTTACCATTTGTTTTAGCAGATCAATTCAAATACCTAGGTGTAAACATCACAAGTAAATATAAAGATCATTTTCAACAAAAAGTTGCTGTCAGCCTCCTCACATTAGCAGGGAGACTTAATACTGTCATGATAAACATCATTCCCAAGCTTCTATTTCTATTTCAGAGTATCCCCACAAACATTAACAAATATTTCCTTAAGAAACTAGATTCAGTTATAACCTCATTTACTTAAAATTTGAAGCATTCATGCATCCAAAGGGTGACCTAAAGCAGTAGGGGCATGGCACTATCTAACTTTCAATTTTATTGCTGGATGACAAACATACACAATTCTTGTCTGCAATAGAAATAAAATATTGCTTTACTTCTTTGTATGCCCTGCTTTGTGCCCCAGTAAATACAAATTATCATCAATATACTAATAATCCACTTTAACACATAGAAGATCTTATTTGTTGCACCTTTACATGATAATCGCCTTTTTCACTCTCTCAAAACTACACAATATTTAATATTTGGAAAACATCTGGGATTAAAACACTTAGAGATTTGTATATACAGTGCACCCGGAAAGTATTCACAGCGCATCACTTTTTACACATTTTGTTATGTTACAGCCTTATTCCAAAATGGATTAAATTCATTTTTTTCCTCAGCATTTTACACACAACACCCCATGATGACAACTTTAAAAAGTTTACTTGAGGTTTTTGCAAATTTATTAAAAAATAAAAAAACTGAGAAATCACATGTACATAAGTATTCACAGTCTTTGCTCAATACTTTGTCAATGCACCTTTGGCAGCAATTACAGCCTCAAGTCTTTTT
Source organism: Polypterus senegalus (assembly GCF_016835505.1). Classification (NCBI taxonomy): domain Eukaryota; kingdom Metazoa; phylum Chordata; class Cladistia; order Polypteriformes; family Polypteridae; genus Polypterus; species Polypterus senegalus. Next base: position 49,582,991 of record NC_053159.1, read on the forward strand.
GAATATGATGCCACAAGCTTGGCACACCTATCTTTGGCCAATTTTGCCCATTCCTCTTTGCAGCACCTCTCAAGCTCCATCAGGTTGGATGGGAAGTGTCGGTGCGCAGCCATTTTAAGATCTCTCCAGAGATGTTCAATCGGATTCAAGTCTGGGCTCTGGCTGGGCCACTCAAGGACATACACAGAGTTGCCCTGAAGTCACACCTTTGATATCTTGGCTGTGTGCTTAGGGTCGTTGTCCTGCTGCAGGATGAACTGTCGCCCCAGTCTGAGGTCAAGAGCGCTCTGGAGCAGGTTTTCATCCAAGATGTCTCTGTATATTGCTGCAGTCATTTTTCCCTTAATCCTGACTAGTCTCCCAGTTTCTGCTGCTGAAAAACATCCCCTCAGCATTATGCTGCCACCACCATGCTTCACTGTAGGTATGGTATTGGCCTGGTGATGAGCGGTGCTTGATTTCCTCCAAACATGACGCCTGGCATTCACACCAAAGCGTTCAATCTTTGTCACATCTTAGCCGAGAATTTTGTTTCTCATGGTCTGAGAGTTGTTCAGGTGCCTTTAGGCAAACTCCAAGCGGGCTGCCATGTGCCTTTTACTAAGGAGTGGCTTCTGTCTGGCCACTCTACCATACAGGCCTGATTGTTGGATTGCTGCAGAGATGGTTGTCTTTCTGGAAGGTTCTCCTCTCTCTACAGAGGACCTCTGGAGCTCTGACAGAGTGACCATCAGGTTCTTGGTCACCTTTCTGACTAAGGCCCTTCTCCCCCGATCGCTCAGTTTAGATGGCCAGCCAGCTCTAGGAAGAGTCCTGGTGGTTTCCAACTTCATCAACTTACGGATGATGGAGGCCACTGTGCTCATTGGGACCTTCAAAGCAGCAGAAATTTTTCTGTAACCTTCCCCAGATTTGTGCCTCGAGACAATTCTGTCTCGGAGGTCTACAGACAATTCCTTTGACTTCATGCTTGGTTTGTGTTCTGACATGAACTGTCAACTCAACTGTGGGACCTTATATAGACAGGTGTGTGCCTTTCCAAATCATGTCCAATCAACTGAATTTACGACAGGTGAACTCCAGTTAAGCCGCAGAAACATCTCAAGGATGATCAGGGGAGACAGGATGCACCTGAGTTTAATTTTGAGCTTCATGGCAAAGGCTGTGAATACTTATGTACATGTGATTTCTCAGTTTCTTTATTTTTAATAAATTTGCAAAAACCTCAAGTAAACTTTTTTCACGTTGTCATTATGGGGTGTTGTGTGTAGAATGCTGAGGAAAAAAATGAATTTAATCCATTTTGGAATAAGGCTGTAATATGACAAAATGTAGAAAAAGTGATGTGCTGTGAATACTTTCCGGATGCACTGTAGATAATGTCTTTGCATATTATTAACAGTTATGCCTCAAATTTAACTTCCCATCGACATGATTTTTCCATTACTTTCAAATCAGAAACTTCACTAAAAGTCCCCAATTTTCCTCACTTCCCACACATTTCTGTTCCAGAGGCAATACTGATCACACCTGAAGACTTAGATAGCATCTTAGTAATATATAAAAATATTTTAAGGTGTCTTCCTTTCAAAGACCCTAGGGTATGACGGGGAAAGGATCTTTCTCTTAACATTTCGGAAAAGGAGTTGAAGGCAGCCATGCACAGAATATTCCGCAGCTCCATATGTGCGAATCGATCCAGTCTATCCAGGCCAGGATTCAACCTGTGAACGTCCGGCCTCACTGGGCCATACAGTGTATCTGGACCAAAATCGTAGAATGCCTATCAGACAGCCTTGGTAGCACAGTCACTCCTAACAAATGTGCTGAAAGTGGAGAAGGACAAATTGATTGTAATTGCTTGTACCACACAACTAGCATATAGACTTTTCTTGCTGAACTTGAAGACTCTCAGCCCATCTGTTATAAGTCAAAGGGTAACTGATGTTCTATACTATTTGAAATTGGAAAAAATGTCATTCTCACTTGAAGGATCTGTTCAGAGCGTTTAAAAAATAGGTCAAGATCAAATTAATCAAATCTTAGAATAAATTTTATATCTCTGTTCTTTGTTGTTTCAAAATATGTACTCTTGTTGTAGGCTCTCCTCTCTTTCTCCCGGGCAGGGGTTGAATTCTGGTTTGTTTAGTTTGACATGATTATATGGAATGTTGTTTTATTCAAATAACATCAATAAAATTAAAAAAAGCTAATGGTTAACTGCTCTGAAAATCTTGTTATTTTATATAACATGAATAAACAGAAGTTTAATGATGACATTGCCCTACTGGTTAGCTGTCATCAGGATATTCAGTAGAAAACACAGATACTCTTCACAATAGTAAGCAGTATTGGCCTCCACGTTGCCATAAAAATGAAATACATGGTGATTAACACCAAAGTAGAGCAATTATTATGGCTGAACAACCTCTCCATTGATAACATAGAGCAAGGGGAGCATTTGCTGCATTGTGACCTGTATGGCAGAACCAACGCCTGATCTTTAACAAGATTAGGAAATTCAAGCCAAATGTCCTCAGTGTCTTGCTGTATATGACTCAGATCTTTTCAGGATCAAGTGCCTTAGATATATCATGTATCAGTCAAATACTCTGCCCAAAATCAGAAACCAAGACCGTTTCCAGTCAACTAACACAGAACCACTTTCAGTATTTGTCAAGAAGAGGAGGAGGAAATGGCAGGGACATGTTGTTCATTTGAATCTGGAAGCTCTATGAAAGGTCTCTTTGAACTGGACACTGTAAGGAAAGCAGAAAAGAGGCTATCCTAAAGACAAATGGCATTGAATGTTGGAAAATGACGTGAAAGAGCATGGGCTGATGTGGATGGCCATGAGGAAGAAGGCCATAGACCTATCACTGTGGTAGCCTCATGTGCCAGTGCATGGAACAATGAAATATGATGATAAAGCAATTGCATTCTGATGGTCTGAGTAAATACGGTAAAAAGTTTACTTAAGAACTACTGATTTATTCTAAGATTAATCAGGTTTTAAATGCACTTAATTTAAATGTTATGTTTCTGTTGTAAAAGATGACAAAGAGTTGGGGGCAACACCACGATCCCATATATTATTAAGGCAAAATATTTAAAGTCTTTTCGGCAAAAAGAATGTCCTTAGGACACAAATCTCATATTAGATCAGCAGAGATGGTGACAATTCCTGTTAAGTACAAGACAGACAGGACGAGGCGGGTCCAGGGGGTTGTCAATCAGACGTGTTAGTATACACTGCTATCTTGTGGATTAGTGTTGAATTACCACCACTAGAGCCTTTAAATTGTCTCCAAGCCGCATGTCACACTGTATTTGTACAGTGTGCATATCGCTGTAAACTCACTCCACAAGCCATCAAAGTTCTTAGATTTGCACTGTGGTAACTGCCAGTAGTCAGCCAGAAACCAGTGGTGTCTGTATTACACATCCTTAAGAAGTTTCCATCCACCCATTATCCAACTCACTATATCCTAACTACAGGGTCACGGGGGTCTGCTGGAGCCAATCCCAGCCAATACAGGGTGCAAGGCAGGAAAGAAACCCCGGGCAGTGCGCCAGCCCACCGCAGTGCCCTAAGAAGCAGCTTTAGCGAATTGAGACTCCTGGCCCCATACATGCACATACTATTTCTAAACACTGCAAGCAAAGAGCTTCCTGGTCATGCCAGCTGAGAGCTCTCTCTCTCCCTGTCTCTGAGCCCTCACCTATTGTTCCACCACATTATTTAAGTTAAATATTTATTATTTCTTTATCAATAATTTAACCATGTGTTAATACAGGAGCACCTCAAAGATGGGTTCTTAGCCCCCCCTGATATATTCCCTTTAAACCTATTATTGTGTGGAAACTCACAACACCAACTCCATTGTGAATTGACAAGACTGTGGTGATATGTTTAATCTCCAACAAAGATTAGACTGCCTATCCGGAGCAGGTGGAAAACCTGGCATCATGCTTCCAGGTAAACAGCTTTAAACTGAACATCAGCAAAACTAAGGACCTAATTGTGGACTTCAGCAGGAAGCAGCCTCAGTCCTTCACTCCAGTCCATATAAATGAGTCTACAGTGGAAAGAGTCAGCAGCTTCAGAAACCTTAGAGTTCATATCTATGAGGACATGACATGGACTCAGCATACTCTCTTTCACACATAGTGGAGCAGTTGTAGGAACAGTGCAAGGCAATCAATCACCTCCTAGTGGAGAAGGACACCAGGGGTTAAGCTGCACCACTTGGATATTTTACAAGGAACCCGTGGCAGCAGATGCAGCATCTTTGCAAGATGTTGTGTCTTTTTTGAGCAGACTACCATGTTTGTTAACAGAGAGAACCCTGCCTGGAGCAACATGCTGGATGGGTGACCTGCTCAAAGTGGAAGAGGAGGACATGCCCAGTTGGCAGTCTGGTCAGGAGGAGGAGAAAGAGTAAGAACAGGAGCTGCATAGAGATCTGGTGTAGAGGAGTCTGCTTATTGTCAGAGGACTGGGAGATACTGAGGAGCAGCAGCAGCAGGAGGAGGAACACAGTCAGGAAGATGTGAGCAGGGGACATCTCTTCCACATGACTACTCATATGCTGTGATGCCTTAGGAATACCCTCCAATTACAGCCATCAAAGAGAAGGGTGATTACTGGATGGCCACCCTTCTAGACCCCTGGTACAAGACAAAGATGGGGTAGGTTATGGATGCCAGGTAGCAGAAACAGAGGATGGTGCACCTCCATTCTGTCCTTACCAGCAAGCTGGTTGTGGCCTACCTCCCCCCACTCCCTCTCCACATGTTCATAAGAAATCTGTCAGAAGTAGCTGCAGCTGTAGCACCCATGGTGCTGGCTATCTGATTGATGTCTGGAAAGACTTTTTCCAGCATCAATGACCCTTTCAGACACTGGGGTGCAGTAGCAGCAGTCACTGGCAGCACCTGGGTTTCTTGGTCAGTGATTACCTGTGATGTATCAGTGGACACAAATCTATGCTAACTGATGAGCCCATGGAGTTCTGGGTCATGAGACTGTATTTAAATGGCAAGTGTTTGTATGCTGGCAGTGTTGGGTTGTCCGGCTTCCAAATTACTATCTGAGCAAACTTTCAATGCTGTGGGCAGGCTGATCAAAGATATGTATACCAGTTTGTCCACCTCAGCCAGCAGAGATTTCCACCCCTAATACTGATTTCAGAGACTAGATGAGTCTTTTGTCTGTCTTTCTATTGTTTTCCCTCTGTTTTGCTGTTGCTCTTATGTGCCCTAGGCATGTGGGGACCAAGCTTCATCAAATGTGTGCTTCCTGCTACTTTTGTCTGCAGTAAGTGTTATGTTTCTAATGTAAAATTGTATTAATTGCCATGTATCGGACCAGAGTTTCACTATAAATAAAACACTAAACCAGCTTTAAAATTAAATCATTCTTTATTCTTGAGCTTAGTTTTTCAAGGCAAAAGGTAAACTTCATTAATTTTCAAAGGAGTTTGGGTCCAATTCATGTCTTCTTGAAATTAAAACAATTCAAAGGCATCTTGTAAAGCACTGCCATGCTGCAAAGGGTCAGGGCTGCAAGTTACATGAGCCCAACCTATGATTGTATTGTATCAGCCACTTTAAAAGATTTTTTATTACATTGAGATATACGACTTGTGCAATCTGAAGGTGATCTAGCATTTCTCTGAATTCTACCTGCGTGAAAGCGTGTTTTCTTTGTAACTAACCTGGCTCTAAAAAGCAACAATGCAGCCTGATACATGACATTCTTTTATGTCAGAGAGGCATGGTGGAACAGTGGTTAGCACTGTCACCTCACTGCTCAGATCATATTTTTGGCCACAATAGTCGGTTCAACATAGTTTTAAGAGGCCTTCGTCACTGTTAAAGATGCTTTCAAGACCTTTGCAAAGAGTGTTACAATCCTCTCAAAACTACTTCAGTACATCCTTATGTACATGCCTTTTGACTTAATACATTTTACTGAATATGGTGAAGTTTATGCAGTTTCGCTGAACTGACTAAGAAGTGAACTCAGCAGGGTTTGCACATCACTGGTCTGGAGATATGCTTTTAGTCATTATCAATCCAATTACTCACTTTATGCTCACTTTTTACAAATCTTTGTTTCATTACTTAATGTGCAATTTTCTAAGAATATGAATGAATATTTTTTAAGAAGACAATTGCATTGTTCTTAATATGTCTGCTTCTATTAATGTTATGCTGGTATATTCATTCCTTGTCCAGAATATAAAAACTATTTTTTTTAAAGTAAATTACTTTTATTTCAGTAATACAGGCTAAACCCACTGTTTCAATTACAGGGTCATAAGATTTGGACCTTTACCAGAAAATTGTCATAGCAAAATACAAAAGTCCATTGCACCTTTTAAATAAAACCACATTTACACTCCCACCAGGAAAATTCAGAAATTCAGCTTGATTCACCTCACTCTTTTAGCCATAGATTGAAGGTAAAAAAAATTGCTACTACTAACATTTCTAATATTTTTGATTAAATCATCTGATAGACTCAAGTTGCTTACACAGCATTTAAATTCTGTTAAAGTCAACTTATTTTTGTATATTTTGCTTCCCACTGGCAGATTAGACTGCAGTATCTGTAATACAAAAACATGTTATTATGTTATATTTAGCACAAGGAAAATTACAGTGAAGAAAGTTATACATGCATAAATGTTTGTGTAATTTTAAGGAAGGTTTTCTCTGATTTATGCTCAATTTTAAAAGCACCTTTTACCTTTCATAAAAGTGGTTATTTTTTATTCAGCTACTAGCCATTCAAAAAAGACAATGTGCAGTCATTTATATGGAACATCTAATGCCAAAGGTAATGTATCAGGAAATCTAAAATACAGTATAATAAAAAGGATCTGTATCGGCCTGTGAAGTTTACAAGTAGAGAATTTTTTTTAATGACCTTACTTTTACTTTTTTTTTATTAGTGACCTCTTGTAATCTGTCATGACAAATTAATTCAGTTCCACTGGGATTTTCATGTTGCTCATGTAGTCCTGAATAAGGCACATTACCTGCATTGTGAGGGAGCGTTAGTTACGGCACTACAGCGGCAGATAGAGAGTCATTTCCGAAGGGTGGGACTGGACTGCATGTCAGCCTGATTGGTTGCTAACCAAGATCCCAAGCTATTCCATCATGTGGTGGGTGCAGCAACACACTCTACCAGTGCATGCTCCCCAACCTGACCTGACTGACCTGACCTGACCTGGGAGTTTCATTGATATCTACATAAAAATTATTGACCTCACATAAAATCCATTATTATTCTGGTCTACTGTGAAAGCAAGTCATACATAAAGTCCTGATTCAAAAAGTCATTCTTAAATATAAAAGCCATACCACAGCAAAGAATATCACTTTACAGATAAATTATTTTTGCATTCAAACATTATCAATGAGACAGTTTTACAGCACAGTCAATCATCCTTGAAAGTTTATTTATAATTTTAGTCATCACTGATTAATTAAGACTTTAAATAAATCAAACAATTTTCCTTTAAAATGCAGAATAAAAAAATTGAATTCTGAATCATTTACTAAAATTTTTGAACATTTGGCTATATAAAAAGATGTGGATATTACACTTACAAACACTGAAAAAGGCACAGCATATTTATTTACCTTTTGAATAGTGTTATCTATGCATTGTGATTTCAGCAAATCACTGTTTGTTTTCAGGCTACTTTCTGGGGTCCATCGTCTGGATTTACTTAATGATGTGTGGCCTTGCAGTGACCAGAATCCAAGATGGCATCACCATCACACAGCATTCAGATGTCAAATATATAAACAAAAAATGTAAAAATAACAAAATGTTATAATTACCACTAAAATCATGACAGCAGAATGAAAAAGAAAGAAAAGACAAACCTCACAGGTCATAATAAAGTCAGCCCTCCATATCTGTGTGCTCTGCATCCATGGATTCAACCAACTCGCAATCGAAAATTTAAAAAAAAATTCCAGAAAGCTCCAAAAACCAAAACTTCAATTTGCCATAAGCCAAGCACTATGCTGAATCTACGCAAATGAAATGCTGTATAGTTATACCTGCTGTAACCTTACCAGCATTTCACAGATCCACAGTCTCTGTCCAGCACTTGTTGTTTGAGCATTGTTTACCTCATTTTCTTGTTCCTTTGCTGCTTGTGTTCTGTGTGTGGCTGGTTAATTCAAAACATTGGGAGGTGAGGTTATAAATGTTTTCTGTTAGGAAGCCAACCACTTGCTTGCTCTCTCTCTCTCTCTCTCTCTCGTGCTGGAAGGAGCACCGCTGTAGATGTAAAGTGGTTTGTGTCATGCTGCTGAGTTGGGCTGTTTCTGTTTTTGTTTGCTTTTTAGGTTAAACTCTTTGATATATTTTATTCTCTTCAACCAGTTTTCTAAAAGCATGTATTGTTGCTTTGTATTTGTTTGTTCTTTAATACAAACCCCATTTCCGAAAAAAGTTGAGACACTTTTTAATAATGCAATAAAAACTAAAATCTGTCATTTGGTAATTCACTTGAACCTGCATTTAACAGTCAAAAGGAGAAAGAAACGTTTTTCAGCATTTTCACTGACAAACTTAATTAAATGTGTTAAACATAAACAAATTTAGAAATTAATGCATGCAACAAAAACGTTGAGACAAAGGCAAGTTTACCACTGGGTCACATCCTCTTTTCTTTTAATTGCACTTCTTACAGTGGGATGCAAAAGTTCGGGCAACCTTGTTAATAGTCATTATTTTCCTGTATAAATCGTTGGTTGTTACGATAAAAAATGTCAGTTAAATATATCATATAGAAGACACACACAGTGATATTTGAGAAGTGAAATGAAGTTTATTGGATTTACAGAAAGTGTGCAATAATTGTTCAAACAAAATCAGGCAGGTGCATAAATTTGGGCACCACAAAAAAGAAATGAAATCAATATTTAGTAGATCCGCCTTTTTCAGAAATTACAGCCTCTAAACACTTCCTGTAGGTTCCAATGAGAGTCTGGATTGTGGTTGAAGGTATTTTGGACCATTCCTCTTTACAAAACATCTCTAGTTCATTCAGGTTTGATGGCTTCCGAGCATGGACAGCTCTCTTTAACTCACACCACAGATTTTCAATTCTATTCAGGACTGGGGACTGAGATGGCCATTCCAGAACGTTGTACTTGTTCCTCTGCATGAATGCCTTAGTGGATTTTGAGCAGTGTTTCGGGTCGTTGTCTTGTTGAAAGATCCAGCCCCGGCGCAGCTTCAGCTTTGTCACTGATTCCTAGACATTGGTCTCAAGAATCTGCTGATACTGAGTGGAATCCATGCGTCCCTCAACTTTGACAAGATTCCCAGTCCCTGCACTGGCTACACAGCCCCACAGCACCATATTTTGGACTATATATATATATATATATATATATATATATATATATATATATATGGAACCACCACCATATTTTACTGTAGGTAGCAGGTGTTTTTCTTGGAATGCTGTGTTCTTTTTCCTCCATGCATAACGTCCCTTGTTATTCCCAAATAACTCAATTTTAGTTTTATCAGTCCACAGCACCTTATTCCAAAATGAAGCTGGCTTGTCCAAATGTACTTGAGCATACCTCAAGCGGCTCTGTTTGTGCTGTGGGCGGAGAAAAGGCTTCCTCTGCATCACTCTCGCATATAGCATCTTTACACTTTGTGTAAAGTGCGCCAAATGGTTGAACGATGCACAATGACTCCATCTGCTGCAAGATGATGTTGTAGGTCTTTGGTGCTGATGTGTGGGTTGACTCTGACTGTTCTCACCATTCGTCGCTTCTGTCTATCCGAAATCTTTCTTGGTCTGCCACTTCGAGCCTTAACTTGAACTGAGCCTGTGGTCTTCCATTTCCTCAATATGTTCATAACTATGGAAACAGACAGCTTAAATCTCTGGGACAGCTTTCTGTATCTTTCCCCTAAACCATGATGGTGAACAATCTTTGTCTTCAGGTCATTTGAGAATTGTTTTGTGACCCCCATGTTGCTACTCTTCAGAGAAAATTAAAGGAGGGAAACTTACAATTGACCCCCTTAAATACTCTTTCTCATTATAGGATTCACCTGTGTATGTAGGTCAGGGGTCACTGAGCTTACCAAGCCAATTTGAGTTCCAATAATTAGTTCTAAAAGTTTTGGAATCAATAAAATGACAACGGTGCCCAAATTTATGCACCTGCCTGATTTTGTTTGAACAATTATTATATTCAATAGGAGACAAGTCTGGACTGCAGGCAGGCTAGTCAAGCACACTGACTCTATGTCTATGAAACCACACTTTTGTAATTTGTGCAGAGTGAGACCTGGCATTATCCTGCTGAAATATACATGGAGTTCCTGAGAAAAGATGTCATCTTGACGGAAGCATATGTCTCCCTAAAATTCCAATGTAAGCCTCCGCAACAGTGGTGCCTTCACACGTATACAGATCCCCCATGCCATGGGCACTGTTGCACCCACATGCCATCACAGAGGCTGGTTTTTGCACCTTTCATTGATAACAGACTGGATGGTCTTTTTCATCTTTGGTACATAGAATCTGACGTTCGTTTTTCCCAAAAACAAGCTGAAATGTGGACTCATCTGCCCACAGAACATGTTTCCATTTTCTTTCAATCCATCTCAGATTAGCTTAGGCCCAGAAAACTCGCCGATGTTTCTGCAGAAAATTGATGTATGGCTTCCTCTTTGTATAATACAGTTTCAGGGAGAATTTCTTGATGCAGTGGTGGAATTTGTTAAGTGACAATGATTTCCCAAAGTATTCCCGAGCCCATGTGGCTATATCCGTAATGGTAGCATGATAGTTTCTAATGCAGTACAGCCTAAGGGCTCAAAGGTCATGTACATTTAGCAGTGGTTTCCACCCTTGGCCTTTACACACTGAGATTTCTCCTGACTCCCTGAATCTTTTCACAATGTTATTAACTGTAGATGATGACAGACCTAAATTCTTTGCTATCCTACACTAAGAAATATTGTTTTTAAATTGACAGATAATTCTTTCAAGATGTTCAGCATAAAGTGGTGAGCCCCAACTAGTGCTGGGCGGCATAACCAAAAATCTATATCACGGTATTTTTTAAAATTATACTGGTTTCACTGTATTAAACAGTATTTTTTTCCCATGCACGAGTGGATGTTAACCACATTTTTCACTGCAGTTACTGAGGTATACTGGCTAAGAATAACCTATTCCATTGCCATGAGAATTGTACATTGTACAAAAAACATTTTAATGTGCACACAAGTATTTATACAGGTTTGCATGGCCCCATAAAGTGATAGTTTTCAAGGGGGTGACACTAATGAAGAGAAAGAATCACACTGCATGACAGTTGCAGTCAAAATATAGAACCTTTTTATTGAACAAATTTTGCAAACAACTTAAACTGAACCAAAGAGGCATTTAGACTTAGTAAAATATCTAGAGGTGCTTGTCAAAAGCTGTATTGCACTAAACATGTCTTAGAAAAGAAATAAAGAGTAAATATTTTTTGTAAACCAACTACACTTTCTGTTAATGTTAACAATCTCTGACACATTAAAGGGACTTTTTAAACAACTTTACCATCATTAAACTGCATAATATTTAAACTAATAAGTAATAATAAAATAAATAATAGTGCAACTTCCAGTAATAATACTATTACTTCAAGCACAGGTGCATTACACAGTATTCACCAAATAAAAATGAAATAAAATAAAACAAGTGCAACTTGGTGAAGACATCTTTACCAACTGAACCATCATTAAGCCAAATTGCATTAATCCGGACTTTTCTTCAAGTTAAGCTATATACATAAATAATAAAACTGCAACTTGCATTTATAATGCTATTTGTGGTATAGCCCTACCGAAGCGTATTAGGGCCACAGTGAAGAAAAAAAAATATGGACACGGTGAAGAAATACAAAAACTATATGTCAAGAATAAAGTCGATATGTTGACTTTATTCTCAGCATTTCCACTTTAATCTTGATGTTTATGTCAAGATTAAAGTTGACTTTATTCTCATAGTTTATTTTGTCATTAAAGTAGAATGTCGTAAACTAAACTTCATCCTAAAATCAATGTTTAATTTGCTAAATTTTTTTAAACCCCGTCATAAGTTAATGTAGCACATTAAATGCTTTGTGTTAAGTGTTCTCCGACCTAGTTGTTAATTGCTACGCGCTTCTTAAACTGATGTCCTCTGCACTAAGAGGAGGCGCAGGCAATGATCGCCTCACAGAATACATTCACTTCGTGATATTCTTGCTCTCTGAAAATTTAGAATGCTAAGATAAATACTTGATATCATTTTCATGATGAAGTGCATTAAAGCCGGTATTAAACATGCACGGTAGTGTGATTATGAGTCAGCAGTTCTTACCACTGTGATACCCAAGTTGTCATGTCCGTGTCATACCCTAACCTGATTTATTTTTCTACAGTTATACTCTTGAATAAAAGCGCATTTGTTTTGTTATACTTGTATGTTTTGTGAAAGTGTTTATTTGATATTTAGATTTCAGTCCTTACACATTATACACTTCATGTCTACATTTTGTCAATATTTACTAAAATATCAAAAACATTTCTTTTTTAGTTATGCTTTCAACAATTTATGCCTCTCATTTCATCCTACATTTACATAGATCGTTGTAGACATGAAACACACATGAAATGCATGTGTTCCAGATAATGATATATTATTTACCCAATGCAATTCCAGGCACCTCACACACAGATAAACAAGACTTAAGCTGGTTGAACTTTTTGCCTGAGTTGAGCTCCGGCATTGGGGTGAGGGCTGCTTGGCGCTTGTGCTGATCAATACATTTATAAAACAAAAGACGCTGATGGAGAGGTGCTAAGGAATTTAAGATGGGCTGAAGTTATGAGTTTTTTTGTAGGCTTCAGGGATTCTGTTAATGAATTAATTAATTTACTATCTCACTAGCAGTTGCTGCTGGTTCTTTATCTCCATTACCACATCTTCAGTTTATGTTCTGTTTAGTTACTACAAATTCTGGTATCCACCTTCCTTTACACATTTTATGTTGCTCTATTGCAGTCAAGTAAAAAAACAAACCTTTCTGAAAAGAGAATAAAAAATGATTATATTGCGCTAATAAAACTACTTTTTAATACTTTAAAATCACTGCAGGGTTTTTTTTTTTTTTTTGTCCAACACATCCTGACTCACTGGTGTGAGAAAACCTCTCCCATATATATGCCATTCAATACTTCTTGATGATTAGATGTCTGTTTAAGTCATGTTTGGACCATATTTTGTGGGAAACTACACCCAGAGTAAAAGTTTCTCTTTTCACATATATTAATACTTTTGGTATTTGATTCTTTACCAGCAGTCCTGGCCCTCTAAGATCCACTCCCAGAATGTTCAAATTACAGATTTCAAACATACTGTAGGCATGTGAAATATCATTTTAGACCAGTGCTAATTAAACCTTTTTGCCCAGAACCCAATTTTGACCATTGCTTGTCTTTGTGACCCATAACAGCTGTTACTGTTACACAGTGGCCGATCATTGAGCCTTTCCCTAAAATTCACCAAGGAGGGTGGTATTTCCCACTTTAAAAATGTCCTGCCAATTGTCGTTCTTTTTTTCTTTTCTTATGGGTCCTTTGGAGAATCAAACACTTACGAGTCATACTTTCCTCCTTGGAGAATCCTCCAAATGTCACCTGTAGTAGGTTTATTTATGTCAGTCTTGCACGTAGTGACTAATTGCATGGCTTTCTGAGAATAGTAATTCTCGACTCAGCACAACCCAATTAAAGATGACTTGTAACTGTTTTAGACTATTAAAAGGTCAGTGATTAGGAATGTACAGTAATGTTATGACAGCATTGCCCTGGGGTTGATTGTGCTTCTTGGCTGATCTCACACTCACGTGGAAATGTCTGTGGATCAGTCAGGTGCCGCATTCACACCATGGTGTGAGTGAAGTGTCTCAGTCTGCACCCAATCAAGCAGTATTAAAGAGCCTGCCTGACAGAGAGATACAGAGAACAACAAGATAAAGGGAGTAGGAAAAAAAAAAGAAAGAAAGACACGACCATGTAAGGGGAACGAGGCAGGCAGCTGGATAGAGAGCCGTATAAAGAAGCGTAGGGCTGACCCTTGAGGGTGCTTAAGAATGCCTCCCCAACTGAGCATTTTTGGTTTAGCCTTATGGTCGCTGTTGTGTAAGGCCGAAGTGTGGCAGAGAGAGTTAGAAGAGCAAGACTTGGCCCAGTGCCCTGTTTGGAGTCTGTTGAACATCAGGGACCCAGGCCTGTGAAGGTTGGCTGTGCCTGTTGGAAGGGCGTCTCCTCTAGCTGAAGGGTCCCGTGTGGGTAAGCAATGGAGTTGTCAGTTTTAGAAGAATGCACAAGGTCTTGTGTGTTTTTCAAAGAACAGATTTCTGGAATGGAGTATTTATTATTTGAATATTTTAACCTTCACATGGACACTATATTTTTATGGATTAATATTTATTTATTGACAATTAATTGGATGCACTGCACTTTTTGAACACTGTTTGGTTTTATGATTAATGTTAATAAAAGCACTGACACTTGTACACCTTCCCCTTGGTGTAAGTGTATGTCTTCATTTGCACCTTGGTTCATGATGTGAGGTTTCTGAACTTTTTTAGAACCCCCATCAATGGGATGGCAGGCAGAAGCTGTAGAGGACTGCTTGTCTGTTGCTGAGGCAACCACATTTTCACAGCATAGCAGCAGAGCACTGCAGAAACAACTACGAGCTGATCAAGATCACGCTATACATGCCTGTCGCAGATGGGTGATGCAAGGGATATTATACTGTAAATGCAGGAAACTGTCTAACTTGGCCACTGACCTGGCCCCATCTATGCCTGTTTGCTGTGTCTGTGTATAGGAGAGTGGTAGTTCCTGCTGCAATAAATAACTCTGCTGTTCCTGTTTCAAGTTGAATTAAGCTGGTTTTACTAAAGTACCGAGACTCAGCCTCGTGTTTTGTGGTGCAAGACAGGGACTCATACTTCAGAATGACTATTGACAGTTCTGGTTCAAGAGGCTCCCAGATGCAACTGGAAGTAAGGCGCCAACATGGAGTTACAGTTATGTATTCTACCTTATGAAGTAAATCACTACATTTTTTTAAGAACAACAGAATTAGGGCGTTTCACACTATTTTTGAATTCCCTACTGTAGGTATTATAAAGTGTGTTATTACAATCCACATCCATGACTTTACATTATGCTGGCCCATGCAAAAATTCTATAGAACTAGGAAGACCCTACACAGCCAGTTTAATGTAAATCATGATTGTCTTACCATATAATGATTAGTTAGCCCACTGTAGACAAAACAAACAAGCAATAAATTAAAAAAGCAAATGGACTACCTCATAGGAGTCACATTACTGAAATCTAAAATCAAATTAAGTCACCCGAGTTACAGACTGTATAACCATCAGCTGTGTTATAATTCACAAAAACACTAAGAATGTTATTTGATAACTGGAGATATTGGAATGATTGTTCTTTGTCTGAGATGTGTTATTTTTAATTGAAATGATCCTTTGTAGGTTGCATAAAGTACTAAAGGGAGACTAATAAGACTAGTGCTTTCCTCCCATACAACAAGCTTGATAATTGCAGGGCATTTGATTGGTTGATTCCTGTTTTGAATAGAACTAATTATACCTGGTTTGAAACTCTGTGGCATGGAGTGTAATTTTAGTGCAGCCCACTGGGTTGCGGCTGATATTGATGTTGGCTGTGTACTCAGGTCAGTAGTTTCTGGGTTTATTTGGAAAAGGTAAGAGGATGAAAAGAGTGGCAGAGAATTAGTCCATAAGAAGTCTCATCCTATCTAAGGATCTTAATTGATTTGTGTCTTGAAAATGCAGCTTATTCATATTTTACCTCCAGCCTAGTGGTATTTTTCTGTTTCTCAGCTTGAAATTGTATGTCTTCTCTGAAACATAATGCTGCATCTGTGAGTATATATTGTATGATTGGTTATTGCTGACATTGAGCTAGAGACCACTGCAGATATTTGCTTTCAGCATACTGTAGCTAATGTCTGGAAATGTTACATCTGTGCTTTAAATATGTTAGAAATTAATATCTTTTTCTGAATCATTACACTAGATTCAGTGATAGATAACACTACCTGAGTTTGCTGGAGGATAGCCACCTGCTGTTAGTTTTTAAAATTAGTGTATTATTCCCTTTGCTGAGCTGTCTCTGTCAGACTTATTGCACTTTGCCAAGCTGCTAAACACAAGCCGATTATGTAGACAGGTTTATCTATAATATCAGCAAAAGCAAGGCTGCCAAAGTACATTCCTAAAAATCGATTCTCTTGTTCTTCATATTTCTTGAAAAAAATCCTGCAAGATTCCTGCCTTGCTTTTTTCAGGAAATGTGTTTATCATTTTTCATTGTTTTTTCTGTGCTGAAAACAAAAATGTAATGACCACTTAACATACCAAAGCATCCTGAAAAAAGACAGGCTTTCAAACACACTTATTCCATTTTCAATTGGCTCATTTTGTTATGATAGTAAAGAGCATCAAGGCAGCAATGTGCCAAACACAGAGACATACAGTACTTACAAAACAGCAAAGAGTAGGTGGGAAAGAACAATTAACATTGCAGAGATGAAGGAGCAGGTTGTCAGCTGAAATGCAGCGTGAAGATACGTAGTCAGAGTCTGACACCACAGGAAAAGAAACAGCTAATATTTTGGCAGATCACATGTCTGTTTTTATAAAACCACTTTGCTTGTACTTGCCAATGAACTAGCTGGCCTCGAGGGTACTGGCTGATTTGAGACTATGTATGTTTCTCACTGTGCACGGGTTCAGCTGTGCATCATTCAGCTCAAAGTCTGGAAATTAGATGAGAAGGCAAAGCTGTCAGCTGCAATTGCTGTGCTCTGAGCTAACATCCATTCTGTAGCATTTACACATGGTTATTATGTGTCTGTTTTTGTTATCAGTGAAGATGTTTGCGTTTATATAAACTTGAGCCAAAGGTCTAAATGTAAATTGTGTATGAAACCCTGCCCGCTGTGTATCAGTTAGCTGTCAGATCACACATGGTTGCTACTGCTGAAGAATATAAGACCAATATGGCTATAGCTTAGTGACACACAGTGAGGCCATTACTAAGCTGGGATTTAAAAATTCTGTCTTCTGTATTTAGACCCTTCGGCCAATGTATGGGAGAGTACCTGTTTATAAAGACACAAGGATGAGAAGTTACATGACACAGTGGTGGTCAGTGTATAAAGCCAAGGCTGTAAGCTCTCTTAACAGCCTGTACTTAACAGCATTACGTACTTGAATACAACAGTGGCAGTTAAGGGAACGTGCCTTTACAACTGAGTCGAAGGAGCATTTTGTTAACCTGATCGTTTTTAAAGCATGTCTCAATGAGATATTAGGACAAACTATTACATGTTATAGTAATAATTAGAAAATGCTGATGTGAAGTGTATAATGTATGAAGACTGAAGTCCAAATGTCAAATTAACACTTTCATAAAAGGTATAACAAAACAAATGTACTTTTATTCAAGAATATAACAAGAAAAACAAATTCAATTGATATGTCGCTGTCAATTTGTAAAAAACCGAAGCCCAAATATCAGTCAACACAAATTAAAAGTGTCAGTTTGGCTGTTGTTGAGGTAAGAACTGCTGTCTCATAATCAAAAGGTTGCAGGTTCAATCCCAGGTCCTTCCCGAATTTACCGTTTTGAGTAGTAAGCCACTATTATTATTACTATTATATAATAAAAACATACATTCGATTTGAGCCTTAGACATGGAACACAAATGAAATGTATGTATTCCAAATAACAATATATCATTTACCCTATTCAATTCCAGACACCTAACTCCCAGATAAAGAGACGTCAGCTCTGAGAATTTTGCGTCTGACTTGACTTCAGTTCCATCAGTGGGAGATGGTATAGCAGGCTGCTGGCTGCTTGTGCTGACTGAAACATTTGCAAAACAAAGACGCAGATGAGGAGGTGCAAGGGAATTTAAAGTGGCCCGGCATGACAACAAGTTTTGTAGGCTTCCGGGATTCTAGTGTTAATAACCTCTTCGACACAGCAATCAGCAGTATGTTTTGCGGAGAAAGTGCTTATCGTGTTGAGAGGTTTACTTACCTCTGCTTTGACATACATGTCTCTGGTGGCTCTTCTTATGAAGTCAGTAGACAGTTTGGGTGAGCATGGGGAACAATGAGGTCACTGGAAAGGCGTGTGTGGTGCTCCCAATATCTTTGCAAAAGTACAAAGGTCAATTTCTTTATAATCCTGGAGCTCCTTGTTTTGCTATGTGGTTGCAAAACATGGATGCAATATAGTGACCTGAGACGAAGACTGGACTTCTTCAGTATTGCGTCTCTTTGGAGAATCCTTGGGTATAGTTGGCTTGACTTTGTGTCAAACAAGCAGTTACTCACAGAGTCCTGAATGAGGCAAATTACCTGGATTGTCAGGGAGCATCAGGTACGGCAGTACTGCCAAGTGGCGCGATTCCCTGAGGGTGATCCAGCTTGCAGGATCCTCATTGTTGACAACCCAAGCAACTGGACCAGACAAAGGGGACGCCCACATAACACCTAGCTACAGAAGATAGATGGTTATTCCCAGAGGTTGGTACTGGACTGCTTGTCTGCCTCTGAGGTTGCCAATCAGGATCTTGAGTGTTTTGTTGTGTGGTTGGTGTGGCAATGTGTTGTACCAAGTGCATGCTCCCCGACCTGACCTAATTGTTGCTCCATAAAAGTTAACATATTTATTGCGGGGTAGATAAATTTTGGGAAATTGCTATACTATTAACCTCTACAACCGCAAAGACCCCAAGAATTTGGTCTTTTTGTTGTGTTCGAAATGGCTTTCTCAAACCTATTTTTAATAACAACTATATTTTGAACATAGTATCATTTGATAATAATTTCTGAGGAATATTTTATTAAATAATTTGAAACTCCTTTCTTTATCATTTCATAAATTCAACATAAGCTGTGTGGCTTTTTTTAATTGCACCTTATATGGCCAGACTGAATTTTCATGAACTAAAAAATTTTGTTCGCTTTTCATTGTAACACTTATTTAAATATATGTCTCATATCAGCTTTTTTGTTCATGTCAGGTAATTATATTTAACTTAAACGTGTTCTTATTTTTCAAGTTTAAACTCTACTATATAATTTTCTTTTGTCTTTTCAATTTAGGGCGGATTACTTCTCAGCTTATGTCTTCTCCACCGGAGACACCACCTGGCCCTGCTGTAAGTATTTTCAAATAGTGTGATAGTATGCTGCATTACAACACTAAAACTATTTTAAAAAGTTAAAAGCTTTTCCACCTGTGTTAGCTTTCCCTAGACAACATGAGATGGCTTACATCAGTGGTACATACTGATTGATATTTAGAAGTAATCTGTTACACTTAAGTTTTCCAGGATGCTGCTGCCTTTTCACTGAGGCCTGTTAGATTATCCATGGGGAAACAGCAGTGAAGTACAAACACTAATTCACTATAAGTGCTTGTATTAGAGGTTTTTAATAAAGGCATGTCCAACCCTCAAAGGAGAAGAGAATGAAATATCCTTAGCCTTAAATAGACAACACTACATGTGGACATAATCCAGGTATTTAAAATACTTAAAATCATCATAAAGTTTGTTGTGGTAGAATTATTTTTTTTAATTATTGCATTACATACTTGAATGCAACAGTGGCAGTTAAGTGAACATGCCTTTACAACTGAGTCGAAGGAGCATTTTGTTAACCTGATCGTTTTTAAAGCATGTCTCAATGAGATATTAGGACAAATTAGCTATTAGCTAAGCAAGCAGCTTGATGGGCTAAATGGCTACCTCTCATTATGTTCTCATTTAACGGGCATAATGGTGGAAAGAAATAAACAGCCACACAGTGCTCATATGCTCCAGTTTAAAGAAGGGTGCCCGTGGCTATATAGGAATTTGTATCACACTATTTATTTACATTCTGTGTATTCTCTTTTTATTTTTTTAAATATCAGAGTTGATTTTCTTTAATGTGTTGTTAATAATTTTTTATGGCCATCAAGGTATAGCATCAAGTAGTATTATTTACCCATTGAATGTTGACCTTACTTTGATTCCTGACTGGAGTTTGTATGTTCTCTTCATCTTTATCAGAATATTCTTTCATTTACAGTAGACATGTTGTCAGTCAGATTGGTGAATTTTAATGATCTGTGTGTGATTAAATGTGACTTGTAATACTCTTCGATTCCTTCAAGGATGGTTCATGTTTTGAATCCATTAGTAGTGCGGGATAGGGTCTAGCTAACCTAAAAGCTCTAGTAGTAAAACTGACTTTGGAAATTAAGAGAACTGATAGCTATTTAAAATTCATAACATAATAACACAGAAATATATGTTTGATTCTTTTTTCCCTCTCTAATCAAATCAAATATGCAAAAAGCAGTACAGTGACTATGTCTGACAAAAAAGGGAAAGAAGCAAAACAAAGGAAGCAGTTGCTTTCCTCTGCATATTAAAGTACTGCCTGACGAGACAAGCTAAACATTAAGCAGAATGATTGATGAATCTTTGATAGGGCTGAACGCAGAACAGTTTTTAATTTTAATACAGCTGGCCTACTCTAAAAATGTCTTCAGTTACCATTAATTTAATTTGGATAATTTCCCTACAAGCTAAATGAGCTGAGAATGTCACCAAACTTATGGTATTTTTTGTAGATTGGCTCACTAGAGTATTACCCTAATGAGCCTTGTATTACATTTTTACCATCAGTATTTTAAAGTCATGCAGCATTCTAGATTCTTTAATTATCAGTGTCGTTGTGAAGTCATTGTCTTTAACCCCTTTGAGTGCAGTCTTTATATAGTATGAAGCAGTGACATCAGTTCTGTTGATGGGTGTATAAATGTAAAGTGATCAAATAATTGCAAGGTACAAAAGCCCATGATCTTGCTTTATTAGAAACTGGATCAAACAACTGTAGTATTAAACAGGTCCTATAACATTCTTAAACTTTATCTGGTTCAGATACGTCAGAGCTAGAGCTCCTCTTTTCAGCTATGTGCACAAGACTGAAACCAGACCAGTACTGAGCCTGTAATGCACATAGCCACATTTACATGAAACCAGCTTGGAACTGTGGATGTGGTTGAAAAATATGAGTACCTGGGATAAGCCCGTGCAGATACAGTAAAATATCATGCACACTTTAGAACATCAACAACCAAACAATCAGTTTGAATCCAGAGTGCTGAGCCACTGTCCATCCATCTATTATCCAACCTGCTATATCCTAACTACAGGGTCATGGGGGTCTGCTAGAGCCAGTCCCAGCCAACACAGGGCACAAGGCAGGAAACAAACCCTGGGCAGGGCGCCAGCCCACCGCAGGGCACACACACCAAGCGCCCAATAGGGATAATTTAGAATCGCCAATGCACCCAACCTGCATGTCTTTGGACTGTAGGAGGAAACCGGAGTACCTGGAGGAAACCCACGCAGACACGGGGAGAGCATGCAAAATCCATGCAGGGAGGACCAGGAAGCGAACCTGCTGCACCACTGTGTCCAACCAAAATCGGTATAGCAAAACGCTTTAAACTGGCAAGTCAATTTTGATTGCAGAACCAAGTCATAAAGTAGATGAATCAAAACAACCATCTTTTCAATTTTTCAAAGTATATTATGTTCCTGGGCAGCACGGTGGCGCAGTGTTGCCGCTGCTGCCTCGCAGTTAGCAGACCTGGGTTCGCTTCCCGGGTCCTTCCTGCGTGGAGTTTGCATATTCTCCCCGTGTCTGCGTGGGTTTCCTCCGGGCACTCGGGTTTCCTCCTGCAGTCCAAAGACATGCAGGTTAGGTGGACTGCCAATTCTAAATTGGCCCTAGTGTGTGCTTGGTGTGTTTGTGTGTGTCCTGCGGTGGGTTGGCACCCTGCTCAGGATTGGTTTCTGCCTTGTGCCCTGTGTTGGCTGGGATTGGCTCCAGCAGATCCCCGTGACCCTGTGTTCGGATTCAGCGGGTTGGAAAATGGATGGATATTATGTTGCTAGAATTCTAAGAAAATTTGGTATTAAGAAGACTAAGAATTATATCTCGGATTAAGTGACTCTCTAAAGTCAATGCATCATAAATTCCACAGCATAAAGCAGGATTCCTTTGAAAATACAGTTGAACCCATCTAGGAATGTTTTGTAATTTCTAACTACAAGATACATCTCTTTAGCGTTTTGTCCACAGGTGGACTAAAGCATATAAAATTCAATTCCAAGTTTGTCAGGTTCATACTTAAAGCCCACTTCATCCATTTCAGGGTCATGAGTGGCTGGATTCTTTCCAGGAATCATTAGTTACAAGGTGGATGCAGTAGGTAACATATCAGTCTCATAATGGCATAAATGGCTGTATTGAAAAACCGTGTCTTCAGCTTCTCTAATGAGGACTGTCTTCTGCCTTGAGTTTTTATTAAGCACAGCTCAGATTTGTTTGTATAGCTACACATAGTTCAAATGCATTTTATTATACATTTTCTGGCTTTCTTTCTCTAGCCCTGCTATCAGATATTTCTAGTCTGAATTAGATCTTCATATTAAAGATTTTTTAATTAATATATTGCTAGAATTTATATGTTCTTAAGTTATTCAAATGTGGTGTAACCCTGTGAACATATTGATTAGGGATAGGCAAGAATGTGTTTATTGTTAGCTGATAAAATGTTGAGGGTGAATTTAAACTTTCTGTGTAGTGCATGTCAAGATCAAGGTGTAGTCATCTTTTGCTGAATGGAAAATTTGGCATACATGGCACTTTTTGTTTAATATCAACGACACCTTCATCTGTATCAATTCATTTTTGTTGTTTTATTGTTTAATCGCATATTGGTTATTTGCAATGCAGAGATGACTACTGAAATGTGAAAATCAAAGTTATCAATTGGTCAACAATAAATACTGTGCAAGTAGCTCAACCCAAGAACAATAACATGCAATAAGGAGTCATTGCTACTTAATCTTTTGACTGCTGCCTACTAGCTGACCATCTTTACTGGAAATTCAAAAGTATGGGTTGTTTATTGTTAAGATACTAAACATCTGGTGGTCAGGGAGTGCAAATTTCATATAAAGTATGTGGATAATTTATAAAAATGATGTCACAATATGGGTTGCAAAGGACTGAGTTCTAAATCATTTGATTTTAGTGGTGCACAACAGAAACGAGACGCCGGTATAAAATGTCAACTAGTAGAAACTTTCGTATATAAGTTTTACCACGGTCAAATCAGGCACCCACCATTTTTGTCTATTGAGCGGCAATGGAATAAAGGTGGCTGCTTCGGCTTGAAGGCTCAAGAACGCAGCAGTCCTCCTTGAAGAGGAAGAGCAACAGTAGAGTCTCCCAAGGCTAACAGTAGAAGTTAATGAGGGTCCTTTTTTAAAGGGACAGTAAATGATTATTTCAAGGACTGTTAAACTGTTGCTTGCATTTGTGTGTCAGTCCTTCCTCTTCCCTATTTCTAGCCATAACATTATATTTTATATGATGTATGATGCAAAGACAAACATTTTTTTCCTATTGAAACTTAAAACTATCGATTTTTGAAGTGGTTAGTTTAAACTCGTTTTCTGCAGAATGCTCATGTATTCATTTTACAAACATTAAACAACTGAGCTACAAAAAATAATTTATAGAATAGAAAAATGAGGAAAATAAAATACTACAAAACCAATTAAATTATTCTATGCTTTCAGCATAAAATCAATTTTTGATGCGTTTTAATCAATGAATGCAGATACTTTCCACTTTTTTTTATTATTATTAATTATTACTTTCCAAATTTTTTGGTAATTTTAATTAAAGTAAAGTAGCCCTGGATTAACTGTTATGCAAATTATGCTTTGGGTACCACGGATTTTTCACAAAGGTAAGAGAAAACTTTAAGTATAAGTAAAGTTATAAGTATTAAACAATTACCATTATTTTTACATTTTTCAATTAATGTATGTTGAAATGCTGTTATCTTCAAGTATATAAGACAATGGAACTGAACATGTTTTGTTTGACACAAATAATGAGATTTCATCATTAGAATATCTTTTTAAAAATTGTCCACCAATATTGATTTCTGTAGAAAGTGATTTAAAAAATTGAAAAATATGCTGTGGAGATCACTTTATTTCAGTAATTTAACAAGTGTGAAAGCTTTCTTTGGTAGGCTGGATTGTTGGGCATGTTTTGATGACCTCTGCTAAGACACTGTTCAGTCCATGTAGATGTACATTTTCTTTGGTTTGTCGTTATAGAATTTTTGTTTAAGCTAACAAAGTTTTGAAAGGCAATATTAAAGTCTAGTTAGGCTGGCTTGTTTTTGTTCAATGGGTAACCAAAGGAACTAGAAGGAATAGCTCTTTGAATGCATATTTTTTTATTCTCAATCTTGTGCCATTTTTTACTATATAATCTTTACAGTACTCATATTTTATAAGATTCTGTGTTTTAAAAGGTATGTGCAATATATGCTTGTTTATTTCTTGTTCAGCTTTTCTTCTGTTATTATTCTGCACAATTCATATTTCGTTGCCACTTCAGTTTATTTAAAATGGTCTTTATGAAAAGAAACATCACAGTAGAACTACTCACTGTTGACCTATGAAACTGGGCGACCAGAATCACTTAAACTGGATTCATTTTAAAAAGTATATGCAGATAGATTATATTGTGATATTTAATGTAAACCATGATCATTGTTAGTTGTACTGTAATATATATTTTTGACCATATTGCTCCCCTGCTTGAGATCATAGTAATTGTTCACTGCTATCTCTCTTGTATGATGTTGCTGCAATTTTTTTTGTATTGTGCACATTATTTCGATATGAGTGTCTGTGGAAAAACATTTGACTGATAGTTATACCATTATTATTTTTCTTTTTTTTTTTATTGAGCATACTAACAAGCCATAGCCTTGGGGAACAGTGTAGAGCAGCAACATGCAATGGTCCAAAAGTGTAGGAGATATATACACCCCATAAACCCATGTGTGCTTAGCTTATTTTGTCCTGATCAATTTCTGTCATTTTTTAACAGCTTGTTGCCTCTGATTAAGTTAAGGTGCAGTGTCATACATTAAGGATAGACTTATGAAGCCAAATCAAAATAATATAGAAAGAGCACGTAATCCTTTTTCTGATTGCAATATCAGTTAACCCAGTCCCCAAAAGTTGCTGTGTGAAAACAAATTCATTTTAAAAATTACCAATTTTTAATAGAAAAAAGACTCTGCTGAAGTATTTACAGTGCCAACAATAGGTAACCGGCAGCAATATATTACACATTCCATAATAAATCCTCTGCCAAGTGATGTCTTCTGATTATAACCTTCAGTTTGCTTATTCAGCTGTCCTTGAAAAATGATACATGGCAAAAACAACAATCAGGTTCCCAGGAAATGGAAAAATGCACCACTCATTAAATTCCTTTTCAAACCTAAGTTATTAGAAGTATTTGTCCAGGACCTCCCCCAGGTTTCTCTGTTGCTTCTCTTCAAGACCAGGGCATTTACATCTACCTCTACTCCAAAATGAACTGAAAGCTTATAAGCAGGCTGTTTAATCAAACAAGGCAGTAATATCTCAGTTTGCAGTGAGAATAGGTATCAATAAAGTTCTTTCCTCACACTGAAAATATTAACAAAACCCCCAAAATCGTCATCTCTTTTGCCTGACAGCCATCAGAGAAAGCGGTTATATTAGTCTAAGTCATGGAGATGTGTCAGTTTATACATAGGAGGAAAAAACTAACAACAAAGTTGCAGATAATTAAATGCAGATGTATGTCAGTAGTGAACTTATTATACAAACAGTAAATCTGTCATAAATCTGTCACAGGCACTCTATAGTGGTGGAGCATAATGTAAGCTGCACTGAATTAAAAAATTTGTGTCAATGTGCTGCAATATTATGCAGATTCTAAGGTATAACGTGAATTCTTAAATGGTCACTACTGAAATTCTGAGCTCAAATTCCTTTATACCCATCAGACCATTGTGAACAGATATGTGGTTGAACACATTTTAGCAAACATATTTGACCTTCTTTAGTCAAATTTCTATTGATGTACTACATGATGCAGTTAGACTGCAAGTCCCATTGTTTCACTGATACTCATAAAAGAACCCTCATATATAGTAACCCAACACAGATTTTGCCAGGGAAGTTGGTGGGTTTCAGTGACCTCCTATATTAAAAAAAAAGTCCACTCCTATAGTAGATGTCTGTAGGCTCTTTAGGTTAAGCACTACCTTGTTTGCGACTGAAGATTCATTATCACCAAAAAACAATAGCAAAAAAAAGGTGTATGGTGTTTGTTTTGCATGCAATTAAAGAAGTCATATTTCTGTACTTTTTCAGCCACTTTATTTTTAATATCTGTAGATGAGCTGTGAACCCTGTGATCTATATTGCTGCTTATTCTAAGACTCTCATTCATTACATCCTGTTTTATCCTCAGGAAACAGTGTCTTAGAAAATGTAGTAAGGTATTGTTTGACAAATGTGCCTCCCGAAAGCATCTTTCCATGTTTTGCTGTCTTCTGACTTTCTTGATAACTAGCTCTGGTAGCTTTCCCTTGTGCATTGGTTGCATGGGTGAACAGCTATGGCTGTGCTCAATTGTTAATCTTAAATAACTTTACCTTTTTAATTCTCCCTGCCTTGGTATTGCGTCATTAAACCTACTTAATCTAATTCACATTAGCCATTGTTTAAATTGATGTTTACAAATAATAGTGATAGCTGACTAATTTATTCTCATAAGTGACATTTTATCCACTTGCACCAACAGTGCCTGTAAACTGACTGCAAATTAACTGATGACACAGCTTTTGATTTATGAGAGTAAACTGCAGGACTGACTTTCTTCCTGACGGTGACCTGGACAAAGTGAAATTTACTGTGGGATAAAACAATTGTGCATGCTCAATAACATTGTATGTTATGTCACAAATCCTGGGGAAAAAAATCATAATTGAGCCATAAAATGGAAGCAAGTTTGGTGCAAGTATTTCTACTGGGATTCAGCAAATGAGGCAGGAAACAGCCCATTCACGTACACACAGGGGACTACTTTTGATTCACCATTTACCTTAACCTGAAAACCATAGACAGAGTTGAGTACAGGGCATGAATCCAGAATGCTAGATTCTTGAAGTGGCAATTCAAACCACAGGACTACAGTGTCAGTGGAATTTTTTAATTCATTTTGCAAAGTTGCATGAAGCAAGATTGACGAAAATAAAATTAAATACAGAAGCGAACACAGTATATGCCTACTTAAAAAAACATTTAGAAATGACTATTTAAATACATATTCAGATGATTTAATTAATAAATAATTTTATAGCAGAAAATGCTATTTCAATGTTTAAACTGGAGGGTGAAAGAGGCAGTTATATGTGCTGTGATTTTTCAGTTTCAGGTATATTTTAGCATGTTTTAAGCTGATCCTACATTGTTGAAAACCTTGTCATCATTTGCACTCCCCAGATATGTCAATTTTCAATTAAAGTGTTTCGGCTCAGTAATGTTAGTGCAAATGCAGGAGGTCTGTACAGCTTATAAAGAAAAGATTCAAACAATCAGACACCTGAGGGTGTAAAATTAATTGGTACCAAGGGGTGGTCTTGTAGTGTAACTTAATATGGTGACACACAACAGCTGTAGGCATCATATCCTGATGAGGAGGGACTGCTATAATTTCTTAGATTTTAGTTTTAACTGTCATGTTCCCAGTACTACTATGTGCACTTCTCTCTTCCCACTTTCTGATCAAAACATATTCTATGTTTATATACTGAACTGACTTTTTTAATTTGATTGTTATCTAGCATTCTGGGCACTTGTAGTTCATTTGTCTACTTGGGGATTTTGAGCTACTTCTTAAAGTTTATGTATATTTTCTGCAGTATCTTCTGCTGTCTTTACAACTTAATAACACAGTAAAATGGCTGTATATTTCAATCCATTGGACTGGAAATATTTTCCTGACTGTTTCCCATTTTATGCTCTCTACTGTGCAAGTTATAAGTCACTTGAGTGATAGTGGATGCTAATTAACAGGTTTGAAAAACCACAATGTTCCTCATGAAATAATTAAAATTATCTAATTGTAATATGAATGCATCCCTAAGGTCCAATATGCCTGAATTCATTGTAATCTTGCCTGTTGTCCAACTGGCATAGCACTTGATCCTTATAGGTGTCTCCCCAGACTAAACCTGATTAGGCCACATGGGTATCTGGCCACCAGTCACTCACTAGTACACACTACTCACAGATTTGACTTCATAAGTAGTTCTCTGTGTATTTGTGTTTTCTGTACAAAGTTCTCTTAAGCTTATACAGTGGGATGCAAAAGTTTGGGCAACCTTGTTAATAGTCATTATTTTCCTGTATAAATCGTTGGTTGTTACGATAAAAAATGTCAGTTAAATATATCATATAGAAGACACACACAGTGATATTTGAGAAGTGAAATGAAGTTTATTGGATTTACAGAAAGTGTGCAATAATTGTTCAAACAAAATCAGGCAGGTGCATAAATTTGGGCACCACAAAAAAGAAATGAAATCAATATTTAGTAGATCCGCCTTTTTCAGAAATTACAGCCTCTAAACACTTCCTGTAGGTTCCAATGAGAGTCTGGATTGTGGTTGAAGGTATTTTGGACCATTCCTCTTTACAAAACATCTCTAGTTCATTCAGGTTTGATGGGTTCCGAGCATGGACAGCTCTCTTTAACTCACACCACAGATTTTCAATTCTATTCAGGACTGGGGACTGAGATGGCCATTCCAGAATGTTTTACTTGTTCCTCTGCATGAATGCCTTAGTGGATTTTGAGCAGTGTTTTGGGTCGTTGTCTTGTTGAAAGATCCAGCCCCGGCGCAGCTTCAGCTTTGTCACTGATTCCTAGACATTGGTCTCCAGAATCTGCTGATACTGAGTGGAATCCATGCGTCCCTCAACTTTGACAAGATTCCCAGTCCCTGCACTGGCCACACAGCCCCACAGCACCATATTTTGGACTATATATATATATATATATATATGTATATATATATATATTAGGCCCCGCCGGGCGGAGCCCGCCGGGACGCCAGGAGGACGTGAGGAGGGCTTGTGCCTCCTCCAGACCGCGAGGGCGCCCGTCCTGGTTCTGTTGGGGCCACGGGTTGAGGGCATGGAAGCCCTTCCTGTAGGGGCCCGTGGTCACGCCAGGCGGCGCCCGATGCCGGTTTATCCCGGCGGTTGCCGGTCGGGCAGGAGCCCGGCCGGGACGCCTTGGAGGACCGGAGGAGGGCGAGTGCCTCCTCCAGACAGAGTGGGGCGTCCGTCATGGTTAGGCAGGCCTCGGGTACAGGGCTTTGAAGCCCAGCCCTAGGGACCCGTGGCCACCGCCAGGCGGCGCCCGGTGCCTAATTATCCCGGAGCCCGCACTTCCGCCACACCAGGAAGTGCCGGGGAAGACTTTGTGTGACGCCGGAGAGCTGCCAGGAAGGCAGCCGACACTTCCGCCACGCTGGGACGTGGCCAAGGAGCAGATGGCGGAAGCACCTGGGGCTCATCCGGGAGCCTTATTTAAGGGGCCGCCTCCCTCCAGTCGGTGGTGGAAGTCGGGAGGCAGAAGGACTGAGCTGGAGAGCGGACAGGAGGTGGCCAGGAAGAAAGGCACAGAGACTGTGGGCCCTGGACTTTGGGGGATTCGGTGCAAGAGGCACTGGGGTTCGTGAGTGCACGTGACTTTGTATATTTGATAATATTGTAAATAAACGGTGTGTGGGGAGCAAAATATGATGTCCGTCTGTCTGTGCCGGGGCCAGCGTTCACAATATATATATATATATATATATATATATATATATACATATATATATATATATATATATATATATATATATATATATATATATATATATATATGGAACCACCACCATATTTTACTGTAGGTAGCAGGTGTTTTTCTTGGAATGCTGTGTTCTTTTTCCTCCATGCATAACGCCCCTTGTTATTCCCAAATAACTCAATTTTAGTTTTATCAGTCCACAGCACCTTATTCCAAAATGAAGCTGGCTTGTCCAAATGTACTTGAGCATACCTCAAGCGGCTCTGTTTGTGCTGTGGGCGGAGAAAAGGCTTCCTCTGCATCAGTCTCGCATACAGCATCTCCTTGTGTAAAGTGCGCCAAATGGTTGAACGATGCACAATGACTCCATCTGCTGCAAGATGATGTTGTAGGTCTTTGGTGCTGATGTGTGGGTTGACTCTGACTGTTCTCACCATTCGTCGCTTCTGTCTATCCGAAATCTTTCTTGGTCTGCCACTTCGAGCCTTAACTTGAACTGTGCCAGTGGTCTTCCATTTCCTCAATATGTTCATAACTATGGAAACAGACAGCTTAAATCTCTGGGACAGATTTCTGTATCTTTCCCCTAAACCATGATGGTGAACAATCTTTGTCTTCAGGTCATTTGAGAATTGTTTTGTGACCCCCATGTTGCTACTCTTCAGAGAAAATTAAAGGAGGGAAACTTACAATTGACCCCCTTAAATACTCTTTCTCATTATAGGATTCACCTGTGTATGTAGGTCAGGGGTCACTGAGCTTACCAAGCCAATTTGAGTTCCAATAATTAGTTCTAAAAGTTTTGGAATCAATAAAATGACAATGGTGCCCAAATTTACGCACCTGCCTGATTTTGTTTGAACAATTATTGCACACTTTCTGTAAATCAAATAAACTTCATTTCACTTCTCAAATATCACTGTGTGTGTCTCCTATATGATATATTTAACTGACATTTTTTATCGTAACAACCAACGATTTATACAGGAAAATAATGACTATTAACAAGGTTTCCCAAACTTTTGCATCCCACTGTAATTGAAAGGTTTATGTGATTCATATTAGGGATTGTTCTTTGTCTGGCCTCCTCCTCTTAGACCATTTTGTCATTTGTATTTCCTCATACTAGAGGAATTATATCTGTCAGCTAGTGTTGGAAATTCTCCTGTACTGTTCTGGAGAGTGTTACTGGGAAGAAAGTTGCCTTGACTGTTCACTTCAGAGGGTTTCTACTGTGTCTCTCATTGAAAAAAAACAGGTGAAAACCGAGTGAGTGTGTTTAACATGAAATTAAGAGGATTTAATAATTTTGTTTAGATTGGAACTAAATGATTTTATATATATATATATATATATATATATATATATATAAAAATATGAATAATTTCCAACTGCACTGTGTGGTACAATGAAATGTAGGTCTGTAATTCTTTTTCTGCATGGAAAGGAACCTTTACCTCTACAGCTGCTTTTAAAATATGTAAGAGCAATTTGATCAAAGACCATGAAAAATTAAGTAAAAATTTCTCTGCTATTGACAATTTTTATATGTAAATTAAACTTTCAGCTCTTCTTTGACCTAGAGCTATATTCTAAGAAATTGTAAAAGGGAAGTTACTTAACCTTCATATCAGTCTAAAACTCCTTTTCTAGTTTATTTTGCAAAGGTATCAAGCTACAGGAAAAATCCATTATTAGCAATCTAATGTTAATAATAATTTTCCTATTAATATACTTTTAGTTGTAATAAAATGTTTGACTTTACCTAGTCAAATAGAATAGATATTGGAAAAATCTGTCTCATCCCATAAAAGCTAGCATGTAAATGTGAAGTTTCCGACACCTTGCTATACTTCTGATGTAACAGCGAAAAACACTTGTTTGCTTGCGTAATTTTCGTAACTGACAAACTCCCCTTTTTGTGAATTTGTTTTACTTTGAAGCTTAAAAACAAACTTACTTTGACTCTAGAATGTCTTGCATTGTGCATCCTTCTCAGTGCTTAAACCTTTGTGATTTCAGTAGCTGTAGAATTTTGAAAATATATAAGAAATGCAGTTACACTACATTATCTTCTTGATTCTATATAAAAACTGAAATTTTGGCAGGTTGGTACATATATCTAGGGCAGTAGGTATCCATTAAGAAAGAACATTTCAATATATCACTATTTAGGGGGTAAAACCATCCCACAATAGAAAAATTGCCTTGATTTGATTGAAATTTGGTGATGTTATAGAAAAAATGAAATTAGCTAAATTGTTGTTGTTGATATTTGTCGTTAATAATAGTCCAGCAAGTGGGACATTCTTTGGAACCACATTCCCAGTTTCACCAAGGCACTGACAGCAATCTCACAGACAAATGGGGTTGTGCTGATTTATGCAAATGTAGGCTGTCTGCAGAAGCAAAGTGAACGTAACAAAGTTCAGCAAAGCTCAAAGATACTTTTACCAAGTGCTTGCCAAGTGTTGTGGCTGTGAGCATAGTCAATTTTGTGTGACTAATCCATTATTTGCAATCTTATACAAATTCAGAAGTAGAGACTAGAATTTCCATCAACCAGCACACTGCTTTAGACCATTTCATCAACGTTCACAAATTTTATGTTAATGAAAACAACAACAAATGCTTGCTCTGCTGGCATAAAGGTTGTTGCCCTCTATTTCTCAAACGTATAGTCTGTACTTGATTGGTTGTTCAATGCTCGACTCATAAGAGCTTATACATTTTGTCAAAAACACATATTAATACTGATCAATGTAACTGGGATTGCATTAGCTGATTGAAGTCCAGTGTTCTGGCTCCAGCTAATCTGCCGGTGTAGCACTGTGCTGTAGCAAGATAGAATTCATTTTAAGATCCAGGATTATGTTATCTCTGTTTCTTGAAAAGATTCCATGTCAGATAAGAGTCAAAACCATGAGAGTAAACAAATCAGGCAATCAGAAATCAAAAGGCAAGACCTAAAAGTCAAAGACAGAACAAAGTCATAACCAAAAGAATCAGTACAGTGCTAGGGTCTATGTAAGAAAAGATATAAAAATAGATATTGAAATAGTTAGGTGAATCCACTGAGAGGTTCTGTGTGCGATGACTGGCAGATTTATATTTTGACATTATCACAGGTGACAATCAAAGTCCTGTGACAGGATCTAACACAATGCAACATGTTCATGATGACATATGAAGACACAACACAGCACTCTGTCATTAGTCTAGTTGAAGCCAGATGCAAAGTGTTTTTCAATTGCTACTTCATATATTTAAATCAGTGAAAGGCAACCTTTTTCGAGTTGTGACGCACTAAGTCCAAAAATTTTCTTTCGCGGCGCACCTGAGGGACTGCCCATAAATAAAGTCTTGACGACACAATCTATGGACAATCGCCAATAAAAACAGTTAATTTTACAAGTTTGAAAGACATTTTATTAATAAAGGAATCAAAGGATAAATCTTAAATTTAATTAATGTGAACGTTGAGATTGTTTTTCAGCACATATGAGATTGATGCGAGGATCAATTTTCGAAAGACAGACGCGCATTTCCTTGTCGATCATTTTAAGTCTCTCACGTTTCTTAGACTTCATTTCCGTAAGTGTTCTGTTATCTGTTTTTCCAACATAAAATATATTTTTTTAAACATTATCTTTTTAATCAACTAAAAGTTCAAAAACCCTAGCAATTTTAAATATTTTACAAAAGTTTTCACGGCGCATCGGTTGCCCGACAATGATTTAAATGATAAAGTTACCCAACACCTGTATTGCTTGTGTGAAATATTAATTGTTTCATAGTTACTCGCTCAAACAAGTGACCACAGTTAATTGATGATTAGACTCATTTGACTGAACACTTGTAGCCAGGTTGAGTTCAAACATCACCATAATTTGATCCTTACCATAAAAATGAAGTAGTCACCATAAGGTTTCTAGAAGGTTATTAGTTTGTTATTTTACTAAGCTAATTCTATTTTATTTTTATATAGATTAGTTTTAGTACAATTATGACATGGTTACAGACATATTATAGACTTTAGTTTTATGCTACAATCTAACTGAACTCTGCACCTAATGGGTTTGGAAATAATATTTGTGTAATCCTATAGATATAAACAACAAAAAAATAGATAATAATTATAAGCAATTTTGTAAAGAACAAACTGATGTTCTGCATGTAAATTATCAATCCATATTTAACCTGCACAAAGCAAACAACAAATGACTGAGGTAACCTAATACTGCAAAAAACATAAAGGAGTAGAATACTGTATTTCTACACTGCACAGTTTGGTTTCATATTGTCCTACCAAAGCATTTACTCAAATTTTCGGTCAAGAGAAGCAGAATAATTTTGAAGAATGGTATTTTTCATAGCCTTGTAGATAAGCCATTTTAAATTAACAATTCAGCTTGGGCTTCATTGTGTTTTTTGTTTTCAGATGAGTTTCTTCCCCAAGCTGTGGCCTTTTAAACATGATATTAAAGTTTGCTGTCCTGCGTTATGCTGACTTTGACTTGTATGCCTATTTCAATTGTTGGTGCTTTTCAACCTTTCTTTATCTTTGCCCAGAATAGGTCATAATAGTCTTTGAGGACATTGTAGGTGAACTTTAAGGTTTTTGGGGTTATAATCCTTAATCTGAGAAGTAATTGTCACAGGACTATTTTTCTCCTACTAGCTTCTATTGTCTCTCTATTAAAAAAAAAAATCCTGAAAAGCAAAAGCAAGGCGACAATACGTAATGTTCTCGGAAGTTCTCGGTAGACATTTAAAAGACCAGCGAGACAAAAGAGACTTGCGACAGAGCTTCTCGCAGGGACCATAAACATGAGACTTGGTGCCAAGAGATTGTCCCAGGGCCGTCTCGCGGGGATGTGGAACAAGAGATTCTTTAAAGACACGCCTTACTTACAAAAGATATCGTATAAGAGCACACCCATCACAAAACAGTCAGTTGCAGTAAAAGCACGTAGTGCACACAGATCCTGTGCTCTCAACACATATAAAGCGTATAAGGACAATACGGAGAATAGAGACCCAAAGGCATTGGAGAGAAAAAAAAGGCAGATAAGAGATTAGCAGTGTAATTCGAAAGGCTCAAACAAACGATGGCGCGATACACATGCAAAGAAAAGTACAGAATATGAAAGCAGTAAAATTAGAAAGTATGGCAGCGTCCCAGCCAGGCTGAGGCCTTTTTGGTTTTAAGTGACTGTTCGGTCCAGTTAAGGGAGGGCAGAGTACAGCACGGAAGACTGATAGCGGGGTATTGATTGATGCGGTAAGGTGGTGGGGCAAGACGCGGGGGATTAAGGATTGGAGAGGGTGCTAGAAAATTGTGTTTGGAGTTATGTAGTCAGCGATTGTTCAAGTAAAACTTTTGTGACACTTTATCATGTCATTTACACCAGTATCAAAGAAAAGGTTGCATTACCGCAAAACAAAAGGTGATTAACCATTAGAACCAGGTGTAACTAAAAAAATAGCTGGACAAATCGAGGTCAGAAATAAAAGGCTAAGAGTAGACAACAAAGTCTTTTCGCATTCGCATCATTCAATGCACAAAACGTGGATTTTCACAATAATAGACCATATGCTATGAGAATCTGTGGTACCGGATCAGTTAAAACAACAAGTTGAATTTCAAAGAATACACAATTCGGTCAGGTGTGTATTTATGATCACGGAGAAGCGATGCAAATTTTAACAGGCAAAAAGAAAGGTAATGTATATATTCCGCAAATAACATTACACACCAAAGGAGATTGTGATATGCCATTAGTATTAAAATGTTTACAGTTTACTGTGAGAATAGCTTTTGCTATGACAATCAATAAATCACAGGGACAAACATTAGAAAAAGTCGGATTATTTATTAGAGAAACAGAAACAATATTCACTCAAGGGCAGTTATACGTTGCGTTGTCACAATATGTCTCCAAAAAATATAGTTTTTAATTAAGCTTTTAAGTAAAAGTGCAAATAATGAAATTGAAACAATTCCAAAGAAAAAAAAATGTAATTGTATATTCGATTAACCAAACACAGGGGTTGGCGAGCGAAGCGAGCAAGGGGCGAAGCCCCCTAGTTTTTAATTATTATTGCCTTTGGAGCTAGATCCACACTAAGTGGCAAAGTGATGCTTGTTGGTCATGCCTTCACATATGAGTTGTGTTTTGTACACATGACAATAAATCTGAACTGAATTGCGACATTGCATTTGTTATTAAACCGTTAATTTTTGAATGAGCCAAGCCCACCTTCATGTCAATACTATATTCACAGTGGCAATCAGCTTTCAGCATCACACATTTCTGTGGTGTGTCATTAGCACACACAATAACACCATAGTAGAGAAATTAAAAGATTATGTGACAGAGCTAAACCACAGCCAAACATATCGAAGTACCATCAAATTTTATAGTGCTTATTGAGGAAATGATATTAAAAGAACACCTAAGCTTAATCTTTTTCTGTAAATAAAACATAGTAGGAATTTTTAATATCTTGATATAGTTCCAAGTTGTGATTCATAGAAAATGTAAATGAACTTTGAATTATTTTTGGCAATCGTCACTGCTGGTGCTGTTCCATCCTGCAGCAATCTCTGTGTATCTGCAATCGCTCCCATGTAGCAGGTACGATTTCTCCAATTTATGACTAACATGTGGAATACCAATAGGTTTCTCGATTTCATTCTTGTCTATAAGCTTCATCACACATAGTGAATGACTATGATTGATAGTGTGATATTTTTGTTCATTATTGAATAGTTGTTTGCAAAAAAAACACAGCAATTTATTTCTGGGCAGAACATTCAATGATTGCAAAAGCAGTGCTCGGAGATAATTTTACACAATGAAATGCGGAAACCACACCCCTGTGGCAGAAAGGTTGCCATGGAGGGAACGAGCAGTGAGATGAAGTGCACAGCTGGTCTTCTTTTAAAATGACTGAATCTTGCAGCATTGTTTGCTTTTTTTTTCTTCCTAAAACAACATGGATACGCTGTTTTACAGTATTTCTGCAATATCAAGATGTGCACCAAGTCCTTTTGCTTGAAGAATAGATGTATTGGGTATATTTTTAGGCTTGTGTTTTCACATTTGGAGTTGTGCTCTTTAAAACCCATTTTAGGAACAGAGAACAGGAATGACGTTTTTTAAATTTATAAAATGTGCTACACTTTAGAATACAATTTCATGTGGGCAATTTAATATATACAATGATTGTGAAGAGATAACTTTAACTTGTAAAATAGCACACTTTAAGAGAGAATGTTGGAGTTGCTTTTTCTAAATTGCTAACATAGTACCTGAAGCATTCTCTGCATGCCTATCATTACCAATTCATTTGTTGGGATATCAGTAACTCACTTTGTTTTGATTCCGTTTCACTTTCCAGTTATCGTCAGATTTTAGTGGGGGTTGGGAGTTTGCTGCATCCACCCCATGACGAAACACATCAGGATCCCAGATTAGGCCCCAAGTGCAGCCATGCAATGGGTGACGCTTTAGCACCTTCAAATGGAGTAGAACAGTGTGAGGTTTTTTTTTTACATTGGTTAATTAAGTGAATGTGGTGAATGATTTATTTAAGGATAGTGGCGCAAAGACAATTTCTGAATTCTTCCTTATACTGTTAGTTTGCTTTTTTCCCCATTTCTAGCAATATACAGTGTTGTATCTTGTTCCCACTGTAAAATATAATACTGTTGTAGACATGTTAGGATTTTTCCATTTGAACAGGATGATGACATTTAATTTTTATTTAAAATTTATTGGACAAACAGAAAGCTACAATATTGCAATATTCTGCTTTTACTGTCATAAAGCTCTTCATGACAGCAGCCTATGATTCCTTTGCTGACATATGCTTTTCTTGTCTGTTTCTGTTTGCTTTGTGTTTTATAAATATCTGCTTTGTCCAGTTGGAGTGGCAAATATGCTGCATAAGCTGTGTAAGTCCCTTGACGGAGACACATTGACATTTTCTCACAGCAAGTTGCCTTTATGTCATTTACTGTTGCTTACATGGCATATAAGCACTTTGATGGTACAGTTTCTTTTTCTTTTCTTTGTCAGTATTTGTCCCACAAGTCAATTACTGAACCATGGACTCTGCTGTTCTCATTCCTCTTCAGTCTGCTTTGAACAGATTTATCTGTCTTCTTTTTGAGCCAGAGAAGAGTTTGCTTGTTTAAACCACATGCAGTACAGAAATGAGATGTGTAGAGAAAATGTAAAATGGTCCCTTAAGGCTCCTTCTAAATTCACTTTGTTGCACATCTTCCTGCCGCAATTCCACTATCTAGGAAGAAAAAAAGGAAAAAATGGGCAGAAAACTTTAGTGATCAAAACAAAAAGAAAGGAGTAATGGGTGGAGTAATAGATTGAGCAAAAGCCCCTTAGAAACAACAACAAGCCAGAATCATGTCAGTAAATTGCATGGAATGTTCAGTTCAGTGTGATTTTGAAGTGGGCACAGACTATTTTATATTGTAGACTATTCCTGCCCAGAAAAATATACGAATACACACACTCTAAAATAGGTTACAAACAATAAAACAAACATTAGAAAAGAAAATAGCATTAGGTTTAACAGTTACTGTTAAGTTAACCTTGAAACCATTATCAGCTGTCTAGGCAGAGGAAGGCAGGAAACTTGTTTGTCTGTGGCTGAGATCCTGGTTATTCAGTTTTGTCTAAAATGGCCTGTTTGAGATAAGAGGGCCAAAGGCTGCCTGGCTCACTCAATTCCATCAGAGGAGCATTCAGATGTTAATAATTGTAATAGAAAACAATAGGGTGTGTTTTCCACTCTCACTTTATTGAAGTTAATTTAATAAATGGTGCCTTTATCCCATATGCACTTTCTCCTGTCTTTCTGTTTGTAATCAGAATATTCTGTCAAGTTCTTGGTTATGTAAAAGATCTTATGCTTTCACCTTTAATTTTTCCCTTATTTTGAAGTATTTTCTGGATGTTTCATCCAGTGTTCCTAGGCCAAGCTAAATGGTTTTATTTAAATGCAAGCAGATTTATGTCTAAATACAGCTTAAAAATAGCATAGATGTCCACATCACCATTTAAAGAACTGTGATAGCCTGGGTTGCTTACAGCAGGCATACTCCTCCTTAAACCCGACACATTTATAGCCATAGACTGAGATGGATTATGGCAATGATGAAACAACAACAGTTGATGGTACAAATGTGCAAAGTGCATTTATTAAAAACAAAGGAAACCAATGTTTACTGTGCTGTGCAGTTTAAAGTTATCACTAAATAATAATTAAAACTGTGCTCAAGTGAGAGGGATTAAAAAAAGAAACAAATACTGTTCTAAATAAATACTTTAAAATACAAAACAGTGGAGAGATAAAACCTTGTTTTGTTCTTTCATACTAACACTTCTTGTCTCAATCAGGACTTTGGGAGTCAACTATGCAGCCCGTCACATCCCTTTGTCCACCCCACAAATCTGAACCGTGGCTGCCAACAGCCTCCTGGGCAGCTTGCCCTTCAACGAATGTTGCTGCACTATGGTGCAACTTGTCACATCCCGATCCAAAAAATGGTTCTGAGCTGTACCACTACAACAACCACAGTCCCCATTTACTGAATGTTGCCATGCCTTCTAACTCCTTCCTGCAGCTGACTCCTCTGGCCTCCCCTTATCTCACCCAATGTACAGCTCAGTAGATGAAATTACAGCCCCTTTGGAGTCTCTGCAGCACTTAGTCTGGCTCCTTAAAAAGCAATATTCAGCTAAGCCGATTCTACCTCTTCCATCTTCCTGTCTAACACTAGCAATCGAACCTAATTTCTGTTTCCTCTCTCAAACCTTCTTGGGCCTATTTTTATATTTTTTGTGGGTGCAGGTGCACTAAGTGATCTGCAGAGCTCCAATGACGGATGGCTGAGGTAATCGGTTTGATTGTACCTAATCAAACAATTCCCCCTTCAAGACTCTGCGACTGCTCGTTGCTCCCACCCACATCCACAACATCTGAGTTGTGCTATTTTAAAAACTACCTGCACTTGCATTAATCTGCTCAGACCACACAT
The DNA here is from genome assembly GCF_016835505.1 of Polypterus senegalus. Classification (NCBI taxonomy): domain Eukaryota; kingdom Metazoa; phylum Chordata; class Cladistia; order Polypteriformes; family Polypteridae; genus Polypterus; species Polypterus senegalus. Next base: position 49,623,054 of record NC_053159.1, read on the forward strand.
GCTTAATGACAAGCATGAATCACAGTGATGTTCAAATCATTTATTATATTTGCTATACACTACTAAATGTATTCAACAAAGCTGTTTTTTTGTATTTACTCAAACTAACTTAACATTACATCTATAATAGTAATAATAAGTAGCAAGCTAACATTCTTACAAAGTTCCTTGACTATGTCAGCAAAAACAAATTCATATGTGTTTGAGAAAGACAAATAACATTGTTTATTTTCACTTTGATTTGCAAGTTAATAATTTATGTTCATCTTTAACGCCTGACAAAATTCTTAATAAAGGAAACCAAAGCGGACAAGTTTGTATAATAGTTCATGCAATACACTATGGAAGAAAATCAACGTATAGATTTCAAATTTAATAGATCTTATTTCCAATAATTAGTAATTGCTTTGATAACTTAGGCTTTTATTTATAATGTCACAGTTTATCCTTCAAGTTAGATTTATTATCTTGATTAAAAAAGTTTGCTTAGCTGACTTGCACACATTATCTGAGAAAAAAAAATCAGCAGTATTATTTTTAACAGTTAAATTGGTGATTCACTCGGCTACAGATAGTAAGGTTATTCATCATATGTAATTTGCTATCTTGCTGCGGAAATTAACTGTGGTGAAAGTGAAGAAGTATGTGGCCTTATTATCCTATTCCTTTTTTTTGAGAAACCCTTTTTTCTTAAGAGTTTTAATATTTAAAAATGACATTTTTTAGATTTTTATTATAGTCAGATTATTCCTTACCAATGGATTTTTTGTTTAGCTAAGTACACTATTTAAATTCATGCTAATCTTAAAACATTCTAAGTTCTGATTTATTTTAAAACAATTCAATTGCATTCATTTCTCAGTTATGAAAATTGACAAAAAGTACTTTTATACAGTATTTATTGTAAAGATTAATCCTCATTACATTTTCCATAAATATTAGTTTAAACTTGAGTTTAATGTTAGATTTTAGGGTTATTGTATAAGTTCAGCCCAGCTAACTTAATATGAATTCAATTTGTAAATAATTTGTTGAAAGATAGAAAGAGAAATTTGCTTTGGTGTCCTGACACAGTGATTGGCCAGTGCTGCCTAATGGATTCTGGATCATGGTTTCCTTCCTGTTGTTTTCCCAATCACTGTGTGGGTTTTTCACCAGATACTCCAGTTTTCCTTCCATATACTAAGGATTTGCATGTAGATTTAATTAGCAGTTATGTATTTGTTGCATTTGCGTATGGGCTTGTCTGTACCTGTCTGTGTATGTGCATAAGCTGACACTGCAATAGGCTAGAGCCCTATGCACAGTTGGTTCCTACCTTGAATGTCTTGGAATAGGCTGCAGTCGACATTGACTCTCTGTTGGATTTCCTACTTTTGAGAATTTGCAACACTCAAGTGAGTTCCAATCTTCATGTGTAAAACGGATAAATGACTGACTGGTTTCTTTATTGTTGTTGGTTATTGATCAAGTCAATATGGGCATATCTCAGTAATTATTGGAGAAAGGGCAAATATGCTATACAGCATAAGATAAAATAATATCACTCATATTTAAGTAAACCTTGTTTTTCAAAACTGTCATTATAGTAGAGTGGAACTAGCCAAAGCCACATGTGATATCATTCACTGCATTGTCATCTCATATTGTTTAATAACTTTTAAGTTTGTGTTGCAGCTCGACTTGTACCATGTATGTCTGTACAGGGCGGAGCTGTGTGGTGTTAAAACTCGTGAGGACAGTGATTTCCCGCTTGAAGACAAAGATGTTGAGGCGGACTGACACACCAACATAAGCAGCTGTTTAAAGGTCTTTGAAAGGACCATTTATTGTCTTGTTAAGAAAGGACCATGATCAGCTGTTAACCTCGAGAAACATGTCTCATACTGATTGTCTTCAAGAAGGATTGATGCCCTCATGAGTCTTCACACTGCCTTCCTTCCTTTGCCAGCCTGATACCCTTATTATTGCACCTCTTTTTAAGCTTCACATATTTCAAGGCCATGATGAACTTGCTTTTACAAAAATATAGGAGCTATGAAATACTAAACGGACATAGAAGACATGAGTGAACAAGAATTGGGCAAGGAGCTGGTATCTAGCTGATATTCTATGTGACTGATAGTAACATGTTATACAGTACAGTGTTCTTTTTTCGTAGTAAACAGAGAAAGTACACATTAACATCCTTCTATATAAAAGCGGTCGGGATTGTCCTTCCGTCCCGTGAGTGCTACGCAGGCGCGGAGTTTCACACGCCCCCGTCCATTTTGCAATGCACGATGGGATTTGTAGTTTCGTTTTTCCAGGTAAAAGATGATTTTCTACTCCAGACTGTGCGATATCTTCTTCTTCTTTCTTACTATATAAAAGCGGTTGGATTGTCCTTCTGTCCCGTGAGTGGAAAGCGTAGCGGTATTCCGCTTATCACAGACTTACTACTTGCAGCTTGCGGTACGAAGCGACATGATGTGAGCAGAGTTCTGGTGCTCCCATCGTTCCCTTGCTTTTGTGCGCAATGCGCTGGAAATATAGACAAAATTATGTCTCTGGAAATAATTAATGTTGATGGAGTACAAATGCCTCACCGCATAGTAAATATCAGGGGGGTTCAAAAGGGCGACCTCAATATAGAAAAAAAGTTTAAATTTCATCACAAAAATAACAGAAACTACGAGTATTAAAGTAATACCGCTCCAATGCAATGTAACCAAATTAATGAGTTTGTATAAAATATCAAAGTGATCTACATATTGAATTGCCTTAAGAAGTGGTCAACTTAAAAGTCGGTCGCCTTAAAAGGCGGGTCAGCCTAGTATAATAATAAATAGTACATACATTTATATCTGTAACATATCTGTTTATCATAGCTGTTAAATACATATATTTATTATATGTTAGATATGTACTGTACCCTTCCTTATACTGCAGGCACCGCAATTGGTTGTATTTGGAATGTAAGTTGTGGGTTAAGGCTGAAATAAAGATAAGACACCAGATGCGGACCACAGACTTGAATACGATCGGACGTTACTAGATAAGTTGCAAGTCCTATACTGCCACCCAATATATTTAATGCTGGTTTCTGTGTGCTAGATAAGCTCCACGTGGCTAATTTGCATATGTAATTAGCTATGTGCTTTAGGCACCCTATACAATGCAAGCCTTAAAGGATTCCTCCCGCTCTCCCTCTCCACAAAGGAAATGGTGTGAAATAATAAAACCAAAAGATTTATTGCAATTTACAAGGTGCTTTTTTCTGCACAGATATACTTGAAACTAAAAATACAAGCTTGCTGCTCTAGAGCCATGACTTCAAACAGTGGAATGAGCCAGTTCCATGCCTATGCTTCATGTCTCTGTGAGTGCAATGATACATGTTTTATTTACTTATTTCTAGTTCATGATTGCTTGTTGTATTTTGTTTGTGGCATTTGTTCCCTGTGCGTCCTTTGTTGTTTGAAGCACAGTGGTTAGCACTGCTACCTCACAGCTCATGTCACATATTTCACTACAATAATCGGTCCAGAATAGTTGGTAGACTTTTCTCTAGCCAACAAGGACACTAAAAGACCACTGCATCATTATGATCCATTCAAAACTAGTTCAGTTCCTTCTTCTCCGTTGACTTCAATGCATTTCTCTGTGTCATTCCCGTGATTTCTACAAACTCACTGCAACGTGAACTTCCGCAGTGTTCCTGATGTTTATTCTGAAGGAATTAACACAATTTAATTTTAAAACTACAGTTTGTAAAAAGATGTCTCTTTTCATTTTAAAAAGTCATACTTAATGATAACAAGTTTAGGTATCAATTTTAGATGGGGTGCCAATCCATCAAAGTAAAGTCAAAAATTTGAAAATAGGAACTTAAACATAATACAGATACTTTCTGCTATGTAAGTACTACTTATTTATTTATAGCTTATAACTACACAACACCCTTACTTGGGACAGTTGACTTACAATTTTCAGTTTCTCCCTTGACTTGAAATTCTGCCACTATATCTTTAGCGGTGCACATGAGAAGTATACAAAGGTTAAGGCAGACTTGTCATGTGCTGCCTGTATAGACATCAACAACAACAGCAGCTTTTATTTATATAGTGCTGTCCAATACAATGTATATATAATCCAAGATGTTTCACAAATAATAGTTTGTGGAAACAAAGGATAAACAATAATCAAATAAACTAATTATGCCAAGGGTCAGATGGTCAGTAGGGGAGGATAAAAACTCCAGTACAAAAAAAAATCTCTGGTATTCCATGACCTAAAGCCCATCTAAGCCACACTTTACAATTAGTCATATATGTAAGATACAAAAAAGAAAGAATTAAAAAAAAAAAAAGCCAGTTCAGACATCATCAGGGACAGGACCTCAGTGATGTTCTTCATTCTTTTATCATCAGAATCTGGTCCAGCAACACAGGATATGGAGAAGAGAAAACCGAAGACAAATAATTTGATTAGTCACAAATTTAACAGAAAGTTAGATTAAAAAAGCAAGTTTTAAGATATGATTTAAAGAACTCTTATCATGCCAGCCTGAGTTATTAGAACATTAGAACACTCTAAACGAGAGCAGGCCATTCAGCCCAACAAAGCTCACCAGTCTATTATATTCTTATATATATTTATATGAAATATATATTTATATATTTTATGTTTTATTTTACTAGTTATTTCTTCCAAAAAAACATCATGTCGAGTTTTGATAGTCCCTAATGTTTTACTGTCTACCACACTACTTGGTCGCTTATTCCAAGTGTCTGTCGTTCTTTGTGTAAAGAAAAACTTCCTAAAGTTTGTACAAAATTTACCCTTAATAGGTTTCCAACTGTGTCCCTGTGTTCTTGATGAACTCATTTTAAAATAACAGTCTCGATCCACTGTACTAATTCCCTTCATAATTTTAAACACTTCAATCATGTCACCTCTTAATCTTCTTTTACTTAAACCGTAAAGGCTCAGCTCTTTTTGTCTTTATTCAACCCCTTTAACCCTGGAATCAGCCTAGTCGTTCTTCTCTGGACCTTTTCTAGAGCTGCTATGTCCTTTTTGTAAGATGATCTTTAAAGGGAGATCATTTCATTAAACTAAAAGCAGTCTCACTAGTTCTTTTACTCTCAGGATAGCAAGCAAAGCAGAATTTGAGGATCTAAGGTTATGATTGGGAATTTAAGGGGACGAACATTCCAAATATTGATACTGGTGCAATGTTGTCTCCACGTCTTTGACAAATGAGTTAGCGGTGGACTTCTGGAATGCCATGGATTCTCTAAGATCAGGCACCATTGTTGTAAGAAGGCAGCAGTGGTATAGACTTATGAATATATGCAGGTCTTACTAATGATATGACTGTAAAGACATTTTTTCTCTCAAGGATTAATAAAGTACTGTATATCCAATTAAAATGAGGTGGGAAATATAGCCCTGCTCTATAAAAAAAAGGGAGTGGAGTGGAGTATTCTCATGTGTCTTAGAGTCCTATAATTTTTGCAGCAACCTGTTGGATGCAGGGAATGTTATGTTATTTAATAAGAGATAGTGTACTGTTGTGTGCTGTGGTCTACTAGGGGAGTAAAAACAGCCAGGTGTCTAAATAACATTATCAGAAAGTCCAGCTGTATTATGACCTACTACTCACTAGAGACTTAAAAAAAGAGTTAAGGACTATTATGAGTATTCTCTCCTGGAGCACCTGTTGTCCAAAGCTTATTAGACAGCAGTGGGATTACAGATGCAGCCAGGGCTCAGACTTTATAGTACCTCCTCATGTTGTCTTTATCTTCACACTTTCCAGTTCTAATAGGCATATTGGCATAGGGACAACATTTAATTAAGGGCACTGAATAATTCTGAAAGTTTGAGTTTAACAGTGCTCTTGGAATTGTTTTGAATTTTGTACTTACAGTATGTAATCAGTTGCGGTTTCATTTGTTTCTCTTTGGGCTCACTATCGATCAATCAACTGATTAATCATTTAAAACCAACTGATCTAAAGGTGTATGGTCAGTATCTTCTAAAATATAATAATATGGAATTAATGATTTTTTGTGACATGCTTGACTTTTAGTCCATGATTCCTGCATATTTGCGCTTGTTTTGTTTTAAATCCAACTCATTTCATCACCAGGGTAAAAATTATCAGAAGTGGTTCTTGACCTCATTTTGTTGTTTATTCCTAAAGTAAATGTTAGAATTCTATAATTATATTTATTTTTAATTTTTTGTTCACCTGTTCATTTGGTGCCAGTAGTCTCCAATGTGAAATGCAGTTTTCTACCTTTTTGTGTAATAATGAATAAGTGAAGTTTTAAAATTCATTAAATATAAGTATTTTCTCACTAATATTTTAGCTCTCGATGTCTCAGCTTTCTACATCACCACAGTACCCGAAGGTCAAGGATACCACGCGATCTCAATACAAGCAGCTTCAGCGAACTTCAAAGGTACCCCACTTCCAGACTACTCACATTGTGCTATGTCCAAAATTATTTATGTACTGTAACAGTGAGGGTTTTTTTTATTTTTCCAGAATGAAATACTGTAATAGGCAATGATAACTGTTTATTGACTATAGTTTTTGCAATGCAGAAACGTGATTGTTAATTTAACTACACCGATCCAATGCACTTCACAAAAACAGGGTAGTATCAGGAAAAAAATTCTTTAAAGTACAGTTTTTGTTTAGCCAAATTGATTATGAAGTTTACTTAGTTTAACGAATTTCTATTACTAAATAATATATTCCATGTTTCAGTATTTACCTTGTGAAATTATTAGTTTTCACAGTGTCAGGTTTTATAGCCAGAGAAACATGGTGACAGTGGTTAGCACTAGTTACAGCACAAATTCAGTGCTGTGGGTTTGAATTGCACATCCTGTCAGTGCCAATGTGGAGCTGACACATTATATCTGTGTCTCCATAAATTTTCCTCTCACATCCTCAGAAACAGACTCATAGGGTTCATTTGTGATTCTAAGTTAGCCCAGAGCTGGGGTGTAAGTGAGCAGACCTAGAGTGATAGACTGGCATACTGTCCACAGTTGTTTCTTTCCTTGTGCCCAGTGCTCCTGAGATGGGCCTTGCCTCTCTAAAACATGAAATTGAATTGAGAGAGTTTGAAAATGATATGGTTTGTGGGTCCCATTGCCCTTTGCAAAAATTTTGTTTGCAGTTTTGATTTTTTTTATTATTGTCCTTGTAATATAATATAATTTCTAGTAATCACAGTTGACATCATGTACATGTCAGGGGCCTTTTTGACTTTGATTTTGCAGAACTTGGTCACATAGTCTTTTTCGGCATTTTGTCTTGTTATGAAAGCAGATTACATGCAGCATGATAGTATTTTGATTTTTAAAAAAGGCAGGTTCTATCTGTAACTCAGCTGTTCCTACTTGTTAACTATTTTGTTCATTCCTATTTGTACACTGTGTTTTGACAATGGTGTTAAACTTGTTAACTTTGTACTGTATTTTTTGTTTACAGCATTGGGGCGTTTTTGGTCCTCTTAAGTGTTTTATAAAATAAATGTGTGCCCATACTTAGTCTACTTTCTTGACAAGGCATTTCTGATAGTTGAAGTGCCATAATCTGTTTTCTTTTTTAATTCCCCTCTCATCACTCACAATTGTGACAGCTTAGAATCACATTTTTTTCCTTAATTCAAGTTTTATTTTTATATGTCTTTGGTTGTGACAGGCAGATGAGGCCACAAGCTGTTTTCATACATAACCATTCAAATGTGTTCAATAACTTTAATTACCATTTTTAATTATGTATTTCATGGAAGTTTATTGTATACTTTGTTGAAATTCTATATGTTTTTAAAATGCATAATTATTGTCTGACTGAGAAAGACAGCAATTTAATAATTTAAAAAAATTCCCAAGGTGCAAATGTGGAGAAGATTCATTGGAGAAAATTGATTTTAAATGTATTTGTGAAATGTTTTATTTTAAATAACATTAGAATGGTCTTCATTTTATGTTTGTTAAAGTATTGAGGGCATATATTATCAGTCCATCCAGTTATTTTCTGAACATGATGTTTCTAAATTGAGTATATTTGAGAGCCAGAGCCCATCCAGTTTATCCTGCATACACTCACACTCACTCATTCACTCGCATAAATTTAGTGTTACCAGTTAACCTGCTGAGTCCATTTTTATGATGCAGGTGAACAGCCAGAACACCTGAAGAGAGAGCGTCAAGAATGTATTAAATATAAGAATGTAACAACTCAATGCAAATAGTGACAGGGCTGTAAGTAAAACCTGGACCTTTGAATCTGTGAAGTGGGACTTCAAACCACTGTGCTGCCCTACACTATACATTGACTTATAAACATATTTAACACTAGTAATTACCAGAGCCAACGGAAAAACTCGTAATTCTGGCCCACCTTAAATCCCTTCACACCTCTCTGTCAGCCTTCTTTGTCTTCTAAATGTGTCGATAACTCTAAGCAGCCTTATACAATCCCCCCCATCGCCTCAGAACGGCCAAGAAGTTCTCTCAGTTCCTGCCTTGATTGATTATCTGGGAGTGAGCTACTCAGAATTGTAAGGGGAAATAACTTGATGTGCGTTTTGTGTCTAAACAATCTATGTAAAAAAATTGTTAAAACAGAAACGTTTTTCATGTTTTAGTAATACATAACAAAATGGATAAATGAGCTATATAATATGTAAAGGCTGATGGCCAAATATCAAATAAAGCTTCCGTGGTGCAGCGGTTAGAGCTGTCGACTTATAATCCAAAGGTCACGAGTTCGAGACCAGCTCCCCTGCAAATTTACTGTTTTCAGTAGTAAGCTGCTCTTATTGTTACTATTATACAATAAAACATACATTTCATTTGTGTCTGCAACAGCTGGTGTAAATTTATAGGAATTGTAAAGGGGGGAGGGGGGATAAGATGGTATAAGGCTGCTTGGACTTATCAACACATTTAGAAGACAAAAGAGGCTGACGAAGAGGATTTAAGATGGGCCGGAATTATGAGTTTTTTCATTGGCTCTGGTAATTCTAGTGTTAAACTACAACATTTCGAGTGTTGCTTTTTTGAAATTGATAATTCTGTGTCTTATTTTCTTCTTCCCACCTGAATGTTTATTGCAAACAAATGTGCAAGGAAAAAAACAAGTTAAAGAGAAGAAAGTGTGTAAAACAAGGTTAAAAACTGAAAGATGTATTCAGAAGTATTCAGACATACATCCTACATGATTAAATGATTTAAACAAATACAGTAACCAACTTAAGTCTTTTGGGATTAATCTCTATAAGCTTTACGCACTGGTTACAGTTTTTCTTTTTCTCTCCTAAGAGTGGCATATGCAATACAGTAACATTTGAAACCCTAGAATGGTCTGAGTAGCATTGTAACTAAATACATTAAGTCACTTTTTTCAGTAATATTGATGCTCTATGTTTTTCATGTTTTGTTTAAAACAATGTATTTTTTCAATTAAAATCACAAAAGAAAGCCCTGTCCTTGTAATTGAAACTAATCAATTAATAATGCAGTATTAAATATAAAAATGTTAGGAATCTGATTGCAATTACAAAAAAAAAAAACAGTAGAAGTCTGTTTTTGGTTGTTTGCTTCATAATCTGTAAGCTTTCAAACTTTGTTCACATTTTTAATTTGCATACAGTACAAACTAGTCTTTCTTTGTAAATCGTACCACTGCACTGAAATAAGCTATGCAATTGAAAATCATATTTAAGACAAATGTTGCAAGACTAAATTGTTTGAGGTTTAGTAGCAATGAAGTAGAACACATTTTTTTATTTCATGTTTAAAAATTGAGCAGTCTTGTACTTATTTATTCAAAATAAATGGATTGTAAAAACTGTATTGCTAATGTTACTCTCTGCAAGATAGCAAAGTTGCACAAACCAAAGTCATAATTTCTGAAAGAGAACCATGAGTTGTTGTGCATTCCTTCCAGGCAGCTTTTTGATTAAAGCACTGATTTGTGAAACATGCACCATAGTGTCTCATGGTTTTGACAGCTGTCTGCAAAGTGATGATTTCCCGTGGGCTGTGAATAAAGAAGCTAGAGACTGAAGCAGAACTGGAGGAAGGAAAGGAAAAAAATTTAAATAAATAATAGGGTCCTCCTGACAGATAACCTTTAACTGCTGATGTGAAATCTGTTCTTAGATGATCAATGGTGTTGACTGTCTTCAGACTGGGTGGTTGATGTCGCCTCTCAGTGGAGATTGTTTTCTGTCACTCTGAAATTCCTATTAAAGCTCTTGATGGACTAAATCGTATTGATAATCAAGCTGTCATATCAACTATACTAATAAAATATCAAACAAGGCTGATTTTTGCTTGCTGCCATGTTACACTATTTGCTTCTGATAATGGCTACGTTTTAGTTTGGTACACAGTAATTATATTTTCAGCTTCAGAAATATGTGTAACATCTATGTGAAAATGTTAAGTTTATATCTGCCTTGTTGAAATCCATTCTCCTATTTATCATATAATCTGTTCCATATCTCTGCAGGCCAGAGTGCTGGATTTGGCATTGACATGGACATGATTTTAAATTTAAAGGCAGTTTTCAAACTCCTTCTGTAAATATTCTAGCAAGACTCAGCAATTGTATATCATAGGATGACACTGCTTGCTGACTGATAAGATCCGACTGCATCAGGCTCCACAGAGATGAAACAGTATGACAGTGAGTTAAAGCATTTTGATTTGTTAGCTTGTAACACATTATTCTTGTTTCTTAATTCTACTTAAATAGGACCTTCCTTATGTAACTAGTATTGTCCACTTGGAGGCAGACCTGAGTCAATCTGCCATTGTGCCGGAACCCTCTGAAGCTGATCAACTGCAAGAGCTTCCTTTTGCTCCTGTTCAAGCTCCTGTCATTACCTTGGGACCTCATATTTCAAGGTGTGTAGCATTATTGTTTAGTTTGATTTGAATGTTGTACATGTCCCTAAAATTGTGATGCATATTGTCAGTTTTGTGTTATTAATAATTTAATTAGGTGTATCTAACATTAACATGCTTTATTTCTGCAACATTTTAAGGATCATTTTGAATACAAAATTAGCTAAAATTATAAGACTATGGGGCAGCATGGTAGCACAATGCTCAGCACTGTTTCCTCAAGGATCTAACATCTTGAGTTAAAATGTCATCCGTGGTCTCCCACTGCATAATGACAGCACCAGATAAAGGGCAGGAGACAGTCTTGGGCATGGTACTAGTCCATCACAAAGCTCACAAACCCATGCTAACAATAACACTGGAGTCAATTTGTTACCAATAACTCAAAAAATATATATTTTTCAGAGTTATTTAAAAATACTTTTTTCAGAGATATAACAATACTTTTTAGGAGACAAGCAATGGGTTTGCATCTTATAACTTTGCAGAAGCAATAGAAGTTAATTAGGCTTTGAAAGTTGATCCAAACAATTCCTACAGGTATCTTAACTTTTGTTGATTACTTACAGAACCCTCTGTGTGTATAAAAGTAGCATTGGGATTAGATGTAATGCTACACCTTCTGAAGCATTTTTTGAACAATATTGCACTGCAGGAAGTAGTATATTACTATCATAATGGTGATAAAAATGCAATTAACAATGAAGATAAACATACCATTATAGCCCTGAAAAGTGTATGCCCTTTCTTTAGAGAAACTGTATAGATAGCCAAGATGTCATTGAGTACAGTTTTCTACACCATCAACAGGAACTTGAGCACTGGGGGAAACTATGACAGGAATACAGTGGTGAGAAAAACTATTTGCCCCCTTCCTGATTTCTTATTCTTTTGCATGTTTGTCACACAAAATGTTTCTGATCATCAAACACATTTAACCATTAGTCAAATATAACACAAGTAAACACAAAATGCAGTTTTTAAATGATGGTTTTTATTATTTAGGGAGAAAAAAAATCCAAACCTGTGTGAAAAAGTAATTGCCCCCTTGTTAAAAAATAACCTAACTGTGGTGTATCACACCTGAGTTCAATTTCCGTAGCCACCCCCAGGCCTGATTACTGCCACACCTGTTTCAATCAAGAAAACACTTAAATAGGAGCTGCCTGACACAGAGAAGTAGACCAAAAGCACCTCAAAAGCTAGACATCATGCCAAGATCCAAAGAAATTCAGGAACAAATGAGAACAGAAATAATTGAGATCTATCAGTCTGGTAAAGGTTATAAAGCCATTTCTAAAGCTTTGGGACTCCAGCGAACCACAGTGAGAGCCATTATCCACAAATGGCAAAAACATGGAACAGTGGTGAACCTTCCCAGGAGTGGCCAGCCAACCAAAATCACCCCAAGAGCACAGAGACGACTCATCCGAGAGGTCACAAAAGACCCCAGGACAACGTCTAAAGAACTGCAGGCCTCACTTGCCTCAATTAAGGTCAGTGTTCACGACTCCACCATAAGAAAGAGACTGGGCAAAAACGGCCTGCATGGCAGATTTCAAGACGCAAACCTCTGTTAAGCAAAAAGAACATTAGGGCTCGTCTCAATTTTGCTAAGAAACATCTCAATGATTGCCAAGACTTTTGGGAAAATACCTTGTGGACTGATGAGACAAAAGTTGAACTTTTTGGAAGGCAAATGTCCCGCTACATCTGGCGTAAAAGGAACACAGCATTTCAGAAAAAGAACATCATACCAACAGTAAAATATGGTGGTGGTAGTGTGATGGTCTGGGGTTGTTTTGCTGCTTCAGGACCTGGAAGGCTTGCTGTATTAGATGGAACCATGAATTCTACTGTCTACCAAAAAATCCTGAAGGAGAATGTCCGGCCATCTGTTCGTCAACTCAAGCTGAAGCGATCTTGGGTGCTGCAACAGGACAATGACCCAAAACACACCAGCAAATCCACCTCTGAATGGCTGAAGAAAAACAAAATGAAGACATTGGAGTGGCCTAGTCAAAGTCCTGACCTGAATCCAATTGAGATGCTATGGCATGACCTTAAAAGGCGGTTCATGCTAGAAAACCCTCAAATAAAGCTCAATTACAACAATTCTGCAAAGATGAGTGGGCCAAAATTCCTCCAGAGCGCTGTAAAAGACTCATTGCAAGTTATCGCAAACGCTTGATTGCAGTTATTGCTGCTAAGGGTGGCCCAACCAGTTATTAGGTTCAGGGGGCAATTACTTTTTCACACAGGGCCATGTAGGTTTGGATTTTTTTTCTCCCTAAATAATAAAAACCATCATTTAAAACTGCATTTTGTGTTTACTTGTGTTATATTTGACTAATGGTTAAATGTGTTTGATGATCAGAAACATTTTGTGTGACAAACATGCAAAAGAATAAGAAATCAGGAAGGGGGCAAATAGTTTTTCACACCACTGTATGTCTGGCTGACCTAAAGCCACAAGAGAATCAGAAGACAAGTTTCTAAGAGTCAACAACTTGCGTGATGTGCACTTCACAGGACAACTGTATAAACACACACATGCTAGGACACTTAAGTTGCTCACCTAGGTCATCCACAGTAAGTACAGAAACTGTAAAAAGGTCTGAGCACCCATTCTTGATTCTGTGGGGCTCTGTTGAAATATCCTTGGTACTTTATTTTCCAAGTGCAAAACATTTAATGCCACATTCACGGTTCTTTGGAGTAAACATGATCGCAGAGTTTTCCAAGAGAAATACTTTGCATACACAAAGAACCCTATGGTTGGTTGTCATACACCTTCAGAAAAATATGGGGGCTAATATTTCCATGAAAGTGTGCCATGGAGGGGAAAAAACAGGTATTTTTTTCATATTAATACCATGTGTACATGCCTTAAGTATACCTGGATGATTATAGTCTAACATTCTTGAAGAATCTACAAGAAAAGACACAGTAAGTTAGAGGTTTGTTGTTTTGTGTTTTTTTTTTTTTTGCCAGTGTTGGCTGCATTATTTCTTACACTTTTACATGTTCCACAGTAGCTACCCCAATGTTCAAGCATATTTCCACTTTTAAATTAATACTTGAAAATGTATATGTGATGGCACTGTGTTTATACACAAGTCAAAATTTGAATGATGGATGTATGGTGGCATTTAATTTCTCGGTGTCACCCTGAACTTGTTTGCATCAATACCTGACTATTGTTAGTTGGTTATTGGCTACAGCTGGCAAAACAAATGAAATAAAAACATTGATGTATCAAAAATGCTAACATGCAAGTGATATATATATATGTATTTTTAAGCAAAAATATGATTTGTGTTAATTCATAGATTCCCATACACTTAATGCAGTGACAACTACCTACGAAGAAGAACACATGGACATTTGGGAATATCCCAGGCTACACACTAAGAAAAGAGAAAATTGCCATCTAATTAAACAACAAGTTCAATTAATGGCAGGGATTCGCCTCTAATTAGAAACTGGTTGGAACAAAAAGTAGCAGCCACTGGGGGCCTGCAGACCAAGCTATAAACCAGTGCACTAGCTTAACAATCTGAAGACTTGTAATTAGTCAGAACAGAATGAACTCCATGGTTAATGTTCCTATTTCCCCTCATACTGATTGAGTAATACATCTGCTGTGTGGCAGTGTTATAATTTCTCATTAAATATTGTTGCTGAAATTTATGTAATTTGTTTACTTGAAAAGCCCTGCTTATTAAGATCCATTTAAATATAAGTTTTCAATTATGTAAATATACAGTACATACACAGTTTAAAGAGAACCTTTTTATGTTGTATGAAACCTGTCCCTTATATATAAGAAAGCAATTATAACTGATGTAGTATTGGAAAACAATTCTAACTGATGTAGTATTGTGCAAATTTATTAAGCACATGTTCAAATAAAATCCGTAAAGTGAAGATGCTTTCAGAAATAATGAAATGAAGCATTTCTGGATATCAAAAAATATTTAGTGTGACCACACTTTGCCTTAAAAGCTGTATCAATTAAGTTAAGGTCAACTGACCATTTGTTCCTTAAAAATGCAGCAGTTCTGTTTGTTACATTTTGTGCAGCTTTGTAAGAAAATCAATTTGTTTCACCATCTTAGAGTTCTTGTCACAGTTCTTCTGCACACTTTCTTCTGTCTCCAGGTGATCTCATACATCCTGTGTAGTTCTGAGGTCAGGGCTCTCTGAAGGCCACACCATGTTTTACAGAACTCCTTGTACCTCTTTTCACCAAAGATAGATAGATAGATAGATAGATAGATAGATAGATAGATAGATAGATAGATAGATAGATAGAT
Organism: Polypterus senegalus; assembly: GCF_016835505.1. NCBI lineage: Eukaryota > Metazoa > Chordata > Cladistia > Polypteriformes > Polypteridae > Polypterus > Polypterus senegalus. Next base: position 49,638,302 of record NC_053159.1, read on the forward strand.
AGATACATAGATAGATAGATAGATAGATAGATAGATAGATAGATAGATACTTTATTAATCCCAAGGGGAAATTCACATAATCCAGCAGCAGTATACTGATACAAAGAAACAATATTAAATTAAATAGTAATAAAAATTTAAAAAATTAAAATAAAATTAATGTTAGCATTTACTCCCCCGGGTGGAATTGAAGAGTCGCATAGTGTGGGGGAGGAACGATCTCCTCAGTCTGTCAGTGGAGCAGGACAGTGACAAAAGTCTGTCACTGAAGCTACTCCTCTGCCTGGAGATGACACTGTTCAGTGGATGCAGTGGATTATTCATGATTGACAGGAGTTTGCTTAGTGCCCGTCGCTCTGCCACAGATGTTAAACTGTCCAACTTTAATCCTACAATAGAGCCTGCCTTCTTAACAAGTTTGTCCAGGCGTGAGGCGTCTTTCATCTTTATGCTGCCACCCCAGCACACCACTGCGTAGAAGAACCGTCTGGTGGAACATCTGCAGCATCTTACTGCAGATGTTGAAGGATGCCAACCTTCTCAGAAAGTATAGTCTGCTCTGACCTTTCTTACATAGAGCATCAGTATTGGCAGTCCAGTCCAATTTATCATCCAGCTGCACTCCCAGATATTTAAAGGTCTGCACCCTCTGCACACAGTCACCTCTGATGATCACAGGGTCCATGAGGGGCCTGGGCCTCCTAAAATCCACCACCAGCTCCTTGGTCTTGCTGGTGTTAAGGTGTAAGTGGTTTGAGTCGCACCATTTAACAAAGTCTTTGATTAACTTTCTGTACTCCTCCTCCTGCCCACTCCTGATGCAGCCCACAATAGCAGTGTCATCAGCAACTTTTGCACGTGGCAGGACTCGAGTCATATTGGAAGTCTGATGTATATAGATTGAACAGGACCGAGAAAGTACAGTCCCGCGGCGCCCTGTATTGCTGCACACAATGTCAGACCTGCAGTTCCCAAGACGCACATATTGAGGTCTGTCTGTAAGATAGTCCACAATCCATGCCACCAGGTGTGAGTCTACTCCCATCTCAGTCAGCTTGTCTCTAAGGAGCAGAGGTTGGATGGTGTTGAAGGCGCTAGAGAAGTCCAAAACATAATTCTTACAGCACCACTGCCTCTGTCCAGGTGGGAGAGGGATCGGTGAAGCATATAGATGATGGCATCCTCCGCTCCCACCTTCTCCTGGTATGCGAACTGCAGAGGGTCGAGGGCGGCGGACCTGTGGCCTCAGGTGGTGAAGCAGCAGCCGCTCCATGGTCTTCATCAGATGTGACGTCAGAGCAACAGGCCGGAAGTCATTCAGCTCACTAGGACGTGATACCTTTGGGACAGGAGTGATACAAGATGTTTTCCAAAGCCTTGGAACTCTCCCCTGTTCCAGGCTCAGGTTGAAGATGCGCTGTAGAGGACTCCCCAGTTCCAACGCACAGGCCTTCAGCAATCGTGGCGATACACCATCTGGACCCGCTGCTTTGCTGGCACAAAGTCTTTTCAGCTCTCTGCTCACCTGGGCTGCTGTAATTGTGGGTGGGGATGTCTCACCTATGCTGGTATCAGCAGAAGGATGGTTGGAGGATGCAGTACTCGAGGTGAGAGTGGGTTACTGTGATCAAACCTATTAAAGAAGTTGTTCATTTGGTTTGCTCTCTCCACGCCTGTCTCGATGGCGGCACCCGCTTCGAGCTGCAGCCAGTGATAATCTTCATCCCATCCCACACTTCCTTCATGCTGTTGTTCTGCAACTTCTGCTCCAGCTTTCTCCTGTACTGCTCTTTCGCCCTGAGCTGGACTCGAGTTCCTTCTGCACGCACTTGAGCTCATGCTTATCACCACCTTTAAAAGCCCTTTTCTTCTGGTTCAAAAGGCCCTTGATGTCACTTGTAACCCATGGCTTGTTGTTAGCATAGCAGCATACTGTTCTTACTGGAACTACAATGTCCATACAGAAGTTGATGTAATCAGTTGTGCATTCAACAGCCTCTTCAAAGTTCTCACTATGTGACCCAAGCAATATATCCCAGTCTGTAGTTGCATCAGGGGATCACTTCCTGAATGAGCGTGTAGTTGTAGGTAGCGCCCTCACTCTTGGTTTGTATTGAGGCTGAAGCAGAATCAGGTTATGATCTGCTTTCCCAAGCGCAGGCAGCGGGTGGCGCTGTATGCTCTTTAACGCTTGCATACAGTAGGTCGATAGTCCTGTTTCCCGAGTGTTACAATCCACATACTGGGAGAAGGCAGGTAATGTTTTGTCCAGCGTTACATGGTTAAAGTCTCCAGCGATTAGCACAAGTGCCTCAGGGTGCTGCGTTTGTAACTTAGCAACTGCGGAATGGATGATGTCACTCGCCATCTCGCGCTCGCTTGAGGGGATGTAAACAATAACAGCAATCACCTGTCCAAACTCTCTGGGCAAGTAATAGGGGCACAGACTTACGGCCAACAGTTCAATGTCCCTGCAGCAAGTGGAGATTTTAACGTTTACATGTCCTGAGTTGCACCACTTTGTATTGACATAGAGAAAGAGTCCTCCTCCTTTCTTCTTTCCGCAGGTACTTGCATCTCTGTCCGCTCTAACTGTGCTAAACCCGGGTAGCTCCACGTTAGCATCTGGGATGATAGACGTTAGCCACATTTCACTAAAACACAGCAAGCTGCATTCTCTGTAGGTTCTGACATTTTTCACCAGCACAGCCAGTTCGTCGATCTTATTTGGTAGTAAGTTTACATTTCCCAGGATCACAGAAGGCACCGACGGTTTATAACGCCATTTTCTCTCAAGTTGTCTCGATTTAATCTTATCTTTTATCTTTGCGCCGGCTCGGCTGCCCGATATCGCCTTCTTACCTCGTCAGGTAAATAAGGAACCACACCGCATAAGCATTTCTTCTCAGTGCTTTAAGCTGACTACTTGAATAGACGATTCTGGAGTGTAAAATCCATCTCAAATAGTAAAATAGTAAAAAGTGTCCAGGGAGCAATTCCACATAAAAGAAAGTGGTAGAAGTGATCAGTGAAATAGAGAAAAATAGAGATAAAAAGTTAAAAAGATAAAGTCATATACGGAGCTGCTGGAAAGGCTGCCACTCGGATGTGGCGCAGGAAATGTCAAGATGTTTATGATGTTTTCTGTGTGTCTGGGATTATTATTCTGCCCCCAGAATGAAGTTGGGACCACTCAGTTACTTCCCTGATGGTATTGTGTGATAGATAAAAATCTTCTTGTATTTCACAGTTTTCAGAATTACTTTATTTCTGATCAGATCACCCTCTTTATTTTCAGAAATAAGAAAAGGACAATAAAATTAACTAAGATTAACTTAATTAATTTAAATTAAGTTAAATTAGATTAAAATGAATAACAGTGATTACAGTGGATTAGACTAGATACAATTAGATTAGATTAGAGCAGAGCATTGCATTGTGTTGCATTGCTGCCTAACCATTACAGTCATCTCAGTTTTTGGCTAGTAAACATTTGGAGGCAACCATAAGCCCAGATGTTTCAAGTATTGTAATATTTAGCCTGGTTTGTCTGTCTATCTGTGAATGGTTTGATAAATACTAGCTTCCAATTTTAACATCTTGTTGTAAGAGGTTTCTTAGAGATTAAGATAACAATCAGGATTCTATCATTCAGCAGTCATGCCATTGGCTTAGAGATACTGTATGTTGGTATTTGGGTTCAGTATTTTTATATTTTTTATAAAAGAGTATGATTTGCTTGAGTGGTTGTTAGTGCCTTTGTAAATTATGTGGGTACCTTAACAACCAATCTGCTACTAGTAAAATAAAGAATCTGCTTACCTTTCTTAGAATTGAGGGGAATGTGTTAATGTAATCCTTCTTCCCTTGTTATATTGTAAATATACAATATATTTTTGTATAGCCCAAAATCACACAAGGAATGCCTCAATGGGCTTTAACAGGCCCTGTCTTTTGACAGCCCCCCAGCCTCGACTCTCTAAAAGACAAGAAAAAAATCCCCAAAAAAAAACACTTGTAGGGAAAAAAATTGAACAAATCTCAGGAAAGGCAATTCGAAGAGAGACCCCTTTCCCGGTAGGTTCTGATATCACATAATACGATTCAGATTTGTTCAGAGTTCTGGAGACCTCAGCCATCAAGCTGCCTCCCCAATACTGGCCATTCCACAACTGAGTCAGTGTTGGGTCTGCCAATATGATGAAAGAACCTTTCTACCCGGCGATTCTAGTGGTCCTCTGTTCATAAATATCACTTGCATGCACTTTTCTGTCTGCTGTTCTAAAGGTGGTGACAGGAACCTTTGCAGTTCTTATCATTTTCAAATATATCTTCTTTTGTGCACCCCTTTTCTGGGGTTTTGCTATTGAAACATTTTTATTTAGTTCCCCTTTACTGTATTGGACCATCATAGAACTTTCGTGCTGCTTATTGCAAGACTTGTATTTTGTATAAGACAGTGCTTCTTCTTTGTTTTTAGGCATTGTTGCAGATACAAAATAAGCAACATCTCCTTTCCCACCAGTTCATAGTATCTGATATTCTTACACTCCTTTTAGAATCATGACCCCATGGTTCTGGAGAAGCTCAATCTCCCTAGAAATCTTGTCTTTTGTATAATTTAAATAAACATAAATACAAATTTTGCTTGTGGAAAAAAGTAAATAGACCTATATTTATCACTATCTCAGATACATTAAATTAGAATCAGTTGCAAATGAATAGAACATATTAGAGAGAATATTGGAGGAACCTGTCTTTTTAAAATCTCAGACATTTAATTTGATATGCTTTTTGTTGTTGAATAGTGCATTATCGCCATGTTTAGATCGAAAGAGCTCTTTAATGCCTTCAAAAACTAGTTATATATTATAACCAGGTGACTGAATGCTGGTACACGCATGTTGCTGCCACTCCTCCATGTTAACAACACTTTACATTAAAATTCATGTTAATCTTGTACTTTCTGCACTTCTTTCAATTTCTCCAACTTTATGTATAGTTCATGGATGCAGTTGATTAACTTTTGTATTGAATTTGGATTTATTTTAACTTTGCCTTTACTGAGTTCGTAAATCAGAGACAACTGATTTAAATATTTTTGTGGTTCACTGGATGAAACCTTTTGATTGCCCGCTCCTGCCTGGTGTCTGATTTGTGCATTGTGGTAATCTAGGAACTGGGAGTATTCTGTCTTCTTAATTAAAATGGATATATTGAATTTCTATTGAGTCCTTCTATACGTGCTTCAACTGGAGAAATGATCTGATGTTCACACCCACCTAGCTTGCGATGCTAAGATGATCACATATGTAATACACACAGTTCTATGTATATGGTTATACAGTATGTCATAACCTCCGAATTCTGTAATTATCTTCATATTTCCTACTTTTTTAATGGATCAGTCCTCCAGTGGCATCATCCTATTCTTCAAATAGATTCTTGATATATTGCTATCAGTGCTTATTTCTGCCACCACACCCCACACCTATCTTACCTTCTCCACTGTGCTGTGCTGCACGTGTTCTTTGTCAAGAACAAATGTTCAGATTGGAATACCCTGAAAGACACTGTTATTGTGTAGCACCCAAACTATTTGCATCACTAGTCACGAATAAAAAGTTCACTGGCAGTATTTGTTCAGAAATACATTGTCCTCCTCATGACTTGGGAATAAGAGTGTCATTGTGCCAAATTTGCAATATGCTAAAAAAAAACTCTGGTTATGGATCTGTGCACAACAAACCCTCAGTAGCTAATATTGCATTGTTCAACACAAGATCTCTTAATGGTAAAACGTTGGCGCTATTATAATTCTTTACAGACGCCAATCTTGAGATCCTATGCTTAACAGAAACTTGACAAAAATTAAACAAATTTTCAACTCTTATGGAGGCAATACCATCCAGATACATTAACTTCACAGAAGCTTGCAACTCAAGACAAGCCGAAGGGGTCACAGTAATTGTTAGCTCTGAGTTAAACATCAAAAGAATCCCATTTGATTGTCCATTGTCTTTTGAGTGTCTGGCTCTTAAATTAATATTGAAATCTGGTCATATCTTGCTTGTTGTTCGCTATCGTCCCTCAAAATATAGTGGGTCTTTATTATCTGATCTGACTGATCTATTAACCCACTTCCAGTAAGTTCCCTTTCCCAAACAGTTATTCTTCTTGGTGATTTCAACATCCATATTGGCATTCCTACATGTAAACTGAGAAGTGAATTTCTGTCCTTGCTGAAATGTTTTGACTTGGCACAACATGTAGATTTTCCTACCTACTCTGGTGATCATATATTAGACCTCATCTGCATATCTGGCTTATCTGATGACAACACTTTTAGCAGTTATTTGGGCCTCTCTGACCATAAAGCAGTACTTTTCACTGTCTCATTAGCTCTTTCTTCTTTTACCTGTAAACATCAAATTTCTTTCAGAACACTTAAAAAATAAAGGGTTCCATTTCTGATCTTTTTCTGTCTTCCCCTAATCTATCAACATTCAGTAGTTTTGTTGACTACTATAACTCAGCCCTTCATTCAGCACTAGATAAAACAGCTCGTTTAAATCATAAGGAGGTTTCCTTTAAGCATTCAGCTCTATTGTGCAACTCAGAATTACAGTTTATGAAAGCAGCTAGGTGACACTTTGAGAAATGGCACACAAGATTGGCCTCACCGTGCATGTCCAGGCTTTCTATGACTATCAAAGGGCTTACAGAGATGCACCAACTGCAACCAAGAAAATACATTATGGCAGAATAATAAAAATTGGTCATGATAACCCAAGGATTTTGTTCTCTGTAGTTAATAAACTACTTCAACCTCTGACCCAATTACCTTCTCAGCTGAAGTTTGTAAAAATTCCTCTGGTCTTTTCATAACAAATTGAAACATCTAACTAGTTCAACTAACATAAATCCATCATCCTTTTATATCTTTCCCTGTTTTCCCATTCCATCCAGCCCCTTTTATAAACTGTCACCAGTCACATCTGCATTTGTTAATAACAATGCTTTGTATGATGAGGCCGACTACTTGTATATTTGGACCTCACCACACTTCTTAAATCTCATTTACCTTTTCTGTGAAAAGTTCTTGAGCATTTTAAGAGCCTCCCAACTCACCAATTACTTAACTTATAAAGTTGGATTGTCATTTTTATGAGGATGATGTTCAACTCTATTTCAATGTTAAAAGTGAAAGTTAATCAGAGGTTTCTCAGTTCACAACTTGCCTCAGTGAAATTAAAACCTGGATGAAGCATAACTCTTCAAAACTGAACTCCTGCAAATTGGCACTAAATCAGAACTTAAGAAAATGAGCTCCATTTCATTCACTCTTGGTGACGATCTCATCTGCAAGGAATCTTGGTGTCATTTTTTATTCCTCCCTTTCTTACTCCACCCACGTAAACCACTTTAAGAAACTTTCTTACTTCCACCTCCATGACATATCGTGTGTTTGCACATTCCTCTTCTTTTCTAATGTCGAGAAACTTGTCCATGCTTTTATCACATTGTACCTCCCTACTGGAAAGTGCCACTTCTAATCGTATATCACAACTCCAGTTGATTCAAAACTCTGCTGCAAGAGTCCTTACTCGAACCATCAATAGTCAGCAAATAACACCCATCCTTCTTTGCCTTCTCAGGCTCCTTGTGTCTTGCAGGATTGAATATAAAATTCTTTCAATAAGCTTCAAATGGCCTTGCACCAGCCTACATCAGTGAATTTCTCTATAGCTGTGCTCATGTTTGCCCACTAATGTCCTCTGATTCTGGCATTCTTGTGGTGCCTCACACTAACCTGCAGTCTGTGGGTGACAGGGCCTTCAGCTGTATAGTGCCCAGACTTTGGAATGACCTCCCTATATTAATTATATCTGCTGACCCAATTCATTCTTTTAAAAACAACCTTAAACTCATCTGTTAAGGAAGGCTTTTAACTTAATCTAAAATTCTGCTCCTTCTTTCAGTTTTCTTCTCTGTTCAGATGCACAGAGTGTGTGTATTGTATCACAAATTATATTATTTGTTCAGGCTTTTCTTTTTAGTATTGAATTTAGTATTTTACATTTTACTCTGATTTATTATCTTTTATTCTATTTAATTCTTTTTATATCCTGTATTTATCTGTTTTATTGTTCTTTGTAGAAAATGTTTGCGTCCAATGTTACATACAGTGCGCCTGGAAAGTATTCACAACGCATCACTTTTTCCACATTTTGTTATGTTACAGCCTTATTCCAAAATGGGTTAAATTCATTTTTTTCCTCGGAATTCTACTCACAACACCCCATAATGACAACGTGAAAAAAGTTTACTTGAGATTTTTGCAAATTTATTAAAAATAAAAACATTGAGAAAGCACATGTACATAAGTATTCACAGCCTTTGCCATGAAGCTCAAAATTGAGCTCAGGTGCATCCTGTTTCCCCTGATCATCCTTGAGATGTTTCTGCAGCTTAATTGGAGTCCACCTGTGGTAAATTCAGTTGACTGGACATGATTTGGAAAGGCACACACCTGTCTATATAAGGTCCCACAGTTGACAGTTCATGTCAGAGCACAAACCAAGCATGAAGTCAAAGGAATTGTCTGTAGACCTCCAAGACAGGATTGTCTCGAGGCACAAATCTGGAGAAGGTTACAGAAAAATTTATACTGCTTTGAAGGTCCCAATGAGCACAGTGGCCTCCATCATCCGTAAGTGGAAGAAGTTTGAAACCACCAGGACTCTTCCTAGAGCTGGCCGGCCATCTAAACTGAGCGATCGGGGAAGAAGGGCCTTAGTCAGGGAGGTGACCAAGAACCCGATGGTCACTCTGTCAGAGGTCCTCTGTGGAGAGAGGAGAACCTTCCAGAAGGACAACCGTCTCTGCAGCAATCCACCAATCAGGCCTGTATGATAGAGAGGCCAGACGGAAGTCACTCCTTAGTAAAAGGCACATGGCAACCCGCCTGGAGTTTGCCAAAAGGCACCTGAAGGACTCTCAAACCATGAGAAACTGGTCTGATGAGACAAAGATTTAACTTTTTGGTGTGAATGCCAGGCGTCACGTTTGGAGGAAACCAGGCACCGCTCATCACCAGGCCAATACCATCCCTACAGTGAAGCATGGTGGTGGCAGCATCATGCTGTGGGGATGTTTTTCAGCGGCAGGAACTGGGAGACTAGTCAGGATAAAGGGAAAGATGACTGCAGTAATGTACAGAGACATCCTGGATGAAACCTGCTCCAGAGCGCTCTTGACCTCAGACTGGGACGACGGTTCATCTTTCAGCAGGACAACGACCCTAAGCACACAGCCAAGATATCAAAGGAGTTGCTTCATGGACAACTCTGTGAATGTCCTTGAGTGGCCCAGCGAGAGCCCAGACTTGAATCCGATTGAACATCTCTGGAGAGATCTTAAAATGGCTGTGCACCGACGCTTCCAATCCAACCTGATTGAGCTTAAGAGTTGCTGCAAAGAGGAATGGGCGAAACTAGCCAAGGATAGGTGTGCCAAGCTTGTGGCATCATATTCAAAAAGACTTGAGGCTGTCATTGCTGCCAAAGGTGCATCGGAAAAGTATTGAGCAAAGGCTATGAATACTTATATACATGTGATTTCTCAGTTTTTTATTTTTAATAAATTTGCAAAAAACCTCAAGTAAACTTTTTTCACATTATCATTATGTGGTGTTGTGTGTAGAATTCTGAGGAAAAAAAATGAATTTTATCCGTTTTGGAATAAGGTTGTAACATAACAAAATGTGGAAAAAGTGATGCACTGTGAATACTTCCCAAGTGCACTATATACCCTGCGATCTTTCTGAGACTCTGTGAAGCGCATTGAGCATGGGAAAGGTGCTGTATAAATAAAATGTATTAATATTATCATTAAGTTGTAGATTTCTATGAGTCTGGGAAAGGAATTTAAAAAATTCCAAACTGGAAATCAACCATCCCACTACCAAGAAGATAGTCTCTAAGAACCACAGAATTTCATCATAGGACTTAAAAGATAGCACATCCCACTGTTAATGTCAAAGTACATAAGTCTCCCATTAGACAGAAGCTCTATAATTTTTTTTTACATGGGAAGTGTGTAAGGGGGAAGCATTTGCTGTCTATAAAGATCATCAGGAACTGACTAACATGCCAGGACATCCGGAACAAAGTGCTCTGAGCAGTTGAGGTAAAATAGGTATTTGGCCACAGTACCAGAAGACATGTTTGGTGAAAACCAAAACTTGATATCAGCTGTAAAACAAGTTTTCTGGAAATTTTATGGTTTGGGGATGCTTTGCTGCTCCACAGTTTAAAATTACAAATGAACCAATTCAGACATGATTAAAGTGCACATTGCAAACTTAAAGGTAAGGGCATTTTTGCATACATTTCAGTTACATCATATAGAAAGTACAAAACTTTTTAAACATGGTCCCCCCTTTGCAGAGCACCATAATTTTTAGGGTGATTAGCATCTCAGGTGTTTGTGATTGCTGAGGTATGTTTCATTGCTGCATTAGTTCAGGCAAAATATACCTAGGGTTGCTGCTACCTACAGAAGAAAGAATGAACTGGTGAGCTCAGAAATTGCAAAGGGACTGGTTGGCCAAGGAAGACCACCACTGCTTATGACAGAAGAATCCCCACTCTGGTAAAGAAAGCACCCCAAACTTCTGTCTGACAGATCAGAAGCAGTCTTCGGGAGACAGATCAATGGAGGACTTCATGAACAGAAATACTGAAGCCACACTACAAGATGCAAACCAGTTGTATCCCACAGAAATAAGATGTGCATATTACAGTTTGCAAAAAAATACTTAAAAGAGCCTGCAACATTCTAGAAAACAGTCTTGTGGACAGACCAGGCAAAGATTAACCTGTGTCAGAGTCATAGCAAGAGCAATTTGTACAAATAGGAAATGCCCCAGATCCAAAGCATACTACCTCATCTGTTAAACATGGCGGTGGGGATGTTATGGCTTGAGCATGTATGGCTGCCACAGGTACTGAAACACTTATCTTCACTGATGATGTAACTGCTAGAAACATCTTTTCGACACAAGTTCCAGTAAATACCTACAGACAACAAGATAATGATCCCAAACATACTGCTAAGGCAGTACAGGAGTTTTTCAAAACTAAAAATTGGAAAATTCTTGAATGGCCAAGCCATTCGCCTAATTTAAATCCAATTGTCCATGGTTTCCATATGCTGAAGAGAAATCTTAAGGGCACAAACCCCTGAAACAAGCAGGAGCTGAAGATGGCTACATTAAAGGCTTGGTTGAGCATCACCAGAGAAGATACTCAGCACCTGGTGATTCAACCAGTCATTGCATGCAAGGGATATGCAACTAAGTACTAAGTACGACTGCTTTAATATATCTACCATTGCTGTGTCCCGAATGTTATGGTGTCCTTAAGTGGGGGGACCATATAACAACAACAACATTTATTTATATAGCACATTTTCATACAAAGTAGCTCAAAGTGCTTTACATGATGAAGAAAGAGAAAAAAGACAAAATAAGTACAGTGGTGTGAAAAACTATTTGCCCCCTTCCTGATTTCTTATTCTTTTGCATGTTTGTCACACAAAATGTTTCTGATCATCAAACACATTTAACCATTAGTCAAATACAACACAAGTAAACACAAAATGCAGTTTTTAAATGATGGTTTTTATTATTTAGGGAGAAAAAAAAACCAAACCTACATGGCCCTGTGTGAAAAAGTAATTGCCCCTTGAACCTAATAACTGGTTGGGCCACCCTTAGCAGCAATAACTGCAATCAAGCGCTTATGCGATAACTTGCAATGAGTCTTTTACAGCGCTCTGGAGGAATTTTGGCCCACTCATCTTTGCAGAATTGTTGTAATTCAGCTTTATTTGAGGGTTTTCTAGCATGAACCACCTTTTTAAGGTCATGCCATAGCATCTCAATTGGACTCAGGTCAGGACTTTGACTAGGCCACTCCAAAGTCTTCATTTTGTTTTTCTTCAGCCATTCAGAGGTGGATTTGCTGGTGTGTTTTGGGTCATTGTCCTGTTGCAGCACCCAAGATCGCTTCAGCTTGAGTTGACGAACAGATTGCCGGACATTCTCCTTCAGGATGTTTTGGTAGACAGTAGAATTCATGGTTCCATCTATCACAGCAAGCCTTCCAGGTCCTGAAGCAGCAAAACAACCCCTGACCATCACACTACCACCACCATATTTTACTGTTGGTATGATGTTCTTTTTCTGAAATGCTGTGTTCCTTTTACGCCAGATGTAATGGGGCATTTGCCTTCCAAAAAGTTCAACTTTTGTCACATCAGTCCACAAGGTATTTTCCCAAAAAGCTTGGCAATCATTGAGATGTTTCTTAGCAAAATTGAGACGAGCCATAATGTTCTTTTTGCTTAACAGTGGTTTGCGTCTTGGAAATCTGCCATGCAGGCCATTTTTGCCCAGTCTCATTCTTATGGTGGAGTTGTGAACACTGACCTTAATTGAGGCAAGTGAGGCCTGCAGTTCTTTAGACGTTGTCCTGGGGTCTTTTGTGACCTCTCGGATGAGTCGTCTCTGCGCTCTTGGGGTAATTTTGGTCGGCTGGCCACTCCTGGGAAGGTTCACCACTGTTCCATGTTTTTGCCATTTGTGGATAATGGCTCACACTGTGGTTCACTGGAGTCCCAAAGCTTTAGAAATGGCTTTATAACCTTTACCAGACTGATAGATCTCAATTATTTCTGTTCTCATTTGTTCCTGAATTTCTTTGGATCTTGGCATGATGTCTAGCTTTTGAGGTGCTTTTGGTCTACTTCTCTGTGTCAGGCAGCTCCTATTTAAGTGGTTTCTTGATTGAAACAGGTGTGGCAGTAATCAGGCCTGGGGGTGGCTATGGAAATTGAACTCAGGCGTGATACACCACAGTTAGGTTATTTTTTAACAATGGGGCAATTACTTTTTCACACAGGGCCATGTAGGTTTGGATTTTTTTTTCTCCCTAAATAATAAAAACCATAATTTAAAAACTGCATTTTGTGTTTACTTGTGTTATATTTGACTAATGGTTAAATGTGTTTGATGATCAGAAACATTTTGTGTGACAAACATGCAAAAGAATAAGAAATCAGGAAGGGGGCAAATAGTTTTTCACACCACTGTAATTCAAATTAGGGAACACTAATTAACATAGAATAAAAGTAAGGTCCGATAGCCAGGGAGGACAGAAAAAACAAAAAAAATAGAAACATTTTGTCATTTCTACACAGTGTAACCAAAATGTATGCAAATACTCATAAATTAAAGTCTGCAATGTGCACTTTTCTCATATTTGAATTGGTTCATTTTTATTTTTTGAAAGTGGACCAGAAGGGTAAATAAAATAAAAATGTGTCTTTGTCCCAAACATTATGGTGGGCACTCTATGTTTGTTGCTCTTATTATTTATTGCCTGGGTCCCACATCATGTTTTTCAGTTATCTTGTATATATTTTCTCATGCTCAAGTACATTTCCATGTACAAACTTGAAGGGTTGTGAAATATTCTGAAAATGGTAAGGCTACCTCCTAATCATTGGCTTTGAAGCGGGTGACAAATATTTCTCTTTGAGACCACTAACCTGTGGTTCTTTTTCAGCTCAAGTGTTACTATGTCCAGGAGGTCTCTGGCACAGTTTCACACTTCTGGCTTTCCTGACATTCTGGATTGTCATAATGAGATAGCAGAAGTCACCCACCCATCTGACCCAGTCAGCTTTGATCCTCTACAAGAAGAAGGAGACTTTCTTCTGTCTAATGAGATTGTCCTGCAGTTTCTTGCTTTCACAAGGTATGTCAATGAGGAGTCAATTATTTCTCTGAACCTATGGGAGATTTTAGTTTGTCTTTGCTCTTAGCATATGTTTAAAAATATTTTGACATATTTTTTCACATTTTGATTAATGGAACATTCCTACAATGTAGCTAATGAAATAGATAAAGATTTTTGCTGGTTGGTAATGTATATTCGGTTCAAGCAAGGAGAGTTTGCCGATTTACTTCTGTGACTGTCCAAGTTAGGCAATTAATGAGCACTGTGTACTGGTGGGGTACTTCAACTTTTGAATCAATAAATTTATAAAAATTTGTTTTGTCTGAAAGTGTACATAATTATTAGCAGTACCAAAAAGGATTTTGTTTTGGACTGGATTAATAATACAAAGATACTACAATATAGAAACAACTTAGCTCAAACTCAAACAGCAAACTAAAATACTAGACTTCAACTTTTTAACTAAAATTTATGTAAGTAAGTTATTGGTTCTTAAGCCCCTAAAACTTAACTGTCATTGTATTTATATATATATATATATATATATATATATATATATATATATATATATATATATATATATATACTAATAAAAGGCAAAGCCCTCATTGACTGACTGACTGACTCACTCACTCGCTCACTCATCACTAATTCTCCAACTTCCCGTGTAGGTAGAAGGCTGAAATTTGGCAGGCTCATTCCTTACAGCTTACTTACAAAAGTTGGGCAGGTTTCATTTCGAAATTCTACGCGTAATGGTCATAACTGGAACCTATTTTTCTCCATATACTGTAATGGATGTTAGCTCGATAGCCATGGGGGCGGAGCTGCGTGTGACATCATCACGACTCCCACGTAATCACGTGAACTGACTGTGACCGCAGTACGTAGAAAAGAAGGAAGAGCTCCCAAAGAGCGTTGAAGCAAAACGCTGAATACTTTATTCGAGAGATACAAGTTTAATGAGAGGACACGAGGTATAAACGAGACTTTGGATCACTTTGTAACGGAGTTAAAATTGCTGTAGCGAGAAACTTTTAAGTGCCAGGTCTTAGCTAACATTAAATAAAGCCGTGGACATCACAACACCACACAAGAGAGCAGCTCACGTGAACTGACTGAACGCAGTACGAGTGATCACTTACATGCATCAAACCTGTTCAAAAAACGCATTACACAATTGACAAGGTAGGAAAAGAATATGCTCCAAGTTGAGCTCCACAGCTAACGCGGTCTTGCGGAAGCAACTTCGCCACGCTGCCACCAAATACTCACAGAAAAATCCACAAGTTAATACACACACTGTCTCTAGAGTTTCTCCACACTCAATGTATTCCTCGCATCCCCTTTATACCCTCTGATCTCCCATTTCAATTCAGATGCCTCCAATTTCCAGTAAGGCTCTGCTGCACGATGACAAGTAATAAGTCTCAGGGACAGACCCTACAAAACAATGCCATTGATTTCAGGCAAGATTTCTTTTTTCCTGGACAACTATACATTGCATTCTCAAAAGTGAGCTCGTGCAGCTTCGTCATATTACAACCGGAGTGCAGCAAGAAACTTTTAAGTGCCGGGTCTTAACATTAAATAAACCCGCGGACATTGCAACATAACACAAGAGAGCAGCTCACGTGAACTGACTGAATGCAGTACAAGTGATCACTTCCATGCATCAAACCTGTTCAAAAAACGCATTACACAATGGACAAGGTGATGGCTTTATATGTCGTTCATTTATAAAAGACCGGAGAAGCTGTGTAAAGGCTGTTTCACAAAAAACCAGCAGAGCGTCTTATATGAGCAGGCAGTCAGCTAAAGAAGGGAATCAATAAATATCTATAATCGTAATAAACGAACAAAAAATAACGTACATGCCGCAAATTAAATAAAGGAAATGGGTACCTGGGGCCTCATGTATAACTCCGTGCGTAGAACTCGCACTATAATATGGCGTAAGCACAAAAGCCAAAATGTGCTTACGCACAGAAAAATCCAGATGTAGGAATCTGTGCGTACTCCAACTTCCATGTTCTTCCGCTACATAAATCCCGATCAGCGTGAAAACTAACGCTCGTGCACGCGCTTTATGTAACGCCCCAACTCCTCCCAGAATTACGCCTCTTTGAATATGCAAATCAATATAAATTGGCCTTTAAGCTCAGCCTTCTGTGAAAAGACAATGGGAAAAGCACAGGGGAAAATGTAAGAATTTCAGCGAATACCAAGTGGAGGCAAAGGAAAAACATACTGTTTGTTCAAATAAACTGTGGTATAATCAACAAAAGGAAGTTGATCGAGTGACATAGCGTGTTGGAGAAACTTGATAGCTCACAGTCACAAAATCGCACAGTGCCGGAAATAAAAAAGAAGTCACATATCAAAGTCGCCGTGAAAAGCCGAGTTGTAAGCCCACTGTCTGAGTGTCATATGAAAGCTTATTAGGGTACAGAGAAAAAGACACACAGTGGGGAAAAAGCACGAAATGTCAACTTCAATCTCGACATTTCCACTTTAATCACGTAGTTTATTTTGTCATTAAAGTAGAACATCATAAACTTCATCTTAAAATCGTTTAATTAACCAGTTTCTCAAATTCACATCGTAATTAAAGTAGCACGTTAAATGTTTTGTTTTGTATTTGATCTTCTATGTGCTCTGTGTGTGTGAATCACTACTTGCTTCTTAAACCGGCTCTCTTCCTCCAACTGGACACAGAGTCCATTACATTCGTGATATTACAGCTCTCTGAACAACTAAAATACTGAGATGTATACGTGATGTCATTTTCATGATGATAGGAGTTAAAGCACGTTATTAAACATGGGTTTCACTTCGATGAAATAATTTATTGCAGCAGTACTCAGGGGCGGCTCTAGGCTTGTGGTGGCACTGGGCAGAGGAAGAATCGGTGGCTCCTTCGCCCGCTCGTCAGTAAGGTAGCTTATGCACAGTGGATGGCCACGTCCGTTGCAGACACTGCACAGCCACCTCGTGCTCATGACACAAGCATTTAACTTTTGCCGAAATTTGTCGCTGCGTTTTTAGCTGTGTTGTTATTTTCTCTTTCTGTTTTATATTCAATATATATTGGTGTAGCCGTCACTGCAGTCAGTGCTTTTCTTTCCCCAAGTAACCGATCGCCATACAATCAGCTCTGTAATAGACGTTAAGCCATCTGTAAGCTTAGCGCCGATTCTTCAAAACGTTTAAAGAACATTGAAATATCTTCGTAGTACATGTTTAATTATTCTATCCTTAACGACACTCCCAGTGAAGAATATATATTATTTAAATGAAGTTAAAGTTTTATCTGTATAATTTAATAAACATATTTTGCTGCATTTCACCTTAAAATGATATTGTCATCATATGTAAATACGCGCTTTATAAAGTGGCTCAGGTTGTGCGATATTATAACTGTAGTGCAAGTTTACAGTGGGGTCATTGTACTTATAAGTACACACAGTTCTACAAGGAGCAATTGATTGAATGCATTTAAAGTTCTTGGGATGAAACTGTTTCTGAACTGCGAGGTCCGTGCAGAAAAGGCTTTAAAACGTTTTGCAGTGGCTGAGACCGCGTGTCCTTGAAGCTGTATACCGATAATTCCCTTTCCGATCAGCTGCTGCTGTGATTCACACTCAGATACAGTGATATAAATACTCTGAGTGGTGCAGTGAGAGAAATATGGAAAAAGATGATCTGCTGTGGCAACTCCTAACGGGAGGAGCTGAAAGAAGAAGAAGAAGTGAGAGTAACAACGCTAAAACAGTTATGGTATTTGGAATACTATGGCTATTCCCTGGACCCTTATATTGTTACAAGTTAATTACAATCAGATACATTACACTAATAAACAATATGCGGTTAGTTTTGGTGTATTTATAAAGTCGCGTCAGGAAAATAAGGTGTAACCACACAGGAACAGTAGCACTGCTTTGATGTTGGGTGCCGCCAGTTTGCAAAACCGAGCGGAGAACTTGCGTACGACAAGGCATGAGGTACCGTGGAAAATTGCGTGGCTTTACGCCAAGTGTAGGTTTTATGCATCGCGATTTGAACGTGGAAAAGTTCTTACGCAACATTTCTGTGCGTACGCACCGTTTATACATGAGGCCCCTGAACAGTAAAGTAAGTCTCAAATAGCTACACAATAACTATAAGAATTGTAATAAACAAACAATAAAACAGTACAGAACCGCGAAGCAAGGAGAAACGATGGCCTTATATGGCGTTCGTTTATAAAACAGCGGAGAAGCTGTGTGAAGGCAGCTACACAAAAAAACAGCAGAGCGCCACACTCTGAATGTATTCCTGGCTTCACCGTTATACCCTCTGATCTCCCATTTCAATTGAAATGCCTCAAATTTCCAGTAAGGCTCTGCTTCGTGATGACAATTAGTAAGTCTCAGGGACACACCCTACAAAAGGTTGCCATTGATTTGAGGCAACATTGCTTTCCTCCTGGACAAAACTATACGTTGCATTCTCAAAAGTAATCTCAGTGCACAGCTTGGTCATATTACAACCGGACTGCTGAACTGACAACGTGCTATACAAAGAGATTCTTAACAGAGAGTTATTGGTATATTTTCCCTCAGTTTAAAAAGGTTTTCTTTTCTTCTTAATAAAAATTTAAAAGCAGTTCTTCGTCGCTGCGAAGCGCAGGATTTTGCCATTTACAGTATATATATATATGTAGATATATATGTATGTGTATATATATATATATATATGTATATATATATATATAGAGATAGATATGTGTATATGTAGATATGTTTATATGTATATGCATATATGTTTATATGTGTGTGTGTATGTATATATATATATATATATATATATATATATATATATATATATATATATATATATATATATATATATATATGACAGCAACACTCATAACACAAAACAATTATATTGATAATCATGTTACTTTATTTTTAAAATGTTTCCTTTTCTTTTTCATAACTTCTTTAACACACTACTTCTCCGCTGCGAAGCACGGGTATTTTGCTAGTGTATATATATATACAGTATATATATATAATATGTGTAGCCAGTGGTCTAAAGCCAATATATTATTGCAATAGGATCTAAATTGTTTGGTAATTTTATTTTATCATTAATCACAAAACACTTCAAGAACCTAAAGGACTCTCAAACTACGACAAACAACATTCTCTGGGCTGATGAGAGCAAGATTAGCATTGTGTCTGGAGGAAAGTGGGCATCACTCATTACCTTTGCAGTTCCATTCTAACAGTAAAGCTTGGTGGTGACAGCATCGTACTGGGGATTTATTTTCAGTGGCAGGGACTTGGAAACTAGGTAGGATTGAGGGAAAGCTGAACAGATCAAAGTATGGAATTATCTTTAATGTTCTACTAAAGAGCTTTGGACCTCAGAGTGGCAAGAAGGTTCATCTTCCAAGTAAAAGTAAAAACAACACAGGAGTGGCTTAGTGTCAACTCTACAAAGTTCGAGTGGCCCAGGCAGAGTACAGGCAGCCGAACAGAGCATGAGAGGATTTGCATAGAAGAATAACAGGAAATTGCAAAATCAATTGTTTGCAAAGAATGTTGCATCATACTCAAGAAGACTCCAGGCTGTAAATGTTGCCCTGAGTTCTTTAACAAAGTACTGACTAAAAGGTGTTAATGCTTGTTTCAGTGTGATGTTTCACTGTTTTTTTCTTTCTTTTTTTAATAAATTTGCAAAAGTCTGTTTTTTCTTTGCCTTTTTGGGATATTCAGTGTTGCTTGATATGGGGAAAAAAACTTCAAATGATTTTAGCAGAAGGCTACAACATAGCAAAAATGTGAAGGGGCATGAATACGTTCTGAATTCACTGTATATGTATGTATTTCTTTTAGGCCCATGAAGATGCACATTTATTTATTAATAATGTGTCATTTATTCACAAAAATGCCAATTGCCTGTGAGGATTCTTCAAGTATATGGCAGAAGAAATTGGTGTTGTCACTTTTAGTGCATACAGCTAGCAGCTCACATCCCCAGTGATACTCCAGCTAATTCATGTCACCAGCATTCTCCTTTTAATCTGTGCTGGTGTTTTATTTACAGAACTGTTTGATTTAATTGGACCAAAATCACAAGCATGCTATAAATGAGAATAAAGTCCCCAATTATTTTCAAGTAGCAATGGAGTGATTTCTAATCCATCTGTCCAGAATGATTTCATAAACTATAATTGACTGTGAGCCATGAACTCTATGCTATGGGGCATTTTACATCTTGGATTTTGCAGTATTGTTTCTTCTATTTTTTATAGTGGAAGCAGCTTGAAATGTAGATCACAGAGATATATTTTGCACCAGACCTTTATGAGTACAATAACAGTCTGTTGAGAATATTTTTATCTGATGTGTTTTTTTCTGAGGCATGGTTGTGTTTTTCAGCATATTTTTCTTGTTTATTGCTTTTTGTGTTCTTTCATTATTATCAGCACTGCTTTATGTAGCATATTTGGCATATCCCGGGCTTTTAAAAGATAGTATGAGACATCATCCGTGACAAAAATAAATGTGCCTTCACTAAACCAGTTGCTAAACTGTTTTCATGTGACAGTAAAACCTCAGAACCAACATGAATTAACAACAGTAATGAGAAAAGTGGTTATTCAACTTGGCTTCTACCCCATAATGCCTTTTCCATTATGTTCATGTTCATCTTAACCAGTTACAAGATAAAGGACAGACTGACATGGGGGTGATATTTCTTTTACCTCCCTGTCTGTCTGTCTATCTGTGTTTCTACTCGTTTATTGTTATTGTGAGATATGCGTTGTGCAGGATGTTTTATATATTTTTTAAGCTATGTTTCCTAGTTTCATTAAGGGTAGGGATTTTGATGTCCTGGTGATCTATGGTAAATAAAGCTGCTAATCTAATACTTAGAAAATAAAATAAATGGGTCTTGCTGTCTGGAGAAGATTATCCATATTGTTCACAAGGGAAAAATCAATGATTCTCTATATCTGTGAGTGTTTGTCTTAATAATCTATGTGTATTTCCTTCCTTTCATCTCATTTTCTTGTCCCATTTTTTCAAGTATGGTACATATTTTGCAGGAACTAAAGAATATCCTGGCAACATTAGGCACAAGGCAGACATATGCATGATCAGTGGCACTCATAATGGGCCAATTTGTATCTGCCAATCCAACTTTCTACACAATACCCACAGTATCTCATTTTTTACTGTTTGTTTCATTTTAGCTAGCAACTCAGTTAATAATAGGTAATCTGCTCTACCTCCCTGTCAGCTTGTTATGACAAGCTTGGGAACACTGCTCTGTGAATTTCAGCAGTGATCTGTGAGACCAAATTGAGATGCCAACCTTTGAAATGGCAGTCACATTAATCTGTGTTCTTCTGTTTGCTGACATTCTGCTTTTTTGATGCTTGCTTTGGGGTTGTGTGTCTGTAGTGTGGGTGGGAAAGGAGAGGAGTTCATGCCTGTCACAGAAATAAGACTCAATGTGATTCAACTCTGATTCCATTAATATCTTAAACAGCTCCCTGTCACAGTAAGGTGACTGGCTAGGAAGCCAGAGAGCCTCACCTAAAATACTGTTTTTTTTAAAGTAAACATTCCAAATCAGCTAAAATTGGAACTGCGATGAATTATCTATTACAGAAGCTTGTTAACACTAAACATATACTTTAAGTTTAAAACCGATCCATATCAATCAGCCTTCAAACTCTATTAAAACACAGATTAATGTAAGTGACCCCCACCCCCAAAAAACACCCATAAAATATGCATTAAGTTCATTATTGTTACAAAAAAGACTAAAACTTTCAAATTATTACAGTATTATGTAGTGCTTGATAATCTGATAATGTGTGTGTTAGCAAATTGTTAGTAAAGTATTTTTGCATTATGGAACTAATGCTGATTTTAATATTTTAGGACCTCTGATTCCCATTTTAGATGCCACAATTTTATTTCTTGAGATACTTTCAGCATATACACTGCTCAAAAAAAAAATAAGGGAATACTTGATCATCACAGTATGACACCAAGTCAGTTAAGCTTCTGGGATATCAATCTGTTCCGTTAGGAAGCATAAGCAATTGTGAATGAACTTCAACTGCTTTGGTGCGAATGAAAGTGACAAGCACACTGGAAAGGCAACAGGAAGAAAACCCCCACAAGTGCCATTGCTAGAAACTTTGCTGTGTCTCAAAACAGTGTGTCAACACAGTCTCAAGAGCATGAAGGAGATACCAGGAGACAGGCCATTACACAAGGAGAGCTGGACAGGGCAGTAGAAGTGCATCAACCCAGCAGCAGAACCAGCATCTGCTCTTTCGTGCAAGTAGGAACAGGAGGAGCACTGCCAGTGACCTACAAAATAGCTTCCAGCTGAGTACTGATGTGCATGTTTCTGAGCAGATTGTCAGAAACAGACTCCATGAGGAAGGCATGAGAGCCCTGACCAACCTCTTGTGGGAACTGTGCTCACAGCCCATCAGAGCTCAATTAGTATTCACCAGAGAATACAACAATTAGCAGCTCTGCCATTGGCACCCTGTTTTCTTCGCATATGACAGCAAGTTCCCAATGAGCGCATATAACGGACTTGAAAGAGTCTGGAGATGCCATGAGCAACATTATACAGCCTGCTACCTCATCTGGCATGACCAGTTTGATGGCAGATCAGTTATGGTCTGAGGAGGCATATCCTTGGACATCACACAGACCTCCATGTGCTAGGCAGTGCTACCCTGACTGCTGTTAGGTTCCAGAATGAAATCCTCAGAGCCATTGTCAGACCATATACTGGTGCAGTGGGCCCTGGGCTCTTTCTGGTGCAGGGCAATGCCTAGCCTCATTTGGCCTGCCATGTTGTGGCCAAAGTATATGGGTAATTCCTGGAAGATAAAGATATTGATGCCATTGACTGGTCTGCACATTCCCCTGACCTGAATACAACTAAGAATCTCTGTAACATTATGTATCAGTGCATCGGACACCCCCAGGTAGCACCACAGACTGTCCAGGATCTCACTGATGCCTTACTCCAGGTCAGGATCTCACTGATGCCTTACTCCAGGTCTGAGAAGACATCCCCATGACAACACCCTCCTTCTCCTCAGCAGCTTGCCCAGATGTTGTTGGGAGTGCCTACAGGTGCACGTGGGAGCCATACACACTACTGAGTCACATTATGAGTTGCTGTGATGAAATTCACACAAGTTGGATCAGCCTGAGATGTCATTATTTGACTTTTCGGTGTAATGTTGAATCCAGCCCTCAGTGGGTTGGCAATTTTGGTTTCCATTGACCATTGTTACATCATCATGTTCTCAACAAATTAGTAAAGATTTTCCACTTAAATATTTCATTCATCGAGGTCCGATGTGTGATTTAAGCGTTCCCTTAATATTTTTAAGCAGTATATCATAATTAAAAACATGTGATATTAAGTAAATATTTCAAAATGATTGACAGAAATATCATCAGTATATTCTTTAGTCAACCCAGATGTTAATATGTCTTAATATAGCATGCACCATTACAGGCTGCGTTAAACGATTACAGTGCTGTATTAATATATAATTTGAGGATTAATAATTGATAATAAAGCAAATAAAAGAGGTGCAGCACTGACAGTGTTGAGAATAACTTATATGAGATACTTCAAACAGAGGAAATTAAAGACAGCCGTACAAATCCCAGCCCACTTCAATGTAAAACAAGAAAGTAAAATGTGCACAAAATTAGTGATAGGCCAAATAGCAGTAGAATGTAATATGAAAATATATGAAGATCAAACACAGATACAGTCTTCTTCTTTCGGCTGCTCCTGTTAGGGGTTGCCACAGTGGATCATCTTCTTCCATATCTTTCTGTCCTCTGCATCTTGTTCTGTTATACCCATCACCTGCATGTCCTCTCTCACCACATCCATAAACCTTCACTTAGGCCTTCCTCTTTTTCTCTTGCCTGGCAGTTCTATCCTTAGCATCCTTCTCCCAATATTCTCAGAATCTCTCCTCTGCACATGTCCAAACCAACGCAATCTCACCTCTCTGACTTTGTCTCCCAACCGTCCAACTTCGGTTGACCCTCTAATGTACTCATTTCTCATCCTATCTATCCTTGTCATACCCAATGCAAATCTTAGCATCTTTACATCTGCTACCTCCAGCTCTGTCTCCTGCTTTCTGGTCAGTGCCACCGTCTCCAACTCATATAACATAGCTGGTCTTGCTACCATCCTGTAGATCTTCCCTTTCATTCTTGCTGATATCTGTCTGTCACAAATCACTCATGACACTCCTCTCCACCCGTTCCACCCTGCCTGCACTCTCTTTTTCACCTCTCTTCCACAATCGCCATTACTCTGTACTGTTGTTCCTAAGTATTTAAACTCTTCTGCCTTCGCCAACTCTACTCCTTGCATCCTCACCATTCTGCTGACCTCCCTCTCATTTACACACATGTATTCTGTTTTGTTTCTACTGACCTTCATTCCTCTCCTCTCCAGAGCATATCTCCACCTCTCCAGGGTGTCCTGAACCTGCTCCCTACTATCGCTACAGATCACAATATTGTCAACAAACATCATAGTCCATGGGGACTCTTGTCTAATCTCATCTGTCAGCCTGTCCATTACCATTGCAAATAAGAAAGGGCTCAGATCCGATCCCTGATGTAATCCCACCCCTACCTTGAATGTATCTGTCACTCCTACCGCAGACCTCACCACAGTCACACTTCCCTCGTACATATCCTGTACAACTCTTACTACTTCTCTGCCACTCCCAACTTCCTCATACAATGCCACAGCTCCTCTCAAGGCACCCTGTCATATGGTTTCTCCAGGTCCACAAAGATGCAATGCAACTCCTTCTGGCTTTCTCTGCACTTGTCCATCAACACCCTCAGAGCAAACATTGCGTCTGTGGTGCTCTTTCTTGGCATGAACCCATACTGCTGCTCACTAATCATCACCTCACTTCTTAACCTAGCTTCCACTACTCTTTCCCATAACTTCTTGCTGTGACACATCAATTTTTATCCCCCTGTAGTTACTACAGTCCTGAACATTTCCCTTATTCTTAATATCAGCACCGGTACACTTCTTCTCCACTCCTCAGGCATCCTCTCACTTTCCAAGAGTTCATTAAACAATCTGGTTAAAAACTCCACTACCATCTCTCCTACACACTTCTATGCTTCCACAGGTATGTCATGTGGACCAACGGCTTTTCCATTCTTCATCCTCTTCATTGCTGTCCTTACTTCCTCCTTGCTAATCCGTTGCACTTCCTGATTCACTATCTCCACATCATCCAAACTCTTCTCTCTCTCGTTCTCTTCGTTCGTCAGCCTCTCAAAGTTCTCTTTCCATCTGCTCAACACACTCTCCTCGCTTGTGAGTACATTTCCATCTTTATCCTTTATTACCCTAACCTGCTGCACATCTTTCCCAGCTTGGTTCCAAGTGGTTTTGTCAAGAACGAAAGAGTGGACTTCTCATCTCTGAATTTTTTGAAGCGTCCTGTAAATTAAATCATGTATTTTTGCAATAGCTGCCAGAAAAAGAAAAAAAAAAAAAAACTTGCTATCAATGACACTTCCAGTAGTTTCCATATGGGTTTTTAAAGTTTTACAATGAAACAGATTTTCACTGTTCGAGTCTTCTGCAAACAAAAGAAGTTGTTGTTCGAAGGAAAGGATGGTTTCTTGAAGTATATTTGCAGCATTACTTCTACCTTGTAGCTTGTGATTCAGGTGGTTTAAGTGTGTTTTCATATCAACAGTAAATTAAAATCTCTGAAACCATTCTTAATCACATAACTCTGGATATTTGTGTTCCTTTTGACTTAAAAAGGTCTTAATATGTTCAAGGAATGAAGCGAAGCGTTTCATAACTGCTTCTCTGGATAAACAACAAACTTTATTGTGCAAAAGAAGGTCGGAATGTTGACTGGTTTCATCTTCAAAAATGGGGCAGAACTGCCTGTGATTAAATCCTCTTGCCATTATTTAGTTGATTATTTTTACTATCAAATCCAACACCTTTACAACTTCAATGGGAAATGACTGCACACATGGTGCTTCTTGATGAATAATAGAGTGAAACGTAAAAACATTGTGCTCCACATTTTGTTTGAAGAGGGTAACAAAGCCTTTATTTTTGCCCATCATACTGGGTGCGCCATCTGTAGTGATAGATAGCAATTTATTGATGTCAATTTCCCTAACAGTCAAAAATTCCAAAATTGCTGCAGAAATATCTTCACCTTGAGGTTTTCCTTTAAGAGGTATCAAAGCCAGTAATTCTTCATGGAGACCTTTTGTCATAAACATACCACCCCAGAACATGCCAAAGAAAATACAGATGCCAATTTTATATCATTGATCTGTTTATCTGTCACATTCTTTCACATCTTAATTAATCTGTTATGAAGAGTTTTTGTGGATAGTGGAGTATCTTTATCTTTTTAATAATATCTACTTTATTTTTGAAGTCAGAGTAGAGATGTTTGGCCAAATTTTAAAAGTACTTTTTTATATATTCTCCGTTTGTGAAAGGTTTTCCATGCTTTCCGAGAAACAGCAAGGCTTGCTGCGGTCACACTACTTCAAGATTTTATCCAGCTGCTGAATACCGACATTGATTGTTGCATTTTTGCTTTAATTCTGTCACCACTTTCTTCTCCGAAAGAATATTTCTTTGCAAATATATCATGCTTTGTTAAAAAGTGAAGTTTTGAGATTAGATTTTTTTGTTATTGGATAACTTTTCATTGTAAATTAGACATGTTGGTAGACCCATTGAGTTTTGCATAAAAGCATAATTTTCTTCCTATTCGGCTTTAAATTCCCAGTTTTCATCTTGTGTTTTTCACTTTTTTTCTTAGTTGCCATCTTGCGGGTGGGGCGTCTCAGTTTTAAATCACTCGGATGCATAACAGAGCAAAGGTGACTAATATTACAACAATGTTGTGCTCTGTAGTGACAGTCTTCACCCTCATCCCTTCTTTCTTGAGTATTGTTCGTTCAACTCTGCAGTCATCTGTCCTTCACTCTCCATTTCAGTACTGTAACTGTGCTGACCAGGTAGTGCAAAATGTACAAACCACTCCAAAGACAGCCGGATATAATAGAAGAAATGGGAAGGTGCGGTGACAATTTACCACAAAAATGAAAGAATTAGGAATCCAAATAAACATTGAAGCATACATCCAATCTCGGGTACTGAAGAAGAAAACTCTGGAGAGCATATGATTTGACTGAAGACATAATCTCAAGTGGTCCGTCAAGTGTCAGAGGCATGCAACGGACCACCTAATTCACGTACATCTAAAGAAATATCTAAATGAAAAATAATAATATTAACCCATAAATAAATTATATGCCTTTACGAAAGTATTATCAAATAATATGTTAAGACATGAAAATGTGAATGTGTCTTTTCATTCTGAGAAGAGCCGCAACCACATGGTCAAAGAACCACAGGTTGCCGACCCCTGTTATAGTGGATACTGATCATGTAGTGTCATGGAAAAACAGGGATGGTGGAAACCAATTACTAACTAGGCAATAACAAATAAGGAGACCAGAAATGTTTATTTCAGACTAATTTTGCCTCAAGAAAAGCAAGAAACTCGGACTGTCTAATAGGTTAATATGACACCAACATGGCAGAGGTAGCCAACATGGTGCCCACGGGCACCTGGTCGCCTGCAAGGGACCATGTGAGTTGTCTGCAGGGCATGTTCTAAAAATAACACTAGACACCATGGAGCTCCATCTAAAAACTGTATTTAATTGTGTTGCTGTTCTTTTTGAATCAATAACACTTGCATTGATGTAGATTGGCGGGTTAGTCTGTGGTCATAGTTCAATGTTGTGTCCAAGACAAACCTCCATCTCACTCTTGGCTGAGACAAGCAAACAGGCGCAGCTACGATGGGAAGCTAGAAGCGTGTTTTACCCCATAAAAATAAAGAAAACATTTCAGAAAAGCGAAAGAAAACTTACCATTTTCACAATGACTGGGAGGAAAAGTTTTTCTTATGACAGTGAAAGAAAAGTGCGCATGTCTCATTTGCTGGGCAACTATGGCAACGGCAAGTGGCACAATGAGGAGAGACACTTCAGCACGTGTTACAAAAGCTTCCATGCTAACTACCCACCTGGCAGTGCAGTACGGGCAGAAAAAGCCCATGAGTTAAAGGCAGCTTTGGGCAAACAGAAGACTTTTTTCATGAGGCCGGTAAAAAAGGCACAAAATGCAACTGAAGCTTTATTTAGAGCTGCAATTTTTTTGATAAAGAACAAGAACACCTTTTCAGATGGGGAAGTCTTGAAAGAAACAATGATGATAATTGCAAACACAAAGATGGGAGGAATGGTCCCGCTGTCATCTCCGCTCTCTCTGATGTCCAGCTGAGGGTAATTATGATGGTTAGATGGGTGTTGGCTATGTCAGAGAACTTGACAGAGCAGCTGGACAGGGATCTGGTTACATGCAGGTGGTTTAGCATCCAGTGCAATGACTCTGTAGACAGCAGCAGTACATCGCAACTCATGATGTTTATCCAAATAGTGTTTGATGATTTCTCCACAAAAGAAGAACTCCTGACACTACTGCCCCTGAAGACAACAACAAGAGGGTGAAGAGGTTCTTCATGGAGACAAAGGTACCAATGAAAAAGCTGGTGTCGGTGACTACAGACAGGGCTCCCACCATGACGGGCCGACATGCAGGCTTCATTGCGCAATGCAAAAGTAACCGGCTTTGATCATGTGATGACTCCCATCGTGAAGATCATAAATGGCATCCACTCCAAAGCCAAACAACACAGGATATTCAAGGTACTCAGCTGAATATGGTGATCTCTTACTACGCACAGAAATCTGATGGCTCAGCAGGGGATGAGATTTGCAGGATTTTTTGTCACTTTTGGGTGAAATCAAAGAGTTCTTGCAATCCAAAGGGGGAGACACCTTGCTGCTCGTGAGCACTAAGTGGATACTTGACCTTGCATTTTTAAGGGGCCTCACTGGGAAGCTGAACCATCTGAACTGTGAGCTGCAAGGCAAAGGTAAGACTGTTGCAGACATGATAAACGCTGTAAACACATTTAAAGCCAAAATGAACATTTTCTCTGTGCATTTACAGAGAAAGAAATTTTGCACTTTCCCTCAGTTCAGTTAGTGCTAAATGACAATGCTTCTGCATCTGGAGCTTTTAACAAAGCTGCAGAAAAGTACTCAAGTCATAAAGAGACTTAGGGAAGAGATAGATAGTGTGGAGGCTGGCTCGGACACAGACAGGCAGATACGTTCATTTTACCCACCACACGTTTATTTACACTGTTTACATGGTCCATAAGTGCCACACAAACCCCACAAGTCCCCAAAGTGCTGGCCACACAATGCCTTACTTTCTTCAGGCCACCTCCTTGCCTCCTCCAGCAAGCTCAGTCCACTCCACTCCCGACACTCGCCTCGAATGAAGGGAGGCGGCCCCTTTTATTCACACCGGGATGTGTTCCAGGTGCTTCCCGGCAATCTCCCACCGACACGCCCCCGTGTGGCGGAAGTGCTCCGGGTGTCCCTGCTCCTCTTCCCCCTAGCACTTCCTGGTGTGGTGGAAGTGCTGAGGTCCAGGGCTCCAAAGGCATGGGGGCACCCCTGGCGGTGACCATGGGCCCCTACAGGGTGGAGCTTCAAAGCTCTGTACCCGTAGCCCCCAAAGGAACCAGGACAGTCGCCCCCAGATAGTCTGGAGAAGGCGCAAGCCCTCCTCCGGTCCTCCTGGGTGTCCCGGCCGGGTTGCCACCCCAGCCACCTCTGACAATAGATGGACAGACAGACAGACAGACAGATACTTTATTAATCCCAAGGGGAAATTCACATACTCCAGCAGCAGCATACTGATAAAGAACAATATTAAATTTAGGAGTGATAACAATGAAGGTATAACAGACAGACAATAATTTTGTATAATATTAACGTTTATCCCCCCAATGGGGTGGAATTGAAGAGTCACATAGTGTGAGGGAGGAACGATCTCCTCAGTCTGTCAGTGGAGCAGGACAGTGACAGCAGTCTATCGCTGAAGCTGCTCCTCTGTCTGGAGATGATCCTGTTCAGTGGATGCAGTGGGTTTTCAATTATTGACAGGAGCCTGCTCACTGCCTGTCGCTCTGCCATGGATGTCAAACTGTCCAGCTCCGTGTTAACAATAGAGCCAGCCTTCCTCACCAGTTTGTCCGGGCGTGAGGTGTCCCTCTTCTTTATGCTGCCTCCCCAGCACACACCGCATGTTGAAGGACGCCAGCGTTCTAAGGAAGTATAGTCAGCTCTGTCCTTTCTTACACAGAGCAGCAGTATTGGCATTCCAGTGCAATTTATCATCCAGCTGCACTTCCAGGTATTTATAGGTCTGCACCCTCTGCACACAGTCACCTCTTATGATCACGGGATCCATGAGGGGCCTGGGCCTCCTAAAATCCACCACCAGCTCCTTGGTTTTGCTGATGTTCAGTTGTAGGTGGTTTGAGCCGCACCATTTAACAAAGTCCTTGATTAGTTTCCTATACTCCTCCTCCTGCCCACTCCTGATGCAGCCCACGATAGCAGTGTCGTCTGCAAACTTTTGCATGTGGCAGGACTCCGAGTTGTATTGGAAGTCTAATGTATGTTGGCTGAACAGGACCGGAGAAAGTACAGTCCCCTGCGGCGCTCCTGTGTTGCTGACCACAATGTCAGACCTGCAGTTCCCAAGACGCACATACTGAGGTCTGTCTGTAAGATAGTCCACAGTCCGTGCTACCAGATATGAATGTACTCCCATCTCTGTCAGCTTGTCCCTAAGGAGCAGAGGTTGGATGGTGTTGAAGGCGCTAGAGAAGTCCAAAAACATAATTCTTACAGCACCACTGCCTCTGTCCAAGTGGGAGAGGAATCAGTATAGCATATAGATGATGGCATCCTCCGCTCCTACCTTCTCCTGGTATGCGAACTGCAGAGGGTTGAGGGCGTGGCGGACCTGTGGCCTCAGGTGGTGAAGCAGCAGCCGCTCCATGGTCTTCATCACATGTGAACAAGTCTTGTAACTTTGATCAACTTGAGCCATGTGTATCATTCATTTCAAATCCTTTCATGCAAGTGGACATGATGTGTTGCTGAGCAGCTAAGAGCTACATTCATCTTGGATGCTGGACAGCTGGAGATTGAAATCCTAACATTGCAAAATTATCTCCACCTCAAAGCTTATCAGGGTGCACCAAACGTCTGGTGTCTTGTGGACACAGAAAAGTACAAAGGTGTATGCACAGCAGCTATGAAAGTTGTCTGCCTTTTTGGTTCAACCTATCTCTGTGAATCAGTCTTTTCTGACATGAACTTCATCAAAAACTGAAATATCACATGGTCCTAAGTATTCAGACCCTTTGCTCAGTATTTAGTAGAAGCACCCTTTTGAGCTAATACAGCCATGAGTCTTCTTGGGAAAGATGCAACAAGTTTTTCACACCTGGATTTGGGGATCCTCTGCCATTCCTCCTTGCAGATCCTCTCCAGTTCTGTCAGGTTGGATGGTAAACGTTGATGGACAGCCATTTTTAGGTCTCTCCAGAGATGCTCAATTGGGTTTAAGTCAGGGCTCTGGCTGGGCCATTCAAGAACAGTCACAGAGTTGTTGTGAAGCCACTCCTTCGTTATTTTAGCTGTGTGCTTAGGGTCATTGTCTTGTTGGAAGGTAAACCTTCGGCCCAGTCTGAGGTCCTTAGCACTCTGGAGAAGGTTTTTGTCCAGGATATCCCTGTACTTGGCTGCTTTCATCTTTCCCTCAATTGCAACCAGTCGTCCTGTCCCTGCAGCTGAAAAACACACCTACAGCATGATGCTGCCACCGCCATGCTTCACTGTGGGGACTGTATTGGACAAGTGATGAGCAGTGCCTGGTTGTCTCCACACATACCGCTTAGAATTAAGGGCAAAAAGTTCTATCTTGGTCTCATCAGACCAGAGAATCTTATTTCTCACCATCTCAGAGTCCTTCAGGTATCTTTTAGCAAACTCCAAGATAGAACTTTTTGGCCTTAATTCTAAGCAGTATGTGTGGAGACAACCAGGCACTGCTCATCTATTGTCCAATACAGTTATTCAGGAAGTTTGTATCAAACAGATAGCCCTTCGTATTACTCACTACCCTTGAAGTAGCTCTCAGTTTCAAAAAGGTTGGTGACCCCTATTCAATTGTTTATTCAAAAGGAAAAAATATTACTGCGTATTGGAGTTTAGTTGGAGATCTTGTGTAAAACAAACATGCTGTAGAACCTTTGGAGCTGGTTTAGTGCTTGCAGTATGTCTTCCTTTAGAAGTCTCTAGTGCATATTTTTTCCTCACCAACAGCTTTGCTTATTGCTAAGTAGATGAGAGCAAACATTTAGTCTGAGAACCTGAATGTTTTTATTTTTTGTGGTATTATGGAAAAAACAGTCAGGGTTTACATAAAAAGGAAATTAAGAGGAGTCACAATAAATTAGTTTAAATTTTGATATTAATAAGTAAAGTTGGTATTAATGCATACTTTAAAAAAAAGAAAGTTATACAAAAATCAAGGAACCAGGAAAGCAGTTCTTCACCAACTATAGCCCATGACTCTAAGCAGGTTTGAAAAGGTTATGTATCGTTTTATTAACCAGGAGTTGTCTTTTAATTCATAGCATTTGTGCCATGGTTTGTTTTTTACTCACTTCTTTTTGGGAGTTTGGCTTAATAGACTAATAATTTTGTATTATGTAGGTTGGTCTGTTTAGCATTCTCAATAATACTCCTTTGAAGAGAACAGTATAAAACTGGGAAAGTATGGCGGCGTAGTAGATAGCACTTCTGCCTAACAGCTCCAGAGACCCAGGTTCAATGCAACCTCATTGTGTCCACAAGGGCTTTCTTCAAATACTTTGAAACTCTCCCACATCCCAAAGATAAGTTCTTTGCATTCATTGGTAACTCTGAACTGTACTAGTTTGTTATTAGTGAATGGTGGATGTTTGCCTTGCTTTTGACTGGTATTTCTTCTTGGACTGGTTTATGGCTTTTACCAAATGTTGCTAGAATGGACTTAATCACCCAGTAGCACTGTAATGGAATAAGTGGTTTCATAGGCTCAATTCACTGTCCTGACTTTTACACAAGTGATATGGAGAATGAACTTCTTGAAAAAGCCCTTTTGTGATTGGTACACAGCTTCCATAAGAAGGTTAAACTGATTGACACTATCGTTCAGGTATCCTTTAGCACTGGAAGTTGTCTTTTGCATTCATTTTTTATTCAGCACAGGTCATGTCATCCTCTATAGGCCTTAGTCTTTATTGGCATGTTATTCATCACAGTACTGTCATTAGCTACATATTGTATTGAGTGTGTCCCATTACTAACACACTTGTGACACTGACATACATAAAAATGCACTTATCCTGTAAACTGTGATGCAGTCAAGCTGTTGTATCTGACATTCACTACTTTTCTATGTAAAAATCTGATTAAATCTTTAGCTTTGTCCATTCTTCGTAACCAGGCACAATTGATGTTTTGGTTTCTTGTGTATGGGTAACAAGTAAATTGAACACCCTTAAGTGTGAGAAGGGCATGAACATACTTTATTCAGTAAAACTTGAAAGGTTAAGTTGGAAGAAGTTAAAATGGAAGCTCCTAATGACAAAGAACTAATGAATGCAATATGGAGTTAAGAAGTGAAAAATGTGCATGTTGAATATTTTTGTACACCAACTTCCAACTATGAAATGTGGAGAAATTCTGAACATTTAATCAGAAACTTCACTTTAGTTGCTGCCATTTTCACATTTACACATGTAGAAGCCAGTGCTGTTCCAAATTAAAGCATTCAAGTTCTCCACCATTCACAAAGTGTGTCTTACAGCACAGCATGTTTAATCAAAACCTTGTGATTAGTGTTTCACCTCATTGTCTTTGTGCTTTAATTCTACAACTAAGCATTGGTATGACATTTGCTCATTGCCCTTTGTGAGCTTTAGCTGATTTCTAGATTTTTCACTAAAAGGAGTTGCCTCTTATTTTTGTGTGTCTAGCATATCTAGATTTTAAAAATACCAAAGTAATTATATATAATCCATATATGTTCCTGTCAGCTTTGCTTTGAACGTCCACTTAGACATTCTGGTGATGAAACATTTATTTAAAGACAGCTTTTTCATACTTCAATTTAAAACATATAGTCACAAACTTTTTTCCAACTGTCAAGCTCATTGCTAGTAGCCAATCTCTGATCTTTGTACAGTGGGATTCTTTTTCCTGTAGCTTTGAAGCATACTATTTGAGCCTGTTTGATCGGACATTTGGAGTTTGCAAACAGAACGCTGTCATGCTATCCTCACGGAGAAATGCTCATTTATGTAAAAATAAGAAATCCTTGCTGATGTTTGTAATGTAGCATGAACAAATAGCAGAAAAATGGCTTTTTTTGAAACTCACTTTTTGATATAGTACACAGGATGACTACTAACGGTGATCCTGCTTTGCCAATAAATAGAACAAAAAATCTGCATATTTTTCGATGAGTACAACAGATCTCTCACTGACTTTCTTTTTATAATTTAGTTGCATTTTGCCTATATCTAAAGGTGTAGTACAAAGGACCTTGATGAAGTGAACAACATAGCTGATGAAAGTATATATATATATATTTTGATGCCAGTATAATTCAATATATGTGCATGACAATGACACCTAAAAATAATCAGTTATTTTCTAATTTATTTTATATTTTTCAAATGTTACAGGTAAATGTAGAATTCACATCTGAGTAGCTTATAATTATCGTTGTGCCTACCTCCTTGGAGATAACAAGTTTCCTTGTATTTTGACTACATTCCACTATGTATAACAAGTCAGGTCAAGTCAAGTTGAGGAGCATGTACTGGTAAAGTGCGTTGCCGCACCCACTACACGACAAAACAACTCGGGATCCCCAGGCAACCCCCCAGGCAGACACACGGTCTAGTCCCACCCTCCGGAAATGACCCTCTATCTGTCGCAGCCAGGTGTTATATGGGTGACCCCTTGGCCTGGTCCACCCACTTGGGTCCTCAACAATGATGATCTTGCGAGCCGGAATAACCCTCGGGGAAATGCGCCACATGGCCGTAGTGCCGTTACTGACGCTCCCTCACAATGCAGGTAATGCTCCTCATTCGGGACTCCATGAGCAACCACTCATTCAACACAAAGTCAAACCAACGGTACCCAAGGATTTTCCAGGGAGCCACAGTACCAAAGGAGCCCAGTCTTTGTCTCAGGTCACTGGATAGCCTCCATGTCTCGCAACCATATAGCAAGACAGGAAGCAACAGGACTCTAAAGATTTGGACCTTCGTCCTTTTGTATAGATATCGGGAGCGCCACACACCCCTTTTTAGCGACCTCATGATCTCCCCATGCTCTCCCAGTCTGTTTACTGACTTCATAGAAAGAGTCACCAAAGACATGAATGTCACTGCCAAGGTAAGTAAACCTCTCGACAAGGTTGGCACTCTCTCCGCAGACAGACACACTGCTGATGGCTGTGCCCAAGAGGTCATTAAAGGCCTGGATCTTGGTTTTTATCCAGGACACTCGCAACCCAGACACTCAGACTCCTCGCTCAGTCTCTCGAGCGTCCCAATCAGAGCCTCCATTGACTCTGCGAAGATCACAGCATTGTCAGCAAAGTCAAGATCAATGAATCTTTCTTCACCAACAGATGCCCCACAGCTGTTGGACCCCACGACCTTGCCCAATACCCAGTCCATACAAGCATTGAACAGAGTAAGAGCAAGAACACACCCCTGACGAACCCCAGAATCAACTGGGAAAAACACAGAGGTCCTGCCTCTATGCATAAAAAAAAAATTATACTCTCTTTTTTATATTCTTTTTCACATGCAACACATAGTTTGCTTCTAATTATAATTTTTCACTGTAGTAGCTCTTCGATAAATTGCATATCTTGAAAGCTAAAAAGATACAGCCAAGAGCTTAGAATTTGTTATTGGTTTGTGTTAATGCAGTAGCAATGTCCGTGTTTTGATGGTTTAAGAGATGTTTCTTTTCAGTCAAGGAAAAAAAAACGTGTAAGAAAAGAGAAGAAACCCTGCAGAAACTCTTACTTTATCATTTAGCCCTCTGGAAACAACAACTTCTCATGGGCTACATCATTAGACCATTATCAAGCAAGTATTTGAACTTGCTCTTCTTTTTTACATTGCCACTTTTATCTTCATGTTTGACAGCTCTTTGCTTCTTATAGCAAAGCATGCCTGTGGAAGTCAAAAGTGCTCATCCTCAGGCTACAGAGTGATATATGTAGTATATATATAGCAGGGTAGGATAACAGAATAGTGTACTTGACCACACAGTGTAGAATGCACAACTCTTAAGAGCCCCTAGGTAATCTATACAATGTAGCCAGCTGTTATTTCTTTCATTTTGGTAAATAGGCTGCTTGTGTTATATAATAAATTATGGAAAATGTGAGTAGAAAAATGGGGTTGGTTGTGTCCATTTTCAAATTATCTTTGTCCAGCTATTTTCTTGTCTTTTGTCCCTGACAGATGGAACGCACATTAAGGTGTTCAGTCATTTCTGCCAAGCAGGCTTAGCAGTTTCTATGTTCTGTATTAACACTGAAAATGTGCAATTTATTTTTAAACTTGAAGAAATTATTTCAAATAAAGTGGCAATTCCTGCAGTTTTTCCTGATGTGAAGAGGTTAGCTCAATGGCAGAATATCTTATATAAGAAGGAAAGCAAGACAATTATATAAACTGCTTTTGTAATGCAAGTGGTGGGAGGCCTTTAGACCCACATTACTGTACGTTGTAAGGTGAAATCCATTGTGTACATGGCTTCTAAATTCCTATGTAGGTGATAGATTGCGTGGTATCTAGATAAGCCATGTGCAATATAGTGAGCTGGAATTTCCAGTTGGTTGCCGTGTGTGCTTATGCTTGGAGCGGCCATGTGCTGTCAAGTTACTTTGTACAGATGATTTTAATAGGATTTAATGTAGCCACTAGCTCAGGCTAAAGAGCCTTGCAGTTCATTTATGATAATTATAATGCGGAACAAGTCGAGGGAGAGTGGAGAGAGAGAATCAGCAGTCGCCAGAATGAGCTAAAGCATTTTAAAGTGAGAAATTCCTGCCTTGATCTGACCTGTTATTTAATCGGATGATCAGATTGGCGAAGAGACAACCTGCGGGCAGCTGAAGTGAGCCACAGCTGACTAATAATATGCCTGAATGGCCATTGTAGAGCTGACAAAAAAGGAAGTGGGCCAGAGAGAGAGAGAAAATTAAATAAATTATGAAGCAACAAAGCTGAGGCGAGATGTTGAAATGAAATTCTGTCTCTCATGGTTCTCTTGTTTTTATTAAACTCCAGATCAGGGCTGTGTTTATATCTGATAATAATAGGCAGGAATTATGAGTAATTAGTTGTGGCAGCAGTGAAAAAAGCTAATTACCAGTCATTTCCTTTGTTTCCTGTTGTTTTCTATAATTAAAACAGAGACGTCCTTCGGAGGTAATCAGGCTTATTCTGAAATATGCAGCTTTTTGATATTGCTGATTTAGTTTTGAAGCATTCTGTAGCACCTTCCCCATTCTGATTCAAACGACTCTCATTGATTGCGTTCACAGTAAACGTTTTTTGCGATTTTTCTGTGCTTTTTAATGTTTACTGTTAATTTAAACCATGTCTGGGTCTCCTTTTAGTTTACTGTTGTATCTGTTCAGAACTATTTTATGCTGTATCTTTCTTGATGAATTCAACCTTACGATTAAGCCAATGCATTTTTCATGTTCCCTGAGAGCCAAAACAAAAAAAAAACAAGCTAAGATTGTGTTTCCTCACCAGAGACTGAGCAGTGGCTTCTGCAGACTCCAGAATGATGTGGAACAAATAGGAAAGGAATGTTTGATAGGGTCCAGGTTCAGCATCATTCAATAACAAAGCTAACATATTTACTGCAAGGCATTCACTGACACTGTAGAGGCAAAGGTAGGATAACCCGATTCATTTCTCATCTCTTTGACTACCATGGATTATGCTGTTAAGGGAGCTATTTCATAAACTGACTTGTGTGGATTTTATGTTTAGGGCATCTAGCTTTGTCTTTTCTTATGGTGACTGTTATTTGTGTCCATTTACTGCTGCACTGTTGATTTTAGTTTAGGTGAATCGGTTTTCTCTCATCTGTTGTGGGTTTTGTGGTAAAGGTGGTGACCATAGTTTTCGTTATCGTTACTTCAAATAGTAGTTTTCTTTTCCAGTGAGGAATTTCAATGAGAATAAAATGTTACTTTCTTTCGATTGCTTGAGAGGATTGCTGTCTGGCTAAGCATTAATCCTTTTAAACAAGTCTATAAATTTACTTTTAAATATTAGCTGTCTAATGAGCAAAACGTAGTTCAAGCCTAACGGCCTTGGTTATATAATTGACTTTTCAGTCTTGTTTATTGAATGAATAATTATGGATATGCTTTGTCATATACACAGAACTTGAGACTTCCTGCCTTCATGGGTACAACTTACAGTATATGAAAGCATCTTTTTCATTGTTTTCTTTTGTTCTTTGTTTTTCTTTTAAAATTAGTTGCGTGCTAGGTGTACCTGTACCCAGTTGTAAAACAAAAATCCTATTGCCAATGCTTTCAACATTCTTACGCACACTTTATTCACTGTTTTGTACTCAGTTAAACAACCTCAAGTTGTTTAAGTTAAGTCTGGTCATGCTTTATTATACAGTATTTGATATTTTTGCCATCCATTTCAATTACATATTATTAATCAAAACTTTTTAAATCATTAATTGTTCCTAATGCTTGAGTTTTATTGTAACTGCTTTAAATACAAATATTACATGTTGCAGTCAAACAACTTCTATTTTTTCAGTCAATTGTTATTTGTTCAGTTTAGTAAGAGCAAAAAAGTAAAGCTGGTGACACACATTTGTTATTTGTATTTTTTTTTCTATTAAGTATTTTTTTATATATTTATTTTTTTTTTTTGCTGAAGCTGTTCTCTACTTCTCCTATAGGCTTGCACAGGAAGGACAACAGATGGACTGGCCCAAAAGCATTTATTTTACCTTCCAGTTTTATCGATTCCCTGCAGTAACCACACAGAGGCTTCTCCTTGTGAACCCGGATGGATCAGGCTGTAGCACTCGGGACCACCCACCCTGTGTCCTCCTTCAAGTTAACAAAGATGGAACAATTTGCACAGGTAAGGTGCAAAGTCAGAGTGAGAAACTTAGTAGATGGTGTAGATGACATATGGAGTCCTGGTTCAGTTCAGAGGTTTTCTGCATAGAGCATTTGGAATTTCTCTGATAGTCCACAGAAAAGGTTGTCAGGTTTAGCATCCTATTTTAACTTTTTCATTTCTGCCTGTTGTGGCATAGAAAAATTTTGTTGCAAAACATATTAAAGGATTGTGAAAATCAATAAGCAAATTAATGATGAGATGCTTAGTTAAATTTGTTGTCTGAGAATTTTCTGGACAGAGTTATTCTGGTAGCTGATTTGATTAAAAACTAGTTACTTTGAATATTTTTAGTTTTGGTATGAGTGATGTTTTAGTTTTCTTTCACTTCCACTTAAACGTTGGTTTATGATTGTAAGGCCTAAAGAAAATTGATATATCTTTAGACTTTCCTACTATACAACTTAAAAATGCACCACCATTGTCTTTAATATCATGGCACAGCATCATTTCCTCCTTACAATATTTTGCCATGAGATATTAATTTACTTTTTATTCAAGACCTTCAAAACTTGCCTATTGTTTTTGCCGGTTCTCTCCATCTGATGCCTGTTATGAGCAATTAAAAACGTATCCTTATGTTGTATGCTTTTGGAATTCTTGTTTTGTAGATAAATAGTTTTGTTTGTCAGTAAGTAAAATCTGTTCAATTAGGCCTAGAATTTAAGAAATGGTGGATTTCCTCTGTACTTTTCTATGAGTTTCATGGACAAAATATCAAGGCACAAATTAATTCCATTTAAAGGACCTTAAAAACTGTGTTTTTGCTGAATGATACTGACTCTGTCTGGTTGTGAATTCTGATGTGTACTTAAATGATTTGTAGCCAATTATGACACCGATGAGATGGGAGGCAGAACATTCAGTTATAAGGTCATTATCCTCTTCTTTAAAATAATTTCTTGCATTTTTGCAACTGAGTGGACAGTAATTGACCTAGCTGTAAGTGTATAAATATGTCAGTGTCATGATCATGAACAGGTACAGTAGTAGTTATATGATTAGCCAATCGATTGTTGTAAAGCATGAGGTAAGTCTTCTGACAGTTTGATTTACTGGTCAGTTTAAATCCCCATTCTTACCTGTGGTCAGGCTCTTAATTAAGTAATGGGTCCAAGCTGCAAAAGAGAAGTTATTATACAGATTTGCTGGGTGAGGGGCAGAACAATTCAAGAGAATTCTGAAATAGCTGAAGATTTTTTGGGTTCATCAACCAGAAGGTATACTGTGCACGATCCAAAAGGAGAAGACCCAGGTGCAGGGGTTATATATGTCATCTGTCTTGGTTACCCTAGTTCCTCAAAAGGGGCTAGATACTGTTGCTGTTGTAAAGAGAAATCTATTCCTACTCAGCTATGTTTCCATCTTTGAGCAGGTAAAGTAATAGAAAATATGCAACTACTACATTACCCAGGTTCTAACCAACATTAAATCAGTGTAAATAAACAGAGTCTCAGTTGTGATGCAATATGACACTAATCCTTCACTAGGGATGATATGCCCAGTGTTAGGTTAAATCAGAACATGATTAAAAATGACAGTTGAAAAACCTTTGATTGTTTGCCCTTTAAACATAGAATCTTAAGGAAAATATGTTATTTGAACTCCGTCATTTAATGATGGTTTTAAATGTTAACTGAATAAAAAGCTGTTTTAGATGAATGATATGTGTGTATTGGATACTAATATTTCATGTGGGTAAAATATATAAACCCTTCAGTTAAGTTAGCAGATTTTTAACAGCTGTAACAGTGACCAAATCTTAATAATTTATCAGTTACATTTACTTCGAAGATTTTTTTTCCTATTCTTTTTATTCATCTGCTTCAGCTCTGACTGTCTCATGCACAGCCTACTATAGTTTTACCATAATATTTCTGTCATGCTGTGATTTCAATTGATAGGGAAAAATCTTGCTTTAAATTCATTCCTGATTAAACTGTGGTGTGGTGCTGGAGAATCTATTTTCACCTGAATATGGTTTAAGAATGAATGGGTAAATTGCTATTTAGCACAATATACTATTAACAAGTCTTTAAATACATATTTCTCTCAATGTATAATACTATTAAACCATGATGAGTCATCTTGGGCATTGCATATAATAGCAGTGCTAGACTATCTCATTCTCACCAATATTGGTGACAGTAAGGGTTAAGTTTTCCTTTTTTATTTTAGGGTAAACATGGTTAAAGTATAAGTTTGGTATTTTCACAATTATGTTGTACATTATTGTGCCACAGGAAATTCTGCCTTAAGTTAAATATTTTTTTGTGAATTTTAAACAATACCATGCTGTTTCAAATGGGTACATGGGGCATCAGTGCAAGCATGAAAAAGTAGCCTTAAAGAAGTACATTGTCTGCCTGATTTTTTCTCAAGTATTTATCAATGTCTTGAGATTATAAGTTTATTGCAAAACATTATATTGATATTATTTTTCGGAAAAATGTGTATACAGGGAGTCCTCGGGTTAAAACGTTTTGACATACAACGTCTCGAGTTTACAATGCTTACTCCCATAAAATTGAGGCATGAGTGTTTTGGCTTACACCGTTAGCTTAATACTTACAGACTACATGGGTGAACTAATTTGGTTGCGTGCAGCGGAAGAATACGCAGTATCGCAGCGTATGAGTGAGGGAGTTGGCAAACTCAGAGGAAGAGGAAGTATTCCGTTTGTGTGGCTTTGTTTGCCGACTTTGTGGCCCTTATCATGGCTCCTAAACGAAAATCAGAGTCTTCAGATGGTAGTGCTTTGAAAAAGAGGAAAGCCATCACGATGGAAGTGAAATTAGACATTGTAAAGGTAAGGAATTTTTTTTTACACTCATGTTTTGTCATTTTTTTCTGTTACTACAGTACAGTGTACAGTAGAATATATTTATGTCCTTTTCCTTTTTCTGTGGCTTAGTTGTATTTTTATGTTCTAGATTATGATTTTGCAAATGTGTTAGGATTGGTAAGTGACTTAGGCTAGGGTGTTTTTCGACTTACACCAAAATTCGGGTTACATCACTATTGTAGGAACGGAACTGTGTCATAACCCGAGGGCCCCCTGTATATTTTTGTGAGACTTAACCATTTTAAAAGTCAGCGAGGCTGTGTTTTTGCCACAA
Organism: Polypterus senegalus; assembly: GCF_016835505.1. Taxonomy (NCBI): domain Eukaryota; kingdom Metazoa; phylum Chordata; class Cladistia; order Polypteriformes; family Polypteridae; genus Polypterus; species Polypterus senegalus. Next base: position 49,680,586 of record NC_053159.1, read on the forward strand.
TACCTTCATAGCAAATTAATGTATACCATGATTGTGAAAGAATACATTTGACTTGAAAAATACCAAGCCTATCCTTTAAATGTTTGTGAAATATGCCTTTTTATGTCCAGAAAGCTGCCTTTTAGACTCTTCCATCTACTGAACATTTTTACACAATTTAGCATGATCTTTTAAGTCTACAATTCTTAAAAACTTTTAAGATAAGGTTCAGACTGTTCAGAAAATTTTTAATTATGCCATCCATTCAGGGTTGCGCCCATCTCAACAAGCATTGTGTGTGAGGCAGGATCCTGAACGGGGCGCCAGCTCATCGCAGGGTGAATGCAAGCAATACATACACACTAGCAGGGTCAATTTAGCATCACAAAACCCTACATCCTACATGACTTTGAAAGGAAATTGAAGCACACTGAGTAAACCCACCAGAAAAACATGCAAACTCAAGGCTGGGAACACCCAGGACTCCCTTTGCTGCGAGGCAGCAGTGCAGTCTCCACACCACCGTGCCACCACATGATTAAACATGTTTTAATGCATTTCATCATCAGAATGATATCAAGTATTTATCGTAGCATTGTAAATGTTCAGGGAGCAGGAATATCATGAAATCGGGGAACACTTAACATAAAGCATTTAATGTGCTACATCACTTATGACGGGGTTTGAGAAAATCTAGTAAATTAAATATTCATTTTAAGATGAAGTTTAGTTTACAATGTTCTACTTTAATGACAAACTACGAGAATAAAGTCAACATGTCGATTTTAATCTAGAGATAAATGGCCAGAATAAAGTGGAAATGTTGAGAATGCGTACCTGCCGTAGTGCAAGTGTGAGTTATTCAAAGGTACTTTTAATTTTTTCCAAACGTTTTACCAACATGAGCAAAAAAATTGTTCAGAAAACAATACTGCTCAGTTATTTCAGAAAAGAGATGCCATAAACTGATGAAGGTGCGGTGTCAACTCCTGATGTGGCAATTTCAGACAAAGACATTGCAGAGGCTGGTCCATCAGGGGAAATCTCTTCAGCACACACTTTGCCAATTGATAAATCTAAGCACCGCTTATCCGGCATAATCAAACAATGGTTTAAAGATTTTAATTGGCTAATGGTCAAAGAAAATGGTATGTGGTGCTCATTGTGCATGAAATATTCAAACAAACACCACCCAAGGAGGGAGTTACCATGGGTAAACGTGCCATGCACAAGAATTTGAAAAGAAAGCTTGCTGGGCCATGAAAAAAGTAAAACGCACATTGAGTCTTTTGCTGACCTTATAGGAAAGCGTGTACTACAGCAATATTGAAGCAGTCAAATGGAAAGATCTGTATCTGTGTTAAATAACTTACAGAGAGATGCCTTTGTGGGAGCTTTAACATCCATGCATTGGTTGGCAAAAAATGAGTTGCCACATACAACGTTGTTTGAAAAGCTTTTGGAACACTGTAAAGAAATGGCTTGTTCCTTTTTACAACATCTCAATGTTGGTAAAAATGCACATTACACCTCTGAAAGAATAATGCAAGAGCTGCTGGATGTCTTAGCATTAGAAATAAAATGTAACTTACTGAAAAATATACACGCAGAAATTTTTTTCAGTGTTCTGTGTGATGAAACTACAGATATCTCAGTTGTAAAATAGTTAATTATTTCAATTAAATATGTTTGCCAGGTCACTAAAGAAGTCAGAATTAGTTTTGTATCAGCCCGCAATATGATTGATGGCAAAGCGGACACTATATAAGCAACACACTGAGTGAGACTATGGACTCTAGGCTTGAAAGCTGCTGATCTGGTTGGACTAGCGTCAGATGGAGCTGCTGTTATGATTGGGAAACAGAAAGGTGTGGCAAAACTCCTTGAAGATAAAACACTGGTCTCTTGGTCAACTGCCACTGTGTAAACCACCGATTGACCATTGCAAGTGCCCAAACAGCAGCTGCTGTACCTTATTTAACAAAGCTGAATGACATCTTAAGACAGCTGTTCTATTTCTTCCAAAATTCTTCAGTTAGGATGGCTGGTTTAACGGAAATTCAAAATATTCTGAACATTCCCCAGATTAAGCTGAAAATGGCCAGTGAAACTAGATGGCTGTCTCATGACTTTGCAGTACAGTCACTACGACAGTGTATGATGAGTGATCTCCTTGGAGGGCCCAGATCCTGGGGACTTTGATTATGGGAAAGCTGCAGACAACTGTGCCTCTAGGAAGAAAAGTAGAATAAATATTTAACTGAAGACACCTGCTGCATATGCAAGTTGGCTTTGAAGAATATTTTTAAATTTTTCTTCTTTCGGTTTCCCATACTTTTTTTCATTGTTTTCACTTTTCTTCCCGACTGCAACAATACTTGTGCCTCTTGTTTTATGTCATAACAATTGTTATTTAAAATTTTTGTTAGGGTTGCAGGATCCTGAATTGGATACTTCTTAAATTTATTAAAAATATTCTGGCACTGTGGTGGGCTGGCGCCCTGCCCGGGGTTTGTTTCCTGCTTTGCGCCATGTGTTGGCTGGGCTTGGCTCCAGCAGACCCCCGTGACCCTGTAGTTAGGATATAGCGGGTTGGATAATGGATGGATATTCTGGCACAAGTGTCAAACCTTAAAAAAGGAAGTCATATTGAGCATTGGAAGATAATTAATAATAAGTAACTAATAAAAATAGTGCACATTTAATTTTCCCCACCACCAAATTTCCCCGTCCTGCCCCACCCGGCTATATTTTCATGCAGCCCAGTTGGAATACATTTCTGGGGAGAGCACTGCTTTGTAATAGTTTTTAACAATTTTTACTGATGTGTTTAAGCTATGCCTGAATTTCCCAGAGGGGATGAATAAAGTATCTATCTATTTATTGTGGAAAGCATACCCCCGGACATAGACAGACAGATGCCAGAATGTCCAAAACACACTTCTTTATTTTTCTTCACAGCAACACAATGCCTTCATCCACCAACTCTCTTCTTTCTCCTCTTCTTTCTCTCTTGACCTCCTCTCCCCTCCTCACAAGCTTTGTCTCCTTCCTCCCAACTCCGGCTCGTCTACTGGAGGGAGGCGGCCCCTTTTATCATGACCCGGATGAGCTCCAGGTCCTCCACCTGACGTCACTTCCTATTTATCTATCGAGGGAGGCCACCGAGAAACCTATAATTACTTTAGTGATTGAGATTGGAGAAGTTGTGTGGACAGCTGGTGCCCAGATGTTTCACCAGACACACTTTATGGAAAAATGGCAAAGAGAGAAAAAATGCATATGACATCTCAGCTATAGTTTGCCAGAAGACACAAGGGAGACTCTGAAGTCAGCTCGAACAGGATTCTTCAATCTAATGAGACCAAAACAGAAATTCTTGGCCATCAGATTAAACACAATGTTTGGTGTAAGCCAAAACCTACACATTATCTAAAATGTACCATCCCTATTGTCATGCATGGTGGTGGCAGCATCATGGTGTGAGTATGCTTCTCTGAATAATATAGCGAAATAGAGGAGGAAAACAGCAAGAAACTTGTGCCTGGGGAAGATGATTTGTTCTTTCAGAAGACAACTACACCAAGTATAAATCCAAAGCTTCACAGGAAATTGCTTAGAAACATCATTATTTGCTTGAATTGGCCAAGACCTGATCTCAGTCCAATTGAGAATTTGTGGCTGGACTTAAAAAAGGCCGTTTACTAAAGATCCTCATGCATCCTGACAAAAAATTGTAGTGAACAGATGTTCAAAGCTGATAGAGACCTGTACACACAAACTTGAGGCTGTCATGACTGCCAAATGTGCATGTACTAAATACTGACTTGAAAGTGGTGAATACTTGATAGATTAATTATTTTGTTTTTTATAGTTGTAATTCATTTCACTCATTTTGCAGAGATTTATTTTCACTTTTATTATTATAGACTCTTTTTTCTGTTGATCAAAGTCAAAAAAGTTTAAAAAAGGCAAATTAAATCCACTGAGATTCAATGTTATATAACAATAAAATGGGAATACTTCCAAGGTGTTGAATACTTTTTATACTGTATTTTACTGTTTATACATACTGTAAGTGGAAAAAAGTGTACAAAATGTGTCCTTACATGGAGATTTGCTCTCAGTTCAGTAATGTTATAAAAAATATTGTTTCTGTAAGTAAATGCTTAGGTTAACTGGAAAGATGAGTAGGCCTTGAAGTTTGTTTTTTTTTCCAGAGTAATGTGCAGGTCTTAAATAAATCTTAAATGACTCAATTGTTATGCGGATGTTTAAATCAGGATTGGAAGCCAGCAGGTTCTGAAGTTGTGTCTTGTTTTTTGAAAAACACTTAATGGTGTGTAAGAAGTTGTTATGCAGTGATAAACTGTAATTCAACAGATAATCCAGAAAAGCTTGGTTTTCCTAGAAATATAGACCTAGTAGGATTTCAAGTATCTTATTGTAATATTTGTTGTGGTGGTATTTGGTATCACTGATAAACTGAGGACAAGGAATTTTTACTGTGATATCAGTGAACACATCGAAGCAATTAATTTCATTGAAAATTAAGAAAATGTGTTCCTTCATTCTTATAGATGCTATATTTCTATTAACTTCCATTATCCAAGTATCTTCATTCCACTGCATACAGAGATGGACCTTAGTTCATAGTTGAGCCTGACAAGATATCAGGCTTCCTCATCCCCCTCCTCCAACCTCTGCCAGAGTTGATTTCAAAATCAAACAAATGTGTCAGGTCAGGTTGGAGAGCATGCACTGGTACAGTGCATGGCCGCAGCCACCACACAAACAAACAGCTTGGGATCCTGGTTAGCAACTCCCCAGGCAAACACACGGTCCAGTCCCACCTTCCAGAAATTAACATCTATCTGCCACAGCCAGGTGTTACGTGGGCATCCCCTTGGCCAGGTCCAGTCACTCGGGTACTCAACAATGTTGATACTGCGAGCCGGATCACCCTCGAGGAATCGCGCCCTATGGCCATAGTGCTATAATTGGCACTTCCTCGCAATGCAGGTAATGTGCCTCATTCTGGACTCTGTGACCATTTGAAACACAAAGTCAAACCAGCAGTACCCAAGGATTCTCCAAAGAGACTCAGTACCAAAGGAATGCAGTCTTTGTCTCAGGTCACTAAATGGCGTCCATGTCTCACAACCATATAGCAAGACAGGAGACACCAGGACTCTAAAGATTTAGACCTTCCTCCTTTTATGTAGATATCGGGAACGCCACACACCCCTTTCCAGTGATCTCATGACCCCCTTGCTCTCCCAGGCTGTCTACTCACTTCATAGGAAGAGTCACCAGAGACATGAAGGTCACTGCCGAGGTAAGTAAACATCTCCACAAGGTTGATACTCTCGCTGCAGACAGACACACTGCTGATGGCTGTGCCCAAGAGGTCATTAAAGGCCTGGATCTTGGTTTTTATCCAGGACACTTTTAAGCCCAGACACTCAGACTCCACGCTCAGTCTCTCAAGTGCCCCAATCAGAGTTTCCATTGACTCCGCAAAGATCACAGCATCGTCAGCAAAGTCAAGATCAGTGAATCTTTCTTCGCCAACAGATGCCCCACAGCTGCTGAATCCCATGACCTTGCCCAACACCCAGTCCATGCAAGCATTGAACAGAGTAGGAGCAAGAACACACCCCTGATGAACCCCATCTGGGAAAAACACAGAGGTTCTGCCTCCACTCTGCACAGCACTCACAGTATTGTACCAGTGTACAGGCAGAAAGTATGTTTTTGAAATATTGGTATTTGGTTTGTGTATATATTTGTAGGGTATCTAAATCAGCAGCCTGTATACACATTGCATTCAATAATAAAACACACATGCAGTGAACCCTGTGATAACATGCTCCAAAATAACAAGAACTAGGAAATAATGCAACCATCATTTTGCGGCCTTCATTCCCCACAAGCTATTACACAAATCCCAGACACTAGTTAATTCAAAATGAGACTTTCCTCCCCACAGTAGAAATAACAGCACTGTGCTAGATTTTACAGATGCTCTTAAGCTGTTCTTTAAATATCCGGCTCTGTGCCAACAGTGAGGTGTCCTTGAGTGATTCTATAGATTTATATAGAATTATATTTATATAGATTCTATAGTTTTCCCAATACAGTAATCCCTCCTCGATAGATGAAAATCCGCGAAGTAGAAAACATATGTTTGTATGGTTATTTTTATACATTTTAAACCCTTATAAACTCTCCCACACTGTTAACATTGTTAGAGCCCTCTAGACATGAAATAACACCCTTTAGTCAAAAGTTTAAACTGTGCTCTATGACAAGACAGAGATGACAGTTCTTTCTCACAATTAAAAGAATGCAAACATCTTCCTCTTCAAAGAATACATGTCATAGAGAGAGATAGCGAGAGAAAAGCAAACAATCAAAAAATCAATACGTGCTTCTGGGCTTTTAAGTATGCCGAAGCAATCAATCAATCAATCAACATTTATTTATATAGCACATTTTCATACAAAAAATGTAGCTCAAAGTGCTTTACAAAATGAATAGAAAAATAGAAGACACAATAAAAAATAAACATAAGTCAACATTAATTAACATAGAATAAGTAAGGTCCGATGGCCAGGGTGGACAGAAAAAACAAAAAAAAAAAACTCCAAAGCTGGAGAAAAAAAAAGCACTGCGATAAAGCGGCATTTTGCAGAGGAGCCTCCGTATCCTCTAAGCAAACAGCCTCTGTGTAAACAGCCCCTCTGCTCACACCCCCTCTGTCAGGCAGAGAGAGTGAGAGAGACAGAGAAAAGCAAACAATCAAGCACCGCGCGGGAAGCATATCGTATATCATTGAGGAGTTTTATTTAATATGTAATACATGCTCTGATTGGGTAGCTTCTAAGCCATCCGCCAATAGCGTCCCTTGTATGAAATCAACTGGGCAAACAAAGTGAGGAAGCATGTACCATAAATTAAAAGACCCATTGTCCGCAGAAATCCATGAACCAGCGAAAAATCTGTGATATATATTTAGATATGCTTACGTTTAAAATCCGCGATGGAGTGAAGCCGCGATAGTCGAAGTGCGGCATAGCGAGGGATCACTGTAATTAATTACTATGTAACAACGTTAAACAAACTCTGTTTGTATATAAAAATTTTACAAATAATTTATTAAAAAATATGTTAATGTCAACATACAGTACATGTACATAGACCCAGATTAAGCATATTTGCCTATATTCAGACAACATCCCTAATCAGTGGATAATACCTTATTGATACATAGCACACCAATACAAGAGAATAAGAACCAAAACTGTACCTACAATATATTTAATTTGTATTTTATTGTATCTAAGAAAATATTCCCCCTATTCTTTATGTTCTAACAGACTGGGATGATGATGGTGGAAGGAAGCATTATACAGTAATTTTGTTTTTTTTTTATTGCAGTTCTGTTTTTGCAATAAATGTTATATTTTATCTTTTTTACATTAGTTATACATCTGAAGGGCATACTCTGATGTTAAACTAGTTTTCTGAAGCCAGTGGAAAAGCTCAAACTGTTCAGGTCAAGCTATTGTATTGAAACAGTATATTTAGATGTGGAATGTGTTTTACATACTGTATAGCATTCCATAAAGTATGCTGGAATGGGGTGAGTTTCCTCTACACATTAAAATATGATAGATTTCTTATGAAGTCTCACTCAGTCATGCTTCTTTAATATTACCAAATAAGTTTCTTTTAATAAGAAACGTGTAAAAAGAATCCAATTTCTGACCTTAGCTGCTATATAGTGTTTGTTTTAAATAATTGCTACACCAGAAGTAAAATGGTCAAAAAACTTTGCTACACACCTTCTTATAGCGAAACAATAAAATCAAATTTGCTTTTAATGATTTGTTTATGTGGTTTGAACTTGTTATGAACATATATTTAGGTTAATCTCAAAAGTACATAGGCATCCTCTGGGTTATAGTAATCTTTTAAGTCAAATAGCATGTTTACAACATTGGTTTCAGTTGAAATTTTTCAGAAGAAAAAAGTAAAAATTACTAATGTGCATTTGATAGGAAGAACTTAATATATGGAGCAATAGCTAGTATAAGTAATGTGGCCTCAGCCTTTGTTAAAGCACATAAAATTACATTCCTCTGCATCATTTTGGCAATTACACATTTCGCATTTACTTTCAGCATGGTCTGTTGTGCTGCATTGGAGATTCAAAACACACAAGCTTTTTTCTGTTCTCTCAATGTATTTACAACCTTGTTAGCAGCAGATGACACCTGAGACCCCAGTCACATTAACGTGATTAAGCAAAATTACATCATTTTGGAAATGTGCATAGAAAGCCATAATATGCATTCTAAACACAGATTTTGTACATTTTGACACAATCTGGTTTATTGCACTACAGGCCTACCCCAGAAACTGCATGAAGTGATATATGGAGACTTTTTGATAGGCAGTGGCTAAAAAGTAGAAAAGGTGCATGTTGCAGTGCACATTTTGTTACATTATTTTAACTCAATCACAGTTCTGTCTGTGAAGAAATTGTTTTTCCTTACTTTTTTAACACACTTTTATACCAAAGAGTCTTCGTAATACTCACTACCAGAAATCATTATTTCTGTATGTATTCTATTGGTAAAGAAGATTGTTTTTTTTTAAGTTACAAAGTCACAAAAATTCAGCATTACTTTGTTTCATGTTTACCAAAAATGAATGTTTTCACTAGTACCTAACTAAGGAGAAATACATGTGTACCTATATTATACCATTTTCTGGTTAAATTACCATAATTTTATTTAATTGTGTTGTACATAAGACTTTGCAATAATTAGAGTGTCTTTATCTGTAGTCACTTCTATCCTTATCAACGCATTGACACTAGAATTGCAAAAGCCTACGTAAAAACTTGTAAACCCGGCCCACCTTAAACCCTTCACATCTCTCTGTCAGCATCTTTTGTGTTGTAAATGTGTCTATCAATAAAATCTGCAAGCAGCCTGCTATCCCATTCCTCACCAAAGTAGGTCTGTTTACCTGTGTGTGGATTGCCTGGAGTTGTGTAGGATAAATAATATATCATTATTATTATTGTTATAATATATATCGTTATATATTGTTATCATTATACATGCATTTCATGTGTGTTTCATGTCTACAACAATCTATGTAAACACATCATTTCATACATGCATTTCATATAATTTTATACATTATTGTAACGTTATTCAATTTTATATGTAGTCAAATGTGTTTGTGTTAAGTAATAGCAAAGATTAAAACACCATTATTTATGTTCTACAAGTATATGCATACAGTGCATCTGGAAAGTATTCACAGCGCATCACTTTTTCAACATTTTGTTATATTACAGCCGTATTCCAAAATGGATTAAATTCATTTTTTTCCTTAGAATTCTACACACAACACCCCATAATGACAACGTGAAAAAGTTTACTTGAGGTTTTTGCAAATTTATTAAAAATAAAAAAATTGAGAAAGCACATGTACATAAGTATTCACAGCCTTTGCCATGAAGCTCAACATTGAGCTCAGGTGCATCCTGTTTCCCCTGATCATCATTGAGATGCTTCTGCAGCTTAATTGGAGTCAACCTGTGGTAAATTCAATTGATTGGACATGATTTGGAAAGGCACCCACCTGTCTATATAAGGTCCCACAGTTGACAGTTCATGTCAGAGCACAAACCAAGCATGAAGTCAAATGAATTGTCTGTAGACCTCCGAGACAGGATTGTCTCAAGGCAAAAATCTGGGGAAGGTTACAGAAAAAATTCTGCTGCTTTGAAGGTCCCAGTGAGCACAGTGGCCTCCATCATCAGTAAGTGGAAGAAGTTCGAAACCACCAGGACTCTTCCTATAGCTGGCCGGCCATCTAAACTGAGCGATCAGGGGAGAAGGGCCTTAGTCAGGAAGGTGACCAAGAACCCGATGGTCACTCTGTCAGAGCTCCAGAGGTCCTCTTCTAGAAGGACAACCATCTCTGCAGCAATCCACCAATCAGGCCTGTATGGTAGAGTGGCCAGACAGAAACCACTCCTTAGTAAAAGGCACATGGCAGCCCGCCTGGAGCTTGCCGAAAGGCACCTGAAGGACTCTCAGACCATGAGAAACAAAATTCTCTGGTCTGATGAGACAAAGATTGAACTCTTTGGTGTGAATGCCAGGCGTCACATTTGGAGGAAACCAGGCACCACTCATCACCAGGCCAATACCATTCCTACAGTGAAGCATGGTGGTGGCAGGATCATGCTGTGGGGATGTTTTTCAGTGGCAGGAACCGGGAGACTACTCAGGATAAAGGGAAACATGACTGCACCAATGTACAGAGAGATCCTGGATGAAAACCTGCTTCAGAGTGCTCTTGACCTCAGACTGGGGCAACGGTTCATCTTTCAGCAGAACAACGACCCTAAGCACACAGTCAAGATATCAAAGGAGTGGCTTCAGGACAACTCTGTGAATGTCCTTGAGTGGCCCAGCCAGAGCCCAGACTTGAATCCAATTGAACATCTCTGGAGAGATCTTAAAATGGTTGTGCACCGACGTTTCCCATCCAGCCTGATGGAGCTTGAGAGGTGCTGCAAAGAGGAATGGGCAAAACTGGCCAAGGATAGGTGTGCCAAGCTTGTGACATCATATTCAAAAAGACTTGAGGCTGTAATTGCTGCCAAAGGTGCATCGACAAAGTATTGAGCAAAGGCTGTGAATACTTATGTACATAAGATTTCTCAGTTTTTTGATTTTTAATAAATTTCCAAAAACCTCAAGTAAACTTTTTCACGTTGTCATTATGGGGTTTTGTGTGTAGAATTCTGAAGAAAAAAATGAATTTAATCCATTTTGGAATAAGGCTGTAATATAACAAAATGTTGAAAAAGTGATGCGCTGTGAATACTTTCCAGATGCACCGTATGTGTGAATTGTAGTACGAACTGCATTACCCAGAATTAAAAAAAGGGGAAGGAGAAAGTTGGAGAACATTTGGTTAAATAAAGTTGTTTATTGCTGTAATATGATAAATTACAAGTAAACTTTGTTTCATAAAGTTCCATTTTGCAATTTAATTTTGATGCCAAAAACCCAAAAATTGGAAAAAAGTGGAGCTGCCACACAAACAGAAGTGGTAAAGCAACTTGATGGAATGACACAAAACCGAGGGATTGTAAGAGCATGCACAACAAAGCTTTTAACTTGCCTTGAAGATACGGCAAACAAGGGATTTTGAGAAAATTAGATGTCGTCAATGTTGTTAACAAAGGAACTTTGAAAGAAGCTTGGCGGAACTGAATAAAAGAATCCAAGAGGAGACTCTGAAGGTTGATTTGGAAATGGAGATTTCAACCATGCAAGATTATCAAAACGTAATTATGTGGAGACTGAGTGAAACAAATGTTGAAAGAAAGCAAATGCTAAGTCAACATTCAGTTAAACTGCTGAAGCTCATGAGAGAAAAGTTTTTTAGCGAAGTAAGCCCTTGATAAGAATTGTGGATCCAGTATGGGTTCATAACAATGATGTGCTGTGCAAAGGGCAAAAGTACACCTATTTGAAATTACATTTAACAGTTGCAGCAGCAAAGGCAGTAGCAGGGCTCACATTGAGTGACAACAATTATGATTCAGCAATTCTACTGCTGTGTTATAAGCCAACTTCAGAAGCTGTAAATAATGCAAGTAAAGAGGCTGCTGATTGGCTTAGCATGGACATTTGGAAAGAAAAATGTAAAAGAAATAAAGTTTTTGTTTACCTGTTTTAGCGCCCCTACATAGATTAACACGGCAACGGTACAAAGTTTTAGTGGCAGTGTAAGCGCCGGGATGTTTGAAGGGCTGCCTGGAGGCCTACAGGTGCTACAAGAGCAAGCCATGGGGCTTAAACTCGCAGACACCGAGGCACGCATCTGAGGCCATTTTTCGAGCATAATCACTACATGTGCTGCCTTCCCTGTTTATATATTATATATATGTCTAGTGACTTCTCTGCCTGTCTGTCTCTCTATTACGCAGTGCTCTGTCTGTCTGTGTGTTATGGGTCTTAAAAATAACAGTTGTAAGGACACTTGTTCATGTTACTTGCAGTCTCAATTGTTAAAAAATATTTTAAAAGGAGCATTTCGCATGAAAATATAACAATCTCATTAACTGAAAGTGCATACAATTTTATAAATTTTATGTCCATTTGAGGTTAAAAAGAAAATACATTAAATCATATATCAATCAACACATGCGGCATGCAGGCAAGTAGGCAGTGAGAGTGGAGTTAAAGATGCTAGATAGATTGTATACAATAGGCAAAAATAGTGACCGCTTGATAACAGTATTAGCTATAATGAATGAAAGCATGAATTAATCAACAGAAATAACTGCGATCGACATTTTAAACTTAACGATTTACCTAAGAAAGAAAAAAAAAAAAAGAAAAATGCCCCAGCAAGTAGAAAAAAGACGCTTACAGGGAGGCAGGCAGAGCGGCCATGGTTAAAAAGAAAAAAAGAAAAAAAAGTAACACTTTCTCCCTGGCGGGAAATGGAACTCGGGTCTGCTGAGACACGATAAGCATACTGCGCTCTAAAAAGCAAATCTTTACGCTACACCACAGAAGCTGTTGTAGCATTCTTGAACCTTTTGTGAAAGTGTTTATTTGATCATTGGAAATCAGGCTTCACACATTCTATAGTTTATGCCTACATTTTGTAACATTTATTATTAAAATATGACAAAGTTTCTGTTTTAACAACGTGATTACACAGATTACTGTAGAAATGGAACACACATGAAATGCATGTGTTCCAAATAAAGATCTATTATTTCCATTCTAAAACTCCAGCAGTTGAGTCACTCCCAGATAATTGAACAAGGCATGAGCTGGGAAAACTAAATGAATGTTCTGCAACAGTGGAGGATGCAATAGTCGGCTGCTTGCTGCTCGTCTTAATCTGCACATTTAGAAGACAAAAGAAGGTGGCAGAGAGGTGAGAACGGTTTTAAGGTGGGCCGGATCTACGAGTTTTTTCGTAGACTCTGGTAATTCTAGTGATAAAATGGAGGAAAGGATTTTCTCCCCCTTTTTTTCCTGCTTTTAAAGTTTTACTCTGACAGTTGGCCTTGCTCTCTTTCTCATGGGTTTGGGTTGATTTGAATTTAGTTTTGTCAAGTTTGACTAGCTTGCTTTTAATAAATTCAATAAAATTTTTAAAAATTAGGAAGATGATTTATTTACCTGGATCCCAGACACATGGCGCTGTTTTGCAAGCATAATACAGACATCACCAAGTTGTGGTGAAGTGTAATAGGTGTCCGTTGTGTTGGGTACAAAAAATAAAGGAGTAAAAAACAGTGAGGCTTAGGCTCCATGAATGTAGGTGTTCATACGGTCCTGGGGTGTTCAAGATGTTTTGAGAGCGCAGTTGGTTCAAATACCTCATTGACTCTCCATGGGTCAGTAATAAAATGCCATGCCCACGGAGGTAAAGTTGTGAGAGCTTGAACAAGAAAAGGGAGGCAGAGGAAAGAAACAAACGTAAAATAAAAAGAGTAGAAGAGAAGAAAGCATAAGGATGTTTGAAAAATGTACAATGGTACAGTGGCAGACAGTCAGTGAACAAGTGAAGGGAGAGAGCAATCAGTGTTCTAATGGTGGATCAATTCAGAGGTAGCAGAGCTACACGGGAAGTTCCTCATAAGGATCTGATAGATGCCAGGAGAGTATGATGAAAAACAGATAGCTTGCCACAAGTGTTTCAGCCAATGCCAGAAGAGGCAGTTGGGACGAGAGCCCAGCTGCTGGCAGAACCGTCAACTGAGAATAGTTGATAGGGTGAACTGGGGAAATAGAAGAGTGAAAGCTGTGTTGGATGTGGAGAGAGAGAAAAAAAGGAACCTGATATCTGAATGGTTTTAGTCATGGATTAATTTATTGATTAACTCTTAACTGTTATGAATTAGAACTTGTTTTTAGTAAGTATTTATTGAATTATTTATTGAAGCATTGCACAGTTTGCACATTGGGAATTTGAACCCCTTTTTGTTTTATATTTGTTTAATAAAAATCACAACTCACTTTCCATCATACCACGGACTCAACCTATTCATGGTGGTTACAGGTTCAATTGTGACAAGGATGCTGGAACCATCCCGGACTATCACACAAGCAGTTTGTGATCAAAAAGGAGTAAAGCCCTTCGTTGAAAGATATGTTATGCCTAGTACAATTAAAATGAATCCAAATAATAGACCACAATGCTGCTGCAGACAGCCAAGGCTTGAACAGAAGAACAAGCAGGAAGGAGGGTTGCTCATTGTTTACTGGGTGATGGTAGTTAAGAGACTTTTCATTCATGAAATCTTGATGAATGCAATAAGGTTGCCAGTTCTAAGGCAAGAGACGCTTAATCTTTGCATTTTCAGTTTACCCAGTCCTATAATAGCCAAACACAATGCAGTCAAAATACTTCTAGAAGATGTGTGGAATCCGCAGCAAAAAAAAAAAATGAAATTGAGGCAATTGAAACTCCACAAGTCTGTACTGCTGTGATGCAAGTCCCTGGTGAACAAATTCAAAATAAGCACAATAGAAAAGGACAGCAGCTTGCAGGTTTTCCTCAAGGTCGCACAGATAACCCTAAGATCTGTGTTAATTGGATTTTTTTACTGGTCATATGTATCTGGAAAAGCGAAAAGGCTGACAGATACAATAGTGGTCTTGAGATATATATTTGGTTGGACTGTACAAAGCCCAGTATCAGTGTCTAACAAGACAGATACTGCATGGCATGCACATCACTCTGGAGAAGAATGCTGAAATCTCAAAACAACTATATGCATTATGAGAAGAAATGAGATGCAGGCCCAGAAGAAACTGAAGCACTTCAAGGATTTTAACAAACTGTAAGGTATGCAAATGGATGGTACTAAGTGGGTTTACCATGGGCATGTGATGGTCTCCATGACATACAATATTAGAGTTGCCAAGACAAGACTTAAGAGCCTTCAATGCAAAAATTAATGCAACAGATAACAGCAGGTATAGTCATGTAATTTGGGACTAACTAGAATACAGCATTTGTCAGGAGATTCTAGATTCTAATGAGACAGGGGTGCAAGTGCCCACTCCAAAATATTACCTACCTCATCATGTGCAGTATTCAGAGAAGATAAGGTAAACGCAAATCTGAGAGATGTTTTTAATGCTTCCTCACATGAGGAACACTGCCCATCTTTAAATGACTGCTGATTGTACCCAGCCAGAATGATTTGATGAGATTCAGATTACACAAGATAATCTTTATAGCAGACATTACAAAAGTCTTCTTGCAGATTTCTGTGGCAGATAAAGACAGTGATACTGTCAGGTTTGTTTTGCTAAAGGGTCCTCAAACTAAAGACATGCAGGATAAGCTGCAAATCCAAAGAATTACTCAAGTAGTATTTGGAGTCTTCCAAAGGCATCTTAGCAAATATATTCTGTTCCATCCCAAATCTGTTAGGGCATGAGGGAGTTACTATATGTATATTACTAGTGACTGGGAGCCCAATTGAATCGGGCTACAAATTCTACGTTTGTGAAATCCATACTTTCTCTGCAAAGAATTATTTGTTTTTTTAAGTCCTTGAAATGATTTTGTTATCATGGCACTGATTTGTGCTTAAAATAGACCTTTTCGGCCGATGTAATGAAGAGCTTCCTGTTTAAACGGGGCTGTGAGATGTGAACTCAGCTCTTCGGCGCACCTTTTTTCCGGCAAACATATTTTCAAAACAAACCATATTTTACAACTCTAATCAGAGTCGGAGTAATAATTATGTTGGGGTGGTCATTTCAGATCTGAGATTGGCTAAAATTTAAGCAATGACCGTTGTTAATACCCAGCCTTCATTACTCAGTTTGCCAATAGATGTCAGAAGGACAGATGCCAAAATCGAACTGCCCAAAGATAGATTTTGACGTACCAAGCAAATGGCGATACATTTTAAATTACTTACGGTTCTGGAGCTGTCGAAGGGTTTAAGTCAGTCGACGATGTTAGTCCTGGAAAGTACGCCCCACCAAACCAACATTCCAAAAACCAACCGAACTTACTGTTATCTGCTCAAACCAACATTGACTTACTATACTCGACCGTCCAGCAGCGCCACTGAAGTATTCAAGCATTCTTAGCCAATCATGCAATACTGCGTCCGTGTTTGCCATGTTATGTTCTAACTACAGAGGCAGAGTCCCATTGCATGGTTTTAAATTGTATTGAGTCGCGGTATTGAAATGAACACCATACATACGGATAGTATCAAATTATACATAAGGATTTCATTGCAAGTTCAGGTGATGTGAAAGAGCAAAAGAGATTTATCAAAACCTGGTATGAACAAATATACTGTAAGTGGATAGCCAAGTCCTCAGACTTGAGTGAGAGATGGAAGGAAGGTATCATTGAAGATAATACGGACGCCCAATGGAGAATGCTAAAGGTATAGGGATTAATATGGTGACCAAAAAAGGATGATTTTTTTATGATGACCTTAAACAGTTAATGTACATTTTCCAAGTGAGGAGTATACAAAAAGAAGTGTGCTGAGCTGCTCTGCTTGTATATTTGATCTTATTGCCTTCCTCACACGCTTTACAGTTTAACCAGCAGTAGTGATGTTACCTGTTAAATTTACTAAAACACCACAGACATTACAAATAAGACTAATTTAACCTGAAATTCTGACTGTAACAGGTCAGTTTTTACCTCCCAGTTAATGAAACTGAAAGCAATGCAAAAAGACTACCGGGCACCTATCTTTAGTGCTTCTTTACATGTGAGTGTTTTGACTTAAATGTAACAAGATGATACTTGGGTAAATTAAATAGATTCAATTCACTTTCATTTCAACATTGATCTGGCACATGTATGAGTGCTATAAAAAAATAAACTGAATTGAATTGAATTGAACTGGCTGCACAAGCAAGACAAATGGCTCTAAGAGCTTTGTGATTATTATGGCAAATATTTTAGTGCTACAGCAGTTATGTTGAAGATAAAAACTTTTTGGTTTTACTGGTGTTTCTCTTAATAAGACAGCCTCATTTAAACACAAAATCATAAACTAACATCCAGTATATACAATGAACTGCGATGGATTGGCACCCTTTACAGGTATTGTTGCTGCCCTGCGACTCTGCACTTGGATTAGCATTTTAGGAAGGTGGATGGACAGATATACAAAACAAATATTATATATAGTTTCTTCAACCATGCAAGGGTTTAAGACAGACATGAACCACCTATCCATCCTTTTTCAAACCCACTTATGAGCAGGACCCCAGGAAAGCTAGAACCAATGGGCGCAAGGGAGAAATATACCCTACAAGGCACCTGTTACCCAGACACAAACCAGTTATGCCTAATATAGTGCGTTTATTTGTGTGTGTGTCTGTGTGTAGGGGATTCAAGTCTTTCCCAGAAACACTGAATGAAGGATATCCCAACCATGGACACAACACAAGCCCTTTGTTATCCACGCACACATACTGAAACAACTTAGAGCTGCCAACCTAGCCTGCACACCTTTTGGATGTAGTTAGCTCTGCCACCTAATTTTTTTTCAAGATTCCTAAACTTAAGTTTTACAGGCTCTCTGTGCCTACAGTTTGCATGTTAACTTTGGGGACTTTGTTAAATTTCTTCTTCCTTTTAAAAGATGCCATTTAACCTGACTGGCAAGTTTAAACTGATCCCTTATGAATGCATGCTCGTCACAAAGCTTACTTTCCATTCAAGGATGACCCATGTTGCTATCCCACACATTAAATTGTATTATAAAGAAAACCGACAAAACATTATCACCTTACATGAAGTTTGCATCAGCAGATCAAGTTTGTAACAGCTATGAGCTGAAACACATCTCATCACTTCCCTAAATGGTAAATTAGGAGAGAAGTGACAATGAAGCAAAGCACCCCTTGTAGCACCCCCAAGTACAACATAATTAACTAATCCTGAACTGCATTTTTCTCATTTTTAATGTGATTTTATGTCATAAATATTACATAATAACTTGAATGTACAAGATAACATATGTACAAGTTAATATGTCATACATACCAGACGGGAAGCCCAGATATTTTTTTTTACCTTACAGTTCAGGGCTTGCCTAGAATTTAATGTTGCCTGCCTGTAAAAACATTTCCTTACTGTGCTTTGACTTCAACTTCCACCTAATTTTTTCATTATATTCCTGCTTGCAAAGAAATTGACAAAGCATGCTCCTTCCACTTAATATATAATACTCCTCTGTACATAATAATCTATATTTCTAACGGCACACTACTTCACAAATAGGTGATTTAAGTTCAGGTGTGCACATGCCTAACTTGTCTCATAACTCTTTACACTGCCTTACTGACTTAAAACTGATTTCAGCTCAGTGGTGCAAGTTAACTGATCCTTACTGATTAATGTGCAGTTTGTAATGAGCACAGTGACAAAAAAGACCGAGAGCTAAACACACGCAGACTACAGCAGGCACTTGGCTCTACGTGTTTGAGATGTGCCTCTGTCTTCTATGATATCTTTCTGACATTTTGACCACTGCATTACTGTATGACATGGCAACAGCAAATACAGTTTAGATAAGAATTTTGATCTATGGGTATACTTTGTGTTAACACCACAGGTATATTCTGACATGGTATGTCTGCATTTCCTAGTGGACAGTAATTTTAACTTCCTTTAATTATTAATTTTGATGTGCATTTAGAAGGTGGATGCTGTGCTACCTTCTCTTAAGTTCTGCTGGAGTAGTGTTAGGCATGTTTGCTGATTCATGTGTTTTGAGTAATGACATCTCTTTGTTGTCAGCTCTCATAACAGCGGTCCTGTTGATGAGGTGTGACACTACGTTTACTTCAAGTGCATATTTTGAAATTACTATTGAATGATGCTGCCAATTCCTTCAACCTTTCATCAGACATTATTGTTCTGTGAATAACAGCTACAGCGTATCATTCACTTCATCCATTGATGTCTACAAATGCCAATGTATAATCTAATTTTACCGAAAGGTTTTTCGCTTGCAAAACATTGTTTGTTTTTGACACAGTGTGCTCTCCATACACACAAAACACACTTGCATGTTTAAAAGGCATCCTTTTTAGGAAATTTTTTGACTGTAGACAGTTCATTGTAATCAGAAGATTGTTCTCTGTCAGATCATGTTGACAAGAGCACCATTACTCTTTTCAGTTCAATCATTGATTAAGCATATGCAACTTTAGGTAATATATAATAATGTTTTACAATTTATTACAAGTATATATATTTATTTATATATATATATATATATATATATATATATATATATATATATATATATATATATATATATATTGTTTAAAAGGATTAAAGGAACACTTTTTAATCAGAGTATAGCATAAAGTCAATGAAACTTATGGGATATTAATCTGGTCAGTTAAGTAGCAGAGGGGTTGTTAATCAGTTTCAGCTGCTGTGGTGATAATGAAATTAACAACAGATGCACTAGAGGGCAACAATGAGATGACCCCAAAACAGGAATGGTTTAACAGGTGGAGGCCACTGACATTTTTCCCTCCTCATCTTTTCTGACTGTTTCTTCACTAGTTTTGCATTTGGCTACAGTCAGTGTCACTACTGGTAGCATGAGGCGATACCTGGACCCTACAGAGGTTGCACAGGTAGTCCAACTTCTCCAGGATGGCACATCAATACGTGTCATTGCCAGAAGGTTTGCTGTGTCTCCCTGCACAGTCTCAAGGGCATGGAGGAGATTCTAGGAGACAAGCAGTTACTCTAGGAGAGCTGGAGAGGGCCATAGAAGGTCCATAACCCATCAGCAGGACCAGTATCTGCTCCTTTGGGCAAGGAGGAACAGGATGAGCACTGCCAGAGCCCTACAAAATGACCTCCAGCAGGCCACTGGTGTGAATGTCTCTGACCAAACAACCAGAAAGACTTCATGAGGGTGACCCAAGGGCCCCATGTCCTCTAATGGGCCCTGAGCTCACTGCCCAGCAGCATGCAGCTCGATTGGCATTCGCCATAGAATACCAGAATTGGCAGATGCACCACTGGTGCCCTGTGCTTTTACAGATGAGAGCAGGTTCACCCTGAGCACGTGACAGAAGTGAAAGGGTCTGGAGAAGCCATGGAGAACATTATGCTGCCTGTAACATCATTCAGCATGAGCAGTTTGGTGGTGGGTTAATGATTGTCTGGGGAGGCATATCCATGGAGGGTCACACAGACCGCTACAGGCTTGACAAAGGCACCTTGGCTGCCATTAGGTATCAGGATGAAATCCTTGGACCCATTGTCAGACCCTATGCTGGTACAGTGGCTCCTGGTGCACGACAATTCCTGGCCTCATGTGGTGAGAGTATGCAGGCAGTTCCTGGAGGATGAAGGAATTGATACCATTGACTGGCCACCACACTTTCCTGACCTAAATCCAATAGAACACCTCTGGGACATTATGTTTTGGTCCATCCAATGCCACCAGGTTGCACCTCAGACTGTCCAGGAGCTCAGTGATGCCCTGGTCCAGATCTGGGAGGAGATCCCCACAACACCATCTGTCATCTCATTAGAAGCATGCACCGATGTTGTCAGGCATGTATACAAGAACACAGGGGCCATACAAAGTGCTGCGTACAATTTTGAGTTGCTGCAATTAAATTTTGGCAAAATGGACTAGCCTGCCACATAATTTTTTCACTCTGATTTTTGGGGCGTCTTTGAATTCAGGGCTCTGTAGGTTGATCATTTTCATTTCCATCAAACGATGTGGCATCCTTTCGTTCCTAACACATTACCCAGTCTATATCAGTATAGATATCCAGGAGGATTTCTTTTTCCCATTGAGATCTGATGTGTTTTCAAAGTGTTCCTTTAATTTTTTGAGCAGTATATATATATATATATATATATATATATATATATATATATATATATACACTCACCTAAAGGATTATTAGGAACACCATACTAATACGGTTTTTGACCCCCTTTTGCCTTCAGAACTGCCTTAATTCTTTGTGGCATTGATTCAACAAGGTGCTGAAAGCATTCTTTAGAAATGTTGGCCCATATTTATAGGATAGCATCTTGCAGTTGATGGAGATTTGTAGGATGCACATCCAGGGCACGAAGCTCCCGTTCCACCACATCCCAAAGATGCTCCATTGGGTTGAGATCTGGTGACTGTGGGGGCCATTTTAGTACAGTGAACTCATTGTCATGTTCAAGAAACCAATTTGAAATGATTCGAGCTTTATGACATGGTGCATTATCCTGCTGGAAGTAGCCATCAGAGGATGGGTACATTGTGGTCATGAAGGGATGGACATGGTCAGAAACAATGCTCAGGTAGCCCGTGGCATTTAAACGATGCCCAATTGGCACTAAGGGGCCTAAAGTGTGCCAAGAAAAAATCCCCCACACCATTACACCACCACCACCAGCCTGCACAGTGGTAACAAGGCATGATGGATCCATGTTCTCATTCTGTTTATGCCAAACTCTGACTCTACCATTTGACAACAGAAATCAAGACTCATCAGACCAGGCAACATTTTTCCAGTCTTCAACTGTCCAATTTTGGTGAGCTCGTGCAAATTGTAGCCTCTTTTTCCTATTTGTAGTGGAGATGAGTGGTACCCGATGGGGTCTTCTGCTGTTGTAGCCTATCCGCCTCAAGATTGTGCGTGTTGTGGCTTCACAAATGCGTTACTACATACCTCGGTTGTAACGAGTGGTTATTTCAGTCAAAGTTGCTCTTCTATCAGCTTGAATCAGTCGGCCCATTCTCCTCTGACCTCTAGAATCAACAAGGCATTTTCACCCACAGGACTGCCGCATACTGGATGTTTTTCCCTTTTCACACCATTCTTTGTAAACCCTAGAAATGGTTGTGCGTGAAAATCCCAGTAACTGAGCAGATTGTGAAATACTCAGACTGGCCCGTCTGGCACCAACAACCATGTCACGCTCAAAATTGCTTAAATCACTTTCTTTCCCATTCTGACATTCAGTTTGGAGTTCAGGAGATTGTCTTGACCAGGACCACACCCCTAAATGCATTGAAGCAACTGCCATGTGATTGGTTGATTAGATAATTGCATTAATGAGAAATTGAACAGGTGTTCCTAATAATCCTTTAGGTGAGTGTATATGACATCCTGATAGAATGAAATATTAAACACAAATGATTGAATGTAACTCAGGCACTAACTATATGTAACGTAAAGCTGTAAGTGCATGAGGTCTCTGCTTTGTCTTAAGAGAAGCTACCGATGTTATATTCCAAGGTTAGAATGTGGTAAGTAATGTGGCAGATGGCTGGGGCCGCTGCCCAGCCAGAATGCCTTTATTATGGAAGGATCGAGAAAGAAGCAATACCTCCCCCGGAACACGAGAGGGCAGCCCCCTGGATTGCATCAGGGCCAGTATCAGAGTCCTGGAATGCAGGATCCGGATCCATTTTGAGTACTTCCGGGTGCAACATAAAAGAGGCCGCCTCATTCCATTCAGGGAACCAGAGTTGGGAGATGGAGGACAGAGCTTGCGAGGAGAGAAGTGGTAGCAGAAGAAGAACAGAGATAAGAGAGCGTGAAAAGAAAAGAGACTGAGCCATTGTTGTGGGTGATTTGTGCACTGTGTTGTGTAAAGGCAGAACAAAGAATTAAAAGCATGTTGCTTTTGGACTTGTGCAACTCTGTGTGTGTCTGTGGTCGGGTTAATATTTCACAGTGAGTAACGGACACCCCTCCAGAAAGTGGAGATAAACTGATGGTAAACCCCTACACACCTCCTCAGCCCCTAACGGTGCTAAGATCAATAGGACAACCTGCTAAATACCCCTCTTAATGAAGCGATGTTCAGTATAATGGGAGATTCAACATGAGTCACAAATGACTGGTGACATTAGTTGATTGAGGAGTTGATAAAGTTCTCCATATTAAGAGACAAATGATGTGATGTATTAGATAAGGTGAAGTAACTAGAAAAAAGTATAAAAGCAGATAAATTGTTTAATTGATTGCTCACTCCATGGACTAAGACATTTGTGCATATAAAGAAATGTTCTACATTCTCATCTGGGCTACGTGACTGCCTTCTTCGAATCCACCATTGGAGCACTGATCGCTCTCTCCCTGCATTTTCCACGACAGACACTATCTTCATGAGGCGTTGGATTGGTTTAGAAATGTGACACTCAGTAAGTCGTCTAAATGTTCCCACTCACTTTTATGAAAAATTCACTCACGGTTGTCTCCAAATGTATATATTGCATATTGGGCTCTGAGAGACCTGGACATGCATAACTTAACTTAATATCCTCAAACCAAATTCATCCAATTTAAGGTCATGGGAGAACAAAGCACATTACAACAACACTGTGTGTAATATAGGAAAACAGACCTGGACAAGGTGCCAGGGCTCATTCACTTGCACATATTAACACAGGAGCCAACCAGCCTAGTCTAGGAGTCTTCAGAGATGCTCAAGGAAAGCTAGTGCACCTGAAACAAAGCCCATGCAGAAATATAAAAAAACAGGAAAACTCCACATAGGTAGTGGCTAGGTGTGAGATTCGGACTCAGGGTGCTGGATCTATGAAGTGATAGTGCTACCATGCCATACAACAAGTACTGCATTAAATCCAAAATGGCAATCTCATCTAAAAAGCACCAGATAACATTAAGTGTACATTAAGTGTAAAACAACACTTTGAAACTCAACATTGTACAAGCGTGTAGCATGTAGGGTCAGGGCATATAATACTACCTGTGCTGCCTGTCCAAGATCTCAGCATTAATGTTTGTAGTGTGCCATGCAATGCGCATGTCTCTGTTTTATGCTATTTCGTATAGGATTCATAAAAGCTTCTGATTCTTCATCTGTTGGAATGAGAGAGACATAACCAGACAGACACACAAACACTAATACTTTTATTAAAGTGGATACTGAGTGCAGGGCTCAACTTACACATGGTGCAGGCCCATATACAAAATGTGTACAACAATCTTGGGTAGCAGAAACCTAAAGAAAGTAAAGGAAAAGGCACCAGCTTCAGGCAGTGATCAAGATGAAAATGAAGGAAATGCTCCATCAAAAAATGATATTATTATATGTGTTACTTACCCCATGTAGTTTGTGGCAGTGACTAAGAAAAATTCTTAATCTCAAGTTTTCATGCAGAATGGTGATAACAGTGTTTCTCATATAATAAGGGTAGACGCTAACCACCTCTGGATAACAGCAAACAAAACCAAAAAGACCCACAATCCACATGTCAAGTCATCAAGTTGGAAATTCACAACATCCCAAACGCATAGGATTTTAATAAATAAGCCATCCCTATGAAATGCTGTTGTGAACAAAAATAGACACGAACGAGTATTTAAATTGTAGATCCGCGTCACTCATTGGTCTGGAGTCCAGCCTAGCAGCAGCCAATTCATATCCTAACATTGTGCTTCACATAAAATCAACAAAAAGCTAATATTGTGAGACCTAAAGATTAAAAATATTATCGGAAAGTACTTCAAAAAGGAGAAGGTCAATTTCCCAAATAATCTCAAGGTAGTCCAATTATAGATATTGTCACACAAACGTGCATAGGGTGCAGTCAATGGGCTTAACTGAATGTTGTATGCCGACACAAGGGTTAACTGGGTGCACTAATACTCTTTTTCTCCTTCCCCACAGATACCCAGAAAGTAAGCCGCTATAACTCCACATCCGGTTCCTCCACAAATTCCACTTTTAGATATAAGCCCAACCCTTCTCTGACATCACTTCCGGCAAGCTTAAATAGACATGCCGGTTCCTCCCTCCTACCTGTAAAATCCCAACTACTTTAGTTCTCAGGCAGTCCCATATTGGACACAGTCTTGATTGACTATGTTTTTTTGCAAACCATTTATTTTTATTTCAAGTATACAGGATGGATCCCCCAAACCTTTTCACATCTCTCTTTTCTTTTTGTTACAATATGAATTTAAGTGTAGTGATAGGAGGCAGGTCTACAATTTAAATATTAGCTCATGTCCATTTTTGTTCATGAGAACGTTTTCTGGAAGTTTTTTATTTAGCAATATGTTAATAAAAATATATGTTTGGGACTGGATTTTGCAACATACGTAATATGAGATTTCTATTTCCACACCAACTAAGCATGTGTAACTAGTACATGAAAATTCTTGTGTCTGTTTTCAAAGTGTTGTACAAAAACGCAAAGCACAATCTTGCAATGTTACGATAGAATACACCATGCACCCAGATTGTGCTTATTCATGGGTGCAATAGATTTTCACATTGAAATAATCCATATTGTATAATGCACAGACCTACGATCTACAAATAAAAGGGAGCTGAAAGGAGTAAAGTCTACCAATATAAGATAAAGTTGAATGCCTTTTGAACACAGAGACACTGCATCTTTGGGAAGTATCAGTAGCTGGATGGCAAATAAACAAGATATTGATACGGTGTATGTGTTTGTCTGGAATGGGAGAAGTACTCAAAAGCAGTGTAAATATGGGGGTCCAAAATGAAAGAAATGTTTTACCAAAAATCAAAGAAAGCAGCATGGAAAACACAAAGACAAAGCAATGCAAGAATATGATGAGACATTAAACCAAAACTGATTGGGGAGTCGTACTCATGCGCTGGCATCATCCTTGTAAACGAAACAGAAGTGGCTGAGAGCTTTTGTATTCTGTGGTGTAAGAGTTCATTTAAAAAATACATTCATTTTTGATTTGGATAGTAATACAAGTAACAACCTGGTTAAGTTTGCAGATTAAATCAAGCAAGATGGATTGGCAGATCATTGAGATTCCATCGAATCATTACAGAAGGACAGTAGACAGACTTGAGAAGATTTGTGGCTGATGAAATTTAATGTCAGTAAATATAACGTACTGCAAGTAGAAAGTAAAATATTAGGTCTGAATTCACAATGGGAGCTCTGAAAATCGAAAAGTACACCATATGAGAAGGGGTTAGGAGTCATAGTGTACTTGACACTAGCAACTGCCAGACAGTGTTCAAAAGCCATTAAAAGAAATTGCAGTGCAAGCTAAGTAAACAGGTGCTGCCAGTACGGCACATTAATCGGCTCAATCTCACACCACAAGCTGTCTTGTAACTGGCACTGTATCATTTTTAGTATTTTTTTCTTTGTGGTTATTAGTTATATAGGTTTAACAAGTCAATATATTTTTTGCAATGTCACAGTCCATCGTAGACTTGACAATTATTGTCAAATACAGAAGGAAAATTCACTATTAAAACAAATATTGAAAGTGACCAGGAATATTTCTGGTGAATAATTTATTTTTTATCAGTACATACGGTAGAAGGGGGCAAGAGCCAGAAGCAGCATCTAAATATTACTTAAATGCTGATTTTGCCAATCATCTCCCTGTATTAATGGCTTTGGCTTAATTTTCTTTTTCTATTTTTTTCACAGGATCCCCTGGTTTGCAGTTAAAGTACATGGTCAACCCCAGCTTCCTGAAGCCAGGAGAAAAACGCTGTTTCATAGATTACATTGCCTTTCACCCACTACAGATAGATGTGTGGGATGCTGATTCCCTGCTTTTGATAGGCTCTACATCTGTCACACTTAAGGTAACCGATTTTTTTTTTAATGCAAAAATGAATTTAATCAGAAAGACCATTCATTTGTAATAAGTACTTATATATATTTACATTCATAAATAGATAATCATATAGCATTGTTAGAATGTGGGAAATATCTGCCATTGGACTTGTCACTGATGACAAGAAATAAATTGTGATTTTTTTTTTAAATGTAACAAGAGATTTATGAATAAGATTTAAGATGTGAAATTATAGTTTTTGTATTGCTGTAGTAAGAAATTGTTCAACATTGGAGGCCACTTGTATCCATATTTAATTTTGTTAAAGAAAGAGTAACAATATCAACTTAGAAGGCATCAGAGAAAATTCTGTTGTATTAAGATACATTAATTATATTCAGTATCAGCATTAAGCGAACTTTTGATAAATTATTTGGAATTGAGTGTAAGAGATAGATAGCAGGATTTATGTTAGAACTCCATTATAGAAATGTCCATTCTTACTGCAATGTAATCCCCAAGAAGTGAAATGTGCTATATCCGAAAGCTGACTATTGCTTCTTTGTAATCTAGTATAGTAAATGTGCTGTTACTAATGTTAAGTGACATCAGTTCAGAAAGTTCAGTTTTCTATTTGTCAGGTTAACAACTCTTTAAAATAACACATAAGAGTGTTAATAATTTCATGTGTTCATTTGGAGTAGTAATTAAGTTGCATATGCAGAAGTATTTTCAGAATGTCCTGATGTCTCAGGTTCTTAACTGAGAATTTATTTACAGGAGTTTGGAATCATGTAAAAAAAATTCAGAAATGGTTCCATTTTGATTTCACAAAATATGAAATCACCAATATTAAAATAGACCTTAGGAATTTGTTTTTGATACAATAAATTCAACCTAATTAATTAGGAATTTCCCCTTGGGATTATTAATCTATCTATCTATCTATCTATCTATCTATCTATCTATCTATCTATCTATCTATCTATCTATCTATCTATCTATCTATCTATCTATCTATCTATCTATCTATCTATCTATCTATCCATCCAATCTAATTTTAACCCAGTGCTTTGTTGGATTGTCCTGGAGCAGCTGTTTCTGGCCACTTAGTGGTTACAGTGGGAGCTGGAAGGGGCTGTAGGTGCTGAAGCCAAGTCACAAATAGCAAAATTATCCAAATGAATTAAGCTAGTTCATATTTTCTTCTACCCTAATGTGGTCCTTTCTGTAAAGCTTCAATTTCGTAGATTATTCTAAGTTTATGAAACTTTCCAATGGTTGAAGCTAGGCTAAACATACTGCAAAACATACATACTTCATGCAAATTCTGAAAAACTGTAATGAAATAGTGATGACAAAGACTTCCATATACATGTAATTGGAAATCTATTACACCCACAAAAGCTGTTATGGATGTAGCAGTCAGTCATAAGGCACCCAGTTTGAAAGCCTGAAAAGCTGACTTTTGGCAACTTTCTGGGCCAGCTTCCTCCAAGTCTTTCTGTCCTTTAGCTAATGCCGTCTCATGCCTGTGTCAGTTTTGATGGAACAGACCTACTGAGAATGTTCTTTGTTGTCCTGGTCTCTAAACATTAGAATGCATCACATGTCCAAAATTAGTCAGTCTTAGCTTGGTGCTCCTTCTTTCCAGAGTGATGTCTGTCTTGATGTGACTTAGAACTCCTCTATTTTTAACCTTTGCTGTCCACAGTATGCAAAGCACCTTAATGGAGCACCATATTTGAGAAATATTTTTCTTTTGCCTAGTTTTCAAATGTCCATTTTTCACAGCCATTCATAGCAACAGGGAGCACAATGACGCAGACAAGCCTGCATTTAGATTGGATTCTAACATCTTTGGCTTTCCCGATCTTGTTCTTGCTCATTGTTGCACTTTAGCACAGTTGTTTGACCTTGGGGCCTGATTTGCCATGTCTGTAAAATTTTGGATCCCAGGAAAATCAATTGTTGAATGCATTTAATTTCTTTATTGTTGATCTTTTTTTTTTTACTGCCCCATCATGAGTTTGATCTTTTTGATGTTCGTACCCAATGTCATGCTCTAATTTCTGACTTGTTTGATCAGCAGTTCAAGGTCTTTCATTTCCCATTAGCAAGGTGTTGTAATCCACATATTACAGGTTGCAAAGCATCACTTTCTGACTAATAAGAGGACTGGTTTTCTCATAATAGTTTTATAGTTGAAAAGAAAATGAAGCCCTGCTTCACCCTGTTCCTGATGCTGGACCATTCTGTCTCCCTGTGCTGTATTCTTTCAGGTGTTTTCATATAATAACCTGATTAGTTCAATCAAATGTGCCAGGACACCTAGCTCTTCCAGAACCTTCCACGGCCTATTTTGCTTGTCATAGTCAAACGCTTTTGTTTAATCCATAAATCATATTCTTCCGTGTACTACTTCTTGAAATAAAAATATTGACTAAAGTATAGCATTTCAGTATTATCTTCAGCTTCACATTTCAGCAGCTCACCCAGAAGACTTTCATGCACTGTGCCTCTTTCATACCTCTTTTTGGCACTATAATAGCTAGTAATCAACCCTCAGGACTTTTGCATTAAAACTCTACTTTCATCTAAAAAAACATTTTAAATGGATCTGAACTTGAAAATATGAGCACACCAGAAAAACAGGAAAATGTGTATGCCACAAAAAAAAAAGATTTATAAAACCTGGTATTCGAGACTTCGACGCCTGCATTAAAGACTCTCTGACTGTGCTCTGCAACAAAAAGTGCAAGATTTTGCACTGCATTATAGCACCTCTCCTCTGCATTCTGAGGATCCGGGAAAGGCGTAAGCACTATCCCCTGGCACATGTGACGATGCAATTCCTGTTATAATGAATTGTGCAGGCCATATTAAAGACCAAGGGTTGAGCCAGTTACCTTACCAACAATCCATTCGCAGCCGAATTCTGTGAAAGCTACTTTGCCTCAATATAAATAAATCACGAGTTGACATAGGCCACTAAGATGCAACGTTTATCAGCCATATCATGGCATTACAGATGACTTGTGCATTAATATAATGACACTGCAGGTGGCCTTATTGCAATATGAAAGAATTAAAGTGCTCTGATTACATTAGGAGAACTGGCAAAAATCTGTTGTGTTTTATGTACGCCCACACTAACTGAAAACTGAATGTAGTGCTACACCAGTCATTTAATGGCTTCCAGCACATTGGGCTTAATGGAGTGAAGCTTAGCTGACATATGTCTGACCTGTCAGCCAGATCCCTGAGGAGTGACAACAGGTAGTCAATATAAACTGATGAAAAACCCAGTGCAAATACGCAGCATTGGCCCATCTTAAAGGTGAACTAAAATAATGTCTGTACTTTATATTCATTATTTTTCAGGTGTAATATATTTGGCACATCAGCACATATTATAACAACAGCCTGGTGATATGTATTATGTATGTGATTTGTCAATTAGCAGGTTTGGCTGCATTTACGTACTTTATCAAGGGAGTTGTCATTTCCCTATTTCTATGAAATGTTGCATATGGGTAGGTCAGATATGCGCAAGCTCCCCCATAAAGTTTTCTTTTATAAATCCTAATGTTGACATAGAAAGTTGCATACATATATTTCAAGCCTGCTTTTGTGCCTGCACAAGCTTTAAAAATGAAGCACATGGGCACCAATAGTGCTATGCAAGAACTGATTACAGACGCTTAAATAGTCATCCACACCTAGCTTATTTACCTTTATTAATACTTTTCAAGCACCTTGTCAGATACATTCTTCAAGTTTTTATATGTACAAATATATTTTTGTACAAATTATATATATATATATAATATATATATATATTTTATGTAAAAATTTTATAGTCCAAATATCAAACAAACATGCGCTTTTATTCAAAGAGTATAACCAAAGAAATAAATCATTCAATTTACATGTTGCTGTCAATGAGTTAAAAACCCAGACTCAAATGTCAAGCAACAGAAAGTTTATATGTCTTCATGGATGGTGCAGAAGTAAGAACTGCTGCATTATAATCAAAAGGTTGTGGGTTCGAGTCCGGGTACTCCTTTGAGTAGTGAGCTTCTATTATTATTACTGTAACATAATAAAAACACATTTAATTTGAGTCTGCAACACCTGGTGTAAATATTGGCTTCTTGTAAAAGTTAGCCCTTTTTTTTATTATTATTCAGTTTTATTCTGTCAGTGATGTTCACGTGGTACAACAAACTTGCCCCTCCCTCTCTGAGTTGATGGCGTCTACCTCCATTCTTTTCACAAGAGTAGCAATGACCACAGTTGGTCTTATGGTTGATGCCTTCTCAGAACTATTTTTTGTAAAGAAGAAGCCTGTCTGCATTTTCAGTACCATGCACCATAACGAGGAGTACGGGCAAGATCGAAAAAAAAAAAAAAGTTCAAATGACAACTTACAGTGGTGTGAAAAACTATTTGCCCCCTTCCTGATTTCTTATTCTTTTGCATGTTTGTCACACAAAATGTTTCTGATCATCAAACACATTTAACCATTAGTCAAATATAACACAAGTAAACACAAAATGCAGTTTTTAAATGATGGTTTTTATTATTTAGGGAGAAAAAAAAATCCAAACCTACCCCTAACGCTGTGTGAAAAAGTAATTGCCCCCTGAACCTAATAACTGGTTGGGCCACCCTTAGCAGCAATAACTGCAATCAAGCGTTTGCGATAACTTGCAATTAGTCTTTTACAGCGCTCTGGAGGAATTTTGGCCCACTCATCTTTGCAGAATTGTTGTAATTTAGCTTTATTTGAGGGTTTTCAAGCATAAACCGCCTTTTTAAGGTCATGCCATAGCATCTCAATTGGATTCAGGTCAGGACTTTGACTAGGCCACTCCAAAGTTTTCATTTTGTTTTTCTTCAGCCATTCAGAGGTGGATTTGCTGGTGTGTTTTGGGTCATTGTCCTGTTGCAGCACCCAAGATCGCTTCAGCTTGAGTTGACGAACAGATGGCCGGACATTCTCCTTCAGGATTTTTTGGTAGACAGTAGAATTCATGATTCCATCTATCAAAACAAGCCTTCCAGGTCCTGAAGCAGCAAAACAACCCCAGACCATCACACTACCACCACCATATTTTACTGTTGGTATGATGTTCTTTTTCTGAAATGCTGTGTTCCTTTTACGCCAGATGTAACGGGACATTTGCCTTCCAAAAAGTTCAACTTTTGTCTCATCAGTCCACAAGGTATTTTCCCCAAAAGTCTTGGCAATCATTAAATTGTTTCTTAGCAAAATTGAGATGAGCCCTAATGTTCTTTTTGCTTAACAGTGGTTTGCATCTTGGAAATCTGCCATGCTGGCCGTTTTTGCCCAGTCTCTCTCTTATGGTGGAGTCGTGAACACTGACCTTAATTGAGGCAAGTAAGGCCTGCAGTTCTTTAGACGTTGTCCTGGGGTCTTTTGTGACCTCTCGGATGAGACGTCTCTGCGCACTTGGGGTAATTTTGGTCGGCCGCTGGCCACTCCTGGGAAGGTTCACCACTGTTCCATGTTTTTGCCATTTGTGGATAATGGCTCTCACTGTGGTTCGCTGGAGTCCCAAAGCTTTAGAAATGGCTTTATAACCTTTACCAGACTGATAGATCTCAGTTACTTCTGTTCTCATTTGTTCCTGAATTTCTTTAGATCTTGGCATGATGTCTAGCTTTTGAGGTGCTTTTGGTCTACTTCTCTGTGTCAGGCAGCTCCTATTTAAGTGATTTCTTGATTGAAACAGGTGTGGCAGTAATCAGGCCTGGGGTGGCTACGGAAATTGAACTCAGGTGTGATACACCACAGTTAGGTTATTTTTTAACAAGGGGGCAATTACTTTTTCACACAGGGCCATGTAGGTTTGGATTTTTTTTCTCCCTAAATAATAAAAACCATCATTTAAAAACTGCATTTTGTGTTTACTTGTGTTATATTTGACCAATGGTTAAATGTGTTTGATGATCAGAAACATTTTGTGTGACAAACATGCAAAAGAATAAGAAATCAGGAAGGGGGCAAATAGTTTTTCACACCACCGTATGTTCAAATAGCATTGCATTTTCAAGTAGTGACGTTTTCATGCATGAATGTGTATGTGCACACGCGAGAGAGGCAGAGACAGATTCGATCCATTCAAGTGGTTGCTGGAATATAAAAATAAACACCTTTGCAAAGGTATAAAAAGACAAATCAAATGTATGTTTTTATTGCGTTGGTGGGAGATGGGATAGCAGGCTGCCTGCTGCTGGTGCTGTTCCACACATTTGCAAAACAAAAGACGCAGATAAAGAGGTGCGAAGGAATTTAAAGTGGCCCAGGATTACAACTTTTTTTGTAGGCTTCAGGGATAGTGTTAAAGTACTTCTGCTTTTGCATCACAACAATGGTCATGTCTGCTGCTTCTATCCTAAATGTAAAACTAAACTGAATTTCCATTTATATATACATCCATTTTCTGTACCCACTTGTTCCATTATTGAATTGTGAGGAACTGAGTCTATCCTGACAACAAAAGGTACAAAGTAAGAACCAGTCCTACAAGGGATCATGCACAAAGCCTCAATAATAATATGCCAATCTGGAGTCATTAGTCAGTGTGGTATTCATTATCATCAGAATACGAGGGAAAAAAAAACAGCCAAGAGAAAACCCAGCTGTCATGGGGACTTTGGGGACTTTCAAACATAGTAATTGGAATGACACTGAATCCTTCAATGTTTGAGACACTTTCACTGTAACTAACGATGCGTTACAACATACGTTTACTTCCAAATATTCAAGAATGTTTAAAGTTTATTGTTCATTTTTAAAAGATGTTGAATAAATGATAGTATACTTTCAAGTAACATTGTAAATCCATTGGTGTAGACTCTTCGGGGACCCAAAGTGCACTTCAAGTAGTGCTTTATAAATGATTTTCAGGCTAGTGCATATTAGGACACACAGAATAAATAAGAATAAAAATCTGCAAATGCAGAATCAAATCATAGTCCCCTTAAAAGGTGTTGACTTTTTTTAGAGATATTGTAATTATTACATCCAGAAAGAGTTGTTACAAAATAATTGTTTCTGTTAAAAGATTTTTATATGTGTCTGAAGTCATAATTGGCCAAAAAAGTAATCATAAACAGATTTTAGGATTTGATTAAGTATATAGTAGCCTTGTAGCACCTCTGATAGAAAAATAAATGAATATAAACATCCCATTTAAACCTTCATAAAAAGAACTGGTTAAAATACTGTAATTGGTAGCAATGGTTAAAAGTCACCATAAATAAAATTCTGAATATCTGCCCTCCACCATGGGGACTACTGATTTAGGTCATATTTCAGTATTGTTTTATTTTCACTTCTTCTTTTTCTGGGGGTCACCATTTCTGTAGTTATTTGGAGGTTGGCTCCAGGCACTTCACAGATAGTCAAGATATAAAACAACACATGATTGAATGAATTAAAAAGATAAAAGTGTTTGCTGAATTTGTCATTGGTTCACTCATGTCGTATCCCTAGATCACCATCACCAAAATTATCTACCCTTTTCCCCTTATCCTTTATGAGATCTGAGGTTTACTTTGAATGTGCTTTATAAGATTTCATCTTTATTATTAAGCTTAAAGGGTAGACTTTGTAAACAGAGGAAGAATGTATATCATAAAGGTATTGAAACTCCTTGTTCTGTTATTCACACATGGTGGTCTAGTATGAATTTTATAAGGTCATTTGTTTTCTTTTTTTCAGAATTCTTTGTGTACTTTTAGCTGTGTCACATAGGATTAATATTTAAAAGTCTTTTCTAGAATTTATTTTAGAAACACTTGTTACTATTATAAATATTCAATAATTTGATAGCTGTTGATTTATCATTGAGAGGCTGCTGCACAATTTTAATGTATAAAGATAAATTTCTTTGCCTTAAATCCGTATACATACATTATATGGTGATTATGTTATGGTACTTATTAAGGTTTATGTCTAAGCCCCAAATAATTTCTTATGGCAATTGTTTGGATTTTTAAGAATATGTGATTTTCCTCTAAAATCCTTTCAAAAATTTATAAAAACTTCAGCTTCCATCTAAGCAGAATCTTTCACTTGCCCACCTGTAGCCCACCTACATTGAAAGATGTGCCTTAATATTTAGTTACGTCCTATATGTAAAAAATGTAAATAGCAGAAGATATACTAAACTAATGTCTGATGAACATTAATGCTGGCATTAAATCTGCAAAGACTATTACTAATACCACAGGTGGAGAAGGGTTACATTATGAGGCATATAAGAGCTAAGTTGAGGCTAAATGTGTTTTAAATTGAAATTGAGGCTAATTAAAGATTACTAAGATTCATTTTTATATGAATTAGAAAAGCAAAAACACTTTGGGGGGTGGTAACACTGACACACACGCAACTCTAATAATCAGCTCACTTGTTTCAAATGTTGAACTTTCCGTTAATGCAGAAAATATAAAATATTTATAGTGTTTTTTTCTAACGTCTATCTAATAAGAAACTTGTCTTTTCCATTTAGCACTTACTGCGACAAGGGAGACCAGCAGTGCAAGTGACCCATGAGTTAGACATTGTCTCAACTGACTATGTTCAGGACCTAACAGCCTTCAGAAATGATAGCCTACACCAGGCATCTGTCCAGCCCTACAGTGTGTCTATCATTGTCAAGGGGAGACTGAATCTTCGCTTGGGGAATGTTGGTAAGAAAGTGATATTAAGTAGAATAAAGAATTAAAATATTTCTGCACTATTTTTGAAAACTATAACACTGTTATTTTGACTTCAGGATAGTTTGAGTTGCCACATTCATAAATTAAGTGTGATAGAAAGTCTTTCAAGACTCTTCATCTGTACAATCTACGAACCTGTTAATTCCAGGACTCCAAAATTGCCAAATGACCCGATGACAGAACTGTCATATACTATAAGCTGTCTGGTGATAATGCATGTAGGTTTGTTTCAAATGCACTGTCTTCAGGCTAATTAGGAAATGGGTTTTATTTCTGTCATTAATATTATTAATTTTTGCAGTAGATAGGTCACAGTGACGTTTGAATTAGAAAATCTGGCAAGTTTTTTTTTTTCTTGCTCCCAAGCTGCTGTAATGTTGAGTCTGCTCAGCAAAATAAATCCCTCTAACCCTCTCCTACTTCAAGGTCATTATTAAAAATCTCCTGTCTGACAACATACAAAAATACTGGATTTTGCATATTACCGTGATTCAGAATGTTGTACTGTTGGAAAGGACTGACACCCAATCTGTGGTTCATGAGTCCAGTGTTGCTGCAACCCTAAGTCGATTAGATAGATAGATAGATAGATAGATAGATAGATAGATACTTTATTAATCCCAAGGGATTAAGCAGTGTACTAAGGATAAATGGAGTCACAAAAAGGTGTGAGGATAGCCACCCTGTATACTTGAAAACTGTCAGAAAAAAAATAAACATGACTTTACAAACTGGAGTCTAAAACAGAACTGACTAACAGGTTGAAGAGCTATTCTGTAAATATAGGTGAACGGAAGAAGAGGTTGGAGTCAGGGAGGCCTTGACAGGAACTGATGTGGCAGAAAAAGGGGTTCCTGATACCGGATATGATGTCATCAGAGGGTGCTGGAAGTGACGTCAGCAGGGCCAGACTGGTGGTAATGTCATTGAGAGGCAGGTTCTTCGGCTAGTCTGCAGAGGAACAAAAGGTGGAAGGGTCACGTGATGGTACCAACCCGTGGTCCAACTGAGAAATAGCACTATTTGAACATGTAAACCGTCTCCTATACACACGTGAGTGACAGCAGCTTTGATAATGAATGGATGAATAGATGTTTTGCAGAGCTTATGTAAAAAGAATTGAATATACCACTGCCTCATACTCAAATTAACCTTTCACATTGTGACAACAATGAATATTAACTTTTTGGCATCCTTTGGAATGTATGTCATATATTGAATATTTTATATACCTTGGAAATAAAAAATGCATGAGAACTATGGTATAATTAGCTCTTATCTATCCATTATACCTTCAGCCCTTCAAAATGTTGCTGCTCTTTCTTATGAATCATGCAGTTAAATACAACTATATTTATACCACACCAGAGAGACATGTAAAATGAGAAAACTACCCTCAAATGAAATGAAATTCTTTAAACTCCAGCTGCTTTGTATCTGCATATATATGCAACAGTGTTCTATTTCCATACTTAATGATATTACACACTGAGCTTGGTTCTCACAAACACATATACATTATGTTATTGCAGCATCTATAGGTGAAAACCAGCACATATCTCTGTTTCATGTTTTAGTAACGTACTGACAACAACACCATATGATATTTAGGTTATAGTTACATGCACCAGTAGTTCTAGGAATTCATTGAATATTCAAATTATTTTAAAGTAATTTATTTTTAAATAGGCTTATAAAAATGTTAAGTGAGGTGTCCTCCTTGCACACACCTTGTGTTTGTCAGTAGGATATTCTACTGGTGTATACTAAAGGCCATATATTTTATATGCATTGTTTTTGACCAGCTTCTCTGGTTTCTTCTCATTTTCCAAACATACTGTATGCCTTTAACTGGTACCTCAGACATGTGAGTGAGTCAGTCTGTGTATGTGTGTGAGTATGCCCTGTAAATGACTATTACCTCAGCCAGAATTGGTGACATCCTTCACATATAGGCTGTAGCCAAGTCTTGGGCTTAGGCTAAGATGATGAACTTGAAAGTGAAGCAGAGAATGGACCACCTATATGAGTGGGCAAAGGAACAAATCAGGTGGGAAATTCATCCAAAATGCTCACTAAATGCATTGTCTGCGAACACCAATCTGTAAGCTGCTTTTTTTGCTGCCTCCTGTCCTGCCCTTTCAGACAGTTTTGCACATCTAAAATAATTATTTCTTTTGTGGTTGGTAGAATCATGGTGTGCCTTGGAATTTTGGTTTACAAAAACCTACCACCACAGAAAGATGTTTGGAAAACACTGCTGTACCTACACCTTTGCTCTGGGCACACTAATAAAGATCTCTGTAGCTGCTATCTCGCTTAACACTAGAATCCAAAAAGCTTATGAAAATATTCATAATGCTACGCCACCTTAAATTCCTTTGCATCTCTCCATCAGTGTCTTTCTTTTGCAAATATGTCAGTCAGCACTGGCAGCAAGCAGCCTGCTAGCCTATCCCCGACCGAGGCAGATAAGGTCAAGTTGTCCGCATGAGCTGAAGTCTGTTTATCTGAGATTAAGGTGTCTGGAATTGTATAGGGTAGATAATATATCATTATTCAGAATACATACATTTCATATTCCGTGTCTACAATGATCTGTGTAAATGTAGAATGGCAGGAAATGCGAGGCAAGAAATGTTGAACATATTACTAGAACAGAAACTTTTTTTCATGTTATAGTAATAATTAACAAAATGTTGACATGAAGTGTATAATGTGTGAAGGCTGAAGTCCAAATATCAAGTAAACACTTTCACAAAAGGTGTACCAAAACAAGTGTGCTTTAATTCATGAATATAACCAATGAAAAAGAAATTGTTCAATTTACATGTTACTGGCAATGTGTAAAAACTGAAGCCCAACTGTCAATCAATACACAGTAGACACCTCTGCTTGGCTGGTGCAGAGGTAAGAACTGCTGCATCATAATCAAGAGGTTGTGGGTTCGATCCCAGGTCCTCCTTGCATTTACCATCTTGAGTAGTGAGCTGCTATTAATGTTACTATTATATGATAAAAGCATACATTTGATTTGAGTTTGTAACAGCTGGTGTAAATTTATGCTACTTCTAAAAGTTAGCGCTAAAGGGATAAAAGCAGACACACAAGTGCACCTCAGTCATTTCTTCTTGGTGTCTTGTTT
Source organism: Polypterus senegalus (assembly GCF_016835505.1). Classification (NCBI taxonomy): domain Eukaryota; kingdom Metazoa; phylum Chordata; class Cladistia; order Polypteriformes; family Polypteridae; genus Polypterus; species Polypterus senegalus. The sequence goes on from NC_053159.1 coordinate 49,719,127, forward strand.
AGCAAACAGACACCATGGTGTCTATGGTGGATGTTGCTTTTCTTCGCACACAGACATTCACATCAACATTGTAATTTGAACAATATTTTTATTCAAGTATCCAAGAATAAAACTGAGTAAAAAAATATCATTCAAATGAGATGGTGATATGAATGTCTGTGTGCGTGGAAAAGTAACATCTTTTACAAATACCATAAATTTACACAAGATACTACAGACTCACATCAAGTGTATGTTTTTGCTATATGATAGTAACAATAATAGCAGCTCACTACTCAAAGCATTAAATGCAGAGATGGTGAGCGATTTGAACCTATTACCACACCACTGCAAAACGGTAGCTTATCCACGATCTGTAGTGGACCAGTGTTACCACTGTAAAAACTGGTTGAAAATTAAAATTACAAACACACATTATGCAAATGTCTTTTATTTTGTACTGACTGATAGTTGGACTTCAGCAATATGTCAATTTAAAAGCATACTTGTTTTGTTACACCTTTTGTGAAAGTGTTTGTTGGATATTTGGGCTTCACACATTCTACGCTTCATGTCAGAATTATGTTGTTATTACTATAACATATGAAAACATTTTCAGTTTTAGACATTTAGCTGAAGTTTTTATTAAGCCGATAAGGAGCTATGAGCATCTTGGCGTATGTCTGGAAAATTTGAGGATGTCGAGGACAACGAAAAAATCATAAGCTTCAGGAATTCTAGTGTTAAAAACAGACACCATGAATTACTGGAATGGTTATGTTGTGTTCTTTGCATAAATTAGCAAAGATGCTGCAGACTGGAATAATGAGTAGGTATAATTATTACACTAATATTTTGCAGTATTAGGGCAGTCAGCACTGTAAGCTACCTGGTAGACTGGTGAGTTAAATATGAAGGTACTAGAGACTTACTTTGATTTTAGTGGCACTCAAAGAGAACTTATTTAGCACTTAAGTGATATGACTTTGATTCAGTCTTCTTACAGAAACATCTCTTTGTTCTATTAAAAAACGTTTTCTGTCGTTTCCATGATATCCAGCCTTGACCACTCCTCTCCACACCGCTCACCCAGTCATTACACCTACAGCGCACATCATCTGTCCGTACCACCCTGTGACACTCTCAGTGCTAACTCACCCTCCAACGCAGTCGGTTATAATGGCAAGGCAGAAAAGCAAATGGTCTATTCAAGAACGTTGAATTTTAGATCGCAATAGAGAAAAGCATCAAGAACTGATAAAGAACATCAAGAAAAAGAAAAGGAACAAAAAAGAGCTGCATATAATAAGAATCAAGAACAAAGAGAATCGTCCAATAAACATTAAAAAGAAAAAATATTCAGAACAATATGCAAATCGAAATGCAAAAAGCAACGTTTATAGAATGTAAGTTAGAGGATAAAGTGAGTCGTAATATTGTATTTTAACAAGGCATTAATGTAATTTAATTTTTTAAATTTACTTTTTATTATGTTTTATTACTTTTTACTCTTCTGCTTTTACTTTTTCTGCATTTTATCATTCATTTGTATGACAGTTTTACTAAAATACTCAAATAGCTGATTTTCTATGTATAATAACTAAGCCCCAAACTGTCTTCCTCCCACACCCCGCATACTCTTCTATATGCCATCTCTTTAAATACAATCACTTTCTTTAATGGAGGAACGCCCCACTGCCCTACGAGCGGGGATTGGCAATTGAAGCAAGCAGGGGGCAAAGCCCCCTTTGAAATAAAAAAAAATACTTTTCCAACCTTCTCTATTGTACCAGGACTCCTCACCCCTTTTCCTTAGCGCTATCTAACCAGAGCGACAAATATCATTAAGGATCCTTCACACCCTGGTTACCACCTGTGTGAACTGTTGCCCTCTGGTTGGCATCATAGATCTTTGAAAGCATAGACAGACAGATTCAGAAACCGTTTCTATCATATGACCATAAATACATTGAGCAAAAATAAGCTAATTAAAGCGGGTTAAACCATTTTTGTTCAGTGCTGGGAAATAGACTCATACATACTGATGCTGCCCTCGTGCATTTACTCCCTAGTGAAATGGTATTGTTATTTATTGTATTGCTTCTGGTTTCATTTTTTTTATTTTTCAAACAATATACTTCTATCCATAAACTGGGCTAAATGTGCAATATCTTGTAATGCAGTGACATTTTTTTATATTTTATTATTTTTATGTTGTCGTTCTTGTGTGTGTGTTTTTTTTTCTTTTTCTTCTCACAAAAGTAGTGTTGTTTGCTTTTTTGTACCCAGCTGAAGTGGTACTTATAATTTCATTGTAATTTTTTTTTTTACAATGACAATAAAGGCTTTCTGTTCTATTCTAACCCTATCAGAAGACAAGTTTCTGAGGGTCACCAACTTATGTGATAGGCACCTTACAGCACCACAACTTCAAGGAGAGCTTAACAGTGGTCGAAAAAAGCAGGTGTCATTTTCTCCTGTGAAGAGGGCACTTTGTGCTGCAGGTTTGACAAGACAAGTGGCAGTAAGAAAGCCATTCCTTAAAGAACAAAATAGGACCTTGAAATACCGGTTGTGGACTACTGCATACTGGAAGAAAGACTTATGGACCAATGAATCAAAATTTGTAATCTTCAGTTCATCACGCAGGGTGATTGTATACCGTTGAGTGAAAGGATCGTTCCTCATTGTGTGACATCAACTGTCAAACATGGAGGATGAAGTGTGATGGTCTAAGGTTCTTTAGTTAGTGACTTGCAAAGATTGACTGGCATTCTGAATTGAAAGATGTTATTCTTTATTGTATTTGATTGTTATAAAAAAATTCTGAGTAAAATTTTATACACTTAATGATTTCTTAACTTAGTAACTTATTCTTTATTTGCCATTGTTTATTTGTTCTTTGCCCTTATTTCATGAAACATTAAGACATTAAACTGCATTTCCATTAAAATTGAAAAACTGAGGTGTTTTAAAACCTTTGAAGAGTAGTGTATATATACATATAGTGATGTGTGGGTCACAGACTTGCACAAGAAAGAATCATCACCAATATCACCTTCAATCTGAGATTTGCAATGGTAGTGGCCAACACTTCATTATAATCATGCCCCTTCTTCAAAAAATTAACTTATAATGTTTGCAAGGGCTTTCACCAGCCAGGAACCTTAACCTTATAATTCATAGGGCCTGTTTGCTCTTCTACTAACGCAGGACCCAGCCACTTCACTAAAAACTTATGCGAGTCAGGCAGGATTAAAAAAAGTACTCGATCACCCTTTTTGAATTTTCGAAATTTGCTTTTCCTAACATAATTATGTTTTTGTACCTCCTGTTCATGCTGCTAGTACTTCACCGTGATAGAGGACAACTTAGAAATTTGTTCCTGTAGTGAAACAACTGGATCAACAATTCTCCCGACGTGAGTTTCATTGTGAACCCTCATCCTTTATTCCTGAAAAATGTCCAACATACTTCATGGCCACTTGCCAAATAATAGTTAGAATGGACTTAAGCCTGTGGATGCCTGTGGAGATTTACGAAGAGCAAACATGAGAAAGGACAACACTGTGTCCCAGGATATCTGGTCGTTATGAGCCCTTAGCTTTTCCACGCTGAGATGACCCCCTCAAGACATGTGTGTACTCCAACAGGGCTGGGACCTCACATCCAGCTAAGCCAACTGAGACTGTAAAGTTATCCTTTTCCAAGAACTTGGCCTGAGATCAACAGAACTCTGCCAAGTTGATCTCCAGGGACTTGAGCAGGTGGGAGCCTGCACTTTCTAGCCAGATGTCCAGACTCGTCACAGCAAAAGCACCTGCAGTTGGTCCCAGCTGTGGAATTTCTCCAGCAGTGACGATGACGTTGTACTGCATTTGCTCCCTTCTCAGATCTAAAGAACAGATAGCCTTCCAGCACAAGAGAGGAGACAGAAAGTGAGCATATGGCCAGGTTGGTGTCTGGTTTTAAATGTTCCCTGCATCAAACAATGGGCAACAGACAATTTATGCAGTGAGCCTGTGACCGATTCCTGCCTGCTTGCCGAGCGCAGCACAGTTGGGGGGATGGGGTTTTGGGGCACTGGGGTCTCAAAAATCTCATATGTGTGTCTGTGTGTATACACTACTCATAAAATTTAAAGGAACACTTAGAAAACACATCAGAACTCAATGGGGAAAAAAAACATGCTGGATATCTATACTGATATGGACGGGATAAGGTGTCAGGAACGAATAGATGCCACATCATTTGATGGAAATGAATATTTCCAACCTACAGAGGGGTGAATTCAAAGGCACCCCAAAAATCAAAGTGAAAAAATGATGTGGCAAGCTAGTCTATTTTGCCGAAATTTAATTGCAGCAACTCAGAATCGTACTCAGTAGTTTGTATGGCCTGACAACGTCGGGGCATGCTCCTAATGAGACGATGGATGGTGTCCTGGGGGATCTCCTCCCAGATCTGGATCAGGGCATCACTGAGCTCCTGGACAGTCTGAGGTGCAACCTGGCAGCGTTGGATGGACCGAAACATAATGTCCTAGAGGTGTTCTATTGGATTTTGGTCAGGCGAGTGTGGGGGCCAGTCCATGGTATGAATTCCTTCATCCTCCAGGAACTGCCTGCATACTCTCGCCCCACGCCGGGCATTTTCGTGCACCAGGTTGAACCCAGAACCCATTGCACTAGCATAGGGTCTGACAATGGGTCCAAGGATTTCATCCCGATACCTAATGGCAGTCAAGTTGCCATTGGCTAGCCTCAGAGGTCTGTGCGTCCCTTCATGCTATGCCTCCCAAGACTATCACTGACCCACCACCAAACCAGTCATGCTGAACGATTTTACAGGCAGCATAACGTTCTCCCCGGCTTCTCCAGACCCTTTCACATCTGTCACATGTGCTCAGAGTGAACCTGCTCTCATCTGTGAAAAGCACAGGGTGCCAGTGGTGGACCTGCCAATTCTGGTATTCTATGGCAAATGCCAATCAAGTTCCACGGTGCCAGGCAGTGAGCACAGGTCCCACTAGAGGACATCAGGCCCTCAGGCCACCCTCCTGAAGTTTGTGATTGTTGCCTCAGAGACATTCACACCAGTGACCTGCTGGACGTCATTTTGTAGGGCTCTGGCAGTGCTCATCCTGTTCCTTCTTCGCCAAAGGAGCAGATACCGGTCCCACTGATGGGTTAAAGACCTTCTACGGCCCTGTCCAGCTCTCCTAGAGTAACTGCCTGTCTCCTGGAATCTCCTTCATGCTCCTGAGACTGTGCAGGGAGAAACAGCAAACCTTCTGGCAATGGCACATATTGATGTGCCATCCTGGAGAAGTTGGACTACCTGTACAACCTCTATAGGGTTCAGATATTGCCACATGCTACCAGTAGTGACACTGACTGTAGCCAAATGCAAAACCAGTGAAAAAACAGTCAGAAAAGATGAGGATGGAAAAATGTCAGTGGCCTCCACCTTTTAAACCATTCCTGTCACTTCATTGTTGCCCCTCTAGTGCATAAGATTCATTGACTTGATGCTATACCGTGATTAAAAAGTGTTCCTTTAATTTTTTTTAAGCTATATATATATATATATATATATATATATATATATAGTGACAGAACCACTCAGGGGCGTGCTAGCCACCCAACCCGGCACAGACAGACATGGGAAGCACACGTATAAAAACAAAGAAAAGTTTTATTTTCTTCGCCTGTGGGCCACGTCTCACAGGCACAACACATTCCCAAAAGCACAAACGCAAATAAACTCTTCTTCTTTTCCTCCCAACTCTGGCTCCTGGAGAAACAACTGCTGGCTCCTTTTATAACACCCTCAGAATTGCTCCAGGTGCTCGTTGACCTACTTCCAGCAGCACTTCCGGGTGTGGCAGAAAACCTGCCCAAGAGGGCTCAGTAGTTGTTGCAGCATTCCCTGGCAGCACCCTCGGATCCCAACAGGGCTGTAACCAACTCCAACTTTCATGAAGCCCTGCGGGAGTCCAAAGCACTGCTGCAGTCCAGGGGGACTGCCATCCAGCGACCCAGGGAAGGTATTGTGCAACCCATGTCCGTTCCCCCGGACCATATACAGAAGGGCCCAGGCCTTCCACCACATATATATATATATATATATATATACAGTGTGTATGTGTACATAAATATGTATGTTTTATAAATATATATATACACACATTATTTCTCATGCACAATATATATATATATATATATATATATATATAAATAGTTAATATATATATCATAATTTTGTTTAGTGTTTAGTAAAGCTGTTTTACTGGATTTAATTTAATCAGCTTAATTGGTAAATGCACAGCCTGTTCTGGAGAATTAGATCACAGAAGAGTGAGTGTAAGTGTGCAAACCTTCCTGTTCCATGAATATATATGTAATGCAGACACTTTTTTTATTACCCTCTGATTACACCGCTTAAGTAAAAAATGGAGGCAATATTGCTTTTGATTGCAGTGTGCCGCTTCAATACAGATATTATTTTTAAGTGCCGAGAAGCTCATTCTGTTAATGTCTTTTTTCAGAGGTGTAAATTGCAGAACACTATAAAACCATTTGAAATCATCTTGAAATTTAATCTGCTTAATATCTGCTGAGGGTTCTGTGCAGTGGAAGATGTTCATGTTTACTGCCAGAAGCACACACAAAATGAAATGTTAGACAGATGCATCGTTATACTTGGAATTTGTTGTCTATGAATTATAATACTAAGCTACTGCCTTTAAGGGCCTCATGGGTCGAATCTTCAGCCTTGTATAACAGCCAGGTTTTCAATCATCTAAGGTATTAAATTCTACTCCTCGGTGGCTTGAGAGTCGATAGCTCTGCTCCTCAGTTGCTTGAGGGTCTTAAAATGCCAGCCTCTGGGCAATATAATTTTATTTATGAAGAATCCAAAAAAAGCCTGAGTTGGGTGTCTTTACTGTCCCTGTTGCAAAATGGCTCATTCAATGGCAACAAAGGGAGGGGAAAACATTTGTGGTATGTACTGTATAGCACCCTATTCTGGTCTTTTAAATTGTTTAAAAGCACAATTTTTATCACCCCAGGAACTACTTATTATCTTGCCAACTCAATAATTCACTTTTTTGAGTTATGTTATTGAAATGTTTCGGAGCTTATACCATGTAATTAAACAATTCAGTAGCATTCCTAATTCAGCTCTTTAATTGTGCACAAGAAACAACAGGTAATGTTAGATGTAATGTTTTCAGAAGTGGAAGAGTTACACAAATGTAAAGAAGAAAATATGTATCTGCTGAGTAATGCATTTCAGTTGTAGTGCTTTCAAAACATCATAGTAAACTTCCTGATTTGCTATAATTACTATTTATAGGCGGTAATAGTAAACTTCCTGATTTGCTGTAATTACTCTTTATAGGCGGTAATAGTAAACTTCCTGATTTGCTATAATTACTCTTTATAGACGGTAATAGTAAACTTCCTGATTTGCTGTAATTACTCTTTATAGGTGGTAATGAGTTTGTGCTTAAAGCAGCTGTACCCTTCAGCAGCACATATGAGCAGTGCAGGTGCAGTGCCCTGGTGATGCCTCTGAAGGGTGCAAGTCAATGTCATATTAAGTGTAAGGTCATTTGTATATATCAAAAAATTACTCTAGGCCACAATTTATTTTTTTTAGCTTGGAGATTTTAATTCCACGTTTAATAAGTTGTCTAAGCCAACCATGGGATGTCAGAGTGACATAGTGCTCTGTTTTTCACATTTTCATTGATCTGGGTTTGAATGCCAGCATGGTTATTATATACTGTATGTACAGTTTATACTCCGTGTACTCTGGTTTTCCTCCCAAAGACATGAATGCTGGAGATTCTAAACTGGCTCCTTATAAGTGAGTCAGCTCTGTATATAACTGTGCTGGCATCTTGTCCAGATCTGCTTTCCAACCATGTGCCCAGCACTTTTAGGATTGGTTTTGGCATGTACATCCAGAACTGGATTTTGAGGGTTTGGTAATGGATTGATGGATGAATTGATAGATTTTAATGCAACAAAATCTGACAAAAATGCTTTTTACATCTGTTGTTTGAGCAAATTATTTTGCATATAGCTGTGAAGAACAATGTGCAATGGCACTGTAGTTCTGATCTTAGCAATGGGCAGTGCTCTCCACACCATGTTTTAATCAGATTCCTTTTAAAACGGGTACTAACTACAGTTGGTGTTGAGTGTTTTATTTATTTATTTTATTTATTTTTTTTGTAAACTTAACAACAAAATCTCACTACTTGCAACCCAAGAGAGGTGTGAACTGAAAAACATGTTTAACATCTCAACGGATATTTTACTAAAACATGGTTTAAAACATTAAACATGGGACAACACATTTTGTTTTGTGGCACATCACATTTGGGAGTATTTCATGGACCTGACCAGCTAATCAAAAGAATCATTTGTAAATTTTCCTATAATGTACCATTTTATTGCAATTACCTGTTTTTGTGATTTACTTTCATGTTATAAGTATACATATGAAGTACAACAACTACAACTGTGACATCTGTGGTGATCATAAAAGTACATGTGCTGCTATTTGGAATTTAGCTGAGATCCTCTAATGTCGTTGTTTCATTTGTGAATGGAACAACCATGCTAAAGAGTCAGTATATTAAAAAGAACTGTCCGCTCCGTATGCATTTGTCTGTTGATAGGGCCAACAAAGGTGATTTTTGCCTCCTCTTCATATAAAACTTGAAATGTTGAAAAATCACTTTAACACTAGAGTCACTAAAGTCACTTCAGTACACATGTAGTTTGTCAGCATGCCCGTATCGATCAAACAGAGGAAGTTCTGCAGTTTACTTGTGACTTTATGCTGTAGGAAGATAAGTAAATATAGGTAAATAACATTCGGTCTGGCTTTTATATAAGTAACATATATATGGTTTTCATATAAAGACCATTACTAAATATAATCACAAACAGGACTTTGTAAGATATGTTGGTGAGCTCTGTAAGCCGTGCTGTTTTGTTGAAGGACAGGTGTGGGGCAGACTGACTTGCAGGATGACGCGCAACCTGTGGCTGCATCCAAACTGTGTCGTGCAGCTGCGTTGTTCTTATATGTGAGTGAACATTTCTTGCGGGGAGGGCTTCTGTTCTTTTTCTCCGATGTAGAACCCTCATCCTCATTTGAGTTCACCCCTGTTATAGTACATCTTTATTTGAAAACTATGGCAAGCCGAATTAACATTTAGAAATATCTCAAAATGAATTTTAAGATATCTGGAAATGCATTTTAGATATCTGAAATTAATTTACAAATATCTAAAAATGCATCTATTTTAAGATATCTAAAAAGCATTTTATGATATCTCAAATAGATTTCAAGAAATGATGTGCTGTACATTTTGAAATATCTGAAATTCATTTTAAGATATCTTAAATGCAATTCAAGATATCTCGAAATAGGTTCCTGGGCATTTTGAGATATTGCAAATACATTTCAAGATATCTTAAAATAACTTCCTGTGCATTTCAACATATATCAAATACATTTTGAGATATCTCGAGATCACTTCCTGTAAAATTTCCAATTCTTTCAATGTATTCTTTTCCTGTATATTGTAAAATGTATTTGAGATATCTTGAAATGCACAAGAAGTTATTTTAGGATATCTGAAAATCTATTTGAAATATCTTAAAATGTGCAGGAAGTTATGTTGAGATATCTGAAAATGAATTTGAGATATGTTAAAGTGAGTTGGAAGTTATTTTAGGATATCTCAAAATATAATTAAGATATCTCAAAAAGCATTTAATATAACTTAAAATTCACTGTTGTTTGAGATATCTAAAATACATTTTTAGATATCTAAAATTAATTTGATGATGATTTGATTTGATATCTTAAAATGGGTCTCTGATTCATTTCAGATATCTAACAATGTATTTCAAGATATCTCAAATTGTATTTCAAGATATCTAAAATGCATTTAAGATATCTCAAAACAGCTTCCTGTCCATTTTCAGATATCTCAACATCACTTCCTGCTCATTTCAAGATATCTCAAATACATTTTAAGATATAATTAACAAGAAGTTCCATTGAAATAATAGGCAGTTTTACAGGAAATGATTTTGAGATATCTGGAAATGCAGACACAATTATTTTGAGATATTTGAAAATGTATTTGAGATATCTTGAAATGCATTTGAGATATCACAAAATGTATTGCAGATCTCTTAAAAGGTGAAAGAAATTATTTTAAGATATCTCAAAGTGAGTTTCAAATATCTTAAAAAGTGAATTACATTTTAAGATATCTGAAATTTGTTTTGAGATATCTCTATAGGTTAATTCAGCTTGCCATAGAAAACAGCAGTGTCAGATTGGGGCAAGCATAAATTTACACCGGCTGTTACAGACTCGAATCAAATGTATGTTTTTATTCTGTAATGCAACAATAAGAACAGTTCACTACTCAAAAAAAAAGGCATCCAGGGTTGAACGAGCGACCTTTTGATTGCCAGTCAGCAGTTCTTACCACTGCACCACCAAAGCAGTCATATTAAGGACGTGTCGACGTCGCACCCTAACGCAAGTTCTTTTTCTGCAGTTATATTCTTGAATAAAAGAGCACTTGTTTTGTTATACTTGTATCTTTTGTGAAAGTGTTTATTTCCTATTTGGACTTCAGGCTTCACACATTATACATTTCTTGTCCACATTTTGTCATGTATTACTAAAACATGAAAAATGTTTCTTTGTGTTTACATAGATTGTAATAGACATGGAACACACATGAAATGCATGTATTCCAAATAATGATATACTATTTACCCTATACAACTCCTAGCGACTCACATGCAGGTAAACAGACTTGAGCTCTGAGAGAACTTTCTTCTGCGTTGGTGGGGGGATGGGATAGCAGGCTGATTGCTGCTAGCATTGATTGACACATTTACAACACCAAAGACGCTGATGGAGAGGTGCAAACAGATTTAAGGTGGGCTGGGATTACGAGTTTTTTCGTAGGCTTTGGTAATTCTAGTGTTAAAGCAATGAACAAGAAGGTGAAAGGTTTGGATATTTGAGGCAGTTGTTTATATGAAAAACTGCTGCCAAGGCTAAGGAAGGCATTTTTGTTGGTCAGAAGGAAATCTCATGGAAGGCATTCAAGAATGTTGAGAATTTTCTTGGCAACTACAGAGCATCAAACTATATCCAGCTGAACAACAATGTGCTTTAAGCATACCAAACCATACAGTGCAACTTGTCACTACAGATTTGTTGTCTGCATCCATGCTTGGAGTTCTTCCCTGCTAATCTTGGTGCAGTCAGTCACAAACATGATGAAAGGTTTCACCAAAACACTACAACAAAGGGAAAGTGATATCAGGGTATCAAGCATCTATCAATGCTGCCCAGCTACTTTTGTGAACTAAAACAAGAATCATTAGATGCTGAGTATAAACAAAAGTCAGCTGCAAACTATTTTTAGCTCATTTAAAGTAATATAGTTTGATGGCATCATAAGCAGTTAAACATGAAATTCATGTGATGCAGTCAGGGTGAAATTATATTTGTATTCAGCCTAAAGCTGTCTATCATAAGCACCAAAAATTTATCAGGAAGAAAAAAGTGTATGAAATTAACACAAATACGGTATAGGTTTTTGTGTTGTAATTGCTAGTTTTATTGATAGTAAAAAGTGCCACACAATAATCTATGACTAAAGACTGGCAATTAAAAATTTGCACTGTACAACTTGGAACACTGCAGTTCGGCTTCTTGCATCAGTAATGTGAATTAACCCTCAGTATAAAGGGACTTTGATTCAGCTCAGCCTAATCCATGCACCTCACTGGAACAGTGTGTGTTTTTTTTTATAGTGGCTGGAGTGCCAATCCTGCCACCAACCCCCACTAAAAGTACCTGGAAGTCAAAGAACAAAGATAGTGAGCAATTTTCCTCCCCTGATTTATTCATTAGATATAATGGATTTTCTCATTTTTATACATAAGAGATATAATGAATCACATATCTTAAAATAGTTTTTTAGTCCTAAGCTTTTGACAACCTACCTGGGTTCCTCATCAGAGGATAATGATTAGACATACAGGAATTCAATTCAATACATAGCAAATGATTTGTTGGTCATAAACTCTTTTCATTACTTTCATGTTCTTCTTTTTAAGCCTGCATATGCTGGGTTTATGTCCAAATGTCTGTTAATTGTATTTTCATTTGAGATTCAGCCAGCTCTCTAGCACTTTCAGTTTAAGCCCTGAATTTTATTTGCACTGTGTCCCAGTTAAACGTGTGTCCGGTTGAACTTGTAAGTGTGTATATTAGAGATCCTTGGTCCTTCTTTCTGACAGTATTGCAATGTGTGTTGCAAGTATTTTAGATGTTTGTCCCACGTATTTAGCTGGGCATGCACTACATGACATACTGCGTTCCATGTCTCTGATGCAGATTTCTTGCTTTTGACACTAAAAAGAACTGCCAGCAGAGTGTTTGCAGGTTTATGTGCTATTTTGGAGCTTCGCCCCACCTTTTGATCTACCCCCAACCCCTCATTTGCTATATATTGCCTTTGATTCTTGTATGTTGTCATAAAAACAATCAACAGACATCGTAAAGGTTTGGGGGCAGCCACCCATATAATATGCCCTGGCTGAAAAAGGTTGAAGTTTAACAGAGTTGTTCACAGTACTGAGTCCAAAACAGAACTTAATATGTGGAGGTAAGATGGAGGCTTTAAAGGCCGGTGGAAGAAGTGACCCTATTGATGCCAGAACCATAAGTGACATCATCAGAGGCGCCGGAACCAGAAAGTGGCGTCATCAGAGGCGCCAGGACCAGAAAGTGGCGGCATCATCAGCAGCTCCAGAAACGGAATTGATGTCATCAGAGGTGCCGGTACCCGGTGGAACTTCCCATGAATGGTCTGCAGGGAGCTGAGAGAGACAGTCAGTGCACTCCGCCACCCCCTAGTCCGGTGAAGAATTACAGTTACTCAAGCCCTTTAGTTGCCTCCAGCTTGCACATCTGTGACAATGTCTAATTATTTTCCTCTGAAGATGACAACTGATAAATTTTCAAAATCTTAGGAATCAAAAACTATTTTAAGATACGTGATTCAATTTCACCCTTATGTATAAAACTGATACAAACCAAAATCTGGTAGGAGAATTGTTATAAACGCATTTCTTATTAGTCAAGCTTTTAATATCAACAAACACAAACGAAAAAGCACATATTAGTGACAATTTGTACAGCCTGGAAAGCTTCACTGTTGTGGAAAATAACAATGAAACCAGATTAGAGATTTAATTTCAAAACAGTTCTTTCCTGTGTATCACATCTCTAATTATATTCACTCCATGCGGCACTATAGAATGTTTCGTAGGATTTTCTGTTGCTGTCTCACACCCAGGAGGAAATTTAAATCCCAATCTTTATTTTATTATATAAAGCAATTTCCCACCCTTGATTTAGGCAGAGCTCTTGATTCTAACTTCTGTTCCGTTCTTTTTACAGCCAGCACTGCTTACTAATCAGTGCATCCTGTTGTTTGTTAGGAAAGATGAATGATTTTCATTTCTTTCTCTTTCACATTGTTCTGATTGCTTTGTGCCTTTAGGGGTTGTTAGAACTGCCAGTCTGCAATAACACTGAACTTTCTGCAGGTCAAGTACATTGTCTCACTGTGCTTGACTAGAATGATACCAGAAAATTCTGCTTTAATTGGAAGAAAGTTGAAAGGAGTTGGTTATTATTTTGCACAGTTATACAGAGAAGTGTTGAATTCAGTGATTAATTTCTCAGTGTGTCAACAGTGGACTTCTCAGCTCGTCATCAATATCCTAGCTTAGTTAAGCAGCATCAGACATCCAGCATGAAAAACACCATATTTGACAAAAGTTCATCAGCCTTTTTAAACATATAACACTACAGGTATTCATCACCTCTAATACTTTGAGATTCATTGGGGTTATTAAGCTTGGGCAAAGCCTATAAATGTACGTACTTTATAAACTCATGTTATGTTATACTTCTTGTTTTCACCTTTGCCATCTTATCTAGAGACACATCTCTTTTTTGATTTATTACATGGAATGAATTTAATAATGTTAGAAGTGGCCAGTTTATAAGTGATTAAAAAAATATGTTTTTATATGTAAAGAAGCAGTTTATTTTAAAGTAGTGGTGATCCCACAGTCATAGAGTGAATATTGAATTAGAGATCAAACTGCGTAATGGCAAAGTAAACAGGTTTTCAGGGAAAATCATAAAAAAGAGCAGTAAAATTAATTAAATCTACTCAAAGAAAATAAATTGATCTATATGTAATCAAAAATGTACTTTTTTGGTAAAGAATGTTTGCTTGATTCCAAAGTGTTTGAACTTCTGTTACTATACTTGATCATTAAACAGTTATACCTTAGAACACATTTTATTTACATGCAAAAGTTTATCTGTGATCTTTTTATACCAAGTACTACATGTTTCAGGAGGTTCATGCATTGAATTGTTAAATAAATCAAACATAAAGCGCACTTTTCATCCACTTTTATAAACAAAAGTGTTCTTTTTTAATGTGTTTTTTATGTACATACTCTGTTGTCATGGTTTAACACTTCTGAGTAACACTAACATGCAAAATTTTGCTAGTATATCATTAGCATTTTTTGCCATCCAGCATACATGCTGCCTTACTGACAGAGCATTTGTGAAACCAGATTGACGACTTAGGCAAACTATAAAGGCTTATTGCTGCAGTCTGTCTCTTTCTACCATCACAGCTATAAAGTCAGAAGGTACACAGCCTGATGTTTTCTAATGATGCTTTGGCAGTTCACAAAATTCATGTGTACATCATTTTTCCGCGCCTTTCTTTTCATGTTGAGTGAGTAAATTAGAACTGGCCCTGTATAGGTTGCCAAAAACTTGAAAAAACTACAGAAATAATTTGTGATTTTTTATTTTCCCAGCATCTATACAAATAAGCACAGTTACCTTTTCCTGGCTCTAGTTTATCATTAGAACACTAACCACCAAACCCAAAAGCACTGTTGAAGTAGGAAATTCATTTTTACATTTGTAAAGTTATTTCCAGCAACTCAAAAGGGGTATTACTCTGTTTAACATTGTTTCCAGGTTAAGTATTACTTATGTGATTTTTTGTTTTTAACTTGTTTGCAGGGCATCTTGCTGATCACCAGGGAAGTCGTAGTGATACCCTTCCACCATCCACCTCAAGGGTCATCTCTGCTTATGATAGGACCATCAGCTTTCCAGGGGGAAGTCTGTCATCTCTTGGCCTCAGTCACTTAAACGGTTAGCATTTTTCTTGCTCTACACCCTGTGCCTCATACTAGTCAAACCACATATATTTCCATGGTTATTTTAATTGCCGTTTGGTGAAGTCCAATGTTTCCTGGTCTGTTTAAATATTTTAAGCTACAATGGTAGTAATGTATGTTCAGTTTTGTTGTCGTATCTGTTTTTCTTACGGTACACTTGTTCATTTCATATCAGCAGTGCATTCTCCAAAGTATGGGCATTAGTTAGTTTTGTTAGGTTAAAGAAAATACAATCAAGGTTTAATTTATCAGAAGGGAGATTTGACTGAAACACAATTCTTGTTTCGCAATTTTGAGTTAGTTATAGGATAGAAATTAAACAATTTACGAGTCTAGCACTCCAAAAGTCAAATCTGCATGATGCAAGGGAATAAGCTGGTTTTTTTTTTGTTTTTTTTTTTTTAAATAATGTTACTAACCAATCTTTATGTTCTCTATTTGTAGTATTCAACTGAGAAAACATATTTCAGAGGTGATGACTGAGGTTAAAAAAGTGCCAAAGATACAACCTGAATTCTGAGTCAATTTAGATAAACAAAAGTTTGTATTGCTATGTAGATTTGACATGTTACTTTCATGTTTGTGTTGGTTTACTGTGGAGATAAGTGCTTGAAGTGGAAAAAGAGAAGGCATTGTATGCTGACATTTATGCTCATGTCTCTAACCATGTTATGAAACTGAAATCACCAAAAAAAAAAGAGCACAGGCCAATTTTGTAGGTTATGTCAAAAGTACAGAAAATAATTAGAATCATATAAAACACACATTTGTACAGTGAACCCTCGTTTATCATGGTTAATCCATTCCAGACTCTACCGTGATAAATTAATTTTCGCGAAGTAGGATTCTTTATTTATAAATCGAATATTTTTGCAGTTAGAGTATAGAAAACCTGTTTATGACGTTCTAAATATGTTTTTTAACATTATTAGAGCCCTCTAGATATGAAATAACACACTTTAGTCACCATTACACTTGTATTACCCAATATATTAGACAAAATAAGAGAAAATAAGACATATTAGACGTTACAAGTATCATATTATTACTAGGCTCACCCGCCTTTTAAGGTAACCGACTTTTATCCTCAATTTGTGTGCGCTCCATGTGTACATCAGGCATGTAAGTGTAGGGAATGAGAACATTAAAGTGCCCGTTCATAACATCTCCCGAAAACCTAAGTTTTTATCCCCTTGAGTGCCTGTCCAAAGTCGTACAATGTCAGCCCGAATCTGTACCGCTAAAGACGGAGTTTCATGCACTAAATAAGCTATAGATGAGAATAAGCAAGCACCATCTCCCCTGATATTTACTACGCGGTGAGGTATTTGTACTCCATCAACATTAATTATTTCCAGAGACATCATTTTGTCTATTTTTCCAGCGCATTGCGCACAAAAGCAAGGGAACGATGGGAGCACCAGCACTCTGCTCACATCGCGTCGCTTCGTACCGCAAGCCGCAAGTAGTAAGTCTGTGATATGCAGAATACCACTACGCTTTGCACTCACGGGACGGAAGGACAATCCCTACCGCTTTCATATAGTAGATTATTGTACTGTACATTTAATTACACACACACACAGTTCTTACACACAACCACTAACCTATGAAGGCACAACCTCAGTAGGAGAGTCTTTAGGTGGTGCAGTATCTTCAGTAGTTGCGTCGTTGTCTTCTTCTGCTGAAGGAGTGAGTAATAAGAGTAGGCAGTGGGTATCTGGGTGCGCAGCTGAAGAACATCTTGATAGGCAGTTGCTGCCGCTGTCTTTTCATATGCGTGAGGAGTCTTTTGTAGGGTATTGCCATCTTTGATCATATCCAAGAGTTTCACCTTCTCCTGGATAGTAAGCATCTTCCTCCGGCACTTAGTTTTATTGTCAGAAGGCTTAGAAAAGCAGCACGTTTAGGAGCCATCGTGGGGCTTAGATAAAAGTTCTCAGAAAGCGCATGCGTAGTGACGTAAGCGTATATAAGAAAAAATCGAGATAGAGTGAAGCCGCGAAAGTCGAAGCGTGATATAGCGAGGGATCACTGTGTGTTTTTTTTTTTCCATGGTGAATTGTTAAGGCATTTTTGTGTGCTTTTGTTTCATTGTGGATAGTTGTCATTTGCTGGCTAGAGCTGTCTGTGCCACTACAGGAGACTTCACACTCACTCCATGCATTTGGCAGGTAGTCAGGCTATGTACATTCAGTGAACCACATACTCTAAAATCCCAGATTACTGTTATGAGCTAGTAGCTCCTTTGTCTAGCACTCCGAACTATCAACTTACTCAGACGCAGTGTTGTCTCTGTTGTGACTTTCATAATTTTCCAAGTCCATACCATAGTTAATGCATAGTGGGAGTAGTAAGGGATCTCTGTTGGTTGAGGAAATATTGCAGTTTGTACTTTTTCTTACATCTTCTTTTTCATGCATGCAAGAGTTCACAATACTCTGTTACATACATACTGAAGAGTTCTGTAAAGAGAAAAATCAACCTCAATATGTTAAACTGACCAAGCTGAACTCCTCAGTTGTGTGGTTTAAAGGTTCATGTTTTATGTATTTTCCATGCATTTGACACACAAAGAAAAAATGGAACTGCTAATCTTAAAACTGCAAGCACTTGGTGTACCATTTGGTGATAGAAAGTAAAGGATGATATAAGAAGTGACTGAATACTTAAATCAAAATTTTTGAAATATTAATATAGTTCTCCTGACCATTCCTGGCCACTTCAAATGCTGCTTAAACTGCAGTTTCCACTTCTTTGTTTAGAAAACTTGGTATTTACAAGTGTAATTTGTGCATTTTTAAGCAAGGGTAATGCAAGAACAAGACAAGATTTAGGTTTACATTTCTTTTATTTGAATTTGTATCAGATTTACTAAATCTTTTAGACACTGGGCCTCTGTTTCCGACGGGAGTGTTAACTCCTTAGAAATATGTTCGTTTTTAATAAACCTGTATTTAAATAATTATAAATAATAACGGCGATATCCCTCTTTTCAGCGATAGGCGGCAACAAATACACAGAAAAGACAGAATACTTAGCTTTGGTTTAATGGTGGCTTACGTTGCAGTACAGACGGGAGAAACAGAGTTCATTTCTCCGGGGATTTTTTGGGGACCCGGCCGTGTAGAAACTGCGTTATCATCACAACAGAGGTGGATTTTGGACCAATGTCTTCCGTCCACACGGTTTCTCAAAGTTGGCAAGGCTCCAATCTTCTTTTATATTGTTTCTACACGGCCAGGCTCCCATTACAATTTCAAACAAGGCAGACAATTTCATACTGATAATCAAACAGCAGGTTCAAATAACACTCAGTCCTCTCTAGTGCTGACCACACAGCCTGCAACTGTCTCTGTCTGTCTTTATGCTTTGCTTGGCCCAGCAATTCTGAATGCTGACACTCTATGCTAAATCTGGCTCAGCTCTGCATGGCATGTTACACAGAAAAAGAGTGAAAAATACATTTAAAAAGATCTAAAACAGATACAGTGACGCAACTCTTAATATTATAACAAGCTTATTATAACAGCCTCTACAGGCAGATGATCGTGATTGCACTAATGCTGTTTCCAGTATGTTTTGCAACATCTTAAAGCTTTAGTGGTTAGAATTCTACAGTGCATCTATTCAGCCACTTGTGGATTCAATGGTAGTTAGTGTTTAGTGTGATAAAAGTTGATAAACTTGTTGGTAATTTTGGCTTTTTACTTATGCATTCTAACTTTTCTTACAGCTTGTGCACCATACTTGTACAATTAGTTAAGAAACACAGCAAGATAGAATAATTTAATATGAACACTGGTTTTAAGGTATTTTTCATCTGAAAAAAATATGTATGAAATATAATCATCCCTTTTGTTTTCTAAAGTTGTTAGATTTATAGAGGGGGAAATGTAAAAAAAACTGGATGGCTCTAGCAGCAAACATGGAATGTTAAAGAACATCAAATCTTTTACAATAAACAGGATCACATAAAAATGTCCTTGTTTTGTTAGTTCAGGCATATTAAAAGCTGAATTAATAAATGCCTGCTTGTGTCCTAGCCCAGTCAACTCATTTATTGATGTTTTTCAAAATGTTTCATTACATATTTTTACCTTTCATTCAAATGTTGTATTATCTCTTTAGTATCCAAATTAAGTCAACCCCTTGTTCCAACAGTAGTCTTAGACAGTTTGTCTCTTAAAGCTATAAAATGAAATCTTCTTTTAAAGGGAATGCCAAAATAACAGCAAAGAAAAATAGTTTTTTTGCAAAGTATTATCTATCTATCAATAGCCCTATTCTGGAAAAAGTTAACCATCATAGTGTGGCTTGCCTTTTGCACTGTAATCTGCTCAAACCACTTAAATATCTTTTTAATTGTATTAGTTTTGAGTTGTATAACAGTAGTCACTTTTAAAATAAATTAAAAAATACATTCAATTTATATACCCAGTATTTAGACAGCAGTTTTCATTCTGTTCACCACTTCCCACTACTGATATACATGTGTGTGTCTGTCAGAAATATATAAATACATAATTAAGAAATAGAAGCAATGATATATTGTTGTAGTAATGTGTACTATAAATCATGAATATTATAAAGAAGTCATAGAATAGACATGCAGCATTAGGATGATAAATTGAATACAAATCATAATAGATAAAGCACAAAAAGCAAGAGCTGCCAAATAACACGAACATTCCTTGCCATTTGCTTGATTCATATCCTATAATTTCAGTCAAAGTTATGAAAGTGTTAATTGTACTTTCAAAAGCACTGGGACTATTACAGAGTGAATTCAAAACTACTAAAAGATGATAGAAAAATTATAAATAAAGTCCTGGTTTCTCTCTTAAACAGGTCAGTTATTTAAGGTGAGATAACTTGAACATGTTCACAATTCACAAATAATTTACATCACTCTCTTTCTCTCACTCTTGCTCTCATCCCTTTCTTGTTAAGATTTTGGCACACCTCCACTTACCAGTGAGGTTTTATCTAACTCATTCCTTGACTGCAAGTTCAGTAGATTGCTTGCAATGAACTAATAAGCCACATCTCGGGTTATCTCAGGTGCAAGCTCTGGAGACATTTTTGGAGTCTGCAGTGCTCATTCAGAACTTCACTGGTTGTTCATAGTGATATGCGATGTCCCATGGAGTATACAGAAACCTGAATCTTATGTGACTTTGGCATGGACCAGGTATGCAAGACAGTTTAAGTCTTTGCTGCAAACTAAAGGAGTACCAGAAAGCTAAAATGTTATTTATAAGCACCTGCAGCAGCATTCAGCCCTGTGATGAGCTTCATCTCAGTTATTTATCTTGTGCATCACCTATGCAATGGTCCTACTAAGTATAAAGAAATAATGCCAACTGAGAGTATTTGCTGTTTATTATAGTTTTCAGACATTTTGCAGTTAATTTTATTTCTACATCTGTCAGTATCTCATTTACTTTCAAAATACTTTATGCAATCTCATTTTTAATATTTGAATATACTGGAAACAGTTTAGTATTTAATTTTCTTTGTGCTCCCATATAAGATATTTGGTGTTGCATTTCTGCAATTCAGTATCTCATTTGCATGGCTTGCATCTTGTGTCAATGATAAAGAATCACATTTCTGAGTTTCAGAATCTCATTTAAATGGTTTATCTTTTGTGAGTATAATTTACTGTCTCAGCCCCAAGATGCATCTCATGGGAATGATGTGGCATCTCATTTATTTGATTTATAGTATGTGGTAATGATTTAGTGTCCCATTTTAGTTTATATCCCATAAAAAGAAGTTTCTCAAGTATCTGTTTTTTATCAATTTGGTATCTCAATTTTTTTTTCATCTCTAAATGTTATTAGCATTATTTAGTATGCTCATCCAGTAATTTATTATCAGCTTGTTTTTTGCTGTTTGCCAGTGAAATTGTATTTTATTCCCATTATTTTATTATTTTATACTAGTTAAAAACATTTTAGTACCTTGTTAGATGGGATTATATTGTGTGTTTTTATTTTGTCCCTTGATTTATGGTTACATTTATTGGTAAGATTTGATATGCCTTAAACCAACTTTAGGAAATTCAGTCAAGGTTCAAACGTACAAATCTATTTCTTTTCTTCTTTTCCTCAAAGTGAATCACTTCATGTAATTTTGAGTCAACATTTTTAAATTTAACCATTGAAAATGTTTTATTCGCTTTTCCTTCCTTTTAAATTATCTACCGTTGTAAAGTGTTAATGTGAAAAATCAGGCATGACATTTTGAATTGAAATCAAGCAGTTCAATGGTCTTTCCATTTTCTAACCCTCTTACTCCAGCATAGCCTCAAACACTTATACCAGGATAATTTAGAGAAATGGGTCAACATGGTGGACGAGGATTTTGATATTTCAAGAGGAAAGTGACAACCTCTCTAAGAATATGCAAACACCATACACAAGGCAATACAGTACAGCTTCCATAGTCTTGGGACTGTGTGCTGTTAGGTGAAACTACTTCAAGTTCAGCTTTGTGTTTATTTTTGTCCTTCTAGACATTCACATGCTTCTTTTATTTTGAATCCCTAAATTCAGCAAAGAACACTTGTCGAGCACGGCGGCTTGCTGACATTGATTCAGAACTAGCATCCATGCTCTGCAGTCGGATGAAAGAGGCAAATATCACTCTTCAGCACATAAGCCAAGAATCAGACAAGATCCATCAGAGAAAACTAGAACGGATGATGGCTGTGCGGCAGTTAGAGTCAGATAAAAACCAAAGTGAAGTGAAATCATACATCATGGTAAGTTGTACTGTAATTTTATAAATCATACATTAACTTTTCATTATGTGATATGTAAATAAGTAGTAAAATATAATTGAAGTTGCTATGTAAAACGTTAAAAAAAAGATCACACTCTGACCTCATTAATCAGCACTATTCTTTCTAAAAGCAGATGTTTTTGATTATTTTGTCAAGAGTTGGAAGTAAAGAATCCTTAATGCTAATTTTATTTGATTGCTTTGATATATCCTTCTTCTTTTTCTGCTCTTCAGACTCGTCGAGAAGAACGCATTCAGCACTTGAAGGATTTGCAGCTAATTGAAGCCTATAGAGAACGTAGCAAGACAGAAAATATAACCAGCATGCTGAGTCATGCCATTACTACACAGCATACCATCTATGCCTCACTGGGCAATGCACAGTTTTTTGAGTTTGCCCTAAAAAACCCTTTTAACGTTCAACATACTATAACAATCACCTGCAAAGACCCAGAGCTAAGGTACAGATGAATATCCTTTTTTATGTCTTGTGATTGCAGTACACATTGTTCTCAGCTTCTTTCATTTAAAAATGTTGTCAGTAATTGTCACTAAAAAGTTGATCAAATGATCTGTCGGTTTCATTGAACTGCTTACAATAGCCTGGTTTAACTGCAGTAAAGCCTTTCATGGATGTCATTGCACAAGGCAGTCGTTACCTCATCAGATTGGCTGCTACAGTATTTATGGTCTGAATTGGTAAAGTTAAAATACTGTAAGATTCTGTTTAGATTCAGCAAACACAGTGTGCCTTTAAACAGAAGGAAAATGTTTAGATTTACAAAAGACTACACTAACAAATTTGACGTGTTAAATATTTAATATGGAATTTGGAATTTATTGAAGTTTGTTCTATAACCATGCAATGCACTGCATACGTTAATACTGCATTCATAGTCTTTCCAAGCATGTGAAAATATTCCAGCACATTTACTTATCTTAAAAATAGATGATTCATATGTTTAATTCAGTATTATTACTAAGAAGGTAGTTCAAAACTCTTTTGTGTCACTCTTAAGTTCAATGTAATTGTATTTGTAAGAATTACTTAGTAATGCTTTTTTTTGTCTGGTGCCTCCTGACTCACTGGTACGAGAAAACTCGTATACATTTAAGTCCATAAATATTTGGACAGAGACAACTTTTTCTAATTTTGGTTCTGTACATTACCAGAATGAATTTTAAATGAAACAACTCAGGTGCAGTTGAAGTGCAAACCTTCAGCTTTAATTCAGTGGGTTGAACAAAAAGATTGCATAAAAATGTGAGGCAACTTAAACATTTTTAACACAATCCCTTCATTTCAGGGGCTCAAAAGTAATTGGACAATTGACTCAAAGGCTATTTCATGGGCAGGTGTGGGCAAGTCCGTCATTATGTCATTATCAATTAAGCAGATAAAAGGCCTGGAGTTGATTTGGAGTGTGGTGCTTGCATGTGGAAGATTTTTCTGTGAACAGACAACATGCGGTCAAAGGAGCTCTCCATGCAGGTGAAAGAAGCCATCCTTAAGCTGCGAAAACAGAAAAGACCCATCCGAGAAATTGCTACAATATTACGAGTGGCAATATCTACAGTTTGGTACATCCTGAGAAAGAAAGCAAGCACTGGTGAACTCAGCAACGCAAAAAGACCTGGACATCCATGGAAGACAACAGTGGTGGATGATCGCAGAATAATTTCCATGGTGAAGAGAACCCCCTTAACAACAGCCAACCAAGTGAACAACACTCTCCAGGGGGTAGGCGTATCGATATCCAAGTCTACCATAAAGAGAAGACTGCATGAAAGGAAATACAGAGGGTGCACTGCAAAGTGCAAACCACTCATAAGCCTCAAGAATAGAAAGGCTAGATTGGACTTTGATAAAGAACATCTAAAAAAGCCAGCACAGTTCTGGAAAAGCATTCTTTGGACTAGGGCTGTTCGATATAACGATATATATCGGATGACAATATGAAAACGTCTATCGCTGCACATTACGCTATCGTTTGTTTCGTGGTGTCGCAAAATAAACTGTTTACGGCAATATTTTTTTCATTGTTTTGATGGCCACCACGTGGATGCAGACACACTAGCATAGCTGATGAAGACGAGGCAACACCAGGTAGCTCCACACAGAAGGACCTTGTTCCTAAACGAGGGGCTACCTCTGTAGTATGTAGATGGTTTGGATTTGAAGAGTCTGACACGGACCAGAAAACGGTACTGTGCAAATTATGCTGCAAACCGATCGCTACCACAGACTCCAACACGACAAACCTCTTCTACTACCTCCGCAAAAAGCACGTGAGCGAGCATGCAGAGAGTTTACAACTGAGAGGCAGGCCACGTAGGATATTACAGTTGTAAAGGCACTATTTAAACGAGCATGTTAAAAGCTTGGAAGATTAATTGCTACCAAAACAATTTGCTTAAGGCATAATTTTCCCTTCAGCGTTTGCTGTCAGCGTTAATCTTGTTAAAATTACGTTTACGCCACAACTGCATTAACACGGCAAATCTCCGTTAACGAGTTACCGCGGATCGCCCCGTGCGATCAGCTGTAACTCATTAACGGAGATTTGCCACACTACGATGTGCAAATTAACATTTTACTAGAATGTAGCCTAAAAAATATTATATTTAATATTATATATTTAATATATTTTTGTCGTAAGCCTTATTGCTGCTACAGTTTGAAGTACAATGTTTACATTTGATTTTGACAGTTAATGTTAGACTTGTATTTATTTTGTTTAAAGGGTTTATTGGCCTTATATAGTTTAGTTGTTAGTGCTTTGATCCTTTTATATTTAATATATGTTGTGAGAGTTATTGCTGCTACAGTTCACATTTTGTTTATGTCAGGCATTTTATATAGCAGTATTTTATATTGGGCCTTTAGTAATTTATTTTTGAAAAGTGTTTTATATTTGATACATTTACATTCTAAGTCAAACATTTGCTCAAATGTTCTAAATAAAAGAACAGAAATAATTACAAGTTGAGTACTTCTCATTTTTGATTTTTTTAATTTAAATGAAAAAAAAAGGAGTGGTGATTATATAAACTGTTCACTGAATACAAAGAAAATGTACTATATCGTGATATCGGGATATGAAATGAAATATCGGGATATAAGATTTTGGTCATATCGCACAGCCCTACTTTGGACAGATGAAACCAAGATCAACCTCTACCAGAATGATGGCAAGAAAAAAGTATGGAGAAGGTGTGGAACAGCTCATTATCCAAAGCATACCACATCATCTGTAAAACACGGTGGAGGCAGTGTGATGACTTGGGCATGCATGGCTGCCAGTGGCACTGGGACACTAGTGTTTATTGATGATGTGACACGGGACAGAAGCAGCTGAATGAATTCAGAAGTGTTCAGAGACATACTGTCTGCTCAAATCCAGCTAAATGCAGTCAAATTGATTGGGCGTTTCATGATACAGATGGACAATGACCCAAAACATACAGCCGAAGCAACCCAGGAGTTTATTAAAGCAAAGAAGTGGACAATTCTTGAATGGCCTAGTCAGTCACCTGATCTTAACCCAACTTAGCATGCATTTCAGTTGTTGAAGACTAAACTTTGGACATAAAGGCACACAAACAAACAGCAACTGAAAGCCGCTACAGTAAAGGCCTGGCAGAGCATTAAAAAGGAGGAAACCCAGCATCTGGTGATGTCCATGGGTTCAAGACTTCAGGCTGTCATTGCCAGCAAAGGGTTTTCAATCAAGTATTAGAAATGAACATTTTATTTCTAGTTATTTAATTTGTCCAATTACTTTTGAGCCCCTGAAATTAAGGAATTGTGTTAAAAATGCTTTAGTTGCCTCACATTTTTATGCAATCTTTTTGTTCAACCCACTGAATTAAAGCTGAACGTCTGCACTTCAACTGCATCTGAGTTGTTTCATTTAAAATTCATTGTGGTAATGTACAGAACCAAAATTAGAAAAAAGTTTTCTCTGTCCATATATTTATGGACATAACTATAATTTGCTGTTCAACACATCTTAGTGTCTAGTTTTGGAAGACATTGAACTTTTGGGGTTCCCTCCTATTTTTGGACATCTTAACAAGAGAAAAAAAAATTAGGCCATTTTCGTACCATATCTTGTACAGGAAATCAAGAGTAAATCAATAGGAGTCAGCCCTAATGGAAAAAAGGAGATAAGTAATAATTTGGAGTATTGCTTTATACTGTTGTGAGGGTGCCAATCACAAATTTGATAATATATTTGATGTTTACTTCTTTACTGGTTGTCTAAATTTCAAACATAAGCATATGGTTTCATTTTACACTATTTCAAATTCAGTGAAAACAATTGGATGTTATATTGATTTTTCACCCTTTGCTAGGGATCAAGCCCTCTATGGAGCTCTAGGGTTAAAAATGACAGTTACAATCAAGGATGTTGTGACTTAAAATATTTAATTTTAAGCACAAATTTTAATATTTGACACTGTTATTCCTGCATTTTATGTACTTCTACATTATGAAGTAAATCCTTACATTTCATAATGACAAATCAGGCCAGTTTATGTTAAACTCAAATTCTTTCAGCTTTTTATTGTTATTTGGTTGACATATTTATCCAAGGAAACTTGCAACATTTGAGCTAGAATTTGTTGCATTTCTTTTTTTTTTTTTCTATTTGTATAGCCCCAAATCACACAAAGAGTACAAAAATAGGCTTTGTCAAGGCTCTGTCTTTTGAGAGCCCCCCCAGCCTCAACTCTCTAAGTAAATAATAACTATCATTATTACTTATGTTTTAGTGCTAATGACTAACAACAGAGATGCAATATACACAATTAACCATCAACTCTAGTCTGGCTATGCTAAACTGAAGTAGAGCCTTCAGCCAGCATATGAAAGCTAAGACTGAAGGGACATCTCTTACAGTAGCAGGCAGACCATTCCACAGTTTAGGAGCCCTGTAACTAAAAGCTTGACTTCTCACTGTTATTTTATTAATCTTTGGGATCATAAGCAGACCAGCATCTTGAGATCTTAGTGTGTGCTGTGTTTGTTTTGTTTAGTTTTTTTTTTCAGAACCATCCACATAGGGGTTTGGATACCAATATTATTTATGGCTTCAAGCTTTGATTTCTCTCCTCTTTATTAGGTCCAGGGTCATTCAGCTAACTTAGTCATGGCAAGACCACAAGTTTTGTTCGATCTAGAAGCAGACAGACAACCATTGGGAAGGGTTATCGTGGAGTGCTGAGCTGATGTTGTTCCAAAGACTGCAGAGAACTTCCATGCTTTTTACACTGGTGAAAAGGGCTTTGGGTGCAAAGGTTCCACATTCCACAGGGTCTTTCCAAATTTCATGTGCCAGTGTGGTGACTTCACAAACTACAATGGAACTGGGGGAAAGTCTGTTTATGGCAACAAGTTTGCTGATGAGAACTTCACCCTAAAGCACACAAGGCCTGTTATATTATCAATGGCTAATGCAGGGCCTAACACCAATGGTTCCCAGTTTTTCATCTGCACTGCCATGACTGAGTGGTTGGATAGAAAGCCTGTTGTGTTTGGTTCTGTGGTGGAGGGAATGGGAATCATTACCAAGGTAGAATCATTTGTCTTCCAAAGTTGTAAATCCCAGAAGTTAGTCAAAAAAAATCAAGGACTGTGGACAGCTCAGAGTTAACCAATCAAGTTTCCTGATGTGATGCTTTTTTCCCAGTACCCTCACCTACCCCAGATCCATCACATTGATACCATTGTCCCATATATTAGCTGCATTTTGTGACAGTTGAATTTGTGTGTTTTTCAGTCTGTGTTGACTGCAGGATATGTGAAGTAACAAGGTCATGGTCACATGGTGTCAGTAGTGGAATCTGAAACTACAAAGTCAGGGTTTGAAGTCTAAAAAATTATGTTTTGACCTTGAAAACTTGTTGAATTTTTACTGTTATTGTCAAGTTGGTATATTTTCTCCCAGCAAAAACTGTGTTATTTCCAATCAGTAAAACATTTTGCTTCTGTGATGCAGCACTTTCTATCACGTACTACATGTATTATTTTTTTTTCTAGTGTAATGATTTGCATTTTGTATGTTTTAGCCCAGGCAGACTGGAGTTCACACTCCATTTGCTTCCTGTGCGGATTTTGCATGTTTCTCTAGGTGCTTCAGTTTCCTCCCAAAGACATGCAGACTAGGTGAATTGACATTGCTAAATTGGCTGTGTGTGTTTTCCTGGTGATGGACCGGTGGCTTGTCCAGTGATTGTTGGAATAGGCTTCAACTGCCCAGTGACTCTGCCCTGGATTTTTTTGGTATTTGGTACAATATATTAGCAAAATTGATGGATTTTTCTAAAGCTGTTTTTATTTAATTTTAACAAAATTGCAGCAAATTTTATTAATTTAGTTTCCAGTTACGGTGTCATCCTTTAAGGAACATACAACAAACGTAATATTAGAAACATTCGACAATGTAAAATTACAGTATAAAGTATGTTACACCATGGTTATCATTATTATTTAGAGAGTGTTAATTTTTCTGTTTATGATCACACCATGTGTTTTGTTCTTTGCATTTTGGAAAGAAGCATACAATTAAAACAATTACAGAAAGTTAATCTACCAGTAATTATATGATTTTTGAATTGCCACATGCCAAGGTATTAATTCAGTTTGGAATACTAAGAGTTGTAGCTACAAAAAAAATTCATAACAAACACAAATTGCATTTGGTTTGTCTCGGAAACAATACCTTGCCTTTGATTAGCCATTCTTTTAAAATGTTGTCACATACTTGCAGTTAAAACAAACCTTAAAGGAGCCCTGCCCCCCATTCTAGAGTAACAAGGCACTTGAAGTCCTATGAAATAATAACAGTAATAAAAGTTGTATTGATATTTACAAGGTGATTCTTCCTTCTTGATGAAAGAAAAAAGTACAAAGCATCTGCAGAGAGAGATGGAAAACAAAAAGAGGTGGCAACTGTCTGGAGCAGCGACTTCAGAAAATGGAACAAGCCGGGCCCATACTAATGATGGGTGGCATTGCCTATCATTACCAAGAAGAATGGAATGGAATGCAATGAAAGTTTTAATTACTTATTGCCAATTTATGGACATTTGTTGTACTTTGTTTGTGGTTGTCATTCTATCTGTCTTTTGTTGTTTAAGGCATGGTGGCAAAGCGGTTTGCATTAGTTCCTTAATGCCCAGATTACATTTTTTGCTAAAATTATCCATCCATCTATAGCCTTTAGAGACATTTAAAAGACTGTTGCGCCATCATAATCCATTCAAAGCTAGTTCAGTTCCTCCTTTTTTATTGACTTCAATGCATTTCACCAAATTCAGTAAAGCTCACAATCGCTCCAAGGAGTTCACGCCTTTCTACTCCTTAAAAAATTCATTAGATAGTTAAAAACAGTGCAGCCTAGTGACTAATGCATTCAATTGTAAAGCATAAAGTTGCTGGTGCAGTTCCAGCTATAGTTTCCTTTTGTGTTGATGGTGTGATACTTCAACTACCACTGATCTATTTGAGAAAAAAAAAACATAACAGTTGCACTGGTAGTAAGTATATAGAAGTAATTCAAATAGAAATGATTGTCACTAAAATATGCATATTGATCATAGAAGTCCATTATTTCCTTAAGGCATTAGCATAGGTGTTGAAGCCTTTTAACAAATGAGGTGAGGCAGTTCAATGGATTAAGTAGTGATATTCTTGAACAGCTTGTCAATAAAAATTACCAATGACTTCCTTCACATGAATGAATTTATTCACATTCATTGATGAATAGATAAATTTAGCCTTGATAGATCTGAAATTCATTAGTGGACAACTAGGTGACGTTATCCTTTTTTCCTTACTCAGGCAGACAGTAAATATTAATGTCTTTTTCTCCTCCTTCAATATTAAGAATTTGTTTCAGAAACTCCTAATTGAAAACAACAAAAACTAAAGTGCATAGGGGTGTATCTGGAGTAAATGTAGTATGGGCTTCATTTGTGGAATACTGATCTAAAGTAAAGTGCTGCACAACTTGAGTTTGCTGTAATACACGTTAATAATAAATTATTAAGAGACTTGTATTACTTACTGTGCACAGAGGTGTCATGTTTTGGTGCCATTACCACCGGATCCAAATGCAGAGATGCCACTGATTATAAGCAGCCTCATTTGGTGTCTATGTGGATCACAGTAAATCCCATTCAGTGCAGAGGAAGCACTCATTTAACTCTTCATTGCGGTCACTGATCCAGTTGTGTGGTTTCATGTGGTTGATTTTTTTCCTCTTCTTTTTGTTTTGGCCTGTTTTTTTGTAATTAATACAGTAAATAATATGATGGTCAGGCACACTTGCAGTTGGTTTGCAATTAGATTCATAAGCATCAGAGATGTTTCTGTAACATCTGTACAATACGTTTCCACCTCTAGTATAAGTATTACCATATTGTAGTAGTGTGGCACCACAGTCTCAAGTTCACATAAATTGAAATTACCTGTCAGAAAATTAAACATACAAGTTAACTTTGTTTCATGCTTTTTATTGGCTCCCCACATCTAAGCTGCTGCATCCATATCTGCACACAATGAAATGTAAGCCACTATAACAAAGACTTAATTAAATTCATGCAAGCGATGTATCAGCATAGTCCAAAATGTAATAGTGGTTAAGTGTGATTTTTCTGTGCATGTAGTGTGCAAGTTCTTTCATGGTTTACATAACTGATGATAATCCAAAAAAAAGAACAGATTCCCAGATACTGTTAGACATTTTATAAAAAGATGAGCTGCCTGACTGACTAGTGGTAGATATGAAACAGTTTTTTAAAAATAAATTTGCAAAACCCAATAGAGATCCACAGATAGATGCAGTAGAGGGCAGTAATCCATCAAAGACCTAAGACTGTAATGCTAATGATTAAGTCCATGTTCCATCATGGGGGCCCACTGTGACTGCAGGTTTTCATTCCAGCTAACTTGGGCATTTATTTTCGACTCCTACTTTAATTAAGCAGTTATTTTTCCAATTTCTTTGTTTTAGCATAATAACAGAAATTGGAATTCTGGATTTGAAATTTTTTATTGGAATGCAGTAAGAACTAATTTTGTTACATTGGAATAAATCAGTCTTTATTAATCTTGATTTTGAAAACTGTCTTTGTCATCATCATCATTGGCTGGTGGCATATTTTATGTGGTAGTACAAATGATGCCAACAGAATTAATTGGTTAAAAAGGCTTGGTCTGTCCTGGAAATCATGCTGGGTTCACTGGAACAATGGTGGAATAGAGTTCACTCAGGAAGCTGATATTTTGGACAATGATATTAACCGTCTGAGTGAGTTCTTGGCTAAACAGAAGAGCACCTTCATTAGCACAATATAGATGAGAAAAAGCCATGCGTCCCAACAAAGCTCGCCAGTCTTATCTATTTAACTCTTCTAAAATAACATCAAGTCTAGTTTTGAAAGTCCTACTGTCTAACACTACTTGGTTAACTTATTCCATGTGTATTTGGTTCTCTGTTTTAAAAAAAAAATTCTAATGTTTATGCAAAATTTACCCTTAACTATTTTCCAACTCTGTTCCCATGTTCTTGATGAACTCATTTTAAGGTAACCGATTCAATCCACTGTACTAATTCATTTCATAATTCATAATAACTCATCTTATCCTTATATTAATCTTTTTGCTTAACACTAGAAATCCCAAAGTTTATGATAAAACTCGTAAGTCCGGTCCACCTTAAATCTGCTCACACCTCACCGTCAGCGTCTTTTGTCTTGTAAATGTGTCGATAAGCCTAGGCAGCAAGCAGCCTGCTATCCCATCCTCCCACCGCTGCAGAAACGGAAAAAAAACTCTCTCAGCTCAAGCCATGTTTACCAGGGAGTGAAGTAGTACCTAGAGTTGTATAGTCTCAAAAATATATTGTTATTTGGAACAAATGCATTTCATGTGTGTTCCGTGTCTACAAAGATCTATGTGTAGGATGACAGGAAATGCAAGAAATGTTGAACACATACCTAAAAGAAAACCTTTTTTCATTTTTTTGGAATAACGAAAAAATATTTTGACATGAAGTGTATATCAAATAAGAACTTTCACAAAAGGTTAAAATATAACAGAACAAGTGCACTTTTATTCAAGACTAGAACCGAAAAAAACAAATTGGGTCAGTGTGGCTTGTTGCCACGATTTCTTTGGTAGTGTAGCTGTAAGATTTGCTAACTTCTGTTCAAAAGGTCGCATGTTCGAGCCTTCCCATGTCTCAAAATAAACGTTTTGAGTAGTGAGCTGCTCTTATTGTTACTATTACACAATAAAAGCATACATTTGATTTGAGTCTGTAACAGACAGTGTAAATGTATGGTACTTGTAAAGGATAGCGTTTCTTTTATTCAGTTTTATTTTCTCAGTCACTTTCAAGCTTGCCCCGATCTGACACTATTAATTTTCAAATAAAGATATTCTATAACAGAGGTGAACTCAGATGAGGATAAGGGTTCTACATTGGAGAAAGAGAACAGGAGACCAACACACCCCACCCACCCCCCAATCAAGAAACGTCCACTCACATATAAGAACAACGCAGCTGCACCAGACGTAATGGCAAAAGATGGCACTGTTTGGATTCAGGAAGAGGTCGGGCGTCATCCTGCCAGTCAGTCTGCCCCACACCTGTCCTTCAGTGAAGCAGCAGGGCTTGCAGAGCTCGCCAAGGTATCGTGCAAAGTCGAGTTTGTGATTTTTTTTGTGGTGGTCTTTAAATAAGAAAATGTATATGTTACATAACAGCCAGATTGAATGTTATGTACCTTAATTTATTTACTTATCTTCCTACAGCGTAAAGTTACAAGTAGATTGCAGAGCTTTCCCTGTTTGATAAGCTGCAGCACTTTGCACATCATGCTATATAATTTAACATTCTGTTAGCCTTCATAATGGTTTCTGAACACTGTCTGGCAGTTGATAGTGTCAGTTCCACTATGACAATAAATAATATCATATGCTCCACTTTGATCATATCCTTTTGCTTACTCATAGAATTCCATCATGTTAGTTAAACACGACCTCCTCTGTCTGAACCCACGATGACTGCTCAGTCAAACTCCTGTTCTTGCCATATGTTGCTCAGTCTTTTCAATGATGATATTTACAATGTACTATTCTAATAACTGAAATAATATATCATATTAATAAAGTATCTATCTATCTATCTATCTATCTATCTATCTATCTATCTATCTATCTATCTATCTATCTATCATGTAATAAGTTCTCTTTCCAAAATGGAAGTACTTAATTTAAAATGCATTTGTAGAAATAAGTGGAGTTGTGTTCATGCACGGTATGCCCTGTGATGGACGAAGACCTTGTCCAGAAAGGTTTCCTGCCTTTCATACAATACTGATGGGATATGCACTGGCCCTCAGAATCCTGAATGGATGAAGCAGGGTAGAGTATGTATGTATGCCTATAACATCTTAACTTGTTCATCAGTTAGTACTTAATTTTTGTAATCACTACTGCTAATGTTAGAAAGAACTGTACCTGACACATCTGATTTCGTATTTATTGGGTTAACTAATTTAATGAAAACATGAGATAACAGATTTTAAATCACAGAGAAAACTTGTTATATTTATGCTATTTACCACCTGATTTACAACTTTGTTTCAGTTATTTTTTTTATTTTGATTAATGATGCATTTTCAATCAGATTTAGAAGTTGACAGACTTTCCTCATACTTAAATTAGTGATACCATTAATGTGGCACATTGTATAAGACTTTGACCTCACACTTACTAACAAAGGAAAAACAGATCAGATGTAATTAAATTAATAATATGAAATTGTCATATTTACAGAATGAATGACATTTTGGATGTTATCACCTTGAGTAAAGATTAAATGTAAGTTGTGACTTTATAAGTATTTGACTTCTTTAAATATTTAATTCATTTAATCACACACACACACAGATTATACAGTATATGGGGTTGGGGAGGATTTTGGCCAAAAATTCTGGAATTGCTCAGCAGCACAGGAGTAGGTTGTCTTTATCAAAATATGCCTCTAACTACCATGTGCCTACAAGTGTGCTTAATCGAACCACAGACAGGCATCTTGCTGAGTTGATCAAGTGTGAATTTCTGGCATTAATTCTACAATTGCACAGGTGACTTTGGCGATTTCTTTTCTCCAAGCCACCAGAGCAGATTTTCAAGGGAAAATGATTTTATTTCTTGACATTGGCAGACTTGTTAAAAAGCTTGTTCCCCCGTGAACAGACTGCTAATCAGTGACATTATATGGAAGTGTTGAGGCATCTGTGTTAAAGCATCAGGAAAAAAATGCATTTTGCACAGTAACACTGCTCCTACAAATGCCACATTATCAGTCACAACAGTTTTTGATCAAAAACTGTGGTTCTTGCTCTGCCCATCACAAGCCCATTCCCCTCACCCCCTCTGAACCCTTCCACCCCAATATTCGTTATATCTCATCTAGCTCCTGTCGCACCCCACGCAACTGTGTGTGATCTTATTCAGATCTTATTCAGATCTAGCTTTTGTATAAGTAACATATAAATGTTTTTAATGCAAAAACCATCACAAAACATAATCACAAACAGGACTTTGCATGATACCTTGGCAAGCTCTGTAAGCCCTACTTTTTCTTTGAAGGACACGTATGGGGCAGACTGACTGGCAGGATGACGGCCAACCTGTTGCTGCATCCAAACGGTGCCATCTTTCGCCTTTCACTGCTGTTATAGACTCAAATCACATGTATGTTTTTATTGTACAATGGTATCAATAAGAGGAGCTTCTACTCAAAATTTAAATTCTGTAGAGTACCCGGATTTGATCCTGAGACCTCTTGATTATGAGTCAGCAGTTTTTACTGCTGCGCCACCCAAAA
Source organism: Polypterus senegalus (assembly GCF_016835505.1). Lineage (NCBI taxonomy): Eukaryota > Metazoa > Chordata > Cladistia > Polypteriformes > Polypteridae > Polypterus > Polypterus senegalus. The sequence goes on from NC_053159.1 coordinate 49,754,171, forward strand.
GGTCGTATCTGTTTTGTACTTCCGACCCGATTTCTTTTTCTTCGGTTATACTCGTGAATAAAAGATCACTTGCTTTGTTATACGTGTACCTTTTGTGAAAGTGTTTGTTTGACATTATGCACTCCATGTCAAAATTTTTTCGTTAGTTTTATAACATGAAAAAAGTTTCTATTTTAGGTATTTGTTTAATATTTCTTGCATTTCCATGCCGATAAAGAAGATTTAATCTGAGAGAACTTTTTGCCCGAGATGAGCTCCAGCAGTGGGGGGGATGGGATAGCAGGCAGCTTTCTGTTTGTGCTGATCGACACATTTATAAAACAAAAGACGCTAACGGAGAGGTGCGAAGGGATTTAAGGTAGACCAGGATTACAAGTTTTTTCATAGGCTGTGGTAACTCTAGTGTTAGTGCAACTGTTCCATTCATAAATAATTCAAAAGTATTTAAGACTTGTTCATCTACATCTTAACAACAGAGATTAGCGGCACATTTAGATATTCTAAACACATGTTGGACCTGTTATCTGAAAGCTTTTTCTCAAATATTATAATTGCACATGAAGTATATGTTTTGAAGTTCAGATTTAATTATATGGCTAATATTGAACTAAGCAAAATAAATTCAGATGTGTTTTAATTAAAACAAATTAATTGTGTTCAAATCTATTGACTCTGTTATGTTTGACTAAAAAGGAAAATGAACACCAAAGTCATCCATATGTGCAATGAGACTATCTTTCCATTCATCTGCGTTACCATACCGCCCTTATGTTTTAACTTTAAATTAGATATAATTATACATGTTATATTTTACATAATCTTCCCCATGACCTTGTTGTGGATTACGAGCATGGGTGGTTGAATAAAGTGATGTAAATGATGATCACTTTAGAAAGAAATAAAAGTGTTTATATGTGTGTATTGGAGTTGTCTATATGTTGAAGGATAATTAAAAACACACTTCCCAGGGTACAAACCAAAAACTTGACATGCAGTATTTCTTAACATTTTAATAAACAGGTGCTGTTTATTTGCTGAAACTAACAGACAAAAGTGACAAAATAGTATATTTTATATGTTCATGTCTTTGGACAACCTTTCAGTCACTACTTAAAATCACCACAATCGTACCTTCTAAATATTTCTGTGGCCAGATAAAAAAATCTTACTATTTCTGTTTTAGATCTAATTCTTTCTTGTAGGTCTTTTCAATCTCAGCCTTTTTTTAGTCTTTCTTACATGTATTTCAATTTCATGTTTAAGATTCTCAATAATATTCCAGTCTGTGGAATATACACTCACCTAAAGGATTATTAGGAACACCTGTTCAATTTCTCATCTAATCAACCAATCACATGGCAGTTGCTTCAATGCATTTAGGGGTGTGGTCCTGGTCAAGACAATCTCCTGAACTCCAAACTGAATGTCAGAATGGGAAAGAAAGGTGATTTAAGCAATTTTGAGCGTGGCATGGTTGTTGGTGCCAGACGGGCCAGTCTGAGTATTTCACAATCTGCTCAGTTACTGGGATTTTCGCGTACAACCATTTCTAGGGTTTACAAAGAATGGTGTGAAAAGGGAAAAACATCCAGTATGCGGCAGTCCTGTGGGCGAAAATGCCTTGTTGATGCTAGAGGTCAGAGGAGAATGGGTCGACTGATTCAAGCTGATAGAAGAGCAACTTTGACTGAAATAACCACTCGTTACAACCGAGGTATGCAGCAAAGCATTTGTGAAGCCACAACACGCACAACCTTGAGGCGGATGGGCTACAACAGCAGAAGACCCCACCGGGTACCACTCATCTCCACTACAAATAGGAAAAAGAGGCTACAATTTGCACAAGCTCACCAAAATTGGACAGTTGAAGACTGGAAAAATGTTGCCTGGTCTGATGAGTCTCGATTTCTGTTGAGACATTCAAATGGTAGAGTCAGAATTTGGCGTAAACAGAATGAGAACATGGATCCATCATGCCTTGTTACCACTGTGCAGGCTGGTGGTGGTGGTGTAATGGTGTGGGGATGTTTTCTTGGCACACTTTAGGCCCCTTAGTGCCAATTGGGCATTGTTTAAATGCCACGGGCTACCTGAGCATTGTTTCTGACCATGTCCATCCCTTCATGACCACCATGTACCCATCCTCTGATGGCAACTTCCAGCAGGATAATGCACCATGTCACAAAGCTCGAATCATTTCAAATTGGTTTCTTGAACATGACAATGAGTTCACTGTACTAAAATGGCCCCCACAGTCACCAGATCTCAACCCAATAGAGCATCTTTAGGATGTGGTGGAACGGAGCCGTGCCCTGGATGTGCATCCCACAAATCTCCATCAACTGCAAGATGCTATCCTATCAATATGGGCCAACATTTCTAAAGAATGCTTTCAGCACCTTGTTGAATCAATGCCACGTAAAATTAAGGCAGTTCTGAAGGCGAAAGGGGGTCAAACACCGTATTAGTATGGTGTTCCTAATAATCCTTTAGGTGAGTGTAAAGGCTCTGTAAAACCATAATTTTCTTTTTTCTCTGTTGCTACTTCTGTTGGTGGATTTTGATGTACTTTTTGGTTATTTGAATCCATTGTTCCTTCCACAGTAGCAGCATTTTCTGCTGCCATGTGCCTTTAATACTGTACATAGCAAGTGAACTCAATGCTTATGAGTAGGCTGTCAGGCCATTCTTTTAAATGTTTGACCTATTCTGTCCTATAAAATGTTGTGTAAGTATCCAAAACATTGCATTATTTGTTTCACCAGATCACAGTACTTTGCAAAGATATTGAGACTTACATGAGCACTGTTTTGCCTAATTCAGCCAGTATTTTTGTTATAGAGTTGAAGGAAAGGTTTCTTTATGGCAACTCCTCCAAACAAATTATTTCTGCCAAAGCAATAATTCACTGTACACCTTTGAACTACTAATCTGGTATTCGCTAAATCCTTCTGCAGGTGTTTTACAGTGGTATGCAGCTCATACTTTTTTATATCTTTTCATTGAATCTGCAGCTTTTTCACAGATTTTTCAAGGTCTTTCAGATCTAAGTTATATTAATTGGTGAAAAATGAAGATTGGCCAAGTTTACTCAAACTTTTGCATGCATGTATGTATTTGAATATTTTATACCAGTAACGTCGTACTGCACAATAACATACAGTGAACACACTTGACTTGAGCATTACTAGTTTTCATCCTCTTTTTCTGTCTCTGTTTAGCATTCGTTTGCTCAGAGGTTGATGCAATTGCTGCTTCCTGAGCAGCTGTTCTTTTCTCCACCCTAGCAGCCTGCTGCTTCTCTTCTTTCGTCAGCATCTTTTCACGTTAAAATTGATTAAGTTAGTTTTTGTTTTGCAGTTACTTAGTACGTTTTAGTTAGTTTTTGTGTTGCAATTAGTACGTTTTCTTAAATTTTTCACTTAATCTGGCACTTAAGTCTTCAATCTGCCTCAAGAATGATTAGCAAAGGTGGTAGGGAATGAGAATGGCCTCCATACTCATGCGCCGCAAGGCTACCCTGCTGCGTGCTGCCGAGAGTTGATTCTAAAATAAAATAAAAATAAAAAGGGTAATAAAAACCCCGACAGCAAATAGTAGACATCACATAGTATATGTGTACCAAATTTCAGGTCAATAGTTCAAACAGTTTGCGAGCTACAGGTGATTTAAAATCCTGGACAGACAAATGAACAGCCACGGTAGCATATTATATATAAAGATGTTCAAGAGGTGATCAGAACTTTTTGAGTGTGAACCTGGGAAAGATATTTCACTATGCTGATTTTGTATGTTGTATATTGTGCTTAAATAAATGAATCAGATGATTATAGCTTCTTTATTTTGTAGTGTATGTTTCTTGTTTCAGAGCCAATCCAACATGGATGCCAATAACTGAATCATCAAGTACCATTTCTACTATTATTTTAAGAGAACAATGTGCTTTTGGAGATTTATTTTTACCTAGTGAATGTATACCAGGACCAGTTTTTTCATATACAGTCTGCCACAGTTAAGTGATGGACTGCAGATTTCCATCATGGCAGAAACTCTCTTGCTGATGACATGAGTGATGTTGGAAAATGTTGCCACAGTGGAGCAAAGTTTAATGGAGTTTTGAAGAGCGACAGTGCAGGAGACCAGTGATTCCATAGAGATTAGTTATGGGTCCATTCCTCATGAGAAATTAAACATTTTCAGGATCTGTGCATATTGACTGTCCTGAATGTTGATCCCTGATATGCAGCACAGTGTTTCAGGGGGGAAACTTGATCTTATGATGCTGAACTGATAGGGATTTAAGAAACATTTCCTAAATGGTTTTGAAAACCTGAAATATTATTATGATCCTGCATCCAAAAAACAAGTGAAGCAATGGAAGCATAATATGTTTCCAACAGCAAATAAATAACAACTACATTTATTTATATAGCACATTTTCATACAAAAGGTGTAGCTCAAAGTGCTTCACAGGATAAAAAAGACAAAATATAAAAAAAAAATTAGGTAATACTAATTAACATAGAATAAAAGTAAGCTCCAATGGCAAGTGAGTGCAGTTTCTGTACTGTGATTTGTTCTAAAACCCAGCTGAAACTTATCAAGAATAGCATGTTTATTGTGGTGGTCATTTAGCTGCATAATGACTGCCTTTTCTAGAATTTTACTTAAGAAAGGCAGGATAGAAATGGGTCTAAAATTTTCCAAAGCAGAGGAGTCAAGATTATTTTTCTTGAGCAGGGGTTTAACTACAGCAGTCTTAAGACAGTTTGGGAAAACTCCCGTATCTAATAATGAATTTACTATGCCAAAAATACTATCAATTAGCACGTCGGATACTTCTTTGAAAAAAACTTGTTGGTATTGGGTCAAGGATGCAGGCGGACAGTCTCAGTTAGAAATTATTTTATATAAATCAGGTAAATCTGTCCTAGTGAAAGAATTTTATTTGTTTAAAATGGAGTAAGGGGGTTTAAGAGGATCAGTATTGGAGTATCAGAGATGTACTATATTATTTCTAATATCATTAATTGTGTGATTAAAAAATATAGCAAAAGCCTCAGAAAATTCACCGGAAGTATTTTGGAGGCATTCCATTGAGTGAACTGGGTTTTGCAGACAATCAAATGTAGAGAATAAAACTCTGGGCTTACTAACATTGTTATTTATAATTTTAGAGAAATAGCATCACCTTTCAAGATGGGCCATGTTGTTGTATTCTGTTATTTTAGCCTTCAATATCTCATAGTGGATAATCAGTTTAGTTTTTCTCCAGTTAAGCTCAGCTCTCCAGCATGTTTTCTTTAGATCAGACACTCTTTGGGTCCTCCATGGTGTAACAGTGCTGGAGGATTTTCTAACGTGTCTTTTCAGGATAGACTATGTCAGTGGCAGCTGTCACTTTTGTAGTAAGCACTACAAACAGACTGGTTGCTTAAAATGTTTGTAAACTTTGAAGCTGCAGATGAATCAAAGAAACTGTTTTAAACAATATGTGTCTTGTTAATTTTTTCTATCATTTCAATATATTGTAAGAGAAAATGGTCTGATAAACCAATATCAACGATCTGCTTCACATCAAATTTTAGTCATTACTAAATCCAACATACGCCCTGCTTTGTGTGTTGTCTGACTAACGTGCTGGCTCATGAATTCTTTTGCTTTTGGATCACACTGATTATTGATATGAAAATAAAAGTCGGCAACTATTTAGGAACATGTCATAGTTCATAATTATAATTGACACCAAGTCTGAGAATTCCTCAAAGAAAGACGCAATGTATTTAGGAGGTCTATACACAGACAATACTAGAGACTGAGAAACTCCTTGAATAACAATGGCAAGATACTCAAAGAACTTGAATGTACCAAAGCCAACATCTTTACATTTCAAATGGCTTGAGTAAATATTTGCTAAACTCCCACCTTTCTTACCTTGGTGATATGCATGAGTAAAGCTGTAATTTGGAGGTACAGATTAGATTAAAACAGCCACACCATCAGACCTAAGCCACGTTTCACTTAATGCAATAAAATCGATTTTCCTATCACTAGTAAGATCGTTGATGGAATACGTCTTGTTGGTTAATGCTTTAACATTTAATAAGGCAATATTTAAGGTTTCGGAAGAGCAGAACTGAATTGTAGGAGCCTTATGGGTATTCGATATGGAAATGTAGTTATTCGTATTAGTGCTGTTTTGTGCGTATTTTTTTAAGCTATAGTCTGTTTTTTATAGTTTTAATAAATTGCTCATCTACAGGTGAAATGGTAATTAAATTATTTGCATTTATGCCACACACTGTGCATTGAGGTTAGTTATTAGATTATTGATGCCGTGCACTTGGGGAAGATTTCGCTATAGAATTCTCATGTCCTAGCAAGTCATTACGGAAAAAGTTGCAGGATCTATTAGGATGCAGACTATCCAGCTTGAAGAAACATGGCCTCTCCCAGAAGAGGTCCCATTTGTCCAAGAACCTGATGTTTTGTCCCTTGCAGAAACCTTTTAATTAGATGTTTAATGCCAGCAGACGACTGTAGTACTCATTCGATCTTTTAACCAGAGGTAAGGGACCCACATTGAAGATTTTTGCAGCCTGGGTCTTCTCCTTTGTAACTTTTAATAAGTGCTGTGAAGTCCACCTTGAGATTCTCCGACTCTCAGTATCTCACATCGTTGACCCTGGCATGTATTACAGTGGATCCCACTGCCCTGTTCTCGTGCCTCTCGACAACTGTCAGCGCACTTCTCATAACATCTTGAACACGAGCACCAGGAAAACAAGAAACAAAACATTTCTGTTTAAGGTAAGAAATATTTAGGTCTCGTACGATTGAATCTCCAATCATAAATACATGGTTGAAGGCAAAGTGGGGGAGTGGAGAGGGTCGAACCAGTTCTGGGTGGAGATGCTTGCCTGGACCGATGGAGGTGATGAAGCCTTAAACCCCTGCTTGCATAGCTGAAACAGGCTGAGTTCCTCGTCATTGATGTCATCACTCCGACGACGAGGCACAGGGGTAGAACTCACTTTTGAGCGCCATGGCATGGAGTCAATGTTACTGAAACGCAATTTGCTCTGACGGTTTCAGGTACCTGGGAGGATCCTTTCAGTAGTCAACCCTTCGGTTCCCTCAGGTGCCTCCATTTGGACAAGAGTTTCTGGATCTGGTTATAGAGGACTTGGAGTTCTTCAATAACACACTTCATCTCACTTTTTGCCATTGTCTGCTTCTGCTTCATGTTCTAGTAAAGAACAAGAGAGAGTGAGTGGTGCCTTGAGTAAAAAATGTAAGGTGTAAGCCAGTATAGGCAAGATTATGTGCACATTTTTATAATGTTGATTGTATTATAGATTATGTGTCTCAAATACTTAATCAATATTTCACTGATTTGTTCTGCCATTTGTGGTAGTCAACCAGGGAAAAGCCTTAAGGAAAGCTGTTGACCATCCATCTTCTCCTTAACAGTACAAAGTGCCATTGCTTAGACTGCAAAAGTTGCAAGTGTGCTCTGAGAAAATGAAGGTTCAAAGATGTCACACCCACTCTATTCTGAAAAGCTAGTCCTGTGTGATTACCACCTGTTCCCTAATCTGAAGCAATGCCTTGGATGTTCTAAGACAATGAGGAAGACATCCACTCAGCTATAAAATGTTTTAAATGTAAATTTTGTCACTAGTGCATTGGAATCAACAGGGATTATTGGTGTTTGTCTTAATATGCTGACTTTTTGGTCACCTGTATAATAATGTATACTGGTGCATTTAGTTCCTCTCTTGAAAGATCTCGAAGCAATTATTTTGCTTCAAAACAGCACACTGAATAAAAACATTAGAGCATTACATGGAGGCTTATATCCAATCCCACATTCATGCCTTGTCTCAGGCTTAGGAAAAAAAGTTAGCGAAGTACCTGATTTTGGATGTATATTACTGTAATACCTTGTTGCTAACACTGTTTATTAAACTCATGCACAAGGTTATTGTGTTGGAAGCATCCCTTTTAGAAAGTCATATTTTTTCTTTTTCCTAAAAGTATCAATGGGCTAGGCCCATTGAAATATAGCCTCACCAGGTTCACCAGTTGTAAATTATAGTAAATGAAAGTGTCATTAGAATTTGTGTATTCGTTATGTGTTGGTAGATTATTTCAAAGTTTGTAACCACTTTTTTTGTAAATTAAGTTCCTACTGTCTGCAGTGTAATTTATCCTGAGAGTTACGAATTAGTCTCTGCCTGATTCTAGAATGTTGTCTGGTGTATAAGCCATAATATGTTAAGTAAGTTACACTATATAGCTTTAAATTTTAAAGGAACCATTTTAAAATTGTTAATAATTGTAACTGGAAACCAAACATGAGACATATGTGATCATATTTCCTCATTCTATTACTCAACTAAATTTTTAACTAGTGACTGAATGGCTAGTAAGACATATGAATATAGACTATTACAGAAAAAAATGGGTTTAGTCCCTCTAAAATGTCCTGGGTCTGCTTCCTGGTATTCTCTAAGTGAGTTATTCATAAAACAACTATGAGAGAACTATACTTAAAACATCAACTATGGAAATCACCCAAAGTACTTCCTAACTGCATGTCCAATCCTTCTTAAGTGGATACTCTCAAGCAGAGAAAACAGAGGCTCTAATCCAAGGTCCTCTAATATTTCTGAACTTATCACCGGTAGTGAGGGCAATATTTGTATTTCACCTGCTTCTATTCTTAATTGTCCAATCACTAGCCAGAAATCATCACCATAAGTGAAAATATAATTATACACTGACCAAAAAATGAGAAGAGAAACTTTAGCTCCTGCTGCACCACCACAGTCCAGTACAATGTCTGCAAAAGTGACACTGTTCTCCAGTTTACTTGTCAATCTCACAATCACTTATACCCTCACTTATGGATAAAAAAAGAAAACCTTTAAATATTTTAACTCTTCCATTTAATGTAGTTACTTGCCCTCACCAGCAAGAAGCTACTTTTTATTTTTGGCTGCAAACTGATTAGTTCAATAATGTTGTTGGAATTTCTGTTCCAGTATCCTAGCAGAAGCTCTTTTATGATGACTGATCCAGCAGTAACTGTCTTATACTCTTGTGTGTTTCTATCAAAAATGGGTATCAACGGAGGTCATGATTTTGATTAGACAAAATTCAGATCCTGTATGTTGTTTATGTTGCTGTTCTTTCCCAAATTCATTAAATGCAGATACATATTTTACAACTCTAATAGTGAAAGGTAAATTGTTCCAGAGTTTTATGGCCCTTTAGATAAGGAACCTGTCTCCTACAAGATTTTATTTATTCCAGGAATTTTAAGAGGGCCTGCTTCTAATTATCAGTGTAAAATCTAGTGTTTATCTATTCATTAATTCTGTATGGTAAGGGGGAGTTAAATTATTCAATTTGCCTTTAACTGGAAGACAATATACACACTTGGAAATTTTAGTTATTCTGTTATACTTACTGACCTTAGTTAGGACATTTGTCACAATTGAGGTGATTATTTTTAGGCTTAGTAAGTTTCAGTATTAAGTTCTTATTGATATAAATGAATGAATCTCCCTGTAGAACACAGGTTTTATATAGTGTAGAAATGAGACAGCTGTGGCATGTTAAGTAACAGTGTACTGTAATTTCAGACATCTCTACACTTTGAATTCTGAAAGACAGCTGCTAAGCTGAGCAAGCACACTGAAATATGCTTGCTAAAACTGTTTCTGTAGTCATATATGACATGGGTTGTCATAAATTCTTATGAAATGTATTGAATTTAAACCATTAGGTTAATATTAGTTGTGTGAATTTATAATCATTTTGTGTTTATTTAACCAAAATACAACTGAACTCATGATCAGTATTACCCCTCTTTGTTCTTAACAGTGGTGGCAACACGAACTTGGAAAGAGCCACAATTACAAAATAAAAATTACTAACAGAAATATTGTCTATTGTTGTCATAGATAAAATTCCTAAATGTAACTGAATCAAATGGCAGAAATAAGCAAAGAAACATAGTCAAAAAAATGTTTCCTGTAGAAGAAATGATGAGGACAAAATGAGAAAATATGGCTTAAAAGTAATTTCAAAATTAAAAAAGACAAGTCAACCATTATTTGCACTTTTATGACTGATTGAATTAATATAACTCTTTTTTTAACAGTGTGATTGTGGACTCCAGGGAATGGAGGTACTTTAAGGAATTGACCAAAACCCTGACACCTTTGGAAGAAGACATGTTTTATCTTAAAGGAAACACACTATATCCCCAAGTCTATCTCCGTCCCAAAGAGACCATCTACATACCGTTTAAGTATCAAAGATTTTCAGCAGATCACACAGTGTTAGGCCAGGTAAGATTATTAAACTACAAACTGTCTTATAATTATTATTATACATGACTACAGCATGGAAAAAACTTTTATGCAAAGTTAATTTATAGTAATTTACACTTAATGGAGCCCCAACTGCCTCCCTTATCTATGTTAGCATAAAGACATATCTCGTCCAAAAAATGTCCATATAATTCCCAGTTTATCAGTTTGTCCGTCACCCACACTATGGTGGTGTTTCAGGTGAGCTGTAAAGATAAGTTAGATTATAAAGTTGCTAGGAAATAACCCACATAAAGTTAAATTGCTTTCTTAGGTCAAGTGTCTCTCTCTCTTTTTTGCTTGCTATACTTTCTTGAGGTACATGTGATTGCTTCTTATATCCATTAGGTCAATACAATTTGCCAAAATCAAGATGTGTGGTAGTATATATAGTTTAAATGAGACTTTTAAAGGTTAAATCAATTAATGGATTAAGTAAGATTATCATGATTTATATTTTATTGAAGGGGTACTTGAAACTGTCAGTTTGATTTCTTGCAGTTTCTGCTGTTCCTGGATCTATATAATTGTAGCTAGAAAGATGGTGGCTACATTCAACCAATCAAATTTAAAATTAACTGCTTACATCGTAAAGTAGAGACTCAATGCACAAAGGCACTCTATTTCACATCAGTGTCAAAAAGTGCTCTCAGTTTATGGTGGCACTCTTCTTTTAAACTGAGAGGATTTTTCACATGTTTTTAGTGATAGAATTATTTTTTTTTGTGCCATTTCATGCACCTTCTACTTTGATATTAGTGGCTACCTTTAGAGCAGGAAATCAGTTCCACCACTTGAAAGCAGTATCTGTTTGAAAATTTAAATTGCTTTCACAAAGCAAGTTAAAACTTTTAATGGTTCACATTCTGTAATAGTCATGTTTGGTTAAGATTTTGACTGTACTCAAGAGCTATGCAAGGCTGACATGAGCAATCCTGAGAATATTGAGATTCTTTACAGGTCATTCTCCGTAATAATTCGTTATTGTTACATTCTAGTGGCTGTTGATTCCAAAAGACAAAAGATTTTTTGTACATCTGATAATGTACACACTTGTATACTCTGTTTTACATTGTTACTGTACATGGGCTTCAGAAAACAAATCAAAAACACATAATTCAAAAGAAATTTCCTATTTTTAACAGCCAATTTAATTATCAGAATAATCTTTAATAATTTAATCATTTATAGCATACACATGTGGTGCCTTCCTTAAAATTTTAAAGGTGATAATTTATCTTTGCCTTTAAACTTTGAAAAATAATTTGAAATAATTCTGTTGCTTCAATTTTCATATCTAGCAAGTCATACTTATGTGTTGCTAAGCAATATTCTGTGAAACTGCTTGCAGTAACATTCAGAGACAGCTTTTGCATACTTTGTGCAGGGGCCAGCAGGTCTTCCATCTAGTCAGAGTACTGATGTTGCACTGAGGCAGCTGCTGAAAGACGTCCAGCCTAAGATAATTAAGGTAAGTAGAGATGAATTCTATCAGCCTTTGTCACTTGGTAGTGACAGACCTGTGCCATATAACATACATAACAATGAATCATTTATACGATGCTAGGCGTTGTTTTTCTTAGTTACAAACTGTCAGAAATGTCCTAATAGCAAAACAGGGCACACAGAATATGAATTGATGTCAAAATTCTTTTAACAAGTATTGTACAACTTAAGAGTAGCTTTGAGTCAGAAAGTACAGAAGGAAGTCCACTAGTTTGCTGCATGTTTCATGTTGTGAAAATGAATGTTAGAGTAAAATATATCACAATAATGCCAACTAAATGGGTTGTATAACTCCCATGGCCTGTTTGTCTTGTTTTCAACCATACCTACAGGAAAACATGACATGCTGTGTAAATGATTATGGACATTTAAAGCACTACTTGGGATGACTGAGCTGTATAATGCACATGTCCTTAGCAGATGTATTTTTAAAAATGATTAAATGAAAATCATTTTGTATGTGGTTTTTGTTAATTTTATTTATAATAACCTGCCTTTTGAGGGGAGCAGAGTGTCCAGCAATCAGGTTGATATTCCTGTTTTACAACACTTCAGGATAAATAGATGTAAGTGACTTTATAGTTTTGTGTTTTGCTGTCAGCATTAATGGAAAGCCTATAGTAAAACACCTCATAATATTACTGTGTTTTATTGTATGTTTATTCAGCTCCATACATAATAAAATATGCCAGATTTTAGTCAAGTCTAGATGACTATGACATGACTATCAGTTTTAATAATTTGTATGACTCATCACAGTAAAGGCCCAAATGTTACATATTCTGCAGTACCTCCTGCCAGCAAAAATAATTGATGAAAAAACTCTTCTTCACATCCACAAAAATAACTATGGACAAGAGTCCCTGATCTCTAATACCTATGTAATGACAAAGAGTAGGTTTCCTACTCTACAGCTGGCTAGAATTTCCATTGTTCCAGCTGGATCTTAATTGTAACCTTTGAATTTTGTCTTCCCCTTATCAACCTATTATAGGGTACCTAGGGAGTTTAATCACTAGTGAATGCACCCACCCTTGTTGTGCCTGCCATTCCAGAGATATTCCATTTAATGTATTATTGTATGGTGCTCTTCTCTGAGTACAGCGTTAAAGTGCTTACATACATTTACAACTGTGATTCGGTAACAGTTAGTACCTAACCATACACCATTTAAATATAAAAACACAACAGTAAGAAGAAACAGATACTGTTCCTGTTTTCCCCCACACCACTAAAGATGCTCTTTAATCACACTATTCAGAAAAGGTCCAGTGCCTTTAACATGTATAACCAAATCTCAATCTCACCTACTCAAGTGCCATAAAATGAAGCAGTACTATAATAATGTTAAGCTAACAAATGGACATGGTCCAGAGACCTACAGCACTGCCACCTGAAAGCAAGACATGTAAGCAGTTGTCCTTCTGTTTCTCCATAGTCTCCTTGGTGTTGTTAACATTGATGTGCATTTCATTATTACATTCTAATCAAAGATCTGGCTTACTCCATTTTGAGCTATTGAATGTTTTTGGCTGTGTTTTATCTTGGTAGAGTAATATATATTGCTCTACTTTCCCCTATTGTATTAATATGTAGCCTTAGAATGCCTAATCTCACAGACTTACCACTGTATATAACTTATCCCCACCTTCCCTTCTATATCTATAACCTCAGGCAATTAGATGTAGTAAAAAGACAAGCAGGAGTTAAGTTACACATAAAATAATGTATTACTGATAATATTCATAAATAATAACAAAATGCAAAGTACATTTGAATATTGGCAACCATACAACCTGATAAAATGGTGATGTGTAATTCAGGTGGCACACAGACTTGCAGTTACTTAAAATGTCTCTAGTTAAGGCATCGTTGGTGCTCAGCTTTCAGCCACATGTCTGTTCAATATGGCTGCTGAGCTGTGCTCTTCATTGTGTGGTCTTCATCCTCACAGGTTAGCAAGAGAGATGCTTCTTCATCATATGTGAGTCAGTCAGAGAGAGAGAATGTGGTTGAGCAAGTACATTTATAGATGTTCTCTCCAATTCCTAGAACCAATAGGACATCATGGTACTTAAAGGCATCTGAGACAAGCCAATTCCAAACAGCCATATCTTAGACCAATGGGAGCAATAGTACATTTAACACCTCAACCCCCCCCAAAGACCATATGTTAAGCTAACCTGGCTTTGTGTGGGAGATCAAACTGGTTTAAGACACATCCCCCCAAATCCTGTCATAAAATTACAAAGAGACAGTCGTAAAAAGGGTTGGGGGTTGTGCAAACACGGATACCTCTCACCACTTGGTTTGCCTAAATTATAAATAAAGACATACAAAACATTTATCAAGTTATATGTAAAATCTCCCATCACAACAGGCTGTAAATCTTCAAGAACACTCAAAATGGCTTTCACTGTACCAAACTTCTATCAGAACTTTCATCTTCATAACTGTCACATTTTTAGAGGTCTCATGTTTTTGTTAGCCATATCCTGAGACATACAGTCATATGAAAAAATTTGGGAACTCCTCTTAATTCTTTGGATTTTTGTTTATAATTGGCTGAGCTTTCAAAGTAGCAAATTCCTTTTAATATGTGACATGCCTTATGGAAACCTCTCCCACACTATGCAACTCTTCAGTTCCACCCGGGGGAGTAAATGCTAACATTACTCAAAGTTATTGTCTGCTTTTACATGCATTTTTTATTACTCTTTAATTTAATATTGTTTTTTGTATCAGTATACTGCTGCTGGATTATGTGAATTTCCCCTTGGGATTAATAAAGTATCTATCTATCTATCTATCTATCTATCTATCTATCTATCTATCTATCTATCTATCTAACAGTAGTATTTCAGCGGTGACATTAAGTTTATTGGATTAACAGAAAATATGCAATATGCATCATAACAAAATTAGACATGTACATAAATTTGGGAACCCCAACAGAGATATTACATCAATACTTAGTTGAGCCTCCTTTTGCAAATATAACAGCCTCTAGACGCCTCCTATAGCCTTTGATGAGTGTCTGGATTCTGGATGGAGGTATTTTTGACCATTCTTCCATACAAAATCTCTCCAGTTCAGTTAAATTTGATGGCTGCTGAGCATTGACATCCTGCTTCAAATCATCCCATAGATTTTCAATGATATTCAAGTCAGGGGATTGCGACGGCCATTCCAGAACATTGTACTTCTCCCTCTGCATGAATGCCTTTGTAGATTTCAAATTGTGTTTTGGGTAATTGTCTTGTTGGAATATCCAAACCCTGCGTAACTTCAACTTTGTGACTGATGCTTGAACATTATCCTGAAGAATTTGTTGATATTGGGTTGAATTCATCCGACCCTCGACTTTAACAAGGGCCCCAGTCCCTGAACTAGCCACACAGCCCCACAGCACCAAATTTGACAGTAGGCAGCAGGTGTTTTTCTTGGAATGTGGTGTTCTTCCGCCATGCAAAGCACATTTTTTTATGACCAAATAACTCAATTTTTGTCTCATCAGTCCAAAGCACTTTGTTCCAAAATGAATCTGGCTTGTATAAATGAGCATTTTCATATAATAAGCAACTCCGTTTGTGGCGTGAGTGCAGAAAGGGCTTCTTTCTCATCACCCTGCCATACAGATGTTCTTTGTGCAAAATGTGCTGAATTGTATTACTATGTACAGATACACCATCTGCAGCAAGGTGTTCTTGCAGGTCTTTGGAGGTGATCTGTGGGTTGTCTGTAACCATTCTCACAATCCAACGTATATGCCGCTCCTGTATTTTTCTTGGCCTGCCAGACCTGGGTTTAACAGCAACTGCGCCTGTGGCCTTCCATTTCCTGATTACATTCCTTACAGTTGAAACTGACAGTTTAAACCTCTGAGATAGCTTTTTGTAGTCTTCTCCTAAACCATGATACTGAACAATCTTTGTTTTCAGATCTTTTAAGAGTTGCTTTGAGGATCCCATGCTGTCATCCTTCAGAGGAGAGTCAAAGGGAAGCACAACTTGCAATTGACCACCTTAAATACCTTTTCTCATGGTTGGACACACCTGTCCGTGAAGGCTTAACGAGCTAATCCAACCAATTTGGTGTTGCAAGTAATCAGTATTGAGCAGTTGCATGCATTCAAAACCACAATATTACAAGGGTACTCACATTTTTGCACAGCCAGTTTTTCACATTTGATTTAATTTCATACAACTAAATACTGCTTCACTAAAAATCTTTATTCAGAAAACACCCCAGTACTCAGATGTTTCTAGGAAATGAAAGACATACCACTGGTATCTTTTTGTTGAAAGTAGAGTGAATTATTATGCAGGCTGAGAGGGGTTCCCAAACGTTTTCATATGATTGTAACAGCAAGATTTGCTTTTAATCAATTGGCAGTGTTTTTCATCTGCAGTTTCCATCAGGTTCTAAGTATTCTTTAGAGCAAAGGGTCTCCAACCTTTTTTCCCCTGAGAGCTACTTTTACAAAATGAAAATTGCCGAGAGCTACTTATGTTTTCTAACGTTTATTCTCATAGCTTATTTCAACCTGAACAAACTGAATAAACTTACAAAATTTACATTTACAGAATGTTGGTGTGTCAAGTTTCCAAATTTATGTAGGATTTATTAACCCCTGCGGTGGGCTGGCACCCTACCCAGGGATTTGTTCCTGCCTTGCGCCCTTTGTTAGCTGGGATTGGCTCCAGCTGACCCTCGTGACCCTGTGTTAGGATGTAGCGGGTTGGATGATGACTGACTGATTGATTCATTAACCCTTTGGTGAGCTCCTTGGAAAGGGGTTGCAAGCTAGCAGTAGCTAGCGAGCGATGTGTTAGAGAACCCTGCTTTAGAGAGACGCATAGACAAAATAAATATTTGCAGCCCCATCCAACTAGGCCTTAAGCAGAGTCAATTTGTGCACAATATCCCTGACTTCACTTATGATACAATTGATAATCTTTTTGAAATTGGACTTGAATAATTCATATAAACCCTTGCTAACCGTTTGCTCAGGTCCGCCAGGTCAGGCCAGTACAGTACACTCTTTAACCTTTGACATCAAATCACTCTAAAGTGGCAATCAGTTAAAACCTGTTATCCCTCTCAGAATCAGAAGGCAGTGTCTTATTGGAAATTATGCCCAATGTCCCTAAAATGACTTTCATGATTATTTTTTTGCTTTTTGTATTGCAGTCTAGTCGCCCTGTCAGACATAGGTTAATGTGGATAGCTAAATTCAAGTTTCATAGACGTTTTAAGGATGCCTTTACCTTTTCTTTTGCAATTTATGTATTGAGGATGTCTGGTTAGGCATTGCTCTTCTTCTTCTTCTCAGTATTATTATTACAATTTTACACTGATACTTAAAGTCTAATTATGAGTGTATTTCAGAAAGATTATACAAAATTAACTTTGTAGCTTGAAAACATTGACCTGCCCATCCTCTGTCTTCTAGGGCTTTTTACTGTTTTACACAATCATCAAAGCTCTTCCCAGCAATGTTAAGCTTGAGACATGAACCAACCTTGAGACTAAGTGCTAGTGCATCATATTACATGTTCACTTATTCATCAACATACCAACAAGCCATTTTAGAGTTGACAATCATGTAGTGCTTATGCTGGGGTTTTAAACCCAAGACTCTGTAGCTGTGAGGCAGCAAAACTAATCACTGTGTCACCAACCTTGAAACAGAGGGACCAAGTAAAGGACATTGAGGTCCATAGGCATATTCAATTTTTATATTCCTTCTAGTTTTCCCACTAATAATGTAAATCTGCTATCCTTGATTTTTCTTTATAAATTATGTAGGAGCTCCACATACTGTACATGTATTATTATTTATCATTGCAATTAACATTTTAATTAATTACTTGTTACTATCCCCAGAAAGTTGATCAGTCACACACTTACTTCATGCATACTGTATACAGTATAGTGGTTTTAAGAGACACTTAAAACACTCAAGAGAAATGAAACCATAGCCATCGAATGTGAAAAGATTCCACCGTATACACAATCACCTTAGCCTTTACATTCATAGCTCCTCAGCAAATCAGACACACAAAAGATTTAACTGGCTGACTAAAGAATAAAAATCTGTGTATATAATCACACATTTGCATTAGCTGACAAAACAATCTGTCAGTTCTAATCGCCTGGCATTGCATTGCAAATCCTTTAGCCACTGTCATGTTTTATCACTGTTGTTCCCTATTTAATTGTATCCTGTAGTGAACTTATAAAAATGCATTGTAGCACTGTTAAAAAAAAATTCCAAAAAGATCTTTATACTTGTTTAAAAAAAATTAATCAAGTTTTCTAATATTTCAATAAGCTTCTTGGTAGAAAATTGATTTCAGTGAAAGTGTTAGTTTATATACAAACCGGATTCCAAAAAAGTTGGGACACTATACAAATCGTGAATAAAAACTGAATGCAATGATGTGGAGGTGCCAACTTCTAATATTTTATTCAGAATAGAACATAAATTACGGAACAAAAAAAAACTGAGAAAATGTATCATTTTAAGGGAAAAATATGTTGATTCAGAATTTCATGGTGTCAACAAATCCCAAAAAAGTTGGGACAAGGCCATTTTCACCACTGTGTGGCATCTCCCCTTCTTCTTACAACACTCAACAGACGTCTGGGGACCGAGGAGACCAGTTTCTCAAGTTTAGAAATAGGAATGCTCTCCCATTCTTGTCTAATACAGGCCTCTAACTGTTCAATCGTCTTGGGCCTTCTTTGTCGCACCTTCCTCTTTATGATGCGCCAAATGTTCTCTATAGGTGAAAGATCTGGACTGCAGACTGGCCATTTCAGTACCGGATCCTTCTCCTACGCAGCCATGATGTTGTGATTGATGCAGAATGTGGTCTGGCATTATCTTGTTGAAAAATGCAGGGTCTTCCCTGAAAGAGATGACGTCTGGATGGGAGCATATGTTGTTCTAGAACCTGAATATATTTTTCTGCATTGATGGTGCCTTTCCAGACATGCAAGCTGCCCATGCCACACGCACTCATGCAACCCCATACCATCAGAGATGCAGGCTTCTGAACTGAGCGTTGATAACAACTTGGGTTGTCCTTGTCCTCTTTGGTCCGGATGACATGGCGTCCCAGATTTCCAAAAAGAACTTTGAATCGTGACTCGTCTGACCACAGAACAGTCTTCCATTTTGCCACACTCCATTTTAAATGATCCCTGGCCCAGTGACAAGCCTGAGCTTGTGGATCTTGCTTAGAAATGGCTTCTTCTTTGCACTGTAGAGTTTCAGCTGGCAACGGCAGATGGCACGGTGGATTGTGTTCACTGACAATGGTTTCTGGAAGTATTCCTGAGCCCATTCTGTGATTTCCTTTACAGTAGCATTCCTGTTTGTGGTGCAGTGTCGTTTAAGGGCCGGAGATCACGGGCATCCAGTATGGTTTTACGGCCTTGACCCTTACGCGACAGAGATTGTTCCAGATTCTCTGAATCTTCGGATGATGTTATGCACAGTTGATGATGATAGATGCAAAGTCTTTGCAATTTTTCGCTGGGTAACACCTTTCTGATATTGCTCCACTATCTTTCTACGCAACATTGTGGGAATTGGTGATCCTCTACCCATCTTGGCTTCTGAGAGACACTGCCACTCTGAGAAGCTCTTTTTATACCCAATCATGTTGCCAATTGACCTAATTAGTGTTTATTGGTCTTCCAGCTCTTCGTTATGCTCAAATTTACTTTTTCCAGCCTCTTATTGCTACTTGTCCCAACTTTTTTGGGATTTGTTGACACCCGTGAAATTTTGAATCAACATATTTTTCCTTTAAAATGATACATTTACTTGGATTAAACGTTTGATCTGTCATCTACGTTCTATTACAAATAAAATATTGACATTTGCCATCTCCACATCATTGCATTCAGTTTTTATTCACAATTTGTTTAGTGTCCCAACTTTTTTGGAATCCGGTTTGTAAGTTTATACGTCTAAATGTTGAGTGACCTATCATTTGACATATTTACAGTAAATTTAGAAAATGGTATATGGATGGAGAGATATTTCAATGCAGTTGAAATAACTGGGTCTATGATGCATTTTTGGTGTCCATCAATATTTTTCTTTGAAGAGACCAGGTTGCCTGCTATAGACAATTTTACATTATACTTGCCTTAGCTGCCTATTGTATTTGTATTTGATTTTCATATAACAAAATTCTCAATCTCTTTCTCATTCAGATATTCTTTAGGACAGAAGATGAAAAGCCCTTGGCAATCTGTCAGGTGAATGTGGAGAATACACCACATGTTATAGACCAGACTTTCCGATTCTACCACCCTGAGCTTACATTCCTGAAAAAATCTATACGCCTGCCACCCTGGCACACCCCACCTGGTAAAGCATATGGATGAAATAACAACATGTGATGTTAATTCTTAAAATATAGCTCTGTAACAAAACATTGTAAATCATAGTGAAAATATTAGCTATTTTTATCTATAAAGTATTGGATAATATGCATGGGACCAGGTCAACTGATTTACCCAACCATAACTTACTAGAACAGATTTATCTTACAGATATGGTATTCAATGTAGGAAACACAAGATTAAGAAACAGTTTAAAATTTAAATATAAAAAAACATTTCAAAAATGCAGAGCAGATTACTAGCTACATTATGAGCTTCTCCATCTCTTTATATTATTTGGTGTTATCAAAAAGAGATATTAACCTTTGCTGGCAATTACAAATAGTAGATCAATGAATGAGGACAATCTACTTTAATCATTAGTATCTTGGTATTTAAGTGACAGACATTTTTGGGTGCTTCTTCAGTGTTTTCACTTTTCAAATTAGTATGATATTACTTTGTTGAAGGATTTTTTTGCACGCCAGTACAGAGTTCTTTTTTTAATTGCCCCTTGATTGCACATTCTGAGATGAACAATAATAATGGAGAATTAAGTTGTAATGGAAGTGGATCATTATATATGAATTTTCAGATTAATACTTGGAGATTTATTGAGCAAGTGCATATTAGAGAAAAAATTTAGGCATATATTGTATTATGATGTGGGGTTTCGAGAAACAGACTAAGCAAGTTATGGCATATCAAGTGATATCTAGAGAATGAGGAGATGAAGAGATGCATTGTGATGAAAGTGAGAGTAGGCCAAAGAAGGTGTGCAAAATTGCTGTTGGATGGCAAGGGAGGGTAACATTGACTAATGGCAAGGAAAAAGAGAATTATGAGGTAATTAGCAAGCCTGGTAAACACACTGAGATTTTTGAGACCCAGGCTCCCCCCAGCCAGCGCTCAACAACTCTCCAACTCTCCAACTGCGCTGTGCTGTGTGCTGAAACAGGCAGGAATTGATTGTCTGCTGCTGGTTCAACTGCAAGTTTGCAGGCTCACTGTGTAACATGTTTGTCGCCCAGTAGTTGACATGGGGAACATTTAAAACCAGCCACTTACCTGGCCATGTGCTCACTTTCTGTCGTCTCTTCTCCAGAATGAACCTCTTTGATGAAGGAAACTATCTGAAGGGAACAAATGCAGGACAACTGCATTTAAGTGGCTCAGTTTGTACCACTCCCAGAACCTGTCACCATTTCAGACAGTCTGCATGACACTGGAATAAAGAATAAAAAGATAACACATAACTTGTAGATGCTGTAAGAAAAGAAAATGGTGACATAAATATACCTTTTGCTACCTTTTACTACAGATCCCTGTTACAAATTAAGATTCCTCTGAATCTTTTTCTATTTATTACTCATTATTAGATTTTTCAAATCCAGAGCAATTCAATAATACATTTGAATTGTATTGTATTATAGCATATCCTATTACATATTAGAAGATCATTGTGCATTTGACCAACTAAGAAAAATTACTCTATTAGCTAATGTGTAATAAAGACAACTTCTGCAGCTTGTTTATTAAGGAAGGGTGTTCCACTCATATAATCCTGAAGAGAACAAAAGTAAAGGTGTGTTTATTTTTCAAGGATATCATTATATAAATATGAACAAGCTCACTTTTCACAGTAACAATTGACAGCGTAGGTTGAGGGAGATGCAATTCATGCCCATTTCCACTGCCCATGTATCTGGTACCCAGTGAGATAACTAGAATGTGTGTTAACATCAGTGCAGTGATTTGCCCAAATTATTGGATTCTGTTACATTAAAATTGTACTACTTTATTATATATTGTGTAATATACATTGTAGAATCAATTTATATTTAGGTTATATGTTTCATTTTTCTCTAGGTGCTCCAGCTGGGATGTCGTTTGGAGAACCACAGGTGCATGTGAGGTGCAGTGACCCGAATGTCATTTGCAAAACCCATGCAATGGTATGTGCACCACTAACCTCAGAGAAGGTCACAAGAATAAGATTGAGTGTTATGTAAGAAGAGCAAATTGAGAGCATTTAACAGAAAGAAGCTTACCCAGATTTGTTTTCAGTTTAGTTTGTGCTGATACTCCTGCTGCTTAAACTCTGCCCTAGTTCTTGTTTAAACAAACCCACAGCTGTTTTAACCTCATTTTTTCCTGAACAGGGTTTTTTTTTTTTTCTTCAATCTGTAAGGAAAGCAACTGTGTGAAAGTGTAATATAATGTACAATATAGCAAGGCATTGCTAGACCCAGCATATATTACACATATGTAAACAGTTTTTAATTTACTTGATAAATGGTTTGGTAAAACACATCTTGCAGGGATACTTTGCCTAATTGAGAATTATATGCATCTTCTGGCAGGGATCCTGGAAGATTCTTGAAGGGATCTCCACTGAAAGCATAAAGAAATATGTGTGCTACACAGGCAATAAATGTATAGGGCATGAACCTCAGGGGTACAGGTGGCAGCCATTTGTGGCTGTGATGAAGTAAAGAAAATGACTAGCTGAGGAACAAGGTTATTATAGTTTCACGTTTTTATATTGGTTTTTATTTCTATATTGTTTCTGATCTTTCCTGGAAAATCAGTTCAGTTTTAGTTTTCTTTCATTGTGTATTTTTAGTATTTATAATATATATTATTTTCAGTTGTAGTAATTATAGTATGGTTAAAGAGCTACTAAGGAGTTTAGTTTTGTGTCACTTTTGGGCAGAACTGTACACACAACAGGTTTGGATATGAGTTTAATGTTACTGGATGCTCACTATGCTACATGGTTTACTGTCTGGTTTTGTTTTTGTCTGATAAAAACAAGCATAATCAAAACCAAATGCTGAATATGAACAGTTTTATTTTTTTAAAAATATTTTCTTTGTCATTTGTATTGAACAAATGTGCGCTGACTGTTGGCATATTTACTCTTTTCCTTTTATTCCCCAGAATGAGCCAATTTGTGATGAAATTTAGGCAAATTTTAAGGTTTGGGTTTTTTTACTGTAAATGTCTACAGCACACAACTGCTGCTCCAAGACAACATGTTTACAATTAATGCCTTCAGTATTGTATTCAAAAATCTCCCATACTGGGCTTTGGTATTTTATACCAACCAAACTGATCTCTGATTCTATCTCAAGTACATACAATTTTACAGACAGAATATTGCCACCTGTATGCCTGAAAATCAAAACTTTATTCTGACAGGTATGATCATGAAAATCATGGGAGCTTAGGAAGAACAGGGCTCTTAGGACTTGAATCAGTGTGCAGACCCCATCGACCTATTGAAGGAAACAAGCATATAGAATAGTAAACCTTTAATGAGCACTTTAAGAGCAGGTAATAGGAGTGCGGACAGCCACAAAACAGCAGAGACAGCAGGAATAATATAGAAATTTTCTAAACCCGCTTAATCCAAAGCAGGATCGCAGGAAACCTGGTGCCTATCACAGCAGCTTTGGATGCAAAGAAGAAACAATTCCTGGACATATATATATATTATGGGATGCCATACAGGCAAATACATTAATTTTCTTAATATATAAAGTCGGCGTCAGAATATATAAAGTCAAAACTTGAATATATAAAGTCAGCGTCGGTATATATAAAGTCAAAACTTTTTTCTGAATATATAAAGTCAAAACTTGAATATATAAAGTCAGCATCGGTATATATAAAGTCAAACTTGTTTCTGAATATATAAAGTCAAAACTTAAATATATAAAGTCAGCGTTGGAATTTATAAAGTCATTCCTGATTATTTTAAGTCAACATCGGAGTATATAAACTCATTCCTGAATATATAAAGTCAAAGTCAAAATATATTGATTGAAACATTTCAGGCACATATTTAGTAAACTAAAAAAATTGAAATAAGTTAACAAAAACGTATTCAGAAAAATAAATTAAAAAAACACTGTTCGGTTAAAGTTTTGAAAATAATGCATGTGGCCTGCCCAGTGTTGGCTGGGACTGTCTCCATTAGACCCCCGTGACCCAGTGGTCGGATTCAACGGGTTGGGAAATGGATGGATATTCCAGCGCTGACTTTATATACTCAGGTTTTGACTTTATATATTCAAGGTTTAACTTTATATATTCTGACGCTGACTTTATACTGTATATTCAAGTTTTGACTTTATATATTCCGACGCTGACTTTATATATTCCAGCGCTGACTTTATATATTCCGACGCTGACTTTATATATTCCAGCGTTGACTTTATATATTCCGATGCTGATTTTATATATTCCGACGCTGACTTTATATATTCCAGCGCTGACTTTATATATTCCGACGCAGACTTTATATATTCAAGTTTTGACTTTATATATTCCGACGATGACTTTATATATTCAAGCACTGAATTTATATATTCCAACGCAGACTTTATATATTCAAGCGCTGACTTTATATATTCCAGCGCTGACTTTATATATTCGGGAATGACTTTATATATTCAAGTTTTGACTTTATATATTCAGAAAATCAATGTATTTGCCTGTTTGGCACCCCATAATTTATATATATGTGATATTTCAACTATTTATTTGGAGCAAGAGAAAGATTGAGAACATGAGGACAAATATTTTATATTTATATCAGGTGTTTTGAGCGGTGAATGTAAAACTAAAACAAGATAAATTAATAAATATAGATTAAATACTAAAACAAATTAGTAAGTTTAGTTGGCAGACTCTCTTCACCTACCTACCTGTATTCCAGTAGGGACATTGCCAACTCAATAAGGCTTGTATTGCTTCAGTGTCAAACAACCTTTTTAAAGCAAAAGTGATTGGTCAGCAGCAATATGCTGATCTTGTATGTTGACTGTAAGTCTCTAGATAAGTGTTGTTTTATTTTCAAAAAAGATTTCTCTTGTGGAAAGTGGCAGATTAATTATTGACAACAAAACGCAAACACCTGAGAAATAAACTGAAACATTACCCACTCGTGATGCTTCTGACAATCATTCTGACTTCAGGCGTTTGAATTGCATCTTCATATACAAGAAGCACCAAGAAATGCAGCAGTTCATCATAACAGTTACCAGACTCATGCAGCCTGGAATTTGGCTTAGTGTGTGCTGCTTTATTAATTGCTGTCTACATACTTTATCTTGGGCTCACTCAGAATTACAGCTATAATGGTGATATTTATGAACAGACTGAAATTCTGTACGGGATTATCTGTATCCAGTACTTCTGTCTTGAACCCCAGAGATCCAGTGGATGGCAGCTTTGAAAGTTGCCAAGCACATTCAAAGCAAAATCATCACCTTGGTATGCTTCACTAACAATTGGACCAGAATTTATCATGCTGTCACAATCAGCTCCTGAAGAACTGTCATTATTATCACACAGTAAATCACTTTATTTGTCACATGCTTTACATGCCCCTATTCAGTTTGCTGTGTTACCTCAAATGCTGTGTGAATGCCCACCCTCTGTCACCAGCCGCCAATTACTGGATGAATAGATGCAGGTGGCTCGTGGTGAATAACTTTCTGTTTTAGAGTCAAAAGTTACAAGGGTTAAAGACTAATGGCAGGAATATTTATTCAAAAATGGATTTGCACATGGTTGGAGACCGCTAAAGAGCAGGGATATGGAGAGACGTTGGCCCAGATTGTAAACTCAAGGAGAGGCATGATGACGTTCTCGGAATGGAGATAGTAGCTGCAAGCTTTTGGGACATCACCACAATTTCTGCCTTTCCACCATAAACTCCGGAAGTATTCATGTAGTCAGTGTAATGTTGAGCAGAATATATGACTATGCTTCTGTGACTAAGAACAACGGACAGCACATCGCCGAAGTTATCCCAATGTTGGCAAACAAAGGTTTCAGCCATGTTGCGAAGTTCGAGATCAACAGTTTCGTCGATGACATTTTTCCAGAAATATCTGACTGATAGAAACAGTTACTTGATGCATGAATTTGTATAACATTGCAAGAAGCGTTGTTTTCATGAAATACATTTGAGGCAGTGGCCATGGTAGGCAAATGAACAGTCAACATGGCTCACAGCTGCATGTGGACTGTAGCACAGACCAAAGCGAGTGAGGACGTGTTGGGGGCGGGCAATTGAGCAAGCAGTGCGCATACCTCTAGAGCGAGGGTGGACGCGGGAGGAGGGTGAGAGTTGGTGGGCGGGGCTCTGTTGTGCATTCCCTATAACGCGGGAGGAGGGCTAGAGTGGGCGGTCGGGGCTCTATCGTGCGACCCCCATGGTCGGGCGACTTGGTCGATTATAAATATATATAGAAAAGCAGCCGGAACCAAAAAGAACAATGAAAAGTCAATGTAGCTCAGAGGTGCATGTGGACTGTAGCACAGACGAAAGCGACTGAGGCTGTATTTGGTGAGTTGTTGCATGCAGGCACATGAACAGGCAGTGCACATGCCTCGAGAGCGACGGAGAACGCAGGAGGAGGGTTAGAGTTGGCGGGCGGGGCTCTGTCGAGCATATCCAATGGTCTTAGAGTTGGCAGGCGGAACTCTGTGAGTTGGCGGGCCTGGCCCTGTCGTGCGTATCCCATGGTCTTACAGTTGGTGGGCGGGGCTCTCTGTCTTGCGTGCGTCTTGCATGCCCTTAGTGAATTATACATATAGATTTCAATTAGTCCTTTCAGCTTCTTTAATAGTTTGGTTTAGTTTTAGTTTTTCATTTTGGTTTTGTTAATTACAGGTAAAATTCTATTACAATGAACTGCCAGGGACCTAAAAAATATTTTGTTGTAATGAGATTTTGTTTTGTTGCTATAGTGCTTTCTTTAACTTGCGTCCTGGCGTTTGCAATCATTTCAATAGCTTCTTTGGCATTAATTTTAATCTTCTCCTGTCTACAAGTTATGCTGACGAGAATTTTTCTCAGTATTTCCTTGTGATAATACACTTTCAGGGTGTGAATGATGCCCAAACCAAATGGCTGAAGCACTGCTGTGCAATTGGGTGGGAGGAATTCAATATGAACGTTATCTAAATGCAGAAGCATGTTGTGGGCAGCACAGTTATCAATCAGACGGCGAATCTTCTTTTTCTTCATATTGTGAGGCTTCTAAACTCTTTTGGGATACCCCCACCCAATGGGAACATCACGCTGAAGTGCGTCCCAAAGCGCGATTTCCGTGTCTGTGGAAGATTGTTTGTCCGTTGCTGGGGCAGGGCAATAACAAGCTCACAGCCCTTCATTGAGGCGCCACATAAGCGAATCCTAAAAGATCGAGTTGGTGCTATAAGTCCCTGTCTTACACATCAAAACACGAGGCTGAGTGTCAGTAGTTTAGCAAAACCAGCTTTATTCAGCTTGAAACAGGAACAGCACGGTTATTTATTGTAGTGTGATCTGCCACTCTGCTATACACATACACAGCAGTCAAGCAGGGTCGTGGCCAGGTTAGTGGCCAAAGTTATACTGTGCCCTGCATTTACAATGTTCCTTGCATCACATATTGAGATCTTTTTTGTTTGCTTCAGTGCTGAGTCACATCAGAGCTGTGAGCCTACTGTTGCCCCGGCAACAGATAAACAGTCTTCCATAGACACGGAGATCGGACTTAGCGACGCCCTTCGGGGTGTTGTCCAGTTAGGGGAGGTCCCAAGAGAGTTTAGAAACTCCACGTTTTCTTGAATGAGTGCTGCATTAATAGAAATGTTTTCTTGAACGAGCATCACTGAACCACATAAAAACTGCTTTTTTGTCGTCTTCAAATGCAGCAGTTCGCATACGTTTGCAACCCAAGATTTTTCTTCTTTTTTTTTTTGCTAGGTCTTTCAAGAAGGTTGACAGTGTCGATGGCAACGTCTTTTTTCTTTTTGCCGCAATTGAGAGCTGCAAAAATTTAAAGTTTTTTTTTCTGATATGAGCTGTTGTTGTTTTTTCGTGTCTGCAGTTTCTATAGGAGGGTGACAATGAATTAAATTCCAATTGATGTTTTTTAAATGTTGATGAGCAATAAGAAAGAGGTATCAGTGAAAAATCATCAAAAACAAAAACAGCAAAAAATCAGTACAAGAAAAGTCCGAAGAAAGAATTTTTTTTTCTCTCAATGTTTCTGTTTGGGGATCGTTGTGCACAACTGAGCTGTGACCACAGAACTAACTGCTCTGTGGATGATTCATTCAAGCATTTCAAGGTCTTTTAGGCACTTCTTTATAATGAAATTATCTGCTAATTGTACTTCATAGTAACAAGATTTCTATAGGCTCGTGGTCATATGGGGAAACTGTCGGGACCATAAAAATACTTTGATCAGCATTGATGATAATTTTGTTGTAAAGATATTCATTGTAACGGAATTTTACCTGTATTTTATTTCAGTTTTCAAAATTGTTTTTTAGTAATAGTTTCAGTTTTGATTTTAGTTTTCGTTAACTAAAATAACCTTCAAGAATGCAGTCGTTAAAATAAAAATCCAGTTATTATATAATAGATATTCATGTTTGTCTTTATAATCATATTAGGTGAGATGTCTATTTTTCAAATGAACTGTGAGCTTTTGTAGTAATATTTTACATCTGAGTTGCAAATAATTTTTGGAGAAACATTGAAGTGTCATATCATTCTGACGTTTTGCTATTAACCTTAACCTGAATGCACCTATTTATCTTTTAGATATTCAAAGCAATTGACACATAGTTGAATCATGGAACGTATTGCTAAAGAATCATAAAGCAATGCTTTGTTGTACAGGATTTGTAATATTTGGAATGCAAATAATTTTTATCTGCTGTTCCTCATCTTTGAAAATGCAATGAAAATATATGCTCTCAACCATCAAGCCAGTGTCTTCTATTTTCAAAGCTGACTTTCAATCCAGTTATTAGTAGCAGTATAATAGGATACTGACAGGAAATTGGTGGAATTTGAACTGGAATTTGTAGCTGGGGGTGAATATTTACAGAATCAATAAACTGTTAGTTTTACCCATAATTAATTCCAATTTAAGTACAATTGAAATGCCCATCTGTGATATTAATGCAATAATAATTTTATTTATATAGCATCTACCTCATGTTTAAATAGCTTTGCAGGTATTCAGTAAGACGCAGTAGAATTAGAAGCATATAAAAAGGTCAGTAAATAACACTGCGTAGAAGTTAGCATCCGAGCCTTAAACACCACATAAAAGGTAAATAAATAAAACTCTGAATACTGATTGTGCAAGAAAGTAATATTCAAGAATAGAATGCATTGTTAGTAGAAAGCTGTTAACAAATAAAATAGTTTGACATAGTGAGTTCCATCATAAGATTTCATCATAAGGATATGAACAGAACAGATTTGAACTGAGAGGATACGAATGTCAATGTAAGTGAAATGCCCTTTTGAAAAGTAAAAAAATGAAAGAAATAAGCAGATATAATGATTTTACAGAGGTCATTTCAAAGACTGGGTCCAACACATGAAGGCTTAGTCACCCATAGAGCACAGGTTAGTTCGGAGCGCATCTGCAGACTAGAGTGGGTGAATTGGAGTGCAAGAGGTTATTGCAGTAATCTGAATGAAGGGCAGTTAAAGCTCTCTAAGTCAGCAGTAGGATTTTTTGTTACATCTTAGAAGACCCTGGTAGCCAGTAAACATTGAGCAGAAAGGAGTTATGCAAAAGCTGCTGCAAGTCTGAGTATGGCAGCAGAGTCCATAGATAACACATCTGAAGGGGCACTTGCCAGTAGGAAGTTACATAAGTAAGTACGGTTTGTAATCAAAGCATGGACAAACTCTTCAGAAGCAGAAAAGATATGAACTAATTACAGGGCTAGGCAAAGTTGTTCCTGGAGGGTTGCAGTAGCTACAGGGTTTTTTTCCAACCCAGTTGCTTAATAAGAAGCACTTATTACTCAAGTAACACTTCTGATTCATTTTAGTTGTCTTGCTCATTACAATTTTGAACCCTTATTGCTTATTTCAGTCTTAGACAACTGTATTGTTGGTTGTTAACTGCTCCTTATTAGCAATAAGATACAAATGACAAAAGAAACCAAGATTTATCTATTTAGCTTGTTTTGGTTTATACCTGTGTGTAATAAAAAAGGAAAAAAAATCTAAGATATGAGAATGACCTGAAATGGCAGAGTTAAAGCACTGACAACTCATGAAATTAAGTTATTGGCAAGGATTGCTTTCTACTTAAGCAGCTGGGTTGGAACAAAAACCTGCAGCCACTGCGGCCTTCCAGGACTGACTTTGCTCCCCCGTGGCTTATAGATAAAATATGTTACAGACGTGGAATTAAGAAATATTCTTTGTCTAATTTATGTTGTATAACAATCAGATAAATAAAAACACGTTCCTTACAAATTTTAAAATGGACGGTAATGGGGTTTGGGTTCAAATGTGAAAACAAAAGCCTTAAAATTTACCGAATAAGTCATTACTTCAAGCCAATAGTGTTATTGAGGATTGACCTGAATCTTGTTCACTATATATTGTCTATGTCATTAACTTGAGAAATATGACTTGAGTTAATGTCTACCAAGAAGAAATAGTGAAAGTTACTATTTACTTTTACTCATTCAAAAACTTTGTATTTGGCTGTTTTTGCAGCATCTCAGCAAAAGAGACTCACCATGTGCTATAAAATACAGTAATTGGTTTGTGGTACATCAGTCCATTTCATTGTGGTTTAGACCTGCAACGATCTGCATTTTTTCATTTTTCCAGTATAGTTTTTTTCTTGTGGCATTTTTACAACACTCTAGAGATAGTATTTAATATTGACTTTTGAATGGCATTGTGAACTTGATATCCACAAGCTCATGTCTTTGGCTTTTCAAAAATCAAAGGCTTTGATTATAAAAAAAATGTAATAAAGAAAGTTCAGTTATTTATTGTCATCTATACAAAGTACCATGGAACTCTTAGGCCTGTTTTATATTTCATGCTTATAACATGTAACTGCACACATCATGGCTGCCGTGCATTCCCAGCATTCATTCGACGTGTCCTCTGAGCACATCCTCAGAAATTAATGTGACGCATACGCGAGTTGCAGTACCAGCAAAAAGTTGGGTGGCACAGTGTAATCGAGTTGGAACGTGACGTCAGAGTCTCTGTTTACTATCTACATGTGACAGAAAGCCGCTTTGTAGATCCCAATGTGCGTGGTTCAATGTTTGATGAATGGTTCAATGTTGAGAAGCAAAAAGCCAACATACAAATGCATTCGTGGTGCTTTAGTGACATGATACATTTTAATGGTCTCACATAAACTTTTCTGTTTTTTTTTTTTGCACCTTCACAACAGCATCAGAATGTATGGCAGCGTATTTGAGCCACAAAAAAAAGTTGGGGACACAGTAATAAGGTCTATTTTGTAATTAAAGTGGAAGTGTCAGCTTAAATCTCGAAATGTCCACATTAATTACCCACGATGGCGGAGCAGTAGCGCTGCTACCTTGTAGTAGGGACTCACGTCCCTGGTGTTCCATGCCTGAAGTTTGCATGTTTTCCTGGTGGGTTTCCACAGTGTACTTCAGTTTCCTTCCAAACCAACGGTTTGGGGATTTGGTGATGCTAAAAATGACGCTAGTGTATGTGTTCACCTTGCAATGAGCTGATGCTCTGTCCAGGGATTGTTGTGAATGGATGCACCCCTGGATTGATGGATATATTCATTAAACATCCATCCTTTTCAGAGATATTGTGACAAGGTGTCCTCGGAATTTAATGGATGTTTCAAGCAAGTCACAACACAGGGAAGCCAGACTTTTTCTCACCATGATGATATGTCGCACTGCCACCTAGTGGAATCTTCCAGATTTACATAAAGTACTTGTGCAAGTATAAACTGTATAATGCTTGTGTAGCAGTAGCATCCACAGGCGCACGCATCGCTTGAAGTATAAACATGGCCTTATGTGCACGTTTGACCAGCATATACCATGCTGCCATCCATCATGAATGTTTCTACTTAAGCAATGTTAAAAATAACAATACAGAATGTAATAGGAGAAAAGTTGCCACTGCCCAATTTAAAATCACCAAGAATAGCACTACAAAGTTTTACACTTTTCTTAAAATAATTAGTACATAGTTTAATTGGAAAGAGTTATGTTCTACCCAGCATTTCATTTTTCTACATAAAACTGAAAACCAAACTCAAAATTACACGTAATGTAGCCAAAGGGAAACATGAACATACACAAAATTTGGAAGCCTAAGATAGAGACTTGAGGAGGTGGTTCTGTGATCTGTGCTAAGATGAACTTAACTGTTGTCAAGGCTGAAACTCTTGACTTTGACTGAGGTAAGACTTAAAACACTGGAAAGCTTTGCCAGAGTTACCCCGGATTGTTCTTAACAGGAGGATACTGGAATTGCTAGAATTAAATACTGTACTAAGGTCTAATAGAATTTAAATGCTACTATTCTTATAGTCTGATGCTACAAGTAAACATTTAGTTACTTAGAGAAGAACAGTCTCACAGTTCTATTGCACCCTGAGACATGAAATGGGTAAATAATGTAAGCTGTTAATATGCTAAAATAAAGAAATTCATGGGATACTTTAGCATGCTCAAGAATGTTAGATAGAATTTTTTTCCGATAGTCAGTGTAAAGACAGACTTTTAAAATCTATTAGTATTATCAGCAATTACACTAATATAATATAATAATATAATGTCAAAATTCAACATCAAACCCAATGTTGTTCAAGAAAATTCCAGGTTCCACCTAAGAGGTCGCAAAATAAAATGAAGAAAGTCAGAATCATTTACCTATGTTGGTAGCTATCAGCCTCAAGCTTTGTGCCTTCCACAGATCTTCTCAGAAATTCTTACTCCCATAAAAAGACCCGTTGTTTTTTTTTTTGTTTGGTTTTCTTTTACTCCTGCTAAATAGTTTAAACTTAGCCATTCCTGGTGACAACTGTAGGGTGCTGGCATTTTTCAATACCATAAAAACTAGCCTACTTTTTAGTTTTTTCAAGGTAGAGGATTACAGCTTTACATACTCTGTTTTGTACTGTCCATCAGATGTCCCCAGTTTACTTTCCATTTTTTCATACCCATTTTTAATGGGTAATTATTAAAACTGCCACATGGTATACATAAATAAATTTAATGGAGTTAATGTGTCCAGTCCAAGTAGCAAACCATTAAGTCTTTAATTTACAGTTAAAAGCAACGCAAAGGACTCTAATTTTTACAAATTACTATAGAATGTGAGCTTGTTTTCATTCAGTTCTCGGAAACCAGTGTACATGAGCTTCTTGCAGTAGAGTGCTGGCTTTCCAGGATTTAGTTTCTTCATTGTTCAGAATAAACAGCATAATCTATTGAATTACTGTGTGTAATTTTCCAATAAAATGAGATTTTAAAGGTCTCAGCATGTTGAGAGTACATATGAGTCTGAGTATGTTGAGAGCTTAAGGCGAGTGTGACTTATGTCTGTGATCCTTGAATTAGTCAATTACTGTAAATCTAAAAACACCGGTAAGTTGACTAATAAACATTTAAAACAGAAGGAATCAGAAGGTCCTAAGTCCCTCCAGAATTAGGAAGTGAATCTCCAAAATGAAAGTACTTTAGAACTTAGTGTAATTATCTTGATGGGAAGGAGTGAGACTGAATTGAAGTTTGACTTAATTCAAGTCCATCTATACAGCACTATACAGTAATCACAAATTCTTTGCAATTAAAATGCAACACAAAATAGCATATAATGAAAATGCTATACATATATATATATATATATATATATATAGCTCAATACCTCCCCCGGGACACTTGGTGGCAGCCTCCCTGGCCGATGTTTGTTTCCCAGTCTCCCACATGGCTCCATGGGACATGGAGTCCTCCACAACCTGTGTGGGAGCTGGGGTGGCTGCTGAGACTCAACAATCTGGCTGGACAAGTCATCAGCCCCACCCAGAGGTGAAATTGGGACCAGGTGGTCAAACACCTGGAACACTTCCGGATGGGCTATAAAACGGGCCAGCCTCCACCACTCAGGAGCCAGAATCGGGAGGAAGAGAACGAGGTTGCCTGAGAGGAGTGGTGGTGCAAGGTGGAAGAGTGGTTGCTATTGTGGTTACTTGCTTTTGGGACTGTGTTGGGCCTGTGGGACACGGGGAAGACGTGCCCCACAGTTGAAGACCAAAATAAAAAGCCTCTGCGTCAGTCTGTGCCGGGTCGGGCACTATATATATATATATATATATATATATATATATATATACAGTATATATATATACTGTATATATATATATATATATATGTGTGTGTGTGTGTGTTTTTACAGTTTCATTTCGACCATTTGGGTGTTTCTAAACTCACTTTAACTTTGGTTTGTTGTTTTAGCCCCCTGGAGAGCCACAGGATGTTTTCTTGAAAGTTGCTGCTGGTCCCAGTCCTCAGATTAAGAAATTCTTCATCATAATATACACGTAAGTGCACATCCATGAGAAAGAAATGACCAAAACCATAATTACACTCATTTAATCAATCAACCAATTTTATATAGCTCACATTACTAAGTAGGTACTTGGAAAATGGATTTGACATTGAATGAGAAACACTGCAACTTCTAGTTAATGGATTATGTAGCTGATCAGGCAGTTCAAGCCAGTTGATAGTGTCAGATACAGGCTAACTCTCAGATAACTGGTTTCTTCTGCAAAAAATGCCAGTAGGCTAATCCTGCGAAAAAAATTGTAAAGGTAAGTATGGACTTTAGGATTGATAAATATTTTGGCATGTGTACAGAATTCGGGCCATTGCTGGGCACTGATCCATAACCTGTTTAGAAAAGGGGTTCAAATGGTATAGTGATTACAATATTTTTCTTCAACAGGCTTATGAGGTGGAGGACGTGTTGGAAGCCATGAGCTTCCTTTTCTGGTTTCTTTTTCGTTAATTATTTTTTTTTTCTTTATTTAGTTTGATGTTAGGCAGTCTTAACATTTTTTTAGTAAATGTTTTTTGTAGTACAGTATAATGGATAACAGAACAACTACTTTAAAAATGATATACAGTAGATAAATTTAGCAAAAAGTTGTATTTATTTGCAAAAAAATATATATATATATATATATATATATATGTATACACATACATACACACATATACATACGCAACAGAGCAGAAGCCCTTCACCCAGTCCTATGACTTACACAGCATTCTGCCCTTTCTGCTCCCACACAGCGCATCACAAGCTGCCTACACATCAGTATATACTTGAAGCGTTTTTGACATTTTATAAATGTTTACAAATGTTTTTCAATTTTTTGTGACAATTCCAACACCACACACATATGTTTATCTGCCATAACAATGTATAGCAGTTTAATTATAACAAAAGAGAAAAGCTACAAAACGCTTTTAAAGCTGAAGGTTTGTAGCTGAGACTGTGATTTAAAAATGCAGCATGACACGTGGTGCTGGGGAAAAACAATATGTGCTAGCAAAAGGGAGAGTTCTTCCAATGTGCATAGCTTGCAGCGTATCATGTGGCAGTAGTAATGGGTTGATGCTGACGTGTTCAATGTTTTGGGTTTTTTTTATCCCCT
Organism: Polypterus senegalus; assembly: GCF_016835505.1. Lineage (NCBI taxonomy): Eukaryota > Metazoa > Chordata > Cladistia > Polypteriformes > Polypteridae > Polypterus > Polypterus senegalus. Next base: position 49,789,983 of record NC_053159.1, read on the forward strand.
GATTCTTAATGGAGACTGACGGATAATCAGGGGTTTACTGTATTTTAAAAACAGTTCAATTTTACCTACACTCTAGAGAAATAATAATAATAATAAACATGCTAATTTAATATCACTTTGTTATTTGTCCAAAAGAACTGAATCAACTTGAGGGTTCTTATTCTGGCTTTACTGTGCTGTTACTATCACTCATTTTATGTTGATTATTTTGTATAATGCTTTGAACTGCTATATTTTCAGTAATACATCATCAGACTGCTATTGATAAAATATTTCTGTATAGAGTATAAATGTTAACGTTCGTCTGAACTAAAACAGTGTTGCTTATCTTTCTTTCTTGGTGATAAAGAGATCCATGGATGGCGGTCCCTTTTCAGATCTGGCAGTTGTATATACACTTTCTGCAGCGTATTGATGTCAGTTGTGTTATAGGACAGACAAGCCGACTCTCTCTGGTACTCAGAGGTACTCAGGCTGTGAGGAAAGTCAGGTGCTATACATCTCATCCTCAGGAGCTCCAGGTATACACATTTGTCATCTGTATGTTGTGATATTTTGTATTTCGTTATTCTAGTCTAATTACGTTTGCCTTTAATATGCCATATGAAGTATGAAGTTGGGCCAGATTTGTTAAATCATATATGTCCAATTTAATTCAGAAAAAATGTGGAATTCTATAAATATTTACTAAGCCAAAATAATAGTATGATGAAAATATTATCTAGCTTATCATAAATTTTAAAAAATGACAATCACATAGATGGTATGTGTGTCACATGACCATTGGGCACAACTATTACTTTACATGTAAGCATCTACAGGTCATACAGTAACTGGAAAGTACAGTATGGTATTAGTACCATGATGTGTTCTTTATTATCATAATTAATGAACCACTTTTGCCTTGCATTAAAACTCTGTGATCTTTTTGGCACTACCAATTAGTAAATAATGCTAACTTACTTTAGTTATTCATTTAAATATAAAGTGTTCAGTGCAATGAAGCCTATCCATAGTTCTGCTTGACTAATGTTGGTGTCTTTGGGCAAATGTACTATTTAGGAGGTACTAAGAGGTGAAAATTAAACCCTTTGTGGATCTTCTTTAACACTAGAATCCCTGAAGCTTACAAAACTACTTGTAATGCTGGGTCACCTTAAATTCCCTCACACCTCCTCATCAGCATCTTTTGTTTTGTAAATGTGTCGATCAGCCCAAGCATCAAGCAGTCTGCTATTCCATCTCCCACAGACACAGCTTTAGTAGTACACAAAGTTCTCCCAGCTTAAGTCTGTTTATCTGGGTGTGAGGTGCCATGAATTGTATAGAGTAAATAATAAATAGTTATTTGGAACATACACATTTCATGTGTGTCCCGTGTCTGCAACGATCTGTGTAAATGTAGGATGACAGGAAATGCCAGGCAAGAAATATGGAACATATAACTAAAACAGAAATGTTTTTCATGTTCTACTAAAACTTTGCAAAATGCTGACATGAAGTGTATAATGTTTGAAATAGTCCAAATTTAAAATAAACTCTTTCACAAAAGAAAGATATAACAAAACAAGTGTGCTTTTTTTTCTAGAATTTAACCAAAGTGTCCTTTGTTAGTATACCTATGTTGATCAAGCACAGGAAGTTCTGCAGTCTACTTGTGACTTTATGCTGTAGGAAGATAAGTAAATAAATATAGGTAAACGCCTTTCAATGTGGCTTTTATATAAGTAGCACATCATTTTTTTTTTTTTTTATATCAAGACCATCAAAAAACATAATCACACAGAGAACTTTGTACAATACCTTGGTGAGCTCTGTAGGCCCAGCTGTTTCATTGTGGCAGATTCACTGGCAGGATGATGGCCAACCTTTTGCTGCATCCAAACATTACTATCTTTCACCTTTATGCCTGGTGCAGCTGCGTTGTTCTCATGTGTGACTGGACATTTTTAAAACACAAAGACTACCTAATGCATATGTAGGAATCACTCAGATTTAGGAATGAGCGCAACACTTTTCTGAATAACTTCCATCATTTACTACTTTCATGTTAAATACTGTAGCAGGCTCTCAAAATTGCAGTGTATTTAGTGTTTTAGTTTTGTGAAAACCAATAATACTTTACTGTTTAAAGTATAATATACACCTATTGTAGCAACAGAAAGTTACACTATGTTCATTCTGTTGGAAATTTTATTTTTTAGAACTTTTGTTCGTGGTACTTGTGGTGTCTGTCATTATTCCAGGCCTGTACTTTGGCTGTTTGGCGTTTGCGGGTTCTCCTTTATCTGTTGGTGTATTTTGGTTTTCCTCGCACATCTTAAAGAAATTTGTGTCTGGTCATGAGTGAATATGATCGAGCCCTACAAAGGAGGTGTGCCCCATCCAGAGCTGAATAATGCCTTGAACCTCAATGATATTGGAATGGGATCTAGTGCACATCACCCAAAGATGGATTACATGGCTTCAATAATGGATGGACAATATTGTGACTGAGAAACTAGCATAAACTTGCAAACTTTTTGCCACACATTTCTGCTTCATCTCCTTTAGTATCATTGATAATAATACAAGAGACTATGAGATGTGTCAATCACATTGACATAATTTATACTACACTGCTGTTCTCAGAATTGCTAAAATAGGACAAAAATACTCAAACCTCAAATGGCTGTCCTTCCATGTTTATTTACTTCCTATAAACTTAATTGACTGGGTATTTGGCATTGCCAGTATTCATTTTGCTACACATTGGAAATAATACTCTGCTCAGGTTTTTGCATAATGAATCATTCTGAATTGGCAATTGATTCACACTCGCTTTGTCTCATAACAACATTAATGTGAAAAAATGACCATCCATCTGGCAGAGTGACATTCATGCCTTTCTGATTATTCAACTCGTTACATTAATTATAGTGTGTGGAACTACTGAAAAAATGACTAAACACGCATAAAATTCATCTAAATTTGTTCTGATAACAAATGCATTCAAGAACAACAAAGATTGCAGTGCCCTACCATCTCATCATTATTAGTTATTCTTCTCATGCTACATTTTTATCATAACTACATGACATTTGCATACTACCTACTGTTATTAAGCAGCTATTTAGCTAGCAGTGATGAAGTGCTCTTATCGTAGAGGTGCTGAAAAGAATAAGAAAATGTTTAGCCTGATGCTTCTTCTATACTGTATGCATAACTTAAAGGAAGGAATTCACATGTTACTGATTGCAGCTATAGTTCTTCCTGTTACCTACCAACATTTAAATGAAATTAAGAATAAAGCATCTGGCAACTCCATATCCCTTTCATTATTTTCATTTCTTTTGCTTTATAGACTGATCCAGCAGAAACCTTTGTTCTTCCACCGGGTGCTGTGCAGGATCTGCATGTCAGAGTTTGCCCCCGCCGGGAAGGTAGCAAGTTCATCTACTTGAATGTAGTTGATGTGGATTATCATCATCTGGTTGCTTCCTGGCTGGTCTGTGTGTCATCAAGGCAGCCTCTTATTTCTAAGGTACCCCAATTAAATTTCTAAAAAAATATATGCGTCATCATAAGTGCATAATTATTTATATCATAATTCATAAAAGTGTGTCTTTAGTGATGTGCAAATTGTAGAGTGCCTTATCTATAGATCAGAGCAAGGTGAATATCCTCTCCTAAACAGCTGCACTCACTAGTACCTCTTCTCCAATGAAGACATCTTTGTGTCACCTCTGTTTATCACTATATAGGCTATGATAGATCATCAATTTTTCCTGCATGTTTGGCACTTAATCCATACCTCTCCAGTTCAATTTTGTTGCAATTTGCTGAAGATTTTTTTGCATTTATTTTGCCTGATTTCCTCCTTGTATTCAGCTCACATGGTATATTAATAAACTTGTTACTTAGGATTTCAAAATTTCCTTGCACATCTGTCACTCCAATTTGCAGGAAGCACTTTTCACTTTTAACTGTTTTTTTTTTTTTTGGTGCTTCATGAAGCCAGTATGGTGTGAGTCAGCAAATTGTCATGATAAGAAGCCTGCTACAAGAAAAACTAAATAATTTTTAAATGTAAAAAAAAATTCTGAAATTACTAAAAATAAAGTTTAGAGAAATATTGTATATCACATAACCTGAAGCAGCTAAAGAATAAATATATAGCATCCTTCATGGACAACAAAAATGTATTTTATCAATCAACCCATGCTATAGTTTTTTTGCCATTCACTTAAGTAGAGCAGAATATGTAAATCAGAGGAGGCCTAATAAAGAATTTTACAATTAATATGGCCTGACCAGCTATGATTTATTGTTAAAATCTCCCATTCTAACACAATGCAAAATAGAACCTTTCTTGCTGCCATATATCTAAAAACTGGGAACTGGTTTATCATTTAGATCAATCATAAACTCAACCAGCCTGACTGCACCTGGCTGTGAACTGGTCAGCAAGGTTAATCAGTTATAGATATGGTATTGTATGCATTTTTTTTTTCCCATTTATTATTGATTTCAAAAATAATCAACTGAAAAAAGCATATGTGTTTTGAGGTCTATCGTTTATTAAATGAATTAATATTTTTGGGATCAGCACAAAAAGTAAAACCTGAACTATTTTCAAGTACTGTGTTACCTTCATTATAGTTCCCTGTGGCTCTTTATTGTTTTTGCTTGTTTATTCCTTTATTTGTCAGGCTTTTGAAATCTCTATCCCTGTGGGAGGTGGAAAGGGGAGCAACAAGAAAATTACCTACACAAATCCATATCCCACCAGGAGAGCTTACTTTTTACGCACAAACCGCTCTGATCTGCTGCAGTTTAAGGAGGATGCCTTTGAGGTGAGCAGCATGTTGCATCTGTTCAATCAGGTTTAACCCAGGGAGAAAACAGAGCTGTGGAATCCAAGTGTGGGCAGTTATAGCAAATGCTGTTAGTATCTTAGTAGAAGCAGGGAGACTTTGCACACAATAAAAGTGGCAACCGGGGAAAAAAGAAAATGATAGTGACTCAAAATGAGACTACTAATGTTTTATGTGCCAGCTGTCTCATCTTAAAGACATTACTAATTGTGGCCTATATACTGTACTCTTTTTATCTAAACAAACAGCGCCCCAAATGTGCCATGAGTAGTTTGAGTCAAGAAGTGGACACACAAATTAACATTCAATATGAAGAACATATTCCAATTAGCGGAGCATAATACCCAATGGCATTCACTGACATGCTGATGAGTAACCACCATTTTATCAGGGCAACTACATACATAAGATTTCTTTCTGAATGGATTTATTAGGTTTAAAGAAGTACTGTATCTACTGTACATTAAGAAAAGATCACATTAGCTTCAGTAGCTGCAACAAGGTCTACATTGATGATGGTTCAAGTTCAGTTTTATTTCTTTATATGATAAATTCAATTGAATTTTATTGCCTGTTGTTTACTCAGTAAAAGAAGTGGGTGAAGTTGATGTGGAAATTGCCACCAATGACAAGTGTTCGTATTACCAATAATTAGTCACTCCACTACAGTATATGCAATATAATTAGTTAACCTATACCAAGCCTCAGGCAGCAGCTCAGCGCTAAATTTAGAGGCTCAGTTTAATCCAAAAAAGAATCTTCTGGATTTACCTTAAACCCGCAATTCAAACATTTAATTACTTACTATAGAACAGTTTTATTTTGCAGCCATGCAATGCTGATATTATATATACATTTTTGTTTACTCAATTTTTTCTTTCTTGCAATTATTTTACCATTTTTAATCTGTAAGGATAGTGATGTCTATCATCTGATGTCTATAATTTGACAATAAAATATTGTTATCCTTTGGCTTTCATTTGTGTTTGCAAATCCTTTATATCTTACAGTATCTTCCTAAAATGAATGTTTGAAGAATCAATGTAGAAACTTTAGGAGAGGCTACTGGATTAATTTCTTACACAGAAAAGCATTGTCAGCACAAGGACAAGGATGTGCAGTGTATTTATTTGTCACCATGATGGCCAGAAAAGTCTCTGTTTGAGAGACCACTGCTCCTGTAATATAAGAAATGGTTTGCAACACAGTGTGATGAAGCTTAGTCTGGTTCTTTGGGTTTACTTGCCGATAAGGCCTAATAATCAATAAACATCATACAAACACAAATAAGACATTTAAAGAAATCTTCTTTGATGGTCAATGTTTTATTAATTCAACCTCTTGCTTTTATAAAGAGTGTAGGGATACTTCAGTAGAACACATTTTAGGATTTCATGTGCCATCTTTGGTTTTTCCCTCAGCCTTTTAATTCAAGCCGACCTGTTTCTTAGTGTCTTCAAGACCCATTCCATGTTAAATTCTGTGATGATCAACATAACATGGGGCAAAATTCCCCTTTTAGAATCGGCACCAATCATTAGAGCAGGAGGTGGTCCCCTTTTGATGTATCGCTGCCATTCATTAGAGTAACCGGCGAGACACTGTGACCCAGTTCCTTTAAAACACAGCGACTCACGGCGGCAAAATAGTTTAACAAACCCTGCAATACCGTCTTACTGTTTTAGGTGCTGCATATTATGTAGGTTGAAAAATATATATCCTAATAAGGAACATAAATATTAGATACAGTATCAACTATTACTTATATAGGTGGAATTTCTAAAACACTAATCCTGTCAGTTAGTTTGCCCGCACATGCCTATCCCTGGCCCCAAGCAAACTTAAAGCATTTCTGAGACCTCGATAATGTTTCTCAAGAAATTAGCACAGAGATGTTATGGGACAGACTATGATGCCCATGTGTTCATACTCCTCCTATTTGTAGGCTATAATTTACTGACAGGTAATTTCTTTTAACGAATTTAAGGTTCCTGGTTAAATTTTCTTTCCCCTTTATAAAAACCAGACAGGATGACAGATGACAACAATACCCGAATGTAAATTGACGGAGGAACAATTGCTGTATAGCCTGCTTTAAAAGTTAAACTGCATAAAAAATAGTACGACTCATCATAGAAAACACTCAATCCCCAAAAGATCAAAAATGTGCAATTCATAACAGTCTGCTTATAATTAACCAGTTCATAAGTGCTATTCCAGAAATATAATAAAGGCATTAATACCAATGATTAAATGTTAGAAGAGCAAAGCATGAAGTCCTAGGTTACTTATGGAGAAAATGTAAGTAACCATCCTGTTTATGCCTTGGATATATCAGGGTTCATCTTGTTAAAGAAACTTCTCTTTAACATTGGTCTCCATCCACCTTAGCCATTTAGGTGCCTCATCATTATAGCTCATCTATTCTGTACTGCTACCAGTTGTTGACCATCTTCAGTTCTTTGGCATCTGACTTATATTTTGCTCTCCACAATGGTGGAAAATGTTGAACAAAATCCTTCTTTAATGTCCTCCTCTGTTCTCTCCCATATTCTTTTAAATCTGTTGTAGTTGTGGTTTATATAGGTTGCTATCTGGGTGTTGAAATGCTTAGGAGGTCTCTCACAACTTCATACTCTTTGAACCACAATAGAAAATATGAATTTTACATGGTATTACTCAAAACACGTGTAGATAAAAAGGCAGAAATTACAGTACACTACTGGTAACATAAGCAGGATGCTTTTAATCCAATGATTGCTGGATTGTAGGCCCAGAACTTTGTGTTTGGCACCACCAGCCTTGATTAAACTTTCCTAACATAATATTCAATCACCAGCATGTTTCTAGGATTTCAAACACACATTTATGTAAAGTCCCAACCAGCCCTTTAGATTTACTCAAATAAAGTAACCAGACAGGATACAAGACTTACAATATATATTTATTGAAGTTTGATACACGTTTAATTTCCTATGAGAAAATGTAATCTGTCTGATGACACCAATGCAAGCAGTTCTTTGCCTCTTGTGTGCATGAGTGATTCTGTGCGGGTTAGCCTAGAGGTTGAAGAAGCATCCATCAGCATCTCCACTTGTTACCACATTACTGGCTGGTACTTTGGGCTGCTTTGCCTGCTTCACCAGCGGGACACTGCAGTCAGGTTCATGAAACCTTTTTTAAATACCACTCCATTAAACTGAAGACAGTTAGCAGTACAGCACCAATGAAGAGTTGCATTCCTTCCATCTTTAGAATTCCCACAGTCTCCATACAATCATACTAAAACTGGATTAGGAATGAGGTAATTAAATTTTGTAAGAAATGTAGTTTGCTACAATGGCAGCAGCTGGAGTTTTGCAAGCATTGTATAGGATTATGATAATAAAGGAGGAGCTCCTTAGATGAAGCTTTTAATTTGTAAGATAAGTACACTTTACATTCCCATCTTCACCTACCGTAACTTTCAGAATAATACCAGGCATGGTCCTCTGAGAGTAGACCCAGAGGCTGACCCAGAATCTACTGGAGGAATTATGTTTCAGCTAATCAGTAGAGTGGCTTGAAATTGATCTATTTACTTCTTTATTTTGAAAAGTACATTGATGTTCAGGGAACAAACATTGTTTTTAAGATCTATGACATCTTTAATAAGGGATATAACCAACTAAAATTAAAGCAAAGCAACAATTTTTCCTACTCATTTAATATACAGTAAATCATGAGTTTCTGCAAAAATAACAAAGCAAACATTTCTTTTTGTAGAAGAATGTAAAAAACATGAATTGTTTCATTAGGCAAAGGCACTGTGATGAAATCCAAGTTGTCCATCTGTTTAATGTCTATGGGAAGGACTTTTGCTGAATTGATGTCCCAATGTTATGTGCAATAATTTTTTTTTTTTTGTCTTCCATCCAGACTGGAGGGGGGGAGTCATATACTATTGGACTGCGTTTTGCACCCAGTCAGTGTCCCGGTGTTGAGGAGATTCTCATTTATATCAATGATCAAGAGGATAAGAATGAGGAAACCTTCTGTGTCAAGGTCATCTATTTCTAAACAGACAACATTATGGAACATTCTTGTCTGGCGTTAATAGTTCTCACCTTTTTATCAGAAAAGTCTTTGATATATGGGATATATATAAGGAATTCAAAATCAAATTTGCATTTCTGTTCATTGCTAGGCCTCATATGCCTTAAAGGGGACAGTGATTATGTAACCCTTGGTTTACAATTGTTTTTATCGGCTTTGCAGCAGGTTTCTGTACTGCCATAAAACTCTAAAGGTAGCTTTGAGTTGAGTACGGTACTGTGCAAAGGTCCGTTAAGAATTGCTTGAATTTACCCAGTTGGTTTTATTGTAAATGGTAATTGTAGCAACTGCTGAAATAGAGTTGGGGAACTTCAAATTATGTTTTCTGATGACTCTCAGTCAAAATGATGTTGTATGATTGGCTACACATGAAATGCTGTTTTAGTGATTGACCAATCATTTATACTTGGATTACAAGTACAGTGGAAATTGATTAATTTTAAAGGTCATATGATGCTAGTTAAAATGACATTTAAGTGTTTACTTACAACATGTTACCTTGTTACTCAGAATATTTTCAGACACGTGTATGAATATGTCCAAATATGGCACAAAGTTTGAGAGTCAGCTAATTGTTCCCAAAGTTGTCAATGCTTACTTATCCCTGCTCTTACAAGGCACTGAAGCCTAACATTTTCCCTTCTAAAGTGACACAATACTATACTTCTCAGTAAAATCAATTCTAATTATCATGACTCAAAGGCTTGTGAGCTGTCCATTTCCAGTCTTCAATGACTGAGGGGCCCTTGGTGTGCAGTTTGCAAAGCAGGTTTAGTGAGAACTTTCTCCTGTCTTGGGGTTTCCTCAGTAAAATATTGAGATTGAGACAAATTTGGAAAAGTATTTTATCATTTGATTTATTGAATAAATTACTTCAAGATAATCTGACTACATTTTTATTATATATATATTTTTTACACTAATGCAGGATATAATATGCCCAATTGTGTATGCAATTTAAAATGCAGAATACATTGAAATTTGGAAGATAATAAATCAAACAACATGGCTTCTTCCATTTTAAACCTTAAAGTATTTTTTATACTATGCATGTAAAGAATAGTTAGATTTTGTGCAATACATAAATGATTTATATTATAATATTTTTCTGATGTAATCAAAAATTTTGTATATGTGAGTCTTTATTGCTGTAGAATTTATTTATGTTTAATGAAAGAGTTTTTAATGAACCTGTCATATTCTTGTAATTTCACTTTTGATATTTTAGTAAGTCTATTCATTACATTTTTTTTACAAAAGGATTATAAATATACATATTTTACATAATTGTGAATGTAACTGTAATTAATGTAATAATTGAAGGCATAAATGAAATTGAATCATGGTAAATACCTTATACATTTTCTAAATAAAACTAATATTGTAAATGAAAATTTACTCTTGTCTAATTAAGTATACATTAGCACCAAAAAATGTTTTTTCCAAATCATGAAATTTCCTAATTATGTTGTACATTTAGGAACAAAAGGAGTTTAAGTTAAGATTAAGCAGAGTTTTCGTCTATAATGACTGCCACTTCAGTGGTCACCAGCCTTTTTAGCCATCAGGTCACCTTTTGTAATCAAAACAAATCAAAAGTATGACATCATAAATGCCACATCTAAGCTCTCCAGAATAGACGTGCATTCAACGTATTCCCAGAAGTTATTTATTTTGTTCACTTATTTCATCAAGGTACTGCAAAGTGCTGACAATCATGGCATTAACAGGCAGTGAGATAGCCTGAGGCCGCAAGTCGTTTCTAGTGCAGTCTGTCAGGTTAACATTTGCCAAGCTGTCATATTTCTCTACCCATCAAGAAATCCGACACTTCTGTTTTCCTGTTTTCTGGTTCAAGTGGACAGTGTTATGCACATTCAGATTTTGTTTTAACTAGCCTTTTCTGATCTTGGAATTTCAGAAATGTATGCAGCCTTGTTACTTTATTTGCATACTCATTTTCTATTCTACAGGGTAGTTTGTTATATGCAAATTTCTGTTTTGAGCATTTATATTTTTCAGTAGCTAAATGGAGCTTGTGAAGACAAAAACAAATAAACAAAAACAATAAGGTACAGAATACATGCTAAAAGTATATTCCATAATGACATGCACCGTATCACCCTAGAGTGTAAGAGACGTACATTCTGTACTCTTCATCTCTGTATGAGCTGAATGAGCCTGGTCTTCTTTGGAGAGTGTTGTCTGTGTCTGTACTGTGCAGAGAGTGAAGGCTAACAACAGTAACCTGTACAGCAGTGACGAGACATGTTTTAAAGATATGTTGTTAATGTATCTGACCTATTTAGTTCTTTATTGTGAGTTGCTCCATTATCTCCTCAATGAACTACGTAATTATTTGAGTGGTCTGGATTCTGAATCACTCTCTAGGCAGAAATTCATTGGGCACCAACATGCTTACTTGCAATGTACACAATTAACTCCCAACGTTTTTGCCTATATTGACCAATGTGTCAGAATGAATTTTAATGGACTTTTCTCGCAATGGTTGAGCAACAAACAGTTTTTTGGTTGCATTGCCCAAAGCATGCAAATTTCATGCTTGCTTGCAACATGCAGAATTAGAGCCAACTTTGCAGTCTACCCAAACAGAAACACATTGCTCTATTATTTAAATGCTTTGCCTAAACACTCTCCTTTTATGAGCTTGTCCTCCGGATGCATCAAAAAAAACAAATACAACACTGCAGAATTAGTCAAGTCAAACTTTATTTATAAAGCACATTTACAACAGCTGAAACTGAATAAAAGTGGTGTACAAGAAAGGGTAAAAGAAGCAGTTAAATATATAACTATATATTTTATATATATATATATGAAAAAGTTGGTATGTCTTTCATTTACTAGGAACATCCGAGTACTGGGGTGTTTTCCGAACAAAGATTTTTAGAGAAGCAGCATTTAGTTGTATGAAATTAAATCAAATGTGAAAAACTGGGTGCGCATAAATGTGGGTCACCTTGTCATTTTGCTGATTTGAATGCCTGTAACGGCTCAATACTGATTACTTGCAACATCAAATTGGTTGAATTAGCTCATTAAGCCTTGAACTTCATAGACAGGTGTGTCCAATAATGAGAAAAGGTATTTAAGGTGGTCAATTGCAAGTTGTGCTGCCCTTTGACTCTCCTCTGAAGAGTGACAGCATGGGATCCTCAAAGCAACTCTCAAAAGATCTGAAAACAAAGATTGTTCAGTATCATGGTTTAGAGGAAGGCTACAAAAAGCTATCTCAGAGGTTTAAACTGCTAGTTTCAACTGTAAGGAATGTAATCAGGAAATGGAAGGCCACAGGCACAGTTGCTGTTAAACCCAGCAGGTCTGGCAGACCAAGAAAAATACAGGAGTGGCATATGCACAGGATTGTGAAAATGGTTACAGACAACCCACAGATCACCTCCAAAGACCTGCAAGAACATCTTGCTGCAGATGGTGTATCTGTACATCGTTCTACAATTCAGCACAATTTGTACAAAGAACATTTGTATGGCAGGGTGATGAGAAAGAAGCCCTTTCTGCACTCACGCCACAAATAGAGTCGCTTGTTGTATGCAAATGCTCATTTAGACAAGCCAGATTCATTTTGGAACAAAGTGCTTTGGACTGATGAGACAAAAATTGAGTTATTTGGTCATAACAAAAAGAATATGGCAGAAGAACAACATTGCATTCCTAGAAAAATACCTGCTACCTACAGTGAAATTTGGTGGAGGTTCCATCATGCTGTATGGCTAGTTCAGGGACTGGGGCCCTTAATAAAGTCGAGGGTCGGATGTATTCAACCCAATATCAACAAATTCTTCAGGATAATGTTCAAACATCAGTCACAAAGTTGAAGTTACGCAGGAGTTGGATATTCCAACAAGACAATTACCCAAAACACAGTTTGAAATCTTCAAAGGCATTCATGCAGAGGGAGAAGTACAATGTTCTGGAATGGCCGTAACAGTCCCCTGACTTGAATATCATTGAAAATCTATGGGATGATTTGAAGCAAGTTGTCCATCCTCAGCAGCCATCAAATTTAACTGAACTGGAGAGATTTTGTATGGAAGAATGGTCAAAAATACTTCCATCCAGAATACAGACTCATCAAAGGCTATAGGAGGCGTCTAGAGGCTGTTATATTTGCAAAAGGAGGCTCAACTAAGTATTGATGTCATATCTCTGTTGGGGTGCCCAAATTTATGCACCTGTCTAATTTTGTTATGATGCATATTGCATATTTTCTGTTAATCGAATAAATTTAATGTCACTGCCGAAATATTACTGTTTCCATAAGGCATGTCATATATTAAAAGGAAGTTGCTACTTTGAAAGCTCAGCCAATGATAAACAAAATTTCAAAGAATTAAGAGGAGTTCCCAAACTTTTTAATATGACTGTATTTATATATATATATATATATATATATATATATATATATATATATATATATATATATATATATAATTTTAGTGCTGGGTGGTATACCATTTCATACTAAAAACCATTTTTCTTTTATTTTTGTTATGATATGGATTTTTCTTTTCTTTTACCGCAACACCAGTTTAAACTGCCTAAACAACATTCGCAGCGTGGCACAGCGGGAAACTGTTTAAGGGGGACCTTTTTCACTGCTACACCGCTAAACACATGCCACAGAGATGTTGCGCGGGGGATCTTTTTCACTGCTACACTGCTAAACAAGTATACAATGGAGTACAGTACATGCGTTAGTAGAAGTATTGTGCAGTGAAAATGGACAGAGAACATTCCAAAACTGAAGCTGTAGCAGACGATAAAGTTGAACATGATGACACAGAAGAACTTTTGCTGGAAAAAGGAATCACGTCTGTTGTTTGGATTTAAAAGGTCGGATGTGGACCATTATGTTCAAATGTATGAATACTGTTTCTATACTACGTTCAGGATTTCCTACTGCCTTGCACACAATGCTTGCTGGCATGGGCGCAACCCTGAATGGACGGCATAATTAAACATGTATAACAAAGATTTTTTTTTAAAGTTCTGAACACTCCGCGGTCTAAGTTTATAACTAGTTTTAATTTCACAACGACATTTATCTTGCGGCGATTGGTTATATGGAGAAAGAAAAAGGAAGGATAGGAACTGGGGGTAAAATACGTCAGAAAGAGACAGCACGCATGCAGTAAAGAAAGCCCGCTCGGAAGAACATCCATTGAATTCTGTGTTTGTGTCTTCGACCACCCGATCACGAACCCAACATTTACACAATATTTAAGTTAAACCTGTGCATTCATACATCCAGTTTTTTGGAACCTCGTCACATCTGCCATAAAGTTCTCTACACTGAACATACACCTGGGGACCTCTTACTGCGAGGGAGAAGCACTACCGCCACACCACCATGCATGTTTAATACCGGTTTTAATGCATTTCATCATGAAAATGATATCAAGTATTTATCTTGGCATTCTAAATTTTCAGAGAGCAGGAATATCATGAAGTGAATGTATTCTATGCGCCGATCGCTGCCTCTTAGTGCAAGAGGAAGTCAGTTTAAGAAGCGCATAGCGATTAACATCTGGGTCAGGGAACACTTAACACAAAGCATTTAAAGTGCTACATAACTTATGACAGGGTTTGAGAAAATCTAGTGAATTAAACATGCATTTTAGGATGAAGTTTAGTTTACGACAAAATGACGACTTTAATGACAAAATAAAATACAAGAATAAAGTGGAAATGTCGACTTTAATCTCAACATATAGTATTTTTTTTCTTCACCGTGGCCCTAATATGATTCCGTAGGGCTAAACCACAAATAGCATTATAAATACAAGTTGCAGTTTTATGATTTATGTATATAGCTTAGCTTGAAGCAAAGTCCGGATTAATGCAATTTGCCTTAATGACGGCTCAGTCGGTAAAGATGTCATCACCAAGTTGCACTTGTTTTATTTTATTTTTGTATTTGGTGAATACTGTGTAATGCACCTGGGCTTGAAGTCTTGAAGTAATAGTATTACTGGAAGTTGCACTATTTATTTGATTGTTATTATTTATTACTTTAAATATTATGCAGTTTAATGATGGTAAAGTTGTTTAAAAAGTCACTTTAATGTGTCAGTGGACAGAGATTGTTAACATTAACAGAAAGTGTAGTTGGTTTACAAAAAATATTTACTCTTTATTCCTTTTCTAAGACATGTTTAGTGCAATACAACTTTTGACAAGCACCTCTAGATATTTTACTAAGTCTAAATGCCTCTTTGGATGGTTGAAAATATGTTGTCAAAATTTTACTTTAAGTTGTTTGCAAATATTATTCAATAAAAAGGCTCTATATTTTGACTGCAACTGTCATGTAATGTGATTCCTTCTCTTTTGCGCTTGTGTGCACATTAAAATGTTTTTTTGTACAATATACAATTCTCATGACAGTGGAATAGTTTATTCTTAGCCAATCTACTGCAATGGAAATGTGGTTAACATCCACTCATGCATGCAGAGAAAAATACCGTCCGATACCCTGATAGAGAATTTTGGTCATATTGCCCAGCTCTAATATATAGATATATTTTGTCATAAACTTGACTCAGAGACATAGAAAGTTTTGGGGCAGCCACCCGTGTAATTGGTATCCTGGCTGCAACGTATACAGCACTGATGTACACAAAACAGAACTACGGGATTAGGGAAAAGGTGGAGGCTTTTAAAGGGGAAGACAAGAAGTGAGATCAAAGGGGCCGGGCTCATGAAGGTCTTCAGCCATAGGTTCGAGCCCGGATGTGACATCCCAGAGGCCGGACCCGGCAAGGTCTCCTTCCATAGGCTCGGTTCCGGAAGTGACATCAAGAGGACCAGATGGAATCTCCCATGAATGGTCTGCAGGAAAGGGAGAAAAAGAGTCGGCGCACTCTGCCACATCAAGGTATGACTCGGAACTGCCCTTACTCAAGCCCTTTAGCTGCTTCCCATGCGCATGTGTGTGATTATATATATATATATATATATAAATCACAAAATTGCAAACATGACCAACCATTACATAAAAGGTAAACTCAAAATAACCACAGCCACACACGAGCCAACAAACAAAATGTCACCCTCTTGCAGGGTCAAATGCCAGTGAGAAAAGAAGACTTCAATGATGATTTAAAAATGTTGGGGTAGATCATGTATGGTAAGGCAAGCCATTCCAAAATAAAAGGAGCAGCAAAAGCCTGATCCCCATTTGCTTGAACCTCAACCTCGGTACAGTAGACGTCAGTGCTCTTGTTGGCCCATAAAAGTGAAGAAGTTCAGAGAGGTTAGACAAGGCTGTTCCATTTCAAACATTTAAAAACAAGTAATAGAATTTTAAAGTCGTTTCTGAATTAACATCAGTCCAAAATGCAGATGATTGCAGGGGTATTTAAGGTTCACTTTTTAGCATATCATCCATTTTGGCTGCTGTTAGAGCAGTCTTGGAATTGTGACATGGTTCAATGGGGCCATGTTTTGTTAATCAAAAAGGTTATGTGATTGTGCCTTCTTAAGCATCAGCTAAGTAATATATTTGTGCATATTTTATGAGACCAAACCCTGCAGAATTGATGCATTTACATTACTTACATTGTAGTCTACAAGTTAGTGCAAATTGTCCTGTATCTGTTTTCTACTTCTGAATATACTGCACTTCACTTTTTCAGCCCATCTAAGATTAGCCTTACAGGCAGTAGGGGGTCATGTACATAGCTGCCCACAGACAAAGTAACACATCTTGTGAGGAGCTTACCTTGTAGCTTTATCTAAAATTTGAAACTGTCAGTTTCACAGTTTCAGTGCACCACTGGACAGCTAGGCGTTGCTCTTTTGGAAGTAAATTAAAGCGGAAATCCAAGTCCTTTTGTTCTAGAGCCCTGATATCTTCAAGACATTAAGACTGCCATGCTGTTACTGATCCATTTGATCAGGTGGAGTCCCCCTCTGAACCACAGTGCTTGAAGACCTCTTGCTGGTTTTATTGCCTGTTCCTGTTTTGCAACTGACATCAAGCAGTAATCTACACAGAAATTGTGAATCACAGTGTTAACTGCTCCTTCTGGAACTGCTTCTCTTGCTTTCTTGACTGTTCAGTACAAAGTATAAGAAGCACAACTGGGTGAAAAAGTTGCACCACAAAGATAGAGTACTTCCATTTTAAGTTCTTCCAAGTCTTTACTTAGATTACCTTCCAGTCACGAAAGAAAGGAAAGAAGATCAGTGTCTTTATCTGGGACTTTTACTTTAGATAGGGCATTGATTTAATTTCTGCCATTAATGTTATTGGATCCTCCCTAAATCTAAAGGATGTTGATAAATGTGTTAGTTAGGTCGAGGTCTTTCAGTAAAAGCAGTCCCTTGGTAAGTGGCTATACAGCAAAAACCTCACAAATCTTAGTTTTCTTAGGATGATACACACCATGATGTGAAATGTATCACACCCTGTCATCATTGTGAATCAGGATTTCTTGGAGTACTTTTACAGTATAACGCTATTACAGTATTTTTCATAAAACCTTTATAGACTTCTGGAAATGTATTCAGTGTACTTGCGAGGCTGTTCTACAATACAGTGATTGTTGGCATTTGAAGTGTCTCATACTATAATGGCCACCGACCACCACTCATGAATACTCGAAGACTAGGCACATGACCTTTGTCTTCATACAACATTTCTTCTTTTTCTTCACAACTATGCTCTAAAAAAATCTGTATTGTACTACTGATGCAACATATTTTCTATTTCTTGTATTTGTTACATGATTAACTTTAGGTTTTTGTAGCTCATCTATTTTCATATATGGCTTTTTGAAAATCCATCAAAGTTCAGTCTTCACAATGTGAGGTCCCTCTCCTCTGCTATGTTTAACCTGCTGTAGCTCAAAAAATTTATGGTTGTTGATCTACTAATAGATCATCTTCGGCCTCACTTTTATTGTATTTTAACTTAACAAGGACTTTGTATAGTGCACATTTTTCACCAGCCCCTGATTCCCTTCTTGGTTTCCTCATTAGTGGATGTAGCTTTACTACATTTAGCTCCATCCTCTTTGTTGATATGCAGAACAACAACATTTATTTCTATAGCACATTTTCATACAAATAATGTAGCTCAAAGTGCTTTACATGATGATGAATAGAAAAAAGACAAAGTAAGAATTAAAATAAGAGAACACTAATTAACATAGAATAAAAGGAAGGTCCAATGGCCAGGGAGGACACAAAAAAAAACAACTCCTTACGGCTGGAGAAAAAGTAAAATCTGCAGGGGTTTCAGGCCACGAGACCACCCAGCCCCCTCTAGGCATTCTACCTAACATAAAATGATCAGTCCTCATTGTAATTAGGGTTCTCATGGAAGGACTTGATGACGACGGTCACGTAGAACTGCAAAAAAAACATTTCTGGGAAGTCCTTTTCTCTGTTCACGTTTTACTAAGATACCCCCATTTGACAACTGACTTTTTGAAATGTAAAGGTTTGTGTGTCAGTGTCTTAATGTCCATGGCACATATCACAACAGCAAACTGCCCACATGACCCCTTAGTAGTTGGTAACCAAGATGGGCATAGCGTTGAGTGAGAGACGACTGGGTTCAAATAGCCAAAGTGCACATTTATTACACCTCAGTTCTAATAATAAAGTGCAGTGCAGATTAAATAAATGTTGCACCTAAAAATCATTGTTCTTGTGGAGATTAAAAATTAATAAATCTCTCTTATTAAAAAACAACACCATTCTGTGACGAGACAAGACTTTTTTGAAGAGATTGTTTTCAACCCCTGCAAGACTTTGGCCATGAGATTTTTTCAAGTCACGCCCTCCTTTCAGTCATATTGAAACACGCACACGGCCCTCTCACCTCTCATTCGTGTGAATGGTTTTGTAAGACATCTTATAAAATTATGTTTTCCTCACTTTAAGTTCCCAAATGAAGAAGATGTATTATGTCCAACTCTTATTGAAGAACAATTTCATCACGAAGGTTTATCAACAGAAAGAATGAGTACACGGACAATCCTAACACAGAGAAACAAAGAAGTCAAACGAATTAACGGCAAAAATGTCGATCGGTTACATGGCAAATTGTTTAATTGAATATCACTGGACTATGCTGAAACAGTCGATGGTGATCGCGTGGAAGATGAAAAACAACAACAACAACAACTTACAATATCCTGAAGAATAACTACAACCGTTAACACCGACCAGTCTTCCACCGCACGAATTACTGTAGGAAGAACGATGTATCCAAGAAAGGTAATGTAGTGCATCTTCCACAGATAACATTAGACAACAACGGAGATCTTGATATGCCATTCATATTAAAATGTTAACAGTTTGCCGTTTGAATAGCTTTTTCAAAGACAACAAATCTCAGAGCCAAACATTTGAAAAAAAGTTGTTTGATTTAATAGAGAGAAACTAAATTCAATCACAGGCAGTTATACATTGTGTTGCCACAATGAAAGTCCAAACACAGAATCAAAATTCCATGCAATATTGATGAAAATTAAATTTAAAAAAAAAAAATGTTTTTACTGAAGTTTTACAGCAAAAGTGGAGGTTTAAAAAGATTTTGCATGTTATTTTAAGCCAAACAGAATGAAATCTAATGCAAAATGAAACATAATTTAACTTTCAAATTACTACATTTTACTGTTTAATATATTTAATTACTCACTGTAATGTAAAATAATTAGTTCTATTATGCACATGTAACAATTCCCATGAAAATAAAAATCTGTTTAAATTGTACATCCGCATCCCCATACGCGAGCAGCAGAACCGCAAAGAGGCAAGCACGTAGCGCAGGCCTGGGGTTGGCAAGATAAGCACATACATACCAAAATAACATAAAACATTCCAAGACTTTGAGTTGTTCACCTCAGCAAGTCTACCACAGTTCTCTCCCTCCGTCTCCCCAGCTCACCCAAGCAGGCCTTCTCTGTTGGCAGTGACTACGACAGCTTCGGTTGCCATCATCCATCTCCCGTCCCACCTGCCCTCTTCAGTTACAGCCGACAGTCTTCCCATACGCTACACCATACTACTGGGAGGGTCAATCCAAGTCCCCACTCCTACAAAACTGTTCAGAGTGCCAGTGACAATGCTCCCTGACAGGGGCTGACCTTACTGCCTCCTCTCTCCACAGCACTTGAATGGTTTCCTGAACTGCCCTGCCATTTCTTTTTGGTCATTGCCCTCCAACTTTTCTGTTCTCTTGGTACTGCTCAGACTCCAACTATTGGTGGACACAGGAACGTACATGTTGTGCCCTGGGGTACTAATGAGGCAACAGTTCAAACCATGCATGTCTGCATGTGAATGTGAATGGCCTCGACACCCCAGAACTACTCCATCATGCATCTACACCACCACGAGCTTGAATGCATTGTATAATCAAGAAAAAAGAAAAAAAAAAGAAAAAACACACACTTGTGCTGCCAAGCACTAGATTTTCTTTTATGATAGAGTTGGGTTGGAGGTACAGGCAGTTCTCATACATTTTCAATCCTGCTCTAGATTCTGGAATTTATTCGTCAGTAGCAATCAGTTCCCCTTTTCCTTAAGTTGGAGTTCATCCAATTCTCTTGGTCTTTTAGCTGCACCTCCGCCTGTTTGAACACTTGCCTGAGTATTACTTACTCAGCTGCCACATCGGTCTTTACAGGTGAAGCAGACAAGTAGTATCTGCAAGAGTTAACTCTGAAAACACTATCACAAATTGACAAGTTCTCTGCCAAGTAATTCTCTTCTATACTGTAGTTATCTAGTCATTCAGGAGATTGCATGCACATATCAATCCAGCACTGAGCATCAGCTATAAACTCATTAACCTTTTTCATTTTAGATACAAAAACTTTAATTACTTTTTTCATTCCTAATCAGAACTTGGTAAAGACATTAGTCGACTGTATGATTGAGGCTTTCATACTCTCATTGTACTTTAAATAGCTCTCTTTCTTTGACAATTTTCTCTCTGAACTTTAAGACTTTCAATGACTTACGTAGTGCTAACAAGCTGTTCAGACTTCCTCTCTATGGCTTCTTTAAGCTGCTCAGTCTACCTTTTGTCTGATGCCCTGGATCTTGTACTAGTTTAGCTCTAATTGCTGCTTCCTTCAGTGTATCTGTATCGACGCTTAACCATTTGGTTCTACCATTTCAACCGATTTACATTAGAAATTTCGGTGAGACACTGGCAAGAGCCCCATACCCACTGCATGGTTACTTAAAACAACTTGAATGTTAGCTTCTGGAAAGTATCAGTGCCTAGCACAGTCATTTAACACTGTTCTGTGTTAAATCTCAATCAGCATGCAAACAACCAGGAAACTGAACTCATTTACATAACCTTGTATATCACCGTTCTTAACTCAAGTCTTTCAATTGTTTGTTTCATTTCTGTTATATAAAAAGGTAACTTTGTCGGACAGTTTTCCAAATTGTTCAAAATGCAGCTACCAAAAAAAGATTCCAGTAGGTAGAAGCAGTTTTGCACACTGGACTTGTCATCTGCGCGTCTTTTGTTTTTAAAGTTTGTGAATTCAAACCAAAGAGTTCACACACACAAAAAAAAAAAAAACCCACCACACAACACACACACTGTCCTTTACTCCAGGACATTGATAGTCACAACCAAGGATGGACTGGGAAATAAATGACATAACACAGAAAGAGAGGGTGCAAAGTGTGCTTATTTCAAGACAAAGAGTTGGGTACTTCCCTGCTCCCTCACTTGGCTGACCCAGTGCTGTGCAATGGAGGCATGATCCTACTGTCTGCCACACTACTTTAGCTTAGTCCATATGGCTATGGTTCTCTGTGTAAAAGGAAAACTTGTATTTGTGTGAAATTTACCCTGAAGTTTCCATCTGTCCTCATTGAAGTCTTGATCAACTGTACTAATCCCCTTAATACTTCAGTCCTGTTTCCTCGGACTCTTGTGAAAACGGTATAGGCTCAGATCTTTTTATCTTTCCTTAAACTCATCCTCTGTAGCCCTGGTCACTCTTTTCTGGACTTTTTCTAGCGCGGCGATGTCCTTTTCATAGCCCGAAGAGCAAAACTGCACACCGTACTCCAGATGAGGCCTCACCCGTGCATTATAAAGCTTGAGCAGAACCTCCTTGGTCTTCTGCTCTACATACCATACATCGTTGCCATCTTTATGGGTTCTGAAGATGGCGAGTCCACTACAACTCAAATCCTTCTCATGAGGTGCACTTTCAATTTTCAGACCTCCCCATTGTGTATTTGTTACAGCCTACCAGAAGGGCTAAGGGTATATAAATAGGCCATAGGCCACAGCCCCCCCCACAAAAAACCTAAACCAGCTATATAAAACAGACTCCATTTATTGTCAAAAAGAGAAAAAAAAAAAAACAACTCACACTATGGAGAAAATTACACAAAACCACAACAAGGCAGGACAATAACAACTTCTCTAGCTGTGTAAACTTTGTGCAGCTAGATACATACTATCCACATTCATCACATAGATAGCTAGCTTACAATTACAGCTCTTTAAATAGGCAACAAACAAAAACCCAAAACCAGGCCATCCAACCCTAACTCTCCATACCTTGTTGTGCCCTTCTCACACTCTCTCTAACCTAAAACCCAAAGAAGCTTCTTTCATAACCTACACCCCACCCATAACCCAGGTGATTTACAAACGGGCAACTCAGTAGGTGGGCAATAAGGGCAGGATTTAAGTCATCAGCACCAAATTAGAGTAGAGTAGAGTTTAACAAAAAGATCATAACATATCCATCCATCATTCAACCCACTATATCCCAACTACAGGGTCACGGAGGGTCTGCTGGAGCCAGTCCCAGCCAACACAGGGCACAAGGCAGGAAACAAACCCCAGGCAGGATGCCAGCCCACCACCGTCCTACCAATACCCCCACCCTTAAAATCTACAAACATTTTAAATCAAATCTATATATTAATATGAGAAAGAACAGCAGCAATTATATTTTCTTTACCTTTATGCTTAATAGATAAGTTTTAATCAAAGACCAACACATTAACCTCCAATTAGAATTAAACATACTGTTTAAAAAGGTAATAGGACGGTGATCTGTAAAATCCATTATCAGGAGTACAGATGAACCAACAAACTTCAAAATGTTGCAAGGCCAGCAAAGCCAGAGTCTCTCCATAGTTGAATACTGCAGTTGGCGTTTGTTGAACTTTTTGGAGAAACGGCATACAGGATGTTCCTCTCCATTCTCATCTTCCTGTAGAACAGCCCCAGCTTCACAAGCACTTGCATCTTTGTCCAGCTTAAAATGGCAACAAAGTTAGGAGCTGTCATTAAAGATTTTGCATTTTCAAAAGCATTTTGATAGTCATTACTCAATTTAAAAGAATTTTTTTTTTTTTTTGTACAAGTCAATGGTGTCACTACAGGAGAAAAGTTTACAAATCATACCCAGAAAACACCTCAGTTCTTTTGTTTTAGGCACTGGGAACTCTTTAATAGCATTAATCTTGGCATCAAGAGGTCGTACCTTTCTATGCTTTCCAAGATGGCTAAATGTGAATTTGGACAAGCAGCTACCCAAGTTCAATGAGAGGTTAGCCTTTTCAAGATGATCAAAACCAGCTTCACTAGCCTGAAGATATTCTGTCCAGCTTTTGGAATAAACCACTAGATCATTCAAATTGACCTCACAATATCGTAATCCTGCTAGTACAATTGTCATTAGTTGTTGAGATGTGGCAGGAGCATTCCTCGTTTCAATTGCCATCACTGTATATTGAACATAACAATCCGGTGTAACAAATGCAGAAGTTTTAGAACCACGTCAGAGTCACCTGCCAATACTCTTAACAGGTCAAATTTACTCATAGCGAGCCGAGCCAACTCTATCAATACAATCTTCCATTCTTGGAAGAGGGAAGGAATCTGGTTTAGTAACTGCATTTACCTTTACTAAAATCGATAAGCAACATCTGGCTTAGGTACTAGACTACTACTGTGAACAGCAAGACCATTTTCCAACAAATGGTCAACTTTACCCATAAGTACATTTAACAGGATTAACCCTATAAGCATGATAACTTCGCTGTACATGGTTTACCTCAATATGATACATTTGTACAAGTAGGTACATCACACGATAGCCCAGAATGAGCAGACAGAAGACTTACAATATCAGCACACTCAGATTCAGGCAAATAAATTCTTGACGATTAGAGAATTTGATAACTTGCTGCTCATGACATGTGCACAGCACATAGATAACTGTCCTCAGATATGATAGGCATGGCTAACGCCACCGACGTTTCAAGGCCACCCAACTTAACCTTTAAACAATCTCCCACCCAACTTTGATACAGTTGCAACTTATCATGACAATCTGGTTTTACGTTTACGATCAGGAGTATGGATGAGATTATCCAGCGCACTCACTTTTCTATCAATTACATGAGGACAAGAAAAACTAGCTTGCAAAGCAGAGCCAGGGACAGGCAAGAGAACCAATACTTTGTCTCCTGGCCAATTTCTTATCACAATATCGCTTTGTTTTTGTTTGAAGACTCCAAAGTTTGTGATTTTTGTCATAAACCGAGTTATGCTTGTGAAATAGCTAACAAAAAGCATAATCCAATAAGTTTAGCAGCAGCTGAAGTTTCAGACGTCCTTCTCTCTTTTAGTAACTTTAAAAGGTCCACATACGGTATTGCCAACTACAAGCTCTGAAGGACTAAATCCTAGAGAACCTTGAGCTACCTTTCTTACAGCAAATACAAAAGGGATACCCTCATCCTAGTCTCTCACACCAATAACAATAAAGTACACAGCACAGACTTCAGGGTCTGATGGAACCGTTCTAAAACCCCTTGAGATTCTGGAATAGGCACTTGAGATTTTATGCTTCACTGCTAACTGCTGTAAAACTTGGGCAAACAATTTAGACATGAAATTAGACCCCTGATCTGACTGCACAACTTTAGGTAAACCAAATATGGGGGTGGGGTGGCGGGGAAAGAGTCATAGCCTTTACAACAGAGGCAGTATTTTTTGCAGGAATAGCCTTAGGATCGCTCGTGGCACTGCACATAAGTTAATATTGATCCCCAGATTTTGTTCTAGACAATGAACCAACAATCAATAATAATATGTTCAAAAAGTCCTCATATTACTGGGATTGGATACAGTGGGGGTTAGTTGAGTCTCTTGCTTTTCCAACCATTTGACAAACAGCATGTTATTTCGTAATAACATATCAGACCATACCCCTGCTCAGTAGAAATGGCTACATATTTGGTCACGTTTTTATTCCCAAATGACCAGCTAAGCAATGATCACGGGCAACTGATAACACATTTAAAATGATATAAAAACCAGGTACAACGATTTGAAATTTTACATCCCATTCAGGAGTTGATGCAGATGATCGACATTTGTGCATTAAAACTCAGTTTTCAACAAAGTAATAGACAGTTCACCTGACGTTTCCTTAGACACATTAGAGAAAAGTGAAGCAAGTTCAGGGTCATTCTTTTGCTCCATAATAAATTGCTCTCATGAAGTGGACCAAGGCAATACAGCGATCCCTCCTCGATCGCGGGGGTTGCGTTCCAGAACCCCCCGCGATAGATGAAAAATCCGCGAAGTAGAAACCATGTTTGTATGTTTAATTTTATATATTTTAAGCCCTTATAAACTCTCCCACACTGTTGTTAGAGCCCTCAACACCCTTTAGTCAAAAGTTTAAACTGTGCTCCATGACAAGACAGAGAGAGAATCAAAAAATCAATACGTGCTTTTGAGTATGCTGAAGCACCGCGATAAATCGGCATTTTGTAGAAGAGCGTCCGTATTCAGAGAGAGAGAGAGAGAGAGAGAGAGAGAGAAAATGAAGCACCGCGCAGGAAACACATCTTATAGCATTGAGGAGTTTTAGTTAATACGCAATACATGCGCCGATTGGGTAGCTTCTAAGCCATCAGCCAATAGCATCCCTTGTATGAAATCAACAGGGCAAACAAACAGAGGAAGCATGTACCATAAATTAAGACCCATTGTCTGCAGAAATTCGCGAACCAGCGAAAAATCCGTGATATACATTTAGATATGCTTACATTTAAAATCCACGATGTAGTGAAGCTGCGAAAGTCAAAGCGCGATATAGCAAGGGATTACTGTACATCTTCAGCTACAGTCTCATTTGGTTTTAATTGCTGATGTCATCTCCATAGTTACTTTTCTTTCACATGTTCTGACTCCATTCTTCCAAGCTCCTGCAATTTAAATGCTTGATGTTTTAACTCAAGATCAAGTCCTCTCAAACGAACTACAGTAGCTGTATTTTCTAGAAGAAAATCAAAACAATGCTCTGCTGCCTCACTTGCCTGTGCACTTCCTACATCAACATGAGTTACAACAGCAGCTTCTGAAAGCAATGTGGGTTCTGCCTCAGCACAAGTATCAGGCAATGCAACATTACCTTTCATAGTACTTGTTGAAACCTCCCTGTCAAGCAATACCATCCATTATCCAACCTGCTGTATCCCAACTACAGGGTCACAGGGGTCTGCTGGAACAAATCCCAGCCAACACAAGGCAGGGTGCCAGCCCACCGCAGGCCACACACACGGGACAATTTAGAATCACCAATGCACCTAAACCTGCATGTCTGGATTGTGGGAGGAAACCCACAGTCATGGGGAGAACATGCAAACTCCACGCAGGGAGGACCTGGGAAGCAAACCCGGGTCACCTGTGAGGCAGTAGCACTACCCACTACGCCACCCAAGCAATACCCCCAATGTTAAGTTACACTTAAGTTCAGACTTAATTTCACTCTTACTAGCATGACAAGGTAATAAGATATCAAAAAAGTCAGTAATAAGAGATCTGCCTTTCTACAATTATCAAGAACAAAATAGTGGGAACACTAGTAAACATATGCAAATCAAAATCCACAGTAACACTAAAAAGCAGTAAAACAACCTGCCACAATATACAAAAGTGGACCCTTCAAAATGAAAGGAAACACTTCCAACTATCCAACTAATTAAGTCCACAATACTTATTACCAAGCAACTACAGATGTACCAAATACTACCACTTAAAAGACCCTCAAAAATCTTATTGAATATACTAAAAGCACTTATGGGGGAAGACGTGGGGGGTGTGGTGGAAACTCAACTCCAAAGTCAACACAAGACCACCAAAATCAGTGTGGCCAACACAACTCAAAAAGTGCACACAAATACTCAAAAAGGTCCCAGACAAGCACCCAACATGTTACAGCTAGGGGTATATAAATAAGCCACACACACACAAAGTGAAAGAGGGAAGGATACAAAACCAGCTAAATAAAAGCAAACAAACAGACTCCATTGATTGGCAAAAAGGAAAAAACACCTCACAATATGGAGAAAGTTACACAAAACAGAAACTAGGCAGGAGGACAACACTAACTTAGCTATCTAGCTAAACAAACTTTATACAGCTATATACATAGTATCCACATTTATCACACAGATGGTTAGCTTATAACAATTACATTTCTTTTAATAGGCAACAAGAAAGAAGACATACTGCTCAAGTAACACTTCAGCTTCACTTTAGTTGACTCGTCCATTAAGATTTTGAACCCTTTATTGCTTGTCTATAGTCTATAGTTTAGTTTAGTTGCTCCTAATTAACAATAACATGCAAATGACAAAAGAGACCAGCCTTTCTCCATTTACTGTAGCTTGTTACCATTTGCACCTGTGTGTATTTATCATGCACTATTGGGTTTAATTAAATACTTGGAAGGAAAGTGAAGAGAAAAAAGTGAAGGACTGAGAATTACTCATCCATTTTAGCCTTCAAATCATTTGGATGATATCCTTAGAAAGGGGAAGAAAATCTAGGATATGAGAATTACCTGACATGGCAGAGTTAAAGCACCAACAAGCCATGAAATTAAATCATTGGCAAGAATTGCTTTCTAATTAAGCAACCGGGTTAGAACCAAAACCTGCAGCCACTGTGGCCCTCCAGGACTGTGATCGAGGACCCCTGATTATGTATATTAAAAATAGCTGCAGCTCTAGCACTGACCCCTGTGGAACATCACTCTTAATGTTGGCTAATTCTGATCGGGTTCCTCACACCATCACCCTCTGCATCCTGTGTCTGAGCCAATTCTGCCCCCATCTACATACAACACCCTGAACTCCCAGTTCTTTTAGCTTGATGCCCAACCTCTCATGTGGCACCTTATCAAATGCTTTCTGAAAGTCGAGATAAAAAATATCATATACTCCACTTTAATCACATCTTTTTGTTGCTTCCTCATAGAATTCCAGCATGTTGGTAAAAACATGACTTTCTTTATTTAAACACATGCTGAGTGTTCAATAAAATCATTGTTCTTACCATGTGTTACTCAATTTTTCCTTTAATAATTCTTTCTATTAATTTACCTGTGATACACATTAAGCTTACTGACCTATCATTGCCTGATCGCACATTTTATATAACAGGATAATATTTGCCATTTCAAAGTCTTTTGGAATTTCCTCAGTATGCAGTGACTTTCTAAAAATACTGTATGTGTAAAGGATAACCTCCTTAAGAACTCTAGGATAAATATCATCTGGTCTCGTTGATTTGTCTGATTTCATCAGTACTTCTTCTTCTACAATTTCAAAATCACTCAGTACTTCCTTGATAGTTCCTTTTTCCACTGGGAGATGATCTATTTCCTAACATGTAAATACCTCTGAAAAATGCAAATCTAGAACATCTGCAGTTTCACTGTCTTTGTTTTTTAATTCTAATTTACTATTCCTAATGCATTTCACCTCCTCCTTGAGTGTTCTATTCCTACTAAAATAGTGAAAGAATCTCTTTGGGTCATCTTTAGCATTATCTGCTGTATTCCTCTATAACCGCCTGAACATTATTCCATTAACATGTTAGCTTATAGAAAGTAAAACTGACTCTTCCATTATCTATGTAGTTATGTAAAACCTACATTCTATTCAAATTTAGCAAAAACGTCTGACTTTACCATTAATTTAATAGGTTTGACTCATCCATTGCCCATAAATGCAAGATCTCTCCCCTGGTTGCAGATCAGAAATGTTGCATCTGTTAGACATCTAAGAACAGTCCTGCTCATGATCAGTATTTCGTTGTGCTTTGCCATTTGACCAAGGGCAAGATCCACTGTTACCCTGCCAGTGCTATGAATGGTTGGGAAAAGCCCCTCTGGAATTGCACTTAGTGGGCACTACGCTTGTCATAGTGGGCACTTGTCTTGTAGCGACCAGCAGCAGGGATTGTGTCACTCCGTGTTTTGTTTTGTTAAATCTTTTCTTACATTTTTGTTGTATATATATATATATATACATATATACACAAGGGGGGCCAAATCCCAGTTGCGGCCAGAATATTAGTTAAAATCTAAAAATATACAAAAGAAAAATTATTTATTGGAGTCAAGATCGTGAAATTCTATAAATACGTACAAGAAAAAATAATTATTATTTAATGGAGTAAAAATCATGAAATAAGAATAAAATATTTACTCTCTTACCGATTGGAGTATTCCCCTTAATCTGAGGTCCACTACACTCGATGAGTATTTATAAGAGACTAAATAAACAATCCATTCATTTTAGCTGACATTCTTATAGATAAAAAAAAACTTTTTTTTTAAAAAAATGACTAATTTAAATAACAGGAAAAATCACATGAAAACTGAAGTGGTATACAATGGGTCACCGTAACTCAATCTTCAGCTAACTAAATCACCTAAATACAAACATTGGTGTTAAGAATAGATCTTTTTTTTTTATAGTTTGTTCCTGTGAAAGAAAGTTTACTCATTCAAAATTAAAAACCACAACTTTCTTGATATTTTAGTTTATAATTTAAAAATGGAATAAGAATCTGAAAATCAAACAACATCACATTAAAGTTTGACAAATTCTTAAAAGAATGATACTAAACATATATGTAGGTTTTAAAATAAGCCCATTTAAAACGTGACAGAAAAGTGAAATAAAAATGTCACCGTTGCACTTTTAGACTTAAGATTTTATATATACAGTATAGAGAGTAGATAATGTCTACCTAATTCTTTTCTCTTTAAATGCTTAACAGTGTTGTAGCTAAGTAAACAAATTCAGAATGTTTATTCCTATCTTTATCTTTTGGATTTACTTTCATCTAACCTGGGGTCTTCACGCTATCCCTCCTAATAAGCCCACATGGATATCCCTGTCTGTTTCAATGGAACTCACCCGAGACTCACATACTGTATCTTCCTCCCACGATTTCTCAGTGAATCTCAGCACATTATTAATAGCTTTACTTGTTATACTGTAACAGTCACGTAACCTGGAAAGAACAAATAAGAGGAAAATAGGTGGTATTCAAGAAAGACTGAAAAAACTGTATGGAGTTTGACCCACCTTACCGGCTGTTATTATGGGAAATGTTCACGCATTTGCATACTTTCAGACTGGTCACAGTGATGCGTGTATTTTGGCTTTTACAGGGAAGTGGCTGAATGAAAATGATTCGGTTGACTATTTGTCAATTGATGTATTTGGTGCATCTATTATTTTGGACAGAGACTCAGCCATCACCGGTAAATCACACAGCGAAGGTGTCTTCCTTTAATATAAATAAGCAATGGTGTAAAACGATGGTGGTTAGAGAAAAACTGTGCATGAAAGATTCAGAACTTCTGTGTGTCTTGCTGCTCCCTATTGATCTGCCCAGAGAATTCCCACAGAATTTCATGACAATCGTGTATATTCACCCGAGGGCAGTGGCGAGTGTGGCCATTAACACCATCTCTAGAGTGATAAAGAGGCTTGAATCACTGTCTCCCGACTCTCTGGACCTTATTTTGGGAGAGTTTAAGTTGTGTGCACTGAGCAAAGCACTTCACAATTTTTACCAATATGTCACTTGCCCAACTTGTTACAACCAAGTTCTTGATCAGTACTATGGAAGCATCAAATGTACCTATGAATTGAGAGCAAAACCACCTCTGGGTTCATCAGATCATTTCTGTGTCCAGTTTATTCCAATCTATAAACTGTCTTTAAGAGAGAAAAGCCAGAAAGCAAATAAATTAAAGTGTGGGACTCTGTTGAGTGCACTGACATGCTAGTGTTTGAAAAATCCTGTTCTGACATTAATGAACTGACACATACTGTAAGCTGTTACAAAATGTTTTGCAAGGGCACCATAATACCCACAAAATCAGCCAAAATATACCAATAAGCCATGGATTAACAGAGATCTGAAACAATTCATAACCAGAAAAAATAGGGTATTTCAACAAGGAACATTAATGGAACAGAAGGAGGCAAACCATGAAATAAAGCAGGCAAAGCTGAAGTATAAGGACAGGATTGAGGATGACCTGCAAAGTGATACCTGGGCTCATTATGGAATAGCATGAAGATGATGGCTAGCATGCATACATTGTGGACACCCAGGAGGACCAGAGGAGGGCTTGTGCCTCCAACAGACTGCGAGGGGGTGTCCGTCCTGGTTATGTTGGGGGCCTCGGGTACAGGGCTTGCAAGCCCAGCCCTGTAGGGACCCGTGGCCACCACCAGGCGGCGCCCCGGTGCCAGAATATCCCGTGTGGTCCCCGGCCGGGACGCCCAGGAGGACCAGAGGAGGGCTTGTGCCTCCTCCAGACCACGAGGGGGCGATCGCCCTGGTTGTATTGGGGGCCACGGGTAGAGGGTTTGGAAGCCCAACCCTGTAGAGGCCCGTGGCTACCGCCAGGCAGCGCCCAGGTGCCTGAGGAACCCTGGAGCCCAGCACTTCCGCCACACCAGGAAGTGCTGGGGGGAAGAGAACAGGAGATACCCGGACGGCTTCCGGGTGCACAACCGGCACTTCCTCCACTTGGGGTGTGTCCAAAGGAGAGTGCCGGGAAGCAGCTGGAGCCCATCCGGGTTCCCATTTAAGGGGCCATCTCCCTCCTGTCATTAGTGGATGTCGGGTGGAAGAGGACAGAGCTGGAGAGAGGACGGGAGGCGGCCAAGAGAAAGGCATAGTGACGGAGAGGCCTGGACTTTGGGGAATCGGTGCAAGAGGCACTGGGTTTCGAGCACTGTAAATATTGTAAAAATAAACGTGTGTTGGGTGAACTTACGATGTCCGTCTGTGTGTGTCCAGGTTCAAGTTCACAACATAAAGCAAAAAACTGGCAAAAGTGACTATCAGTTGGCACAAAACATGAATGAGTTCTATTAAAAATGTGAAACACAGGATTTTGCTTCAGAAGTAAGCCAGCAAAAGAACAGAGTGATGACTGGATCCGGAGTCAGCCCTTCTTTAACCAGAATAATGTCAGGAAGGTCCTTAAACAAAAAAAAATTAAAAACTTGGGTCCAGACGGAGTGAGTGGCCATTTGCTTCAGTATTGTGCAGAAGAGTTCTCTCCAATATTCCACTCCATATTTGAAATGTCCTTGGATTTACTGCACACCCCAAAGCATGGCACTAACTTCTCATATCATGAAATCCTTTGAGAGGCCAAGTAAGAGACAGCTACTTAACAAAACTGAGGCTCTTCTGGACCCTCACCAATTTGCATATAGAGTAAAGGGGAGTGTGGAGGATGCCAGAGCAACTTTTGAATTTATTGTATGAGCACTTAGAAGGATCAAAAAACCATGCAAGATTGCTGCTTATAGAATTTTGATCAGGTATTAACACAATCCAGTCCCATATTTTAGCTGAGAAACTGATTGATCAGTTCTGTTTGGACCCTAATTTGGTGAGGTGGATTATAGATTTTTTAACAAACTGAACACAAAGACTGAGTGTCAATGGCTGTTTCTCTGAGAGCCTACTGTAAGTACATTTGTGGGGACTCCACAAGGTTGCTGTTTATTTCCTCTTTATCCTGCATACAAATGACTGTAGGAGTTTATGCAAGGACAGACATATCCTGAAATTTACAAATGTTATTGCAAGTCTACTGCAAGATAAGGAAAACAGCCATGGACCTATTGTCAAGTTTGTACAACGGTGTGATCACTCTAATTTATGACTTATTATTTCTAAGACAAAAGATATGGTTTTAGATTTCAGGTGCTCTCCACCATCTATGTCTCAACACTATTTAAAGGAGAGACAGTGGAGATGGTAGACCAATACAAATATCTGGGGACAATCAGTAATAACAAACTAAACTTTGATCTTAACACAGCGCAAATCTGTAAAAAAAGGATAGTCACGACTTTTCTTTCTTAAGAAACTCAGCTGTGGCCAAAACCATAATGACTCTTTTTTATAAATCCTTTATTGAATCCATTGTTACATTTGCTTTCATCTGCTGGTTTTGCAACCTCAGCAATAAGAATATAAATCACTTTAACAACATTATAAAAATTTGTAGTGAACTTATGGGTTCACAGCAGACGTCTATCACTGTTAGAAAGAAAGCCAACTCAATTCTGTCAGATAGTAGCCGTCCTCTTTGCTCTAAATTCCAGCTGCTGCCATCAGGCTGCAGATTTAGATTTCCAAAGTTAAAGAGTAGCAGATTTAAGAACTCTTTTATTCCTAGAGCTATAAGCATTTTATATTCTGTAGGGATACTGCTAAATGTTAATAAATGATGCATTATTTTGTATACTGTTGAAAGTAATTATTATTTTTTGTATTGATCTCGAATGTGTGTTTATGCAATAACATTGGTGTGTTTGTTATCTATTGGATCTCTGTAACAATGTCTTCTGTTTTTTACTTCCCTGCTGCAAACAAATCTCTGGGTTAATAAAGTCTACCTAAACCTAAACCTTAATAAAACAAGACAAGCCATGTGGTTTTGATCTGCCTTGCTTTCTCTAGTGTAGTTTAAATCATATCAGATCAAACCACAGGAAATGTGCTGATTCTTTGGTGAATTTAGGTACCAGGGTATCGACTTGATATGACTGCTGAGCAGAGTGACACACCACCGACTACTTAGTTTTTCAATGCCCTATTAGATCTTATCATGAAGACAAGGATGGTTTTACCAGCCAACTTCGGAACTTATCGAAAGTGTAACTGACATGCAAATAAGGTAAACTATTTATTACATTATAAACTTGTAGTGGTTGTGGGGATGCTAAGATTCACTTTGTCCGAAGACGGTAATTTATTTATTTCATTGCAGGGACCCAGAGACTCTCAGTCCTGACCCAGCATGCACACATTCACACAGAAAGACACTGATAAGCAGCACAATGAACCGATGAAAAATAATTAATATATTAATCAAATAATGAAAAATAACAAACAATATTACAAAAAACATGCATGCAAAAGCCCTCTCCAGTTCTCCGACAGTGATAATTACATATATTTTAATTATTAATGTATGTTAAATTGAGGGTCTCTGTTCCACTTTCTAACAGGGATGTCAGAAATATGAATAGATCTGTACAATTTATGAACCATGTTCATAAATTAGCAAAAGTCTACATTAAATGCTTTCACTTTCTCATGCTGGGGTTCACATGTGGTGATATACTTATTTTCACAAATTACTCAGACATGCTTGTTGCAGTAACAAAAAAATACAATCCTGGGACGAGACGTGACTTTTTCAGAGAGCTTAGTTGAAGTTTTTTTCCTCTTATAGAAAAATTGTAACTCACAATTTTATCCCCCTGTAGTTACTTACAGTGTTGCATACAATATGAGAGCGTACAGGTGCAGTTTGTCTCAGAAAGGTGTTTTTTTCCCGAACCTCTAATCCCTCCAGACACTCACCTTCTAATCGCAAACACTTTACAGCAAACAAGAACACACTGTCATAAAATGTACATATTGCAAACATAACATGCAGTCCTGCACTTTCCCCTTATTCTTAAATATTGGCACCAGTACACTTCTTCTCCACTCCTCAGGCATCCTCTCATTTTCCAAGATTCCAATAAACAATCTGGTTAAAAACTCCACTGCCATCTCTCCTAAACACCTCCATGCTTCCACAGGTATGTCATATGGACCAACAGCTTTTCCATTCTTCATCCTCTTCATAGCTGTCCTTACTTCCTCCTTGCTAATCTGTTGCACTTCCTGATTCACTATCTCCACATAATCCAACCTCTTCTCTCTCTTGTTCACTTCATTCATCAGCCTCTCAAAGTACTCTTTCCATCTGCTCAACACACTCTCCTTGCTTGTAAGTACGTTTCCATCTTTATCCTTTATCACCCTAACCTGCTGCACATGTTTCTCAGCTCAGTCCCTCTGTCTAGCCAATCTGTACAGGTCATTTTCTCCCTCCTTAGTGTCCAACCTCTCACACAACTCATCATATGCCTTTTCTTTAGCCTTTGCCACCTCTCTCTTCACCTTGCACCTTATCTCCTTGTACTCTTGTCTACTTTCTGCATTTTTCTGACTATCCCACTTCTTTCTTCTTTGCCATCCTCTTCCTCGCTATTCTCTCCTGTACTTCCCCATTCCACCACCAGGTTTCCTTTTCCTCCTTCCTCTTTCCAGATGTCACGCCAAGCACCCTTCTTGCTGTCACCCTTACTACATCTGCTGTAGTTTCACAACTGTCTGGTAACTCTTCACTACCAACCAGTGCCTGCCTCACCTTCTCCCTAAACTCAGCCTTCCAGTCTTCCTTTTTCAACTTCCACCATTTGATGCTTGGCTCTGCCCTCACTCTCTTCCTCTTCTTGATCTCCAACGTCATCCTACAGACCACCATCCTATGCTGCTTAACTACACTTTCCCCTGCCTCCACTTTGCAGTCTTCAGTCTGCTTCAGATTGACTCTTCTGCATAGGATGTAATCTACCTGTGTGCATCTTCCTCCACTCTTGTACGTAACTCTATGTTACTCCTCTTCTTAAAATATGTATTCACCACAGCCATGTCCATCCATTTGGCAAAATCCACTATCATCTGACCTTCTTCATTCCTCTCCTTGACACCATACCTACCCATCACCTCATCATCTCCTCTGTTCCCTTTACCCACATGTCCATTGAAATCCACTCCAATTACCACTTTCTTTCACCAGCCACAGGTAGAATATAATGGAAGCATCCACAAGATGAATTTCCAGAGTCAAATGCTTAGGCAATCACATTGTTCTTTCCTCTGCTTGAAATAATCCATCTAAATATTTTAGAAATCAATAAATTTATGCTGATGAGTTGATGGTGCTGTGCTAAACCCAGAAGCACAATCATAGGAGTAGTGTTGGGGGCAACACATTAAAAGTAATATGTATTACGTAGTAAGATTACTTTTTAAAGTAACAAGTAACCTAATGCAATAGTTATTTTATAGAAGTAAAAATATCTGATGTCACACACATCCAAATAGGTCTTGAGTAATTGTAATACCACATCAGACCAGGCGGCAGCAGGATGTGCTGACTGTCTTTTCTCAGTTCCTTACAGACCATTTCTGGGAAATCCCACCAAGTTCTGGCACCTTGGATGACATCACTTCCAGTTCCAGCCCCGATGATGTCACTTACTGTACAGGCCTTTAAAGCTGCCAGCTTACCTCCAGTCTTACAGTTCTGTTTTGGACTCGGTCTTGTGAATATCTCTGTGAAATAATTTAAACTTTCACAGCCAGGATACAATATACGGGTGGCTGCCCCAAACCTTTATGATGTCCAGAGTGAATTACTTGTTACACTGCATTAAAATTATATCAGCTGTACTGGGTATAAGGCAAAAATCACATGTATCAGTATGCCACTCCTTTGCATGGATCAGTCACACAGCCAGTCAGAAAAGAGTGTGCTCCATGCAACCAGATAAAAGAAACATATTAATAAGTATCAGTTTAGTTTTAACTGCGCTCTTTGCTATAAGTATGTTGAAACATTGTGACCAGGTGACTCAGTGGCCAGTGCTATTCTGTGATTCTTTGGGGAGTCAGGTTGGGGATGTAAAAATGAATTCAATTTATTTACTAAAAACACAAAATTTCAGTGGCTTTGTGTCTGTTTTTGAGTTCACGGCAGCTTATGATGACGTTTAACTCTTAATTGGGCAGTTTAGTGAAGTTGGAGTGTTTTGCCAAAGGCGAACTCCAGGGGCCTCATGTATAAACGGTGCGTACGCAAAGAAATGTTGCGTAAGAACTTTTCCACGTTCAAATCGCGATGTATAAAACCTACACTTGGCGTAAAGCCACGCACTTTTCCACGGTACCTCATGTCTTGTCACGCAAGTTCTCCGCTCGGTTTTGCAGACTGGCGGCACCCAGCGTCAAAGCAATGCTACTGTTCCTGTGTGATTACTCATTATTTTCATGACGCTGCTTTATAAATACACAGAAACTAACCGCATATTGTTTATTAGTGTAATACATCTGATTGTAATTAACCCGTAACAATATAATGGTCCAGGGAACAGCCATAGTATTCCAAATACCATAACTGCTTTAGCGGTTACTCTCACTTCTTCTTCTTCTTCTTTCAGCTCCTCCCGTTAGGAGTTGCCACAGCGGATCATCTTTTTCCTTATTACTCTCACTGCACGACTCGGAGTATTTATATCACTGTATCTGAGTGTGAATCACAGCAGCAGCTGATCAGAAAGAGAATTATCGGTATACAGCTTTAAGGACACGCTACCTCAGCCACTGCAAAATGTTTTAAAGCCTTTCCTGTACGGACCTCGCGGTTCAGAAACAGTTTAATCCCAAGAACTTTAAATGCATTCAATCAATTGCTCCTTGTAGAACTGTGTGTACTTATAAGTACAATCACCCCACTGTAAACTTGCACTACAGTTATAATATCTCACAACCTGAGCCACTTTATAAAGCGTATTTACATATGATGATGATATCATTTTAAGGTGAAATGCAGCAAAATATGTTTGTTAAATTATACAGATAAAACTTTAACTTCATTTAAATAATATATATTCTTCACTGGGAGTGTCGTGAAGGACAGAATAATTTAACATGTACTACGAAGATATTTCAATGTTCCTTAAACGTTTTGAAGAATCGGCGCTAAGCTTACAGATGGCTTAACTTCTATTACAGAGCTGATTGTGTGGCGATCGGTTACTTGGGTTACTCTTGGGGCGGCCACGCCAATATATATTGAATATAAAACAGAAAGAGAAAATAACAACACAGCTAAAAACGCAGCGACAAATTTCGACAAAAAATAAATGCTTGTCATGAGCACGAGGCTCATGAAACACATGTTTAATAACGTGCTTTAGCTCCTATCATCATGAAAATGACATCACGTATACATCTCAGTATTTTAGTTATTCAGAGAGCATTAATATCACAAATGTAATGGACTCTGTGTCCAGTTGGAGGAAGAGAGCCAGTTTAAGAAGCAAGTAGTGATTCACACATATAGATCACATACGAGTAGAAGATCAAATACAAAACAAAGCATTTAACGTGCTACTTTAATTACGATGTAATTTTGAGAAACTGGTTAATTAAACGATTTTAAGATGAAGTTTATAATGTTCTACTAAATGACAAAATAAACTACGTGATTAAAGTGGAAAATTCGAGATTAAAGTTGACATTTCGTGCTTTTTCCCCACCGTGTGCCTTTTTTCTCTGTACCCTAATAAGCTTTCATATGACACTCAGACAGTGGGCTTACAACACTTCTTTTCACGGCAACTTTGATATGTGACTTCTTTTTTATTTCCGGCATTGTGCGATTTTGTTAATGTGAGCTTTCAAGTTTCTCCAACACGCTATGTCACTCGATCAACTTCATTTTGTTGATTATACCACGGTTTATTTGAACAAATAGTATGTTTTTCCTTTGCCTCCACTTGGTATTCGCTGAAATTCTTATATTTTCCCCGTGCTTTTCCCATTGTCTTTTCACAGAAGGCTGCGCTTAAGGGCGATTTATATTGATTTGCATATTCAAATAGGCGTAATTCTGGGAGGATTTGGGGCGTTACATAATGCGCGTGCACGAGCGTTAGTTTTCACGCTGATCGGGATTTATGTAACGAAAGAACGTGGAAGTTGGAGTACGCACAGATTCCTGCATCTGGATTTTTCTGTGCGTAAGCACATTTCGGCTTTTGTGCTTACGCCATGTTATAGTGCGAGTTCTACGCACGGCGTTTTACATGAGGCCCCAGAAGAGTACTTGTGCATGTAAATGAAGTTTTTTAAGAATCCAAGTTTCTGTGCTGAGTTACAAGCTTATCCTGTTTTTTGTGTGTATGTAAACGTAGTGGTAAATTGTGGTGCAATGGAGTCCCAGTTCCTTAGAAATGGCTTTCTAACTCATTCCTCATTGGTATGTTTCAACAACATTTTTCCTGGAATTTCATTTGATTGAGTTTTAGTGTTCTTTTAGAAATGTTATGGTGACCACTTCACTGCTGAGGTAAGGGTCAATATATGATGAGGTTTGAATTCAACGGGGCTGCTTACAAGTCAATTCAGTCAATTTGTTTGAATGAGTAACTTAGGGGACAATAAAGGTATTGAGTAACTTTTTGTTTAAATTTATTAAGTAACAATTTAGAAATGGTGTGGTAGGTTTGCTCTGGTTCTCTTTATCTAATATCACATTTAGTCTAAAAATTAGAAGTCATTCATTATGACAAATATAAAAATGGAGGGTACCTATCTATCTGTCTGTTAGAAAGGGGTAAATTATTTTTCACAGCACTGTATGTTATTTTCCCAATAACGGAGGTGTTAAGCAGTTTTACAGACTTCCACATGTAGTCCTATTTAGGAGTAATAAATTGATGATGATCTAACGTAGTGTTCTACACTGCTCATGCAAGTGTTGCAAAAGTGTCTAAAACACACAGGCGGCTGTGATGAAAGGTTAATTTATTTTCGGCTAATCCATGTTAGTTAGTTGGCATCAATAAATCAGTTATTATTTGATACATATTTAGTTCTGTGCTCCTGTAATAATTCTTTAAAGATCTTGGCATGAATCACTGCATTAGGATTACATTGAAAATATCCACATTACAAGGTCTCAGCAGCACTCAAGATAGGAGCAAGCCAAGGATCTGATGCCAGTTTATCAAAAGGCACATTTATACACACAAAAGACCAGTTTGCTGTTGTTAGATAACCTAATTTGCGTGTCTTTGGCAAGTCAGAGAGTCTGCTGGGCTCCATGAACTCAAGACCCAGGCTTCTCTGAAACATTCAGGCCTCAAGACTCCAGTGCAGCCTATCAACATGGTAAGCCTAACCCTAAAATCTAGGAGCAGGCTTTTGGTGGCTACAAACTGATTTATCGCAAAAGAAGTGAAAGCTTCAATATTGATAAAAATCTCAGAAGTGAAGAGGAGAACTGTGCAAAACATCTATCCCTCATTAACAAAATTCGTTTTTTTTGTATTCGAGCATGTATTTACAAAAAATAATAAAAAAAAGGCAAATAAAAACAGAAATAGAGTTAAAGGGTATACCTTAGCAATGCAAATCAAAGGCAGTACAGCCAGTTCTGTCCTCTGTTAAAATGTGTTCAAAGGGCTAAATTAGGTATCGTTTTTTATTGTTATTAAGACGCCATCTCGGAGCAAGCAGCACATGGAGAGCAGGTGGCTGACATTCATTTCCATCCGCTGTTTATTTGTCCTTGTAAATGCATAATCTGTAGGTATTTTGTTTCTTTATTAGTATATACTGTAGCCGCCGAAGTATAAGGCAAGATCAAGCATGAGTAAAATGCGTGCCAAAAGAAATCTCTCAGTCCAAAAGTTTATTTTAAAAATATTTAGTGAAAGTTAAAAGCAAATAATCCACACAAGATTAAAGAAAAAAATAAGCTTTTCTTGAGAAACTTTAGTTATTTCTGTACTTAAGAGTTCTTTACTTCTTCTTCTATACTTAAAGATTCTTAACTTCTTCTATACTTAAAAGTTCTTAATTTCTTCTTCTGTACACCTTAAGCATACGGCTCTGCGTTTAAATAAGCGCGTTTTCTTAAGTTACTTCACACACTCAAAAGGCCCATAATGCCCCCCCCCCAAGCCTGCGTTACGCGCCAGCCACTTCACATCTCTGCTGCTCACATTGTGAAGAGGGGGTCTGAACGCACCCCAAGGAGACACGGTTGCTCCTCCGAAACCCCCTCTTAAACGATGATACAATGGGAAACAAATACAGTTTTTTTTTTACCTCCTCTTTCCTCGATCAGCTGCTGGCTTGCTGCTTCTGCCATGCCACGTGAGCTGCATCTCGCACGGCGCTTTGAACATTTAAAAGCCTGTACAGCAGCTGTCCTACTCTTTGTCTTTTATTTCTGGCCCCGGGAGTGGTTAAATCTCTTGGCACAAAGTCTCATCTCACGGGACGCGAGTTCTTCATTCTTTTTTAGTTTATAATTTAAAAACAGAATAAGAATCTGAACATCTAACAACATCACATTAAAGTTTGATAAATTTTGAAAAGAATGATACC
Organism: Polypterus senegalus; assembly: GCF_016835505.1. Taxonomy (NCBI): domain Eukaryota; kingdom Metazoa; phylum Chordata; class Cladistia; order Polypteriformes; family Polypteridae; genus Polypterus; species Polypterus senegalus. Next base: position 49,831,371 of record NC_053159.1, read on the forward strand.
AAACATATATATGTAGGCTTTAAAACAAGCCTGATTTAAAGCATAACAAAAAACATGACATAAAAACGTCACATAAAGTCGTTGCACTTTTAGGCTTAGGATTTTATATACAGAGAGTAGATATGCACAGTAATGTTAAGGGCGCTATAATGTTTTAATCCATGTCTCACAACAATGACTGGACACCACCCCAGAACAATTGTATAAAAATGACTGTTGTACTTAAGGCTGGGAGATTTCAAGATATTTTTAGGCTATTTCATGATACACCATGTCTGAATATTTTGCCATCTATACTAAAGCAATTTGTAAATGCTAGATTTAACCCTCCGATTCATACAATCACATTATTCTGATGATTCTTGTAGTCCCTGCAGGTTGCAAGATATATCTGCATTAATAATTCTTGTTTATACTGACTACTTTAAACTTGTATGCAAAACAAGGGGAAATCACAACCAAGCTAAATTTACCTAACAGTATTTACTTAAACCTGGTAATTGCACTCAACAAGAAGTATTTCAAAGCAACATAAATTAAAGTGCATTTCTTGTGCATAATATTCGTGAGAACACGCCATTTCACTGTGACAAAACACTCTACAGAACAGTATCATATTACATTAATAGTAATATGATAAGCCATTATGTTATAATAACATATTAATACGATTCGACAAGCCATACAGTTTTCATTATTTTCTACCATCCATTATAAGGACCTATTGCCAAAACTGCAATTTTGAATGATATTCTTCAGAACAGATTTTAGTGGCAGAACAATGCACAAGAGCAGTTCAATAAATCAATTGCTCCATGTCTCCCCTTTCCCACGGGGCTCTTGCTTCTGCCATCAAGCGCCCAAACTGCCTGGGGAGCAGTGCAAACCACACTGGGGAGCATAACAGGTGGGGAGTGTGACTGGGGTGGTACACCTGTCACACCATAGTGTATAAGGTGAGGAAAGAAACCTCCCATGGATCAGAAGGGCAAAAGCTCACTCTGCCTGCTTGTACTTCTCCATATACAGTAATCCCTCCTCAATCGCAGGGGTTGCGTTCCAGAACCACCTGCGAAAGGTGAAAATCCGTGAAGTAAAAACCATATGTTTATATGGTTATTTTTATATATTTCAAGCCCTCCCACACTGTTTATAAACATTCACCATTATACAGCTTAAACCCTTTATATTCTCTTAGTTATTAGGCGGGTTCAAAATTATGTATGTAAACACACTGTTTATATACTACTCACAAACATACATATCGCATATCATTGAGGAGTTTTATTTAATATGTAATACAGTTTTAAACATATTGTAATTGATTAGGTAATATAAAAATAAGTGAAAAATCTATAACATGTAAATGCTGTACATAAAACCTAAATGTTATTTTAAAGATAGAGCGTCTCTGATATCACATATGTTACAGCCATTACGATAGCCTGCCCACCTGCAATAAATATGTACAATGCAAGAAAAATTGTATAAAATGTGTGTACAGTTACAATAAATGTATGTACATGTACTAAGTACATAGAAAATTAGTTATGGGTACTCATCAACAATGACACGACGATAACAATGACATTTACTGCACTGTCACAGCTCTTCTAAAGGAGCCTCTTCAGGCGACTGTGTAGCACCGCCATTGTCGTCTGGACTTTCTTCTTCCACTGAAGGCGTACTAGACAGTGTTTTGCAGGTAAGGAACATCATGATGGGCAGTTGCTGGCGCTGTTTTTTGCTCCGTCAGGAGCATTTTTAAATTGTAAAGAATTAATCATTTGCGGGTCCCATTCTTCAACTGATGTCTAAAGATCTTTTGCCATTCGTAGAATGGTTGCGAGATGCTTGAGAGTTAGGCCGGAGTCGTCTTCTTCCTGTGCTGGGTTCTCTTGTTCTTCCTCACTCGCTGACTTGGTCATCTCGGCCAAATCTTCGTCGCTCAGCGGCTTGAAGTGGGCATCAAGCAGCTCATTGACATCATCAAAAGTCATGTCGTCGAATCCTTCTACTCCTAGAAGTTTTGCCAGCCTGACTGCCTGGTCAACTGCTGAGTGATGAATTTCTTCTGCAGAAAAGCCCTTATTGTTGTGCACAACTTCTGGCCACAATTTCTTACAGCAGACATTAACCGTCTCTTTCTTCATATTGTTAAGGGCCTTTTGCACGTTCACCATACACGATGTGATCATATACTTACGCCAGTACTCCTTCGGGGAAAAGTCATCGTCCATGTCCATTGCCTCGACCATGTGTTGCAGGCTTTTCCTGGTGTACAATGCCTTGAAAACCCGGATAACTCCTTGATTTATTGGCTGAATCAGTGACATCATATTCGGCAACAAGAACTCTATTTTTACACCTTGGTAGGATAGATCCAAGGGATGACCTCCAGCATTGTCCAGAAGTAAAATGACTTTGATCTCCAGCCCATTCACTGCCAGATAGATCTTTACCTCCAAGATGAAACATTGGTGAAACCAATCCGACGTTAGGCATTTCATAATCCAGGCCTTCGGGTTGTGCATCCAGTAATCAGGCAGCAGGTTCTTATTCTTATTTTTCAGGGCCCGGGGGTTTTTGGACTTATAAATGAGCCCAGGCTTTATCATAAAGCCTGCAGCATTGCCACACATGACCAACGTGATGCGATCTTTGTGAGCCTTAAACCCCAGGGCTTTTGCCTCATCCTTCATGATAAAAGTACGAGACGGCATCCGCTTCCAAAATAGGGCCATCTCATCCATATTAAACACAGTTTCAGGCTGATATCCGCCTTCCTTAATGATCGCCTTGAACGTGTCGGCGACATATTTCTTGGCTGCGGAGGCAGCTTCTCCATGCAGGTTCACACTGGCCAAGTTGAACCTTTTCTTGAATTTTTCAAACCAGCCCTTGCTGGCAGTAAATTTCACAATTCTCACTGAGGGATTCAACAGAAGTTCCAGATTGAGGGACGTCATCTAGAGCATCTCCGGCATCCGCAAACCTATCATGAAGTAGCTTGGCTTCTCGGATGATTTTGGTGTCCACGGGGATGTTCTTCTTCTGGCAGTCTTCGACCCAAATCCCTAAAGCAGATTCCATTCAGACTACCACCGTATTACGTCCACTTACAATTTGTTTCACAACCTGGTTAAAAGACACTGCTGCTGTAGATCGTATATTCTTTTCCTACTTCTTAATATAAAGAACTGTTGACTCGTTGATGCCATAATGGCGTCCTACAGCGGCATAGCTTTTCCCTTCCTTTCAACATGTCCAACAATTTTACCTTTTCTGCAATTGTTAGCATTTCCCGTTGGCCCCAGAAGCAGCAGCAGGAGCAGATTTTTTTGTAGACATAACGAAGGGCTTGACTACAGTACGCACAAAGAAACATGTTGATGCTGAATGAGCGAGACAAGATGCCGGCTAACGCAAAGCGAAATCAAATTCTGCACTCTCCGTCACTGAGCCAATCAGCTCCCAGGAGCTTAACCGCGTACTCTGATTGGGTAGCTACTCAGACATCCACCAATAGCGTTCCTTGTTTGAAATCAACTGAGCAAACCAACTGAGGAAGCATATACACATACCAGAAATAAAAAGACTGCATACATCCATGAAGCAGCGAAAAATCTGCGATATATATTTACATATGCTTACATATAAAATCTGCGATAGAGTGAAGCCGCGAAAGTTAAAGTGCAATATAGCGAGGGATTACTGTACACTAAACATCTATTGTTTTCTGAGTTAATTCCATGCTAAAGTACAACTGAAGTCCTTTCTGTTTTCTTCTAGAAAAATATGCAAAAAAATAAAGCTGACCTGCAGTCTAAAAAAAAAAATGATAGATAGATACTTTATTAATCCCAAGGGGAAATTCACAGTAAAAATAGTAAAAAGTGTCTAGGGAGCGATTCCACATAAAAGAAAGTGATAGAAGTGATCAGTGAAATAGAGAAAAATAGAAAAAAAAGGTAAAAAGATAGTCATACACAGAGCTGCTGGAATCGCTGCCACTCCCTGCGGCGCCAGAAATAAATGACTGTAAGTACACAGCGGTATATGATGTACGTAGTCTAACATAGCAAAGGCCAGCCAGGTTATGATAGCACAGAGGTATAGCAGACTTTTGAGAATATGAGATATACAAATTATGAAGTAAAACTACAAAACAAAACTATTTACAGTCGCAAAAGATCATTTCATACTTAATAAATATGGCCAGAACTAAGAAAATGGTTGAATGACAATAAAAGGTAGTGGAGCAGAAGAAGTCCATTTCAAGTTTACACATCACTTACAGTTTTATATCCTTCCTTTACCAGACCAGCAGCTTGTCACTGACTCAATTCCCCAAGATAACTTAGCGGACATCATGTTTCACCCTCTGCCATTTGATCAGACTTTGGGATAGCAGCACAGGTCTCCTGCCCCACTATAGGGAATTCCACTGGCCGGCTTCACGTTGAACCCAGTGAATGACTTCCTGTGATGGATGATATTGCCCCCATATTTTACAATCCCTCTTCCTTTACAATTATGCCTGCATTAATCTGACAATTGGAATGACAGATAAATAGATTCTGATTCAAGAAATAAAAAAAATTCTATTTTGGGCTTTTATTGAAGGCATTCATCCAACATGCACTGTTTGTACTCTATTTTTTGGAAACGTTACACTGGATTCCTAAGATATTGATCTGTAAACTCCACCTTCTCTCATCATTATCCAATCTTTCCAGCCTTTTCCAGCAAATTCTTACTAAGAACACATCTCTTTGAGTTGATGAGCCAGAGCTCCATACTTACAAGACTGACTTTCATCATGAAAGCTTAAGGATGCAACATTCTTTCTTTAGCAGCACATATCCCTTTTATATCATTGACAGATTTGAATCTTCTACTCTTAGAGCTGCCAGAAGGCCTTGAGGAGGACAAAACACAATTTAATCGAGATTTTCCACAGAAGAAGTGAACCTCTAAACCTTATCAACTGGATTACATCTTTCCCGCATCCAGTATAAACAACTTTTAACACATTTTATGTAATTTATTTCAAAGGTGGATGCACATCTTCTTAAAGAAGAAAGAATCTATTTCAGCTTTAAATAGATTTGCTTGAAAAAAAGACAGGAACATCTTACAAATAACAATGCTCACTGGAAGTGTTACCTGACACTTCATTAGAATGGAACAGGGAGGGCAAATATCAAGAACAACTGTGCCATAAAACATCTGTCACTACTGCTTTGCTTTCAGCCTGATGTTAATGGCTTGCAGCCTTCCCTTAGGGCTAGCTAGAGGAACCCATGTCATTGTCAGTCTCCCAGAACATTTTTCCTTTTTATAGTTTCACAAAATCTTTCAAACTCCTGTGAAGGAAATGGAGTTTGTAATGAGTTTACCACTGCAGCTTTCCAGTGAACTGTCTGTCATACTTAGTAGGAATCTGCCAAACATTTGAAGAAGTAGCTGATGTGCAAAAAAGGTGGCAGTGTATGGCCTGAGAAGTCCTGTTACCCTGCCAGAACCTCTAGTTGGATAATCAACAAGAAATTCAATAAAGGATGCAATACTGTAGGTTGTTAAATACAGCATCTTTGAAATACACTTTGAAACCAAACAAATCGGAGGCTCCTTCTAAACAATAACCACCTTCCGTTTCATTCTCCACCTCCTCCCTTCCTGCAGCCCAAAGATGTCAAATAAAATGGTGAGTACAGTATGAAATTGTTCTTTCTGGTAGGCTAGGCACTTTTTATAACTTTTTGGTTAGTACATTAGAAAAATTATTGGTGTTTTGGTAAATTATGCACATTATACAACCCTTTTTTATTATGAAAAGGTTAAGTAAGTGTTGCTGTGGAAGGTTCGGAGCACATTATGGGTATTTCCATTATTTCTTATGGGAAAAATAGTCTTGACCTACAACCAACTTGAGTTACAACCAGCCCTTGCAATCGAATTGAGTTCGTAAGTCAAGGGTCCACTGTATTTATATTTGGAATAAAGTGTAACATGACAGTGAATCAAATATATTTAACTCAATGAACAGGAAAAGACAGGAAATGTATGGAAAAATGTATATTGTGTAATATAAGGAAAAAAAAAATATACAAACTACCATATATGTAACTACTAATCCCATGGAAAAAGATGGAGAGTCTGTGTTTCTAATTAAGAAATCGCTCAGCTGCTGGTTCATAAAGTACACATATGATGCTGCCAGTTTTTCCATACTGTATTCCTTTGGAGTGTAATGGAGAGATCTTTGCGGAGGTATCTAGAACTTTTGCTCTACTGTGAATGTTGTGCCGAGATCTCAGGTATTGCGTATGCTTTGGTGATGGTTGGATTCATTTTCTTATTACGATAGGTTGTGCACATAATGAATGACAAGTATCTACTCTTCTTTATTATGTGTGCAATTGGGAAATGAGTTACAGAGATACGATTATGCTTCACATACGATTCTACTAACATGTGCCTCTCATCATCGTGATTTTCTGAATAAGGATTTCAGGCTCTTTTCAGACTCCCAAAGTGAATAATGTTTACAATAATGACAGTGGCACTCATTTTAATCTAATGTAGCTTAACAATCGCAATTATTTTTAGTAAGTTTACTTACTATTAGGCCATACTTTTCCCCTGTGTTCAATCCTTTTAAATCGATAGAAATGTGTAGCAGCACATCATTAATTGAGAGATGTTCATTGCCAGTGCACCACCATTAACAGGCTGAGCAAAGAGTAGAAACATAAGGACAAAATAAGATAACTGTGGTGTAGTTAAACTTGGATTTTCATCTTGTTCCGCAGTACACTGAGACTGCACTTAGACCTGAAGATCACCCCCTCTTAGCACTCTCCTACATAGTCTGTTCTTAAGCTGCTGCTAGTACAGTGCTATCTCAGGCACACTACAACTAACCCCTTGGATTTACTACTATCTTTACTCATCCTACTAAACCAAACAAATATGTTTTAAAGGAACATTACAGGACCATACGGCTTCCTCCTCCTCACTGACAACATAAAATACACAATACAGAATACTTAAAAGAAAATGTCTTCAACAGTAGTGCCACACAGGGCTGATGCCCACATTTAGATAGATTTTCTTACAGACAAAAAGATTATAAAATACATTTTTGAACAGCCAGTAAAATAAGTTTTGGACTACAAATCAAATATTAATTGGCACTGGTTAAAAAACCCAGACAATAAGCAGAATCCCCATTAAAACTTTTTAAGTTAGGGATGTGATTGCCGTTAACTGCAGAAGCCTAAGTAAAACTAGAAGATGCAGTTTCTAAGTGCCATAATTCTAAACCCAATTGCTTCACAGTGGTAGTCAAATCATTTAATTGTTTTGCTAAATATTTCTTTTCTTTTGGAAGCTGCTTGGTTTTAGTAAAATACCCTATTCAACATACTTAAAAGGTACAAGTAATCTGTTGTTCCTGAGCTGTAAAAAAACATTCTTTTCCTTAAAAGAAAGTTAAAAAAGCACATGGAGGAAAAAGATTTGAGCCAAAAGAGTTGCCAATAGTCAGGCTGAGGTTGAGACAGGAAGTCAAAATAGATTACACAATTAGAGATCAGAAAACACAAATAGTCAAAGTCAGAGAACAAAACAAGGACTCTATAAACCAGAACATCAAAAAAGAAAGTGCACACCAGTAAGGAAATGTTTGTTTAAATCAAATCGCAGTTTCCAGGAATTGTAAGGTGGCTACCTTTATATCCTTGGCTTTTTACTGACACGTGCAGCACAATCCCAAATATCACACACAGCAATCGCACAAAATAGTGTCACAGGAAGGCAATAAATATTTTTAGGACCCTTTAAAACAACAAAATCCCAAAAACCTAACAGAAGAAAAACATTTAGGAGATAACAAAACCCTTTACAGTTAAAAGAAGAATTCAAAAGTGAAAAAGCCAGAAAAAAAACACCATCATGATGTCACACATCCCAGGTCACTTGTCCTGGAATCACAGCAGCAGCTACAAAAAGAAACACAATTTGGGACTGTGCTGACGTCTCAGGCCATCACAAGAGCCTGTGGGATTAGGCCAAGACCTTTTCATTTGTGTCGCCATAACTTTCCCATGCTGACAGTTCCCCCACAGAAAGAATCAGAGACATACCTTAAATTTACACAAACCTATCTATTCTCAAAAAATTACAATTAATTACGTAAATAATACATAACATTTTTTAAGTAAAACAAATTTTATTTACTTTAGTTATAAATGCACTTAGAAGCAAAAAATACAATTTTCTTTAACCCCAATTTTCGTGGTTATATGTGACTAAATAAAATCATGGGGTGCATATAAATGAATCGATTCAAACAATTTTTGAAACTTGTTTAGGATGGTAATGTCATTTTAAAATCAATGTTCAATTTACTAGATTTTCTCAAACACCGTCATAAGTAATGTAGCACATTAAATGCTTTGTGTTAAGTGTTCCCTGACCCATGTTACTTTAGAACATTAGAACAATCTAGACGAGAACAGGCCATTCAGCCCAACAAAGCTCGCCAGTCCTATCCACTTGTTTCCTCCAAGAAAACATCCAAGTCGAGTTTTGAAAGTCCCCAACGTCTTACTGTCTACCACACTACTTGGTAGCTTATTCCAAGTGTCTATCGTTCTTTGTGTAAAGAAAAACTTCCTAATGTTTGTGCGAAATTTACCCTTAACAAGTTTCCAACTGTGTCCCCGTGTTCTTGATGAACTCATTTTAAAATACAAGTCTCGATCCACTGTACTAATTCCCTTCATAATTTTAAACACTTCAATCATGTCACCTCTTAATCTTCTTTTGCTTAAACTGTAAAGGCTCAGCTCTTTTAATCTTTCCTCATAATTCAACCCCTGTAGACCTAGAATCAGCCTAGTAGCTCTTCTCTGGACCTTTTCTAGTGCTGCTATATCCTTTTGTAGCCTGGAGACCAAAACTGCACACAGTACTCAAGATGAGGCCTCACCAGTGCATTATAAAGGTTGAGCATAACCTCCTTGGACTTGTACTCCACAGATCGTGCTATATAACCTAACATTCTGTTAGCCTTCTTAATGGCTTCTGAACACTGTTTGGAAGTTGATAGCTTGGAGTCCACTATGACTCCTAAATCCTTCTCATAAGGTGTACTCTCGATTTTCCGACCGCCCATTGTGTATTCAAACCTTATATTTTTACTTCCTATGTGTAATACTTTACATTTACTGACATTAAATTTCATCTGCCACAAATCTGCCCAAGCCTGTATGCTATCCAAGTCCTTCTGTAATGATATAACGGATTCCAAATTATCTGCTAATCCACCTATCTTGGTATCATCTGCAAACTTAACCAGCTTGTTACTTATATTCCTATCTAAATCATTTATATATATTAAAAATAGCAGCGGCCCTAGCACTGACCCCTGTGGAACACCACTCTTAACATCGCCAGTTCTGATGAGGTTCCTCGCACCATCACCCTCTGCTTCCTGTGTCTGAGCCAATTCTGCACCCATCTAAAAACATCACCCTGAATTCCCACTTCTTTTAACTTGATGCCCAACCTCTCATGTGGCACCTTATCAAATGCTTTCTGAAAGTCCAGATAAATAATATCATAAGCTCCACTTTGATCGTATCCTTTTGTTGCCTCCTCATAGAATTCCAACATGTTAGTAAAACACGACCTCCCCTTCTGAACCCATGCTGACTGTTCAGAATAACTCCTGTCCTTGTCATGTGTTGCTCAATCTTATCCTTAATAATTCCTTCCATTAATTTTCCTGTGATGCTTGTTAAGCTTACTGGCCTATAGTTGCTTGGATCTGCCCTGTCACCCTTTTTATATAATGGGATGATATTTGCCATTTTCCAGTCCTTTGGAATCTCTCCAGTGCACAGTGACTTCCTAAAAATGTGTCAAGGGTTTATATATGTACTCACTAGCCTCCTTAAGAACACGAGGATAAATATTATCTGGGCCTGGTGATTTGTTTGATTTCATCTTATTTAATCTGAGCAGCACTTCTCCCTCTACAATTTCCAAATCCCTCAGTACCTCCTTAGTAGTTGTGTTTACCTCTGGCAGGTTATCCACTTGCTCACTTGTAAACACCTCAGAAAAATGTAAGTTTAGGGCATCTGCTATTTCATTGTCTGTATCTTTTAATTCCCTTTACTATTCCTGATGAACTTGACCTCCTCCTTAACTGTTCTTTTACTACTAAAATACTGAAAGAATCTCTTGGGGTCTTCTTTGCCTTATCTGCTATATTCCTCTCCAACTGTCTTTTAGCCTCTCTGATATCCTTCTTAATGGTTGCCCTCATGTTCTCATACGCTACGGTTCTCTTTGCAGTCATTAGTCTTATATGCCTTATACAGCAGTTTTTCCTTTGCAACTTCTTTTTAAATCTTTATTAATCCATCGTGGAGTTTTTTAGTTTCCTATTACTTCCAAATTTAGGTATGTATCTGTCCTGCATTACATGTAAAACATTTTAAACCTGTTCCACTGCTCCTCGACTGTCTCCACATTTAAAAGCTTATCCCAGTCTATCCTACTTAGACTTTGTCGCATCTGCTCAAAATTAGCCCTACTAAAGTTCAACTTAACAATTTTAGTCTTTGCATCTGTACTCTTACAAAATACTGAGAATTGTATTACATTATGGTCACTTGACCCTAGTGGTTCAATCACCTCTACACCCTCAATTCTATCCTGATTATTACAGAATACTAAATCCAGATAGGCTTCACCCCTTGTTGGTGCTTTAACATGCTGTGTTAAAAACAGTCGCTGATTACTTCTAAAACTCCTGCTCTTGTGCTCCTCCATCTGTAAGGTTATCCCAGTTAATATTTGGATAATTAAAGTCCCCATGACTATAATATCCCCTGTAAACTTGCCTTTTGATATTACTAAAAGATGTGTGTTGAAATTACTGTCTGAATTGGGTGGTCTATAACACACTCCTAAAATGAGACCTTTTTCCCTAATATTTTCCAGGCGAAGCCACATGTCCTCACTAAGATGGGGCTCATCATCCAACTGAAGATGACTTACATTTAATTCCTGTTTGGCATAAACAGCAACCCCACCTCCTTTTCTGTTCTGTCTATCCTTCCTAAAAATGTGTATCCCTCTATGTTACACTCATCCCCATCTTTGTTATTTAGCCAGGTTTCCGTTATTGCTATAATATCATAATTGTGCTCTGCTACATACAACTCCAACTCACTTACCTTATTTTTGATACTTCTAGCATTAAGGCAAGCTATTTTTAATGTGTTAATCCTTCTATCTTTACGTGTTTGCTTAAAATTTACATTACTATGCATTTTTATTTCTACACCATTGTTTGTTCTTCCATGTATAGATCTAAATCTGGCCTGTCCTAAACTCCCTGCCCCCCCATTCCCTAGTTTAAACAATCCTCGACTAGCCTACACATACGCCTCCCCAATACATTGGTGCCCCTCCGGTTCAGATGTAACCCGTCCACGGCGGAACAGGTCCCATCTGTTCCAAAAGGAGTCCCAATGCCCCATAAACCTATACCCTTCTACCCTGCACCAAGATTTGAGCCACGTTAAGCCTTCTAATCTCCTCAATCTTACCTGGACTGGGCGTGGCACAGGCAGAACTTCGGAGAAGACTACCTTGTCAGTTCTGCTCCTCAGCTTGGTACCTAACTCTTTGAATTTGGATCGCAGAACTGACAGACTACCCTTATGTATGTCATTTGTTCCAACGTGGACAATGACAACTGGATCCACCCCGCTCTGGCCAAGAGCCTATCCACCCTTCCAGGAGGTCTCCCACCTGTGCTCCCGGAAGGCAACACACCGTCGAGACTCTCTCTCTCTGGAGCACACCTGCGCTTCAATCCCCCTAATGATTGAGTCCCCAACTATCACTACCTCTCTCTTTTTGTGAACTGGTTTTGAGGTGGCCCGTTGGGGCTCCTCAAACCTGCCTACCACCTCAGAATTATCAGAGTCACCGTCCAGCTCCGCAAGGACATGATAACGGTTAGACACTTCTAATTCTGGGGTTGATGCCCCCGGACAGTGTGCACCCTTTACCTTACGCCTTGTGACCGTGACCCACCTATTCCTACCTGTCTGGTCTGGAATCTCCTCCCGCCACCTTAGGGGTGCACACTATCTCTAAAGGACACCTGGGCCAAGTCCGCCAATTCTCTATTACAACGCAGGTCAGCCAACTCCTCCTCCAGTTCAGCGACCCTGAGCTCGAGGTGCTGGATCAGCTGGCATCTCTTGCAGATGTAGACCTCATAGACAACTGGCTCTTCCAAACCATCATCTAAAAGTCCAACATCCAACAGGACTTGCATTGCACTGGCCTCATTATTAAAATTTGATTTGGGATTACTAAGCTGCCTTAACTATATTTATTTTTTCTTAAAATTAAATTTCTTCTTCTTTCAGCTGCTCCTTAACTTAAATGGTAACACTAAGATCTGCTACAGATATTTTACACCTTTTCCCCTTAAGCTCCTGTACTGTTCTCCCTCTCAGCTGCCTGCTATTTGCCTTTCTATGAGGTTAACTTTACTTTTCTCTGTCTCTTCTAGCTTTGCTCTCTTCTTACTTATAAGCTCTTCACTCGCACTGTTTGTATTCCCCCGTATTAATGAACCAATACGCTGTCGCCCACTTAACTGTTCTGCCTCTGGACCGCTAAGGACTGTTTAATCTAAAATAAACAAATAAATAAAACTTTACTACCTTATTTGCTCCTACTGCTCCTTGTGCCTGATGGTGTCTTAACGCAGGCCGCTTACCTGCGCACTACTGAGTTTCCACCTTTTACTGCTTTGATGTAAGCCGCGGCCTTTTTTCTTTTCCTTTAAACTAAGGAATCGCTGTTACGACGACGCGGTTATTTATTTACAAATGCCGATATCAGTTACTGCTGCTTTCTACCCTGCCCCTCGATGCTAATTCAAATACAGATAACAAGAAAAGAACAAGTACAAATAACTTTTCCAAGCGCACTTCCAAACACCCAGCTACTTTTGCTCTTGTGCGGTCGAAAAAAAAAGCAAAAAAAAACCCTCCTAAAGGGAAAAAAAGCTTTAAAATTCCCACACGGTTCCTTAGAGGCAACCAAAACCCAAGTTTTTACGAGCAAAATGTATTTTTTTTATTTAAATCTCATGCCACAGAACAAACCAACAACTCTCAACAGACTCTAGCGTTTACAAAGCACACGTGACTCCTCATTACCCAAGCAAGCCATACTTCTTAAACTGACTTCCTCCCTCTCCTCGACGTTATTCTCGACATATACTTTTTTTATCTTCACTGCATCCGTATTTTTTTTCTTCTCCATGGCCCTAATATGCTTCTGTACCTGAGACAGTAACCATGGAGCACACTGCCTTTTTTTCTATGCATTGTGCCTTCATGACCACATGGTAATACCCGAACTATTCCGAAGTGACGTTTGCACTGTTTAGTGTTTTTTTATATCTCACACCCTCATACACCTTTATAGTAAGAGCATCCCTTATCTATGATGGAACATTCGATCAGAAGAAAATATGAAGCTAGCTTTAAATTAAAAGTCATTGAAGTGGCGAAAAAAATTAGTAACTGCGCTGCTGCAACAAAATTCGACATGTCTGAGAAACTGGTGTGAGATTGGAGGAAGAAAGAAGATGTAAAAAAAAAAAAAAATAAGTGTCGTATTTTTGAACGAACGTGTAAGTTGGAGTCTGATTTTATGATCGATTTTTAGGATTTCAAGACCCAACTTATACGCTGTGCTTATAAGTATATATGGTACAATGTTTTTTTTTTTTTATATTTTAGGATGAAAGTAAGTATTCTGTTAATTGATTGAATGAATTAATTTATGTGTGCCCCACGATTTAATTTAGTCACATATAACCATGAAAATTGTGGTTAAAAAAAAATTTATTTTCTGCTTTTAAGTGCATTTATAACTAAGTAAATAAAATCTTTTTACTTAAACAATTTTTTTTTTACATTTTATTTTTTACTTTTTAGTTTTTGAGTATTTAGTAAATAGTTTTTCTTTAATCATTTTTCACAAATGGGAAGCTTCTTTATAAGTATTACACAATATATGTTCTTTGCAGAATTATTTGAATCCTAAAAAGAATGATATTTTGGTCTCTATTTTTCTGTTCAAGCTCTTATGAGATTAGTGCTCAGTCGCTGCAAAAAAAATATCGATGAGAGAACGACAAGCTTATGCCAATACCTCCTCATCGTGATCACCAAGGCTATTCCATCGCAAGAGTAAACAAGTAAAGTCGGCACACTTATTTATCCACTCCTCTCACTGGAAGTGTGGGCAATCAGATGTGTCTCTCATTTGTATGCTTCTATATTCTCTCTCTGTCATTTTTGTGTGTGTGTTAATTGGAATCGCATAACCATTGATTATGGTGGAATATGTTACGAAATTGTATCTGTTTTGATGGATTATTGTATTGTCAATGATGCTGAACACATATGCAAAATTTGAAGAAATTCACTTTACTATAAGTGGATTTAAAATCAGTTGCAAGATTTGACCCAGACAAACAAACAGACAGGGGAGTCAAGTTAAATACATTTTTAATAACCTACAATTAACATCCTTAGTCCATCCATACTAGAATTCCACATAAAGGGATTCCAGGCAGTTGTTCTGTCCAAGACTGATCAATTGAAGAAGTATTAATCTTATGAGCCTTTTCTCATCTCAGGTCATGGACTGCATTTTCCCCAAGGTATCGGAATAAAAGAGCTTTGTTTGCCCTTTGCAGGATAGACCGTTTGGCTGGCAGTCAGGGTATAGACATTAAGTGCAGGCGCCTCATTTCCATTTCAACCTCAAGCAGTTCGTCCACACTACAGCCCTGACACTGGCTCCTTTTGCCATTAAGCAGCAGCTAATCCTCATTAATTATACAATTAATTATACACTGTGAAAGATTCATTAAAAATGCAAAAAAAACAAACTGTTTTATCCATCAATTAATTTTCAAAACCCTGCTTTTTTCATTTTGGAAATAAGTGGTTCCTTACACTATTACAGTAAACAGGAATATTCTTTGCCTCAGGAAGAAATATTTCCAGAAGAGCTAGGTGAGATGTAATTTAAAGTCAACTGCGGGGCGGGTCTAAGAGCACTCGCTGTCTACTGTAATTGTTCCATCTTCTAAGTCTTCTTAGTTTTTTGATGGCTGTTTTTATGTAACTATGAGTAAGCTGGAATTTTGTAAAAAATCAGTAAATGTCTATAATATGGAAAGTAGTTATTGAAGAGGCATGTTAAATTGAAAATCCATAAATGATAGAGTATGATGGTATTACCTACTGAAGATGAGTAAAGGTGTGTTGGTGCACATACCTTACTCACTGTTTTAACATTTCAGTTAGATGTCACAGCAAGGGTCCAGTAATTCTCTTGCTCTCTCTCCCACTCCCTCTCTCTCTTGGCCAGCAAGTACCTGAGGAGATTCCTGACTGAGATTCAATCATAAGTGTGACAGATGCATCCACGCTTTCTTTGTGATGTGCAGAGCGATCTGGCATGAAATGCATTCCTGAAGTGTCTCACGACAGCATCACTGAATCAACAGGTCCATCTAGTGTGCCCAGTCACATTCGAACAGACAGTGACAGAGGCAACTGAATGTGAGCATGTGGTTTCTGAAAAATCTGTACAGCCCAAAACAGCGCAAAGAACAGCGCCTCCCACAAACAGGATAACAAGAATCCAGCAAGTTCAATACACTGAAGGAGGGGAGAGATCTCCCTCTCCTGGGGAGGACATTGCAGCAGTGTCATCCTTGGTCTGCTGGACCAAGGAATCGGCAGGAGCCCAGTGTGAGTGAGACACCGCCAGACCCCCTGACAGTCCCAAATGCTCACAGTGACAAGAAGAAGCTATTTGTGACTGTAGGATGCTTGGGGCTACCACAGTAATTATGCAGCCAGATTTACTGCCTCCAGAGGTGCAGCTGACTACCACAAGGACAAGGTTGCACACATGCTTGGGGAGTGCTGTGAGCATTTGGGCAATACATCTCCTATCAAACAACAGCCTCGTAACATTGCACTGTATCATTAGATGGCAGTCGATAAGATGATCAGAAAAATGTTGCCAACTGGAATTATAGAGCTCTCAGGGTAACACTCTTCTTTCCAAAAGAAAGGTGCTTGCTCATTGTTCTAGCTGCAAAGAAGGGTGGCAGCTTGCGATTTTGTGTAGACTATCTGCAATTAAATGCTTTCACACTTAAGGATTCTACCCAGTGCTGTGCATAGATGAGTTCTTAGATCTCATTGCAAGGTCAAGTTGATTTTCATTGCAAGATCTTCGAAATGGATACTGATAGGTGGAACTAGCCCCTGGCACAAAGGAAAAGACAGCATTCACTACAGGAAGTGGGCTCTTGCATTTCCATGTCATGCCAGTTGAACAGTGTAATGCTCCAGCCACTTTTGAAAGGCTTATGGACAGAGTGCTTCCAGGTATTCCATGCTCACCGTGTCTAGTGTACCTTTATTGGTACATGGACAGACTTTTGACAGTGCTTTAAGGTCATTGTGTGAGGTTTTCCAAGGGCTGTGAGAGGTGAACCTGAATTTACTTCCAGACAAATGTCTCCTACTGTGCCAGGTTTCATTCTTGGGGCACTGTATGAGTAGCAAGGGCATCTACACTGAAACTGATAAAGTGGCAGCAGATAGAGAATGTCTGAGTCCGTGGACATGGAAGCAAGTTTGTGAGTTCTTGAGCCTGGTATCATATTATAGGAAGTTTGTTTTAAATTTTGCCTCAATAGCAGCACCCCTTCACCAGTTACTGTGACAGGACAAACCCTTTCAGTAGGGTGCAAAGGAACAGGAAGCATTTATTCACCTAAGACAGCTCTGTACCAGTTACCTATACTGGCACCTCCCGACTCCCATTTGCCTTACATTTTGGACACAGATTCCAGTAGAGTGGGAATTGGAGCAGTTCTATCCCAGTGACACCCACAAGGAGAACGTCTAAATGAATGGTAGCCCATTACAACCGCACCCTGAACCAACCAGAGCACAATTACTGCTTAACATGGAGGGAGTTATTGCCAGTGTTAGAGACCTTTCGTCATTTCCGACATTACATCTGTGGGCTAGCCTTCATGACCTCTACTGATCATGCTGCACTTCAGTGGGTATTGTCCTTCCGAAAGCCAGAAGGACAAGTGGCTCGTTGGCTAGAGCATCTCCAGACTTTCAATTTTAAAGATGAACACCTAGAGGGGGGCAGCCATCACAATGCAGATGCCTTGTCTTAGAAGCCAGGTCAGGTCAAGACTGCCAGTACTGTCTGTGACTGGAACAATGAGAGCTATAGAGAACTGAAGAGGAGAAAAAGCCCAGCTGTTTTCTTGGTTTCCTGAAAGTGAGATAAGTTGGTGCAGGAAAAATATTTGGACTCTTGCAAAATAAGAGGTTGGGTGGAGCAGGAGCTGGAGGTGGCACCAGACAATCAGGTAGTAAATGAACTTTGGTCCCAATGGGACAGTTTGGCTATTCATGATTACATATTAAAGAGACAGTGGCATGATCTGGCAACAGAAGAAGGACAGTGTCAAATTGTGGTACCAAAGGGGCTGCAGGAAGAAGTGTTAGAGTACGCATGGTGCCCAGGGTGTAGGGCAAAAAGTATGATATTCATATTTTTGTTACTTGGCTAATATTCATGAGTTTGGTACACCCACAGTGTTTCTGGGTTTTTATAATAATAACAACATAATGTTTTATGTAAAACTACTTAACAGATGCTGACTTTTTCTCACTTATAAACAATATAGTCAATAAATATGTTTAAAAATTACTATTAAGCTCTGCTTCATCACATTTCTTAATGAAAGTGCTGTACAATTCTTGTTATAAAATTTGATTTTTTATAGAAATTAATCATAAGCAAGATATAAGTGGAATATATCATTAATATTTAGCAAATATAAATCAGACAAGCTTTCCACAGCTAGTAATGTTTATTGGTTTGAATTGAACAAATTAAAAGGGTTATATTGAAATGATACAATCAGTATGGTTGAACATAAATTTATAGCATCTATACACCACATGACTGACAGACTTTCAATGTGCATTCAATGCAAATGTATTTTTTGAACTTGAAGCATGAAAACTGGGTCTTTCTTTCCTTCTTGAGTCCACAAACATCACAGTGTTTCCTCTTGCAGCGACCTTTTAGCAACCTAGATTGATGAAAACACTAGATAGTTCTAAAAGTCTACTAACATCTCTAAGTGTCTCTGTTCCTCACACAAATATATGTATATTCAGGCTCTCTCACATATAGAGTATACCCATAAATTCAGGCTCATTCACACTTACTTCTGGTTCTGGAGTTGGTGGTCCTGTGGCCCCAGCATCCTTCTCCTGAATCCTACTCATAATGACTGTAGAGGCACCAGTCCTTGGTATGTGTTGTCTCCTCTGGATTTAAAGTCTCATCAGTTTCTTGCCCAACTCTTGAAGAAAGAGTCTTCTTCACTGCAGCTTTCTTTTATTCCAATTTGGATTTAGTACCATTATTACGCATTACTATTAATTCGCATTATAAGTAGAGGTGTCCAAGATATTAAAAAATATTACAAGTGGCCAGCATAGGGTGTTGTTTTGCAGGTTATCTGCTCCTCCTTTTGTAGCATTGTAATCCATGATTATTTGTTGTTTATGATGCTCCCCACCACAGATTTTCTGGTCCCTATGCAGTGTGCTCATAAGTACCACATTTTTTCCTTTTCTTGGGATATGAGGCCCCAGGGCTATGTCGGCTATTAATAGAAACTTACTTGAATTGACATGCCTGCATCAGCTGAGGTGGGAGCTCTGGCTTGTTTTTTCTTATTGTTCCTGCCATTGTCAGCTTTCTTTTCAAGAGTTCCTATCCCAACTTATGCTAAATAAAAAAATTGTCACATGTGACGTCGTGACCACGGAGTCCCTGTGTCATGTTCTGGACAACCCACATGGTTTTTCTCAGGGGCTCCTCCTACAAGCATTAAAGTGTATATCTTCATGTTCCATGCATAAGATGAAGCACCGTCGCAGGCAGCCCAGATCTTAATTCTGTATTTGGCAGGTTTAGATGGCATGTACTTCCTGAATGGGCAGTGGCCCCAAAATGGTATAAGCTGCTCATCAACAGTAGCGCTGGGCCCAGGGTTGTAGCACCGCCAAAGGTGTTCCACCCACTTGCCCCACACTGACCTGACTGCAGCTAACTTGTCTCTCTCTCGTTATGTTGGTCAGGTGTCTTGGTTAAGAAAGAGGACAATCCTGTAAATATTGTGAAAGTCTTTTAGAAACATTTCTGCACGGAAAAGTTCTCGGCCAGTTTCTGCATTCCATAGGGATTTAGTAGACACCCCATTGGATCTGAATGCACCAGCAAGTATAAGAAACCCAAAGTTTGCAAGTAAATTGGTCCGTTTCCTTCCACCTGTCTCCAAAAACATGCCCCCCTCCAAATGAGTGCATTCCCATATGATTTTCTGGATGGTGTCTGGAATAAAAAGTTCAAAAGAAGACATGATGTTATGTATGACTGTCATCCGCATTGGCCCTGGTTGCATCTTTATCACCCTGGCAGCAAGACATGGTAGCTCCTTCTTTAGAAAAGAATACAATTCCATTTCATTTTTTTGACATCCATATTTCTCCACTTGTTTGAGAGTCAGTTCTATCCTCTTCTTCAAACTCACTGTCAGACTCTGAATTGACAGAAATAATTCTGAAAATTCTTTATCTTCCAAGGTGAGCACTACCTCCACATTATCTTCTCTCTCTTCTAAAATGATGTCTAAGCCCATCTGAGCAGAGATTTTCTTTGCCATACTGGATTGTTTTTGGAAAGAAGCCACATACACAGAGCTATTTGTTTAATTGTGTCCCTCTCCAATTCCATTTTGAAAAGAAATTAGAATGATTGGTCTGTTGAGATTAGGGATTATACGTGAATGGGAAAGTTATTGTTGAAGGTTAGATGGACTTGTGCACTTGTTCTACTGTGGAGCGACAACTGAACAAATATGACCTTCATGGTAGAGTTAGCAAAAGAAAACCTTTCCTGTGTCCTACAACATTTAGCACCTGACGTTTGCAAATGAATATCTAAACAGGCCTGATGCATTTTGGAAACAAGTCCTATGGAATGTTAAAGTTAATATTGAACTTTTGGCAACAATGTGCAAAGATATATTTGGAGAAAAAAAAAGGTACCAAATTCCAGGAAAAAAACACATCTCCGGTTATAAAGCATGGTGGTGGATTGATAATGCTTTGGACTTGTGTTGAAACCAGTGACACAAGGAACATGTCATTGATAGTGGGAGCAATGGATTCAAATAAATACCAGCAAATTCCCAAAGCAAACATCACACCATCTGTAATGGAATACCTCAAGAGGCGCAAGCTGATAGTTTTGCCATGGCCGTCATAGTCCCCCTACCTAAAACATCATTGAAAATCTGTGGATAGATCTCAAACAAGCAATGCATTCAAGACAGCCAAAAAAACCTTGCAGAATTAGAAGCCTTTTGCAAGGATGAATGGGCAAAAGTATCCCAAGTAAGAACTGAAAGAGTCTTAGCTGGCTAGAAAATCATTTACAAAGTGTACAACTTGCCAAAGGGGGTGTTACTAAGTACTGGCTATGATGGGTGCCCAAACATTTGCTTCAGGACCTGTTGATTTTTTTGGTATTTTCTACCCGTTGTGGTGGGCGGCTGGGGGTGGTACCCAACCGGGACGCCCAGGAGGACCGGAGGAGGGCTTGTGCCTCTTCCAGACCACGAGGGGGCGACCGCCCAGGTTGTGTTGGGGGCCACGGGTAGAGGGCCAGGGGGCGCCCCATTGCCTGAAGAACCCTGGACCTCAGCACTTCCGCCACACCAGGAAGTGCTGGGGGGAAGAAGACTGGGGACACCCGGGGGGCTTCCGGGTGCGCAGCGGGCACTTCCGCCACACGGGGGTGTGTCTGCAGAGGATTGCTGGGAAGCAGCTGGAGCCCATCCGGGCTGCTATATATGGTGCCGCCTCCCTTCATTCGAGAGCTGTAGAGAGAAGTGAAGGCGGCCAGAAGGAAGGCACGGGAGACTGTGAAGCCTGGACTTTGGGGAATCGGTGCTGGAGGCACTGGCTTGTGCACTGAACAAAAACTGTAAATATTTTGTAAATACAATGAGTGTGTTAGGTGCAAAACTGTTGTCCACCTGTCTGTGTCCGGGTCCCATTCCACACCGTGAATGGTGGAAATAAATGTAATATTGCTTAAAATATTAAAGAAATCTGCAATTTTTAACTTTATGCCTTTTGGTGATCAGTTCATCTTCTGCTCAGTTAACTATTAACAAAACAGATATTTTATCAAGGGTGCCCAAACTTTTGCATCCCACTGTGTATATATATATATACTGTATATATATATATATACTGTATATATATATATATATATATATATATATATATATATATATATATATATATATATATAGTGGAAATTCTAGATACGAGTTTAATTCGTTCCAGCTTGTATAGGGAATTTCTTGTATCTAGAACAAAACTTCCCCATTGAAAATAATGGAAATCCGCACCCCCAAAAATATCAACATAAAAATCAATTTTCCTAACAAATAACACCGATAAATAAGTGTGGATACACTTTGTCTGCTGAGCGTCATGTGATCATAACTGAGCAGATGGTTTTTCTCATGTGCGTCTCCCTCTCCTTATCTCTCTTGCTCGCTTGCTCGCGCGCCCCCCTCTCTCTCTCCTTATCTCTCTTGCTCGCTCACTTGCTCGCCTCTCTCTCTCTCTCTCCTCTTGAGGGTAGAGAAAAGCCAAGCAAAATGACACCTTTTATTGACTAACTAAAAAGATTACAATATGCAAGCTTTCGAGGCAACTCAGGCCCTTTCTTCAGGCAAGATGTAATCAAAGCTTGCATGTTGTAATCTTTTTAGTTAGCCAATAAAAGGTGTCATTTTGCTTGGCTTTTCTCTACATTCATAATGGCTAACACGGTAAAACACCCTAGTACTCCTCTTGAGGGCAATCGTCTCCTATTCTCCGTCTGCATGTCCGCAATATTTTTGGATACGCTTATACGGCGAACTGCTACAGCGAAACAATGAAATCACAAGCGCACAAACGCGTAGATCCTCACGCTACGGGAGAACAAGGAACACTGAGTGAGCTGACGGGCTGGCAGCGTCAGCTTGGGTGAATCCCCGAGTCGAGGCGGATTGGGAAATGCGTCACGCATAACCACAGCCTGGCTAGTGGCTCGTTACGCGAGCCAATGCTCATATTTAGATCCGAATTTTTTGCTCATACTTTCCTCTTATCTTGAATTTCTTGTATACAGAAGTGATCATATCTAGAGGTTCCACTGTATAGATATATGTATGTGTAAGTGTGTGCGCAGGTTGTATTGAAAGGCAGAGACTAAAGCATGTGACGTTGTGACAGTGGTTACAAGTGATTAATACTTTCTTAAAGTTTATTCTACTTATGGAATTGTATAGATGGGATATTTCAGGGTATGTATTTTATAACCATTTGTACCTTTAAAAATATGTGCAACTTGAATAAGGGTCAAAATAACTTTAGAAGTAAAATATAAAGAACACAAAAGAAGGAAACAGAAAGGGGCAGGGCTTGGTTTTGGATAGCCCACTGAATTTAAAAGAATGACATGACAGCCCTGTGGTAGGAATTACAGTTGGAGTCCATTATTTAAAGCTACTCACATGCGGTGCTGGAATGCCTAAGTAACTAAGGTGATGTCCTCTTATACGTCACTTACAAAAGGGATGCCTCCAATATGTTGGGGTAAATCAGAAGGTAGAGAATGTAATTGAGGTGTCAATGTAATTGAGAGTGACCTGCAGAATGAGCACCTTAACTTACCTGAGCTTCCTTTTAAAATGGACCGTGTCTCCCTATCTGAAATGAACTTTAGAATATAGTAACGATATTATTAATTGTTTTTGTGTTCATGTTTGCGTTTTGCAATTTATATATATTTTGAAGTACACTGATAATAATTTACAATCTATTCATAAACATTATGTGTCTATTTTTGTTGTATGAATAAATAACAAATGCAAAGGGATTAAGGTTGGCTTATCTGACTCATAAACCATATTTTTTAATATATATATATAATAGGCATAATCAACAGTTTTCCACTATACACAATCAGGGAAGTCTTTAAATCAGTTTATTACATTGTATTCTTGTAGATTACCATCAAATGAAGGTTTGGCCTGTTGGATCTGTGGTTATGAATTCTAGCTAAATGCATTGTTGTCACGCTAAGCCACAGTGTTGCCTTAAATGGCTTTGAAGGCTCCTTAGGTTTCCATGTTTTTGTTTGGACGCAGATGCCCACAGATGAGAAGCTGACTTTATTTTGTCTCAATGTTGTATTTTACCTGAATAAATACAGTAAAATGAAGGTCCCTATATGCACTCATTCAATTTACTTTGACACTGCTTGGAAGATAAGACAAGTAATTATTATCCACTTGAGTTCCCACTTCAGCTGAATATTACTAAAATCCAAACATAACAGTTACCTAAGTCAGATTGTACATATTTGGTTCGGACAAATCAATTAATTTATTAAATTGAATTTTGTGTGAGAGGCTGTTGCGCCGATGAACTAAAAAATCGTTTGCATTCTTTCTGAGGTTGCTTTTAACTTTTTTTTTTCATTAAGGCATGTCAGAGCAAAGCTGTTCAGCAGCAAGTTTAATCTTTTTAAAATGACTAGTGCTGCTATTGTGAATATGGCTGTCTGTATATAATAGCTGAACACAGACAGACTTGCAATCCCTACAGAATTCAGCTTCAGTCTCGATTTCAGGCCTAATGAATTTTACATCTGAATATAGTATTGATCGATCAGAAGGCACAGGTACCATGACAAAAGGCAAATTAAGCACTGAATGATCAGTGGGAATCACACACTTACATCACAGTATTCAGTTTATTTTTATGTACCTTATTTCCACATACGCACATTAAGAGTGCAGTGCATATTTAGAAATACTGTTGAATAAATAAAAACAAAAACAAATGTATATCTTTATGTGCATATTAGAATATGCCTAATTATTACATAAATTAGGCTTGTAAAGCTCCTAAATACTGTATATTTATCTTAAAACTAACAGACCACTTCTTTATTTTAATCCAATGTCATTTTTTTATAAATGCATATTCATGTTCAAGTTGGTACTATAACCTGGCAACTGTCTTGCCTCTACTTATTTGTTTCCTTATTTTTAGTTGATTTTTCTGTATTTGACAGACTGAGTGTGTGTTTGACAGTTCTTAAATTACAACAAAAGCTGCTTTTCTGTCAAGTGATTTTATTGATCTGAGCAAGATACATGGTGTAGAAATCTTCAGTTTTGGAGAAAAAAAATGTAAGAGAAGAGTAGAAATATTCACAAGCCACTAGTAAAGATGGGTGACATTAATTGCTTCTAACCCATCTCCTGTTGAATGTTCATTTTTATGAACTGACTTTATTCATCGGACCAAGAAAAATGTGTGATGATGACACTGTACTACTAAGATCATCAGTGCAAGACAAAGCAGCAGGACTGTAAACTGTATTATGTTATGGGCTCTCCAATCAACTTATTATTTACTTCATCTCAAAGGTGGAGGTTTCTGCTTTTATTTGAACTATCAATGGTACTCAGATGTCATGGAATTTTTAAAATATTTGATCATTCTTACTGCACCTTTAAAAAGACATATTATGTTAACATCACCCTTCCTGCTCAGTACACACATAACATTGTCTTGCTTGGTCCACAAAATCAACAAAAAGTCTTGGTTATAAGTAATTCATGCCAGAAAATAAAAGCTGGTTTCACTTTGATTACTATAAACGATGACATGTTTTCTTTGTCCCTCTTAGTTACCAATTTCATTTTCAAGCTCAATCCCATTCTTGCTTTTGAAAGCCACATTGTCTCTGATGCAAGACTTTTTTATCACCTCAGGAATACATCACTATTCAGGTCTTCGCTTTTAAAGCAAGATACTGACAAATTGGTCATGCTTTTACAACTCCATGTTTGGATTATTGTAACTTTTTACTTGTTGGTCTCCCCCAAACCTTCCAAAAATTGCATGTGTACTTACCAATACATAGAAATGTTCCTTTTTTTTTTTTTTACCGTGTCCTGTTCGGCTGTGAAGCAATCAGAATTGATGTCTGAATGCTGGCGACTAGCCTTACAGTTTTTCTCTCAGGTGGAGCGTTACAGCTTCTGCTGACGTCACGCCTGATACCAAAACTTTATTAAAAAATATTTTTAGATGTTTTTAAGATTCGAACCGGACACGGAGACAAAAGTGAAAGAAAAAGAAGAGAGAGAAGGAAGAGATGGAGGTAAAGGGGGAGGGGGTTTCGTATAGAATAAACAATAAATGAACCAGAATCCGCTTCTAGACCTGCAGAAAGAGAGGGGGAACAAACAAACCACAAGACAAAAACATTGCTGCATCAGCTACATGAAGACTATATAAAAGTAAAATGTTTGCTGACAATCATACAGTAATTATTACTGAGGCATTTAAGGCCACCACAACCTTAGATCATGTGCTGAAGATGTCCAAGTCATACTTATGAAATCACCATGTGAGCACCTGTGTGTGTACGCACGCTTGTATGTGTAAGGTTTCTCTATAGGAGCATCCAATAGTGAGTGTGAAGGGCCACAGACCTGCCCCCAAAACGTGCGGAAGATGGAGGGAGTTCCAAGCCCAGAGATCCAGAGGTCACCCCAGAGCGTGGAGACCCCAGGGAGGCCGTCACCAGAGAAGCCCCAACCCCCACCCGAGAGGCGCAGAGGATCACCCCGGGGGTCACAACCAGCAGCCGGCAGAGTCCCGGGAGATATCAACGGCAAGCCCTCAGGCCCGCCCGCAGCCGCTCTCCCCCGAGTCGGCCGGGCCCGGAACCCAGCAGCCCGGGACCCGAGGGCGACCCACCCCGCCGAGGATCCAACAGAGCCCAGGGAACCAGATCCCACCAGGCAGCCACCGGGAGCGACCAGACAGATGCTTAAGGCAGGGGAGGGTAGGCAAAGATGTTGTAGTATTGCCAGATGTCCCAGGAGAGGGGAGGAGTCCAAAACCCCACCTGACATATACAGTCACACACAAACACAGTCATACACTCCCTCCCTCATGCTCTCACATACACATACAACCCAAGACTTACAAGGATGTACGCCAGACACCCATTCACACTCCCCACACACACCCTACCTAACTCTGGTCCCGGTGCTGCCGTACCTGAGGTACAGCCATTCCTGGACGTCAGAGTTAGCCCCGTTCCGCAGGGGTAATAGTGAGCAGGCACCCCCATCCAACGTAGAGCAAAGCAACCCACCACTCCAGACCACAGGCAGACGGCCAGCTCCCACTCCTAGCCTCCAGCCCCGGCAGCTAACTGAGAACAGAGTGTGATAAGACCTCTAGTCTCCCTCCGCCTGCTCTAATGTAGTGTTGGTGTGTGCTGATAAGGTGCATTTTGTGGTTGGGGGGGCGCAGGCAGTGCCGGCACCATGTGGCCTACACCAGCTGATGCCAACACACAGCCCCACCTCCCCCCCAAAACTCTCCGTGACTAGGTGCAGTTTAAAATTGGAAGTGGACACCGCACTCGGAGTGAGGCTGAAATTTCCCCACCGGATGCCGTTGAGTGTGCCCACTCCCAAGGCCCTAAGTGTGCATTTGTGTGGAATGTTTTTGTGGAAGTGTTTAATGTGCAAATAAAATTGGGGTGTAGGCTGCCACAGGACTGCGGAAACGGGATCCATACCCGCACCCCCTGACTTACCCACACCCCAAGGCCCTATGTGCATGTTTGTGTGATGATGTGAAGGAGCAGGAGGAGGGAAATGTCTGAGGATGGGGAGGAACGGCTGAGGGGCCTGAGCCCTCCAGGAGCCAGCTCCCCTACTGGCCCCAATAGGCACCTCCGTTCCCAAAATCCACCCGGGCACGGAGGCCCCAGCCTATCTAGCCATGGCCCGAAGCAGCAGCATCACAGAGCCCCACGGAGTCTGAGGCCACCAACCCACACCACCCCAGCAGAATATTTACTCCCATCCCCACATTTACTCAACATTCAGATTAAGTAAGACATAAGACACCCAGGATAAAGCTGGATCCTCCCTCCCGGACATCCCCTCCCCATGGTGGAACTGCCGCACGTTCCGCCCTCTTCCCGCAGCGTACATGCCAGGACCCAATCCCCAAGGCCCCACCCATATCCCCATCCGGGACGGCCGCCCCAAACCCTAAGCCACCAGGCCCACACCCAGACCAACCCAGGGGCATTGCGGCCACTAGGCAGCGACCGCAGCCACCGCCAAGACCCCCTAAGGCCCTACACACAACCACCAGAAGCCCACCCCGAGGTAACCCAAGCACCACCAGAGTCGGGCAGCAGCCCCCCAGCCCAAGACCCCCCCAGTGAACCCACCCCAGGGATCCTCCAGATACTCCAAGCTCAGACTCTCCACCACATCAACCACAGCATCCCGCAGGACCATATCAATGACCCTCCATCATCGCTATGTGATGGAACCGATCAAAGGAGCCCAGAGAGATTGATTTGAAGTGGAGGCAGAGGCTGTCTCAAGTGTAATATGATCCAATAAAAGATTTCTATACTGGTTAATGCAAAGATTATCTTTGTTTTTCCAGTTTATGAGGATAGTTTTCTTAGCGATGCATATGGCAGTGAGAACCACGTGAACCAAATTTGTTTCAATCGGGACATCCTCTAGGTTCCCCAGCAAGCAAAATGAGGGGGAAGTTGGGATATCACATTTCAGACACTTTGACAGGTCTTCACATACTCTATACCAGAATCCCTGAACAGGTGGACATGACCACAGTGCGTGGATATAACTGTCAGGAATGTTGTCTGTGCAGTGTGTGCAGGTGTCAGATGGCACAAATCCCATCCTGAACATCCGATGACCTGTATAGTGTACTCTGTGTAGAATTTTGTATTGAATTAGTTGTAAATTGGGGTTTCTGATCGTTTTAAAAGTTTTTAAACAGGTTTGGGACCAGAAAGTCTGATCAAAGCTAACTAATAGATCCTCCTCCCATTTGCCTATAGGAATTGCTATTGTATCATCTATTTTGGTCAATGTTTTATATACTTTAGACAGTAATTTGGGGTGTTTGAGATTACAGAAGTCTAATACCCTTGATGGTGTTTGTAATTCTACTTTAAGCTTAAATTTTTCTTTAACTACTGATTTAATTTGGAGATATTCTAAAAATCTATTCTTGTCTATCCCAAATTGGGAGACTATTCTGTTAAATGGAATGAAATCCAATCCTTCAACTATGTGTTCCATGTATAGAATTCCTTTACTTTTCCAGTATGGGAGGTTCATCATTTTATTGTTTTGCAATATGTCAGGATTATTCCAGATGGGTGTGTGTCTGCATGGAATTAGTGAAGACTCCGTCATTTTTAGATATTCCCACCATGCTGTCAGTGAGGTACTGATATTAATACTTTTAAAGCTTTCATGCTTTCTTATTTTTGAGCTAATAAACGGTAGGTCCAAAGCTCTATAGTATTGCAAAGTGTCTGTTCTACATCTAACCAGGACTCATCCAGCGGGTTATGTTGCAACCATCTTGGTATATATTGGAGCCTGTTGGTTAAGAAATAATGATAGAAGTTGGGTAGATCCAACCCTCCTCTATCTTTGGTCTTCTGTAGTGTTTTTAAGCTAATTCGTGGAGGTTTATCCTTCCAAAGGAATTTAGTGATGGAGGAGTCCAGGGATCTAAACCAATCAGATGATGGCTTGTTTGGGATCATAGAAAATAAGTAATTGATTCTTGGTAAAACCATCATTTTAATTGTGGCAACCCTCCCCATAAGTGATATCGGTAAGGATTTCCATCTAGCAAGATCATCTTCCACTTTCTTTAATAGTGGGATGTAGTTTAGTTTAGTTAGATCTGCCAGCCTGGGAGACACATGAATGCCCAGGTATGTAATATTCCCTGATTCCAATTGTGTATTAAGGGAATTGACAAAAGAGAAATTAATTGGAAGAACTGTGGATTTTAACCAGTTTATTGAATAATCTGAAACTCTTGAAAAGGAGTTTATTAGTTCAATTGCCTGGGAGAGAGAGGATTGAGAATTCTGAAGATAAAGTAACACGTCATCTGCATAAAGACTGATTTTATGTTCTATGTTCTTACACTTTATGCCTTTAATAACTGTAGTTTGCCTGATTGCTGCTGCTAGTGGTTCAATAAAGATAGCAAATAGCGAGGGGGAGAGAGGGCATCCCTGCCTGGTCCCCCTCTGAAGACAGAAGCTATCTGATGTTTGGTCATTTGTCCTGACGCATGCTGTTGGTGAACTGTATAAAATTTTTAACCAGTTTATGAAGAAGTTTCCAAAACCAAATTTATGTAAAGTTGCAAATAAGAACTTCCAGTTAACTCTATCAAAAGCCTTTTCTGCATCGAGAGATAATATACTGGTTTCCATGTTTCTGCTATAAGAAAAGTCTATTAAGTTGAGTAATCTACGTGAATTTGTGGATGAATGTCTCCCCTTAATGAAACCAGTTTGGTCTGGATGTATTATGAAAGGGGTTACCTTCTCTAATCTTTTTGCAAGGGCTTTACAAATTATTTTCAGGTCAACATTAATAAGAGAAATTGGGCGATAGCTGGTAGGAAATATAGGATCTTTGCCTGGTTTTAACAGGAGACTAATGTTGGCTGAATTCATGTTTGGCTGTAGTCTACCATTTTCTTGTATTTCACACATCATTCTGAAGAATGTTGGCGCCAGAATGATCCAGAATTCTTTGTAGAACTCTGCTGGAAACCCATCTGGACCTGGAGCCTTCCTATTAGGCATGGAGTTAAGAGCTTCCTGAAGCTCATCTGATGTTAATGGCGAGTCCAGGACTGTAGCTTGGCTATCTGATAATTTAGGAAGTATTATCCTGTCTAGAAACTCATTGATCTCATTATCTGATGGGTTAATCTGTGGTGAGTACAAGGTTTTGTAAAAATCTCTGAAAGTGTTGTTTATTCTTTCAGGGTCATATACTATATTCCCAGTTGAGTCTTTAACAGCAGATATGGCAGTTTTCTCTTTGTTT
This sequence comes from Polypterus senegalus, assembly GCF_016835505.1. Classification (NCBI taxonomy): domain Eukaryota; kingdom Metazoa; phylum Chordata; class Cladistia; order Polypteriformes; family Polypteridae; genus Polypterus; species Polypterus senegalus. The sequence continues at coordinate 49,861,660 of NC_053159.1, forward strand.
ATTTTTAACTGGTTGGCTAAAAACTTGCCTGATTTATTACCGTGTTCAAAGTTTACATAGAAATGTTCCTACAGAACTGTGGTTATTTTTTCTGTGTGTTGGTTTCCTATTAAGGTGCAGATTCAATACATGATTCTGCTCCTTGTATGTACAGTAAGTGCCGTACTTCACTGCACCCATAACTCTTCAGGATTTACTCACTCCGTCAACTCCCGTTAGCCATCTTCATTCTGCATCCTCTGACTCTTTGACTATCCCATGGATTTTAAAGAGCTCTACAATAGTTAATCAAACATTTTGGTCCATGGTCCCTTTCCTATGGAAAAAACTGTCAGATTGTACAGGCTTTGTCATGACTGTCAAAGTTTTAAGACCCATCTTTTTCAATCCATTTTTTGTGATTTATGAGGTTTATTTTATTTTTTGAACTTTGACATAATTTGATATTTATTTTATAGTTAGGTGCGAGGTTGAGCTACAGAACTGACAAGGCAGTCCTCCGAAGTTCTGCCTATTTCACGTGGCAGTCCAGGTAAGACTGTGGAGATTAGATGGCTTAACACAAATCTTGGTGTGGGATAGAAAGGAATAGGTTTATGGGGCATTGGGACTCCATTTGGAACAAATGGGACTTTACTCTATAGTGTGGTAAAAACAAATATAAATAGAAACATAAATTATAAACCAAACTGTAAGGGCACAAGTAAAGTAACTAACACATTAAAATCAGCTAGAAAAAATTAAAAAATAAAACAAGTGAATTAGAGTTGCATGTAGCTAAGCATAATTATGACATAGTAGCAGTAACAGAAACCTGGCTAAATTACAAGAATGGAGAAGACTATGACATAGATGGTTGCACATTTTTAAAAAGCATAGAAAGAAGAGAAAACGAGGGGGAGTTTGGAGCTTATGTCAAACAGAATTTAAATGCAAGTTTTCTTCAGTTGGATGGTGAAACACATCTTAGTGAGGCTGTCTGGATTCATCTGGAAAGCTTTAAGGAAAGAAGCCTTATTTTAGGAGTACAGTAATTACAATGCACATCTTTAATCTTTAATAATATTAAAAAGGAAAGTTTACAGGGGGATATTATAATCATGGGGGACCTTACCTGAATATTAACTTGGCTAACATTGTAAATAGAAAAATGTAAAAATTTATAAACATAATCAGTAATTATTTTTTTAATACATATTTTTAAGCACCATCGCAGGGTGATGCCTGTCTAGATTTAGCATTTTGTTATTACCAGGATAGAATTCATGGTATAGAGATAACTGAACCAGTGGCCATAATGTAGGAGGTGTGTGGTTCTCAGCTGTTATAAAACAATGATTTATTTATTCATTTAGGGGTCCTAAGGAACACACCCAGCCTTGACTCACCTTACATACACACACATAATATCCATCCATCCATTTTCTAACCCGCTGAATCCGAATACAGGGTCACGGGGGTCTGCTGGAGCCAATCCCAGCCAACACAGGGCACAAGGCAGGAAACAATCCAGGGCAGGGTGCCAACCCACCGCAGGACACACACAAACCAAGCACACTCTAGGGCCAATTTAGAATCGCCAATCCACCTAACCAGCATGTCTTTGGATTGTGGGAGGAAACCGGAGCGCCTGGAGGAAACCCACACAGACACGGGGAGAACATGCAAATTCCACGCAGGGAGGACCCTGGGTCTCCTAACTGCGAGGCAGCGGCGCTACCACTGCGCCACCGTGCTGCCCCACATAATATAGCAGCTCAAATAAATCAATGATCAAAAACGCATTTAATAAATAATGAAAATAATCATTATCACACATGCAAAGTCCCACCCAAATAACCCTGACTACAATAGCATAGATACAATCAAAACCTTGCAATACACTAGGCACCAAACAATCAACTATAAACGCTCATGATGAATTTACACACAGTCTAGTACAACAAATGCAGATGACTATAAATAATAAACGAGATTCCAAGTGAACAGCTTCCTGAATGTTATGTAAAGTTTTGTCATACCGTCATGCCAATATAAAAAGGCAGATGTCTGTGATTCTGCCACCTTCTTGTGGCTCCCTTTTAAATTCTGTGCCAAACCTTGTTGTGCCAACCTCCACAGCAACAACCAGAGCTGTTTAATAGTGTAGTATTCCCAAGGCTCCTGGGATTCGCAGTCCATTTAAGGAGCATCGCTACATTCATTTTATAGAATTTTCAATGTTCTCAGATGGAAAAACTAAAACTATGAACTTTAACATTCAAAGACAAATTTTGAACAGATGCGGAAAAGTCTAAAAGGGATAAATTAGTATGAGCTTTTAAGTGTTGAGACAGTTGAGGAGCAGTAAAACAGATTTAAAAAGATTTTACATATAATGCAGGACAGGTAGATCCCCAAAGTAGCAAATAAAACAAAACAAAACTCCACACAGGGTTAATAAAGAGTTGAAAAAAAGCTTCAAAGAAAAATACAACTTCATATAAAACTGCTAACTCCAATGCGAATCATAGGGTATATGAGAAGACCATGATGACAACCATTAAGAAGGATAATAGGGAAGCTAAAAGGCAGTTATAGAGGAATATAGCCTGTTTGAAGAAAAATGATCCAAAGAGGTTCTTAAAGTATTTTAGTAGTAAAAGAACAGTTAAGAAGGAGGGGAAATGTAGCGGAAATATTAAAGGGGAATCAAAATATACAGAAATAGTGAATGCTTTAACACTAGAATTACCAGAGCCTACGAAAAAACTCGTAATTCCGTCCCACCTTAAATCGCTTCTTAAAATCGTTCACAGCTCTCCACCAGCGTCTTTTGTCATCTAAATGTGCTGATAAAAATCAGGCTGCAAGCAGCCGGCTATTCCATCCCCCCACCGACTTAGAACGTGCACAAACTTCTCCCAGCTCATGCCTTGATTGATTATCTGGGAGTAAAGTGGAGTTTTAGACTGGAAATAATAGATCATTATTTGGAATACACGCATTTCACGTGTGTTCCGTTTGTACAGTAATCCGTGTAAACACATTTTTAAAACAGAAACGTTTTTCATATTGTAGTAGTAAATGACAAAATGTAAGCATAAACTATATAATGTATGAAGCCTAAAGTCCAAATATCAAACACTTTCAAAAAAGGTACACATATAACAGAACAAATATGCTTTTATTCAAAAATATAAAAAAAAGCCACCTTAGCATGCCATATTGACACGTAGTACTGCAGCTGACACAGTAGCATAATGGTATCAGCCGCTGACTAGTATCTAAAAGCTCATGAGTTCGATCCCACATGGTTCAGTTTTGAGAAGTAAACTGCTCTTATTCTTACTATTTTAGAATAAAAACATGCATTTGATTTCAGTGTGTAACAGCCAGTAATGTATGATACTTGTAAAGGTTAGTTTTTTTTTTTTATTCACTTTTCATTCTCAGTTTCAGTCGTGTTCAGGATCCTTCCCTACCCCCATCTGAGAATGCTGTTTTCACATAAAGATGCGCTGTAGCTCTGCAGCGTACTTGTGACTGCATTCTCGTACCAATGCTTGCGAACTGAAGTGCCTGCGTGCACATTTCGTGGCATTACACGTCTATTTTTTTAGCATGCCCGTGTCGCTCAAACACAGGAACATATGTTGGTGTACAAGAATAAAAAACAAGTGCACTTTTATTGTAGACTATAAGTGAAGAAAAAATAAAGCAAGTTACAGTAGGCGGTTGATACGACAGCTTGCGTGGTGCAATGCTAAGAACTGCTGATTTCCGATCCGTGCTATATAAAATCATCACATTCAAATATTAACAATTTCCACACACCCTTCCTACATTCACGACATGTGTACTTGTTGCAGTGTTGACATCTCTCTGGGCTATGGTTCCTATTACACTGAATGAGCACCTGACATTGTACTTTCTTCCCTATATAAATCACATTCGAGTATAGCGTCTCCAAATAAATCACATTTGAGTTATAGCGCGTCTTTATGTGAAAACAGCATTGTCAGATTGGCGGGGGGGGATCGTGAACGCGACTGAGAGAATGGAACTGAATAAAAAAAAAGACTGAAATCAAATGTATGTTTTTATTCCTAAATAGTTAAGTACATGCAATATTATTTGAAAACGAACAGCGTCAGATCGGGCGCATATTCAAACCCGATCTGACGCTGTTCGTTTTCAAATAATATTGCATTAGTGCGATGATGTTTTTACATATATTGTCTCTTTCATTCATCTTGCGGTTTGTAATCAGTGACCGCGTGTTTTTTCCCCGATCTTGCCAGTTCTCACTTGTTGCTGTATGGTGCTGTTTCTTTGTACTCCAGGAAATGCAGAGGACAGAAAAGTACAGAGCAGTAAGTTCAGCGCTATATGCAATCAGACAGACAAACAGGCAGAGAAGGCACTAGATATATAAATAAACAGGGAAGGCACTGTATAATAGATATATAAAACAGCTAAGGGGATAGATATATAGATAGGTAGGAAGGAAAGGCACTATATGATAGGCAGACAGGGAAGCTCCTATATAATAATAAAATTACTGTTATTACTATGTAGATAGACAGGGAGTTCAGCGTCGCAGCGTGTATTCAAACCCGATCTGACGCTGTTCGTTTTCAAATAATATTGCATGTACTTAACTATTTTAGAATAAAACATACATTTGATTTCAGTCTTTTTTTTATTCAGTTCCATTCTCTCAGTCGCGTTCACGATCCCCCAATCTGACAATGCTGTTTTCACATAAAGACGCGCTATAACTCAAATGTGATTTATTTGGAGACGCGCTATACTCGAATGTGATTTATATAGGGAAGAAAGTACAATGTCAGGTGCTCATTCAGTGTAATAGGAACCATAGCCCAGAGAGATGTCAACACTCCAACAAGTACACATGTCGTGAATGTAGGAAGGGTGTGTGGAAATTGTTAATATTTGAATGTGATGATTTTATATAGCACGGATCGGAAATCAGCAGTTCTTAGCATTGCACCACGCAAGCTGTCGTATCAACCGCCTACTGTAACTTGCTTTATTTTTTCTTCACTTATAGTCTAGAATAAAAGTGCACTTGTTTTTTATTCTTGTACACCAACATATGTTCCTGTGTTTGAGCGACACGGGCATGCTAAAAAAATAGACGTGTAATGCCACGAAATGTGCACGCAGGCACTTCAGTTCGCAAGCATTGGTACGAGAATGCAGTCACAAGTACGCTGCAGAGCCACAGCGCATCTTTATGTGAAAACAGCATTCTCAGATGGGGTGTAGGGAAGGATCCTGAACACGACTGAGACTGAGAATGAAAAGTGAATAAAAAAAAAAACTAACCTTTACAAGTATCATAAATTACTGGCTGTTACACACTGAAATCAAATGCATGTTTTTATTCTAAAATAGTAAGAATAAGAGCAGTTTACTTCTCAAAACTGAGCCATGTGGGATCGAACTCATGAGCTTTTGGATACCAGTAAGCGGCTGATACCATTATGCTACTGTGTCAGCTGCAGTACGTACGTGTCAATATGGCATGCTAAGGTGGCTTTTTTCTGCAGTTATATTTTTGAATAACAGCATATTTGTTCTGTTATATGTGTACCTTTTGTGAAAGTGTTTGATATTTGGACTTCAGGCTTCATACATTATATAGTTTATGCTTACATTTTGTAATTTACTACTACAATATGAAAAACGTTTCTGTTTTAAAAATGTGTTTACACGGATTAACGATTTAAAGAAGCGATTTAAGGTGGGACGGAATTACGAGTTTTTTCGTAGGCTCTGGTAATTCTAGTGTTAAACCTGCATTTTTCTTCACATTTAAGGAAGTGTATAATCTCCTACCACTAACAGGGACTACTAAGGAGGCACTGAGGGATTGGGAAATTGTAGAGGAATAAGTTCTGCTTAGATTGAAATCTAAAAAATGACCAGGACCTGATAATATTTATCCTTGAATACTAGAGGAAATTAGTAAATACATATATAAACCCTTGATGCATATTTCTAGAAAGTCACTGTCGACTGGGATATGCTAAATCACTGGAAAATGGCAATTATCATCCTGTTATATACTAAGTTTAATGTACATCACAAGTAAGTTAATGGGAGAAATTATTAAGGGTAACATTGAGCTACAAGTATCAAGAGCAGAAGCTTTACTGAACAGTCAGAAAAGAAAGGTCTTTTTTTACTAACATGCTGGAAAGAAACACAGATCATAGTGATGCATATAATATTATTCATAATGACTTTCAGAAAGCATGAGAACACTGAGCAGAAGGGAGAAGAATTGGCTACTTTTAAATAGTGGTGTCCCACAGGGGTCAGTGCTATGGTCGCTGTTATTTTTAATATATATATTGTGAGGTCTGCGGTGGACTGGTGCCCTGCCCAGGGTTTGTTTCCTGCCTTGTGTTCTGTGTTGGCTGGGATTGGCCTTGTAGTTAGGATATAGCAGATTAGATAATGGATGGATGGATATTGTGAGGTTTCTGAACTCTTTTAAGACCACTCCCCAGCCTCATGTTTTGGGGTGCAAGACAGTGACTCACAAGTCACATGGTACCAGAAGTGGGGTCTTGCACAGAGATATGCTGGTGAAGATGGCTCTCTCACACGACCCAGAATGCTTCCTGTTCTGATTTGAGCACAAGGCAACACTGATGTAACTGAGGTAACTGGGCCCTACAGGTCATATGAAACCTCCCTCCTGAAAAGCTCAATGATTATGACTTCTTGAAGCAACAGATCCTCCTCTGCATGGCTGTGAGCCCAGTGGCCAAGGGGCACCAGTTTCATCTGTGGCACATTGATCCAGACCGCCCAATATGAGGACAGATCCAGGGCTTAGTGGACTTGATTCAAAGTTGGATCCACAGAGACACTTTCGAGCACATTGTGGAGAAGCTCGCTATTGATGCAGTCCTGTTAGGGATACACAAGAGCCTTTGTGATGAAATCCTATGGAACGTCGTCCACTCCCTGCTGGATCTGACCCGCAGACTGGAAAGCGCACAAACCACCTGAAAACGGGGCTACTAGGCTTGACCCTGATTTCAGTCTAGCCATCACAGACTAGGGTCGCCTGCACCACGGGTGAAAGACACCGTCATGGGAACACCATAGTGCAGACTGAACACAGCTGCTTTCGCTGTGATCAACTGGGACATCTGACTCAGGAGTGCTATCTCTCATCTGCACAAACCATAACCATTGGTGTGGCCCAGGTATGCGGCTCGCAAGTGTCCCCAAGATCTAAAAAAAAACAGCAGTGGGAGGTGAGTGTGATGCTGCATTGAACACGGAGGAAGCAGAGGCTGCCATCCAGATTGAGTTTGCTTGCCTGCAACGAGCCAATAGCAACTGGGAATTTGAATTCAGATAAGACCATGTTGCAAATGACTCTTACTATCTGGAGAGAGAGGACACCACATTTTTTACTTTAGGATAGTTTTCTATATCGGGTGGTTTCTGATTGCATGGGTGATGGGCGTGTTGAGCAGTTGGTAGCGCTAAGTGGGCATAGGGAGAAGGTTTTAAAAATTACTCACAGTCATGTTTTGGGGGTCACCACGGCACGGAAAAGACGAGGGAACGCATTTCGAAAAGCTTTTATTGGGTGAATATGGGCTGGAATGTGGAGCAATTCTGTAAGGCCTGTCCCAACTGTCAAATAGTTTCCACTCACAGACTTGCCAGGGCAACCTTTGTACCAATGCCTATTTTAGATGTCCCCTTTGAGAGGGTGGGATTAGATATTTTTGGCTTGCTTCCCAAGAGTAAAAGTGGCTTTCAGTATATGCTTGTGTTAGTTGATTACGTCACAAGATACAAAGATGTGGCTGTGCTATGGTGGGCGAACGAGAGTGCAAAAGCACTTTCAGAAATGTTAACGCATATTGATATCCCTTGCAAGATTTTGACTGATCAGGGCACACCCTTTATGTCTCATATCATGAAACAGCTATGCAAATGGCCTGACTGAACAATTTAATAAAACCCACAAAAAGGTGATATGACGAGTCGTCCATGATGACCCAACCTCATGGGATACAGTAGTGCCCTTCCTCCTGTTTGCTGTACCGCAAGCATCTACCGGTCTGAGCCCATTCAACCGACTTTTTGGCCATCAACCATACGGTATGTTAGACATTTTTCAGGAAGAGTGGACAGGGACTCACCCAACACCTGGAAGGGGCAGGTTTTTTGACCGAGTTGTGTCACTGCAGGAAAAGATTTCCAGACTGTCTGATATTGCAGTGGAACATCTTCAACATGAGCAGGAGGTGCAGAAACGTGATTACGAAAAGACAAGTAAACTTCGTGAGTTGGAGAATGAGGATCAGGTGCTGGTGTGGAATCCATTGGATCCGCATAAATTTTGGACTGGGTTCTTGGGTCCAGCAGTCATCGAAGAGCGTATATCCCCCATGAATTATAAAGTTAGGATTTCAGGGCGGCGGAAGGCCATACAGGTTTTGCATATTAACCTACTTAAGGAGTGGCATGAACCTTGTGAGGTCACGGTCATGCTCACAGTGGTTCCTCAGACTGAAGTCACTATAGGCGAGGATTTAACTGACACTCAGAAGGCAGAATTGCAATCGGTGATCGAGAGGAACTCCAATGTCTTTTTGATCACACCTGGCCAGACAACAATTGTGGAACACAAGATTGTAAGTCTGCCCAGTGTTACAGTAGAGTTGCCCCTGGTTTGCCAGCCAGAGGTGACAAGGAAGGTGATACACGAAGAATGCAGCAGATGCATCTGAGCAAAAGCAAGTGGCACAGCCCAACTGTACTTGTCTCAAAGCCAGACGATTCTGTATTGATTTTAGCCATTTCAATTAGATTTCCAAGTATGCTGCATGTGGACGAGCTGTTGGAGAAGCTTGAGCAGGTCTCATATATTTCCGCCCTAGACCTCATGAAGGGATATTAATTAGTAAGTGCCCTTGGAGGAGTCCAGCTGTGAGGAGACTGTGTTAGAAAGCATTCAGAGATGAATACACAATGGAAGGTCTGAAAATTGAAAGTACTCCTTATGAGAAGGATTTAGGAGTCATAGTTGGACTTGTCATTACAAACTTCCAGGGTTCAGAAATAATTATAAAAGCTAAAAGAATGTTGAGTTATATACTGTAGCATGTTGTGATGAATACAAATCAAAGGAGGTTATGCCCAAGCTTTATAACACACTGAAGAGGCTTCTTCTTGAGTACTGTGTACAATTTTGTTCTATTGGATGACAAGATTTCTTTCTTTATTACTGTATATTTCTGATTTAATTTCTTTTGCAAAAGCTCACCAATCTCTTCCACCTAATTTCTCCAAAAACATGCGATGCCTGCTCAATTTCACTTAGTCTGGTGTAGTGACTTATTCACTCTAGTTAAAACAATCAAGGTTGCTGGTTGAATTCCTGCCTCTGCCTTACTTTACCTGTCACTTGTTACATATACATATGTTTTATTCCACCTTACACAAAGGCATCAACCGTATGTTGTGAGATTTTTAAACTGTTTTGAGACCCTCCCCAACAGGGCAATACTCTGAAACGGGGCCACATGCCGAAACAGGGCTACACGCTGAAATGTGATTGACGCGTCTGTCAAGGGCTGCTTGTCCGTCGCCGATGCAACCGCAAGTTCACAGAACCCCGCAGGTTCTCAGCGCCACAGAGACAACTGCAAGCTCACTACCGCTGCGTGCAACGCGTCTGTTGCCTGATGGGTGATGCAGGGAACATTGTAACTTGGCCACTGACCTGGCCCCAATCCTACCCGTTTGCTGTGTCAGTGAGTAGTAGAGTGCTCCAGCTGCAATAAATAACCTTGCTGCTCTTGTTTCAAGTTGATTAAAGCTGGTTTTCCTAAAGTTGTTAGACGCAGCCTCATCTTTTGGGTGCAAGACAATGACTTATCCCTCACAATGTTGAATAATAACTGTCTGCTTTTGTCATCCCATCTTGGTTATTAGAGTGCCCAACAAGGCTTCTATAAGCTGCTTCATGTTTCCATCAATCATTTAAAACTGATGCCATTAAATATATATAAAAGCTCAGCTCTGTTCTCTTGATCACTTCTCCTACTGCCTGTATTTTTACATTTGACACTAGTGTGAAGAGCTACAGGTAAGAGTGACACATAGAAGACAAACTTCTCTCACTCATACTCTCTGGTAGAGGGTATGACAATATTAAAGTTCAGTGTGATCAAGTTTGTGGGGCTCTAAGATTCACAGTGTTTAACAGTGATTAGTTTATTGAAATGAAGAAGCCAAAATACTATCCTGCCACAAAATCTCTCTCTCTCTCTCTCATTACTCCATCACCTAATAGCTCATGTATGGAGAAAATATTAGCCCAAAAATGACTGCTGTTGCATCATTCTAGTGGATGTTACACATTAGTGGAGGATGGAGTGGCTCCCCACTAACTATGTAAAGTGCTTTGAGTAGTGAGAAAATATATAAATAGAAAGAATAATTATTATTATTGCCAAGTAAATTCATCTCCACACCTTTCAATGTATAGAGAAACCCAATGCAGACCAATGTGGAACTTTGGATCCTAGCCAAAGTCTGTCTGCAGTTTTAAACCATTCAAACAATTTAGGATCAAGGCTAATTAACAAGCACTGGGCTCAAACATGATTTTCTTTAGATTTTAGATTTTTTTCTACTTTGTATTATATACAACGTTTAACTAATACTTCAAGTATTTGCAGGCATTCTGTCAAACCCTGGTTTCTCAACAGTCAAAAAGCAAAATACATTTTTTATGTCACTTCAAAAACACATAAGATTTGTGGAGCTTTTTTATTTAACCCAAAAGCTACCTTTACTGAAAATCATTGGAAGAAGAATGTGTGGTGGCATTCATTCTGATTCACCATGAAATTGCATTCCATTTAGATTTAATAGAGCAGGCAGGTGAAGACTATCCGGCCTTGACACCACTTTTTAATTTAAGTATAAATAGCCGGTTAAGCTGAAGAACACTTTGGGCTCCTGTGGTTCTATTTCATGACACATTGAGCACAATGCAAATTAAAGGTTTCTTTAGAATTTTAACAAATGCTTGGGGCCTTTGTGCCTTGTATAGGCTTTCCTCTCAACTTCAACCTGCAAATCTTCTGAGTGTTTAAGGTGACAGAATTGGAAGATGGAGATAAGGAAAGAGACAGCTGTACAGTTCTTGTGGTCATCACAGTCCAAGCTGGTGGTGACTTTCACTATTTTTTATTCTGTAAACTACAGATCTAGTTAAATTATCCATAGGGAGTTAAGGATGACAAAATTAAAAATGACAAATCCAAATGCAGTCAAATTCCATCTCTTTCATCTCCGTACCCAAGGACATAAATCCTGAATGCATTGTACTGTACTTGGATGAAGAACCTGAATCATTTCACATAATTCTTCTTGACATCTTTTTGCGGTGCCTTATAAATAAAGTTCTAATAAATAAATAAACTTCTCTGTATACTTTACTGTATGTAGCTGCCCCCTTTGTCAGGAATTTAGGCATCACCTCAATTAATCAGACAAATGCATTTTCGAACATTTTTGCTGCCAATATTAGCTTTCTCCAAATTTGCAGAATTTTCAGTAGGAAGTAAAACTGCAGATAGCCATGAATGGACCTGTGTGAAGAGAAAGGAGGTTCCTGCTATGTGTTTGGATCACAGATCATAAGAGGAAAGTATCCTAAAAATGTCACAAAAACTTGATGAGGTGGGCAACAAATGTACATTCCATCAATAGGCATGAATTTCTAACTGGTACAAAAACTGAAATAGTAAAAAGAAAAATATTTGCATAGAAGTGTTTCAACCATCCTAGACATTACATTTTGCATTTTATGTAATTAACACCATTGTGAATCTGTAAGTTAGGACACTGTCTCATTTTAGATGGCAAGTAGAGTTAACATGTTTGGCATATATTTTTTAAATAAGATTACACACAGGCAAATTCAGGGATGTTCAGGGTCCAGTTGTAAATTAGTGGAGGTAACTGAAAAAACAGTCCCACTGTTTATAGTCCAGCATCTCTACTGTCAAGGCCACACTACCCACAATTCTGGTTTATTATATCATTTTCTCTTTGAAAATCATCTGTGACAAGATGCAATTACAGTTACCCATATGTACACTGCAGATGTTTTGTTTCCCCATTTTTTCTAGCCTAAAGTATCAATAATATCAGGCACCATATTATCACAGTAGTTCAGTCCTGCCATGGCCCCTGCCTGTGTGGAATTTTTCTGTTTCAGGTTCCACACCTTGCAGATGAAGCTTAGATCAACTGGGGGCTTTAAACTTGCCTTTTGTGAATGATAGTGGGTATGTCTGCAAATGTCTGCAAATGGGCATAGGCAGAGATTTTTAAGATTGGGGGGTCGGGTTTATACAAGTTTATAACCAAAAGTTCATCCTATCTTTTGCCAAAACCAAAATTAGCGAATGAAGTGTAGTTGAGAAATAATATCGAAACCTTTACAATACAATACAATACAATTTATTTTTGTATAGCCCAAAATCACACAAGAAGTGCCACAATGGGCTTTAACAGGCCCTGCCTCTTGACAGCCCCCCAGCCTTGACTCTCTAAGAAGACGAGAAAAAACTCCCAAAAAAAAACCTTTGTAAGGAAAAAATTGGAGGAAATCTTGGGAAAGGCAGTTCAAAAAGAGACCCCTTTCCAGGTAGTTTGGGTGTGCAGTGGATGTCAAAAAGAAGGGGATCAATACAATACAATACACAGATCAGAACAAATCCTCAATACAGTATAAAAATAATAACTTTACATGTACGGACCAGAATTTAACATTAGATGATATCACATAATAGGATTTGGATTTGTTTAGTGTCCTGGAGACATCAGCCATCAAGCTGCATCCCCCATTTGGCCATTCCACAGCTGAAACATTGCTTGGCCAGTCAATCCAATGAGAGTACCCCTCTACCCCACGATTCCTGCGATCAACCATCAGGGATGACTTTACCTTAGGCAGGCAAAACAACTTGGCAGGTGGGCCATGGCACAGAGTGCCACATTTGAGTACCAAGAAGAGAAACAGAATAGGTGAGGGTTAGTAACAAATTATAACTATCATATTACTTATGTTTTAGTGCTAATGACTAACAACAGAAATGCAGTCTGCACAGTTAATCAGCAGCTCTAGTCAGGATATGCTAAACTGAAGTAGTGAGTCTTCAGCTGGGATTTAAAAGCTGAGACTGAAGGGGCATCTCTTATAGTAGCAGGCAGACCATTCCACAGTTTAGGGGCCCTGTAACTAAAAGCTCGACCTTCCACTGTTATTTTATTAATCCTTGGAATCATAAGCAGACCGGTATCTTGAGATCTTAATGTGCGCTCTGATTTGTAAGTCATAAGTTCAGACAAGTAAGCCGGACCTTGGCCATTTAATGCTTTATATGTTAAAAGGAGGATTTTGAAATCTGCCTTAAACTTAACCAGGAGCCAGTGTAAGGATTTAAGAACTGGAGTTATGTGTTCATACTTTCTTGTTCTTGTAATAATTCTTTGCAGTAGTAAATCCTACTAGAAATAATTGCATGAATTAATTTCTCAGAATCCTGTTTATATAGAAAGCGCCTTAATTTCACAACATTTTTTAGATGGAAGAAACATGATTTGGATAACTTTGTAATATGCACTTTAAATGACATGCTAGAGTCAAAGATAACTCCTAGATTGCGGGTTGATTCAGTGAAATTAATGTTGATTCCAACTGAGTTAAATGATGACAAAATGTTGTTGTGATCAGCATCATGCCTTCCAACAATTAACATCTCTGTTTTATTTGTGTTTAAAGACGAGCAGTTCTCATCCATCCACTCCTTTAATTCACTAACACAACTAATTAAAGACAACATCAGAGAAACTTTATTTGATCTAAATGAAAGGTATAACTGGATGTCATCTGCATACGAGTGAAAATTAACATTATGTTTCCTAATGATAGATCCCAGTGGAAGCACGTAAAGTGAAAACAGTAAAGGTCCCAGGTCAAAAATTAGAAAAAGCAAAGCATTCTCATATTAAGCAGTTTTGTAATTTCCTGTCATCTATGGATATACTTGTGTTGGCTTTTATGTGGTCACTCCTATGATGTCAAGCACCAGTGCTCAGCATTCGGGGTACAATCACCATAGCAATCACCATGGTGTGTCCCTCTTTTGCCAATGACTAACTAGATGTGCAAATTCATGTGCCTTTTGTGTCACAAAAAAAGTCAGATCATTGTGATTAATATCATCATCCTGTCATATAGATTTAAAATGTTAAGTAAACTGAGAGCCTTGCCACCACCCACTTTCTGCAAAATTCTGTTAGATATTAACTATTTAAACAGCAACACCTGAAGTTAAGAATTAATTTTAGAGTGAAAAAGGGTAAGCCACAATAACTTTGAAAGAACATGCACTGTAAGTCTGTGCACAAAATGCTGTTACTATCCAGTAGCAGCACTAACTACTTTGTGGCCAGATGTTTGCTGGAGAGGGCAAACAACTGAAACATTTTTTTTTACATATATATCTGTTTTTTTCTGTGGCAGAGCTACTGTATGTACTACTTTGAAATGGGTAGCATACTGCTAGCCTTTTTCCACAAAGTGGAAGGGATACACATAAGGCTTATTAGGTAGCTTTTTCAAAAATTGTCGCAATCAAACAGTCTTACTCAGCAGTAGTTGAAGATTAAAATGCCACTCTGTCCCATTCTTATCAGTATGATATCTTGTGTTAAATGCATTCCTGATATTGATCTGCGTAAATATGGTTAAGCCTGAGTGTCTGTTGGAATTTAGCTGTTCGTTTGACTTTGGCTGCATGAAACATCAGCATGAGCATGTAGATATGTGGCAGGTGGAAAGACCAGAAAGTTAGCCTTCTTACCATTGCTCATAATGCAGCAACTGTCAATGTTCATGGCATGAGAAGTGTGGACGTCACTAAGCTTTGTATCAATTGGATGGATCAGACAGAAAAAGAGATAAGTGTATAAAAGACATGCTTCTACTGTCCCAAATAAAAAAATGCTTAAGACAACAACTTTGATGTTACTATAAACATTGTAATAATAAACTAAATTAGGGCTGTGCCTTACTGGCTGTTAATGCAGAAATGGCACTGGAGGATGTATTAATATCATAATTTTTGGTTCACATTTTTGTCTTCATGTTTTACAGTATGTTGTATAAGGGTTAGGTTTAGTACTGACCTAAAACGTTGTGAGCTATAAAAAGTAGCAGTGGGTGTCATCGACTGCCCACAGAATTAACAAAGGCCATTTTTGGATTCTTTTAAGATACATCTAAGAAACAACATTGTTTAGTAAGAGAGCTTGTCTTCCAGCTTGTGTGGATGCTTGTCTTTCTTCCTCTGCTCTGTCCCGTCTGTTTAATGTCATAATTCATCCCCATGCCATTTCCGTGGTGGTCTGTATACAAGATCTGAGAAATGTTTTGTGGATAAACTGCAGGTTGAGCTATCACACTCCACAGAGCCCTACATCTATTCTACTTGACTAGGTGAGATCCTTCAGAAGTTCATGTAATTTTCTGGCCTTGTGAGTGCTGAAAATGTGAATTACAGGTTGTCTCACACCCAGAGATTAGTCTTCATACTGCAGCTTCTCTTTCCATAGTGAATGGTTTGCCTCACATAACAAGAACTTGAGAAGAGTGCCAAAGTTACAGTAGATGCATTCATCATGTAATTTATAGGATAGTGCACAGTTTTATTTATTTATTTATTTTTGTTTTTTATTTTTGGCCCATATTAGATGTAGTGAATATACATTAATTAATTTAATCATTTAAAGTTATTTTTGACACATTCTATAGTATGTTGACACTTGTGTGAATTTTAATGATACATAGGTTTGAACACTGTGATACTCCTGAGGTTACCCAGCTGAGCAACCATGAGGATTCTACACATTGTCCATGAATTTTCTTGGGTTTCTTCAAAGGAATTCCAAGAAATGTGAGTGTGGAGTTGGTGATTCTCAGCTGATCTGGTATGAGTGAGTGTGCTCTGTGATGAACTGGCATACCGTCTCAGGCTTCCAGGGATGATTATTATCTTAGATCCAATATTAACAAAAAACAGCCATATCAACCCTGTAATAGATTAATGAATGGATTAGATTGGCAAACTACTCTAGTGTTCTATCTATCTCTATGAATGAATGAGTCCTGTGATAAACAAGGAGTCATGTCGAGGATCATATTGTACACTTGATGCTGCCAGAATAGGTTTTGGCTCTCCACATAGCTTTTTAGGAAAGAGATAGATGCATAAATACCAGGGTGTTTTGACAAAACATTAGGTTTTAAACCAGAGGAGATAAATGCCATGCTGAGACCACAGAGGGAAAACAGAGCATAGTCCTGCTCATCACATATCAAAAAGTCCAATAACAAAGCAAACATTTACCTACTATTTATTTTAAAAGAGATTAATTTTAAGGGGAAAAAACAGCGAATGAACTCTGTGCAGCCTGAAAAGCAGAAGGATGAAGGGTGAAAATGAGAGGTTGTTGAAATTCCTGAAGGCTATAAAGAAGATAAGCCGTGAAACATATTATTGCTTAGGAAGCCTGGGGCTTTTCCAGGAGCAATGCAATAAGAAAGAGGTGCAGATTCAGGACAGAGGAAGATTGTTCACAAAAAGGACTGTCAAAAAGTCTAGTGATATATCAAAATAAGCTGAAATCTAATGACTAACCACAGAGAGAAATGATCAATTCTGAGATTTTCAAGTAAGCAGCATTTCCCGTTTACTCTGTTACTCTTGTGTAATCCTTTGAGCAGCTCTGGAGAATGTCTATTGCTAAACTCTGGTTTTAAGGCCTTATGTTCTTCAGTCTGCTTACTAATAAGGTGTGCCCCCTATCCTGAACTCTCCCACCATAACCTATCGACGGCCGGCCTTTACAAGACTGACAGGAATGATATGCTTTCTATACTGGGTCTAATGAATGATCCAATTTCAGCTGAGGGTTACAATTTGTTTCTGGAATCCTAAGACTCCACTTTATTGTGTCTTATTTCTGGAAAAGTTAGTGGCCTTATAAGGCCTGCTCACCATTTTCTGCTTCTGTAACCAGTCTAAATGCCTTTAGGTGCACAGCCTATTTGTTTGTTGCATCTCAGCTGGGAGGCATGCACACAAATAGATTGCATGAATTAAGCTCTCATTTTGATGACTAATGAAGCACACTTGAATTGCAACTCTTTTAACTTTGGCAAAATGGCTTTCTAATTATTTTATTTTATTTTGGTATAATGCACAGCAAAACAGAATCAGGGAATGTAGAGAGGGCAATTGTATATAAAAATGCCTTAAACTAACTGTATGATGTTTTCTGTGATCTATTGTAATTCATTTGACTGCATTTTTTCATTTTTGTCCGTCGGACAATATATAGGGTCATTCCCCAACTCTTTATTGTCCATTACAGGACACACGTATACACACTCTCACTAGCTAATTTTGAACTGAAACAAATTAACCAAAAACTCACATCTTTGACATGTGAGAGAAAAACTGAAGTACCTGAGAAGGCACAGGGAGAATGTCCAAAGTCCACACAGGCAGAGCTCAAGCTGGAATTCTAACCTGGTATTCTGTGAGGCTGCACCACTAACCACTGCACAATCATATTAGATCAAAATATGCATGATGTGAAACTCAGCAGGATAAAGTAAGACTTCAAGGAAAACCAACAGTAATGTAGCAGTGGAAAATGAAGATGGCTGAGGTAACTTTTCTTGTTTTCTCTGTTACTAAGTTCACTGGAACCTTTAAACACAACATGTTGAAGTGTAACCTTTATGCCTTTACCAAATTATTTAACTGGTGTGTATGTTTATCCACATTTAGACATTTATAACATATGAGAAGAATTATTTTTCTCTTTTCTGTTGTGGTGATAGCTAACTGGGATTTCAGGTCTTTAAGATATTTGTGTAGAATTAAAATGCTCTCACCTCTCCCCCTAAATAGATAAAGTAAAGAAAACATTATGGGACTGTAACTTGCACTAGCTTTTCCTTATTGTTGATGGTATATACATATAACAGAAAAGAGACCATGAAGGAAATTGTGTTCCCTACAACAAAACATGTTGCCTAGTTTGTCCATTGGCAGGTTTCCCAATTCTTTTTGGATGTATTCTGAGTTTTTAATAGTTTTTTAGAGTTCCATATCCTAGGCTAGGGCATTTAGGTAGAGGCATATGTTGTTTTCTTCTTGGTAACAGTTTTCTTTAACAGTCTCATTAGCCAGATTTTCTAGATGCATCAAGTATGCTTCAGTCTGTGTGATTTCTATATATGCGTCTAGCAACGTTTTTCTCAAAAAAGTAACATATCAAACCACCAACTGCTTCCTTATATAAACAGTTCCTGTCATCACAGCACCACATCAAGCTTTTACGGCTGTAGCCAAAGTAAAACGATTGTGTTTTGTTACATAGAATAGTAAAATATCAAAACTAAAACTTTTGTAACCCTAATCACAGAAACACCTCAAACTATGTATTAACTCCTGCAAATTACATTAAATTTAAATAAAAAGCTATAAACAGCCTGGTTAAGGCCTTGTCATGCTACATGATGATTCCAAGTGAGTTTCAGACACTTTATATAGTCTTAGTGAGTCGGAGGCAGTCAGAGTGTATTCCCTTAACTTCTAGTTATGTAGTTTGTCATCTGCTGTGATTCAGTTAAATCTAGTCAATGAATCACCTAACAAATTGTAGTAGTGGGCGCTGCATGTGTGTATAAGAACTGAGAACCAATGAACACTCACAAGGAAGTATAATGCATGTAATGCAGCTGCAAGTATATATGGGAAGCAAAACAGAGGACAGACATTATGGTGGAACTTGTCATGCTTGGAAAGCCTTCATACAGCACCTATGTGGTCAGGCGGCATGTAATTAGCTGTCAGAAAAAGGGGTGAGCTTGTGATACTTCTGGAATCTGAACCTGTGCCTTAAAGTTGTCACAATGTCATGTAGTTTGCCATTTACTGCGATTATCAGTCATCTATTCTGACATTTGAAATGATGAGATCAACAGCTTCAGTCATCAAATATGACATCCTCTTCAACTAGAAGTTGTGTAATGTAATGCTAGCTTTAGCCTTTTAACCATCTCCTATTTTCAGAGGGAGCACAAAGTATAGACTTTTGAGTTTAAGTGATTAAGAGGCTTATTTTCTGCAAACATCAAATTGTACATTTTTGAATACTATTTTTCCATTATGGATTTATAGAGTGCCCAATATTATTACAGCAAAATCAGGAACATGGCAATAAACAACTTTTGATATGGTCCAGTCAATTCCACACTCATTCACACCAGACCAATTCAGAGTTGTGGATTAACCTAACATGCATTTCTTTTGGGATATGTGAAGAATTGGGAGTATAAGGAAAATCCTTTGGTGACAAACAGTCTGTGATTAGACCAAGTACCCATCATAGCTCACTGGAGCTGTAACATAGCACTAGGTTGTTGTATAAATTCCACATAAATATATTGAAAATGTCAGGAAAACCTCAGAATGCTTCGGTTTCAACTTAAAATCTGAACCAACACTGCAGCTGCAAAATGCAATAGAGAAAGCAGACTTGTCAGGTGCAACCTGAACTTTATGACTGATGAAATTCTGTGTCACCTCAAAAACCACAAAGGTGAATGAGTTCACCAAGAGTTGCATAGCAGAGTCATAGGTTACATGGGCTAGCAGCAAAGCCTGGTGTTCTGCCCCACATGCTGTTAGCTATTACTGTTATTTGTCAAACTGTGCTCCCTCCTTTGTCTTGTCATTTATTTACATACCTGTCAGTCACATCCCCTGCTCACAGTGGTGTTATAAATGTTTATGAAGCTCATGTAAAGTACGCATGTCCCATAATGAACACTTAAATACAATGCACCCCTTGTGTTTCACGTAGGCACCCCTTTATATCTTGTTTCAGTCACGTCCAATGTATCTTTAAGGTATGTTAACCCATGGGTCAGGTTAGTTGTGGTATGCAGTGTGGTCGCTGAAGTCGGAAAAACAGGGGGAGACAAAAACACCAGTTTAAAATAAAAAGCAATTTCTTTATTCTTGGTGAGAGGAGACAGGCTGCAGACCCTGTCACGTTCCAGTGTATTACACACCATCAGCCTGCTAGTAGGAAGCCGAGAGACTTCCTTAAATACTCAAGTTCGTTGACAAGAATAATAAAAAAAAAACATAGCAGTTCATCTTGAGGTTATTACATGGATTGCTGTAGCCCCGTCCACATTCTGAATTTGTACATGCAGAGAAAACACAGCGTTTTTTACAGATAAAAAGTGGTCGGTATTTTCACTATGTTAAGAAATACACTTCTGGTAACTTACACATAAATAAGACCAGTTAGCCTATAGCAAGTTTTGTCCTAACGGTTATAGGGTGTATGCAGCTCAGCAGTTTTAGACAATGCTCTCTTCCTTTTTTTTCTTTGCACGTACATTGCTTATAAAATATCAAGGATTACATTTGTTCAGTTAGCTTAGCACATTCTTATTTAATACATAAGTGTCATGACTGATTTATAATATCACAGGGTGTTCTGTTAGTATCAAAAGGTCAGCATTTTCTCATAAAGGAATGCAAGTTAGTCTAATAAATCTGTGCATAAGCTTAATTCTTTTCCTACCTAAATGAAAAACAAATCATATAGCAGTAAAACTCATATACCTCTCTGCAGCATGCTTAATACAAACTGCAGTCATTGGTATTGTGAATTAAATACTTATAATCATTTCAGTTAATAATATATTTTTTTCTTTCTCAGCAGCAATTTGAATCTCTGTCTACATGCATCTCTTGTCATGATTCTATCCTGGAAATTATTCGTCTTGTAAATATCTGATATCTTAAAAGTTTATTGTTTAATGCATACTGTCTGCAATGTACTGTTTAGTAAATCATTTATTCTTATTTATTGTTTTTAGCTGTACACCTGAAAATACCTGTATTGTTTTTGTATATAAAAATCAGTTTACAACAATGTATGTCCAGTAAAAGCCTTCAAGAAAGCTCACCCTTGTTGTTTTTATGTTGTTTAAAATCTCTGCAGCTTTGCTGCACAAATGGTGCAGAGTTGGCACGAAACCTGGCTTTTCAAGGTGCTGTTGCGATATGTCTCTGTATAAGGACCTGAAATCTCCTGCAGTAAACACAATTGACAGTGACATGGCTCAATGTTTAGTTCTTCACAAAATGCATAATGAGAACTTAGGAGAGAAATGCAGCAACCCACATACAGGAGACATTAATATTTTTTTCATAATCAATTCTATTGATCCACACTGTCACTGGATTTGCTGATGTGCTCTTTTCCTCCATCCATTCCATACAGACTCACTTGATTGTTCTCATCATACCCTTACTCAAGGGTGTGCATATGTACCCAGGATTTATAAGTTAAATTAATTTCCCATTGGATATTTTAAAATATTCACATTGTGCCATCTTTGATTATACGGTATTATTTGTTAATCTAATCTAATCTAGTGCTTTTAGCCTAACAAAATGTGAAATGATGTGTCCAATGATTTTTTTTTACCACATCCACTGATTGCACATTCAGGCTGCTGGTTTCACCTCTCACCACTTAGTTGGGATCAGAAGCAATACCACCTGGGTTCACTTTCCCAAACTCTGTGAACTGAGTTGATGCAAACCAGGATCCATCCTTGTCAAGGTATAGGCACAGGGATATTGCACTTGGATGAGACTGTGGCGTCCTGGATAATGGACTATCTCTTGTTCAGGCCACAATTTTAGGGTGGTCTCTGATATGGATGTGAGCCACATTGGAGCACCTAAAGAAATAGCCTTGTCCCTCTTCATCCTGTACACCTGAGACTATAAATAACAACAGGTCATGTCACTTGCAGAAACTCTCCAATAATTTATCCTAATGGGGTCTATTGATAAGGGAGACAAGACAGAGTTTAGATAGTTAGAATTTTATTTGTCCTCAGGGGGTCATTTGGCTTTTTACAGAAGCTCGTTAGATAAATAAATACATAAATATATAGATAAATTAATATTATTTACAAATACACATTAGAATGACTAAAAAGGAAGAAAATTAAAAAGAATGAAAACTTCTGACTTTGCTGTCACAGTTACAGTGAGGAATTATGCAGGTGTATTGCTGTTGGTATAAAAAAGACTCTGTAGGGTTACATGGCACATGTCTGCTGAATGATTTGTTTCCTGAAAGTACTCTGTGTTAGTGTGTTAGACAGAGGATATGCAGCAATATTCATAACTGAAGTCAGTATTGTTTTAATTTTCTCTTTTGCTACTACCTCCAAGGGGTCTAGAGTACGTCCCAAAGCTGAGCCTGCCATTTCAATTAGCTTGTTGATTCGGTGGGAGTCTCTTGAAGTGATGTTAACCACTCAGCACACTACAGCGTAGAAAATCACCCTGGCCATCACAGAGTTGTAGAAGATGAGAAGGATGTCACTACTGACATTAAAGGAACATGGTCACAAAAGAAAAAAAAAGCCTGCTCTGCCCTTTCTTTTATAGGTCCTCTCTTTGTAACAAGACCAGTCCAACCTGTCATTAATGTGGACCCTAACGTATGAGTCAGGTGGAGAATTTTGTTTCTTGAGAATTGTCGGCAACTTGACATCAGCAAAGCCAAGGAACTGTTTATTGACTTTTGCTGCACCAAACAGACTCTATGTTCAGTCACTAATCAGTGAGCGAATGTGGTGCATTGCTACAAGCACTTAGGGGTCCACATTAATAACAGTCAGATCTGGTCTCTTAACAGAGTAACTACAGTATATAAGAAATGGCATAGAAGACTTTTTTCTTAGAGGAGACTGGGCTTCTTTAACGAGAGTGGTGCCATTCTTCACGTGTTCTGCAACTCTGAGATGGCCAATGTGATTTTCTATGCTGTGGTGTGCTGGTGTGATAACCTCACTTCAAAAGTGGCCCACTGAATCAACAAGCTACTTAAAAAGGCAGGCTAAGTTATGAGATGCACTGTCAATTCATCAGAGGTGACACCATGAAAACAAAACTGAGTGCCTCCTTCTCTAACACATGATCATTAAGTACTTTCAGCCAATGAATTATTGAAAAGAAGTGTATAAAAAAGGGCAGCACGGTGGTGCAGTGGGTAGTGCTGCTGCCTACCAATTAGGAGACCCGGGTTTGCTTCCCGGGTCCTCCCTGCGTGGAGTTTGCATGTTCTCCCCGTGTCTGCGTAGGTTTCCTCTGGGTACTCCGGTTTCCTCCCACAGCCTAAATACATGTAGGGTATTTGCATTGCCGATTCTAAATTGTCCCTAGTGTGTGTGCTTGGTGTGTGTGTGTTTGCGTGCCCTGAGATGGGCTGACGGCCTGCCCAGGGTTTGTGTCCTGCCTTGCCCCCTGTGTTGGCTGGGATTGGCTCCAGCAGATCCCCGTGACCCTGTAGCTAGGATATAGCAGGTTGGATAATGGATGGATGGATAATATTTATTTACTAGAGCTTCTGTAAAAAAACAAATTTCCCCACAACAAAATGTACAATCACTCTCACTAAGATTGTCAGCAGCCACACACCCAGACCAATGGATTCAAGACATGCAAATCTCAAATTCTGCTCTATAAATTCTTGATCATTTCTTCTTCCATGTTTCTTTCACTGACACACCCACCTCTACACCTCCTCTCAGGATGGCTCTGCCCCTTTTGATTTCATGGTCTCCTAAGATTTATGGCAAAAATTCCACTAAATACTACAAACATATTATTTTACAAACTACATAAATCACAGTCAGCATCATAAGACACTCATGCATATACAGTGTAAGTAATGTGAGCACTGAATTACAATCTGGGGATGAAATAATATATTCGATTGACTTGTGCCTAGCAATCAAAAATTGCCTATTCTTTGAAAATCCAGAACCGTACTTTATACACACACACACACACACGCACACACGCACACACACACACACACACATTGTGTCAAACATGTCTCATTGGCACTGATTCAAGATGACACCAGGTGAGAATGGAGAGGGGGTTACACAGTCTGTAAACCTAGCTTCTGCTCTTACTTCAAGGCATGAGGAAGTTCTGCCTACAACTATCCAGGACAGATTAAAGCAGACAACGATTTTGACTAGCAGTCACTATAAGAAGTACACCAGTGACTGCCTCAGTGCTGTTTCTACACAGGAGGAATTGTAACGATTTTTTCTGCTACACTTCACTAAGTTTAACTAATGATTGCAGGTCAACCTCAATCTGACTTCAACCCCTTCCCACAGCACCGGAAGGTGATTTATAATAATAAAAACGATATTAACTAACCCACACAGAGAAAAAATGCAAAAACAAAAATTTATAATTAATACACTTTTACAACACCCCCACTTCCAATATATACAATGAACACAAAGCATAAAATTATATTTCCAAGAACTTTCCCCTCCATCCTTTTGATTTAGTTTTTGTTTCCCATTTTACTATTTCTCCATAGTCCAGTTCATTAGACATGCCAATCCCAGAATAAAAAGATTTACGGCTCACACTGCTTTCGATCCCTTTCCAGGTAACCTCAGTGTATCCGGAATCTTCGAGGTGGCCACCCCAGACTGCAGTTGACTTGTGGTGCTCCCCGAAAACAAATCTGTCTCCTGGACTCAGAATGGTCATGTCCTTTCCTCCTTCACCATAAAACTCGGGCTGTCTTTTCTTTCTCCTCTTCCTGCCTTTTCCCGCCCCTATTTAAATAGTGCGTCTTTTTCCATGGCACTCCCGGAAATCGTAAATGAAAGCGCTGTACCTCCCAAAAGGTCCTCTCTATTCAACCCGCCTATCTTATCTTCTGTATTTTTTTAAATTAACAATGGGATTTTACATAGAGAAAAGAAGAAAAAAAAAATATATACTTTTTTATATGGCAATGCTACAGAATGACCTCTCTCATTTTCACTGATTTTAAACTCTTTTTTTCATTAAATAGTAATTTCCCTGGATGGGACCCCAACTTTTTATGTCCATTTCTGTTTCATTTAAAAATGCATATATAGTAATATATACAGGTGTGCGTATGTGTCATGTGTATGATCATTATTGTCAGGTGTAGTCTCAGGTGCCTGTTGGGGAAAACCTTCTGTGTGAGTTTGTGAGGGTGCTTTTCCTGTACTTTCTGTACCATTTGTTTCCTGCACATTTACCATACAGATCATGTGGCATTTAAACTTATGAATTTCCTATTAAATCTTAGAATGTTTGCCGAAAACTCTATTTTGGGATCTTTAGATTTACGGAAATGTCAGATGTGTTATGGACAGTACTGTTGACTTTTTTATTTATTTGGAGTAAATTAATATACTTCTTAACTGTGTTATGCAAATTATCCTGGCTTTTTAATGTGAAAGCTCCATCAACCTTTCTTAGACCAGCATAGAAAAATTACTTGTTATTACACGGGGTTCCCCCAAGATTACTGTAATAAAGGATGTCCATCTTGGAAACCTTAGAATAATGATCTTGACTATGATTTGAAAAGGAATTTCTGAGATACACTAAGTTTATAGGATTAGTGATTGGAACTGCATTACAACCAATCTTCCTCACCTGAAAAATCTGGAAAATGATAATCAGCCTAATAGGAGATAATTTTAAAATAATATCCACATTTTGATCTACAAGTCATCCTAACTATGCTGACATTTTTTACAAACTACTGATGCTTTCATGTTTGTAATTTTTGTTTTTACATTTGTACCCACTTTCAAACTGCCTTTGTAAAATCAAACTTAATTGAAAAACCATCCTCTATTTCAGAATTCCTGCATAATGACTGTATGGTTTTCAAGGTATTGTATTGCTTAATTCTGAATCTATCCATACGCATACCTCATTTGGTCCAGGTGTCAAATGTAGTGTTTACAATGAAAGGTAGGAAAAAAAGATATCCAGAAACGAAGAACTAATACATTTTCAATAAAATAAAAATAAACTTCAACACTGTGTGAAAATTAAAAAAAAAAGGAAAACACAGAACACATTAAAAATACTCAAAGACAGGGAAGACTACTGAATTCTTAGTAAATAACTCAAGGCAAAGAATTCTAAGAACTAAGACAGAAAAATGAAAAGCTTAATATAGTAGAAATCCAAAATAAATAGGAAGGTCCAGAACAAAGTTCAAAAATATTAACTCTAATCCTGAAGACCAAAAACAAACAATTTTAATAAAACCAGAGGCAAGGAAACACATAAGGCAAAACCATACAGGAGTATGAAAAAGGGGCATAGGGCAATGCGTCAGTGAGAAACTGGGACTGGAGTCCTCTGGGACTGGAGTCCTCAGTTTAATTTGCCCTCAGGTGGCTGGCCTAATAATTAGCATCAGCACCTGAGAATGAGTCAGATTGAGTCCCTGGGCCCTTAGGCTTTAATCTTAATTGGAATGGGGAAAACAGTTGGTAACCAAATGTTCATAAATATAAAACTAAAAAAAATGAAATGTTGGTGCCAGTGGCAGAGCTCTAGCAAAACCAAGAATCACTTCTTTTGCATTCTTATTACAAAATACTTTCATACTACAGCTAAATAAATAACTACATTCCAAAATCCTTCAAACACAAGAATACTGTTGATGATTTAATTTCATTAAAGTTGTTACTTTGGTGTTACTTTGAGATATTCAATCAGAAAAATAAAATCAGAAATCAGCAAAAAGTGCAAAAGCTGTACTGAGGCTGGAAACACACATTTTAAACAATCCAGTGGTCTTCTATTTATATGTTGCCTAGATTTTTTTAAATGCATACTGAATTTGGTTATTTAAAATGTGAATACATCCATCCATTATCCAACCTGCTACATCCTAACTACAGGGTCACGAGGGTCTGATGGAGCCAATCCCAGCCAACACAGGGCACAAGGCAGGAACCAATCCTGGGCAGGGCGCCAGCCCACCGCAGTTCAGTTTTTAATAATGGTGATTATTATATTGTAGCAGCTCTATGTAAAATAAGAACTCCCCCGAATCCCAGCTGTGACTTGATTTGACATCTTCGGAGGGCACAGGTGTTGGAGGGCCCTTTAAATGGGATCTGACTACACAGAGAGAGGGGTTAGAAGTCTGGAGTTTATGCCTGAGTTCACCCGACTATCTGGTCACCAAAATCACTGCTTTTGGATTAGTGTTTCATCCTGGATTACTGCGCCTGTATAGACGTATGGACTGTCTTGGGCTAGCATGTCATATAAGTACTGGGTTGGATTAGTTATCGTTTGTGTGATTGTAGCATCCCGTGACCGCTACTATATGAACTCAAACCCTTTTCAGAGTTAACTGAATAGAAATAAGACTTTCTTGTAGTTGATCTAAATTTTCTAATACGGCAAATGAATCATTTCTGCGACCTTCAGCCACGGTTTAAAGTAATTTTGAATCGATTAAAATTGTATGGCTTATCTACAAAGGTATTAAAGCCAAGCTATTAGATTAAAAACCATTGGAAATCAGTACTGCAAATTTGTGAGACATGTTTTTTCATGTTGTGTCATTAATATCACACATCATAATTTTATAGAGCAAATAGTACAGATTAAACCTCATAGACATATGAGTGTGATTGAATTAAAACTGCAGCCAATGTTGAAACAAAAAAGCAGAACAGAAACAGATTAGTTTGTTCCAGGAAAAAAAGCTAACATTTATAAAAGGGAACAATGCACTTTAATCCAAGCTATAGCACAGTGAAGCGCAGTCAAGGTAATTTCAGAGTTGATGCTAGAAATAAATGGAAGTATCAGAGAACCAACATGCATCTTCTACCTTGATTTTAATATTGCAACTGACCAAACCTCATAAATACAGCTAGGTCCATAAATATTTGGACAGAGACAACTTTTTTCTAATTCTGGTTCTGTACATTACCACAATGAATTTTAAATAAAACAACTCAGATGCAGTTGAAGTGCAGACTTTCAGCTTTAATTCAGTGGGTTGAACAAAAAGATTGCATAAAAATGTGAGGCAACTAAACCATTTTTTAACACAATCCCTTTATTTCAGGGGCTCAAATGTAATTTGACTGTAGCTCCAGAGAAATATTGGAGAGGAGAAGTCATTAATTAGACTAAGAATGTAAATAGATTAGCTTTTTAAATAGCAAGGAATAAACTGCAAAAACTTAAAAATATGAATCTGATAGGGTTACTTATATAGATGTTCTAAATTGCACATTGTCCTAGAAGGCATCATTTATTAATTATAAAATAAGTCTAACTATCTTAACCTTCATCCTAAATGGTTTGAAATATTAGGACAGTCAATTTGCATTGATTATTGCCTAATTTTATTGGTTCCAGGATAATATAGGCAAATGTAAGCTATACTGCAGGGTACACTAGGAAACATACAAATAATTAAACAACAGCAACATCAACATACCATGTCTGCATTGGGAGAAATGAGAGTGAGGTGCACTCTGTGTCATCTACTGTTTAGCTGCTCAGACATGAGTAGCACCAGCACTGTTCTGTTTCAGGACTGATATCCCTCCATGGTTGACTGAAAAAGCTCCACGGCAAAACTGTTAGCAGGGGCAGGGCTTGACCCACTGACCCATTTGACCCACTGATATTCTGTTTCCCACTCAGACTTTTATGTAGCCATGCATTAACAGACATCAATGTGTGTAGTGTCTTATTCTGGATTTTCAGCTATACTGTGAAATGTGACTTTTTTTAATCACAGAATTTTTTTAAATGTTAAGTCACACACATTAACAGGAATTAATCAGCAGTTATAATAAAAATATAAATGTATTAAAACACACAGAAAATAAAGTAGAAACTGACAAACGTAAATGGAAACCAAAAATGTCTATCCACTAATTAAATGATGAACTATGACCAGTTGACAATGGAGGAGACAAAAATTGTAAAGGGGAAAGTCAAAGGCAAAGTCAGACACAGTCACAGTTGTGGAGAACTTGGTGAACTGGCCGCCTAACACCTCCTGGGAATTCAATAGTAGATTCCATGCTGGACATTCAATCAGATAAAAGAATCTATCCATCCAATGATTTCATTGGTCATTTATCAGAGATGATTTTTCCATACACAGGAGAGCAGCCTGGATTTAAAAGCGGAAACTGAAGGGGCATCTCTTATATTAACACAGATCTTTCCATGGGTTTGTGGTGTCTGTAACTAAAAGCTCAATCTCCCACTGTTATTTTTATTAATCTTTGGAATCTTAAGACCCAAGGCACTGAGCCCTGCAGGACACCATATTTAATTTTTCAGTATATTGATGGAGTACTGTTAGTACATTTCTGTACGAACTGGATTTAATTTGATAAATAAAAAGTAAGGCAGGTAAGCACAGTGCCTTGGGAGCCCTATATCATTTTCCAGGCTATGTAGTTAAACAGAATGGTAAATGGTGTGAAACGCTGCACTTAAATCTAGCATGTAATTACTGCAGGATTTCCTTAATCAGAGAATATCATATCTGTACTATGACTGGTAGGGAAGTCAGACAGGAATTTTTCAACTAAACTTTGATGTTTAAGATGAGACTGAAGCTGAGTAGCAACTACTTTTCAAGTGTTTTATAGAGGAAAGGAAAATTTGAAGTTGGTCTATAATTATTAAGCTTATGGGCTTTTAAGCTGGCTTTTTAAGCCATGGTCTGATAAATGACACTTTTAGGGAATCAGAAACTGTGTAATTCATCCATCCATCCATTATTCAACCTGCTATATCCTAACTACAGGGTTACAGGGGTCTGCTGGAGCCAATCCCAGCCAACACAGGGCGTCAGCCCACCGTAGACTGTGCCATTCAATAATGAACTATTAATATTCCTAAGACTGGATAATGCCAGAACATCTGTTGCGCCTTATACTACTTTACGAGGTACTGGGTCTAAGGAACAAGTAGTAGGTTTAATTTTATAAAAAAAAACAAAGTTACAAATTCCTGTTCTGTTACCAAATTAAAACTACTAAAGTAATATGTACAAGACAAAACAGGGTTTGTTCATCTAGTATTAAGCCTGTGAGGTGTCACAGAAATCTGGGATCTCGTATTGACAATTTACTCGTTAAAGAAGTTCATAAGTCTGCAGAGCTAATGTCTGTAAGTATTTTGCATTGTAGTTCAGAATTACCATTTGTTAGATTAGTCACTATTCTAAACTGTACATAATTAGATTATTACTGTTGTTGTTTATGAATCTACATAGAATAGTCCAAGTGGGCCATAAAGACAGTTTTTTATACTTTTTAACATTTTCTCTTCATGCAATTTAGAATATCTGTAGCTTTGTTGCTCTCTGTCCATGCTTCAATTTTTAACATTCTAATTTAAGAGTTCAAGTATTTTCATTATACCAGAGTAAATTTCTATGCACTTTAATCAGTTTTGTTTTGATGGGAGCTACTGTATCCAAGTCTTCTTCCAAAGTTAGTCAGTCAGTCAGTCATTTTCTAACCCACTTAGTCCTGAAAAACGTGACTTCCAAAGTCACATTATAATTTCATGTGAGCTGATCTACAAATTTTGATGCAGAGTTACAATGATGTTGCACTGTCCTTATATATGAGTATACTAGTAAGGGATACATCAAACATACTGCAGTGATTAGAAATAATTTAATGGTGTAATACTTAAATTTTCAGTCTTAACGAAGTACATAAAAATTAGGTCTAATGTGTGGTTATGACCATGAGTGAAGCCATTGAAAATCTGGCAAAATCCTCAGGAATGACTAAAAGATTTGATAAAAGTGTCAGTTCCCACATCAATTTGTATATCAAAATCTCGCAACACTATACGATCATAATTTATAGCTCAATCAGATAAAAGGCTGCAAAATTCAGTTATGAATAATGAATACAGCATTGGTGGTCTTTAGACTTTAGACTAGTACTATAATTGTGCTGGAATCTGTTTTAACATCTAATATGAGTGCCTGAAAGGATATGATGTTTGGTGATGCATTGGCTAAGAGAATAGTAACAGATTTACTGGTTTATCAGGTTTCAGTGAGGATTTTATTTACTTAATATTGTTTGCCAAAGCAGCCTCATTTCCAAAACAGCAATGTTTAGAAAGCAGCATTTTAAACTGATAAAGTTTTATGTACTGGCATTATATTTTTGTTTTAATATAAATTAAATTACTTATACAGGTAACCCTAGTTAATCTTATTTTAACTCCTGGTCTAATCATGCTTTTTATTCTTTGGTTATCAAATAATTTAGATAATGCTTCAAGACTAAATTTATAAGATGCCTCACAACAGGGATTCTGGGTAGCAGCTACATAATACAAACAGGTAGGATAAACATCAGCCTGAAATTTAAGATCACAAGGCTGCAGCCTGAATTATATTCTGAAGTCAGCCAGTCAGGTTTTCTGCCATATTTGATAAGATAAGCAAAATACCCCCTCCATTTAGGATGAAGACCTAGAGAAATCTAGGCTTTTCCCAAAATT
The DNA here is from genome assembly GCF_016835505.1 of Polypterus senegalus. Taxonomy (NCBI): domain Eukaryota; kingdom Metazoa; phylum Chordata; class Cladistia; order Polypteriformes; family Polypteridae; genus Polypterus; species Polypterus senegalus. Next base: position 49,893,255 of record NC_053159.1, read on the forward strand.
CATCCTAGTTTACAAAGGCTACTCTTTTAATTGCACACATAAATGCTCTTGCAGCCACTCCCTGTCACTGCCTGTTAGTAACCATGTATGGCTTAAAAATGCCCTTTTTGAATATGCATGATCTAATCACCATATCAATTTTCACATGCTCCTGAGTGATGATACTACAAACCAGGATGAACAAAGGAAAAAGGCAGAAAGAGAAACCAGCTAATGCAGACTTTAAATATTATTAAACAATGTGGCGAATAATTATGTTTGTTGGTCTCTGCAGGAGTCACTAGCAAAAGAAAAAAGCCTGGAAGCAAGTGACGGCAGCAGTAAGTGCTACAAGTTCAGAGCACTGCTCTGTTGCTGAACTGAACTAAAAGTGGTCTAATACAAAGGATGGAGTGAAAAAGAGAATTCCAGAATACTGGTGGAGGTACACCCGACCTCAGTTACTTGACCAGTTAGTTGAAGCAGTCAGAAGGGAAACGGCCATTGGTGGCCTTCTGCTAGATTTTTACTGGAATTCTGATGTAATGCATCAAAATGATGTGATTGAATACATTCATTTTACAACATTCAATATCACAGTTATATATGCTACTACATTAATCACAGCCAAATGGAGCACCTCACAATTTTGCAAGTAGATAATGAACACACCTGACCAACACATATCCTTTGTTTATTTTATCATTTCTTAGATTGCAATTTGCCCAGTGAAGAGAGCAATAGCAATGTGCTATCATCCAGTTCCCAGACCACCAGTGTTCCAGAGATCCATGGAACATGTTTTGACTGATAAGGTACTGCAGACATAGCAAAAATTGATTCAGGCTATTCATGCCTTGTGTCAAACCCAGTATGAACAACTACATGCAGTTTGTACAGAGCTGCAAGATTTAAAGAAAATTCGAGGGAATCGAGGTCAAATCAACAAAGCTAACTTTCCTTCTAGCAAAAGCATATTGAAAAGTCCTGTAACAAGAAGATCACTGATCTATCGCTAGTGAGACTGAGGCTTTCAAAATAATAATAATGTTTCTGATCATCAAACACATTTAACCATTAGTCAAATATAACACAAGTAAACACAAAATGCAGTTTTTAAATGATGGTTTTTATTATTTAGGGAGAAAAAAAATCCAAACCTACATGGCCCTGTGTGAACAAGTAATTGCCCCCTTGTTAAAAAATAGCCTAACTGTGGTGTATCACACCTGAGTTCAATTTCCGTAGCCACCCCCAGGCCTGATTAGTGCCACACCTGTTTCAATCAAGAAATCACGTAAATAGGAGCTGCCTGACACAGAGAAGTAGACCAAAAGCACCTCAAATGCTAAACATCATGCCAAGATCCAAAGAAATTCAGGAACAAATGAGAACAGAAGTAATTGAGATCTATCAGTCTGGTAAAGGTTATAAAGCCATTTCTAAAGCTTTGGGACTCCAGCGAACCACAGTGAGAGCCATTATCCACAAATGGCAAAAACATGGAACAGTGGTGAACCTTCCCAGGAGTGGCCGGCCGACCAAAATTACCCCAAGAGCGCAGAGACGACTCATCCGAGAGGGCACAAAGACCCCAGGACAACGTCTAAGAACTGCAGGCCTCACTTGCCTCAATTAAGGTCAGTGTTCACGACTCCACCATAAGAAAGAGTCTGGGCAAAAACGGCCTGCATGGCAGATTTCAAGACGCAAACCACTGTTAAGCAAATAGAACATTAGGGCTCGTCTCAATTTTGCTAAGAAACATCTCAATGATTGCCAAGACTTTTGGGAAAATACCTTGTGGACTGATGAGACAAAAGTTGAACTTTTTGGAAGGCAAATGTCCTGTTACATCTGGCGTAAAGCATAAGCATTTATAAGCATAAGCATAAGCATTTCAGAAAAAGAACATCATACCAACAGTGAAATATGGTGGTGGTAGTGTGATGGTCTGGGGTTGTTTTGCTGCTTCAGGACCTGGAAGGCTTGCTGTGATAGATGGAACCATGAATTCTACTGTCTACCAAAAAATCCTGAAGGAGAATGTCCGGCCATCTGTTCGTCAACTCAAGCTGAAGCGATCTTGGGTGCTGCAACAGGACAATGGCCCAAAACACACCAGCAAATCCACCTCTGAATGGCTGAAGAAAAACAAAATGAAAACTTTGGAGTGGCCTAGTCAAAGTCCTGACCTAAATCCAATTGAGATGCTATGGCATGACCTTAAAAAGGCGGTTCATGCTAGAAAACCCTCAAATAAAGCTGAATTACAACAATTCTGCAAAGATGAGTGGGCCAAAATTCCTCCAGGCTATAAAGACTCATTGCAAGTTATCATAAGCTTGATTGCAGTTATTGCTGCTAAGGGTGGCCCAACCAGTTATTAGGTTCAGGGGCAATTACTTTTTCACACAGGGTCATGTAGGTTTGGATTTTTTTTTCTTCCTAAATAATAAAAACCATCATTTAAAAACTGCATTTTGTGTTTACTTGTGTTATATTTGACTAATGGTTAAATGTGTTTGATGATCAGAAACATTTTGTGTGACAAACATGCAAAAGAATAAGAAATCAGGAAGGGGGCAAATAGTTTTTCACACCACTGTATATTGTGGAGGATGGTCGGCCGTTTATCCCAGCCAATACCCCCAAGCCGCCAGGTGGAGCCCTCCTTGCAGCATGGAGGTCCGCAGAAGACCAGCAGGGCATCATGGACAATGGAGTTTTTATGCACAGCCCTGCTGGATGTCATGGGGGCCACAGAGGGAGCTGCAGGGAGGACCGAAGATTTCTTCGTGCCCTATGACCCGGAAGTTCGTCATAGGAAGAGTGATGGGCTTCCGGGTTGAAGAAAGAACTTTTACCTGACCCGGGAGTGATTGAGAATCACATGGACTGGGGATTAGGAACACTTCCGGGTCAGGAGATATAAAAGGATTGTGGGAGCTCCCAGACGGCGAGCTGAGCTGGGTGGAAGAGTGGCAACGCGTCTGGGAGCTGGAGGATTGATTTATTGTGATTAGTGATTGTTTATATGAGTATTGTGGTGGAGAGTGTGCTTTGTACACTGTGGAAGTTTAATAAAGTCAAGGATTGGACTTTTACCTGGTGTCTGGAGTCGTGGACAGTGGTTCAAGGGAGCGAGAGCGCCCCCTATTTACCACAATATGTATATATGTATGTGTATATATATGTGTGTATATGTATATATGTAGATATGTATGTATATATTTATATGTATATGTGTATATGTATATATATGTTTATATGTGTGTGTGTGTATGTATATATATATATGTATGTGTGTATATATATTGTCGCATGCGACAATAGTATATATCTATACTAATAAAAGGCAAAGCCCTCACTGACTGACTGACTCACTCACTGACTCACTCACTGACTCATCACTAATTCTCCCAGTTCCCGTGTAGAAGGCTGAAATTTGGCAGGCTCATTCCTTACAGCTTCCTTACAAAAGTTGGGCAGGTTTCAATTCGAAACTTCCGCTCTGCTCGATTCCGGCAGCAACATTTCCATTGTTGCCCGCCGTTTTGTGCTACTGCGACAATGGCTAAAAATCAAGACTAGTATAACCTGTGTCCACGGAGAAACCCGCTGGTACAGGACCGCCGCTTGTGTCATCAGCTACGGAGGATCGGTCCAGAAAGTAACCGTGGCAATCCTTCCTGATCCTCCACACCCGGTGATACTGGGGCGGGACTGGTCTGAAATTAAAAGCGGTGAGACACATACTACTCCCGGGGTTAATTTGGGCCTCGTTATGGACGGAGATGAACCGTCTCAAGATGCCTCCACACCGTGTAATCAGCCGGCAGAGAGACGAAGCGGCTGTCCTAAGTGACGTGGCAACTCATTTTGGAAACCACGCCCATTGAGGTCGACGCTGACCCTCTCTCCGTGTTGCGGTTTCAATTTAAAAGGACGCCAGCTTCTTTTAGAAGGGAGCAATGGAATGACAACTCCCTGAAGTTTGCAAAAAATGCAGTGGTCCTTGTTGATGGCCAGCGCACTGATCAGTCGATGCCACAGGGCCCCTACTTTATGTTAGATAATGACCTCCTTTACCGTGTAGCAATGCATGACGGGCAGGAGACAAGGCTGCTGCTAGTGCCGCGTACCTTCCGGCGGCAGGTCTGCGAGCTAGCACACGCCCACCTCCTAGGTGGTCACCTGGGCACCGAGAAAACTCTGGAGCGGATCAAGCTCCGTTTCTACTGGCCAGGAATCAATGAGGAGGTTAGCCGCTTTGCGCTTCCTGCCGGAGTGTCAACTGCGACAAATTCCTAGGAAGGACCGTGCTCCTCTCATTCCTATTTCTTTGATTAATGTTCCCTTCCACAGAATCGGGGTCGACCTGGTTGGACCCTAGAGCCCTCAGCCCGAGGACACAAGTACATTTTAGTCCTCGTGGATTATGCTACACGATACCCCGAAGCTGTTCCATTGCGCTCAGCTACCTCTAAAGCCATCGCACGGGAATTACTAGGGGTATTGGCGTGGGGATCCCAAAGAAGTCTTGACAGACCAGGGGACCCCCTTCACCTCGGAGACATTCAAGGAGACTGCCAGATTACTGAAAATAAAGCATTTAAAGACCTGGTGTATCATCCTCAAACCGGCGGATTAGTAGAGAGGTTTAATCAAACTCTCAAGCAAGTGCTGCGTAAGGTGGTCAGCGAGGATGGAAGGAACTGGGACCAGCTCCTCCCCCTCGTCCTTTTTGCCTATCGGGAAGTCCCACAAGCCTCCACGGGGTTCTCCCCTTTTGAACTACTGTATGGATGACAACCTCTGGGCATATTAGATATTTTGAAAGAAGGGTGGGAAGAAGAGGCTCTTCCCTCTACAAATATACTAGAATATATCGCACAGTTATGCGATAGATTTGGAAAGATTCGGCCTCTCCTGAAAAGTCACATGGAAGAGGCTCAAGCAGCACAGGCCGTTACTACAACCGCGACACGTCTCTTCAGGAGTTCCGCCCGGGAGATCGAGTCATGGTCCTAGTACCTACCTCCCACTCTAAGTTGCTTGCCCACTGGCAGGGCCCCTCTGAAGTTAAGGAGAGGAAGGGACTGGTCGACTATTTGGTGAGTCAACCCAATGCGTCGGCCAAAGGAGCGGGTTTATCATGTGAACCTGCTGAAACCGTGGAAGGACAGGGACCCGATCCCTCCTCCGGCCAGCCCCGCTCACTCTTCGCTCACACACACACCCTAACCGCACGGACTTAAGTCCCAGACAACGGCAGGAGCTGGAAACAGTTATCCGGACCGTTCGGGAGGTAGTCAGTGAACACCCCGGAAGGACCTCTCTGATTGAGCACAACATCGTGACAGAGCCGGGGTTGTTGTCGAGAACGCCTGCCGTCTTCCCGAGGCAAAAGGCTGAAGTGGAGCTTGAGATCAAGCGCATGCTGGAACTAGGTGTAATTGAGGAAAGTTATAGTCCCTGGTCCAGCCCCATTGTGCTGTCGGTAAGCCTGACGGAGTTGGAGGTTCTGCAATGACTTCCGTCGGCTTAATCAAGTCTCCCAATTTGATGCCTATCCAATGCCACGCGTGGACGACCTCCTCGAGAGGCTTGGACAGGCTCAATATCTGACCACACTTGACATGACAAAAGGGTACTGGCAGGGTCCCTTAACGGACTCCGCAAGGAAAAAAACGCGTTTAGTACCCCTAGCGGACACTGGCAGTATCGTGTCCTTCCATTTGGGTTACACGGGGCTCCAGCAACCTTTCAGCGTCTGGTGGACAAAGTGCTTCAGGCCTCATAACTCATACAGTGCTGCCTACCTGGATGATGTGGTCATCTATTCCAGCACATGGAAGGAACACCTACAGCATGTCCAAGCGGTATTACGGACACTTGGTGAGGCCGGGCTCCGGATTAATCCCAAGAAGTATTTCTTTGGATTAAGCGAGGCCAAATATTTAGGCTACCTGGTGGGCCGGGGTACCGTAAGGCCACAGTGCTCCAAAATTGATGCCATTCTGAAATGGCCCGTCCATGAACCAAGCGGCAGGTCCAAGCCTTTCGGGTTAGCGGGTACTACCGCCGGTTTGTACCCGGTTTTGGAGAGAGCGCCCTTGACTGATTTAACAAAGAAGAGGGCCCGAACATTGTGGTATGGACTGAAAAGACAGGCACTGCATTTGGTGACTTGAAGCAGGCCCTTACGTCCGCACCTATTTTGATGGCACCTAACTTTTCTTTGCCTTTCATCCTCCAGACGGACGCTTCGGACACAGGCCTGGGCGCGTGCTGAGCCAAAGTGTCGATGGTGTGGAACACCCCGTCATGTTCCTGAGCCATAAACTGTTGGACCGGGAGACCAGGTATGCAGCGGTGGAAAGGGAGGCTTTGGCGATTAAATGGGCGATTACTCAGCTGAGGTACTACCTGTTGGGCTGGGAATTCACCCTTGTCACGGACCATGCACCCCTACAGTGGATGGCCCTGCACAAGGAGTCGAATCCGCGGGTCACCCGGTGGTTTCTTGATCTGCAGCCGTACAAGTTTTCACTCGTTCATCGTCGGGGTGCTCTCCATGCCAACGCTGATGCTCTTTCTCGGGTTCACAACCTCTCGGTCTGGGCTGAGGGGGGCCTTAACCCGGGAGGCTCCACCTGGCTCTCTTGACATCACTTCTGGGACCGAAACAATGGAAACAGACCTTACCAGCTCCGGCCCCCCTGATGTCACATCCGAGCCTGATCCAATGAATAATGAACACGTGTCCGACCCTTATGACCTCACTTCCTGTCTTCCCCTTTAAAAGCCTACCCTTTTCCCTTCTCCCGCAATCTGGTTTTGGACTCCATTGTATGCACTTCAGTGCTAGTTGCTTTAAAAAACGACTTTTGCAGCCAGGATACCAAATTATATGGGTGGCTGCCCCAACCCTTTATCTGTCTTTGTCTCGTTTTGTGACAATATATATACCCCGATCTACATACTCTCAAATAGACAAGCCACACGCCGTGGCGCAATTGTAGAGGCTTTGCCTCTAGCGCCAACATCCGAGGTTCGATTCCTGAGAGGGGATGTACTGAGTATGTATGCGCGCTTCGATTCATTTTAACCTCGCATCTCCTTGGTTTGGGACGCATGAAAAAATATGCGGTTAACTCAGAATCATGTTACGTTATTTTTAAAATGTTTCCCTTTATTAGCACAAGCACAGCTGAGAACCTTCGATGCATGTACTCCATAACGCGTTAAAAAAAAAGCATTTAATCACACTTTCAATTCCAAGCAAAGGGGAACTTTTGTCAATGCATGATTTCCTGGTACATCGATTACATTGATGCACACATCAGAGCTACAAAAATGTTAGAGTCGGAATAAAGCGCGTTCCTACGACTGATCGGAGGAAAATTTCATTTCAAAAGACTACCCGACGGAAGCCTTGATAAAAGCATGGTTTTGTGCACACTGAAAAGCAAGCAAAATTAGATGCATTACAGAAAGCAGACTTTGTGGCTCTTACTGGGGATCATTGGACTTCCGTGACTGTTAGTAATTCTAATTACATCTAATTACAAAATGTTCAATGATCACACTGTTTTAGCCTAATGTACAAAATAATTTTGGCTAAGGTTACTCAGAGTTTAAAGATTAAGTTGGTCAAATTACCTTTTATGTTTCTGACTTATTTTTTTAAGAAGAAAAACTGCACTTTATGTTGAAATTTTGGTTATTATTATTTAAAGACAATACCATTCTGAAAATGTACTTAAAGTACTGTCACAGGTGGCTGGGGTGGAGCCCAGCCAGGACACCCAGGAGGACCAGAGGAAGGCTTGTACCTCCTCCAGACCGTGAGGGGGCGACCGCCCTGGTTGTATTGGGGGCCACGGGTAGAGGGCTTGGAAGCCCAGCCCTGTAGGGGCCTGTGGCCACCGCCAGGCGGCGCCCCAGTGCTTGAAGAAACCTGGAGCCCAGCACTTCCGCCACACCAGGAAGTGCTGGGGGGAAGAGGACTAGGAACACCCGGAGGACTTCCGGCTACACAGTTGGTGCTTCACGGGGGTGTGTCGGCGGAAGCTCCTCAGGAAGCACCTGGAGCCCATCCGGGCATACATAAAAGGGGCCGCCTCCCTCCAGTCGACGGCAAGAGTCGGGTGGAAGTGGACGGAGCTCGGAGGAGGGGAGTGGAGGCGGTCTGAGGACTGTGCAAGGCATTGTAGTGCGGCCAGGACAGTAAGAGGTGATTGGTGCTGTGGCACTGGGTTTGTGCACTTTTGTAAATATAGACTTTGTAAATAAACACGTGTGTGGCGAAACAACATGTCTGCCTGTCTGTGTCCGGGCTGTACGCCACAGTACTTAAACTACCACTTTATTTTTAAGTCTGCCCAATTTTAACCAGGGATGATATTTTTGTTTCTGTTTTGAATTCAAATGCAGTTTAAAAGCATTTTTTTTTTCAGAAATTAAAAGAGCTTGAGTTTACAATATTCATGTCCATGTCTATTATTTGATTCTGTAGCCCACTAAAACCCTTTTAAATTAAAAAAAAAACATTTGCGATTTGGGGCAAATTTACGTGTGCGATTACATACGATTAATCAAGATTAATTATTACACAGTCTCTAATTAATTGGATTAATTTTTTTAATCGAGTCCCACCCCTAATATATATATGTAGATATATATGTAGATTTGTATATATATGTGTATATACAGTATATATGTAGATATGTATATGTGTATATATGTATACAGTATATATGTGTGTGTGTATATATATGTATGTGTGTATATATATATATATATAACTGTATATATATATTTATATGATGTGTATATATATGTTTATATGTGTGTGTGTGTCTGTGTGTATATATATATATATATATATATATATATATGCCAGCATTACTCATGACAATGCCAAAACAATAACATTGTCAATCATGTTACGTTATTATTAAAATGTTTCCTTTTCTTTTTACTTCTCCGCTGCCAAGCGGGTATTTTGCTATATATATATATAAATAGATACATATATAAATATATATATAGATAGATATGACAACGACACTCATATCAATGACAAAACAATTACATTAACAATCATCTTACATTATTTTTAAAATATTTCCTTTTCTTTTTCATAACTTCTTTAACACACTACTTCTCCGCTGTGAAGCGCGGGTATTCTGCTGGTATATATATATATAAATATATATATGACAGCAACACTCATCACTCACAACAGTGACAAAACAATTACATTGACAATCATGTTACGTTATTTTCAAAATGTTTCCTTTTCTTTTTCATTACTTCTTTAACACACTACTTCTCTGCTGCGAAGCGCGGGTATTTTGCTAGTACGGTGGAACCTCGGTTTGCGAGCATAATTCGTTCCGGAAACGTGCTCGCAATCCAAAGCACTCGTATATCAAAGAGAATTTCCCCATAAGAAATAATGGAAACTCAGATGATTTGTTCCACAACCCAAAACTATTAATATAAAATGATTAATACAAAATATAAAGTAAAATACATAATACAAATTAACCTGCACTTTACCTTTAAAAAGAATCATGGCTGGTGTGAGTTTATAAACTCATGTGGGATTCCACCCAACAGGAGGACACGCGGAAGAGTGTCCCAAAGCAATCGCAGTCTCCCAGCGCTGTAGCAGTTCGCCGTATAAGCGCATCCAAAAAGATCGCAGACATACTATAAGCGCCTGTCGTCAATGTGTCATACAAGGAACATTATAAAGAACCCGGTACAATAAATAACAGCGCTGTTGCTGTTTCAAGGTGAATAAAGTTGGTGTTAAAGTACTGAGACTCAGCTTCGTGTTTTGGGGAGAAAGATGGGGACTCGCACTTTACAGCGCACAGACACACAGTCACAATGCTGTAGTAAACAGTATACGCTCGTACGGATGTTGACTATATGAGTGAGGCACACAGACTCAGAAGGAGAATAGGAGACGATTGCCAGAGAGAGAGAGAGAGAGAGAGAGAGAGAGAGGGCGAGCGAGATAAGGAGAGAGAGAGAGACGCGCTGGGCGAGCGAGTGAGCGAGATAAGGAGAGAGAGAGAAGAACCATCAGCTCAGTTGTGATCACATGACGCTCAGCGGACAAAGTGTATCCATACTACTCGAATTGCAAAACATCGCTCGTTTATCAAGTCAAATTTTATTAAAAAATTTAGCTTGTCTTGCAAAACACTCGTAAACCAAGTTACTCGTAAACCGAGGTTCTACTGTATATATATATATATATATATATACATTGTAAGTAGGAGGACATTAGGTGGCACTATTGCCCACCTTTTCCACAACAGACAGACACGCTGACACAGGGTAAAAACACTACAAAGATATTTAATCTTTCTTCTTTAGATCATGCTCCTCCATGCACAGCCACCAATAAACACAAGTATACACACAATATTATTATTCTCCTCCAATGTCAATATCAATTTATTTATATAGCACATTTAAAACAACATTGGAATGCTGTGGCCAAAGTGCTTTACAATAATAGAATAAAAGAAAAACATGCAATTAACATGAATAACATAATTAGAAATAAAATAAATGAACATAAAATAAATAATAAATAGAAGTAATGTTACATAATCACAATGAGGAAACCATCAGTATTACTGAAGGTTACGGAATGCAAGTGAATAGAAATGAGTCTTTAATCTTTTTTTAAACAGTTCAATTGTAGACGACCCCTTTATGTGATTTGGTAAAGAGTTCCACAGGCAAGGAGCAGCAGCTGCAAAAGCCCTGTCCCCCTTAGTTTTACACTTGGTACGAGGGACAACAAGAGACAACTAACCAGAAGATCTAAGCGCTCTGGATGGCTGGCGTAAAACACACAATTCGGATAAATAGGCAGGAGCAAGCCCATGTAAAGATTTAAAAACTAGCAACAAGATTTTAAAATCAATTCAAAAACTGACAGACAGCCAGTGTAAAGAAGCTAATATTGGAGAAACAGAGTCATACTTTCTTGCCCCAACCAGAAAGTGAGCGGCAGCATTCTGGACCAGAATACAGCAAGTTGCAGTAATGAAGGCGAGAAAAGATAAAAGCATGAGTAGCTTTCTCAAGATCCCTAGAAGATAAAAAAGGCTTGATCTTACCTAATAGACGAAGCTGAAAAAAGCAACTCTTGACTACAGAATTAACTTGTTTCTCAAAAGAGAGGTTACTGTCAAAGATAACACCTAGACTGCGGACTTGAGGTTTGCAAAAGACAGAGAAAGAGCCGAGAAGTCCAAGACCAATTTGGGCTGTAGCTCATGGACCCACTATAAGCACCTCCGTTTTATTTTGATTTAGATCAAGAAAATTATTAGCCATCCAGGATCTTAATTCAGAAAGACAGTGGTGCAGTTGATTTATTGCAGAGTTGCAGATGGAAATTTAAACCTGTGTATCATCAGCATATCAGTGAAAAGAAATGTTAAATTTCCTAAAAATAGCTCCAATAGGGTGAAGGTATATGGAAAATAAGATTGGACTCAAAATGGATCCCTGAGGAACACCACATTTAGGAACAGCAGTAGACGAAAAAGAGGAATTTAAAGTCACTGAAAAGTGTCTACCAGTTAGATATGACCTGAACCAGTTAAGAGCAGCCCCTTAAAGCCAAACAAGATGTTCAAGCCGCAACAGCAATATCTCATGGTCAATAGTGTCAAAGGCAGCAGTCAGGTCCAGGAGGACAGGGACTGCAGTGCCACCTCCACACCTCCCAGCAATCTCTGTCTTACTCCTCCCGACTCCGGGTCACTTGCTGGGTCTCCACCATTCCTTTATATAGTTCTTTACCTGGAAGTGTTCCCACTTTTCCTCCCACGTGACTTGTCATCCCTTCCAGATCAGATGGAGAATCCCAAGTCTTTAATCAGCCCAAAAGTACTGTGGGGCTTCCGTTCTCATGACTTCCAAGCACTTCCGGGCTACAAGGGAAGCATGACTCCAAAGGTCCTTTAATAACTCCCCCTGGCGGCACCCAACAGGGCTGAGAAACTGGACTCCAAGCCCCAGAATGCCCTGCGGGAATCCAGGGCACCACTACACTCCAGAGGAGCTGCTATCTAGCGTTTTGGGGGAGGCAGTGTCCTGAAAAAGCTGCCTACCCGCATCCTTCCACTTCAGGGGTGTCCCGGCCGGGATAAGCACACATACACACATGTAATCATGGGACATATCTGGTCGTCCAGAATGCTAAATGAACGACATATAAACACAATACAGACATTTTCTAGACACTCATCGGGATTTTGGCAGAAATTTACTCCAAAAAAAGCTGCATAAAACATTTTTTTGATGCCATCTCAAAATACATCCGACCGAACGCAATGGGTGAAAACCTTTGTGGACAGTCTCATTCGCTGCAATGAGCAGAAAAATGCTTGGTGTTCAATCCGTGCTCACCTGATGCTGCTGACGATGGAAAAATGCTCAGGTCAGGCATCTGTGTGGACAGGGCCTTAGACCTACTTACCAAGAAGCCCATCATCACACATAGTATGACCCTGAAGAATACATCCCAAATTACTGATTTATAAGGTGAAGGAATCGTAGGTTGTGCCAGGCCAGCTTGCAACACTAGTGAAGGTCATTTGAGCATCACATATTAGTTGGATGTTAATTAATTTTGTGGTGGCGCCTTCAAAGCAACAGGTGTGCAATCAATTAAACTGATGACATTAGGAAAATCAAAAATCACTTCAAATTGCCATTTGATCTGTACTTCCTCCCACTAACTATAAGGACATGGGATGCATCTGCTTAGCATCTTAATTATACCATCCCATACAGACAGCATGACATGGCTCAGCAATGAGTAAGAGATTCCTGATCGTTCAGCCTATTCACGGTGAAATACAGCCATGGCCAAATAGCTGTTGGATGTTAAAACCTGCAATGGGACAGGGATTTCACGATTTCTGCATGTTGATCTCTGAAATATAGGTTCCAATTTAGCACACAACTGCAAAAGGATGCCACTAGGTAGTCTCTCCCATTATTAGTCAGTCATCATAATTTGCCAAAAAATATCGCTCACAACGTTGTGCAACTTTAAGTTAATTTCTACACCAAGTTAGTTTTTTTTATAAATTTAGACTTTGCATAAGAAATGACTTATGAATGTTTCTGAGCATAATTAAGTTTTATAAATGAGACCCCACAGGACTCTAACCAGCAGTGAAGGGAATGCAATCTGCTATAAATCATATCCCCTCTATATATTCTTGGTGAGGCACCAGACACAATTAAATTCTGACACTCGGTGTGTAAAGATATGATGTTCATTTTTAATTCCTCAGATTTCTGCAAAGTGATATCATTAGTACCGACCTGTGTCAAGGAGGTAGACACTTCATTGTCACTGAGAAAGTCCAATTTAAACTCTATGTTAGAAACATCTCACCACTATAAGGCATTTAATTTTAAACTGATGAATTAACAAAGTTTGGAATTCTAACATTCTGCATTATGGAGTTGCCAATTATGAGCACTTTCTTGTTATTAACCTCAAAAGATTCGCTGCTTAGTGCCGAGAACTTGAGTCCGAACTGGTGACCTGGTCGCCAAATGATAAAATTTTTACTTCTTTTAGTTTCCCATTCTCACTGTTATTCACCCACCCTGTGGCTGAACTAGGGCTGCTAATTTTGGCCACATACCAACTACAGTGGGGCCTGGAGATACTGAAGCTGATTCAGAAATGGCTGAATTGTCTACACAAACCGAGTCAATTAAGTTTTCAGTTTTCCTAATCTCTATCAGATCCCTATCTCAGTCCTGCAAAGTGCATATTTTTCTGACCAACCCTGGGTTAACTATGCCTTTTTTGGCAGGTGAATCTGTCTGTATTGTCAGCTGGAAAACCAAAATTGAAAAAGACATACTGCAGGACTCATGACAAATATACAATATGTGGCTTTGACAAGCAGACAACTAATTCATACACATTTAGTACATAATTTACCTTTATCCTTATGTGGACAGTCACTTATGCAACTTCTGAGTTTAGCTGGTTTACTGGGAGACCCTTGCGTTCATGCTTTCACCAACTGCTGGGCAATCGACTTTGCACTGTTGGTGTCTTCTCTAAGTCGAATGTCAGCTTTTACTGCAGGTGTAATATTTTTTCAATGACGGATGGATTCATTTTCAGCTATCCTCTTCTGCTGCTGCTGTCACTTGTGCTTTGCTTCTACTCATATTAAATGAAAACTTGCAGGGAAATCATGGGGGTTGGTGGCAGGATTGGCACTCCAGCCACTGTAAAAAAAAAACCTCACACAGCTCAGAGATGACAGAAAGGACTCCTTTTTGCACTCCGTGTGAGTAGCTCTGCTGCAGCTGCCCATCGATATGAGTTGCAACACACAGCTCAATGGCAGTTCTGGTCTGTACCGGGAACTGACAGGGACAGCAGCAAGGGCTCTGAGGGCAGATAAGGAGGTGTTTGTTAGAGGAATCTGTAAGCAAGTGACACACCATCTGCGGTCTAGCGGCCCACATCCTGCTTACAGAGGAATCGAAGCATTACTCACATCCGAATCTGTTCCTCGGAGAGTCACAGTCAGGGCGGTTGATGAAACGGTCATTACGGATGACACTACAGTTGTGACCTGCTGCACTGGCTACTTTGAGCAGTTGTTCAAAGCTGATACTCTGGCTAGGATGTTGGATATCTCTGGGTCCACGGTTTTTAAGGCTGATCCTTCAATTAGCTGTGAATCACCCAATCTCACTGAGATTGCACAAGTGGTGAACCAGCTAAGAAGGGGAAAGGCTGCAGGGATTTGTGGTATCTTCTCCAGGCTGGTGTTAAGGCTGTCTTCCTGGCACTGCAAGCAATCTTTGCTTCCATTTGGGAGACTGCCATCATCCCAACTGACTGGAAAATGTCCCTATCTGGACAGGGAAGGGTGATCACCTGGATTACAGCAACTTTGTAACTTTGTAAGGCCTTTGCTAGGGTCGTCCTCAATAGGATCCGTGATCACTTGCTCACCTACCAGCGACCGGAACAATCTGGTTTTACACCTAAGAAGTCTACCATCGACTGCATCCCGACACTGAGGGTCCTCATGGAGCGCAAACATCTGCAGAGTTTCTTTGCAGCCTTTGTCGATTTTTGTAAAGTGTTCGACTCAGTTGATCAAGCTGCCCTGTGAGACATCCTGAGGGTTCGCAGGATCCACTCGAGGTTGATGGATATCATGGTTGGCCTATACACTGGTACTGTGAGTGCTATGCTGAGTGGAGGCAGAACCTCTGCGTTTTTCCCAGTTGATTCTGGAGTTCATCAGAGGTGTGTTCTTGCTCCTACTCTGTTCAATGCTTGTATGGACTGGGTGTTGGGCAAGGTCATGGGATCCAGCGGCTGTGGGGAGTCTGTTGGTGAAGAAAGATTCATGGATCTTGACTTTGCTGATAATGCTGTGATCTTCGTGCAGTCAATGGATGCTCTGATTGGGGCGCTAGAGAGACTGAGCGAGGAGTCTGAGTGTCTGGGCTTGCGAGTGTCCTGGATAAAAACCAAGATCCAGGCCTTTAATGAGCTCTTGGATACAGCCATCAGCAGTGTGTCTGTCTGTGGAGAGAGTGTCGACCTTGTTGAGAGGTTTACTTACCTTGGCAGTGACATTCATGTCTTTGGTGACTCTTCCTATGAAGTCAGTAGACAAATTGGGAGTGCATGGGGGGTCATGAGGTTGCTGGAAAGGGGTGTATGGCGCTCCCGATATCTATGCAAAAAGACAAAGGTCCAAGTCTTTAGAGTCCTGGTGCTTCCTGTCTTGCTATATGGTTGTGAGACATGGATGCTATCCAGTGACCTGAGACGAAGACTGGACTCCTTTGGTACTGTGTCTCTCCGGAAAATCCGTAGGTACCATTGGTATGATCTTGTGTCTAATGAGCGGTTGTTCATGGAGTCCCGGATGAAGCACGTTACCTGCATTGTGAGGGAGCATCAGTTACAGCACTACGGCTATGTGGCGTGTTTCCCCGAGCTCGTAAGATTCTTATTGTTGGGAACCCGAGTGGCTGGACCAGGCCAAGGGGTCGCCCACGTAACACCTTGCTGCGGCAGATAGAAGGTCATTTCCAGAGGGTGGGACTGGACCGCGTGTGTGTCTGGGGGGTTTCCAACCAGGATCCTGAGTTGTTTCGTCGTGTAGTGGGTGGGGCAACACACTGTACCAGTGCATGCTTCCCGACTTGACTCCATTCCACCACTTTAGCACATTTTTGGACTATCTGCTTCGACAGCTATATACCATAACATTCTGTCATTAGGAAGTGGTGCACCTGTTCCAAACACTACCCTTTTTTAAGGTCCTTTTTTGCAGTTAACACATTGTCATTACCTCCTGGGACAATACTTCATCTTTTTACAAGTCTTATTTATGCACTGGAATCCAGTATATTGCTGAAATGTATATATGAATGCTAAGCATAAGTATAATTAAACAAAACCAGGCTTATAGATAACTGTATTGCATTAATCACTAGTGCTATTTCAACTCTGGTTACAGACATTCAATTAGGTTTTTGTCTAGTAGCTGCACTTAAGAAAGTTTAATTAAAACAATAAGGTGTAATATTTCAGAGATGTGGAACTCTGCTTGCAGGATTAGAAGCACAGGTTATAATGCTATCCAGGCAAGGTAAAACAACAATAAAAAATGCAGCCCAAAACCAAAGTCAAAATAAAGTCTAAAGTAGTTAAAAACAGAATACCATGGAAAAACATCAAAACGTAAGGATTTCAGATGAAGTCTGTTTGAAGTGTAGCTCTTTCTACTTATTAAGCCTCTCTGTGTGAAACTTTGACTTATAAAGATTCAATGATTTCACTAAGGGGGTGCAGCTGTTAGATTCTACAAGACAAAGGCAAAATTCAAAAACATAATGCAGTGCTTGAATACACAACACGGCATGATTAGAGACATTTTCAGCAGCGGTTTTCAGCAATTTCATTGTTAATGCCACCCATAAGCAATACAAAAATAAATCAAAATTCAATTCTTCCCATAACATTTAAGTATGGCATGTCAGATTTTTTCCATTCAATATTTTGTGATCAAAATCCTCTAAATGCTTGGCAGCAAGTGTAAATGCAATGCTTTTCAAAATAAAAAAAATATTTTGTGCAGCTGATTCTGGTATTTACAATTCAAAGCAGACACTGTCGATCAATTTATTGATCAATCAAGCTTGTCCCTAAACAGACACAAACCATAGCAAACACTTTTCAGCAGCAGATGAACTTTTGATGACATTAAAGCTATTCTGTACTATTGCTATGCATTTTCCTCCTCTTGCATTAATAACTTTTCTGGCATTCCGTCAGACAAGTTGTATTTAAAACACCTGTCTTTCACAAGGTCCCAGTGTTCTCCAGCTGATGTAATTTGGCACCTGGGTCTCCACCAGCTGCAGTGCCTGGTTATGCCATCTGAGGTTGGTATCATCCAACATGCCCACATAGATTTGTTTCATTCTATAACACTTGTCCCTTTGCATGATTTTAAGGGGTGAGGAAACTATGTTTGTGTGTAGCTTTCAGCTGTGTGCAAAATACCCCGTAGCATTCTGGAAACTCCACAGTGTTCCAGGATTAGCTGAACAATTATTTTGGCCCACAGAAATATACAATTAAATAGCAACAGAGGACAGCTTCACTTAGGATTTGTGTATTCTAAGCAGATAAACTGCATCAATCTTTAAACAAATTCAGAATTACTTTGTACTTCTCAGCAGCATTACACAGAAAATTTACTTTTCCTGACATACATGCACAGTGTGTGCAACTCTAAAGGTGCCACTCTGCCACAGACGAGCACTGCAGCTCTGGACACACACCATGTACCCTCTGCTGTAGACATTACGCTTTTCATTAACATTCAGGTAGATTTAGCCGTGAATACTTTAGTCTCTTAATTCACTACACTTTACAACAAATATCTCAAACTTCTAGTCTACTGCATTTCTACATGGTGATGTGTTTTACATATTGCAATGAAATGAATGTTTTTTTCTTTTTGTATAACACTTTTCAGTGAACATGAATGAATCAGTTCAGCAGAGCTCCACAGGAATGCTAAGACATTCATATGTTAATCAGTGAACTCATTTAGAAAAATGTATTGTTAATGGTGGAACTCATTTGAAAAACATTATTTTTAATGTCTAAGACAAGGTAAATAAGCTGCATTGATTAATTTTTGAAGGGCTTCATTCCTTAGCTGTTGCTATGAGTCAAATAAAAACATGACCTTTCATACTATGCTTTCAAAAATCATATCCTCACACCAGTCAGGTCAGGTCAGGGACCTGCATGCACTGGTAGAGTATGTTGCTGCATGCACCACACAACTAGACAGCTAGGGATCCCTGTTGGCAACCCCCAAGGCAGACACAAGATCCAGTCCCACCCTCCGGAAATGACCATCTATTTGAGGCAGTTATGTTGGCGAACCTTGGCCTGGTCCAGCCACTCAAGCCAAATCACCCTTTGGGAATTCTGCTACATGTCTGTAGTGCCATAACTGATGCTTTTTTTTTTGTTTCTTGTATTAGGAATTTGTTAGTTTTCCCATACCCCTTGGGGTCAGAGCGCAGGGTCAGCCATTGTACAATTGAAGATTAAGGGCCTTGCTCAAGGGTCCAGCAGAATAGGATCTCTTTTGGCAGTGACGGGGATTTGAACCAGCAAACTTTGGGATACCAGCGCAGATCCTTAGCCTCAGAGCCACCACTCCGCCCGTATTGAAGCAAATAACAAATTAATAACAACTAATAAATAACAAATAACAATAACCATGGTTATAATCATCTTCTTGAGTTCCAGTATGATACTAATTTTCTAGTTTGGTTCCTCAGATTAAAAAGTTTAAGAACCCCTGGTTTAGAGGTTTAAAATGCATGTGTGATGCCTTCCACTGCTTTTGTTTAGATGTTTAAAGTGCAAGTGAAAGTAGCACCTTTTGATTCATGATTCATTCTATTTAGAGCCAAGTCATTGCCAAATCAAAACTCTGTCATTGATCATTCTCATTCATCACACAAATACAATACAGTAACAACACATCTGTTTTAGAATGTATTCATGTTTTGTACTATTCATTACTGGAATGGATTTAAATAGATTATATAAACATAATATTAATCTAAGCACCCATCCCAGCACCCACCATTGACCCAATTCAATCATCATGAATATAAACCTGTGCAATCAGATCTAAATAAATAAATAAATAACTTTTAAAACAAAAATACATGTGGGTATAGGACATTCAGAGCCAGTGTCTAATGAGTCACTTTTATAAGATTAGACTTTAATATGTTACTGTGCCACAAAACAGAAAATGGATGATCTATCAAAATGAGAGCCTAGTTGGGCAATGAAAGAAAAACTTAGCCTGAGGATATGACTTCAGCTGAAGTTCTGCTGAACCTAGACACATGGAATAAAAGTGAATTCAACAAAAACACAGGGATACAATTGGAAACTTGTTAAGGGTAAATTTCAAACCAACATTAGGATGTTTTTCTTCACACAGAGTACCATAAAACATGGGATAAGATACCAAGTAGTGTGGTAGACAGTTGGACTTTGGGGACTTTCAAAACTAGACTTGATGTTATTTTAGAAGAATTAAGTTGATAGGAACATCTGGCTTTGTTGGGCTGAATGACGTGTTCTTGTCTAGATTGTTCTAATGTTCTAATGAAAGGTCAATAAGGTACTTCAACTTTTACTAGAATACATTTTTACTCATTTATTTGTTCTTTTGTGTAAGTAAATTGTTTTAGTACTGAACTATCCAGTATTTGGAACTGCTTTTAGAATAAGTTAAAATGGAGTGGTTAGCATGTGCTCCATTTTCATATATAACATTTTTTTTCCTACTACATAGTAGTAAACCCTCTTCAGGCATGACTGTTACAGTTTTAATACATCTCCAACGGTTATGTCTTTTGTTTACATTTTACTCTTCCATTAATGTAACTCCACTCAAGCATCTGTCTAGATCCTGTACTCAGCATATTAGCTTATTCTATACTTAGTACAGAATAACCTGAATGTTGCATATAAGTTTCTGAAAAAAACTTTGTGGTATTGCTCATGCATATGATTTCAATTAATTTTCAAGTTAAATAGTGGCTTTATCCCCTAATTTGTGGCCGATTTTATACCAACTCATATACTTACTGGGATATTAGCTAGGAAACTGCCTCTTGCTCAGCCATGACTCCTGCAACTATTCACAACTGCAAATGATAATTGCTAATTACAATTATTTTATCTACAGCCTATTGGAGTCCATATTGAAACGTATTAAAGCAGGATTTCTATGCTCTTATTACAGAGAGGTCACTTTCCTAGTTTTGGTGCTTCTCATATGTTTTTTTTTGTTATTTTCACTTGTGCTTGGTAAGTTGTTTTAATGATTTTCATTAATAATTCTTGCCATTGTTTACCTCAGAGTTTAGGCTTTTATGCCTTAATTAGGGGTTTGCCTCACTGTATGTTTTGTCACTGTTTTTACCCTATTGAGGTACATACAATCTTTCGTTGACACGTTCTCTTTGTCCTCCAGTAAACCATGTTACTTATGACCTATAAAATGCAACTGCCAACTGTTGTCTTGCACTGGCACAAATCCTTTATGACTACATACAGTTGTACTCATTAAAAGCAGGCAGCAATAGCCACTCATCCCCATAATTTCTCTTGTTAGCATCTTGGCTCCATTCTGCAAAGCATTTGAATGCAATAGACAACAAAGCTGGAGTACTAGCTGGTTCATCACATTGACTTCTATACAAGTGGATCTTAGCAATGGATGGCTCTTTTTTAAGTACAGCTCATGATGGATCCTTTCTCTGTTTTGTACCCATTTTATACCCTACCTTCCTTTTTCAGGATTCTGCCTTGTTATAAAAATGATTGTTTTATTTACACCGTAAAGATGTAAATACAGTTAAACACAATGAAATTTTACATTTTCTTCTGTGAACATAAAAATTAAAAAGTTAATATTTTATATGAAAGTGATGTGTTTTGCATTTAGTCTTTTTGCTTGTTGATTATGCATTTAATAGTACATCCATTTAAAATCATTAGTTATTTATTTTTGTACTTTTTTTCTCACAAGCCAAGGGCATCATTTTTTTCAGCTTCGAGCTTCCTCTTTCAAACGTTTCAGTGCAGGCCCGCCCCACCTGAGGGTCTGGAATACAATGTCAATCATGATACCATGGATTCCAGTAATCCCTATAACTTATGATCTGTATATCAGCTGCAGATGTGACCTTTCCTGACAATAAGCTAGCAGCCCATGTTTTTATTTTATTTATTATGTTCCATGAAATGTCATTACTGGGATGACATAGATATCATACTGTCACTGATAGTCTCTGTAATCAGGGATCATCTACAGAGGAATGAGGGGCTGTTATATTTTTATGAGTCATTATTACTTTTCTTAGAGGCAAATTTGACTTTTGGACAAGACTCTGCATTTGATGGAATTTTGCCTTTAGAATGCAACATTCGTTATAATCATGAGTTGTGGTGAGGCAATTGTTTGACATAGTGAAGAATGCCAGCTGAATCAAGAAAAAGTAGACAAGATAAAAAATGAAATCCTTAAACCTAGCAGTCACATAGGGAAAACAAGGATATCCTCTTTATGTCTGCTATTATTTCAGAATACTCTATGATTCTTTGCTCAGTAAACATGTTAAATTGATCAGTGTGACACAAAATTCAAAATAGATAGCTAACTCTGACATTTCAGCCAAAATGAGCAAATGCACAACAGTTGCAAATCTACATCCTTAGTCTTGAATATCTCCAGCAAACAAGCAAAGGTGACAGAGTAGCATAGTGTAAAACACAAGTACATCCTGCTGAATGTTAAGACACATTGGATGTGCTAGAGAAGAATAGCCAAAGGGTCTACATCAAAATATGAGGAAAATGTAAACAGTTAAGTCTAAAGGAAAGAAATAAATACAGCATGTGTGCCTGTAGTCTCAAACAAGAACACCAAAGAAAAATGAAAAAGGTGAGCAACACACCATTGGAATTTCTCCCAAAACCTCCCTTTGTCATCTTTTTCTCATATTCTGTTTAATTATTCAGGTGAAAGCTACACAGGACTTACCAGACTACCCTATTCTTCTCCTTGGAGGCAATTACTGGGTGCTTACAGACTGCCATACCTCATACACTTCCCATGGAGAGCACCTATAATGTATTTACATGCAATACAAGCTCAAACCACCTTATCTAAGGTTAGGTAGATTTTTATTATCCCAGAGAGCAATTTGTTTGCAGCAGGTAAGTACAAAATATAAGGCACTAGGGGGTTCCGCCTTGCTCGCTTCGCTCGTCAATTCCCCCGGCCTCCGCTATGCGCCAGCCACTTTATGTCTCTGCTGCTCGCGTTGTGAAGAGGAGGGCTGAACGCACCCCAAGGAGACACAGTTCCTCCTCCAAAACCCCTCTTAAATGGTGATACAATGGGATACAAATGCAGTTTTTGTTTTACCTCCTCTTTGCTCGATTAGCCGCTGGATTACTGCTGCTGCCATGCTGCGTGATCTGCATCTCACATGGCGCTTCAAACATTTAAAAGCCAGTACAGAAACTGTCCTACTTTTTCACTTTTATTTCCGGTCCCGGGCGTGGTTAAATCTTTTTGCAGAAAGTCTTGTGTCGTGGGAGGTGGGTTCTTGTTTATAATTTAAAAATAGAATAAGAATCTGAAATTCTAACAACATCACATTAAAGTTCCATAAATTCAGAAAAGAATGATACCAAACATATATATGTAGATTTTAAAATAAGCCTGATTTAAAGCGTAACACAAAACGTAACATAAAAACATCACAGAAAATTATTGCACTTTTAGGCTTTGGATTTTATATACATAGAGTAGATTGTTACAAAATTACAAGAAAATAGGTCAAGGAACAACAAATGACAAACAGTATTATCACAAGTTCACATATTTCATGATCAATACAAATAAGAATAATTAACTTTAACAGTGCACTAAAGAATACTTGATAATTCAACATATCCCTAGAAGTAACAGAAATCAAAATACTCATAGGTATAGGAATAAAAGAGTTTTTAAATCTGTTGTAATACAGCTCAGTGACAGAGATCTGCAGCAAACCCATAATTTTACTGCTAATTTTTATAAAGTTGTTAAGATGGTTTATATTCTCAATGATGAGTTTACCAAACCACTATTTGCAAGCAAATGTAACAGATCCAATAAAAGACTCATAAAGTGTCATTATGGTTTTTTCCAATTTAAAACTAAATTTAAGCATCAACATATGCATCCTTCCAAAAATGCCAAAAACAAACAAGCTAATTGGTCGTCATTGACAGAGTGAGTGCAATGGGAGGAGTAAAAAGCACATCTATGCTCTCTCTGATTTCGATCTGTGAATGGTATCTGTACTTGAAGATGCCTCATTATGTGTCATTATGCCAGAGCAGCCCTGACATTTGTGAGCTTCATCTTGGCATCACAGATGACTTTTATATTATGGAATGTAGCTGCTTATGGTTAACAAAAGCAGCTTTATTCTCATCTGGTGCCCTTATTGCAAAATAAGTGCAGTCAATTGCACCAATTACACTGAGAAAACGAGACACTTATACCATAAGGAAAATGAATGTAGCACCTCATCACTCAGTTTTCAGCACAGTGGGCGTGATGGACCTGAAGCTAAGCTATGATATTCTTGACATTACAGGCAGTTACCTCTGGTAACTGATGTTGTTAAAACCTGGATATGGACATTCTATCTTGTAATCTGTCTTTCTAATAACAGGCACACCTTGGCACATGGATACAAGAGTTTGGCCCTTGGAAGCTTAAATCATCTCATAAGCCAGTCATCATAATGGGCAAAACATAAAAAACATTGTCTTCACATACAGAATGACAATTTGCATAATCTTTAAGTAGCACAAAACAAACCAATGTATGTTATACCATTTGGCTGTGAATAGGCTGTAGAGATGAGATTTAATGCTTTATGTACTGCATATATGAAGTGAATCACATCTGCGTTTTTACTTAATGCACTTATTGACAATAAATGATTGATTTCTAATTCTGAGAAGTGACAACAGGTAGCCGATAAACTGTATACTGAGAAAAACCTAAGTAAGCTCTTCAGTGCAAAAATGCAGCATTGGCCCTCTTGAAAAGCAACTATAATAGAGTCTGTACATAATATTTATTACTTTTAAGATTTAATGTTTTTTTTATCAAAGTACATAATAACGAATTAATGATATTATTATGTGCGGGAGATGTCATATAGATGGCTTCACATTTCCCTATTTTACCAAGGATGTCATCAGTTCCCTGGGCTTTCTCTGAAATGTTCCTTACACAAGGGTCAGCGCTGCCAAAAATATGCACAAATTCTCCTATTAAGTTTTCCTTTATAAATCCTGTCTGTGCTTGGAAAGTTTGATTAAGAAAATAAATATGAAAGAGGTGGGAACAGTTGTCACATTTATAAAATGTTCGTATGAACAAGAAGAGATTTAAAGTGTGTATACACAAGTTTTATTAATCTGACCTCTGTTCCCACCTTTTTTATTCTTATTCTATAATTAGGTATAAATAAGGGTTACTAAATGCAAATTTGGAAAAGGTTTAGATTTTCTCATTTCTAGGCAATGTGCAAGGGAAAAATAGATCTCTATATATAATTGACTAAGTCGCCCGACCATGGGATACGCACTTACAGAGCCACGCCTGCCAACTCACAGATCCCCGCCCACCAACTCTAAGACCATGGGATACGCACGACAGAGCCCCACCCACCAACTATAACCCTCCTCCCGCGTCATGGGGTACACACAACAGAGCCCCACCCACCAACTCTAACCGTCTTCCCGCTTCCACCCTCGCTCTCGAGGCATCGACTTCTCAACTGTCACTCCGGAACAACTCAGTACGTGAGCTATATTAAGTGTCACCAACGAAGACTCGCTACACCTTAATGAACAAGTACTGAAACTTATCCCTACCGATAACTTTCACCAGCGTTGACTCCATCATCACAGACGATCCCGCAGATCAACTTTTATTCCCCGAAAAATTTCTTAACAGTCTTACTCCCACTGCCATGCCTCCGCATAAACTCAAAATTAAAATTGGTTCAGTTGTCATGCTTCTCAGAAACCTCATGCCAACAAGAGGTCTCTGTAATGGCACTAGACTGACTGTTACCAGCATTCATCGCAATGTACTGGAGTGTAAAACTATCGCAGCTGCTACCTCACAAACTGTCCTTTTTCCCCGGATTTCCCTGATCCCATCAGATTCAAATTTGCCTTTTACTTTTACACGCAGACAATTTCCTGTTAGATTTGCCTTTGCAATAGCAATTAATAAGGCATAAGGCCAAACTTTCAAAAAGATATGCCTGTATCTGCCAAAACCAGTTTTCAGTCACGGACAATTGTATGTTGCTCTCTCCAGAGTTCCATCTTTTCATTCACTCCGTCGTATCCTCAAACCCACCCCATTTGGACAACTGTGTCTTTCAGGAAGTGTTCACCCATCAATAAATAATTATGTGGCGTATACTACACAGCGGGTCAGCTTGTACGTGAATAAATGGCTAATATTGTTTTTGCTATGCTCTATTAAAATTCAAATCTTAACCACTGAAATGGTCCCAGCCTCACCAGAATCTTCTTCCACAGTATATTATGTCGAATAAATATTTGTCAAGAGTTTGTTAAATTGCTTCTTTGATATCAAAACCATATCCCTGGTCCTCAACCTTACTGAGAACAGGCTGTACGACATACTTTTTCTAATATGTTAATATATGTTTTGAGGCTGCTTAAGTTATTCTTCTTAAAAATCACCATTATAATCCAGGTCCATAATCTCCTCTACGTTGTATGAGTGAGGGGGACCTTTTTCCAGAGATGGCCACTAAAATAATTCCAATCACCTGTTAGGTATTTCAGATATAAACTCACTTCATGTTTGGCCTTGTGGGTTTCTCCCAATGATGACTTTGCAGCCTGCCCATCAGGATGACAGACATCTCTCTTTGCTAACATATTGAAAAATGTTTAACGTCAGGTCAGGTTACCTGACTGCAAATTTGATAATTGTCCCATAGTGCTTTGGTACTGGGGAAATTTTTCAGCATCCATGTGCTTGTATACAGTATTTGTTATACATTTTCCATTGCAAGCACAGACATCCACAAATGATTCACCATTATCCCCCTTTCAGTAACCAGTATATATTTTGCAAATTTATTAAAAATAAAAAAACTGAGAAATCACATGTACATAAGTATTCACAACCTTTGCTCAATACTTTGTTGATGCACCTTTGGCAGCAATTACAGCCTCAAGTCTTTTTGAATATGATACCACAAGCTTGGCATACCTATCCTTGGCCAGTTTCGCCCATTCCTCTTTGCAGCACCTCTCAAGCTACATCAGGTTGGATGGGAACAACAACAACAACAACATTTATTTATATAGCACATTTTCATACAAAAAATGTAGCTCAAAGTGCTTTACAAAATGAAGAATAGAAAAATAAAAGACACAATAAAAAATAAACATAATTCAACATTAATTAACATAGAATAAGTAAGGTCCGATGGCCAGGGTGGACAGAAAAAACAAAAAAAAAACTCCAAAGGCTGGAGAAAAAAAATTAAATCTGTAGGGATTCCAGACCAAGAGACCGCCGAGTCCCCTCTGGGCAAGCGTCAGTGCACAGCCATTTTAAGATCATCTCTACAGAGATGTTCAATCGGATTCAAGTCTGGGCTCTGGCTGGGCCACTCAGGGACATTCACAGAGTTGTCCTGAAGCCGACCATCCATCCATTCATCCCATCCATCCTCTTCCGCTTATCCGAGGTTGGGTCGCGGGGGTAGCAGCTTAAGCAGAGAAGCCTAGACTTCCCTCTCCCTGGCCACTTCTTACAGCTTTTCTGGGAGAATCCCAAGGCTTTCCCAGGCCAGCCGGGAGACATAGTCCCTCCAGCGTGTCCTGGGTCTTCCCCGGGGCCTCCTCCCGGTTGGACGTGCCCGGAACACCTCACCAGGGAGGCGTCCAGGAGGCATCCTGATCAGATGCCCGAGCCACCTCATCTGACTCCTCTCGATGCAGAGGAGCAGCGGCTCTACTCTGAGCCCCTCCCGGATGACTAAGCTCCTCACCCTATCTTTAAGGGAAAGCCCAGACACCCTGCGGAGGAAACTCATTCTTGTATTCGTGATCTCGTTCTTTCGGTCACTACCCATAGCACATGACCATAGGTGAGGGTAGGAACGTAGATTGACTGGTAAATTGAGAGCTTTGCCTTACGGCTCAGCTCTTTTTTCACCACAACCGACCGATGCAGAGCCCACATCACTGCGGACGCCGCACCAATCCGCCTGTCAATCTCACGATCCATTCTTCCCTCACTTGTGAACAAGACCCAGAGATACTTGAACTCCTCCACTTGGGGCAGGATCTCGCCCCCAACCCTGAGAGGGCACTCCACCCTTTTCCGGCTGAGGACCATGGTCTCGGATTTGGAGGTGCTGATTCTCATCCCAGCCGCTTCACACTCAGCTGTGAACCGCTCCAGAGAGAGCTGAAGATCACGGCCTGATGAAGCAAACAGGACAGCATCATCTGCAATAAGCAGTGACCCAATCCTGAGTCCACCAAACCGGACCCCTTCAACACCCTGGGTGTGCCTAAAAATTCTGTCCATAAAAGTTATGAACAGAATCGGTGACAAAGGGCAGCCCTGGCGGAGTCCAATTCTCACTGGAAACGGGCTCGACTTACTGCCGGCAATGCGGACCAAGCTCTGACACCGGTTGAACAGGGACCGAACAGCTCTTATCAGGGGGTCCAGTACCCCATACTCCCAGAGCACCCCCCACAGGATTCCCTGAGGGACACGATCGAACGCCTTTTCCAAGTCCACAAAGCACATGTAGACTGGTTGGGCAAACTCCCATGCACATTCCAGGATCCTGCTAAGGGTGTAGAGCTGGTCCACTGTTCCGCGACCAGGACGAAAACCACACTGTTCCTCCTGAATCCGAGGTTCGACTATCCGACGGACCCTCCTCTCCAGAACCACCGAATAGACTTTTCCAGGGAGGCTGAGGAGTGTGATCCCTCTATAGTTGGAACACACCCACCGGTCCCCCTTTTTAAAGAGGGGGATCACCACCCCGGTCTGCCAATCCAGAGGCACTGTCCCTGATGTCCATGCGATGTTGCAGAGACGTGTCAACCAAGACAGTCCTACAACATCCAGAGCCTTAAGGAACTCCGGGCGTATTTCATCCACCCCCTGGGCCCTGCCACCAAGGAGATTTTTCACCACTTCGGTGACTTCAGTCCCAGAGATGGGAGAGCCCACCTCAGAGTCCCCAGGCTCTGCTTCCTCATTGGAAGGCATGTTAGTGGGATTGAGGAGGTCTTCGAAGTACTCCCCCACCAACCCACAACGTCCCGAGTCGAGGTCAGCAGCACACCGTCCCCAACATTGTCCTCCCGGGACGCCCAGGAGGACGTGAGGAGGGCTTGTGCCTCCTCCAGACCGCGAGGGGGCGTCCGTCCTGGTTTTGTTGGGAGCCACGGGTCGAGGGCATGGAAGCCCTACCCTGTAGGGGCCCGTGGTCACCGCCAGGCGGCGCCCCGATGCCGGTTTACCCGTGTGGTCTTTGGCCGGGGATGGAGCCCGGCCGGGATGCCTTGGAGGGCCGGAGGAGGGCGTGTGCCTCCTCCAGACCGAGTGGGGGCGTCCGTCCTGGTTATGCAGGGGGCCTCGGGTAGGGGGCTTTGAAGTCCAGCCCTGTAGGAACCCGTGGACACCGCCAGGCGGTACCCCAGTGCCTGTTTGTCCCGGGAGCCCGGCACTTCCGCCACACCAGGAAGTGCCGGGGGGAAGACAACCGGGGAGACATGGATGGCTTCCGAGTGCGCAGCCGGCACTTCCGCCACACAGGGGTGTGGCCACCACTAAGTGCCGGGGAGCAGCTGGAACCCGTCCGGGTTCCCATAAAAGGGGCCGCCTCCCTCCAGTCGGTGGTGGAAGTCGGGAGGCAGAAGGACTGAGCTTGTGGAAGGACTGGAGGCGGCCAGGAAGGCACAAGGACTGTGGGCCCTGGACTTGGGGGAATCAGTGCTGGAGGCACTGGGGTTCGTGAGTGCAAGTGACTTTATATTGTGTAAATAGTGTAAATAAACAGTGTGATGGGTGAGAAAATGTTGTCCGTCTGTCTGTACCGGGGCCAGCGTTCACACCATATACGGTGTTGACACTACACTGCTTCCCCTTCCTGAGACGCCGGACGGTGGAACAGAATCTCCTCAAAGCCGTCCGAAAGTCGTTCTCCATGGCCTCTGCAAACTCCTCCCATGCCCGAGTTTTTGCCTCAGCAACAACCGAAGCCGCATTCCACTTGGCTTGCTGGTACCTATCAGCTGCCTCCAGAGACCCACAGGACAAAAAGGTCCTATAGGACTCCTTCAGCTTGACGGCATCCCTCACCGCCGGTGTCCATCAACGGGTTTGGGGATTGCCGCCGTGACAGGCACCGACCACCTTACGGTCACAGCTCCGGTCAGCCGCCTCAACAATAGAGGCACGAACATGGCCCATCAGGACTCAATGTCTTCCACCTCCCTTGGGACGTGGTTGAAGCTACTTCTGACAGGGGACTTTGCCAGCCGTTCCCAGCAGACCCTCATAACACGTTTGGGCCTACCAGGTCTGACCGGCATCTTCCCCCACCATCGAAGCCAACTCACCACCAGGTGGTGATCAGTTGATAGCTCCGTCCCTCTCTTCACCTGAGTGTCCAAGACATATGGCCACAAGTCCGACGACACATCCAAAAAGTCGATCATCGAACTGAGGCCTAGGGTGTCCTGGTGCCAAGTGCACATATGAACACCCTTATGCTTGAACATGGTGTTCGTTATGGACAATCCGTGGTGAGCACAGAAGTCCAATAACAAAACACCGCTCGGGTTCAGATCGGGGGGGCCATTCCTCCCAATCACGCCCTTCCAGGTCTCACTGTCATTGCCCACGTGGGCATTGAAGTCTCCCAGCAAAACGAGGAAATCCCCAGAGGGTATGCCCTCTAGCACTCCCTCCAGAGACTCCAATAAGGGTGGATACTCCAAACTGCAGCTCCTCTCAAGGAGATTGGTTCCAGAGTCCAAGCTGTGCGTCGAGGTGAGTCCGACTATATCTAGCCGGAACCTCTCGACCTCGCGCACTAGCTCCCAAGAGCCAGTTTATGTAGCCGAGGATCAGACCGCCAAGGTCCCCACCTCCGGCCACCACCCAACTCACTGTCCTGAAGCCACTCCTTTGATCCTTTGATATCTTGGCTGTGTGCTTAGGGTCATTGTCCTGCTGAAAGATGAACCGTCGCCCCAGTCTGAGGTCAAGAGCGCTCTGGACCAGGTTTTCATCCAGGATGTCTCTGTACATTGCTGCAGTCATCTTTCCCTTTATTCTGACTAGTCTCCCAGTTCCTGCCGCTGAAAAACATCCCCACAGCATGATGCTGATGCTGCCACTGCCATGCTTCACTGTAGGGATGATGCCAGGTTTTCCCTAAATGTGATGCCTGGCATTCACACCAAAGAGTTCAATCTTTGTCTCATCAGACTAGAGAATTTTGTTTCTCATGGTCTGAGAGTCCTTCAGGTGCCTTTTGGACAACTCCAGGTGGGCTGCCATGTGCCTTTTACTAAGGAGTTGCTTCCGTCTGGCCATTCTACCATACAGGCCTGATTGGTTGATTTCTGCAGAGATGGTTGCCCTTCTGGAAGGTTCTCCTCTCTCCACAGAGGACCTCTGGAGCTCTGACAGAGTGACCATCGGGTTCTTGGTCACCTCCTCGACTAAGGCCCTTCTTCCCCGATCGCTCACTTTAGATGGCCGGCCAGCTCTAGGAAGAGTCCTGGTGGTTTCGAACTTCTTCCACTTATGGATGATGGAGGCCACTGTGCTCATTGGGACCTTCAAAGCAGCAGAAATTTTTCTCTAACCTTTCCCAGATTTGTGTCTCGACACAATCCTGCCTCGGAGGTCTACAGACAATTTGTTTGACTTCATGCTTGGGTTGTGCTCTGACATGAACTGTCAACTGTGGGACCTTATATAGACAGGTGTGTGCCTTTCCAAATCATGTCCAATCAACTGAATTTACCACAGGTGGACTCCAATTAAGCTGAAGAAACATCTCAAGGATGATCAGGGGAAACAGGATGCACCTGAGCTCAATTTTGAGCTTCATGGCAAAGGCTGTGAATACTTATGTACATGTGCTTTCTCGATTTTTTTATTTTTAATAAATTTGCAAAAACCTCAAGTAAACCTTTTCCATGTTGTCATTATGGGGTGTTGTGTGTAGAATTCTGAGGAAAAAAATGAATTTAATCCATTTTGGAATAAGGCTGTAACATAACAAAATGTGGAAAAAGTGATGCGCTGTGAATACTTTCCGGATGCACTGTATAATACAGCCAAGCACTCTGAACAGTTATTTGGTTCATATGGCCAACTATAGTCATTGTTTTCTTCTTTGTAACTAAAATTTAGAATGAGATGCTTGCCCAAGACATTTCAAGTGTGGGACACAGATCAGCCTTCTTCCAGTGGCAATGGTATTCACAGTTGTCCCACTATGTATAGCTGGTACTTTCAAACTCCTGTACAAGTTCTGACTTCTTATCATTAAGTGAAGTAACATTTTATGTCCCAATATCTTAGCTCAGTTTTCAAGGTCTAGTCTGTCCAGGTTTGCCTGCCTGGCACCGGGTATTTCACCTGATCTCAACCCTGCTGAGCCAAGACATCAGCTTAATTTAAAAGTCATATGCCTTTAACAGGTTTACTTGCCACTAAAGTTCTGCCACCCAAAGGAGATGAAATTTAGTCAAATAAATAAATAAAATCCAATAATCCCAAATGCTAAATCAAAATTCTTAGTCAGAATGCAGAGAATCAATAACTAAAAAAAAAACAGTAAAGAAACAATGGACTGACAAGTCTTTTCTTTTTTTTTTTTTGAAATTGTATTAATTTTATTGCAATCATTCCATACAAATCAATTAATTTTTACAAAAAGTAGAATTGAGAACAAGTCGACCTCCACCCCTGAGAGAGAGAGCAAGGCAAACTGAGTAAAATTTAAGGCTTGTAAACATATCTAAATTGATAAGTTTGATAAGTCAATAGAGATGAATGGAGAAGAAAAAGAAATACAGAAATAACTGCTTCCTCTGCACTTTAAGAGCTTATTTTAAAATATTACTGATTTGATCCTGCCATGTTTTGAAAAAAATCTGTACAGATCGTCTGAGTATTTGATTTTTTCCAGTTTCAAATAGTATAAAACATCGGTTTCTCACTGACTTAAAAGAGGAGAGTTTGGATTCTTCCAGTTTAGCAGAATAAGTCTGCGTGCCAAAAGTGTAGTGAATGCAATCACAGTTTGTTTGCCCTTCTCCACTTTAAACCCATCTGGAAGAACCCCAAACACAGCTGTTAATGGGTTAGGAGGGATTGTGACCCCAAGGCTGTCTGAAAGGTAATTAAAAATTTTGGTCCAGAATGATGTTAGTTTGGTACAGACCCAAAACATGTGACCCAGTGAGGCTGGGACTTGATTGCAGCGTTCGCAGGTTGGATCATGCCCTGGAAATATTTTGGAGAGTTTTAGGCGAGACAGATGTGCTCGATATATAATTTTGAGTTGAATAATTGCATGCTTTGCGCATATGGAGCTCGAGTGAATTCTCTGCTTTGCTATTTTCCACTCCTTTTCTGATATATCTTTTCAAATTGCATCTGCAACATCAGACAACCAGAAAATGGAGAAGGCTGACCGTTTATATCTTATGCCTGGTGATGTCATACACCACACACTTATTGTTGCTTTTGTCAACAAAATATCAACATTAGCAGTACCTAAAGTAAAACAAAATTGCATTATGGATGAAATTAAAAAAAAATTAACATAATGTTAACTACCCTAAAACAAAAAGCAAATGTCAGAAATGAATTCCTTTGACTTCAAAACTTTATTGCTAAAAAAACAAGGTAAAAAATGAAATAAGGCAGCTGAGCATAACAAATAGAAATTCACAGGAAAATAGTCAGGGTGCGATGACAAGGATAATTTCCAGAAATGTTGTTCTGGGTCAGGTTCTCTTCCTTTTAGTAATCCTAGTAGTAGTAGTAGTAGTAGTAGTAGAAGATGTAGTAGTAGAAGATGTAGTAGTAGTAGTATTGTCATGTGTAAAGAATGCTGTGAATTCCTGCTTGTTTGTCTTTGTTCAGGCCCTTCCCTTTTTTTGCCAAGGGCAACGATAGAGGGAACATAGGGCTCCTGAGAACACCCCTGTGTTATAAGTAAGACAAATTGTGCGAAAATTAGTACTAGCAGAGTAATACTTTAATAACTGAAATAGCAAATGTTCACATTGTATTATTTCAGATTCGATATTGAAATAAACAGGATTAGGATTTTTTTTTGTTTTGAGCCATATACTTTTAAAGCCAAAGCATACAACATTAGTTGATTTACATTCATTATAAATTTCTTTTATAAATTTAGTTATATTTGAACAGGACAGCTTTGTAGTTATTTTCTGCATTTGCTCTCAAAGGCTCTGTGATCTCTATATTCCAATGTATGTGTATATACCAGACAACTTGTTTACCATCTGTGTTTTGCATTATATTTAATAAGCAGTGTTTAAATAACAGCTGCATACAAAGTTTTCATCTCAAGAAATAGAGTAATTAAGGGTCTTTACATAGCACAGCATTTCAATCTGCTAGATACCAGCAGCTTTTTACAGGAGGCAGTAGATAAAATATTAAGAAATTACATAGTTGCTGTAAAGAGTATAATGCTTCAGTGACTCAAAAGACCAAAGATGACTAAAGATAGATAATTAGAGCAAAGCCTGACCTCAGATGCTCAGACACTTTACCAAAACAGCTGTGTTTTTTTTTCTGTTATCTTAAAATAATATTTGCAATTAAGGACCTGATGCTATTTCACACTATTAATTTAAACAATCAAAGGACACGTCTGTTTTGTAGCTGGACATTTTAATGTCAATCCTGATGGACTACAGATTACAAGGATACTATAGAAGGGATGCAAGACATAGCTAAGGTCAAGGTCAGATTAAAGAGAATACGCTAAATTCATAGTAAAAACAAAACTAGAGTCAAAACCAATGTCTACTACTTTGCTTCTCTTTGTTCTCATTATAATATGCTTGAGTTTGATATGTCTGTGGCAACACTATTTTGTTTGAATCACAAAATGACCATGAGGGATAAAGCAGTGGATTAAGTATTGACGTTTTAGTTTTAGTTGAAGTCTATGTGAAAGTAAAACTATAGGTGCAACCTTAGTGCACAGATTCTTGAAAATTTTTAAAAGTATAGAAATATCCCCCACCTATACTTGTGTAACTATTAACACTTGGTCAAATTAAATTAGCAAGAAATCTTTTTTTTTTCAATTCTTACCAATTATTGCACTTCTGGCTGGGGATTAATACAACTGTATTCATTTTAAATAATTTTTGTTTGCACTTTTTTGTTGTTTTGGCGATATCATCTCATTTGAGCTTTTGGGCCGTCATTTCGGAGTTATGGACACCATGCTTTGTTTGAATCTTTGAGCACACACTACAAGACACAACAGTCACTCTATAAAAAAATAGCTGCCCCCTATTAAACCACAACTGAAATTTATGAAAATAAAGGAAAATGTTTACTAGAAATTTGTGCTCAAGCAAACAAACAAAATAGGTTAAGATTCTAGTTAATTTAACTCTGTGACTTTAAATTTAAAGTAATCCTTTGTAATAATAATAATCCCTTTGTGATATAAGTTTTAGTGTTCTGACCTTTACTAACAACTTTGAATATTCTTCTAACTACTGTTAAAGAAACGACTTACTTAATCTCTGTCACACATTCTCTTTGCTACAAATTGATAACAATACTTAAACTGTACAGCCATATTAAATAACATGGACACCAAGATTTAAACTACATGCCTTCATAGTGATCATCCACACAAATACACACACTGGCAGTGTATATGCATACAAAACTAGGAATGTCAATAAAAAAAAATTATCTAAGAAAAACGTGTTTTCAACAGCATCATCATTATAACAGTAATAATAATAAATAAACAATCATAAATGGAGGTTTATTTGATCGATGTTCACAGTATGAACCATCTGAAAGTTTGCTTTCTGGCATTCCAGGGGATACTGTTATACATTTTTAATGTGATAAGCAAATATATTTTCTTAAAGATATATTATTTAACCCATTATTTTAATATGTGTGATAACTTATAACAACTGGTTCAAAATGCCTTGGCTGCCTGCTACACTTCCAGGGCCGAGGCCCATAAAAGATTGCACTAATCAACCCGGCACTCTGCAAATAACAAGTTTCCAAATCTCATTTCTCCAACTGACAGTTCAATGTATTGTAAAGAAAGTTGAATATAAATCTAAATAACTATATAAAATAAATAACTATATATCTACTGTATATGCTATGAATTAAAAAATAAACTAATATTTACATTGTGATGAACGGCCAGCAGCTCATCCCGGCCGACACATCCAGAACACTAGATGGCAACCCTAGAGGTGCCCGCATGGCATCATGGAAGATGGAGTTTGGCTTCACAACCCTGCTGGGTACGCTGGGGGCCACCGTGTGATGCTGCAGGGAGACGAGAGGATTTTTGTTTCCTGTATAGCCCGGGAGTACTCCCAAGTCATGGGGATGGAGGAACAGAAGTACTTCCAGGCTGAAGAAAAATGTAATTCTCCATCTGACCCAGAAGTGCTGACAAGTCACTTGAACAGAAAAGGAGATGCACTTCCGGGTCAAGGACTATATAAAGGACTATGGGAGACTCAGCAAGCCGAGCTGGAGTTGGGAGGGAGTGTGACAGAGCTACTGGGAGGAGAGGAGGAATATTATTGTATTTGTGATTATTGATTTATTGTTTATGGTGGTGGAGGTGCTTTGGGGCACTTTGGATTTAAATTACTTCTTGGTGTTTTTAATCCAGTGTCTGCATCTGTCTGTCGGGTTTCACGTGGCAACAGCGCCCTCAAGCGTCCACTCATTGACAACATACAGTAATAAAATTACCCTTTCTTGTTTCCTTAGTATACAAACACTATAAAACATACATACAAAAACTATCATAAAACAAACACACGTAGAGTTTGGGTTAGAACAATATCTGAGAAGATGGTGGAAAATGATGAAGCTCAATTAAATCTTTAAAGAATGATGAATCTCAGTTAAATCCTTCAAGTAAAATGAATGCAAAACAATCACTGAAATGATGGCGTATTCCAAAATGAATAAATAAAAAAAAAAATCAGTCTCAATAATCTAAATCCCATCCCATATTTTCCAGATAAAAGGAAGAGAAAATGTGACTGCTGGAATTCTCTTGGCACTAGTGATGGGCAATATAGCCCCCAAAATATATCATGATATTTCAAGGAAATTTGTAATAATTATATTTATGATGATATAGAAAAAAATACTAAACATTTTATCTGTGATTGCAGCTTGCAGGCAGCAGCATGTATTCGTGCAAACAAAATGAAGGATGTTTTCCATCCTTCTTTTCCAATGAGCTACTGTCTTTGAAACAGACTACCTTATTCGAAGGGGGAGTCTATTGCCACAGGATGCCAGCTGCAGCATTATAGTGCGATAGTAGTGACACAGCATTGTATACAGTGACACCGCATAAATCAAATGTTAAGCACAAAAGTAGCTTCTGTAGTATTTTCCCTAGAAATACTGAGTAAAAGTAAAATATAACTGCTTAACACTTTAGTTTAACAAAACAATAACAATAACAGTAACTTAACCTCTTTTGAGACCCTCCCCAATGGGGTGACACATCGAAACACAATTGACACATCTCTCAAGGGCATCTTATCCATTACCGAGGCAACCATGGGTTCACAGCACCACTCTGGTTAGCAGCACCTAAGGCCAAGTTTATGCTTCACACGACGCAATGTGTACTCCAGTGGATGCTGCTGCTACGTAAATGTTGTATTATTTATACTTTTGCATGTACTTTACATAAATCTGGAAGATTCCACCAGGGGGCAGTGCGAGGTATCATCACAGTGAGAACAGGTTCGGTTTCGCTGTGTTGTGAATTGCCTTAAACACCCATTCAATTCCGAGGACACCTTGCCACAATATCTCTGAAAAGGATGGATGCTTAATGATTAAATCCATCAATTCAGGGATGCGCCCATTCCAGCTAGCATTGGGCACAAGGGAAAAACAATCTGTGGATGGGACATCATTTCATTACCGTCATTTTAGCATCACCAAATCCCCAAACCTGCATATCTTTGGAAGGAAATCAGACCACATTGTGGAAACCCAGCAGGAAAACATGTAAACTCCAAGCAGGGAATACCAGCGATGTGACTCCATGCGAGGCAGCAGCGCTACCGCTCCGACACCGTGACACCCCCACATGTGTAATTATTAACAATATTCATTATTTAAATGAAGTGAACTATTTATCTGTTAAATGTAATATACATACTTTAATGCTTTTTATTATGAGAGTGACATCCAGTATAAATCTAAGGATTCAAAATGTGCAGAGAGCTGGAATATCACACATTTAATGTGTTCTGTGTGGCGACTGTTGCTTGCCGTTGCTGTCAATGCAGGAGGAAGCCCCAAAAGCACGTAGCGATTAACAACTGGGTTGGTTTTAAGATGACATTTACAATAGTCTACTTCAATGATAAAATAAACTACGAGATTAAAGTGGACATTTCGAGATTTAAGCTGAAATTTCTAACTGGAGCACACTTTGGATACACATCAGGAAAACATGCAAACTCCAGGCAGGGAAGATGGTTAATTCTAATAACTCTGCTTTGGAGAAGAATCTGTCATGATGGAGTGGGGCAAGGAGGCAGGGATCTGTGCAAGTGTTTTAAATAAAGAAATAAAAAAAATACTTTGGAATTGAGGACCCCCAACCCAGATAGCTTGCAAAACAAAGCACACTCAACAGGCTTATGCTTCCTATGGAAATGAAAATAATCTCTTCAAACAATTCGTTTGAATGGATTAGTTTTATTTTTCCTACCTGATACCTACTGGACTTTGTAGTACAGTGACAGCCATTATTCATAAAAAATAAAATGCAAGTTTTTATTTTGATGGTAAATGAAACTTACCAATAGCAATGTTCAGACGATGGCCAAAGCATGACAGTCTGGTCCAGTTTTTAAAAGTGATGGCTTTAATAAAATTGGGCCTGCTGTCAAACACATGCTTGTCCTCTTCTAGATGCCATGAGTTAAGGAACTCCCTTAATCACTTGCAATATTTTCGTCTGTGTGGTCCTCAGGAAAGAAACTTGTGTCAGGGCAGGAGATATGTAGCTTCCAGTCGTTGTTGATGTAGTGCATGGTCAGACCAATATACAATTCCACATTTTGCCTCAACCATATGTCCATAGTTGAGGCAAAAAACTCCACCAACGATAATGTAGCTGCTAGTTTGTCGTGGCATGTTTCATATGTCACTGGGAAGGATGTTTTTGAAAAATATTTTCTGCCTAGGATGTTATTTCTTTGGTTGAACTTTTTAATCAGTTGCTTAAAGCCCTCATTTTCCACAGTTTGGATTGGGATCAAATCCTTGTAAACATATGTAACCTCATCAGTAATTTCCATCCACCATTTTGTCTTCCTGTCATATGGTATGCAACTAGTGAGCACTCCAGTGATGCTTGATTGAGTCATTTGTTTACTTTTTGGCTGCACATCACCAGCTGTAGTATCTCCTCACCTAACCAGTTGTACTGGACAGTGTGTTTTTGCTTCAAGTGATGAAGCAAGTTTGTTGTGTTTCAACCTTTAGCGGTAACAGTATTCTTGCAAATTTTGCAAAGTATTGTGCTTTGTTGAAGGTCTGACATCTTGTAGTCAAACCGCATCCATATTAATGAATTAGCTCCTCTTTTAGGTACTAAATCATCATCAGATGATGCTTGGGCTTCTGTTGTTGTTGTGCATGCTAGGGAACATTAATGAATTACATTGCTATATAATTAATATCACGAGATGACACCTTTTAACATGTAAAAATCTATACCAGTGTTATGATGATATGATATGGCACAGCCCTACTTGGCACCAATAGCAGTCAGCAAAAAACTGTATTTGCAAGTTGAAGTCAAGATCACAGTGTATTAAGAAGTAGATCAAGATGAAGAGAGGGAACTAAGAGTCCCCTCTCTCTTTTTCTCTCTCTCTCTCTCACTCTTTCTATATATATATATATATATAATATATAAATGATCTGGAAATCTTTTAATGAAAACAGAAATTACTACTTCAAAGGGTCAACAGCTGTCAATCAAATATCTTCCACATTCTAACATCAATAGGTGATTACTTTTGCACAAGGAACAATTCACAATCTTGTACTGTATATGCAAAACAACTAACAGAAACAGTTGAACAGACCAACAAAATGGCAAAAATCATACAGCAAGCACATTTTGACAAAATATATAACTCACAACATTTTCAAAAATGACAAATTTTTTCTACTATAAAAGGGGTTTTAAGGGTTGTCATAAAAATGAGTCCAAGGCATTATAAAGGTTTGGGGCAGCCACCCATATGTTGTTTTTCCCAGCTGCAAAAGGGTTTTCTTGATCAAACAAACGATGTGCATATCACAGAGTCCAAAACAGAACTCACTATAGTAGCCTAAGATGGAGACTTTAAAGGTCTTGAGAGGAACTGATGTCATCAAAGGGGCCGGAACCAGAAGTGATGTCATCAAAGGGGCCGGCTTCGGAAGTGACGTCATCAAAGGGGCCAGCTTCAGAAGTGACGTCATCAAAGGGGCAGGCTTCGGAAGTGACATTTTCAGAGGCGCCAGAACCTTGCAGGATTTCCCAGGAAAGGTCCGTAGGGAACTGAGAAAGACAGTCAGTGCACTCCACCGCTCCCTGGTCGGATGTTTTATTACAATTACTTGAGCCCTTTAGCCGCCTCCTACTTGCACGTGTGTGACAGGGTGTAAAAATAAAAAAAAGTGAATAAATAAAGCAATGTCAGAGTTATTCGAAAAATATGGCTGCAAATATATATTTCATCGTAATATTTCTGAGCAAGACATTTGGGAAACATGAAAAAAAATTAAACAAATGGAACAATCATAGCACAAGCCACTTTGTATTATAGATGGTCATGTATTGGTTGGATTAACTACAGATAATGCTGAATAGGGTCCCATTTGTCATATATGAGAGTATAGGATGGACTAAATCTTTTAGAAGATACTGTACTACAAGCCATGTGCTTTTCAATTTAAAAA
Source organism: Polypterus senegalus (assembly GCF_016835505.1). Lineage (NCBI taxonomy): Eukaryota > Metazoa > Chordata > Cladistia > Polypteriformes > Polypteridae > Polypterus > Polypterus senegalus. The sequence continues at coordinate 49,933,814 of NC_053159.1, forward strand.
AAGCTAAAGTTTTCTTCAAATAAAAGGAGAAAACAGCAAATGGGCATTTCATTCTTGGAGCGAAGAAAGTTGCACAACCTGTCAGATGCACTGTTTACTTGGATGAAGCCTGCATAGTGCAGATGGACTAATTTGTGAATTGCTTCACCCAGCCAACATGCTAATAAACTGATTTGCAAGGTTACATTAACATTTAAATTGGCCCTGTATGAGCTAGTGACAGCTCAAAAGTCTTCATAAGTAAGGTGAAGCATGGAAGTATTGATGACAACACTGTACAACCAGGAGCAGAAAAACTGATACAACAGATTGAAATTAGATGATATACCTACAATATTGTGCTGTGCAATGGACTAGCACCCTACTGTTTACTTTTCTACAGTACATCTAATGTTTCCAGGAAGGATACCAGCTCCTCAAGACCATGGACTGAATAAAAGAGGATATACTTCAGGCTTTTTTATCGAATTGCAATCTGAACAATCAGTAGTAACAAATAATTTTATTTTTGATAATGGCACATTCTACTTACATTAATGAACATTGAAATATGGACACTCATATACAGTATATACTGTAAAATACATAAGTGCCCATATGTAAGTAGGCAGCTAACAAGCCGATAATAACCTTGTTTTTGTAATCCAGTTTAGTAAATTGTTCTGCAAACTTATTCAAAACTGGTCTTCATGTTGGGAGACAGGACCTAAGGAATAGTGTGTTATTCCATTGGAAACTTTGTCAGGGTTTGAACACTTTGTATTTTACTTGCATATGACACATCACTATATTCCATCAATGCAGTCATTTCTCATGTGCTGCCTAATAGGAAAAGAATGTTACTGTGAAGAGACTCAGAATGACTGAATAAAAGAGTGCAATAATTGATTATGACAATTGGTCACTTGTGTTTAGGATAAATTAATCCCAGCAATATCTACAGTGTATGGGTAAATGTGAATACTTCTCAAGGACATCCATTCTTGTAGAATGATGTTTAGTCCAGAGAATGTGGATTTTGCATGCTCTATGAGTACAACTAATATTTTGTGTTTATGTTTGTAAAATTGTTAAGGGCAGATTAATATTATTTTTCTTAAAACCATAGACACATAGAATAAATTACAAAGTGGTGTTAGTCCTGTTCTCATTACAATGTTTGTAATAACAGATGATATACTGGGGTAATTTAAGTACTAATAAAAAAATGTAAAGAATAAATGTTCTCTTTTATTTGTAATACTGATAAAATACGCATGAAGAAATATTAGGCCTAAACAAAATACAATAAAATGCAAATGCTTTGGATATTTAATTTAAAAGGCTTTATAAAGATTCAAGATTTTTGGACACATGAATTTTTATAAAAGTAGCATGTTCTGATAAAATATTGCACTGTTCCTTTGTGTCAGTGTTGAACATGGACAATTTCTTTGTTTCTGCCTCTCATGAGAGCCACCTTTTCAGAGGGCCTAGTTATGCCCATGCTGATTTCTGACTGGAGAAGTTTCCTCATTCTCTCAGCATTATGAAAATGACGCTTTTCCTCTTTCCACTCTTACATGTCATAAACCTCTCATTATCTAAGCTTTGGACTTCTGAGATGATGGGATGGGATTTCTGTCTACACTCATTTTGAGTGATCTTAATCCTCAAGTACAATAATGTATTCCTTTGGTAGTTTAACTGCTATGAACCTTTCCTTTATAATCTTCATGAAAATCTGTTTTATTTTTGTCCTTCTGTACCCTTCTGTCTGAAATAAGATATATGGCTAACACACAGACAAAATGAAACAAGTCATATGTGTTGACTTTCTTCCATCCATCCATTATCCAACCTGGTATATCCTAACTACAGGGTCATGGGGGTCTGCTGGACCCAATCACCAGCCAACACAGGGTGCAAGGTAGGAATCAAACACACCAAGCACAATTTAGAATCGTCAATGCACCTAACCAGCATGTCTTTGGACTGTGGGAGGAAACCAGAGCATTTGGAGGAAACCCATGCAGATACAGGGAGAACATGCAAACTCCACACAGGGAGGACCCAGGATGCGAAACCGGGTCTCCTAACTGTGAGGCAGCAGCGCTACAAACTGCGCCACTCGTTGATTTTCTTATATTATTATATACATTGTTCCAAATGGTTTAGGTATTACACTGTTTTATTACTTTTGAATGAAAACTAATATCACCCAGACTCCAAGAAACTGTTTCAAATTAGTTTTTTTTATACTGGTGGTGACTAATTATACACTTTCAAATGTATTGAAATACAATGTTAGTTGCGATATAACTGACCTACTTGGTGAAACAATAAAGCCTCCCAGCTAACCACAGAACTTTGTCAGTTTTAACTTAATTAAGCATTTAATTACAAGCAGTAACACTGTTCGATGCAATGGTAGTCCTGGGTTCTAAATCTGGTCTGATATCTGTAACTGCAGAGATTGTAAATTACTTTCCTTCAGATTTTTGAATTTCAAAGCACGTCTGCATTGGATTTGCAATACTGAGCCGTCCATGTAACAGGCTTGTTTTCAACCATAGTTTTTCCTTTTTTTGTCATAAGTGATGTTAGGCCTTGACCTCCTTCTCTGAAATAAGCATCTTCAATAAATTAGTGAATGAATGAATGAATCAATAAAATTTTGTTTTTTAAAAAAAGTCATAAAGATTAATCTCTCATGTTTCTCTCAATAGTAAAGAAATCCTAATCTGTTGGAGAATTTGCATTTCTGTTGTTATGCATGCCTGAGGATCACCTTGCTGGCTCTGTTCACATAGTTGGTATAATCCTGAAGCAAGAGTAGGCACTGGTATTGTCTTGTTTCTTTTCCCAGTAATTACAAGATGATACCACATGAAACTGACAGACAGCTCCCCATCTTTTTCGCAAGTCCCTCCTGTTCCAGTCCAGAGTATATAAAACTGGCCATCCCTGGAAGGTGGCGTCTCATTTGTGCCCTAAACTCTCTGCTGAATGGAACTCCAAATTACATCCCTGCTTTTCGCTACAAGTGTTAATTTGCAATTTGGTGGTCCTGTGCATTCAGTCATTTCCTTAACGCTAGAAACTATCAGTTACTTTGCAATTAAATGGGGTGTCCCTATCTGGCACTATTTTTGGGACTCTGCATATCACACTGTTTCATACTGTATATTATAGCTATCAAAGGTAAATTTTCAGCAGCTGATATTCATTCAGTAATAGCAAATGAGGCCAAAGTGTAGTGGATGAATCTGAATGCTGAGTGTATTTTGAAGAGTTAACGCGTTTAGTAGCTGTAGTGGTGGGGGGTTGGTTAAATAGGTGCTTGGCTATTGGAAGTGTGGAGTTAAACAATATGCTTTAGAAGCAAACAATTTCTCTAAAATGATAAGAGAAATCCTGAAACGTGCCAAGAGGAAACATTTCAATGTAGTTTGACTTACATTTATCTACCCTTTCAGTTTATCAAAGTTGATCTGAAAATCATTAAAGATTTGTGCAGGTGTGTCAGGAGCCTCTTTTGTGCCTGCAGTGAACACATCAATATAGAATTAGAGTGGAGGCAAGTTGTATTCAGCTGTCTGTATGCTTCCTCTGGGGTTTGTGAGCTGCTTCTTCAGTACATTGCTGTTTATGTCCTAGTATTTTCACCTTAATATCCGAATACTCTGAACAGCAATGTAAGCCTCCTCCTGGACCAAGAGTCAGACGCCAGCAATATACACACCAGCACAAATGTACTGGGGGCTACAGAATGCTAAGATTAATGTTTTTAATCAGAATGCTTTGCTCATTCAGATGCCTGGGCCCATTTCCTTAGGGTTTTAAATGGTGCTTCTAAGTGAGTTGTCTTTCTTTCTGTTGGCCAAGATTACACTTGCTAGCATTGCCCCCACTGCTATGGATTTAGCAGCCCAGGTGACTGACGTATCTGCCATCTTTGTGATCTTAAATTCTATTTTTTTTCAGTGTTTTCCTATGTAATAATCTTTTCTTTGGTCAAACATACTTGCAATGAACAATTTTTACTTTGTACCAGCTATTTATTTTTTGTTCATTTAATTATATTTTTGAGACCTTTTTCATCCTATTGCAAAATTACTATATCATCTGCTTTATCCAGGTTATCCAGACTTTGATGAAGGACCAAGCAGAGATTTTTCTTCAACACTGGTAACTGGGGCTTTTGTTTTAATCTCCTCCAGTGCAAAATGGCCTCTTGCATTATTATATTCTGCTTAATTTCCTACATGAATGTTTCCTAAATGCTTCATTGGTAGCAGTGTAAACAAAATACATAGATCCTTAAATTACTGTACAGTGTAATAGATATGCATTTTGATGCATGCAAATGTGAAACAAATATTATTGCAGTTTTCTGTTCTTACTTTATTCTGGCATGTCTCTTTAAGTTGTCTTAAGAGACATCTTTGCATTAAGGGAAGATGGAGCCCTGCCCTCCATTCCCTAGCTGTTTCACAAAAAGTAAATAAGTAGTAAATTCACATCAATAATTTAACGTATTATTAGAATGTTTATAGCAAAGTCAACATATTCATCAAAATCTGATTTTCCAATCAAAGCAATTTCTTATTTAAAAAATATTTATTTTTAGATTATGTAAAAATTTCTTTGTGCATAGCTGGTTAGGCACTTTCCAGGTTGTTAATGCAAGTCCTTCAAAACTGCAGCACTGCCCGCATAAAGTTTACTCATGTGTGCACATATGCAGCCTGAACCTCTCACTTCTGCCATGGGTCTTGGAGGCTTGGTGGTTCTACTGAAAAAAATAATGTTTATATATCTTCTTTTTGTGTGATTTGCTAATAGCATTATACAGCTGATATTTTATAATGACTGGTGCTGGTAGCTTAATACTTTCTTAATACTTTGTGAAACACAATGCTTTATCTTCGCTCCTTTAGATGAGGTTTAAAGTAGACTGTTGTCTTCCTTGCTTGACATCTAGTGCCACTACTGCCACTCTAGTCATCCATGACTCTTTCCATACAGCTCCAATGATGTCATCCATTGCTACTACTCGTACCTGCACATTTATGCTGTTGATTTCACCATCTGCACACACATTTCTTAACCCTGTGAGCCAATGTCAGTAAGGATCTTTCTTCAAGATTGAGTGACAGCTACGTATCCAGGCTAAAAGATTTAAGCAGATGAGTGAGTCTTGTGAGTGCTTAATTCTATCTATCTATCTAGCTGTCTATCTAGCTATCTATCTAGCTATCTATTGTCATGCAAGTGCGCATAGGGAGCCGCTTAAAGAACTGACGAGCAGCGTAATGTATTGTGTCAGGGGACAAAGGTGGGAAACTAACCTCTCTTTCTTTATTTCCACAGAAAAACCAAAGCAACGCCGTCTTGAATTTACCCGGACTCCCTAACCACACGCTACCACTTCCGCATTTCTTCCCTCCCTCTGGTCCACTTAAGATGACATCATGACTCACATCCATCACCACAGTTCCTTCCCAACATTCCATCTGCCTGTTTCCAGTCCCACACCATAAACTGTCCCTGTACGCCATTTCATATTGTCTGTTGTAATGCTTGTAAAGCAATAACTGACCTTTTGAAACTCACAGTATACGGGGCTGGGAGACTCCAAAACTTTACGATTGTTTTGTCTTTCTTTTACTCTATCTATCTATCTATCTATTGTAATGGAATAAGATGCTTCTTGCACTCTTGTACCCTCAGACTATACGTCAGACACCAGGTAAAATCCAATGATGATATTTATTATAATAATAAAGTGCACAAAGCACGCTCCTCTCCACAATTCTTCAATAACAACAATAACAACAATCCTCCACTCCCAGACGCTTAGCCACCCTGCCTCCCAACTCAGCTCATCGTCTGGGAGCTCCCACAGTCCTTTTATATTCCCTGACCCGGAGGTGTTCCTGCCCAACAGTCCACAAGTCCTTATTCCTTCTGGGTCAGGGTAAATAGTCCTTTTCTTCAACCCGGGAGCACGTTGTTTCTTCCTGTCACGTGACCGTGACGCACTCCCGGGTTATAGGGCACATAAGAGCCTACGAGCCCCCCTACAGCGACACCTGGTGGCCCCCAAGGTATCCAGCAGGGCTGTGTACAAACACTACATAGTCCATGATGCCCTGCTGGAACTCGGGGCATGATCATGCTGTCGGGAGAGCTCCTCCTGGCGGCCTGGGGTTGAGGGCCGGAGTGAAATGCCGGCAATCCACCACACTATCTATCTATCTATCTATCTATCTATCTATCTATCTATCTATCTATCTATCTATCTATCTATCTATCTATCTATCATGATATTATATGATATGATATATCCATATCATTTTAGAAATTGCCCCACCAGTTCTGGCAGTCTGACAGATTTGCAGTGTATCTCTCCTAGTTCTGTGTTGCCTGCTGAATTCTGTTATGCCAGAAAAGCCACTGATTATATTTATACATTGAAATAAATGTAATTGACGCAACATTATTGTTCAAAAATGGTGCTAAAAAAAGGAACATTTCTTTCAATACAGAGTGCCTTTGTTGCACAGTGGTCAGCACTGCTGCTATGTTTCAATCTGTTTTTTAGAGTGTATATGTTCTCTATGTCTGTGTGTTTTTCCCTGAGTCCTCCCATTTTCCATCCACATCCAGAAACACATGCCAGGCTGCAGAATGCAGATCAAGAGACAAACATCTTAGATGGGTTATGCCCATTGCATCACCTAATCAATGATTCATAAAGCTTTATTACCGTGAGATGAACTGTGTTTTCTCTATAACTGAACCAGCTCTAGAAAGACAATATGTGGCTGATCTTATTATTCACAGCTCAGGTCACATTTCCTAGTCCTAAGGTGCACTTAAAAGACCATTGCTCTATTTTAATACACTCTTCCACCTTGACATCAATACATTTAGCCAAGTTTACTGAAATTTCCAAAATATTTTTGTGTTTTTGTCAAACTAAAGGTGAACTAAATTCAGCTGGGTTTGCTCATCACTACTCACTACATTGTTGATGTTGCTCTTGTCAAAGCAAGCAACGAAGTTGTTTAGCTTCTCTGTGAGTGCAAAGCCATTTTAAAAAAAAATTCTCTTTATTTTGAAGTCATTGATTGTCCGCATTCCTTGCCATATGTGTTGGGCGGTTCATGCTGTTGAAGTTGTCATTAATGTGATATTTGTAAGCAGCTTTGCCAATTTTGCTGTCCCATTACAGATTGGATCTAGGAATACTGTATGCTTCAGCATTACCGGAGGGTGAGGCCTTGTATCCATCTTTAATATTTGTATATACATGATCCAGCATGTTTGTGTGTTTAGTCAGACATTTTTTATGTTGGCTGAATTTTTGAAGTACAGAATTGAGGTGGTCCTGATTACAGACACAAATGAAAATAAAAATGCTACCTAGATGCACGCCTTGTTTTTTAATGGCTCTTAGCAAATCATCAAGTGATACTTTAGCATCGGCTTGTGGTTATAAAATGGCTTACACTATATTGTTAAATATTACAGATCTGAAGAACATTTTTATCATTAGCTTCATATACTCTGGTAATAAAGTGTCTGGTGACCAATGGATTATAATCTATACTAATAAAAGGCAAAGCCCTCACTCACTCACTCACTCACTCACTGACTCATCACTAATTCTCCAACTTCCCGTGTGGGTGGAAGGCTGAAATTTGGCAGGTTCATTCCTTACAGCTTCCTTACAAAAGTTGGGCAGGTTTTATATCGAAATTCTACGCGTAATGGTCATAACTGGAAGCAGTTTTTCTCCATTTACTGTAATGGAGATGAGCTTCAACGCCGGGCGGAGTTTCGTGTGACATCATCACGCCTCCCACGTAATCACGCAGTACATAGAAAACCAGGAAGACCTCAAAAAAGCGCTCAAGAAAACATGCATTATATAATTGAGAAGGCAGCGAAACAATAAGAAGCGAGCGAGTGACATATATAACCATATTCATGAGTTCTGCTACTTCGGAAACAAAGCACGATGTAAACCTACACTTTAAATTAAGTTCATAGACAGGCTGCGCTGGCGTTTGTAATTTAGTGCCTGCCCATATAAGGCCGTCCGTCAGCGGCAATCCAATAGCAAACTGCCACGGGTAAATATTCACGGGTGAAGGACTGTGCTTATGCAGAGGAAGATGAGATGGTCAGGGTGGTGTTTGACACAAACTCAGCGAAACTGCGAGAGAAAGTTTTAAGTGCCAGGACTAAGGTAACATTAAATAAAGCTATGGACATAGCACGAGATGGCACCAGCACAGCTGGGAACCTTCGATGCAAGTACACCGAGCGGCTCACGTGAACTGACGCAGTGCACAGATAAAAGCAACAGTTCCAAAAGCGCTGAACAAAACCGAATTACACAATTGAAAAGGCAGCAAAAAATATGAAGCGTCTGATAAGCATATTCATAAATGCAGCTACTGTGGAAACAAAGCACACGGTGGAAAAAGTTAATGTCCCGCTAAAGGAAGACAGTGTAAAAAAAACCCGTGCATGCAGTGTTTCAGGTCTCAGATAAAGAAGAAGACGAGCTGTTTATTGATGCAGTAAGAAGCGAATCGATGAATGAAACCTGTCATCTATACAGCGATTGACAAACACGGAATGTAACTTGAACACAACACATCCTACAAATACGAACCTGATTGAAAGAAATAATGATAATCAAATCCTTGATGACAGCAACACTCAGTAACACTCACAAAACAAATACTGTATATTGACAGTCATGTTACGTTATTTTTAAAATGTTCCCTTTTCTTTTCTACCTTTTTAACACACTACTTCTCCGCTGTGATACGCGGGTATATATATATGTATATATATATATCCCGCTCTACATACTCGAATAATGGATACTTTATTCGTCATGAATGATTGTTTTGGTAAAGCCATACTCAGTGTATTCATTAGATGAACGGTAAAAAAGTAAGAGCGAGGGAGGATGACTCATTGAGGCATGCAGGCTGTAGTCTTGCGTCAACTCTATCTGAATTGCGCAATCACATTTGAAAAAATATATCTTTTCAAGTTCTATTTAGTCCATATGTGTCAAACTCAAGGGCCGCGGGCCACATCCGCCCGCGTGTAATTATATCCGCCCGAGATCATTTTATATACTGTATTATTGTTATTAATGGCCCGGGTATATGAAGCGCTGGTAACACAATAAACTACAGATCCCATAATGCAGCGCTTCAGCTGCCTTGCCGAACACTTACCGCATTAATCAAGTCTACCTTATGATGCTGCAAGTTATTGCGAAGCTAGAGTTATTGCGCACTGACTTTGCACGGCGCTTTGGTGACTTTGAAGAACAAAAAAAGTCCGTCTACATGCGGCTCGAACCTTGTGCATGTTTGGTAGCACATATCTGTGTGAGAAGCTCTTCTCAGTGATAAAGACTAACAAAACAGCACACAGGAGTCGCCTCACTGATGAGCACCTGCAATCCATCCTGAGAATCTCCACAACACAGAACCTCACACCAAACAGAAAGCGAACTTGTGGCCAAAAAGATGCCAGGCGTCCAGCTCTAAAATGACATATGAGCAAAGACAACTGAATGATTTGATTTGTTATTGCGCGTAAGAGCGGAGTCAACCGTTTTAACAAACCGCGTATTGCACTGATACGAAATAGCTGTGTGTGTATATATGTAGATATGTATGTATATGTATATATATGTTTATATATGTGTGTGTGTATGTATGTATGTATATATATATGTATTTGTGTGTATATATGTGTGTGTAGGTATATATGTGTATATGTATAGATATGTATATATATATATGTTTATGTGTGTGTGTGTAAATATATATATATATATATATATATATATATATATATATATATATATATATATATATATATATATATATATATATGACAACAACACTCATCACTCACAACAGTGACAAAACAATTACATTGACAATTAGGTTACGTTATTTTCAAAATGTTTCCTTTTCTTTTTCATTGCTTCTTTAACACACTACTTCTCCGCTGTGAAGCGCGGGTATTTTGCTAGTAGTATATATAGGGTGGTCCAGATCTAATTTTGCAACTTCCATTACGCTATAACCTATTAAGTATATTACATGGAGGATACACAAAAAATGATTTTTGTTGCCAATAGATGGCAGCACCTGCCCTGCATTCCAAAATGGTGGGGAGACAGTTGTCAGTTGAACAGTGGGTGCGATGTGTTCACTTTTTCATAATTGCATAATTAGATCTGGACCACCCTGTATAGTATACTAGTATATATCTGGTGTTTTCTTGCATATACTGTATATATGCACTTTATACTGAAAGGACCGGGAGAGAGAGTTTATCCAGAACATTATCGCCCCTGGAACACTAGAGGGCAGCCCCCCTTGCTTGCAATAGGGCTACAAGTTTGGAGCATGGAAGCTCAACCCTGCTAGGGCCCATGACTGAGCCCTTGTTTGAACTACTTGCACCATACCTGGAAATGCTTCCAGAAGAAGGTCGGCGAACACCTTGAGCACTTCCAGGTGCCCTGTGAAAGGAGCCAGATGCCACTTCTCAGGAAGCCAGAGTCAGAAGGAAGAAAGACAAAGCTTGCCAGAAGAGGACTGAAGGCGGAAGGACTGGAAAAAGGAAGGAAAAAGACTGTCTTTGGATACTTTGGTGCTATACTGTGCTGTGCTCTGGGAAGTGAGGAAAAAGCACTTCCCTGGCTCTAAAACAAAGGATGTTGTGTGCTGCACTTGTGACTTTGTCTGTCTGTGCCAGGTTAGGGTGGCTGTATGTGCCCCTGGTATCCCCTATATATATATATATATATATATATATATATATTGTCACACACGTGCGAGTAGGAGGCAGCTAAAGGGCTCGAGTAATTGCAGTAAAACATCCGATTGGGGGGTGGTGGAGTGCACTGACTGTCTTTCTCAGTTCCCTACAGACCTTTCCCGGGAAATCCTGCAAGGTTCCGGCGCCTCTGATGACGTCACTTCCGAAGCCGGCCCCTTTGATGACGTCACTTCTGGTTCCGGTCCCTTTAAAGCCTCCATCTTGGGCTACAATAGTGAGTTCTGTTTTGGACTCTGTGAGATGCACATCGTTTCTTTGATAAGGAAACCCATTTGCAGCTGGGAAAAACAATATACGGGTGGCTGCCCCAAACATTTATAATGTCTTGGACTCGTTTTATGACAATATATATATATTATATATATTTTGGACATGATGCTTTTCTATTTATATTTCAATATAATGATCTTAATCTGAAACTACCCAGTGTGACTATCCAGTGTGATTATTAATATTGCCTATCCCGCATAATAGCTACTGAAACTCTTGTGTTTCTCTCTCCATAGATAATGAAAGGTACACTTTTTAGTGCAATGTTTTTCCCAGATTTTTTCATGTAAAAATAAAATAATGTTGGTAGACTAATCATTTTTTGACTCTTGATTAATTTATTATTATTTACTGATATTAAAAAAAGTACTCTGCACATAGCAGTACTATAACATTTATTAATCTGAATGAATGATATCTTACTGACTGAGGTCAATTATGTAATGTGAACACCCCCATGCAACCAGTAATAGTCATAAGTAACAATTGGGGAGCTTTTGTATCTTGTAATATAAACATCTTTGATTTATGACTGTCAATAATCTGTATGAAGTAGAAGAAGACTATTGAAGGAGCAAGTGATAAATAATTATTGAGTTCTCTGAGCCGTTGAAACACAGAGGAGATTACATTGACCCTGGCAAGAGACCAGTCCGTCTTGATATGAACAGGAATAGTTTGATAAAAATGACAGACTTTCCATGCACTGGATGTCACAAAATATGATCGTTGCTTTTAGAAGAAAGCCATTCTGAAGACGGTTTCATGACAGTCAAATGTTGGTCACAGTGAGAGAGAATTCAGATGCTCCAAATAAACTCAGTAATCCCTTGCTAGTTATTGTCTTTGTTTTAAATAATCATTCTTCCTTAAAATCAACTTTACAAACCTTTCTAACTTAACATAGAATTAGATATGCTTGACATATATCTGCCACACCTGCTACATCATAGATGTCTTCAGAATGGAAGTGGTGTTTGTAGAAATGTAATAGTTCCCCCACATATCCATCTTTCCATCCATCTATCCATTTTCTTAACCTGCCTAAAATATATAATGAAAAGTAGGGCTGAGAACTTTTACAGCCATTTACTAATACTGAGAAGTGGGATGGGAAGAGGAGTGATTCTGTAAAATAAGAACATAATAAATAATAAATGTAATTAATTTTTTCATTGATTATGACTGCCAAATAACATTATCTGAATAGTAGAGCCCACTTAGTGACATCAAAAACACTGCCATTGTTTTAAACAGATTTAAAAATGTCTATTTTTTTAGGTTAGACTACATCTTTAAAAACATATATTTTAAATTGAGGTAAAGCTTAGCATTTCTACCTATTGTGGCACTTAGTGCTGTAACTACTGACTCCCAAGTGATTTAATCCAGTGCCATTGTATGTAAATGTAGGTTATTGTATGGCACACGCTCAAGTTGCAATTAGTAATTGTTTAAGGTTTTATGCATAAAGACTACTTAGATTTGTTTCTGTAAGTCTGCAATCAAACTTCCTCAGTAAGAAAATCAGATGGTGGTTGATCACTTCCTGGCAGGCACTAAAAAGATCCATCAACATATGTAATGCAATTATCCCAGTGTTTGTAGCTATGACTCCTGCTGTTTTGGAAAGCTTTTAGGAAAGTTTTGGTTAGTGCATCAGGCAGACCTTTAGAGTTTCAGCATAAGGTTAGGGCATAATGGACAAAGTATGCAATGAAAGCTCTAAGAAACTAGTGCACAGAAGACAATGCATGACATACAGAAAGAAATGTGCATAATGCATATGTGAAGACAAACATTTACCTTGGTTATGACTTATTTTACTTCAAGCTGAATAGTGGGACATGCTTCAACAGGAAGGATCAAAGATGGAAAAAAAAGTCCATAAGAATATCAAAGTCATTTTAGATATTCTATTTCTGAATAAGAAAGAAGGACAGAAGAGCATTAAATAGAAGAATCACATGCATCCCCCTACTGTAGTGTTCATGTCACTGTCAAGGTGTGAATCAATAGAGCTGTCAAAGCAACATTCCAGGAGGACAACGCTCTGTGTGTCGACCTGTCTGTCACACAGCAGATGAAATCCCTGTCTAGCTTTTTTCAGATTGAGCACTACACTTTGTCTCATTTAGAAATTATTCTGGTAAAAGCATACATTTGACACTACAGTATATCCCTTTCTGCCTTCCGTTCTTCTGCCAGACATGATCTAGCTTACCATTTAATCAGGCTGATGTTCTACATAATTCATTACCCCTTCTACTCAAAAAAAGTCCTTTGACTGTCATGCTACTTAATTATACCCCTGCCCTGCAGTACAATTTCTGAAAGTACTTCATTTCCATGTTCGTTATGAAGATCTTTGTGCACAGTAAGAGATGTTATATGCAATACTGTTTGAAGGAGCATATTTCTCTGGTAATATAAAATGTTCTTCTATTGTTTCCGATTCCGATATTACTGTATATCATATTCAGCTCCTTGACTTTTTATCTTCATTACAATAATTACTTTGCAAATGTCTTTAACATGAAAGTCACTATGTCCTCAAAAAACCTTCAGGTTTCTTTATTAATTTGATAAATACGGCTTCTTAAGATGGGCTCTGATTGCAATTGTGTATGTCTTTTTTAATTGCACGCTTTCTGTTTACTTAATGATCTGTGAAATATGTTGGAATTACTTTTCTTCCTAAGTGGTACATTTATCAGTGCTGCTATCTCAAAGCTCCCGAGTCCTGGGTTCAAATCCAAGCCTTGTCACTGTGTTTGAAGTTTGTACATTTTGACCCAATTGATTAGGTTTCCTTCAATATATCACAGACATACTTCGGTTGCCTAAAGTGGCCTAAAATATAATAAACTGGTATCCAGTCTTGGGTTGGCTTTTACTTTGTGTCTGATGTATTTGGGAATACTGTATATTGAAATTGGAATACAGAAAAAGTGTTTTCTCCACTTTTGTAAAATGGAATGAAAATATGATCATTTCAAAATGACCATCTGATCTTGCTATAATTGAAATTAGGATCCCACAATAATGACATCTAAAAATATCTGACAAGAAATAAAAGTATGCTGATAAAAAGTATTTGATTTTCTTCAAGTGTATACTTCATTTATGAAACTATTGTGAAAATGACAGTGTTGTGTCTCTATCAACAATGCTCATTTCAGCTCCTGCCAGATACTCTTAACTTGCCTTGAAGTCCATTCAGAACTTTTTAGTTTTTTTTACTACTGCATTGTGTATTTAGACTGTATATTTGAGACATATATTTGTACAGATTTCCCCTAATGTTGATGTAACAATTGGCTTTAATTTGAGACTACATTGCTTCACAGTAGAGATCGTGTTCTCATGATACTGGTCAAAGTATGTCAAATATAGCACTTAGGGCTAAACTGTGAATAAAAAAAAAATAATTTAAGGTTATATCAGAACAAAGAATCACATTTCTCTTAACATTTCATCATTCCTTCTAGTAAGCAATTGTTGAGGATTTGTGTGTCTTTTTATTAACAAAGGCTTTGTTTTTGTGATTCTCTCATGAAACAGAGCTTTGTTAAGCTGTCATAGGCAGTTTCTTTCATCTCAGTGCTGCAAAGTTAGAACTCCTTTAGAGCTGCTGTAAGCCTCTTGGTGGCCCTGACAAGCACCCTTGTTACCGAGAAGCCACATTTTGATGTTTTCAGTGTCACAGTTGTACAAATTCACAGAAATGTTCTACATTTTTAAAAATAAGACCTTTACTGTTCTTTGTTTTTAAGGTATGCTTTACATTATTTTTCTGATTGAAAATATATTTAGGATTTGCTCTGAATGTTTCTTTGTTTTTATTAAGTTTGTTTTTATTTATTTTTTTCCCACTGTACTCATCAACCATGGGACTATTTCAGAAGTACAGGAAATTTGTTCAGACTGAACTAATCGGAACACGTCTTCATTGCACACACTTCATGTCATTTCTGGAAAGAACAGGCTTTGGCAAAGAATATTTAGTGTATGTGTGAAATTGCAGATTTGTGCAATTTTGCCTTCACTTTGGCATATACTAAAGTAAAATTTTCTAAGGCAGTACGGATTGAGCAGTTCCTCCAGGGCCCACTGTGACTACATGGATGTAGTTTAGCAATGCCTTACTATTAACATTCTTGCCTACTTAAAATTGCAGTGAAAGGGTTTTGATGTTATCATTCCTGAAACTCAACAAATCTTAATTATGACCTTTTATGTAGCTTACACTGTATGCCTGTCATATCTCATTGATGATGGCCATTTTTTAATTAGATTTGACTTAATTACATTTGAGTGGTGTATCGGGATAAAATCTAGTGCTTTTTACAGTTTGTTAAAAAAGACTCATAATATTTCATTTGTGTGGTGAGTTAATATAAGATGTGGTCATCCGCGGGAATGACAGGCTGATACAAGGATAAATTTTAGGTGCCAACCTGACCATCCCCTTTACTCAATGAATCAAACAAAAATAACGCTTGATGGTGTGAAAAAGAGACACAAATTGCTGCTACCAGAATAACAGGGCTATTACAATAAACACTGCTTTGTCTGGAGTCAGGAAAGTGAGGAGTTCCTTTGCTCTCGTTGCTTGGATAATAAGTGATGCATCTTACTTGGCAATTGCACTTTTATGGCCCAGGGACCAGAAGGGGAGGAGCCAGTTGCCCTCACAGTGCGGTTTCTCTGTACTGTGGTGAAAGAAGAAGACAAGACAGCTAGCAGCAGTGCTCCCACTCGGTCTGGGGTGGAATCAAATACTTGGGAGGAACTCAGAGTGTGAGCCTCTGATGTGCATGAGTGACTAGGAAAATAGGTTATTTAGATAACATCCAGTTTTAGGTGAACAGAACAAAATGCAAACATAGATCTAACTGAAAAAAGCTAAAGAACTTAACATTTCCAGGATAATTTTTCATTAAAGGAAAAGCACTCTGAGGGGTGATAAGATGTATGCACATAGACTCATGAATAGTCTAATAGAACATATGCAAATGTAAAAGCAAATACTAATATAGTGCCATCACTAATAGATTGTGCAAACTTTAAGCTCAGATAAAATAACCAGTGGGAAATAAGTGCTTGGGACATATTAGATAACATAATATTGTATTTAACAACAAGGTAATGATCAAAGTAGTCTCACTAACTAAATTTGATTTAAATCATTTAGGTTACATATTTTGATCCATGTTAACTCATAATATTTTATATGCCTGATTTCTCTGCAAATAAACAGATGTTTAGATGAAATAAAGTTTGGTATTATCTCACATAAACTATCTTGTGTTTTACTGAGATTAGCATTCATGTGGGCTTAGGAAATGTCCCTGTCTAACCCAGGTCCTCCAGGAAAACATGGATGCTTCCTTGTTAGTCTACTCAGTAATAGAAAGCTAGGATCAGACCATGAGCTGGGGTCCCAGCAGCATGCACCTTGCCATAGATGAGGTTTCCAGGGGTGAGAGTTTTGGGGTGTACATGATAAACAAACTCAATAAGCTAAGGCAGAGTATAAGGTCACTTCTTATTGTTGACCAATAAAAAAGAATCTAAGAGGTTAGTATATTGCCTTTTGTGTCAAATTTCATAGCAAAATAAGAGGGTCCTCATTTTTCTGGCACTTGAACCCATTAATTCTAGTTATGCAACTGGTTCAACGGAGGTGAATATTTTCAATAGGTTCCTCATGCAGCTTTTGCAGAGTCTACTGTTTAATTTTTTTCATAGATATTTTTGATATTGTTTGCTGTTTTCCAGAGTTTGTCACCTTACAAGCCTATTACATCAGAAACTTTGATATTTTCATAAAAAGGTTTAGATTAAAAGTTCAGCCATTGCTACAAACTATGCAGAGTACAGTAGAACCTCGGGTCACGACCATAATTCTTTCCAAAACTCTAGTCGTAACCCGATTTAGTCGTGACACGAAGTAATTGCCCCCATAGGATTGTATGTATATACAATTAATCCGTTCCCGACCATATGATCTGTATGTAAATATATTTTCTTTAAAGATTTTTAAGCACAAAATAGTTAATTATACCATAGAATGCACAGTGTAATACTAAACTAAATGCAAAAACATTGAATAACACTGAGACAAACACCCAGGCTCCCAGCTCAGCAGCTTGCTCACTCTCAGCTGCACGCGAGCCTGCGCTCACTCACTCTCTCTCTCTTTCTCTCGCTCTCTCTCTCTCTCTCCCACTCTCGCTCTCGCTCTCTCTTTCTCTCTCTTTCTTGCACCAGCTTTCTCCTCCTGCTTCCGGCCTTCTCCTGCAACATCCCATTCTTTCCTGTTCTCTTCTTTTTCCCTTTATCCGACTCACACTTTTATTTATGAAGAGGTGTGGTAGTCGTGGCAATCAGCAGCTCATGGGAACAATTATGGATGCGGACCGCTTCTCACCTGTGCGGTCAGGAACCGCTTCGGCCACGCACCACCACGCCCCCTCGCTAAACCGTCAGTGCGGTGATTATTTATTAAAACTGGCCTTTTTGATGGGAGCATTGTACCCGCTATACCACAGGAGGAAGCTGGGTTGAGAGGAGGTTACAGTTTTGAGGGAGAATCCCTCTGCGTGATGCACCGAGAACAATGTACAGTACAGGGAGAGACTGAACATGTGCAGAAATCATCGGCGCGTACGAACCGGAAGGGAAACTGGCTTGTTTGTCAACCGAGTGTGTGGTCGTGAACAGATTCAAAAGTTTGGTGAACTTTTTGGCCGTAACCACGATTTGTACATGTTCAGAGATGTTCATGAACCGAGGTTCCACTGTAAGCAAAATATAAAAATATATTATTTTGTGAAGAACATTTAATCATTGCAAATAATGAGGCAACAAGAAAGTAGTCTTGATCTAGAACTTAAAATTGGTACAATATAGTTAAAAAGAATAGTTCATATCCTAATCACATCCAAGAGCTTAATTCATGGTAAGCATGGTAATTTTTGTTATCTTTTTGGTATTTGCTGCCCCCATTAAAAGGGGGAGATGATTAATAAATCACACACTCAGGTAGTAGTGGCAGACACTACTAATGAACTACTTGATATTCTATTAGTGTGCACCTGACAAAGAAGTGTTGTATTTTTTATCATTTTAACACTCAAAGCATTGCACAAATGATCTTAACTCTTAATGAATTATAACATGCACCCAAGATTATTTCAACCTGTCACACAGCCATGACTAAGACTGAACTATATCTCAAGTAATGGCTCTTCATCGTCACGATTTCATTAGACCCGCCATTATATTGATATTTGGAATTGAACAGTATTTGTGGTGTGAAGAAAACTTGCATATTGGGATAATTTTGGAAATTCAGCCAATAAAGCTACACAAGATTGCACAGAAAAGACTTGGAGGAGGTCCAATAGCTTGCAATTAAATAAATCACACACTTTATGAGCACACAGCACAACACCATCACATAGCACCACTCCATCAAGTGCATAGGCAAGTAACAAATGGCCCAACCACTTGATAAAACCTACACCCAATTTATTAAGTCTGAATCAATCATGGCTGCCACACAGCAGTAATCATTACCTATGGCCAAGAAAACCTGCACCATGTAAACTGATTTTGAATACAGGATTTGTATTTTTCTAATGTGCAGTACATCATTTAAAGCTCAGAAGTATGACTTTAAACTGTGAGAGCAGGCTGGGGAACCAAGGATTATTTTTTTTTTACCATGTTTACAGTTTTCTGAAACATTTGGATTGTTCTCTGAATGCAGATGTCTGCTACAAGTAGTCAACTAATCTTGCTGAGGCGATGGCTATTTTTACCCTAGCAAACTGACGAGGCACTGGTTTTCTAAAATCCCATACCTCACATTGCCATTGTTCTTCTGTAAAGAGACAGAAGCAGGCTTTTAATACAATTTTGGAATTCAGGACTTGGATGAATTCTAGTTTTGTGCCCTAAATAAGAAACATGATATGCTGCAGAGGATGAATCACACTGAGAACTGGGTTAATGTTGTATTATCAGAGAGAGTTAGAGGATGTGTGATACATACTGTAGTGCTTATGGTGTGGGGGTATTTAGAGCCTCTGGTGACATTTTAAAAACTCTTAGTCTATCTCATATTTCTAATATGAGTATTCATATCATTGTGGTTTTGAGGTTAGTATTCCCTCCCTTTAATCCTATTTTACTTGCTACAGAATGGTTTCATTTTTTTGTTCATGTTTTCACATTTTATGAAACTCCTATGTTCCTATAATACACCCATATTATCTCGGACTGAAATTGTAAATAATGTGCCTTGTATTCCAACAAATACAATCTGTATAAACAATAGCAGTTTTCTAATTCCTGGCATCAATACCTCCAAAATCTTTTCTCAGTGGCATATGTCATACAACATTTTGAAGTAACCTTGCTTATTAAAATGTATTGAAATGAGAAATGCTGACTTCTGGGGAACACTACTGTAGACAAATGGTCACTATGAGCTTGCATACTTAGACATATGTAGACATTTGTGTTGCTTTCTGTCTATTAATCATTTTCAGAGCTGTTTTATTCAATTATACTACTTTTGTCTTAACTAGTGGTCATTCAGGGATTACAATGCCAAATATCTTATGAATGAGTATGTAATTAAAATAAATTTTCCTCACATGCATTGTATTTATGGCTTCATTAACACTAGAATTACCAAAGCCTACAAAAAAACTCGTAATCCCGGCCCACCTTAAATCCCTTCGCACCTCTCATTCAGTGTCTTTTTTACTTGTAAATGTGTAGATCAACACAAGCAGCAAACAGCTCATCCCCCACCCCCCACCGCCGCAGCTCAAGTCGCAATGAAGATTCTCAGTGCTCAGTGTTTATTTTGGAGTGAATTGCCTGGAGCTGTATAGGGTAAATAATATATTGTCATTTGGAATACATACATTTCTATGTAAACCCATCATTAAAACAGAAACGTTTTTCATGTTTTAGTAATAAATAACAATAAATGACAAAATGCAAAACCTTGTTGCCCCTCAGAAATCCCAATCACCATTTAAGTCTTTATTCTGGTCATAATCACTGATAAAGAGTAGGTGGTTTACCATACATCTATACAAATTTGATGCAGGTTGTTCATCATATTATCTCCCCCATATTTATACAAAACAGCCAGTGTATTGTCATGGCTGGTGCCTTCTCAATATTTAATTTTGGATTGCTTCTTTGATCTTATAGGTGATGGTTCTGTTTCCTCCTCTCCATTTGAATAATTTTTATCATTATCCATTTCTGCCACGCTGTTGTTTCCGATGAGCTCATATATAACTCCTTACAATAGCTTTTCCATCTCTTCATCACTATGTCATATTTAGTGAACAAAGTGTCAGCTTTATGTTTTATATTAAACAATCTATGGTGAAAGTGATTTCCAAGTTTCTTCACCTTTCGAAACAGTACATTCTTAGTACCTCTTGAATTTTTTTCTCCAGCTAAGGCCTTACATTGCACAGTTAAAAAACATTTCTTGTAATCTTAAGCCACTATTTGAACTTTTGTGGTGTCTTAATTTGAGCTACATTATTTGTATGAAAATGTGCTATATAAATAAATGTTGTTGTTGTTATATTTGTGTGCTAAGAATCAAACACAAGGACCAAAATGCTAAGCAAACTTGTAGTCGTAAATATACCACAAAAAATTCTTAAAACTGTATAACAATCAGAAACACCACTAAAAAAAGCAGACGGACAAAAGGTTTGGAAATGGCGTATTCTGTGGCATGTGCATGCATGTGATGGGGTCCTGGAGTTCAGTTCAATATCAGCTGCTGCACAAGGAAGCCTGTTAAAAGGCGAACGTGTGCTTGGCGAGAGGTTAGTTTGTAAAGGGAATGTGTGAAAGGAGCAGTTAGGAAGCAGTGCAAAGTGGGACATAAAAGTTTAATTGCACTCCCCAAATATATATAAGAGCTGTAGAGGTTAGCAAATTGGCCTGTCAATGTGCATAGAGTTCTTAAAGATTTTTATTTTTATTCTGAGATTTTTTTTTGTTACAGTTTTGATTTCATATTTGATTTGATTTCATATACATATCTTATATATAAATGTCTATGTGTGGAAGTGTGCGTGTCTGTCTGTCCGGCCCTGGAAGTGTGAGGTGGCCCGGAAGTGCAAAAGTGCCAAAGTGAAACCACCACTAATACACAGGCGAGCACATAGGCAAAACAAAACCTCAGAGGAGAGAGAAACTCGCTTAGTTGCTGATAGACAACAGAGGCGAGCAGGTCAGCAAAACAAAACCACCGAAAAAAGAGAACCTCTCTTAGCTGCTAATGCACAACCAATGAGATTGATTGATTGAAGTGCCATAATCCATGGTTTCTAGATTTCCTACACAGCTAGTATATTATACATATGTATACAGGTGCTGGTCATATAATTAGAATATCATGACAAAGTTGATTTATTTCAGTAATTCCATTCAAAAAGTGAAAGTTGTATATGTAAAAGGCGCTATATAGCGCCCGACCCGGCACAGACCACGCAGAGGCAACGTGTACAAAACACACAGGCTTTTATTTTTCTTCAGCTGTGTGACACGTCTTCCCCATGCCACACAGCCCAAACACAGTCCCAAAGCACCAAACAAAACACAACACAAACCACAATTCTCCACCACTCCTCCCAGGCAAGCTTCGTCTCCTTCCTCCCAATTTTGGCTCTTCGAGTGGTGGTGGCTGGGCCCTTTTATAGCCCACCCGGAAGCGTTCCAGGTGATTAACCACCTGGTCCTAATTACACTTCCGGGTGGGGCTGAAAGCTCGTCCAGCCGGGCTGTGGAAAGCAGGCAGCTCCCCCTAGCGGCCACGCCGGGCCCCAACCAAGCTGTGGAGGACTCCATCTCCCATGGAGCCCTGCAGGCGGTTGGGGAGTCACCGTCGGCCAGGGAGACTGCCACCAAGCGTCCCGGGGGAGGTATTGGACTTCCCATGGCGGCTCCCCCGGAACATAAGCAGCAGAGGCGTCCCTGCCGGGCATGGGACCCGGCTGTCCTTCACATATATTAGATTCATTCATTACACACAGACTGATGTATTTCAAATGTTTATTTCTTTTAATTTTGATGATTATAACTGACAACTAATGAAAGTCCCAAATTCAGTATCTCGGAAAATTAGAATATCAATTAAGACCAATGCAAAAAAAGGAGTTTTAGAAATATTGGCCAACTGAAAGGTATTAACATGAAAAGTATGAGCATGTAGAGCACTCAATATTTAGTTGGGGCTCCTTTGGCCTGGAATACTGCAGCAATGCGGCGTGGCATGGAGTCGATTAGACTGTGGCACTGCTCAGGTGTTATGAAAGCCCATGTTGCTCTGATAGTGGCCTTCAGCTCTTCTGAACTGTTGGGTCTGGCGTATTGCATCTTCCTCTTCACAATACCCCATAGATTTTCTATGGGGTTAAGGTCAGGCAAGTTTGCTGGCCAATCAAGAACAGGCATACCATGGTCCTTAAACCAGGTACTGGTAGCTTTGGCACTGTGTGCAGGTGCCAGGTCCTATTGGAAAATGAAATCTGCATCCTCAAAAAGTTCGTCAGCAGCGGAAGCATGAAGTACTCTAAAACTTCCTGGTAGACGGCTGCGTTGACCTTGGACCTCAGAAAACACAATGGACCAACACCAGCAGATGACATGGCACCCCAAACCATCACTGACTGTGGACCTCAAGTAATGTGGATTCTGTGCCTCTCCTCTCTTCCTCCAGACTCTGGGACCTTGATTTCCAAAGGAAATGCAAAATTTACATTCATCAGAGACCATAACTCAGCAGCAGTCTAGTCCTTTTTGTCTTTAGCCCAGGCAAGACGCTTCTGATGCTGTCTCTTGTTCAAGAGTGGCTTGACACAAGGAATGTGACAGCTGAAACCCATGTCTTGCATACGTCTGTGCGTGGTGGTTCTTGAAGCACTGACTCCAGCCGCAGTCCACTCTTTGTGAATCTCCCCCACAGTTTTGAATGGGTTTTGTTTCACAATCCTCTCCAGGGTGCGGTTATCCCTATTGCTTGTACACTTTTTTCTACCAAATCTTGTCCTTCCCTTCACCTCTCTATTAATGTGCTCGGACACAGAGCTCTGTGAACAGCCAGCCTCTTTAGCAATGACCTTTTGTGTCTTGCCCTCCCTGTGCTTGGTGTCAATGGTCATCTTTTGGATAACTGTCAAGTCAGCAGTCTTCCCCATGATTGTGTAGCCTACAGAACTAGACTGAGAGACCATTTAAAGGCTTTTGCAGGAGTTTTGAGTTAATTAGCTGAATAGAGTATGGCACCAGGTGTCTTCAATATTGAACCTTTTCACAGTATTCTATTTTTCCGAGATACTGAATTTGGGTCTTTCATTAGTTGTCAGTTGCAATCATCAAAATTAAAAGAAATATACATTTGAAATACATCAGTCTGTGTGTAATGAATGAATCTAATATACAAGTTTCACATTTTGAATGGAATTACTGAAATAAATCAACTTTGTCATGATACTCTAATTTTATGACCAGCACCTGTATATTTATTAGTTATTTATAGTACAAGTTTTTAAAGAACACTGTCACCATTTTAATAATATTCATTATGTGTTTATTTATTGAAGCTGAATGCTTGAAACTGTTTTTATTGTTTTTTGTATTGTACTATAAAAGCACACATTGTTTGCATTAGCCCCTCTTTTGTTTGCCTCCATTAATGTTCCGCTGGTGCTCGGTTCCCACCAAACGCTTCAAGGTCTTCAGATACATTTTTTGGAGCACCATTGGGTGTAACAACACCAAAACAACAAAGGAGAGACCCAGAAAAAATTGTATTAATCACATAATAATTTTTTTAAATGGTTTAACTTATAACAGATGGTAAACCAACACAAATTCATATTTCTGGACCTTCCTGACTGAAAGAAAATCTGCTGGGTGAACAATATCCAAAAGCATCAGAGGTTTCAAATTTATGAAAACTAAGTGTGTGCTGTTCCTTTATTTGTGATTGAATGATTGATTGATTTTACCACAGCATGCACTCTCATGTAACAGTTAATAATGAAGTACAAATGACAAACTAACCATCACCTCTCTAGCTAATGTGTTTCCATTTAAAGCTTGGTATGTGCAACAGGAGGCATCTGTTAATAAAATTCTTTGCAATAGTTGAGAAAGAAGAGAAGGCCCAGGAGGTACAAATCTGTTCCAAACCACAAAACATATGGATAATGTTCTCAAAAATGAAAGTTCTATAATGTGATAAAAATTTGTCTTGAAAGAGTGAAAGAGCTAAGAAACTATATAATTAAAAAACAAATTACATTATCAGCTAGGCCTAGACTCTAATTAGGAAACTAGTTAGAACGAAAACGTGTAGCCACTGTGGCCTTCTAACTCTGTAATTGAGGATCCCTGATGGATGACTTCTGCTTTGCATAGTAAAGCCTTAGGCTGCATGTGCAGATGCATTAGTGAATGTTGTTGACTGACAAATGTTTAGCAAAGTATCCCTGAGCCCATGCCATTATAACCATTACAGACAGTTTTTAAGACATGTCTGAGGGATTGGAGATCACGCACATTCAGAGATGGTTTTTTGACTTTACTTTTAATCACCAAGATTTGACTGGATTCCTTGAATTGCTTAATTATATTGTGGACTGTAGAGGGTGAAATTCTCAAAATCCTAACAATTTGTTTTTGGTGATCTTCATTCTCAATGTGCTGGATTATTTGCTGACACATCTGTTGACATATTGGAAAACCTCAACCCATCCTTGCTCTTTAAGAACTTTTTTTTGGAAGCTCCTTATATACTGTCACACAATTGCCCCACTTGTTTCATATCACTTTATTGTTTCAACTTGTCACACTGTTGATAGTTTTAAACATAACCCTTGTCCCAACTATTTTGAAACTTGTTACAGACATGTTTAAAAGTAAACGTGCATCTTCAAAAAACAATGCATTTTATGAGGTAAAAAATGAATAGACTTTATGCTGTTTTTCTTTGAATATAAGTCAGTACAAGTCAAAGTAAATTTACAAAGCACTTCTTTTTTATTAGCATTTTATGTTCCCACTTTTTTGGAATTGAGCACCAAAGGAAAAAAAAAATCGAATTCATGAATTACTTTTACTTGTAATTGGAGCTCTGATTTCCTCTTTGCTAGGCGAGTGCTTGTCAAACAGGTACCCAACAGTTCATTGTTTCACAACATCCAGTGTATTCATCTGAGAAAACAAAGCACTTCTCACCTAGCAACCATGAAAAGGGCACTGCATAAAAATGAGTTTGGTAAAGGTTTCAGATAGGGCCTGTTTAACAAAATGTAGATCTCTTTATTTATAATGCCAGCAGCAACTTCTTTCAATGCATCTCTCTAATACCTAAAATGTAGCTCAAGCAACTGTTTAACAATTCTGTTAATATCCATGCTTTATATCCGATATCTGTACAAAGTAAATAAAGAGATTCAGTTCCAAGAAGTTCTTATCTTAACTTTTTAATATACAAAATGAAACAAAATAAATTTAGCTCATAAGAAAGTCCCATGCAGAATACCTCTCTCTTTGCACACAGTAGTAAAAGATTGATGCCCTTAATCACCGACTTTGCTCAAGCTGTCACTTGCTCCAGGCATTTAGGTCTCAAGCCCTTTAATATCTTAATGTACACATCTGTCTGCGATCAAAAGTGATTTATATCTTTTCCTTAGGTGTATTTTCCATCTGTTTCTTTTTGAGTTTATCAGCGTCAAATCAGAGTTGGAAGATGTCAATAGTCCACACCATTTCTCCACCCCTCCATACGTAGTAACCTATGGGTTGGGTCAAGGTATTTATTTTAATGGACAGTAACCCAGAACCAAAATAGTAAGTGGCTATGTCACAACAAGGAGGTGAATGATCAGACAAAAAGTTTAAAAAAGTTTAATTAAATTATTTGGTTGTAAAACAAAAGAGGGGCAAAAAATCATATTTAAGAAAACCAGAAACAAACAAAAAGAGCTCAGATATAAGGGGTCCTTTGATACATCAGTATGAAGCCTGTTAATACAAGATCACAATAAAGCCAATTGGGTCTTAATTGAGTGCTAGGCAATTGTAGCTGGGATTAAATATACTTGAGATAGTAGGTAGTAGATAATAAACCAAAAATGAAAGGTGTATCCATGTATATGCCAGTTATGGTCAAGCACAAGGGCAAGATAAGTGAAGACCTTTTTATACATGTAATGAGCAGAATCCATAAAACAGTGAACATCTTTACAACATTTATTTCTATAGCACATTTTATGCAAATAATGTAGCTCAAAGTGCTACATTGATAATTATTTTCTTTTTATTAACAGTATACAGATGCACAGAAGGGAAACAAATGATGTATCAAAATCTCTAGGTGCAGTATCCCCTTCATTTACTTATAGTGACCCAATTAGCAGGTGATGCAGCCATTTGCTATTCACCAAAACCACTGTAATTATGGTTGCTTTTCATGTTAAGGATTTTCAGACTGTGGCTTGTGACACTGAGTGATTATTTTCTTCTAGTCAATTTCCAGGCATTGGCTGAAGGGAGGTCCTGACTGCACAGCCTCTTGCTAAATGAATTTTTAGCACTTAAGGAGTGTAATCTTACTTAATATTGTTCTAATACTTTTGATGTTGATAATGCAAGAATGCAGGAAAATAATCTTCTAATGAGGGTAAACTTTTTTTTTTTGTTTTATCAACTCTGGATTGAAAAAGCATAAACATGGCCTACTTCCTTTCTTTATAAAGGTTTGTTATGGCAGCTAGCATTCTGAAAGAAATATCATGTCTTAAATAAGAGAGTTTATTTACTCAATTCAGAAGATTAAGCATTGTGCTCCTCTGCTCATACAGTCCAGCAATCTGTTAGCCTTATGAATGGTCACATCCAGGGTAATGACAGAAGAACATCTGTCCCCTCCAAGTAACCCATTTTATAGTGCCTTCTTGTGAATTATGGAGAACTAAGGTATATTTCTTGATGTGTTACATTGGCCATTTTGACCTAATCAGACCCAAATGAGGGGGTTGCTCTTCATCTTGCCAATGGTACTTCTATATGACCTGTTCTCACAAATGAAAAATCTTCTCATATCCATGTGACTGAGTACTAGTGGTGCTCTAATCAGTCCAGACGTTGAAGACCATCATTCCCTGGCATAAAACATTTTTCCTTCATAGACCCACATGTCATAGGTGATTTAAATGACTTCCACTGCTTGAGTTTAAAGAATACACAAAGGTAATTTACCCCACAGAAAACCTAGAAAGAAAATATTTCTGGCTCTAAATTTGAACCCAGTTGAAACTGATATCTAATATGTAGCAAAATGAAATTCTGAAGTTATTATTATTTGAGTAGCAAACCACAAATGATGAGGGCACAAGTCTGTGTAATGGAATAACAAAATATTAAATGCAGTGCTTCAGACAATGTTATATTTTATTCAATTCCCTACTACATATTTAGTAAACCCAGTCCTGTATGTGATTTTAGGTAAGGTTCCTATTGCATATTTTTGGATTTTCATCCAAACACCTTTTTCTTGGGACTGATCTAAAGCTCCTTACATACACATTTTAAACTAAATATGCTGGTATTGATACATATTACAATAGATATTATCAATTAATGCATAGATTATAGAAATAGGAATCCCGTATAGATACTCCTAAGCATTAAGCGCAAGGAAAAAATAATCAGTATATAACACAAAACACAGAACACAGTGGGTTTTCCTGATGATCTATTGGAAAACAGATAATGATTTTTAAATACAGTTTACAGATTAAACATATTCAGAGTAAAATCAACCATTTTAAATATATAGATATGTTTCAAGAAATTAACATTTACCTTATGGTACTGTAATACATGGCTCCATGTTCCTTGACTTTGCAAAAGGTCAGGGGCTGCGAATCGCTGGATCCTGGTTCCAGCGCCCTGAACCGCATCGTTGGACTTGGTACTTTAATACTGGTGGTGCTGTGAAGGAGACCGATCATATCCTCGTGGGCAGATACTGGAGGCTCTTGCAAAACTGCAGGGTCTACAGAAGTGCCCAGTTTCTGAATTCTGACCACAAACTTGTTGTTGCTACTCTTAGGATCCAGCTTAGGTCCAGTCGGTTACCTACTAGGTAAATGAGCCTGGACTTGGCCAGACTCCAAGACCAGGCTGTTTCTAATGAGTTTGTGTGAGGAACTTTCAGATTTGGGTATGACTGCCGATTCTAATGTGACGTGGGAGACCTTCCGAGACAAGACCCGGAAAGTTGCTGAGGGTTGTGTTGGTGTTACCGGTGTTCCCAGAAGGAGGTGTTTCATCTCGCAGGGCACCCTGGATATCATCAAGAGGAGTTGCAGCACTTGGCTCAATGGCAATTCTGGTCTGTACTGGGAACTGAGAAGGACGACTGTGAGTGCTCTGAGGGCAGATAAAGAGACGTTTGTTAGAGGAATCTGTGAGCAAGTGACACACCATCTGTAGTCTTGCGACCCATGTCCTGCTTACAGAGGAATCAAAGCATTACGCACATCTGAATCTGTTCCTTGGATAGTCGCAGTCAGGGCAGCTGATGGAATGGCCCTTATGGATGACACTGCAGTTGTGACCCGCTAGGCTGGCTACTTTGAGCAGCTGTTCAAAGCTGATCCTTCGGCTAGAACGTTGGATATCTCTGAGTCTACGGTTCTTGAGGGTGATCCTCCAATTAGATGTGAACCACCAAATCTCACTGAGATTGCAAAGGTGGTGAACCAGCTGAGGGGGGGAAAGGCTGCAGGGATCTGTAGTATCCGGGGTGAACTTCTCCAGGCTGGTGGTAAGGCTGTCCTCCAGGCATTGCAAGCAATCTTTGCTTCCATTTGGGAGACTGGCATCATCCCAACTGACTGGAAAATGGGACTTGTCGTACCTATCTGGAAAGGGAAAGGTGATCGCCAGGATTGTAGCAACTACACGGGGATAACACTGCTCTCAGTGCCAGGTAAGGTCCTTGCTAGGGTCGACCTCAATAGGATCCGTGATCACTTGCTCACCTACCAGCGACTGGAACAGTCTGGTTTTACGCCTAAGAAGTCTATCATCAACCGCATCCTGGCACTGAGGGTTCTCATGGAGTGCAAATGCGAATATCGGCAGAGTTTCTTTGCAGCCTTTGTCGATTTTTGCAAAGCGTTCAATTCAGTTGATCGAGCTGCCCTGTGGGACATCCTGAGGATTTGCAGGATCCCCTTGAGGTTGCTGGATATCATGGCTGGCCTGTACACTGGTACTGTGCAGAGTGGAGGCAGAACCTCTGCGTTTTCCCCAGTTGAGTCTGGGGTTCGTCAGGGGTGTGTTCTTGCTCCTATTCTGTTCAATGCTTCTACAGACTGAGTGTTGGGCAAGATCGTGGGGTCCAGCGGCTGTGGGGCATCTGTTGGTTCACGGATCTTGACTTTGCTGTTGATGCTATTATCTTCATGGAGTCAATGGAGGCTCTGCTTGAGAGACTGCGCGAGGAGTCTGAGTGTCTGGGCTTGTTAGTGTCCTGGATAAAAAACAAGATCCAGGCCTTTAATGACCTCTTGGGCACAGCCATCAGCAGTGTGTCTGTTTGTGGAGAGAGTGTCAACGTTGTTGAGAGGTTTACTTACCTTGACAGTGACATTCATGTCTCTGGTGACTCTTCCTATGAAGTCAGTAGATGGATTGTGTGGTTGCTGGAAAGGGGTGTGTGGTACTCCTGATATCCATTCAAAAGGATGAAGGTCCAAGTCTTGAGAGTCCTGGTGCATTCTGACTTGATATAAGGTTGCGAGACATAGACTCTATCCAGTGACCTGTGAAGAAAGCTGGACTCCTTTGGTACTGTGTCTCTCTGGAAAATCCTTGGGTACTGTTGGTTTGACTTTGTGATGGAGTCCCGAAGGAGGCACATTATCTGCATTGTGAGGGAGCGTCAGTCATGTAGTGCATTTCCCCGAGGGTGATCCGGCTCATAAGATTTTGTTGGGGACCCGAGTGGCTGGACCAGGCCAAGGGGTCACCCACATAACACCTGGCTGTCATTTCTGGAGGGTGGGACTGGACCACGTGTCTGCCTGTGGGGTTACAAACCAGGATCCCGAGTTGTTTCATTGTGTAGTGGGTGCGGTAACGCACTGTACCAGTGCATGCTCTCCAACTTGACTTGACTGTAATACCGAGCTGTACAGTTAATGGTGCTGTTGTTGTGGTCTGGTGTCATGCTGGTATTGTCAGTATGTCTCTGGCATACTACTGGGCTTTGTGCCATTGTTCATTCTGTAATGTCTTTTCTCCCTGTCCAATCCTTTGTTATTATTTTGTTTTCCTAACTAATTCTTTGCAAATAAATAAAATTGTGCTTTTTCAATTGTATTATGTGACAAAAGAAAGAAAACCATTAATTGTTAATACAGGTACTTTCTAGGGATTAAAGAAGTCTGACTCAAAGGCTTATATTTCTCCTTCATTTTATGTTGAAGTTATATTCTACACCTTGAGGTTGGTTACAGTTTGGTGAGATCTAGGGTCCAGGGGAGAAAACAGTTGATATAGTAGTAGATTGACAGTTAGATGGTTCTTCTTTTTTGGATTTTTTGGAGGTAAAAACTCTTCTGTCTTTCTGCATTCTTCTGGTGTTTTGTATAGGCTATCTTTTGGCTATAAGTTTACCTTTGTGAGAAGGGAATGATTAACCCTTTTTGCTGAATTATTGGTACAGATCCAGGTTATTCGATTGCACAAAACAAAATTCAACAGATTAGGAAAGAACACCGGTTTCTTAAAACTGGGTGTAGTTATTTCTCTACCTGCTTACATGGTTTCTATTGATGCAACCCTTAAACCTGATCTAACACTCGGAATGTTGAGTATGGCATGGAATATTGATAGTGTACACATACAAGGTGGATGCTTGTGCTTAATCTAAATAATATAGCCTTTCATGTACTATTAAAAGTAAACCCAAGTGCTTTACCATGTTTAGAATGCAAACTGAAAGTAAGGAAAGGGGCATCAGTTGATAGTTTTGTTCAAAAAGAGCAGGCTTTATGTTGTCCAGTGTTTAGAGTTATATCAAAAGGATCTCATGTGTCACTACAAGACACAAGGGCATTGATCTTATGGTGATTAAGTTCTAAGATCAAGATTTAATATCATTTTAATTATTAAACAAAGCTGTAAACAAAGGCAAAGCTGTAAAGAAATCAATTAAATGATATGGCCAGTCCTGAAAATATGTTGGTGTTACTGTGGATCGGGTACCCAAAACAAAAAGTGATATTAACAATTAATAATGAATGTTTGGTTTAGAACCTTCCCCACAGTTCTCAGAAGCATGCTTCTGTTATTTTGAAAACATTGCAGTATTACCACTGATCTGACAACACTATATTTCCAAACCCCAACCATTGATATTCCACTTTGATTAAGTAGAATACTCCTATTGGCTGGCTCATCTCTCTGTCAATTTCAATTTTTCTAATTTCTTCACAGTTCGTGTTTTAAAACAAAAGGTGTTGAAGTTGGACTTATGGGTTTGAGAATAAGATATTTGGATGAGGTCATTCTATCTTTCCAAGATCGCACTACCTAAAGCCACATTGTAGCCAGTAAGTCACTGCAACTGTATACAAGTGGAGTGACACTCTGAATGTTTTCTAGTGGAATCACAACATAATCCATCTCAGGTCACACAGTTTGCACTATGGTATCTGCTGGTGGTGGACCACCAACAGTTCCTCTACACTGGCAGCAATAGAAGAACTTCCATTTTCAGCCACGCTGGGACTACCTATAAGCACTACAAGCAGAGCACTTTCTGGTGAGCTGTCCCTCTCTCACTCAATCCCCACCTTTTGTGCAGCACTGTCACTGCTATCCATCCATGCAGAATGTAAGTGCTGCTGACTTCGCCAAGTGTTTTGTTATGGAATCAGTTCATAATCCGTCCAAGGTTGCACATTTCACTAACTACTGATGAAGGGACTGTAAACTCATGACATCTGGTTTACCAAGACCTCTGAGAAGCAGTTTCTATAAAGCAAGAATAATAGAAGAACTTCTGTTCTCTCCCACACATAGCCTGCCTGTAAGCATTGTGAGTGGAGCTTTTACTAGGGATATCAGCCACCTCCTTTCTGAACCCTCACCACCACTACACTAAGTCAAGAACTCATTTACATGTAAATGTTATAGTATATGCGGTGTTGGTACAAAGCAAGCATGTTAATAATTTCAATGTAAACAGTAAATACAATAGAGTTCAATGACAAGTTAGAAGACCACGAGATCACAATGCTAATGTCACACTCTGAAAGTGTGACCATGTCTGTCACAACACTGGCCACAATGTATGACGTTACACTGTGGGGGCCATCTTAGATTCCAGGGACTAATTGGAGATCACCATCAAACCAAAGAAAACAAAAGACAACAAGCAGAAAATAATACATAAAACAGTTCTTAGGCTTGCTGGTGAGATGTTCCGGGCACGTCCAACCGGGAGGAGGCCCCGGGAAAGACCCAGGACACGCTGGAGGGACTATGTCTCCCGGCTGGCCTAGGAATGCCTTGGGATTCTCCCGGAAGAGCTGGAAGAAGTGGCCGGGGAGAGGGAAGTCTGGGCCGCTCTGCTTAAGCTGCTGCCCCCACAACCCGACCCCGGATAAGCGGAAGAGGATGAGTTCTTAGGCTTTGTTCATACTTCTGCAGATCCCTGTGTTTTTTCCACAGCACATCAATAACATCAGTTAGATTCTATGGCTTATGTGTATATCATTATGGAGGAGCACAATACTTTTTAAACATGTGACATTCTGTTTTTCCAAAAATAAACATGCAGAAGTGGCCCATTGAAATGAATGTTGCTTACTAGGTACAGATGATTATTTGCTATAACTAAGTTTAATTTAATGTAGTTGTAGGCAATACAACCAAAATAAGAGTGCAAAGAAGAAAAACGAGACCAATCAAAATAAATAATAAACAAGAAAGAAGCAAGATGGAGACAGCAAATTACTGGCAGTGCTCATTTCTCCTGAAATCAAACAATAACCTGAAGGTACATCAATGAACCACTAAGGCTACACACACAGTACTATTTGTAATTTAAGACCGAACCAAGAAGCATCCAAATAGTTTTGGGAATCTGGAACATACTAATTGGAAAAGAAACCAGAAATGTGTGTATCGTGTGTTTTAGTGAAGGTTTTTCATTTGGAAACCACTTATTACAGGAAGTCTGTCTGTTTCAGTTTCCCTAGCAAGCACCCTGTTTATCTTGTTTTGTGAAGATCAGTGAGTTTTATTTATGCAAAAAATATTGTTTAATAATCAAAACAAATTTAAAACTATGGTGAAAAATCCAGTGCTGTGTGATGTGCCCTGTGCTGTCTACTGAGAATGAAGCTCTCTCCACACAGTTTCTTCCATCAATGAGCAGGCAAAGCCATAAACCAACAATTGAATATTAATTAATGTGGACATATGTGGTAAGATTTCTTGTGCACATTTTCTACTAATGTACAGTATGTGCCTAGTATCGTATCTGTTCCCAGTTCATCTTATGGATTACAATTGCCATGACTGTGATTATAAGTACCAAAGCCAGCATTATAGTAGCAGAACACACCTCACATATTTAAACAAAATGTCTACACATAACACAAATTCTAGACTCATAAATATAATTACATCAATGCATGTACATGTTCATTATTCACATGGAAACCACATAACCTGAGTGATGGCAGATAATGAGGAGAAAGAAGAGAGAAATGGGGAATAAGGAAAATAAAAACTTGTCTGGAACAGGTGTAGCCCAGGTAAAAATGTGCTTAACTAACTAACTGAATTATGTAAATAAGTTACTGATGTAAAAAATGTAAATGTTGTATTTTAAACTGTTCGTTTTAGTATAGCAGTTCATTACCTGGTTATGCAGACTTTTATTTTGATAACCGGATGGGTAGAAAAAACGGAAGGTGCTGGAAGAACTGCGAGAGAAAAAAGAACGGAGAGCGAGGAGAAAGAGAGAGCGGGACGCCGAGTTGTTGTAGCAGTAAGTTTGGGGAGACAAATTATCAGCACGATAATTTACTGGAATATGAACTGCTGATTTAGACGGAGAATTTCTATCCGGCAAATAAACCACTTGTTAATTCAGCGAGGGGAAAGAGCAAGGTGAAGAGGCAGTAGCTAACGCAGCTCAACACGCTTCTGGTGGACGTTCGTTTGTTTGGAGGCGCTTTCGGATTAGCTCAGCAGCGGTTCCCTGCTCGCAGACAGAGGCGGAGAGGTCGGAAGGATTTGCTGGACTGATAACCAGATTGCCAAGTAGGGTACTTTTTATTTTGTTTTGTTGCTCCTGGTGGAGTGAAGGGACCGATAGGTTTTTGGTCGCAACGCTCACAAGCCACGAATCAGGCCTGCAACCTTTTGTTTTAAACAGAGTGACATGAGTTTTTTATTAATAAAAGTGTAATATAGTTCTCGATTATTTCCAGTTTATTACTTGTGTTTTGTTGGTTTATAATTAAACGGGGAGTTTATCATTGTTTTATAACCCAGTCTCTTGGTGTTTTTTTAAGTTTGTTTAGTATAAACAATTGGTTTGGGAACAAATGTAACAGGTAACTCAATCCACCTTTATTTATTTATTTATTTATTTATTTATTTATTACCTGACCAGTGTATTGCTATACTTAATAATGTTTTGTTCATAGTGACCCGAGACTCAAAATATTAAAGTAATTAAAATCATAATGATTTAGGCATTGGAGTAAAGAACTCGGGGCACCTTTCTACACACAGTTAGAGTAGACGGGCTACACAGGTAAAAGAAGGAGGGGAATAAAAGTCTAAATTGTGTGTGAAAAAGTTGTCTTAGTTAATGGCTACTGAGTTAGCATTAGAGGAGATAAGAAAACAAAAGTGATTATATGAATAGCATTAATTGAATTGTGGACACAAATTTAAGAGAGGCTTTAGCATAAGAACTGTTTCTGTTCTTCAACGGTCTCCTCTTTTGATTGCTTAGCCTCACAGTTTGTACATTTTGTGAAAGATGTTGTCATTTCTATCTTTCTTTGTTTCCTGAAGCTTGTTGCTCTCATCCTGTCTATTCTGCTCATCTGTGGTTTATTTCTACTCTCTTTTGCTTTTGGAGTGACCTGCTTTTGTGACCAGTCGTGAATAAAGAAAGATAAAAGCATAAGCATATCTCTTCAGTGTTATCATCTCTCCTGCCTGTAAAGATATTTTTTCAACTCTCTTCCGAATCACCTTGCTGCTGCTGACTTATCATCCATTTTTACTGATGATTTTGCCTTCTTCGTCTCTTTAAAGGTTATCAACAACTAGAGAGAGTTCAAGACTGTTTATTTTTCTTTCAACTTATTACATACTGCCTCTTCTCTTTATTATAATTAAATTAGACATTTTTGAAATGCTGTGCAATCACAGACCCACATGTCTCCTTCAGCCCAACTTGCCTTCAGAGTCTTATTTATTGTAACAACTGAACTTAGTTCTGATCAAACTGCTTTCCATTCCTCTGTTTGCATCCTTCTCAGCCTTTTAAAAGATCTGGAAGTATATGTTTAATTACTTCTTGCTCATCTCTTCTCTCCATAAATGTAGAATATTAGGTTTTACATTTGAGTTCTTCGAGTTTTACTTTTGTGCCGGTTCCTTTCCTACATCTTGGCATAACTTACAGATTTCTCCTTGTAAACTCTCTCAAATGTGCCTCAAGGACTGTTAATTGGCCTTATACAGTCATATGAAAAAGTTTGGGAACTCCTCTTAATTCTTTGGATTTCTGTTTATCATTGGCTGAGCTTTCAAAGTAGCAACATCCGTTTAATATATGACATGCCTTATGGAAACAGTAGTATTTCAGCAGTGACATTACGCTTATTGGATTAACAGAAAATATGCAATATGTATCATAACAAAATTATGCAGGTGCATAAATTTGGGCATCCCAACAGAGATATTACATCAATAGTCAGTTGAGCCTCCTTTTGCAAATACAACAGCCTCTAGACACCTCCTATAGCCTTTGATGAGTGTCTGGATTCTGGATGAAGGTATTTATGACCATTCTTAAATACAAAATCTCTCCAGTTCAGTTAAATGTGATGGCTGCCGAGCATGGACAGCCTGCTTCAAATCATCCCATGGATTTTCATTGATATTCAAGTCAGGGGACTGTGAAAGTCATTCCAGAACATTGTACTTCTCCCTCTGCATGAATGCTTTTGTAGATTTCAAACTGTGTTTTGGGTCATTGTCTTGTTTTTAATATCCAGCCCTTGCATAACTTCACCTTTGTGACTAATGCTTGAACATTATCCTGAAGAATTTGTTGATATTGGGTTGAATTCATCCGACCCTTGACAAGGGCCCCGGTTCCTGAACTAGCCACACAGCATGATGGAACCTCCATCACATTTGACAGTAGGTAGCAGGTGTTTTTCTTGGAATGCGGAGTTCTTCTGCCATACAAAGCGCTTTTTGTTATGACCAAATAACTCAATTTTTGTCTCATCAGTCCAAAGCACTTTTTTCCAAAATGAATCTGGCTTGTCTAAATGAGCATTTGCATACAACAAGCAACTCTGTTTGTGGCGTGAGTGCAGAAAGGGCTTCTTTCTCATCACCCTGCCATACAGATGTTCTTTGTGCAAATTGCGCTGAATTGTAGAACGATGTACAGATACACCATCTGCAGCAAGATGTTCTTGCAGGTCTTTGGAGGTGATCTGTGGGTTGTCTGTAACCATTCTCACAATCCTGCTCATATGCCACTCCAGTATTTTTCTTGGCCTGCCAGACCTGGGTTTAACAGCAACCGTGCCTGTGGTCTTCCATTTCCTGATTACATCCCTTACAGTTGAAACTGACAGTTTAAACCTCTGAGATAGCTTTTTGTAGCCTTCCCCTAAACCATGATACCGAACAATCTTTGTTTTCAGATCTTTTAAGAGTTGCCTTGAGGATCCCATACTGTCATCCTTCAGAGGAGAGACAAAGGGAGGCACAACTTGCAATTGACCACCTTAAATACCTTTTCTTATGATTGGTCACACCTGTCTATGAAGTTCAAGTCTTAACAAGCTACTCCAACCAATTTGGTGTTGCAAGTAATCAGTATTGAGCAGTTACATGCATTCAAATCAGCAAGATTACAAGGGGACCCAGATTTTTACATAGCCAGTTTTTCACATTTGATTTAATTTCATACAACTAAATACTGCATCACTAAAATCTTTGTTTGGAAAACAACCCAGTACTCAGATGTTCCTAGGAAATGAAAGACATACCACTGTTATCTTTTCTGTTGAAAGTAGAGTAAATTATTATACAGGCTGAGAGGGGTTCCCAAACTCTTTCATATGACTATATCTGTAAATTAATAGCAATAGCACTCTCTTTTCAAATTTAATAAAAGTAAATGTGAAACATTATATATAGGAAGTAAAAATGTCACATTTAAATACACAATGATAGGTCTGAAACTTGAAGGTGCATGTTGACAGAAGGACCTAGGAATCACAGTGAACTCATCACTATCTACATAGACAACATACAGTATGATGTGTGGGGTATAAGTCAAACTTAAGTCGTGCTTAGGTTATATAACGCACTTGTAAGGTCTCACCTGGAGTATTGTGTTCAATTTTGGACTCTGTATTACACAGAAAAAAAAAAAAACATGGCAGCGCTCGAGAAAGTCCAGAGGAGAGCAACTGGGATGACTCAAAGGTATGTTTTCTGTGTTTTTTTTCTTCTACCATTTA
Source organism: Polypterus senegalus (assembly GCF_016835505.1). Taxonomy (NCBI): domain Eukaryota; kingdom Metazoa; phylum Chordata; class Cladistia; order Polypteriformes; family Polypteridae; genus Polypterus; species Polypterus senegalus. The sequence continues at coordinate 49,971,859 of NC_053159.1, forward strand.
CACACATATTAGCGCATTGACAATCTGTATGGGCTCCCATTAATTCAAAATCTTTTTAACTCCTTCTATAGTACCTGCAATTGTGAGCATCTTTGTAAGCCACTAGTGTCCATTTCAAATAGAAAATGGGTAAAGCTTGTTCTCATTAACAAGGAAATAATATGTTATCTCAGCTCTTACAGTGCTTGATGGCAGCTCACAAATTATTCAGGCAGTAGATTTTGGCTTCACAAGAGAACACTACTTAAATTTCACTTATGACACCAGAAGAATGTCTGTGGACTGTCTATAAGGAAGAATTTGAGGAATAAAAACCAGTAAGTTATTTATAGAAGAAATTATTTGCTGCATAACTTAAGTAATATTTTACTGCTGAGATTTAAAATTCAGCACACAATGACTTGGTGTTCAAGAGATTCATATTTAATGGCTTATGCATGGTTTTAGTCAAAGGTTTAACCTGACACCTCCAAATACATGAAACTTCATTTAATGGAAATTACATGCTCATTGAATTAAGTTTTGTGTTACAATAAAACCAGATCTTATTTTTACACAATACATAATACATCTGTCTATAGTTCAGTTTATTTCTAGGATTTAATTTTGGTGGCTTAAGTAAGTTGATTTATAATTGGACAAGCAACTACTTTCTGTTTTTGTGACAAAGCAAGAACTGAGGTCAGAACAGGAGGAATTTAAGAGAGAAAGTTTGTGAATATTAAACATAGAGTGCAAAGCATCTAAGCACTGAATGTGCCAATGTTTTTTGTTTTTAATAAGTCATAGTCAGGCTGTCAAAAGACTTTTGGCAACTAGATGGCTGCTGTCTAATGAAGGAGCACACCTAATATCCAAAATATGACAGATTTATTGGATTGCATTTATAGTTGAAGATGAATAATGGGGATGTAGTAATTATCTACAGTCTCTATGTTTTTCAATTTGTATCATTAATATGGAGGAAAACATACTTTTATATGTTATGTTTTTCTTATATCTTATTATTTTATACTTTTTAAAAAAATTTTCTATACACCCTGGCCAACTGACCTTATATCAGACTGTCATTTAGATTTAAAAAACAATTCTATATTTAAGGACTCTGTTTCTCTTTTATATACTTCATATATCTTATGTAACTGTGCATTACTTATTTTTGTAAACTGCGTGGCCTGCAAAAGGCGCACCTGACATCCAAACCTGACACAGACAGATGCAGAACACAAGCGCAGAACACCCATTTTTATTTTTTTCCCTATGGGAAACACCTTCCCCGTTTCCCACTGGCTCAGCACAGTTCCAAAGTACCAAACACATCATACACTAAAGTTTTTTTTCTCTGGTTTTCTTTCTCTCCACCTCCACTCCTCCCTGAAGGCTTTGTCCTCCAATGCCCGACTCTGGCCCACCGAATTGAATGAGGCAGTTCCTTTTATAGAGCAACTAGAAGTGCTCCAGGTGTCCGGTGATCTTCTTCCAGCAGCACTTCCAGTTGTGGTGACGTTCCTGCCATGAAGGGCTCCGCCGATCCCTCTGGTGGCATCCATGGAACCCAACAGGACTACAGCGAACTCCAGCTCCCTGTGTGCCCTGTGGGAATCCGTGGAGCCACAGCAACCCAGGGGAGATAACATCCTGAGTCCACTCTTACTTTGCAGTTCCAGCTTTTCTCTATTTTTGTGTGAGCTGTTTTACTTTGAATTTTTACTAAAGCTTTTAAAATAAAGATATTTTTTCTGTGGAATGTGTGAGGCTATTGCCAGAATCTCATGAAGCAAACTAAACCTGCAGAACTCTGGTAATTTTGGGTAAACGAGGCTACAATTTTTTGTCAGAAACCTGCCATTCATATGCTTTGAACCGAACACTATGATTTGAAAATTTGTCAACAAAAAGAAAAACATCCAAGCTATAGAGGTAACATGCTCTTTTAAGACACAGTTCCTAAACTCAAAGAGAATTTGTTAGAATTTGAAGGCATCATGGAAAAATGTTTTGGTTGATGGCATGATAAAGAAGTCTGCTGTTGTTAGCAGATGTGAACTTTACAGAGTTACCTCTAAACAATTTTTTTTTAAGACTAACTCATCCTCCGAGGATTATGCAGGAATACCTTGTGGAACTTTGGAGATGTTTTTAAGAGGGCAGATTATTTCATAACTTTCTCTAGAAAATAATTTGGAGACCAGGCATCAGAGTTAATCATGGATATCAAAAATACACCAGGGGCAGCATGTATAAACTGTGCATACACACACAAATGTTGCATACACTCATTTCCACACTTACATCAAGATGTATAAAAACTAAACTTGGCAAAAATCTACGTACACTTTCATGTCAGCCTCAGACCAAATGTAGGCAAGTTTCTGCTTGGTTACATAAACAGGCAGCACTCCGCATCAAAGTAGTGCTACCGTTTCTCTGTGATGTCCCTAACTTTTTTAGATTCACATTGATGACATGGGCTTTATCACATCAAAATGAATTGTACAGTATATTGTTTATAAATTTAAGGCACTTGATTTTAATTATTCTGTAACAATATGGCCAAACTTTTCCAACTGACATGGCTGCTTCAGTGTTAGAAGACATCTCAAATGGAAGAATTTCTGAAAAGCATGTATTTAGAGAGCCTCGCAGTTAGGAGACCCAGGTTCCCTTCCCGGGTCCTTCCTGCGTGGAGTTTGCATGTTCTCCCGTATCTGCGTGGGTTTCCTCCGGGTACTCTGGTTTCCTCCCACACGCCAAAGACATGCAGGTTAGGTGCATTGGCGATTCTAAATTGTCCCTAGTGTGTGCTTGGTGTGTGTGTGTGTGTGTGTGCGCCCTGCGGTGGGGTGGTGCCGTGCCCAGGGTTTGTTTCCTGCTTTGCGCCCTGTGTTGGCTGGGATTGGCTCCAGCAGACCCACATGGCCCTGTAGTTAGGATATAGCGGGTACAATAATGGATGGATGGATAGATTCTTGAGGAATTTTTTAAAAGCTTTATTGAAAAATAGAAGATATTCATTAAAGCTGTTCTTAATTAATCAAGCATGCTGAAAATATGAAAACTTGTGAGATGCTTCAATATACAGTAATGTAGTAAGTAACTGGTTAGTTCATAATGGGTTCTCTTACATTTTTCTCTCTAAATCAGATGATGAGGATATCAAATACTCTATAAATTGAATTAATTTCAAATTGATCTGTAAATCATTAATTGTAATGAAAGTTATGAAATACATTTTATAAAAGCATAACTTTTCTGCGTTTTAACCTGAAGCTCTCAGGTGGAGCTGATAAGCAATTTCACACTTCTTTGAGCTTCTCTGTGCCCAACAACTCAACCCTAAAGATTTACTAACTTTGAAATCCCGGTCTATAAAAATGCATCTCATAGTTTGAAACTTTTGATTTTGCAGCTTCTTAGTTTGGAAAGTTGAATTCATTCTCTTTGTGCTTAATATTCATATACAGTTATAAAATAAACACCAAGTTGTTCTCCAGACAAAATGCACCAATTTGCAGGTACTTTTTTGGAAAGTAAAAGATCACCCTTTTCAAAAATGTCTTTCTCATTCTTTAAACAGACTGCTACATAAAACAAACTGGTCATCTAAAAAGTTCTGTTTCTTGTGAGGGACAAAAAAACAAAGTCTAAATCCACAGAAAAAGCAGGAATGACATATTTTTGATGGCCTTACCTTAAAAACAAACAGGTTACACTAAAAAAATCAAAATGGATCAAAGAACTATAACTTTCAAAATTAAGAAAGGTTTAACCAGAGAGTCAGAAGTCCAAGTGTGTATGTTAACCATCACAACAAAATGAATGGAAACAAATGCAATTTCAAAGTAAGCAATACTTCAGCAATGAATCACAAGAGCTAAAATACTTAAAAGAAACATAAGACAGTCTATCAATTCCACTTAAGGCAGGCATTCTTTAAAACTTTATGTTGAAACTAAATAAAGTAAACCTGTAGCATTTGTTATATGTCATGTTACTGTATATGTTAATCCTGATTTCAAAGTTCAACACAATGGTTAAGTCTGCAATATTGATCTTGAAATGAAAAGTTTAATCGCTTATATTAAAAAGTAGCTTCAGTAGCTTGGGCTCTAAAATAGATTTTTTCTTGAATTATAAAAGACAAATTGAGTGAAATGTAAATAGCAATTGATGGTAAACTCGAAAGTGGGGTTTGCAATGATCATATGCCTATCTCCAAAGAGGATGGAGACATTTTGCTTGACAGAGGATGTCATCAGATGAACTTCACTTTCTGCATATTTGTATCGGTTGTATTAAACTTTTAGGGCAGTTTCTTTGTTCAAAATGTGACCTATCAAAAAAAGAATACATTTTCTGCTGACCATTACAACACATTTTATCAATTTCCATTCACCTTCATTATCCTTCATTAACCTTAAGTATATATTTTCTACTGACTAAAACTGCACTTACCAATGAACAACTTAAAGAAACCGCCTGTAATCTTAAGTTTATAACGTACCCTTCATTAACCTTATACTGTATATTCATTAACCTGAAACACTTCTATATAATGTAAGCTTGTCATCCACTCAATGCTTAAATTATCTGTTTTTCTTTAGTCACTTTAAAGCATTAATACATTTCAGCTTCTAGCTTCAGTTTATGTGTCTTTAATTTAGTAAGATAAACTGCTATAATTGATTTATATATGTGTGTAAAATGAGCATACATGTATTAAAAGTAACCAGAATTAGAGAACATAGCGGTTTACATACTATTAGTTTTGGGTTTTTTTTTCAATTAGATTAAAGTTGGATAGATCAAACAAAGACAGAAACACAGTGGTACAGTCTGATTATAGTCATTGTTGGCTTCTTCTCAAACCCCAAAGTTGGACACCTTTAGATTCAATAGTGTCACTGAGCTAACCTGAGTGTGTGTGGGTGTGGATATTTTAGAATGCCTTTCCATTGACTGGCAATGTGTCCACAGATTAGTCACTCCCTTACACCTGATGCTTGTAGTATGGCTAAAGCATTACCCATGATGCTACAATAAAAAGAAACGGTCATAAAACAATTCACAGAAGCATGCAGTCACAATAAAATGCTGTTTTTGTGTAGTTTCTTTATTTTTAACTGGTACTTGTCCAACATGTCATCAACTATAGCACCTTAAGACTTTGAATTATTTTGTGCTCTGTCATACTTTTTTGTTTTTATAACTTATACTTTAGTATTGTGTTTTCATTCCTCTGATCTGCACATATAAATTTCTAGCATTTTCAAGTTGGATCAATATAATGTTAACAATTTTCCTAAATGATGATATATTGACAAGCTGCTAAAAATACACCTTAGCAAAAGATACAAAATGCAAACAAAAGTCCTTCTGCCCTGCTCGGCCTTCCTTCTCATCTTCCTATGTACACTGTCCAATGGGTTAATATACCCAGTTTTCCACTGTATCTAGGGGTGCATGCTTCCTTTTGGAATTGCAGTCATACTGCAACCAATATACCCTTTCTCAGTAACCATGATGGAAGCATTAACATAAAGAAATATGGTAAAATAAGATACTAGAGAAAGAAACTATATTTAATTTGGTTCTAAACACAACTTTTACTCCTGTACAAAAACAGCCAAAGGAAGCCCAAATAATAGTATGATTGCTTATTATTTTTTTTTAATTTGTTAAGGGGATCTTTGACAAATTTTGGGAAATCAGAAGATTTTTCTATGGTGTACAAGACCAGTCCGGCTATAGATAGACGTTGAGGCACGATGATGTCCAAAAGCACACACTTTTATTCTTCTTTGAGCCCACACAGTACACTAACTCACAATAGTTGCTAGGCTCAGTCCTTTTCTTTCTTTTCCTTCTACCGCCTCCACTCTTTACTTGCAAACTCCATCCTGTTCCACCCAACTCCAGGTGCTCCTCGATCAAGTTCCAGCTGTACTTCCGGGTGTGGTGGAAGTGCTGCATGGGGAATCCGGCTGCTCTTCTGGCAGCACTTCCTGGTGTGGCGGAAGTGCTGCAGACCATGGCTCCGGAACTGTCCAGTCGCCTCCTGGTGGTGGCCACGGGCCCCCTGCAGGGTTGAGCTTCTAAGCTCCAGTCCCATGGCTGCCTTCTTGTGTTCCGGGGGAGGAACTGCTGGTGATATGTCCACTCTCTCGGTCCTCCATTGTCCGACCGGGCAAGATCCCTAGCAAGGTTCTGTCAAGCACAAGTGGGTTATACCACTTCTCCATGTCATCTAGGTGCCATGTCTGCTTTATGTGATTTATTAAATTAAATAATATCAAAGAATTAGTATGGTAAATGTATTAAATGACAAGATATACAAAGAAGAATATAATGTAAATGTACATTAGTAACACATTTCCGAAACGGTTGTTGGTGCATGAAGCAATAAATTCAGGCTTATTTATTTTTATAATTCTGTTCATGTTAAGCTGACTCTACCATAACAATACTTATTACTATTATATGAATTTGGGTAATAGATACAGTGCTTCTTATTTTTAGTCTTTTTGTTTTTTAGAATAGCAGTCAATTGAATTAGTTTGTATAATATGCTAAATACGAAACAAGCAAGCTCCCTAAGGAGCAAATACTAATAAAATGTACTTTTCCTTCTGTTATCCTTTTAGATTTAGTAGTGCACTGCTAACAGAGTATAACTAATACGTTCCAAAAGAGCAATCATGTTTCTCATGTTGTATTTTAAGTGTTATTTTTCAGAATCCTTTCTGACATCTTTTTAGGTTACCAGTATGCAGTATGTTGGTTGTATGCAAAGGCCTTCTTAAATATAGTATGTTCTGTGCCAGTGCAGTGTGAAACAAAAATAAAATCAGATAAAAAAGAATGTCTTTTGTGGAGTTGTGACTGATAGGAACATGGGAGAAAGACTCTGTTCTTAATAGCTTGATGTGAAGCTTGTTTTTATAGCTCTATGGCAGTGTTTGACAACATCTGCCAAAAAAGTAATATGAACTGTGATGGCCAACATCAGCACCTGCTGAAGCTCCTATTGCAAGAATAATCAGAGGGAAAACAATTTGGCCTTGCAGAGGGAGGAATGCAACTGGAAGCTCTGGGAGTTTCATTGTGGTGTCAAACCAAACAGGAGCAAACTACTTCACCTTTCTGGAGTGAATGCTGCTGTCATAGACAGAAGTACTGAAAAAACTTACATGGGAGGAATATCTTTCAACAAATCTAGAAATACTCCGGAAATGGCAGGAGAGTAGACGAAGAATCTGAAGTACAGTTTATTTTTTAAGAAAGGAAAACAATCACAGAAAAAGGTTTGGAGTACATCTGTGACTGTGTATAATGAAAATAAATGATATGCTTATAAAGATTTTTGTAACGTCTTTTCAGACGCAAGTCCAATTACAGAACTAAGTTAAGGTGGCTGAGTTTCTTGTTATATGGGTTCCAGGCAGGAAGGGAAGGGCCCAGGAGAGCAGATAAGTGATGTCAGCAGTGGAATGGCAATTAGTCTTCCATTCTGTAGAGAGAAAAAGAGAGGAGACATTAGAACATAGCAACAATTCCTGGACTGGTAGGTAACTGCCGTCACCAGAGACACTAAGCTGCCGTCCAAGTGTATGTGCATGACAATTTAGAAAGACTGCTGAGTTGATCTTAGCCATGCCTCTTATCCTGTTTTGCTACTGGTTTTGCGTCATGGCTAGGATCTTCACTAATTGTTCACTAATTACATTAAATCAAAGTTAATTGCTTCAAAGAGTTTAAAAAGAGAAAATGTAAAAAGTACATATTTTTAAACTCTGATGTGACAGAGGTGTAAATTCTGAGATTGGAACAAATTTAGGTATTCCAAAAATTCCTTGGCTTAATAAAGCTACACAGAGAAGCAGAGGATTTAGTTATAGGGTCTCCAAAATTTGGAATCATCTACCTCTTAAATTGTAAATGTAGCATCATCAAACCCAGTGTCAGACATTTCATTTTTCCTTTCAGAATGTAATTATTGCGGTATTTTTTAAAACTGGAAATGTGTTTACCTCATGTCCTCTTTGTCTTCATCTTCATATGTTTTGCATTGTATGCTACCGGTGGGAGGAGTTTCATACAGTAGAGAATTGAAAACTGTAATATTTTTGTCATGATATATCATTGATAAACTGAGTATAATTTTTTTCTTGAACAGTGAATAGGTATAGTAATCTACACATCTCTTCTAACATTTATGGTTAGCCACCTTTCAGAATGTAAAAGCAATGAATTTTATTGTTTCATGTATAACAAAATACATTCCAAGAGATGGCACACAACAAATAGCAAGTAGTGCAGAGATTCCTATATCAAGTACAACTAAAAAGGAGCCTTTGAAGTTTAAATTATTCTGGATTTAGAAGTCACAAACTGATTTGAACAAAGGGAATTTGGAGGAGTAAAATAACTCTGCTGAAAATTTTCATTAAATTGTTTTAGTGATCACAAGCCACTCCTTACACTTTGTTTCCTACCTTCTTACCTATCCAAAGTTTATCTCTGCAGGAAGTGTAAATCTGCCTTGAGCTGTAGGATGCTGCACAAGCAAACGTTTAATGGTTAATTAGCATGGAACTTTTATAATTATTACAGAACTGTATTAAGTTTAACACATTTTACTTTAGTACCAAGGCTTAATAATTTATTATGAAAAATAAAAAGGTTTGGGGCAGCCACCCGTAATAATATCCCTGGCTGCAGAAGGTTTTGAGATTGACAGAGATGTTCACAATACTGAGTCCAAAACAGAACTGATTCCTTGGTGGTAACATGGCAGCTTTAAAGGCCCACATAGGAAGTGGCGTCATCGAAGGGGACGGACCCGGAAGTGGCGTCATTGAAGGCCCAGGACCCAGAAAAGATGTCATCTGGACCAGAAGTGATGTCATCGAAGGTGCCGGAAGTGACATCTACTGAGGTACCAGAACCTGGCAGGATTTTTCGGGAAAGGTCTGCAGTGAACTGAGAAAGACAGTCAGTGCACCCGCTCCCTGGTCGGATGTAGTATTATCAGTACTTAAGCCCTTCAGCTGCCTCCTACTCGCATGTGTCTGACACCACATACTTGATAGTAACACATATTTGTGTAGCCCACAATAATTTCAAGAAAATTGAAGTAACTGCAAGCACCATTTGAAATCTGAAAGTCAGTTCCCTGGGGCTTAGAAGGAACTAACTACTATACCACTGTGGCACGTTCAAAAACCATTTTGTTGTTTTAAATATAAAATCATTCTCAAACCCACTTCATCCAGTTCAGGGTAGCAAAAGCCCAGTGTTTACTTCTGCTGTATGAGGCACAAAGCAGGAACCAACTCTGTAAAAGACACAGGTTCAATTGTATCAATTCTCAGCAAACACACAATAATGATACACAAATGATTAAATTCAAACAGTTTCTAACGTCATCAAATGAAGCCTTTATAAAACCTGCATTTGCTTAGGTTTATGTGTAGTAATAAGCAATTTGCTTAATTATTAGATTTTACTAATATAAATTATTAAGCTTTTCAGTTTTGGTGTGAGAGGACAAATATTTGTATTTTATTAAACTTGACCGTGGGCTGTGTTATTGTCTGGACTTAGTAAGTGAAGTTCTTTGTGTTAAGTCAGGTGCTTTCTTACTGCTGAGCATATATTTTTTCACAGTTCCATCAGCCTACATCTCACAGAACACAACTTACCCTATGGAAGAAAACAGCATTGTGTTGTTAGTAAGGCATTTATTGCTTTCTCTTTTAAAATGTTAGATTGTTTTAATGGGTGAAGCCACTATCATTAGTAAGTTTTATATTTAAATAGTAAAACAAATGTTAAAAAAATCCCTATCAGTGCCACCTGGACACTTTGATTGCATTTCTAGCATATTTGCAGAAAATAAGTACCTTGTAGGTGTTTTAAACTCCTGTCTGGTAGGTAGAATGACTTCACTGTATCTCTCATAAACACTCCTCCTGTCACAGCTTCTTTTCTCTAGACCTCAGATCTCTCTTCCTCCCACAATCAGCTCACTTTCAGTCTAGCTTTAAAACTTCTGCTAGAGTCAAGACCAACCCTACAATAGTTCCTAGGAGACCATGTTAGTCTTCCTCTAATGAAGCCTGCTGTGCCTCCACGTCCGAGTGTTTAGACACTCTTGAAGATCCAAGACTTCTCTTTCTAAAGAGAGATTAAAATTTTTTTTTTTGTTGTTTATTTCACCTTATACAATTTCTTGTATTAGCAATTTGTTCATTTTCACATGCCCCTTGGGGTCAGAGCGCAGGGTTAGCCATGCCTTTGTACAGCACCCGTGGAGAAATTGAAGGCTAAGGGCCTTGCTCAAGGGTCCAGCAGAGTAGGATCTCTTTTGGCAGTGACGGGATACCAGCGCAGATCCTTAGCCTCAGAGCCATCAATTCTAGTGAGTAAATTAGGTAGCCTTGTTAAATATTGAGTTCACTACCCTGTGGCACATTAGGGTAGCATGATACATTTCAGTCCTGGTCACACTTCTTTACATTCCCAGATAATGTTGCTTTAGTTCTCCTATGGGACTATACTCCCCTGCAAAGCACTGCAGTTTTTGATGGGCCTAAGTCTTTGCAATGGTTGTATCCGCACAGTTACTCAAAAATCCCTTCCTAGTGCATAAACTTCCAGTGCCATATTACAGCATCCAAACTGTAATAATCCCAGTTTCATATCTTGTAGTTAAACCCCTACTTAAGAAACATAATCTTGACCCCTCGGCTCTTGAAAATTTTAGACCCATCTATAACCTGCCTTTTATAAGTAAAGTTCTGGAGAAGGCAGCCATTATGCAGTTAAATGACCACCTAAATAAACATGTTATTCTTGAAAAATTTCAGTCGGGATTTAGAACAAATCACAGCACAGAAACTGCACTCGTTAAAGTAGTAAATGACAGAGGCAATTTATCTGTTCTTATCCTCTTAGATCTGAGTGCTGCATTTGACACCATTGATCATAATATTCTTAGAAATCGCCTTAGTCAATGGGTGGGCCTCTCTGGCAGTGTCTTAAATTGTTTTGAATCCTACCTGACAGGGAGAAAATTCTTTGTTAGTTGTGGTAATTACAACTCAAAGACACATGATATCCAATATGGTGTTCCACAAGGCTCTATCCTGGGTCCGCTGCTCTTCTCAATCTACATGCTTCCGTTAGGTCAGATTATCTCAGGGCACAACGTGAGCTACCACAGCTATGCTGATGCCACACAGCTGTACTTATCAATAGCACCTGATGACCCTGATTCTCTTGATTCACTAACACAATGTCTGACTTGTATCTCAGAATGGATGAATAGTAACTTTCTCAAGTTAAATAAAGAGAAAACTGAAATCTTAGTGATTTGCAATAATGGATACAATGAGGCTATTAGAAATAAACTGGATACATTAGGATTAAAAGTCAAGACGGAGGTAAAAAGCTTAGGGGTAATTGTTGACAGTAATCTGAATTTTAATTCGCATATTAATCAGATCACTAGGACAGCATTTTTTCACCTAAGAAACATAGCTAAAGTTAGACCTCTTATATCACTGAAAGATGCTGAGAAATTAGTTCACGTGTTTGTTTTCAGTCGACTAGATTACTGTAACGCACTCCTCTCGGGACTACCCAAAAAGACATAAATCGTTTGCAACTAGTGCAGAATGCAGCTGCTAGAATCCTAACTAGGAAAAAAAATTCCGAACCCATTTCTCCAGTTTTAATGTCACTACACTGGTTACTTTGGTTACTGGTTGCTTATGGTTTATTAAGCCTTAAATATTCTCGCCCCATCTTATATATCGGAATGTCTGACACCTTATATTCCAAATCGTAACCTTAGATCCTCAAATGAGTATCTCCTTAGAATTCCAAGAACAAAGCTTAAAAGAAGTGGTGAGGCGGCCTTCTGCTGCTATGCAACTAAAATCTGGAATGGCCTGCCAATAGGAATTCACCAGGCTAGTACAGTAGAGCACTTTAAAACACTGCTGAAAACATATTACTTTAACTGACTCTAAAATCCGTACTGACCCCTACTCTCTCTTCTGTTTCTTTTTCCGGTTTCTTTGTGGTGGTGGCCTGTGCCACCTCCACCTACTCAAAGCATCATGATGCTCCAACAATGATGGATGGATTAAAAGACAGAAGTCTACGTGACCATCATCATCAAGTCCTTCCGTGAGAACCCTAAATCCAAAGAGGACTGTTTCATGTATGTTAGGTAGAATGCCCAGAGGGGACTGGGCAGTCTAATGGTCTGGAATCCCTACAGATTTTATTTTTTTCTCCAGCCATCTGGAGTTTATTTTTTTGTTTTTTCTGTCCACCCAGGCCATTGGACCTTACTCTTATTCTATGTTAATTAATGTTGACTTATTTTATTTTCTTATTGTGTCTTTTATTTTTCTTTTCTTTATTATGTAAAGCACTTTGAGCTACTGTTTGTATGAAAATGTGCTATATAAATAAATTTTGTTGTTGTATCTGTGTTTCCCTCTAAAAAAGTAACACACTGCATGCAGAAAGTATTCAAACCACTTCATTTTTTCACATTTTGTTATGCTGCAGCATTATGGTAATATTGTTTAAATTAATTGTTTCCATACATCAAGCAACATTCAGTACCCCAGAATGACAGTGAAAACAGGATTTTTGAAAAATTTACAAATTTATTTAGAAAATAAAAAAATTTCAAACTTCACATTGACAGAATATTGAGCCCTTTTGCTATGACACTTCAAATTTCTTTCATATGCATCCCAGTCTACTGATAATCATTTCTACGCCTTGTTTGGAGTCCACCTGTGGTAAATTCAGTTATGTACATATGATTAAGAAAGACACAAAGTTATCTATAGAAGATCCCAGAGCTGATAATGTGTATCAGAGCAAAACACTAAGCTGTGAGGTTGAATGAACTGCCTGTAGGGCTTAGAGACAGGAACATTTAAAGGCACAGATCTGGGGAAGGATAAAAAATATTTTTGCAGCATTGAAGGTTCCCTAGATCAAGTTGGGCTCCATAATTCTTAAATGAAAGAAGTTCGCAACAGCTCTTACCCTTTCTAGAGTTGACAGTCAGGAACGAAGGGCTTTGGTAAGAGAAGTGACCAAGAGCCTGTGTGGAGAGGGGAGGTACTTCCAAAAGGACAACCATCACTGTAAAACTTCTCTGATCCAGGCTTTATGATAGAACTGTAAGGTGCTTTTCCTCAGTAAAAAAACAAAAACGCCTCTTGAATTTTGGTAAAAAGGACACTTAAACTGTAGGAAATAAGATTCTTTGGTCTGATTAAACCAAGACTGAACTGTTTGACTTCAATTATAAGCATCTTGTCTAGTGGAAACCAGGCACCACTAATAACAACAAACACAACATTTATTATTATAGCACATTTTCCTACAAATAATGTAGCTCAAAGTGCTTTACATGATGAAGAAATAAGAATTAAAATAAGAGAACACTAATTAACATAGAATAAAAGTAAGGTCCGATGGCCAAGGAGGACAGAAAAAACAAAAAAAAACTCCAGACAGCTGAAGAAAAAATAAAATCTGCAGGGGTACAAGGCCATGAGACCACCTAGCCCCCTCTAGGCATTCTACCTAACATAAATTGCTTCAATCAGTCCTCATGGTATTCAGGGTTCTCATGGAAGGACTTGATGATAATGGTCACAACATCACGGTGTTTTGATTAGGTGGTTGCAGCGCAGATCACCACCACTGAAATTCGGAAAAAGAACAGAAGAGAGAGTAGGAGTTAGTATGGGCTTTGGAGCCACCATTAATAGTAATGATAATTAATTGAATATACAGAGCATAAGGATTAAACTAAAATGAAGCTATGAGAAAGCCATGTTAAAGTAATTTGTATTTAGCAGTGTTTTAAAGTGCTCCACTGTATTAGTCTGGCGAGTTCCTATTGGCAAGCTATTCCAGATTTTAGGTGCATAACAGCAGAAGGCCGACTCACCATTACTTTTAAGTTTAGCTCTTGGAATTCTAAGCAGGCACTAATTTGAGGATCTAAGGTTACGATTTGGAATGTAAGGTGTCAGACATTCCGAAATATAAGATGGAGCGAGATTATTTAAGGCTTTATAAAGCATAAGCAGTATTTTAAAGTCAATTCTGAATGACACAGGTAACCAGTGTAGTGACATCAAAACTGGAGAAATGTGCTCGGATTTTCTTTTCCTAGTTAGGATTCTGGCAGCTGCATTCTGCACTAGTTACAAACGATTTATGTCTTTTTTGGGTAGTCCTGAGAGGAAAGCATTACAGTAATCTAGTCAATTGAAAATCTGTGGGGTTGTTTTTCAGTGAAAGAGACAGGGAGACTAGTAAGTATTATAGTAGAGGTGAACAGAGCAAGTACAGATATATACTTAATGAAAGTCAGCTCCAGAGTGTTCTGGAATTCAGACTGGGCCGAATGTTTACCTCTTAATAGGACAATGATGATGAGCACAGAACAGAGACAACACAGGAATGACTTAGGGACAACCCTGTAAAAGTCATTGGCTGGCTCAGCCAGAGCCAAGACTTGAACTCTACTGAATATCTCTAGAGAAAGAGGTTGGGAGCATATCTCTAGACAGACCTAAAAATAACTGTTCATCCACCCTGCAAGAGCTTAAGAGGAACCTGCAGACAAGAATGGCAAAAAAAATCTAAAATCCAAATTTGCAAATCTTGTTGTATCCTACCGAAGAACTATCCAGACTGTAATCAACCAAATACTGAGTAAAAGGTCAGAATACTTGTTTTAAATGTGTATTTCAGTTGTTCATTTTTAATAAATTTATAAAAAATTCTAGAATTCCATGTTTGCTTTGTGATTCTGGTGTACAGTAATCCCTCCTCGATCGCGGGGGTTGCGTTCCAGAACCCCCCGCGATAGACGAAAATCTGCAAAGTAGAAACCATATGTTTGTGTAGTTATTTTTATATATTTCAAGCCCTTATAAACTCTCCCACACTGTTAACATTATTAGAGCCCTCTAGACATGAAATAACACCCTTTAGTCAAAAGTTTAAACTGTCCTCCATGACAAGACAGAGATGACAGTTCTTTCTCACAATTAAAAGAATGCAAATAGATCTTCTCTTCAGGAGCAGAGAATTTCAGAGGGAGAGAGAGAGAGCGCTCGCAAAGAAAAGCAAGCAATCAAAAAATCAATAAAGAAAAGCAAACAATCAAAAAATCAATACTTGTGCTTTTAAGTTTGCTGCGGAATTTTTAGAGGAGCGTTATTATCTTCTAAGCAAACAGCCTCTGTGCAAACAGTCCCTCTGCTCACATCTCCTCCGTCAGGCGCAGAGAACGTCTGAGAGAGAGAGCGAGATTAAAGCAACAATCAAAAAATCAATACGTGTGCTTTTGTGCTTTTAAATATGCGGCGCCGCAATAAAGCGGCATTTTTTAGAGGAGCGTCAGTATCTTTTAAGCAAACAGCCTCTGTGCAAACAGCCCCTCCGTCAGGCGCAGAGAATGTCAGAGAGGGTGAGAGAGAGGCAGAGACAAGCAAACAATCAAGCTCCGCGCGGGATGCATATCTTATAGCATTGAGGAGTTTTAGTTAATATGTAATACATGCTCTGATTGGGTAGCTTCTAAGCCATCCGCCAATAGCGTCCCTTGTATAAAATCAACAGGGCAAACAAACTGAGGAAGCGTGTAGCATAAATTAAAAGACCCACTGTCTGCAGAAATCCACGAACCAGCGAAAAATCTGTGATATATATTTAGATGTGCTTACATTTAAAATCCGCGATAGAGTGAAACCGCGAAAGTCAAAGCACGATATAGCGAGGGATTACTGTACTATGTGTTTCTTGATCTGGGAAAAATTAATTTAAATGATTTTCATGCTAGGCTGCAACATAAAATGTGAAAATGTGAAGTGGCCTGAATACTTTCTAAATCCATTGTGATTTATTTATTTAGAACACTTCTAAAACTGATGTTGCTGTAGCCTGGTGCTGTTATGTGTGAGTGTGCTGTGTGCATGAGCATGCCCTGCAGTGGACTGTCACCCCAGCCAGGATTAGGTAGACATCATCCTATTGTAACTCTGCATTTAAAACATTATGTATACAAGACATTTTTGGCATTATGCCCTAGTAAGTATCCAGGTAAGTAATATCTATTGTGGTCACGGATGGCACGCTTGGTTACCATTTTGAACAGGATTTCATACAAGAAGAATACATAATGTCTGAAATAGTTGCAGACCAAAAAAAATATTTATTACTTTTCCAAACCAGATGTTTTAAATGAAGGATTACAATAGGATAATGTCTACCTAATCATGGATGCAGTAACAGTCCATTGCAGGGCATGCTCACGCACACAGTCACACTCACACATACTACAGCAGGCTCATCTCAGCCAATCCTACGCCCATTTGGAATGTGAGATTAAACCAAAGCATACAGAGGAAAAAGAAAGAAGTCACAGCAGTTAGAAAGACTAATTCATCTATAAAGCTTGTAGTTTGTGATCTGTGTTTCACAAGGGTTCCTGTCAAATCACACTGTGAACTTTGTATGAACACATGAAATGAGAGCAAGAGGCAAACAGAGATAAAAGAATAAAAGTAATCAAAGAGCTGAAAGAATAAACTGAAAAACCTCAGAGAAAACATTAAAGATGACACTTAGTGTATCATTTATTATGCTTTCAGTTTAACATCAATTAAACACTTTTTATTTTCACAATTTTTTTTATTATTTTAGGTTCTGTGAAAGATTTTATTTGCAGAAGATGCACTGAGTCTACAGTCAGCATTTTGCCAAATAAGGTGCAATATCTTGGTTTTCACCTCTTATTTATATTTAGTCAGCTTGGATACACATGAAAAAATGTTATTTAGTAAAAGCTTATATCAAACAAATTAAATGAGCAATTTTATTATATCACTAGGAATATTTTCCCTTTGTTCAAGTTTTTATTTTATATGAATACCTTATTTAAAAAAAAAAGAATAATTTGGTTATTGTGTTAAAACGTTCCTCCTTAGACACTGGTGCCACTGTCATTTAAAGTCAAAGAATACCATACTTACTTCACAAGTTAGGGTGCATCAGACAGGGTTATTACTTTTACAAATGGTCTTATTGGACAATGTGTGCTGGAGTGAGAAACAAAAAAGACAGAAAAATGTGCAGATCTGTCCATAAAGGGCAAGGGGTGGTTTAGTTTTCTGAGCAGAGTGGCTGGACCTTTGGTTTATAATTTGTCTACCCTTTGATAATTAAACACTCTATCACTGAGCTTCAATGTGAATTTATCAGGTAATGGTGAGAGGCTAGCCCTGAATCATTGTTAATAATGGAGTTTCTTTGTCTTCCAGGCCTTTCCAGTGAGGAGAGAAAAAAATCAATACCTATTAATCCTTCTTTCATCAGTTCAGTCATTCATTATTGTGGCCATTTATTGTACTCCTCCTGTCATTCTAAATTATATATTTATACAGCTTGCCTTAGTTGTAGCTTAGGTGTTAGTTTTCATATTGGTTGGTCAAGCTCAGCCTGGTGACGCTGCAGACTAATATAATGAGTAGCGTCACATAGATTCCTGAACCCTGTTAAGCAGTATAAAGCTGAACAACCACACATTTACTACTTTTTTTCCGTAAAACCTAATTTTTTGTACACCCAGGGTACAAAATTTTAACTCTCTATTTTAGACATACTGTATCTGCCTATCCACTGCACCTAGCCATCTGCAAGCCTAAAACATCTAGAAAAATTCATTTTGCCAAGTTTATCAAAGTAAAGCAATTGTAAGTAGTTTAGAAAGGAGCCTCCTCCTCTTGAGATAGCACTTTCAGTCGATCCAGAGGTGATCTTCCATATGGAAACACTTCTAGAAAGCACCTACTGTACACACTCCCTTCTCAATTTCAACATCCTTGGATTACCCAGGATTACTATATGTCCTATACCTTTAATTTATTTTTTTTAGTTAACTTATATGATTGTTTAAAATATTTATACATTTGCATCAACTTACTGAAGCAATCACAAGTTTTATAGTCCAACATCTTAACCACTGAACCATGCACTGAATGCAGCCTCACATGGAGCACAATTCTGTGCTGGTGTTACAACAAAAGGACATAAGGTAAATATAAAGAGGGAGACATTGTAAATGCATAGTTGCATAGTTGCTCATTCATTTTCTGAAAGCACTTTTATTGGTCAAAGAAGCAAGAAATTAATATCTACATTGATAGGAACACTGGTATATCTAGTGGACATTTTCACACAGATAATACAACCATTTTGGTGTCAATAAGTTGTCTCAACTTTTGGGCAGGAGTAGCCTTCATAAAAATTGGAAGATCATGAAAAGTGTAACCAGATGACATACGAGGTAAGAATCAAACAATGTTCCATGTATTGTGAAACAACTTTGTCATATATTGCAACAATCTTCAACCATACTGTGAAGATTAATACAATTAATCTTCACTTTACATTGCTATTATGGACCCAAAAGAGCAAGCTCCATAGGAATGACACCTGTTTTTCCCATAAATAACTATACAATTTTATTAATTTGAAACATGGATTGCTAATTTTGCCTTTCTGATAAATGTCACACTTTTTCACATGTCCAAAGCAAAATACAAATAAGAGCTAAAGTTGGGCAGTTGTAACAATGATTGTGGGATGCAGTACACATCTGTAGATGATGTTTTCACTCCACAATCATGGACATACAATATTTACGAAGACATAAAAACTTATCAAGTGAGATGGTGTCTCAAATAATCACTGTTGTAAGTACTGGGGTGAGATGTAGTGAGGAGCGTTTGTACAAGGATAAGTCAATAATTATCTGCACTTTTGTTTGTGTTGGTCGTACAGTTTCCCGTCACATATGTGGAAACAAGGTGTGCTTGTGGTAAAATCATGGTACAGACTTGATCAATGTTGTTGTCAGTAATGGACATGGATTGGCTTTACGCTCCTTCTTTATGTTTAACACTTGTCTGACTATCTTTGAGCTTCTTAATTCATTTGTAAACACTCTGACATGGCAAAGCACTGTCTTCATGTCATGCAGAAAGGCTTCTTCATGTTTTGACCCTTGGTACACTTTCAGCCCATAAAAAGCAGATCACAGGTTACTAGTCTTCTTTGGTGCAGATCAAGAGTGGAGTGGCCATGTTTAATGACAAGAGAAACTGACTGATCAAGGTCGAAACTTTACCAATGTCACCACAGGCACACCATGTTTCCACATGTGTGTGGGGAAAGCAACACAGCAAACCCAAAGAAAATTATTACATAATAGTGGAAAATTATTTGGTTACCTTCATGTTATATTATTATTAGAAAGAAAATCTAATTTGGTCCACAGATTACTTTCTCCATACTTACAACATGAGTGCAGAATATGGTGTGAGTTTACCAAAATACTGTATATGCAAAATTCAATACCACTGAAGTTTATGTTATCACATTTTAGTCTTCTTTAAAGGCAAATCCATTGCAGTAATTTAATAAAGTCATAAAATGTAAATAATATTTTGTTGTAATTAGGATTTAGTTGCTATCACTATAGTATTTGAAATTTTCATAATTTAAAAAATGTAAAGCTTGAACTTTGGATTGAACTCAAAATTCAAAAGTCTTTTTTTAAAGTCGTAAATGAGTACTGCACAGTTAGTGAACTTTTTAGCAGTGGTTTGGCTTTAAAATTTAGAATTTTAAAACTTTGAAGCTGAATAGTTGGGAATCATCCCAAGCCTAAACAGATCTTGACCTTAACAAGTGCAAGCTATGTGCGAAAGTTTACAAGAATAGTTTAATTCAATCACAAAATACAGTGTCCAAAAATGTTTAAACATATTACACACAGGCATACCATTCCAAAAATACTCAAAAATGTTCTGTGGTTTACCAATAGCATTGCTCATCACCTGTTCATTACCATTTCATGATGAAGCATGACAATGGCTGCATCATGCTGTTTGATTGTTTTTCAATGGCAGGGACTTGAAGACTAGTCACGGTTGAGAGAAAGCTGAACAAAGCAAAGTACATAGCAGATTAATCAAAACCGGTTCTGGATGCTTTGGACCATAGACAGAGCCAAAGGTCTTCCTCCAACAGGACAATGACCCTAAGCACAAAACAATGACAACAGGAGCCACAAGAGTAGCATGTTCTTGAGTGGCCCAGCTAAAGCCCAACTGAACATCGCTGGAGAGATCTAAACATAGCTGCCCACCAATGGTCTCCACACAACCTGCCACAGTTTGTGAACCTCTGCACAGAATAATTGTCTTCATATTCAAGAAGACTCCAGGCTATAATAACTTTCAAAATTACTTCAGCAAAGTACTGAGTAAAAGGTCTCAATGCTTGAGTCCTTCTGATATTTAAGGGTTTTAGTTTTAATAAATTTGCAAAAAGATTAATTTAAATGATTTCAACCTAAATTTAAATGATGCAACATAACAAAATGTAAACAAAGTTAAGGGATCTGAATTCTTTTGGAATGCACTGTATATACACAGAATATATAGAGAGACTAGCTGTGTTACCTGGCTTTGCCTAGGAAATTTCGTAGGATAATGACAATCATTTATAGAATATTTGTAGTTTTTTTTTTTAATAATGAATGAATGAATAGTGCGTCTGGGCCTTCATTTCTATCATGTTGTCAGTTTTAGGCAAAGGACAAGTTATGAACAGGTTCTGGATATTTCTACAAGACTTATTTTTATAAACAGGTATGCAGAATTTGCTCCTGAAGTGCAGCTTTCATCCTCTTCTTTAGCTGATGTTGTAGCAGTATGCAGGATTTAACTAAATAGCTGCTGCTGTCAGAAAATCTCTTCTTATTCCCAGACTGATATCACTTTTTGTTCTTCTCTTTGCTTGGAGCACAAGTGTGAATCTGAAAAGTGGCTCAGATGGAAGCTCAAAGGAAGCTTTTTCTTTTGCTTCCAGCCAGGATGAAAAAGGCTTTACTTTGGATAAGCAGACAGGCTTCATCTGCCAGTGTTTTTATGGAACCTCATAAAGAAGATATAGGGGCAGAAAAGAATCTTTCTGCGAGTGTATGTGTGGCTTCCTTTTTTTATGTGATTGAAAAGAAGACAATTCCTCCTTAACTTGTGAAGATGTTCCCAAATGGCAGCCTGCTGCACATCTGAGTGCATTGTGGTTTAATTTAATGGCCTGGAAATGGAGATTGCATCTTCATTTTGCTCAGTGTAGTTAATGAAGTTGTCTTTATTAATGACACTAAATTCGTATCACTCTGTGCTTATTGCCACCTCCCTCCCTATACCACATTATCCTCCCTACATTTTACTCACGTTAAAAGGAAATTGAATTCTAGTAATGATCAAATTAATTCACTTTCATCACGCTTGTCTCTCACTCTCATCTGAAAGCACCAAAATGAAAATTAAATGGTTTATGTTTGAAAAATTAATCTGCAAAGATGAAGCCTTTTATACCTTTTGGAACTGTAGATTAATATCTAGTTTAATCAACAAAATTTTTAAGACGTATGGTGTAAGGTGCATAGGGTAAGAAGTCTGAGAGACTGCTGAAATTAGGAGATCTTCATTTTTTGTTCCTCATCTTGCAGCTTATAAAGACAACAATGCACACAGTGGTAATAAATTAATTTGTCTGACCTCATTCCATATGGTATTCCCTGGATAAAAGTGTCAGGTAAATATGTAGTAAAAATCCAACAGAGTAGAGTACAAAGAAAAGTGGCTGAGACAGTGTCCGCCATGGACTACACAGTTAACAACACCTACTAAATTACTAGAGACAAAGGTGGACGTATATTGCTTGATGAAATGCTACAGAATGTCTGATATGAACAGAGCAGCCTGCTTTAAATGTCACATTGTCAATGAAGCTTTGTTATATAAAATCAGTGTGTATTCTTTTCACGTAGCTATCTACAAAAGTCATAAAAGAGACATTCATCCCAAAAGCCAAGATATTTCAAGCACTGTGTATTAGTGGAGTCATAAATATTTCTTGTAGCAGGTTTATGACATGCCTCACTTGTCAAGACGCAGCATTTATTCCCAGTGTCTTCATTTAGTTTTATTATATAAAGTTCTGTTTCTTAGCTCTGTCAAGTGACCTGATTTTTCTTTTGTAAAGTCAATTGCAATAATGAAAAAATATAATTTTGTTGTGAAGCTTCAATAAACAGAAAATATTAGCAATGATTTAAAGCAGCAACTCTCCTAAACATTTAACATGACATAAAATGTCATTCATAAAAATGGCAATTCTCATACCTATCTGCTACTTGTTTTTGTCTCATTTTTATGGCATGTAAGAGGTTATCAGAGGCAACAATGGCACCATGGTGGACAGGTTTGTCACGGTTTAGAAAATCCTATTAGTTTACTGGAATTGAGTTCTCTGGGATTGACAGTAATCCAGTAAAATATTTCCATTTCATATCAAGGAATCCTGCCATAGAGGAGTTGGTCCTGTCCATTGAATGCATAGGCAAGGCAATCTGAATACTGCTTTAATGACTTGGCCTTATATGGATGGTGAAGTCTTAGAAGTATAATGGTGTTAAGGTAAGCTAGGTGTTACTAAAGGTGTGCTGGTCCTTAGACTATGTAGACTCCTTCCATACACCAACCCCAAAAGTGACTAGGAATTCCGAGGATGTAAAACTCAGTTGGAGTTTATACGCAGTTCTCTGTGAAAGGGTAGTTACAGTGAATGTTAATGGGTGACTGAGTGTAGTGATGTCTAAGATATAAAAATGAGAAAGAGGATAATAGAGAGGAAGGAGGAGGAGAGAGGTACATGATGAGCAGCAGAGTGCATATTTGTGGTAGTATACGTGGGTGGGAAATACAATACAATACAATTTATTTTTGTATAGGCCAAAATCACAGAAGAAGTGCCGCAATGGGCTTTAACAGGCCCTACCTCTTGACAGACCCCAGCCTTGACTCTCTAAGAAGACAAGAAAAAACTCCCAAAAAAACCCTTGTAGGGAAAAAATGGAAGAAACCTTGGGAAAGGCAGTTCAAAGAGAGACCCCTTTCCAGGTAGGTTGGGTGTGCAGTGGTGTACAATACAGTACAATACACAGAACAGGACAAATCCTCAATACAGTATAAAAATAAAAATTTTAGAAGTACGGAGTAGAATTTGGCAGTAGATGATATCGCATAATATGATTTGGATTTCTTCAGAGTCCTGGAGACCTCATCCATCAAGTTGCCTCCCCCATTTGGCCATTACTCAGCTGAAATAGTGCTAATCCGATGAAAGGACCCCTCTTTCCCACAATTCCTGCGATCCTCCATCAGGGATGACTTTACCTTAGGCAGGCAAAACAACTTGGCAGGTGGGCCATGGCACTGTGTCCAGAGCATCTCTCAAGGTCACATTATAATGTGATGTTAGCTGATCTAAATTGTTTTCCACGTTTACATTTGATGTTAACTGATCTAAATGTTTTTCCACAATTACACTCGAATTACTCAAACTATCTATAAATTTTGAAGCAGACTTACAATCTAGATGTCGCACTGTTTTGTTTTAATCTGTGAGGGCATTGGCAAGGGCAGAACTAAATCAAATGTAATTAAGTAGTAATCAGAAATAACTTCATTTAATGGAATAATATTTCAATTTTGAATTTCAAGTTTGTAAGTTATAATTAAATCTAATGTGTGGTTATGATTATGAATTGGACCTTAGACAATCTGACAAAATCCTACTGAATTTAACAAATAAGTAAAACAAAAAGTGAGTAGCTATCCTACTGATTAATGTGCCCACTAGAGCTAACAAATGCAGTTGTTCCTACTGGATGGTGTGACCATCAAGGACAGAAAAATATACAAAGAAAAATTCCTGAAGCCAATACAAGAATGACAACATTTTAACTGGATGAAATCTTGAAACTTTGCAGAGGTATTCCATATTTATTTTCAAACATACTGTCTCTGGAGCTTTTTCTGTTTCTATTAGATGTCAAAAATAAAAGTTATACTTTTAAATTGAATAATGATAAGCATGCTGGTTAAATGCAAAAAAAAATGTATTTCATCAAACAAAAGGCAAAACAAAATGCCAAGTATAGAAAATATGAACATCAAAAGGAAATAAGTAGCTTTAGCTTAGTGGAAAGCTAAGTTCTAGTCAATGCTATTTTAAACCATAATGATTAAATATTTATGGTTTTTCAAATTGGCCACAATGAAGTCAAGTCCAGGCCGTATGCATGTAAAGCATATAATTTCTGGACTGTATGTGTGCATTGCACTATGCAATAAACTGTGCAGAAATAAAACAGCATTGTTAATTTATAGGAGATTTTGTTAAAACGTATATTGCAGTTTTTATGCATACATGTTATGCTTAAAAGCTCCATCAACAATCAAGTGACTTGCTGTAGCAGAACTTTAAACAAAAGGTGACCTGGATAGTGCTAGCAAAATAGATCTGAATTGGGGTGACTGGGAATTACACCAAAGCCCTTGTTTACAGAATATAAAATTTGTTTGACATTGATAAACTACTATTCTTTTACAAGTCCACCTATTCTGATTTCAGGAGCAACTTCAATAAGTAAACAGAGGCAAAGTAATTACACAAGCCAGAACAATTTTAAACATTTGCCAAATAAACTATGTGAGTTGCAGAGCTTCCTTGTACTGCGCATTGAAGGGGGTAAATACAACAAATAAAAAAAAAAAAAAAAATCTAAATTCTGTCTTGATGTCTAAAGGGAACCAAGAACGTTTGTTAAGTAATGATAGATGGAAAATAGTCCCCGTCTTGAGCAAGAGAACAAGAGAAGAACACAGTACAGTAATAAAATACACAAGCCCAACACAATGGATCATTGAAAGGGAAACAGAAATGAATGGGGACAACTAAAACCTAAAACTTTACAGAACTTTGGCAAGGAGTGCAACTACAGGTAGCTCCATAATTAGCAGATTGAGGAGGATTTAAAAGGAAGATGGACGCGATAGGGAAGGGTATTCAACCATTATTCATCAAAAATGAACTGAACAAACAATGGGTTGGGATCATTTTGCAATTTTATATATCTTTAGTGACAAGTGACATATTCAAATTCAAAATATTACAGCATCTTGAGGTTAGAAATAAACTGTCCATAGGCAGGAAAATGTTCATAAGCCTACCCAAACTAAATCTTCTACACTGGTTTATAGCAGTTTAACCCATGCAGATTTATCATCTTTAAACATAAGTTTGTATAAAGCAGTAAACATGTAGCTATATTCAACTCTGTTAAATAAGTTTAATGCAGTAATATGTGTGCATTTAATTCTACAGTACATAGAGATTTCTAGCAATGGTTGACCTTGTAAAATAAAAAGGGGAACATTTTCTGCTTTCTTTCTGAGAACATTGACCATAATCTTGTGTAATGGATGGCCGGTTTCATATTCCGGCCCTCACCCCCAGGCTGCCAGGAGGAGCTCTCCTGAGAGCATGCACGGGCCCCGAATTCCAGCAGGGCCTCATGGACTATGTAGTTTTTATGCACAGCCCTGCTGGATACCTTGGGGGCCACTGGGAGTTGCTGTCGGGAGGCCAGTGGACTTGTTTGCACACTATGACCCGGAAGTTCGTCACAGGAAGAGCGACTGGCTTCCGGAGTGAGGAAAAGCATTGTTTACCCTGACCCGGAAGGAATAAAGATTTCAATAAAGACTTGTGGACTGTTGGATTGGGAACAGTTCCGGGTTGGGGAATATAAAAGGACTGAGGGAATTGGATGATTGGTATTGTGATTATTATTATTATTATTATTATTATTGTATTGGTTAATGAATAGTGTGGAGTGGAGGGTGCTTGGTGCATGTAATTCTTACAATAAAACAAAGAATTGTAGCACTTTTACCTGGTGTCTGGTGTGGTACCTGAGGGTTCAAGGGAGCGATACTGCCCCCTACTGTCACACTTGACATTGGTGTTTAGCAAGATCATCTATCAATGGGATAGACATTCATATGGATTTTTATTTTTTGGAGGGGAAAGATAGAAATAAATATCTGGTGAAATGTTTAAGCTAAGGATAACTTGTATTCCCTGAAAATCCACAGATAAACCGGTGGTTAATGTTTAAATATTTTCAAAGCAAAGTCTGAAAAAAAAAATGAGCTGCCTAGTATTTTGCCATTGTAGAACATGTACAATGTACAATGTGCAAAATACCAGCTTTCATACAAATTATAATTACTTAATTCAAAATAAAAAATCATTCAATAAAGGTGCAATGATGTGGAAAACACACTGTAAATAATTAATTAACAATATAGTACAACTGATAGTATTTAATGTACCTAGAATTCAGTCAATGAGTCTCAGAAATCAAAAGTGCTTCAGTTATTTTGTCAAACCACTCAGGAGGTATTGGTATGGACCATCACATGAAAGAGAGCACAAAGCAGACACTTTGATTTAGTAGTTTTACTTACTAGGTTGGTTTCTCAAGCAAGCCCCAGACTCCTTGCTTTTTTAAAAGGGCAGCTCTGTCCCTCTGAACTATGTGAGAAGGCATTACCTCTTCTCCTTGGTCCTTAAATGAGCAGCAATGTCCCAGATTCTTCAGGTAGAGATAATATCTTGTCACTTTGAGACCTCAAGTAGAAATTCTAACCCTCATTATTTTTCCTGCCTTTTAGCATCTTATTGGATTTTTCTCATCTTCCAAGATCCTGCTACTTTTTCTCTAATGTTTATGTCATGTGTGATTTCTTTATTTGGCACACCAGAAGAGCATGGTGAGGTTTTCTCTCACTGACTGTGTGATGCTCTATATGCAGGTTTTCCCTGAAACTGTACTCTGCTCTTTTTAAGTTAAAAACAATATTTAACACAAAATCATAAAATAAAATGCAAGAATGTAAGAATGGTTGAGAGAGATCTAGAGAAAAGATTCAGGGATAAGGTGAAAATATCAAATTCTCTTTTGAGTTCATGCTTGGAAAAGGAACAACTAATGCATTTTTATTAGGCAAATGCAGAAAAAGCATCAAGTGAAGAGAAAGAAGCGGAATTATGTATTTGTACATTTGGAGAAGGCATCTAACAGGATGTTGTGAGCAGTGGTGCGGAGGGAACGAGAAAAGTGTGCATGAATGTCTTGTATCTGTGTTGATGTAAAAGTATGAGGAAGCATAACTGAAAGAGGAAACAGGAATTGTGAAAGTTCTGATGTGAAGGTGAGGCTATACCAGGGACCATTCTGAGCCCTTTTCTTTTCATAAGTAGTGATGGAGGTGGTGATCTGAAAATAACATGAAGGACTGCTGTGAGAGACCTTGTATCCTGAAGATCTTGCATTGAAGATAAAACATGAAGCTGGATTGTTACTGAATCAGAAAGCTGCCTTGGAAGTGAAAGACCTCTAAATAAATGCAGGAAAAACTGGAAGTGAAAGGGCATAATAAGCAAAAGAAGTGGATGAACGGCTATGC
The DNA here is from genome assembly GCF_016835505.1 of Polypterus senegalus. Classification (NCBI taxonomy): domain Eukaryota; kingdom Metazoa; phylum Chordata; class Cladistia; order Polypteriformes; family Polypteridae; genus Polypterus; species Polypterus senegalus. The sequence continues at coordinate 49,999,377 of NC_053159.1, forward strand.
ATACCTCATGATAAACGCTACTGGGTGTAATGTCATTAGGCTGTTAGTATTTAAGATGACCAATTCAAAAACCTAACAGAAATGATGATTTAGGCAGTTAGGACTTTCAGCATTGTTTTTTGACTTTGTTGTTTGGTTTTGCATGCTGTACTTTGGTAACTTGGTTTCAATTGATCATCTCAGTTTTGACCTTGGTTTATGTTCTCTCCTCTCTTGGTCCATTTGAAACATTTTTCATACTTACTTGACAGTATCAAAGTGTTAGAACACAAACTTGGGCCTTAAAAGTGAGTGATGCTAAGATGAAGAGAGTTTTGGCTTTATAATCAATCCAGCAATGTAATTACATCTTTTCAAAAAGGTTTTTAGAATTTAGCCATATCCAGCAATTGCTTAACTCTTTAATTAAAAGCTGTTCTCATTCTACTTGTGGTGGGAAGACTGAAGTTTGTTTTTTTTTAATCTGTTGTGTTTAGGGTTTAATCAGCAGCATCAAACCTTCTTTACTGGTATATCCAGGGTAGCATTTATAATCTCGGAGCTTGATGAAAAATCTTCAGAGTGGGTCTTGACCTTATATAATGCTTTTTTTAAAACATTTTCAAGGAATGTAATGATATTTTTTATCACACAAAAAATATCAGGTTTGTTCCTTTCCTGCACCCTGAGCTATCTGGGATTGACTCCTACCCCAGGGCTGGATTAAACAAGTTAGAAAATGACATGACATATTAAAGAATGATTGATTGCATTTTGGTTATAAGCCAGAGTTCTCTGTTTTTTCCCTCTTGTGAGGCATTTCTATTTTTTTGAGACCATTAAGAGTATTCTTGTACTTCAGCATCTAGTAATTCTGTTTATCCAATTAATCTGCACTGAGAGTATCCATTTGGGGTATCTGTAGTGCATCCAGAAATGTATTAGTTTGTGTCGTGTGTTCTTTAAACTCAGTAGAATATAAGGACTTATAGTAGTCTCTAAATGTGTGCATTATATATATGTACTGTATATTTTTTTTTTTACATTTTATTAATTTTATTAAAATCAAATAACATTCTATACAAGCAAGTCAAGTTTAACAAAACTAGGTTCAAAACAAATGGCCCCCCACCTATGCATATTTTTATAGTCAATGATTTTTTCCCTGTCTATTTTGGTAATTGCTGGAATTGCATTGCAAACTTTCTGCTTGTGGATTTTATTAGCTTTCTCTCCATGTTCATAGTGATGAAGTCTTTTAATTAAAAATTAGTTGTTCAGTTTCATTAGTTGTTAAAAGGTTGAGTTTTGAATCCAGAGCCTGTCTTTTCCTATGAACTGCCTCACTTGAACACCTGGCATGTTCTTGATATATTCTAGTAATTTCACTGATTAGCTCTGATACCCTTTTGGTTTACAATTTATTTCTGTGGGAAAGATATGAGATAATCTGTACTTTTAAGAAACCCTTTGGGGTTTCCCAGAGTATTCCTGCAGAAACCTCTGAGGATGTATATGTTTTTAAAAAAAATCGATTTGCTTGGATATAAATTCTGTACAGTTCTCATCTGCTAATAAAAGTGGGTTAAGACGCCATAAGCGAGATGAGTATGTGGGGCATAATGACTTTAGCTCCAAGATCAAAGAGGCATGGTTGGAGATAGCAATAGTGTTGTACTTACAAGATTTAATCATAGGCAACAAATTGTTATCTACAAAGAAATAATCAATTCTTTACTAGCAGTGATGCACTGGTGAGTAGAAAGAATATGCTCTATGAGAATTACTAGATGCTATAAACTCACTTCAGAGTGGGAGAGCAACAGACCCTGATAGCTAACCTGCCGCATTTTATAAAAAATTCTCAACTAAGCTAGCTCTCCTTTTATTAGCAACATTACAGAAGCTAGAGACAATAAAATTCTACCTCAAACTTTTTGCCAAGCATTAATTACTGTCTTTGTTAAACAAAAAAAGATTTATTACAATGTGCATCATACAGACCAATTTCACTTCTGAATAATGATGTTAAGATACTCTCCAAAGTCCTAGGTAGAAAGATTGAGAAAGTGCTTCCTTAGGTAATATCGCAAGACCAAACTGGATTTATTAACAGTAGAATCACTTAAGCCTACAAAGTCTACAAAGATCTGGGTAAGTTTAGGATGAAAGGAAATGCGAGGCAAGAAATGCTAAACACATACCTAAAACAGAAACTTTTTCTTTAGTTATATTCTTGAATACAAATGCACATGTTTATTTGATATTTTGACTAAAGTCTTCACAAATTATACACTTCATGTCATTATTAGTATAACATGGAAAAAGTTTCTGCTTCATGTATGTGTTCAGCATTTCTTGCCTCGCATTTCCTTTCATCCTACACTTACCCATATCTTTGTGGACACGGAACACCTCATGTATAACGCCGTGCATAGAACTCGCACTATAACATGGCATAAGCACAAAAGGCGAAATGTGCTTATGCACAGAAAAATCCAGATGCAGGAATCCATGCCTACTCCAACTTCCGTGTTCTTCCGCTACATAAATCCCGATCAGCGTGAAAACTAACGCACGTGCACGCACCTTCTGTCCCGCCCAAACTCCTCACAGAATTACGCCTCTTTGAATATGCAAATCAATATAAATCACCCTTAAGCTCAGCCATCTGTGAAAAGACAATGGGAAAAGCACGGGGGAAAATATAAGAATTTCAGTGAATACCAAGTGGAGGCAAAGGAAAAACATACTATTTGTTTAATTAAACTGTGGTATAATCAACAAAAGAAAGTTGATCGAGTGACATAGCGTGTTGGAGATAACAAAGTCACCATGAAAAGGCGAGTCGTAGCCCACCGTCTGAGGCAAAAAAAATAGGCATATAGTGGGGAAAAAAGCATGAAATGTCAACTTCAGTTTCAAAATGTCCACTTTAATCACGTGGTTTATTTGGTCATTAAAGTAGAACATCATAAACGTCATCTAAAAAAATCGTTTAATTAACCAGTTTCTCAAATCACATCGTAATTAAAGTAGCACGTTAAATGCTTTGTTTTGTATGTGATCTTCTATGTGCTCTATGTGTGTGAATCACTACTTGCTTCTTAAACCGGCTCTCTTCCTCCGACTGGACACAGAATCCGTTACATTTGTGAAATTACAGCTCTCTGAATAACTAAAATATTGAGATGTATACGTGATATCATTTTCATGATGATAGGAGTTAAAGCACGTTATTAAACATGGGTTTCACGGCGCAGTGATTCTGTGTGACTTTCGATGAAATAATTTTTTTGCAGCAGTACTCATGGGCGGCTCTAGGCTTGTGGCGGACCTGGCCAGAGAAAGATTTGGTGGCCCCTTTGCCTGCCAATGTCAATATGGTATCTTATGCACGGTGGATGGCCACATCCGTTGCGGGCACTGCCTAGTGCTCATGACACAAGCGTTTAACTTTTGTCAAAATTTGCTGCTGCGTTTTTAGCTGTGTCGTTATTTTCTCTTTCTGTTTTATATTCAATATATATTGACGTGCCCGCCCCTGCAGTCCTTGCTTTTCTTTCTCCAAGTAACCGATTGCCACACAATCAGCTCTGTAATAGATGTTAAGCCATCTGTAAGCTCAGAGCGCCGATTCTTCAAAACGTTTAAGGAACATTGAACTATCTTCGTAGTACATGTTTAATTATTCTATCCTTCATGCCAGTCCCAGTGAAGAATATGGATTATTTAAATGAAGTTAAAGTTTTACCTGTATAATATAATAAACATATTTTGCTGCATTTCATCTTAGAAATGATATCGTCATCATATGTAAATACGCGCTTTATAAAGTGGCTCAGGTTGTGCAATATTATAACTGTAGTGCAAGTTTATAGTGAGGTAATTGTACTTATAAGTACAACCAGTTCTACAAGGAGCAATTGATTGAGCGCGTTTATAGTTCTCGGGATGAAACTGTTTCTGAACCGCGAGGTCCGTAAAGGAAAGGCTTTGAAACGTTGTGCCGTGGCTGAGGTAGCGTGTGCTTGAGTCTGTATCCCGATAATTCTCTTTCCAATCAGCTGCTGCTGTGATTCACACTCAGATACAGTTATATAAATACTCAGAGTTGTGCAGTGAGAGTAATATGGAAAAAGATGATCCGCTGTGGCAACCCTAACGGGAGCAGATGAAAGAAGAAGAAGAAGAAGAAGAAGGTGCAGTGAGAGTAACAACGCTAAAGCAGTTATGGTATTTGGAATACTATGGCTATTCCCTTGACCATTTTATTGTTACAAGTTAATTACAATCAGATGCATTACACTAATAAACAATATGCGGTTAGTTTCAGTGTATTTATAAAGCCGCATCAGGAAAATAAGGAGTAACCACACAGGAACAGTAGCATTGCTTTCACTCTGGGTGCCGCCAGTCTGCAAAACAGAGCGGAGAACTTGCGTATGACAAGGTATGAGGTACCGTGGAAAAGTGCGTGGCTTTACGGCAAGTGTAGGTTTTATACAGTACATCGCGATTTGAACGTGGAAAAGTTCTTATGCAACATTTCTGTGCGTACGCACCATTTATACATGAGGCCCCTGGGGTGTATTTTTCGTACGTCGCTTAAATTATCCGAGATCAGATGCCTCATCTTGGATGAGTAAATGCCAGTGAAACTCATCCAGAATAAGTCAGTTTTTTAAACGCAGCTGTGTAATAGATTAGTTTAGCTGGATCTAATCATCCGAGATGATTGTGCGCGCCCGCGCTGAGTGAAAAGCCCATATGTATTGAGTCTAGAAAACATGATCAGCAAGTCTTTGATAGGCTGTAACTAAATGACAAAAGAACGGGCGCATTTTTTCCACAGAAGCTGTGCGTGTCGTATGGAAGGATCAAAGGATTTCAAGATTTAATATGCACAAGGGGTAACGCTGCAAAAGCAGCCCAAACCAGAAAAGATGGCTGTGAAAAAGTAAATAAATTGTGCATTGTACTTACTGAAAGCAGCATTTCATTTCCTATGTGTCAGATTCATTATTATTATTTAATGTCATAATTCCAGATTAAACGTGAGCACAAGGAGAGCATGGGAATAAGTTAAAGTGAAGTACAAGAATATACTTCAAACCGGTAAATTTTGGTATATATCTATTTAAAGAATTGTTGACATAAAGAATCATATATAATATAAAAAACATACATTTTAAAGCTAATAAGAAGGCACACAAGCAAAAAACAGGTGGAGGTCCACGCGGTCCAGACCTAACCCCTGCAAAAGAGTTGGCTCTCCAGCAAAATGCCCATCGCCCTCGTTCTGAGGGCATTGCAAGGGAGAAGCTCCTCCTCAGAACCAGTGGCAGGATGGTTACTTCATTTCAGGTAAAGGATGGTCATTGCATATATTTGTCCTCAATGTGTGCCAATAGGTATGTTCCATATAGCCCTCTTTTTTGTTGGGTCAGTTGCAGGGAATGTCATATCCCTAGGACCTGTGTCTGACCGATGAGATATTGACGAAGGTCAAATATTTGATGAAGATACTGTGATCTGATTATTCATCAGGAGGAGAGGTAAAATTTCCAAATAATGTTTGATCAAACTCCACTCTGATCAGTCCCATGTGCCCCAATCACATTTGGAAATCCTGGGTAATGAGAATGTTAGGCTGATTGTGTGATTTTGTGTGGAATTTTTTCCTGTGTATTACCTACCTGCAATAGCATGAAACGCCTCTTTTATTGTCTCCATGCGCAGGTGTCCAGGAAACACTATGAAAACCAGAAAGAAATATTTCAGAGCCAAACAGACTTTACGAATTGCCTGGCAAACTGCACTTTTAGATAGATTTTCCACATCGCCTACAGTATATAAAAAAATGTACTGCTTACAAAAAACCTCAAAGCAGTGCATACTGTCTGTGTGCTTGTGAGAGCCCAACTTCACCTAGTTTGACTTCGAATATAAGGTGCAAATAATCTTTGAGGTACAATATACGGCTAAAGCTAAGTCGGTATCTTTTGAAAAGAATTTCCTCCAGGAGCAATAAAGGATCTTGCCGATCGCGCAAAACCCTCTCTATATGAAATTCTCTTCTTATAATTTGTGCACCGATAGCAATTGGTTGCTCATTCATGAACGGCGAAGCTATGACTGAATGAATTTCACGCATGGACACTGATTAAGTGTGTGAGCTAATCCTTGTTTACATAAAACATTTGGATGTACTGCTATGACAACACATCCACCAAGAGTTTCGAAAAACCGACAGATCCAGAATCATTCCAAATCGTCAACAATTACATCCAGCTAAACGAGTAATCCACGTACGAAAAATACTTCCCTGAAATGCATTTATTCCAAATAATGATACACTGTATTATTTACCCTATACAACTCCAGGAACCTCAAACACAAATAAGGAGACTTGGCTTGAGCTGGTAGAACTTTTTGCCCAAGCTGTGCTCCATCAAGGCAGGGGATAGGACAGCAGGCTGCTTGCTGCTTGTGCTGATCAACACTGATCAATAAAAGACGGTGATGGAGAGGTGCAAAGGGATTTAAGGTGGGCCAGGATTACAATTTTTTTGTATTCTTAAGGGATTCTAATGTTAAAGGCAGACACTTAGCTTCCAATCATTGATGCCTGTTTAATGTAATATATTCACCCACAAAGTCTAACACCCCAGCGATATTATTATCATTGGATGCAGAAAAAGCATTTTATATGGTTGAATGGATCTATCTTTTCACTACATTGGAGAAATTTGGGTTTGGCCGGAACATTTGTGCAAGGATCAAACTACTGTATACCAGTCCAGAAGCTTCAGTTTGTATTAACAACATTAATTCAAACTACTTTAAACAAGAATGTGGTACTAGACGAGGATGCCCCTTGTCCCCACTGCTTTTTACAATTGCGATTGAGTCACTGGCAGTTCACTATTAAAATACTTATGAGATAAAGGGGATTATCAGAGAAGGACTTGAACAGAAAATTTCTCTATTTGCAGATGATATGGTACAGTATATACAGTATCAGATCCACAAAATACTGTGCCTGTAGTCCTAACAGCACTAACAGAATTTCAAAAGATTTGTGGTCTCAGAATTAATTTGAATAAAAGTGTGCTCTTTCCAGTGAATTCTTAAGAACACAATATTATATTGGACACCTTCCTTTCTATCATTGCAGATCAGTTTAAATACCTAGGGGTAAACATCACAAGTAAATATAAAGTTCTTTATCAACAATATTTTGCCGTCTGTATGGAAAAATTTAAGCAAGACTTGCATAGGTGGTGTACCTTTCATCTCACTTTAGCTGGAAGAATTAACATTTTTAAGATGAATATCCTTCCTAAGCTTCTTTTTTTATTTCAAAACATCACAATATACATCAATAAATATTTTTTTAAGAAATTAGATTCAACCATAACTTTATTTATTTGGAACTAGCAAAATACCTGCGCTTCACAGAGGAGGAGTAGTGTGTTAAAGAAGTTATGAAAAAGAAAAGGAAACATTTTAAAAATAACATAACATGATTGTTAATGTAATTGTCGTAGGTTGATTTTAGTACTGAGAGTGAATCTGACAACTGTAAAGAGTTTAATTTATGATTGTAAATATTGTGTATGAGAAATGCAGATTTTTAGGATGTAAGGATCTCTTTGTAAACAATGTTTGCAGTTGTGCCCTCGGTCTGTAAAATGACCAAGCTGTCTGCTGAGCTTACTCTTGAGCATGCAATGAATGTACAGTTAGCCATGTGAGAAGCAATCTTGTGTCAAGTCAATAGCGACCTATTTTAGAGTCTGGCCCTGTGACTTATTTATTATCATAGCGAAGCAGACCCTTACTGGAAATTGGAGGAGTTTGAATTGGAATTGGAGGTCAGAGGGTATAAGAAGGATGCGAGGAATAAATACAGTCTCCCCTGAGTCAGTTCCAGTGAAAACAGTTGCCTCAACGAGGTTCTTGTGCAGAGATTTGATCTGAAGCAAAGTTTTGGTGGTTGTAAGTTTCGTAGTAACATACAGTAATTGGTGCGCCGACCTTCAAAAGTAGAGTATGCGGAGGCATGCCGAGAGGATTAAGAGTGTGAAGAAACTCTACCGGATAGTGCACCGCGTTCTCTAGTTCTACAACAGAGTCGACAGACTTATATGTTTTTATTTTGAAAGTTAGTTAGTGAAGTAAAATGGTGTTTATATGTGAAGTCATGTCATTTTTTGGTGTTAGAATAGCTCTCTCCCTCAACCATAAGACGTTCTTTTCATGCAGATTTCATAGGTTGGGGTAAACATTTTCAATAAGGGTATATAAGGTATTCACTAGGAGACAGAGATTGTTAGGAACATTGATTTTACAATTCTGCTCAATTAAATTGCCATCACCTATTTTGATGAGAAGAGCAGCAAACTCTCCGGCTTTTTTGTCGTTCAAATAAACCCTCATGCTTATTCTTAAGGTAAGAACATTGGACTTAGACCATAGGTATGAAGAGTTCAGACATGCTTTAACTTCATCGGCACATGTTCTTCTTGGGACAACTGGTAAGGTCTGCCGGAAGTCACCAGCCAGCAAGAGTGTCAATCCTCCTTTCATTTTTGTCGTGTTTCTGATGTCTTGTAGGGTCCTGTCTAAAGCCTCAACACCTGGTCTGAGTGCCATAGTGCATGCATCCCATACAATGAGCTTACAATCGCGCAGCACTTGCACCATGGTGCTCTGCTTGGATATGTTACACATGGGGGAATCAGTATGAGTGAGGTTTAGAGGTAGCCTGAAAGAGCAGTCCTTCCACCCTTGAAGTGGTGGAGTAAAGAAGAAGGGAGCAGTGAGCATGACAAACAGCTGAGGAAAGTAAAGAAGCAAGTGAGGAGGCACATGAGCGCGGAATGTTGTTTATGTATATAGGCAGGGAGCCAGCCACGTGGTAGATGCACGGACAGCAGCCATGTGGAAAAAGAAAGGGGGACTGGGGGGCCCTTGTGTGTCTCTGCCATGGAATAATTCCTCTGTTAATGGAAATAAGGAATGAAACTGCCAAAAGGAGAGGTCAGTTTTGAAAGTTTGTTATGGGGCACGGCTCAAAATGAAACATACTTAACGTTTGTGAGTACAGTGTAAAGGATGAGCATGGGAAATTCGGGCTTCCTACGTATATTGGAAGTTGCAGAAATAGTGAGGAGGGGTTTCCCCTATCTATATATACAGTTTAGGGGGCACACCCATTCCCCCCCCCCACCCCCTTGGGTGTTGCAATAGGACATGAAACATACCTAACTTTTGTAAGTACACTGCAAGGAATGAGCATGCAAAATTTCAGCTTCCCACCTATATATGGAAAGTGGGAGAATTAGTAATGAGCCAGTGAGGGCTTTGCCTTTTATATGTACATATTCAAAACATCCACATATCCAAAGGGCGACTCTACAAAGACCTAAAGCAGAAAATGGCACGGCCCTACCTAACTTTCAGTTCACTGGGTGGCAAATATACAAGCTATAAAAACCTGGACATTGACTAACATCCCAATTGTGTTTCACTCACTCAGAACATGGAACCAATGTAAGAAGTATTTTAAGATAGAGAAGCTTTTATCTGTAACACCTGTGCACCAGAACCACCTTTTTCCACCCCCTCAAACGTACACAGTTTTTAATGTCTGGAAAACATTTGAGATTAAATCACTTGAGATCTGTACATAGACAACGTCTTTGCATCCTACGAACAATTACACTCCAATTTTTACTTCCCAGTAACACATTTCTTTCACTACCTTCAAATCAGAAACTTTGTTAAACAGAACCTGCCCAATTTTCCTCACCTGCCACCTACCTGTATGCCAGAAACAATATTGATCAGTCTTGAAAACTCAGACAGCATCTCCGTAATATATAAAAACATTTTGCAGTCCATCCCTTTCAAAGATCCAAGAGTACAGTGGGCAAAGTATCTCTCACTCAGCATCTCAGAAAAGGAGTGGAAGGTAGCAATGCACAGAATTCAATCAAGCTCCATATGCACAAAGCATACACAATTGCTCAACTTAAAATTATATATCGAGCACATCTATCTCGTATAAAATTGTCCAAAATGTTTCCAGGGCAAGATCCAACCTGCAAATGCTGCAATCAAGTTCCAGGCTCATTGGGCCAAATGTTTTGAGCCTGCGCCAAATTAACATTTTGGACCAAAATCTTTAAATGCCTTTCAGACAGCCTTGGTGTCACAATCCCTCCTAACCCATTAACAGCTGTGTTTGGTGTACTTCCAGATGATCTTAAAAAGGAGAAGGACAAACTGTAATTGCCTTTATTACACTATTGACACGTAGACTTATCTTGCTCAAGTGGAAGAATCCTAACTCTCCTATTTTAAGTCAGTGGGTATCTGATATTATATACTATTTGAAATTGGAAAAAATCTAATTCTAACTTAAAGGATCTGTACCTGGCAGGATCTAATCAATAACATTTTAGAATAAGCATTTTAGTTGAGATTCCCTCAACCTTTTTTTATATTATTTATATTTATTCATTTATCCATGTATCTATTTACTTATTTTTGCTAGTTTAAAGTTTTACTCTCCTGGCCTAGCTCTCTATCATTTGGGTGGGCGTTGATTTTTTTTTTTAAACCTAGTTTTGTAAAACTTGACTTGTTTGTATGTAATGTTATTTGATTTTAATGAAATCAATAAAATGCAAAAAAAAAAAAAAATTTTGTACTTCAAAAGCCAGTTTCCCATTTTGGGGGTGGTCAGGCCAAAGCCTGCAGGTAGTAGTTTGTGGGCTACTATAATAATACTGTACACTGTGAACGATAGGGGGCGCTCTCGCTCCCTTGAACCCCTGTCCACGACTCCAGACACCAGGTAAAAGTCCTCAAGTTGACTTTATTTTGTCGCCACAGTGCATCAAGCACACTCTCCACCACAATACTCATATAAATTACCAATAAATCAATATACACAATCCTCCAGCTCCCAGACGCGTTGCCATCCTTCCACCCAGCTCAGCTCATTGTCTGTGAGTTCCCATAGTCCTTTTATACTCCCTGACCCGGAGGTGTTTCTGCCCAACAGTCCACAAGTCCTTATTCCTTCCGGGTCAGGGTAAATAGTCCTTTTCTTCAACCCGGAAGTCCGTCGCTCTTCCTATGACGAACCTCTGGGTCACAGGGCACGAAGAAGCCCTCGGTCCTCCCTGCAGCTCCCTCCTGTGGCCCCCACGGCATCCAGCAGGGCTTTGCATAAAAACTCCATTGTCCATGATGCCCTGCTGGTCTTCTGGAGACCTCCATGCTGCAAGGAGGGCTCCACCTGGCGGCTTGGGGGTATTGGCCGGGATAAATGGCCGGCCATCCTTCACAGCACTTAACTACCTTTAACATAATTATTCTATTTTTTTTTAAATATGGACAAGACAAGATGGCTATATATGTCACATTACCTTTGTGTTACGTGACTGGTAACAGATATGGTAACAGTAAACAATATGGTGGCAAAACTAAATGTTAAGGCAGTAATACATTTTATTTATATAGTGCCTTTCCCATGCTCAAGGCTCAAGAATTTAAGAAAGAACGGCATGGTATACAGTACAGTAATCCCTCCTCGATCGCAGGGGTTGCATTCCAGAACCCCCCGCGATAGATGAAAATCCGCGAAGTAGAAACCATATGTTTGTATGGTTATTTTTATATATTTTAAGCCCTTATAAACTCTCCCATACTGTTAACATTATTAGAGCCCTCTAGACATGAAATAACACCTTTTAGTCAAAAATTTAAACTGTGCTCCATGACAAGACAGAGATGACAGTTCTTTCTCACAATTAAAAGAATGCAAACATATCTTCCTCTTCAAAGAATGCGTGTCAGGAGCAGAGAATGTCAGAGAGAGAGAGCGAGAGAAAAGCAAATAATCAAAAAATCAATACGTGCTTTTGGGCTTTTAAGTATGCCGAAGCACCGCAATAAAGTGGCATTTTGTAGAGGAGCGTCCGTATCCTCTAGGCAAACAGCCTCTGTGCAAACAGCCCCTCTGCTCACACCCCCTCCGTCAGGCAGAGAGAATGTCAGAGAGAGTGAGAGAGAGACAGAGAAAAGCAAACAATCAAGCACCACGCGGGAAGCATATTGTATATCATTGAGGAGTTTTATTTAATACGTAATACATGCTCTGATTGGGTAGCTTCTAAGCCATCCGCCAATAGCGTCCCTTGTATGAAATCAACTGGGCAAACCAACTGAGGAAACATGTACCATAAATTAAAAGACCCATTGTCCGTAGAAATCCACGAACCAGCGAAAAATCCGTGATATATATTTAGATATGCTTACATTTAAAATCCGCGATGGAGTGAAGCCGCGAAAGTCGAAGCGTGATATAGCGAGGGATCACTGTATATAGCATTGTACAAACCAGATAAATAAATAAAGAAGATTAAGTAGGGCTAAAAGTGTTCTTAAACAGATGAGTTTTGAGTTGTTTTTTAAAAGAATTCATGGAGTCAGCTTAACTGATTCATTTCAGTAGGCCATTCCAGAATCTGGGTGCTATACAGCTGAAGGCCCTGTCTCCCATGGAGTGTAGATTAGTGTGGGGCACAACAAGATTGCCAGAATCAGATGACCTTAGTGGGCACAAGGTCGTTTAAGGCTTTGTAGGTTATTAGTAGATTCACTAATTCACTTCAGATTTATATTCGATTCTGTAAGACACGGAGCCAGTGAAGGTAGAGCAGGATGGGTGTTATGTGCTCACTGCTGCTGGTTTAAGTAAGGACTCTTGCAGCCGAGTTTTGAATAAGCTGGAGCTGTGATATATATAAGATTAGAAGGGGCACCTGCCAGTAGGGAATTAAAATAATCGATGCGGGATGTGATGAAAGCATGGACAAGTTTCTCAGCGTTAGAAAAGGAGAGGAAGGAGCGATCAAGGTGACTTCATTAAAGTAAATAAATGAATACTGAAAATAGCAGTGCACAACCAAAGAAATGTTAAAATGCCAGATGTAAAACAGAGACCTAGTCATTATAATCTGGAGTAAAAATGAAGGTTAACTTATTAACTGGAAAAAACAACTAAGATGAGCTTGTCATGACTTCTGGAAGACATTACAGGCTTTTACACACACACACACATATACAGGTATATATATATATATATATATATATATACTGTATATACATACAGGGTGCAGCAGAAATAACTCACACATTTAAAAGGGGGATTGAAAGAAAATGCTATGAGGTATCACCAAAAACTTTTTATTTCCCAAATGTAGATATAAAAAAGTTTTTTTACTTTAAGTTTTAAAAATTATATTGTCCAAATGGTGGCCTTGACGGCTGATACACAATTGGAGCCATTCTTGGAAGTTGTCCATCACTCTCACTAGCATGTCGGGCAAAATTCCTTCAGTTTCTTCTTGAATAGTCTCCTTTAGTTGGTCCAAAGACCGAGGACAATGTTTGAAAACCTCCTGTTGCCCTTACTCTTTGAACCCACAGCAAAATCGTTTTCCGGTCTGGAACACTTTCATTAGCACATAAACTGAACCGCGTGCGAAAGACCCTCTGCGTCGCAGCTACAGATTCACCATTTTTGAGAAAAGCCTCCACTACAAAGCCTCGATGCTCACCCGACCACGGCATGGTGACGACTGAAAACTTTATTATGTACCGTACCTAACAGAACGGACCGCACCCCATTACCTGCTTTGGGGACCAAAAAGTGATTTTTCGAAATGTGGGAGTTATTTCTGCTGCACCCTGTATATACAGTAGAGTCTCACTTATCCGACATAAACGGGCCGGCAGAACGTCGGATAAGTGAAAATGTCGGATTAATGGGAGGTGTTAAGAAAAAGGCTATTAAACGTCAAACTATGTTATAATTTTACACATTACGAACCTAATAATCGTGTTTTACAACAAAACAACAGAAAAATTTACTGAAAAAATGAACTTACAGTTACAGAATTGTCTGTAGTTAAATACAGTATGTACTGTACTTTAAAAGTTCAGTCCTGTGATGATTTAAAGAAATTTTTGATCGTATTCTGCTTTCCTGACGAGTGCCGTTTTTTCGCCGCCAAGTCTCGTCATCTTTTTCAGTATCATTATGTTGATTCCTGTAGCCTCTTCTTGTTGCTCAATGTATTTAACTGCAGTTTCTAGTGCCTTAACTCCATCACTCATATAGTCAACATCCAAACGAGTGTATACTGATTACTACAGCATTGTGACTGCGTGTGTGTGTGTGTGTGTGTGTGTGGTTGTGCTTACACCCGAAAACACGAAGCTGAGTCTCAGTACTTTAGCAACACCAGCTTTATTCAGCTTGAAACAGCAACAGCGCGGTTATTTCTTTCCACTACCACTCTACCACTCTCCTATACACAGACACAGTCTGGCAGGGTTGCGGGCCAAGTAATACTGTGCCCTGCGCATTTATAATGTTCCTTGTATCACCCATCGATGGCAGGCGCTTATAGCATGTCTGTGATCTTTTCGGATTCACTTTTACGCCGAACTGCTACAGCGCTGGGAAACTGTGATTGCTTTGGGACGCTCTTCCGCGTGTCATCCCGTTGGGTGGAATCCTACAAGAGTTTAGAAACTCACTCACACCAAGAATGATTCTTTTCAAAGGTAAAGTGCAGGTTAATTTGTTTTATGTATTTTCACTTTATATTTTGTACTAGCAAAATACCCGCGCTTCGCAGCGGAGAAGTAGTGTGTTGAAGAAGCAATGAAAAAGAAAAGGAAACATTTTGAAAATAAGGTAACATGATTGTCAATGTAATTGTTTTGTCACTGTTGTGAGTGATGAGTGTTGCTGTCATATATATATATATATAAATATATATATATATAAATATATATATATATATTTACACACACACACATAAACATATATATATACATATCTATACATATACACATATATACACATACACATATATATATCTACATATACACACATACATACATACACACACATATATACACACACATATATATATATATACATACACACACACATATATATAAACATATATATACATATACATACATATCTACATATATACACACACAGCTATTTCGTATCAGTGCAATACGCTGCTTGTTAAAACGGATAACTCCCGCTCTTACGTGCAAGTCTGCGTGGATATTATGAACTATCGTATTTGTTCAAGTTCTATTTAAATTTTAAATAGAAGGAATTTTTATTTAGTCGACAGAAATATCTTTGGTAGGAATGGTAAAAACAGACAGGAATATTATTTGTAAATAAATCAACTCAAACCTTAAATAACTTAAAAGAACAAACATTCAAATTTCTTTACTCTTATGTAAATTTATATAAAAAATAAACTTAGATTTTAAATATCCCAAAAGATTTTGCTCTCCATAAAAATATATCCTTTCAAAATTATACAAATTCAAATATGAACATGCTGCATAACAAAACCTGGAAATATAAATAAAATGTGTTCCTTTCAGCAATAACAAATCAAATCATTAAGTTGTCTTTGCTCATATGTCATTTTAGAGCTGGACGCCTGGCATCTATTTTTGGCAACAGGTTCGTTTATGTTTGGTGTGAGGTTCTGTGTTGTGGAGATTCTCAGGATGGATTGCAGGTGCTCATCAGTGAGGCGACTCCTGTGTGCTGTTTTGTTTTTCTTTATCACTGAGAAGAGCTTCTCACACAGATATGTGCTACCAAACATGCACAAGGTTCGAGCCGCATGTAGATGGACTTTTTTTGTTCTTCAAAGTCACCAAAGCGCCGTGCAAACTCAGTGCGCCGGTTTATCAGCAAAGTGCGATTTGGGAACACCGTAGTGACGACTTGGTTTAACATTACTTGGCAACAGGGAAAGTTGCACTGGTGCATTTGTGTCTCCCATAAAAGCAACTTCACTTGAAATCACTTTGTGATTGTGCATGGGTAAAAACGTCCGCTGAAGTGTCAGATTCTTATTTAAGTCTTCTGCTTTCTGTATCTTCTGCATTGCATTCAGGTCTTTCAGCCTCACTGATGAGCACCTGCAATCCATCCTGAGAATCTCCACAACACAGAACTCCCTGATGTTTTGTCTCATAGTGGCGTCTTAGATTAAATTCTGTAATTACAGCCACATTAGCTCCACAAATGAGACACACGGGTTCAGTAAACATATACTCAGCCTCCCATCGGTTTTTAAAGGCTCTATTTTCAGAATCAACTTTTCTCTTCAGCATCGTGTGAGCTAGCTTCGCAATAACTTGCAGCATCATAAGCTAGACTTGATTAACGAGGTAAGTGTTCGGCAAGGCAGCTGAAGCGCTGCATTATGGGATCTGTAGTTTATTGTGTTACCAGCGCTTCATATACCCGTGCCATTAATAACAATAATACAGTATATAAAATGATCTAATGATAAAATGATATAATTACACGCCGGGCCGGATGTGGCCCGCGGCCCTTGAGTTTGACACATATGGACTAAATAGAACTTGAAAAGATATATTCCACCGTGTGCTTTGTTTCCACAGTAGCTGCATTTATGAATATGCTTGTATGTATCAGACGCTTCATGTTTTTTGCTGCCTTTTCAATTGTGTAATTCGGTTTTTGTTCAGCGCTCTTTGGAACTGTTGCCTTTTATCTGTGCACTGCGCCAGTTCACGTGAGCCGCCGTGTACATGCATCGAAGTTCCCCAGTTGTGCTGGTGCCATCTCGTGCTATGTCCATGGCTGTATTTAATGTTACCTTAGTCCTGGCACTTAAAACTTTCTCTCGCAGTTTCGCTGAGTTTGTGCCAAACACCACGCTGACCATCTCATCTTCCTCTGCATAAGCACAGTCCTTAACCCGTGAATATTTAGTGGGAGTTTGCTATTGGATTGCCGCTGACGGACGGCCTTATATGGGCAGGCACTAAATTACAAACGCCAGCGGCAGCCTGTCTATGAACTTAATTTAAAGTGTAGGTTTACATTGTGCTTTGTTTCCGAAGTAGCAGAACTCATCAATATGGTTGTATATGTCACTCGCTCGCTTCTCAATTATATAATGCATTTTTCTTCAGCGCTTTTTGGAGGTCTTCCTGATTTTCTATGTACTGCGTGATTACGTGTGAGGCGTGATGATGTCACACAAAACTCCGCCCCCACGGCGTTCAAGCTCATCTCCATTACAGTAAATGGAGAAAAACAGCTTCCAGTTATGACCATTACGCGTAGAATTTCGAAATGAAACCTGCCCAACTTTTGTAAGGAAGCTGTAAGGAATGAACCTGCCAAATTTCAGCCTTCCACCCACACGGGAAGTTGGAGAATTAGTGATGAGTCAGTGAGTGAGTGAGTGAGTGAGTGAGGGCTTTGCCTTTTATTAGTATAGATTAATCATTTTTCTATGAATAGTTTGGGTTGTGAAACAAATCATCTGAGTTTCCATTATTTCTTATGGGGAAATTCGCTTTGATATACCAGTGCTTTGGACTGCGACATTTCTGGAACAAATTATGCTCGCAAACCAAGGTTCCAGTGTAATTAGCTGCGGTAGAGTCGGGAGCAACAAAAAATAGACTACGCTCACGCTCTCAACTTGCAGTTCTTGTTTTTTTTGTGGTGGGACGTCGGATAATACGGAATGTCGGATAAGCGAAGGTAGGATAAGTGAGACTCAGCTGTATATACAGTATATACCTGTATATATATATATATAGTGTTAACATATTTTATCCAGGTTCTGGGTTTAATGTTATAACACTGCCATTTTCTGGAAAAGAATGGCCCTGAATTGTACATTGTACATTTCTGCTGAGTAATGAGTGCACATCAGTACTAAAAATATAGTACATCATTTGTGATGCTCACATTAAATATTAAAAATGAATAAAGCATGGTTACATGACTGATTTAGAGAACTCTTGGGTCACACTCTTTATCCCTCTCTCGGTTTAGCAACATTTTATCAATCCTAGCTATAAATCAAGATAAATGAGTCCTTGTCGGGTATTTAAATATTCATCAAGACATTAAAAAAAACATTCTCAGCCAAACTTTCTTATTACTGCTTAACTTTACAGGATTTTCCCAAATTGTGTTATATCTGACACACATTCATAGTAATGTTAGATTAAATGATTAGTTGTAGTATTAATATTCATAGTGTAATTATCTCTTTTCTTAATGAAATCATTTCATCTTATTATATAATTACATTTGATGTGCTCCTGCCCTCACAAATAAGAGGGCAGGTTAATGCCAGATAAGTTTGTCATTTACATTATAAAAGTACATCAAAATTCATTAATATTATAATACATTGAACCATGTTTTTAGACTACTTGAGAGAGCTTACAAATAGCTGTTTTCATCTCTACAGAAGGTTTTAGTTAAAGTAACTCACCTGAAAAGAGCTGGATTGGGCATGAATTAATAAAGATTTAAATATGTTGGAAATTTGAAAGGAGACAGTTAGCAAATGTACCTGTCTTCATGGACTGAAGGTGTTAAAAAGTACACTTTAAGTTCATTCTGTGGTCAGCTCTGAAACCAGTTCCTTTTCAGTTATTAAATTATAAACAAATATATTGTTAACCTGATATAAGAGAATCATCTCAAACAGTTATTTTTGCTGTTTCAAACAACATGAGGTTTTATGAAAACATCTTCAGTGATTATACTGAACATTAGTGATAACCTGCAATGCTTTTCTTAGATACTCCTGTAAACATATGGAGAATGGAATTATAGTTATTACATTCACATATGATTAAAACATAGAAAGTGGTCCATACTGACCAAGACTGCATTGTTCAATTGTCACATCTCACATGTAGCTCTGTAAATTTTTGTTGTTTATTTGCATGTTATGTCTCATTTTATATGAAAAAGTATGCAACCATACTACATTCAATAAACATTTCTGGAGTTGATGTTAAAGCCTTCAAATCTAACTTGAGTGGAATTAAAACTAAATGTCTCTCATGTACCGAGCAAATAGGGACAGATATGGACACAAAACACAATAGAAAGTAGGATAAAAGATGAGACATGTTAACTCCACTCTAAAATATTCTCCTTGTATTTGTGTAAACACTAGATAGTAAAACCAATAAACGTCACTGTTGCGTCAACATTCAGCATGATTTGAGAGATTGTTGCATCTTCTGCTTCACCAAAGTCTTGAGGAAACCTAGTATGCTCAAAGCTGAATTGGCTTCATAGGTGATTCATTCAGAAAGCAGAGCGGAGATGGAGTGTGTTGCATAATTAAATAATGTTAACCCCTGCCTGGCCATGTCAGTTGTACAAGAGTGTAAAATAGAATGTTGAGGAATGAATTAGAGCACCTTACAAGATGGTACATTGACAGTATTCTGATCCTATATGTCAACAACAGTCAACCCAATCAACCCCAGTATGATGGGTGCTAGAAATCCAAGGGGGTCATAAACTGAGCTAACAACAGACAGAATACTACACCTTGGAGGGGCTTGTTTTGCAACTTTATCTGAAATTTGAAACTGTCTGTTTTTGTGCACCACTTGATACCCAGGGCACGTTCTGTTGGAGGCAGACTGTGGCTCAAGTCTAAGTTCTTTTGTTCAAAAAGTCTCTTCAGGAATAAACAATAAAACTGCTCTGCTGTTACTCACCCACTTGGTCAGATGGAATTCCCCACTAAAGCATAGAGGTTGAAGGTCCTTTGCCAGCTTTATTGCTTGTTCTTTAGTTGAAACTGACTTCAAGCAGTCATCTACATAGAAATTATTGAGTATGATGTTAACGGCTTCCTCAAGAAATGTTTCTTTGGTATATTCGGCTGTTCTACGCAAAGCAAAAGGGGTGGACTGGGTGAAGAAGTTGCACCAAAAAGATGTACAGTCATTTTAAATTCCTCCAAGTCTGTATTTAGATTACATTCAGGCCACTTAAAAAAGTGTAAGAGATCAGTGTCTTTATCTGGGACTTTAACTTGGTAGAACATTGACTTAATATCTGCCATTAATGCTACAGGTTCCGCTCTGAATCTTGTAAGGATGCCAATGAAAGTGTTAGTTAAGTCTAGACCTTTTAACAGTTGTTCATTAAGTGAAGTCCCCTGGTAGGTGGCTCTGCAATCAAAGATCACTCCAATCTTATTTTTCTTTGGATGATACACACTGTGATGTGGAATGCACCACACCCTGCCTTCATTGCAATTCAGGCTTTCTTTGGATACCTTGACAGCGTAACCCTTTTCAATAATGTCTCTCATGAAAGCTTTATAGTCTTCGGTGGAAACTTGAATTTTTGTTCAGTTTTCTTTTGTGCCCAATAGCACGCTGTTCAGCAATACAGCAATTGTTTGGCATGTTAAGTGTGTCATCTTTCAAAGGCAAATTTAAGCAATAGTGGCTCCTACCAGTCATGCAGATTCTGAGAGTATGTGCATGAACTTTATGTCCTCCTGCGACATTTCCTCTTCCTCTTAGAGCTGCGCTCTGGAAAGTCTGTGTTATATTATTGAAGCAACATATCTTCAATTTCTACTATTGACACACGAATGATTGAATGTTTAGGCAGCTTATCACTGAGCTTTGCAAAGTCATCTGTTTCTTTGTATGGCCTACTGATCATCCATCCAAGTGCAGTCTTCACAGCATGAGGTCCACCTGATTTGCCAGGTATGATTGCCACGGCTCGAAGGCTTTGGGTATGTTGAAACCTATTAAAAGATCAACTTCAGAGTCTATGAATGGTAGACGTATCTCCTCAAGGTATATCTACTTCTCAATGTCTTCTTGTCGAGGAATATTTTCTCTTCCCACTGGAATACAGACTTGCGTATAGATCTTTGGAAAATCAATATATTCATTATAATTGAGACCACAGATTTGCAAATCTGATAAGACAGAACATTTGGCTGGCATTTTTGAATCATTATTATGGTTATTTACAGTTTTCAGGAATATTTGAGTTATTCTTCCATGAAGGTTTAACCACCTCTAAAGATTTTCAGTACAAATTGTTAGTGTATTACCAGTCTGTAAGGGCATATGTTTCTACATACCTTTCTCTCTTCTTAGATTTTACCTTAACAGGGACCACATGCAGTGCATATTCTTCTCTGGCCCTAGTAAGGGCACAAGTTCCTTTCTTAGTTTGGCAGCTCATACCCAGGCAACAAAGACGACACAGGCAGGTCAGATGGTAGTTTCAGTTCCAAGCCTTCGGATGGCATTTTTCTGGTGAAAGATTGTAGCTGTGTTTATCTAAAATGACCAAAGTTCTTAAGCTTTAGTTTGCTTCATGGGATTCTGGCAATAGCTTGACATGTTGAAATGATTCCATGGTCAAAATATCTTCGTTTTTAAAAGCTTTAGTAAAAATTCAAGGTAAAACAGTTCACACAAAAATAGAGAAAGAATTAGTATTGTAAAGTAAAGAAAAGTGCTGTTTAAAGCTTCTTTATCTTGTTTCATTCTTTAAATTTACTCATACAGTTGAACCTTTTCTAAATGGTCAGAAAACGGTATGTCTGTCTCATTTACAAACTGCAAATGGGCCTTTCATTCCATGCCAGCTATGAGCCTATTCCAAAACACACTGACTTAATTAACAGACTGTATTACAGATATAGCTAAGGAAGTTCTATCTCATTATCTTACAGGAGGTGAAAGGCTATACCATAATCTATAGCTATCAAAGAAAATTGTATTCTATTCTACTTAAGCATACACTAATATAAGTTTAACTTTTTTGTAGGCTTCAATGATTCTAGTGTTAATAAGATCTACCTTAGATCTAAATATGTTTAAATATTATGGACTAAATTCAAACACAGCTTTTCTTTCTGCTGCTTTAGGAAAAAAAGAAAAAACTAGATAGCCTTGAAACATCACTCTCATCTTTACGTTACACAAAGCTAGTCACTTCATTAGCAGGCCTGAATAGCTGAGATGACCATAAGACCTTGTGACTTTCTCCATATACAGTGCGTCCCATTGACTATTTTATAGACAAGCAATAAGGATTTGAACATAACGAGTGCTACTACCATGAGCCAGTGGAATGACCAGATAAAGGAGTGACATGTTTTTTCTTAACCTTCCTCCTATATTTTAACCACTTTAATTATTATGCTGATTATAAAGCTAGTCAGCAGCAAAGTATGAATCCAAGACACAATCCACTTCTACATAAACAAAACATTCTTTCCAGTCTTAGAAAAATTAAATATTCTGCCTACTACTGCTGAGAATGAAGCAAGTAAAAGTGTGCATATGTGCTTGATTTGCCTCATTGGTCTATACTACATCTTGCACATGGAAAATATATTGGAGTGCATGCTAAGAGAAGAAACTCTGCAGCTGTGGAAAATTGCCAGCTTCAACATTGGTCCACAACTTATCAAACAGATGTTTCTGTACATGCTCCATGCCTGCTTTTACATTTTGTCTGAAGGTTTCCATTGTGAACAATGGACACATTTGTGGACAATGCCTTCAAAGTGGGCTGTCAGAGACAATCATTTTGTGGTGTAGGCTGCATTGATTACAATATGCACTGGCAGTTTAGGCCTGCTGTACAGGAAGATTGGGCACAAAACAAAGAGCCTGAGCTTTGACTACAAAGTGAAAGCATTACATTTATATTTTCTTGACTATTTTAAAAAATATGGACATACAGGGATATTGGAGGAATACTATGGCGCTGTTTTACAAGATATGCTGTCTGTCTATTGTAGCCTCCTCCAAATTTGAAGCATTTTACTATGTCCTTCATTTATTTTGTGCTGCACCTTGTTAGCTCCTGTTTCTTTGAGCAGCAGGCCTGCTTTACTATATAAAATGAAGACAAAGCAGATATTCCTGGCCTTTGAATGGTAATAACTGTCTGAAGGAATTCATTAGAGCATAGGTGCTCCATATGTTAGATATTCTGTGTACTATCATCACACTATTCTTAGACAGGGTTCATCAAATTCACACAAACGTAGGATTTATGTGAATCAAAGGGCTACAATATATAATAAACTGAATAGTGTTTTTTTTTTCATTTTTTTGTTGTTTACACAAAGGACAAGTATTGCATTTTCTATTTTAAAAGACATATACCTGGCTAAAGATAAGTCAGAAAGATGAATATGTGCAGAAATTAGCACACTAATGTGTGAGACTCATTCATATAGTGGTAAACATATACTAAAGTACATATACAGTAATTACATGAGTATAGCAAATGAATCATTCACTGTCATTAAATTACTACATGTAAACTATATGAAAAGATGTAATAAAGTAAAATTATACATTTTTAAGTTTAATACAAACATTCTTGAAAAATCTTCTTTTGAGTCTATTAACCTTGTTTCATTTTTAGACATAACATGCTCATTTATTTTTGACTTGTTGTCAATATTATGGTTGCCCGAAAGGTTTTGCTACACTATTTGTTATTGTTATTGATTTGCTATAGAATGTATTTTCTTCACTTCTCATATTTCTACATAATTTTTGCTAACCCCAACAGCCTTGAAACAATGAGAAATAACAGCTTGTATATCCTTCTTATACCCATTTGAATTGTTGACTTGCCACCACTACTTTAGTGATATTTTCATCATTCAAAAATATTTATCCATTAATGGTATTGTTGGGGATTATCAAAAAGACGTGGTTTACACCTTGGTTCTCCAGTGTAGCACAACAGTATTGTAAGCAGTGTGAGATTTGTCAGCAGCACAATGTGGGACAAATTCCAGAAAATTGAAGTTTCTGTTTATCCCAAATGATGGTGGTCCTTTGTAAATATTCTTCTTACAGCTGCTGAAGAGTAAGCATTAAAATTATGTGCTAGTTACCGTTGACATGTTCTCCAAGTGGATTGAAGCCACGCCCTGTCACAGAGCTGGTCCAATGAGTGGAATCAGACACATCTTTCAGGCATCCTTGAGACACTTCTATTCACATTATACATCCCAAATATCCTCAACACCAGTGTGGTCTCTATGTCTGTACAGCATGGTCTGTATCAGTACTTCATTAATGGCATGAATGCTTACCTATAATAGCTTTGTCTTATTACTGGGCACTGCACATTTCTGATACCTTAAGATCTGTACCTCTTTTCCTCACTTTTCCTAATAAAGTATAATGGTAAATAAAAGAAAAATGCGATGTGGAGCTTATATGCTATGGCCCCACAAATCCTAAAATGCATTGGCTCCATTCCCACACTTTTGATTTTTAACTAGCTTCCAAAGGCAGCTAAAAGCTTCTATTTCATTTCTCCCCAAGACTTCCTTTATCTTCACTGCCATGTGTTGATTTATCAAGAAATTATGTTGCTCCTGTAAAGAATTTGTCTATCCATCTCTAGTCAAACTGTAAAAGATCCCCGACCACTAATAGTGTCCCATACTTACCACCCGATCAGGTAAGTTCAATGTGCTTTTCTTGCAACTGCTCCTCCAATTCATATTCCTTTCATGGACATGCAACATGACTGCTTCTGTGACTTACAAGATAATTGTCTTTTAAGTGAATGCAAACTGTGCACATTCCTCCTTTTATGTTATCCCATTGTGGCAGGATTTTACAATTGCCTTCCGTGAAGTACTGGCTCTCCTGACCTGCCTGTATCTTACACTTTCTTGGCCTGATACCATGATATGTCTGTTACTTCCAATAGGACACATTTTGTTTACAGGCAGAATGCTTACCCCTGGCTGCTTAAAGAGTTGTGGCATTTGCTGTTTAGTTGACAGGCTTGTGGAGGACTTCATTATGTGGTTTACCAAGAGCCACCTGCAGCTTAACATCAGCAAGAAAAAAGATTTGGAGGTGCACATCTGGCATGTCAAAGATCTTCTGATACCAGGATTCATGCTGACGTGCTAGAGACGTGCTGATGTGAACTTTGCAAACGTGAGAGGCTACTGAAAATTTTTGGTGTTTACTGTGGTGTGAGAGTTAACAAAAAAAATCCATTTTGCTCTTCAAACTTGGGTTTTGGTTGCCGTTAAGGAATCATGTAGGAATTTGAATGTTGAAGCTTTTTCCATTTAGAAGTTTTTTTTTTCATCGCCACAAGAGCAAAAGTAGCTGGGTGTTTGGAGGTGTGCTTAGAAAAGTTACTTGTACTTGTATGAGTACTTGTTCTTTTTTCTTATAGTTGAACTAGCATTGAGGAGGCAGGGTAGAAAGCAGCAGCAGTAACTGATATCAGCATCTTTAAGTAAATAACAACGTTGTAACAGCAATTCTTTAGTTTAAAAGCAATAAAAGGGGAAGGCTCAGTGGTGCGTAGGTAAGATGCTGATCAGGCACAAGGGGCTGTAGGAGCAGATAAGGTAGTAAAGTTTTATTTGTTTACTTTAGATTGAACAGTTCTTAGCGCTTCAGAGGTAGAGGAGTTAAGCGTGTGATAGTGTAAGGGTTTATTAATATGGGGGAATACAAACAGTGCCAGTGGAAAGCTTTTATATAAGGAATAAGAGGAGTGCAAAATTAGGACAACAGACAGAGAAAAGTAAAATTAACCTAATAGAAGGATGAACAGCAGGCAGCTGAGAGGGAGAACAATACAGGAGCTTAAGGAGACAGAAAGTGTAAAACAGCTGTAGCAGTTCTAAGTGTTACCATGTAAGTTAAATCATTTAATTTTAAGAAAAGAAAGTTAAGGCAGTTTACTAATCCTCAATCAAATTTTAATAATGAGGCCAGTGCATTGCAAGTCCTGTGGGATGTTGGACTTTTCAGATAATGGCTTGGAGGAGCCACTTGTCTATGAGGGCTACATCTTCAGGAGATGCCAGCTGATCCAGCACCTCGAGCTCAGGGTTACTGAACTGGAGGAGGAGTTGGCTGGCCTGCGTAGTAGTTGTAGTAGTGAATTGGTGGACCTGGCTCATGTGTCCTTTAGAGAGATAATGTGCACCCCTAAGGTGGTGCGGGAGGAGATTCCAGACCAGACAGGTAGAAATAGGTGAGTCACAGTCACAAGGTGTAAGGTAAAGGGTGTACACAGTCCCGGGCATCAACCTCAGAATTAAAAATGTCAAACCATTATCAGGTCCTTGCAGATGATTCTGAGGTGGTAGGCAGGTGGTTCCCAGAAAGAGAGAGGTAGTGATAGTTGGGGACTCAATCATGAGGGGGATTGAAGTGCAGGTGTGCTCCAGAGATAGGGAGTCTTGCATGATGTGTTGCCTTCTGAGGGGTAAATAGGTAGGGGACCTTTCTGGAAAGGTTGATAGGCTCTTGGCCAGAGCTAGAGTGGATCTAGTTGTCATTGTCCACGTTGGAACAAATTACATACATAAAGGTAGTCTGTCAATTCTGTGATCTAAATTCAAAGAGTTTGGTGGCAGGCTGAGGGGCAGAACTAACATAGTCTTCTCTGAAGTTCTGCCTGTGTCACATGCAAGTCCAGGTAAGATTGAGGAGGATTATTTAAACTAGAGAATGGGGTGGTGGGGGGATTTGGTCAGGAAGTTTTGGACAGGCCAGGTTTAGAACTATACATGGAGGATCAAACAACAGTGTTGAAATAAAATTGCATAGTGTTATAAACCGATTAGTACACAAAGAAATCTTCAAATACCTTCTTTATTATAGAAAAGCCTCTTCCATACAATCTCCTTCTGGGAACTCTCTTCATCCCTCTCCAGTTCTATTTATATATATATTTGTACAGTGCCCCCTACTGCCAAAATTAGATAACATTAATACCACAACATAACACATAGTAATGTAAATTCTAATCCAACATTTAAATATAGAAGGAGTAACACATTTAAAATTGCTTTCCTTAATGCTAGAAGTATCCAAAATAAGGTAAGTGAGTTGGAGCTGTATGTAGCAGAACATAATTATGATATTATAGCAATAATGGAAATCTGGTTAAATAACAAAGATGGAGATCAGTGTAACATAGAGGGATACACATTTTTAGGAAGGACAGATAGAACAGAAAAGGAGGTGGGGTTGCTGTTTATGTCAAACAGAATTTAAATGCAAGTCCTCTTCAGTTGGATGATGAGCCCCATTTTATTGAGGACACGTGGCTTCGCCTGGAAAACATTAGGGAAAGATTTCTTATTTTAGGATTTTGTTAAGGACCACCCAATTCAGACAGTAATTTCAACAAACATCTTTCTAGTAATATCAAAAAGGCAAGCTTACAGGGAGATATTAGTCATGGGGGACTTTAATTTTCCAAATATTAACTGTTTTTTAACACAATATGTTAAAGCACCAACATGGGGTGAAGCTTGTCTGGATTTAGTATTTTGTAATAATCAAGACAGAATTGAGGGTGTAGAGGTGATTGAACTACTAGAGTCAAGTGACCATAATATAATAGAATTCTTAGTATTTTGTAAGAGTGTAGATCTTCTTCTTCTTTCGGCTGCTCCTGTTAGAGGTCGCCACAGCAGATCATCTTCTTCTATATCTTTCTGTCCTCTGCATCTTGTTCTGTTACACCCATCACCTGCATGTCCTCTCTCACCACATCCATAAACCTTCTCCTAGGCCTTCCTCTTTTCCTCTTCCCTGGCAGTTCTATCCTTAGCATCCTTCTCCCAATATACCCAGCATCTCTCCTCTGTACATGTCCAAACCAACACAATCTCGCCTCTCTGACTTTGTCTCCCAACGGTCTTGAGCTGACCCTCTAATATACTAATTTCTAATCCTATCCATCCTCGTCACACCCAATGCAAATTTCAGCATCTTTAACTCTGCTACCTCCAGCTCTGTCTCCTGCTTTCTGGTCACTGCCACTGTCTCCAACCCATATAACATAGCTGGTCTCACTACCTTCCTGTAGACCTACCCTTTCACTCTTGCTGATACCCGTCTGTCACAAATCACTCTTGACACTCTTCTCCACCTATTCTACCCTGCCTGCACTCTCTTTTTCACCTCTCTTCCACAATCCCCATTATTATGTACTGTTGATCCCAAGTATTTAAACTCATCCACCTTTGCCAACTCTACTCCCTGCATCCTCACCATTCCACTGACCTCCTTCTCATTTACACACATGTATTCTGTCTTGTTCATACTGACCTTCATTCCTCTGCTCTCTAGAGAATATCTCCACCTCTCCAGGGTCTCCTTAACCTGCTCCCTACTATCACTACAGATCACAATGTCATTAGCAAACATCATAGTCCACGGGGACTCCTGTCTAATCTCGTCTGTCCACCTGTCCATCACCATTGCAAATAAGAAAGAGCTCATAGCCGATCCTTGATGTAATCCCACTTCCAACTTGAATGAATCCATCACTCCTACCGCAGACCTCACCACTGTCACACTTCCCTTGTACATATCCTGTACAACTCTTATGTACTTCTCTGCCACTCACGACTTCCTCATACAATACCACAACTCCTCTCGAGGCACCCTGTCATATGGTTTCTCTAGGTCCATAAAGACGCAATGCAATTCCTTCTGATCTTCTCTAAACTTCTCCATCAACATCCTCAGAGTAAACATTACATTTATGGTGCTCTTTCTTGGCATGAAACCATACTGCTGCTCACTAATTATCACCTCACTTCTTAACCTAGCTTCCACTACTCTTTCCCATAACTTCATGCTGTGGCTCATCAATTTTATTCCCCTGTAGTTTCTACAGTCCTGCATATCCCCCTTATTCTTAAATATTGGCACCAGTACACTTCTTCTCCACTCCTACGGGCATCCTCTCACTTTCCAAGATTCCATTAAACAATCTGGTTAAAAACTCCACTGCCATCTCTCCTAAACACCTCCATGCTTCCATAGGTATGTCATCTTGACCAACAGCCTTTCCATTTTTCATCCTCTTTATAGCTGTCCTTACTTCCTCCTTTCTAATCCGTTGCACTTCCCGATTCACTATCTCCACATCATCCAACCTCTTCTCTCTCTCTCGCTCTCTTCATTCATCAGCCTCTCAAAGTACACTTTCTATCTGCTCAACACACTCTCCTCGCTTGTGAGTACGTTTCCATCTTTATCCTTTATCACCCTAACTTGCTGCACATCTTTCCTAGCTCAGTCCCTCTGTCTAGCCAAACTGTACATG
Source organism: Polypterus senegalus (assembly GCF_016835505.1). Classification (NCBI taxonomy): domain Eukaryota; kingdom Metazoa; phylum Chordata; class Cladistia; order Polypteriformes; family Polypteridae; genus Polypterus; species Polypterus senegalus. The sequence goes on from NC_053159.1 coordinate 50,028,430, forward strand.
TCCTTTTCTCCCTGCTTAGTGTCCAACCTCTCATACAACTCATCATACACCTTTTCTTTAGCCTTGTGCCACCTCTCTCTTCACCTTGCACTATATCTCCTTGTACTCTTGTCTACTTTCTGCATCTCTCTGACTATCCCACTTCTTCTTTGCCATCCACTTCCTCTGTATACTCTCCTGTATTTCCTAATTTTAACACCAAGCACCCTTCTTGCTGTCACCCTTACTACATCTGCTGTAGTTTCCCAGCTGTCTAGTAACTCTTCACTACCACCCAGTGCCTGTCTCACCTCCTCCCTAAACTCAACCTTGCAATCTTCCTTTTTTCTACATCCATCATTTGTTCCTTGGCTGTGCCCTCACTCTTTTCCTATACTTGATCTGCAACATCATCCTACAGACCACCATCCTGTGCTGCTTATCTACATTTTCCCTTGCCACCACTTTGCAGTCTTCAATCTCCTTCAGATCAACTCTTCTGCATAGGATGTAATCTACCTGTGTGCATCTTCCTCCACTCTTGTACGTAACCCTATGTTCCTCCCTCTTCTTAAAATATATTTTCACCACAGCCATGTCCATCCTTTTGGCAAAATCCACTATCCTCTGACATTCTTCATTCTTCTCCTTGACACCATACCTACCCATCGCCTCCTCGTCTCCACTGTTCCTTTCACCAACATGCCCATTGAAATCTGCTCCAATCACCACTTTCTGTCACTTGAGTACACTGTTCATCACTTTGTCCAACTCACTCTAAAAATATTCTTTCTCACTTATTGCACACCCAACTTGCAGTGCATATGCACTAACAACATTCATCATCACACCTCCAATTTCCAGCTTCATAATCATTACTCTGCCTAACACTCTTTTCACCTCCAAAACACTCTTGACATACTGTTCCTTCAGAATAACTCCTAACCCATTTTTCCTCCCATCCACACCATGATAGAACAATTTGAATCCACCTCCAATCCACCTGGCCTTACTCCCCTTCCATTTAGTCTCTTGCATGCACAATATATGAACCTTCCTTCTCTCCATCATATCTACTAACTCTCTCCCCTTACCAGTCATACTGCCAACATTCAAAGTTCCTACCCTCAGTTCCACTCTCTTTAATTTCCTCCTCTCCTCCTGCTTCCGGACATGTCTCCCCCCTCTTCTTCTCCTTCCTCATCTTCGGCCAGCAGTAGCCCAATTTCTGCCAGCACCGTGTTGGCTAACAGTACTGGTGGCGGTCATTGTTAATCCGGGGCTTGACCGATCCGGTATGGAAATTTGTATTGTCTGCATATTAATTTGGCAACATTTTACACTGGATGCCCTTCCTGACATAACCCACCCCATTTATCTGGGCTTGGGACTGGCACAAAGAAACACACTGGTTTGTGCATCCCCTGAGGCTGGGTTGTAAGAGTGCTGATGCAAAGACTAACATTGTTAAGTTGTACTTTGGCTTTATGAGGCATATAAGACTAATGACTGCAAAGTGAAACATAGAGCATATGAGAACATGAGGGCATCCATTAAGAAGGATATCAGGGAGGCTAAAAGACAGTTGAAGAGGAATATAGCAGATAAGATGAAGGAAGACCCTAAGAGATTCTTTCAGTATTTTAGTAGTAAAAAAACAGTCATGGAGGAGGTGAAGTGCATCAGGAATAGTAAAGGGGAATTAAAAGATACAGACAGTGAACTATCGAATGCCCTAAACTTAACTTTTCTGAGGTGTTTACAAGTGAGGAAGTGGATAACCTCCCAAAGGTAAACGGGCCTACTAAGGAGGTAATTAGGAATTTGTAGAGGGAGAAGTACTGTTCAGATTAAATAGGCTGAAATCAAACAAATCACCAGGACCAGATAAAATTTACCCTCAAGTTCTTAAGGAGGTTACCCTTGACACATATTTTTAGGAAGCACTGGAGAGATTCCGAAGGACTGGAAAATGGCAAATATCATCCCATTATATAAAAAGGGTGACAGGGCAGATCCAAGACACTATAGGCCAGTAAGCTTAACATGCATCACAGGAAAATTAATGGAAGGAATTATTAAGGGTAAGATTGAACAACACTTGGCAAGAACAGGAGTTTTTCAGAACAGAAAGCATGAGTTCAGAAGAGGGAGGCTGTGTTTTACTAACGTGATGGAATTCTATGAGGAAGCAACAAAAGGATACAATCAAAGTGGAGCATATGATATTATTTATCTTGACTTTCAGAAAGCATTTGATAAGGTGCCACATGAGAGGCTGGGCATCAAGCTAACAGAAGTAGGAGTTCAGGGTGATGTTTTTAGATGGGTGCAGAATTGTCTCAGACACAGGAAGCAGAGGGTGATGATGCAAGGAAAGTTATCAAAAGTGGCCAAAGTTAAGAGTGGTATTCCACAGGGGTCACACTGCTAGGGCCACTGCTATTTGTAATATATATATATATATATATATATATATATATATATATATATATATATATATATATATATATATATATATATATATATATATATATATATATATATATATATATAAAATTTAGATTTAGGAATATAAGTAACAAGCTGGTTACATTTGCAGATGATACCAAGATATAGCATACAGGCTTGGGCAGATTTGTGGCAGATGAAATTTAAAGTCAGTAAATGTAAAAGTATTCCACATAGGAAATAAAAATGTTAGGTTTGAATACACAATGGGTGGTCAGAAAATCGAGAGCACACCTTATGAGAAGGATTTAGGAGTCATAGACGACTCTAAGCTATCGACTTCCAGACAGTGTTCAGAAGCCATTAAGAAAGCTAACAGAATATCAGATTATATAGCACGATGTGTGGAGTACAAGTCCAGGGAGGTTATGCGCAACCTTTATAATGTACTAGTGAGGCCTCATCTTGAATACTGTGTACAGTTTTGGTCTCCAGGCTACAAAAAGGACATAGCAGCACTAGAAAAGGTCCAGAGAAGAGCAACTAGGCTAATTCTAGGGCTACAGGGGATGAATTATGAGGAAAGATTAAAAGAGCTAAGAATTTTCAGTTTAAGCAAAATAAGATTAAGAGGTGACATGATTGAAGTGTTTAAAATTATGAAGGGAATTAGTACAGTGAATTGAGACTGTTATTTTAAAATAAGTTCATCAACAACACTGGAACACAGTTGGAGACTTGTTAGGGGAAAATTTCACACAAACATTTGGAAGTTTTTTCTTTACACAAAGAATGGTATACACTTGGAATAAGCTACCAAGTAGTGTAGCAGACAATAAGACTTTAGGGACTTTCAAAACTCGACTTTTTTTTTTTAGGAAGAAATAAGTGGATAGGACTGGCAAGCTTTGTTGGGCTGAATGGCCTGTTCTCGTCTAGATTGTTCTGTTGTTCTAATGTAGTGTCACCAATTCACCAGTCATCATTCAGAGGAAGGATGTGGAATTGATGCAGACCTGTACCTGGGGGCTCACATTGCCACTGTACAGGAAGGGTCAGAGCAGATTGTACACACAATGCCCTGTACAAAATTATCAGGAAAGCATGTTCCATTATAGGGTTCTAACCCTGGGCCCACTGGAAGTTATGGAAAAAAGGATGTTGGCAAAATTAGATGCCGTCATGGAAAAAAAAACCCTTCATCCCCTCCACGAGGCACCCTCTTGGAGCATTTTTAGCCACAAGCTCATTCCTTCATAGTGTGCTAAGAAATGCCAGTGGGGATATTTTCTGCCTGCTGCTATCAGGAAATTAAATGCATCCTCATGATGTCCCAAACTAAATGCCTATACTCTTTTAATTTCTGCACATTATTCAGTTATCAGGCAGTCAGTCATCTTCCAACCCGTTCTTGGAGGAAATAAGTGGATAGGACTAATAATAATAATAATAATAATACATTTTATTTATAGGCGCCTTTCAAACACTCAAGGACACCGTACATTATACACAGCAACCGACAAACAATACAGTACAATGTTTACATAGAGAAGGCATGATTAAAAAGATGAGTTTTAACTGAAGACTTAAACAGAGAAAGTGAATTAATGTTTCTAATCTCAGGAGGCAGTGCATTCCAAAGTCGGGGGGCAGAATGACTGAAAGCTCTGTTCCCCATTGTAGAAAGACGAGCAGAAGGAACAGTCAATTTAATTGAGGATGATGATCTAAGAGTACGGGAAGGGGTGACAATGTGGAGAAGGTCAGACAGATATGGAGGGGCTAAATCATGAATAGCTTTAAAGGTTAGCAGAAGGATTTTAAACTCAATGCGGAACTTGACAGGGAGCCAGTGAAGTTGATGCAGAACAGGAGTGATAATAATACGGGCAGCTGAGTTCTGGACTAGTTGAAGTTTGTGAAGAGTTTTTTGAGGGAGACCAAAAAGAAGAGAGTTACAATAGTCCAAGCGAGAGGTGACAAGGCTATGAACAAGAACTGCAGCAGAGTGTGGGGTGAGAGAGGAACGGAGACGGTTGATATTGCGTAGGTGGAAGTAAGCAGATCGTGTAATAGTATTGATGTGTGAAAGAAAGGAGAGATTATTATCCAAGATGACACCAAGACTTTTGGCCTGAGAGGATGGAGATAGCGTACAGTTATCAATTATAAAGGGGAAGTTGTGGAATTTGGATAATGTGGATTTTGTACCAAAAATTTTGTACCAAAAAAAACTGGCAAGCTTTGTTGGGCTGAATGGCCTGTTCTCGTCTAGAGTGTTCTAATGTTCTATATCCTAACACAGGGTCACGGGGGCTCAGGGCAGGAACAAACCCCGGGCAGGGTGCCGGCCCAAAGTAGGACACACACACACACACACACACCAAGCACACTCTAGGGACAATTTAGGATCACCAATGCATGTGTCGTCCATTTTTCATCCATCCATCCATCATCCAACCTGGGGGTCTGCTGGAGCCAATCCCAGCCAACACAGGGCAGGAAACAAACCCCAGACAGGGCGCCAGCCCACCACAGGGCACACACACCCACACACCAAGCACACACTAGGGACAATTTAGGATGGCCAATGCACCTAACCTGCATATCATTGGACTGTAGGAGGAAACCGGAGTGCCCGGAGGAAACCCATGCAGACACGGGGAGAACATGATAACTCCACGCAGGGAAGACCCGGGAAGGGAACCCAGGTCTCCTTACTTTGAGGCAGCAGCGTTACCCACTGCGCCACCGCGCCACCCATCCATTATTCAGTTATTTATTATTTAATTACTTATTTATATATCTGTTGGTTGGTTGGTTTATTTATCCTGTGAGTCTGTATCTTTGTTTTTTTATGGTTCTGCTGTTTTATGCATCTAAGGACACATTTGTGGCCTGGCCTTCAGTAGATGACTCTATAAGAAACAAACATTTTGTAGTGTAGGATAGAGCACATTCATGGGGTAAATGCTTTGAACAAGTGCAGTATGTGCCAACAGTTTAGGTCTGCTGTAATGGAAGGCTGTGCACAAAACAAAGTATCTGAAGTTTAAATAGAAAGTGAATAGCATTACATTTAATTTTCTTGAATATTTTTAAAAATATGTCTTCACCTGCTTCCTCCTGATGTTCCAAACTAAATGCCTATACTTTTTAAGTTAATTTTGCAATGTCTGCACAATATTTTTTATTTAGCTGTTGTAGTAAAATAAATTCACTCAGAAAACTTTACAAAGAGTTGGGGAATTGCCCCATATAATGTCCATCGGATGTGGTGAAGATTTGAGTAAGAAACCAAAGCATTTGACAACCTACAGCATTGAAATGAGGATTTATATACAAAACGGTGACAGGAAATGAGTTGGCAGGAAATGACACCAATACAGAAAGACGGAAGTGATGTCATCACGGCAGAAGCGGAAGTGTGGGCAACAGCATGGAGTCGGAAGTGATGTCATCATGGCAAAGCCGGAAGTGGGATTGTTGTGGAATGGCCATTTTGTGAAACCGGAAGTACTGAAGGTAACTGTGTGAGATTGTTATTTTTTCTTCTTTTGCTCTGTTGGAAGAGAGAGAGAGGCAGTACCCAAAATCTACCCTTCATCTCGTGGTATATCACTCACCTTAGGGCTTGTTGGCTGCCTCCTAAGTGCACGTGTGTGACACTGTTTATTGATAGATTGTATTATTTGTCACGTGAGTCTGTATTTTTGATTTTTTATGTTTCTACTGCTGTATGCATCTAAGTTTCCTGTTGGGATTAATAAAGTTTGTTTAATCTAATCTTTTCCACAGCTGGCCCAATACAAAAGCAAAAAAGCACTCTTAAGAGCTATCCCAACTACACAAAATATATCCTGGATTATGTCAGAGGTTTGGTTATTCTACTACCCCACATTATTGTCCTTGTCTGTAGATGGCTATTAATTAACTTGCTCATACTCTTCAAACTATTACCAACTTAACTAGCTACAAACAGGCTATTTGTTGAATGCATGCAACCTGCTGCTCTCCAAAGTCACATGACCTTGGAAATGATGTTGTCCACTGAAGGCGGTTAAGCTTTTATTGGCTTCTAGTGTCGCACTTTCTGTATTTTCAGGACAACCGCCATAATCTCTCCTCTCTAACCCAGTACATCAGGGATGCTGTAATGGACTTTGACAAGCCTATCAATGGTTACATTGAATTTGACTTCTGTCTTACAAAATGGTTACCTGCCTGGGGACATCATGAAGATTATTTTGATTGGCCTATGTATGTTGATTGTGTTGTCTGCCCTTGGCTGTACCAAATCTATTTGTTCAAGTTCTGTAATATTTGTTATGATTATAGTTTTACTTTTTATAAATTATCTCTTTGCCCCTCAATTACCCACTACCACTCCCTTATGAGGACCCTCTTCCTTTCTCTAATATTAATTTCACAACACTGTTGTAGGTCAGTCAATATAATTATTTTTCTGTGGTACTTGACATTACTTTTGTCTGCCATGTTTTTCTGCCCAGTATTTTAGAAACACGATGGGATTATTCATTTATATGACTGTACTATGAACTTAATTTGACCTTGCAGATTTTAATTAAGTTCAGCTGTGCGATTAAACAGGTCTGGTATTTGTCTTTGAATTAGGATTTTTTTTCATGCATAAAATTAACTTTAAGAGCTTGGTATCTCTGAAAGGCTTCAGGACTATGTACACAGTTTCTCTCCTATGCATAATTTAAATAACGACTGACTCACTGTTCTTAACCTCAGATTAGTTCTTTGCCTCTGCAACATATATAAAGGCTCCAACGAGGCGGAAATCGGAGAGAGAAAGAAGGAAGAACTGTCCTCCCAAGTTTTGTGTTTGCATCCAGTGTTTAAACGTTACATCACTGCACAATGCCAATGTAAGGGCCAACTACGCATGCAATAGAAATCAGATAGTTCTGTGATACTGCTGTTGCAAAAAGCTTACTTTTTCAGAAAGACTTTGACTCTTAAAATACTCTCTATTATATAAAATTTTTACATCTAGTTCTTGAGAACTGTACTGTGCATTTAGTAGTATGTATAAAAACTAACCACTCATGTGGTTATTTTTTTATGTTATACCTTTTACTAAATGGTGCTTTGAATACATCAGTAATTGTCAAGGCTAAATCTTTCTCCCTTTGTAAAAAGATTTGGATTGCAGAATTTTAAGGAAATAAGTCAGGTTCGCACTGAAAATAAATCAAAAGAAAATAGTATCTTTCCACACTAATAAAATATAAGGCTCCTCTAAAACTGCCTAGGAAAATATCATTGTTACCTTATTAGGTGAAATAAAAGTTCTGGGTCTCACTTTTTACATCTATATTTATAGAATTTTCTAAACTTTGGCTTTTCTCTCCAGAATTGTCACCAATCCACCCATTTCCTAAACCTGCTTAATCTAATTTTAAGTTGCAGGGAGACAGAGACTATTTTTACAATACTAAGAACAAGGCATATGCTAATCCTAGATGGATACAACTAAGTACAAAAAGCACTTTTACTGTATTTCAGTTGAAAGTTATGAATATGAAGTTAATAGCTTTTGAGTTTGGTGAAATGTTTATCTCTTGTAACTAAAGTACAATATTGTGAACGATACTCTGCACAAGAGCTTTAGTTACCAGTTAGATTTTTAGAAAAATAAAGACAGTGAAAGAGAGGGGAGAAAAGATTTTTGGATTCCTAACCAAAAACCAAAAATTTAAGGATTTTGTCTTACTGTTGGTCTGAAACACAAAGACAACATTTTTAGATGCAATATTGCACAATTAAAAGGCGTCAATGCAGAAATTTCATATGAACCACACTTCATTTGTTGGGTGAACCTTTCCTATTTTTGTTCATTAAATGGAAATAATTTTATAAATAATGTAAAAGAGTTACTTCTGCCTGACAGATTGTAGTTTCCTCCTACATTTTACCAAGAAACTGTGCAGACTTTAAGTTAATTTTAACAGCATTAAATTTTCTATTTCCTTTGCACTATGCATGCCATGATTTCAATGGCTAGACATAGCTATGTGCACTTTGTGCTTTTTAATAATTTAATTTCTTTTAAAAACGCTGAGAAAGAACATACATTCCCAATTTACTGTCATAAACTACATATTGTGCTTCAGGATTACATGAAGAGTTTTAATTATTTTCTTGCCCTTACTCTGCAACATACTTAACCATTAAATGAAAAAGGCTGAAAATATTATTTCATTAATCAATCAGATAGAGTTTGAAAAATTCATTATTCATGACACCCCATAAAATATGGGGCTGTATTTGCTTTCTCAAATGAAATAACTGATATGTCTCACTTAAAATAATCCAAAAAACAAAACAATTATTAAATTATTTAATGTAATTTAAATAATATAATCAATATATGTGTCTGTAAAATTTGCAATCTGTTTACTTACAGTTGTTCTATTTTGGTATTGCTTTAGGTCAATTGAAAGAATTGTTTTTACATTTTTGCGTTGGTGCAAGACATTTTCACTAGTACATCTCAATATTTATATATGCTACAAGTACATTGTGACAGTATAATAGTAAATATGTTTAAATGTATTGGATACAATTTGCAGACAAATAATATATAAAAATAATATTGATGATAATAATTTAACTTCCAGCGCAGTATGTACCAGCTATTGAGAAGACACTGTACAGTTCTATGGTGGAAATTATCTCAAGATCCTTAGCAATAACATTTTCACAGAGATAAATATCCATCCATCCATCCATCCATCCATTATCCAACCTGCTATATCCTAACTGCAGGGTCATGGGGGTCTGCTGGAGCCAATCCCAGCCAACACAGGGAGCAAGGCAGGAAACAAACACCGGGCAGGGCACCAGCCCACCGCAGGGTGCACATACACACACACACACACTCAAACACCAAACACACACTATGGACAATTTAGAATCGCCAATGCACCCAATCTGCATGTCTTTGGACTGTGGGAGGAAACCGGAGTACAAGGAGGAAACCCACGCAGACACAGGGAATATTAAGTGTTTTGTCTTTGTTTATGTATGATATGTTGAGTATTACAACCCACCTAGCTACTTTGACATAGCTTCTTGACATAGTAAATTCTTCATTAGATACGGGGGTCTTCCCAGACTGTCTTAAGACTGCTGCAGTTAAACCCCTACTTAAGAAACATAATCTTGACCCCTCGGCTCTTGAAAATTTTAGACCCATCTCTAACCTGCCTTTCTTAAGTAAAGTTCTGGAGAAGGCAGCCATTATGCAGTTAAATGACCACCTCAATAAACATGCTATTCTTGATAAATTTCAGTCGGGTTTTAGAACAAATCACAGCACAGAAACTGCACTCGTTAAAGTAGTAAATGATTTGCGAGTGAATGCAGACAGAGGCCATTTATCTGTTCTCATCCTCTTAGATCTGAGTGCTGCATTTGACACCATTGATCACAACATTCTTAGAAATCGCCTTAGTCAATGGGTGGGCCTCTCTGGCAGTATCTTAAATTGGTTTGAATCCTACCTGACAGGGAAAAAATTCTTTGTTAGTTGCGGTAATTACAACTCAAAGACACATGATATCCAATATGGTGTTTCACAAGGCTCTATCCTGGGTCCGCTATTATTCTCAATCTATATGCTTCCATTAGGTCAGATTATCTCAGGTTACAACGTGAGTTACCATAGCTATGCTGATGACACACAGCTGTACTTATCAATAGCACCTGATGACCCCGATTCTCTTGATTCACTAACACAATGTCTGACTTGTATCTCAGAATGGATGAATAGTAACTTTCTCAAGTTAAATAAAGAGAAAACTGAAATCTTAGTGATTGACAATAATGGATACAATGAGGCTATTAGAAATAAACTGGATACATTAGGATTAAAAGTCAAGACAGAGGTAAAAAGCTTAGGGGTAATTGTTGACTGTAATCTGAATTTTAAATCGCATATTAATCAGATCACTAGGACAGCATTTTTTCACCTAAGAAACATAAGTAAAGTTAGACCTCTTATATCACTGAAAGATGCTGAGAAATTAGTTCACGCGTTTGTTTTCAGTCGACTAGATTACTGTAATACACTCCTCTCAGGACTACCCAAAAAAGACATAAATCGTTTGCAACTAGTGCAGAATGCAGCTGCTAGAATCCTAACTAGGAAAAGAAAACCCGAACACATTTCTCCAGTTTTAATGTCACTACACTGGTTACCTGTGTCATTCAGAACTGATTTTAAAATTCTGCTTATGGTTTATAAAGCCTTAAATAATCTCGCTCCATCTTATATATCGGAATGTCTGACACCTTATATTCCAAATCGTAACCTCAGATCCTCAAATGAGTGTCTCCTTAGAATTCCAAGAACAAAGCTTAAAAGAAGTGGTGAGGCGGCCTTCTGCTGCTATGCACCTAAAATCTGGAATAGCCTGCCAATAGGAATTCGCCAGGCTAATACAGTAGAGCACTTTAAAACACTGCTGAAAACACATTACTTTAACATGGCCTTTTTATAACTTCAATTTAACTTAATCCTGATACTCTGTATGTTCAGTTCATCATAATAACTGTTCATGGTGGCTCTAAAATCGCTACTGACCCCTACTCTCTTTTCTGTTTCTTTTTCCGGTTTCTTTGTGGTGGTGGCCTGCGCCACCTCCACCTACTCAAAGCTTCAGGATGCTCCAACAATGATGGATGGATTAAAAGGCAGAAGTCTACGTGACCATCATTTTCAAGTCCTTCCGTGAGAACCCTAAATCCAAAGAGGACTGTTTCATGTATGTTAGGTAGAATGCCCAGAGGGGACTGGGCAGTCTAATGGTCTGGAATCCCTACAGATTTTATTTTTTTTCTCCAGCCGTCTGGAGTTTTTTTTGTTTTTTCTGTCCACCCAGGCCATTGGACCTTACTCTTATTCTACGTTAATTAATGTTGACTTATTTTATTTTCTTATTGTGTCTTTTATTTTTCTATTCTTTATTATGTAAAGCACTTTGAGCTATTGTCTGTATGAAAATGTGCTATATAAATAAATGTTGTTGTTGTTGTTTGAATATCATTCATTTCCCAAAAGTTTTGCCTGTTTGTTTTGAGTTTACATATTCTCCTAATCCTCATGTGGCTTTCCCTTGGGAATCCAGTTTCAATTTACAGTCCAAAAATATCTAGTTATTTAGCTACAGTACATTGAATTTTGTGTATTTGCGCTATAGAGATTTAGCATGATATTCTTCCTTTGGTCATACCTTCCACTCATTGCTGCTTAGTTCACACTTAGCCCTACAGTGAAAAAAATTGGTCCAGAAAACTGATGTTTGGATATTTATTATATAAAAATATTTTATTTTATTATCAATTCTTTAGTAGTGTTTATTTTTTCTTGTCAGTAAAGCTATTTTTTAATTTCTATGTGAAAGAGAAACAATGAGTTAAAAACTTGACATATTGAAAAAATTAATTGAGTATGAAGGTTTAGAATAAGTGGAAGGGAATCCGGTTAATTGGAAAAGTAGAACGGTATCACTATAATCGAAAATTGAATATTCATTTGTTAACTGTTAAATATCCATTAATAAGCTTTTAAAGAATCCTGACATCAGTGGAATCTGGGATCAGGGAGTATTTTCTCACAAAACCATAAAAGCCCTTGTTTTTATTGCTTTTATACTGATCTGATATCCTCACAAAGTATATGATTTTTCTAGGTGAGTTTAGCTGAATACAAGCCATTACTGCAATTGAATTAACTGCTCTTAGAGAACAATTTCAGCAACAAAGACACATATGGCTATAATAACCTCATGGAAAATTACTTCTGTTGTCTTTCTCTCCCGCTTCTATTATTACAGATCATTTCACTCAGCACTAGGTATGTAGCAGTTGCAGCAGTTACTCTGAAAATTTGCATGTATTTTGTGATTTGATAATTTAGATCAAATATCCGTGATATACCCATGGATATCCCAATGATTTGAGTGATCACTGGCATTACATACTGTACATATCTTTTACATAGGTCACTTCAGTTATTCCCACAACTCTCTACATTTTTTTGTCTACATGTGCCCTAACAACATTCATCATCACACCTTCAATTTCCAGCTTCATAGTCATCACTCTGTCTGACACTCTTTTCACCTCCAAAATACTCTTGACATACTGTTCCTTTAGAATAACCCTTACCCCATTTCTCCACCCATCCACACCATGATAGATCAATTTGAATCCACCTCAGATCCACCTGGCCTTACTCCCTTTCCATTTAGTCTGTTGCACACACAGCATATCAGCCTTTCTTCTCTCCATCATATCGGCTAACTTTCTCCACTTACCATTCATACTGCCAACATTCAAAGCTTCTACTCTCAATTCCAATCTCTTTACCTTCCTCCTCTCCTCCTGCCTCCAGACATTTTCTTCCCCTTCTTTGGCCAACAGTACCCCAATTTCTGCCAGCACCCTGTTGGCTAACAGTACTGGTGGCTGTCATTGTTAACCCGGGCCTCGACGGATCTGGTATGGAAATATGTATTGTTTTCCACATATTGATCTGGCAAAAGTTTTACGTCAGATGCCCTTCCTGACATAACCCTCCCTGTTTATCTGGGCTTGGGAATAGCATGAAGAAAAACACTGGTTTGTGCATCTCCTATGGCTGGCTTACAAAGATGAACATTAAATTGTAGCGGGGCTACATAATAATAAGTGTTTGTTTTTTGTCTGTGCTGAGTATGTTTTGTTTTCATCGTCCTGTTTACTGTATGTGTGTGTATATGTGTGTCAATAAATGTTGTCCCCATAAGTGAAGAGGGGCAGGATCATGGAGAGAGACCGCAGCCCCAAGACGGAAATCACCTGTTAAACCCACCAGATACATCCGGGACATTCTGTATTTAAAAAAGAGGGGTGAAGGCAAGGAGAAAAAGGAGGAGAAAGAGAAAGGAGAGAAATCGAGAGGAGAAAGGAGACAATTCACCGATTCATTTACAAACTCATCACTGCTGTTTATTGCATCATTCCGCGGCTTGCTTTTTTAAACATCCGATTCAACATCACAATAGCCAGAGCTGAGAAACCCTGGGGTTCGGATTCATACCAGCCATTGCCAGGACTTTTCATGGTGAAGTTGTTTTGTTTTCAGGAAGGAGCACAATACACTACAGTCAGTATCAATACCGCAGGACTTTTGGACTCATTTTCATCGCATTTCAATTGTTGTGTTTAACTAATCTGCATTCGTGTTTGTGTTCCAGGTTTCTATTTATTGTTTAGGGGCAAGCTAGGGTTTTTTGTAAATATTAGTATATTCGTGTTTTATATAGTAATTAGTCACTGGTGTCATTGAGATAGTGGTATTTTGTGCAGACATATCTATGTTACTGAATTGTTTTTGTCTTTTCCATTTACAATATATTTGTGTTTGATTTTACAATCCTGTCTACTGTTTGCTGGTTATTTCGTCGGTTGGGAAAAAAAAACAAAACTTTTAACTTGTAAGGGCTACGGCTTGTATTAGAGCAAAAAGCCTCAGGCTATCCAAGGAATAGTCTTGGTAGTGTAGTGGCCAGTCTGGGTAACTGGTCGGCCGTTACAAAATAAAAATAAATAGAACAGACAAGACATTATGCTACAACTCAAATTTCAAGTAATGTTTCTACTTGACATTAAGTGATAGGACAATCACATGTTTCTTTGTAAAATACAGTGATGTGAAAAGCTTTAAATGAAGCTGTGATGAGGACACAGAGTAGAAAGATTCCAAGACCTGACATACCAGGAAACAATACCATTTGAAAGGACATAAAGAAAGCTAAGAAAATGGATGGATGGATAAAGAAATATGTCATACAGTGAAATAGTTCTTGGGATAGGAATAATTCTGCTGATAATAACTTTTTTGTAGCCAGTCAGAAAATCAATTGAATTCGTTGAAAATAATAGTTGATTACAGGGGGTTAAGTACAAATCCTGTACACCACTATTGAATGTAGTCATTCCTGACATGGTCACCATTATACAGGATATTTGGAATATTTTAGATAAGTATAAGGATACCCTAAAAAGTGGGTGCTACGGAATCAAAAATGTTTCTATACTGAGTCCAGTTGCACTGAATAATATGAAAAAATCTCTGTCACCAGTGGATACAATGGTATTTTGAAGATGTTTTACTTCACGTCTATGAGTGATTTTTCCAATGTACAAGTGGAGAAAAGAAAATTGCTTATTTTAAATTAGATGAAGACCATAGGCTAGTTTAAATACGTTTTGGCAAGGTGTCGGAGACTGGTTCTCATAAAATTTGGTCTCCCTTTTGAAGTGGAAGTATCTGAGCAGAATAATATTTCCGCTTCAAGTATGTAGTAAAAGTATGATAGCTAAAGTGTTCCCATGAGGTTTTGAAATCAGCAGTTAACAGGCCTGCATACAAGATATACATTATTCAAAAAGCAACTTCCTGCATTGCACTTGGCATTTTTACATGAAAAGGAAATACAGGTACTGCTGCAGTACAGTTATGTATCAAGTTTCTTAAAACTTGGAGGACTGATCACAAGACACAAGCCAGTACTTTAACTGGTCCATTCCAGTTGCACTAATGTGCACATCCCACATATACACTGGTCAAATTTAGAATTGCCACTTAGTGTATCATGCACATGTTTGGATGCCGGAATAACCCAAAGAATAATCTACACAGATAGTGACAGAGTAAAGAACTCTAACTCAGAATTTTAAATCCATGGCTTAGCAATTACTTAGCAACTACTATGCCATAATGCTGCAGTCTCCTAACTTAGGGCAGCATGGTGGCACAATGGTAGTGCTGCTGCCTCACAATATGGAGACCAGGGTTCGCTTCCTGGGTCCTCCCTGAGTGGAGTTTGCGTGTTCTCCCCCTGTGTCTGCGTGGATTAACACATGCAACTCACTTCTCATGACGGGATCGACCCCGTGAAGTTTTGATTACCAGTAAACAGTTGATACCGTTGCACCACCGAAGCGATCATAGCAAATGTGTGTCAATGTCACGCCCTAACGCGGGTTCTTTTTCTGCAGTTATATTCTTGAATAGAAGCTCATTTGTTCTGTTATATTTGTACCTTTTGTGAAAGTGTTTCTTTGATATTTGGAATTCAGGCTTCACACATTATACACTTTGTGTCTACATTTTGTCAATTATTACTAAAACATGAAAAACGTTTCTGTTTTAATGATGTGTTTACATAGATCGTTGTAGACACGGAACACACATGAAATGCAAGTGCTCCAAATAAGGATATAGTATTTATAAAAGTTATCATTTTGCTTGACTTCTCGCTCTATACAACTCTAAGCAACTGACACGCAGGTAAACAGACTTGAGCTGAGAAAACTGTGTGGGGTGGGGGATGTGATAGCAGGCTGCTTGCTGTTTGCTGCTTACCCACACATTTACAGGACAAAAGACGCTGACAAAGATGTGAGAAGCAATTTAAGGTGGAATGGATCTATGAGTTTTTTCGTAGGTTCTAGTAATTCTAATGTTAAATGTGCTATTTAATGTAGTTCACAAACTGGGGGCATTATGCCTTTAACACAAATGTACACATTGTATACATTGACCAGCGTATAGTAAGTACTGCTATTACTAGTCCCTGTGAAAAACAGAAGGATGACTGGAGTTACTGGAGTCACAAAGAAAAGTTGGGGTGCAAACCACACCACACCATTTAATGTAATAGTCCAAAAAACTGAGCACAAATACACGCTCGGTGGTGCAACAGAAATCAGGCTTATAAAATGTAATTTCAGCCAACCAGGCTTTTTTAGAAAAAGGTTGTAGCGGGGCTACATAGCAATAGCGTTTTCAATGTTTGTACTGAGTGCGTTTTGTTTCCATTGTCCCGTTTGCTGTCTATCATTTGTGTGTCAGTGAATGTCATGCAGAGTGGACGAATGATGGTGGGAGACTGCAGCCCCAAGATGGAAAGCACCTGTTCACATTTAATCAAGTACAGCCAGCTCATCACTATATAACCAATCAGGAGGGAACAGAGAAAGAGGAAGGAGAAAGACGGAGATCACAATTCATTACCACTAACCACCAATACCTGCTATTTTTCTACATCACGCTTTGGGATCCTGTTTGCATTTCGTTCTGCCAGACTTGCATCATTTCAATCATCGCCAGAGACCCCGGGGTTGAACTACATTGTCCACCACATGCCAAGGATTCACGGTGAGGTTGCTCCATTTTTGTTTCTGGTTAATTCAAACACATCACCTATCTGTTGAACAGTCATCCGTATTCAGGACAGTTTTATACTCGGACTCAAATTCACGATCATTGGTATTTCCGTATCCATTTATTTTTATTTGTGTTTTATGTTTGTTATATGTTACTGGGACAAGGGAGGGTTTTGGTTTTTGCATATATGGTGTTGTCACGTTGCTAGTTTGGTGGAGGGATATGCATATTTATATATATATATATATATATATATATATATATACATATTTATATATATACTTATTTTTTTTGTGTGAAATTTGTATTTTTTGTTATTATTTCATTTAATATAATTATTCACTTAATTTTACATATCTGCTTTTGTGTGCCTATTTTTAATCCGTCGATTGTGGGAAAAAATGTATTTTATTTGTTAGAGGTATGGCTTGATTTTAAAAGATTCACCTCACTAATTTATCCAGGCCACAGGTCTTGGAGGTGTAGTTGCCAGCTGGGTAAGGGGTCAGCCGTTACAAGGTGCTTGTCTGAGCTGGTCAGTCATGGGGAGTTGCATCACGCAGAGGTTTCTCCCTGGTGATATGCACTTTTCTGGAAACATCTCAATTTTATGGACCACATGTTTTATAGTCCACATGGATGGGGTCACTGGGACTCTAGGAGTGAAGTTTAGTTGCCATCAAGGGTCTCCCTCTCTCATCCTGGTGTCATATTACACACCTTATTAGAGTCCGGATGGTGATCTTCAGATGCCTGTGTGTTATAACTGGCATTCATAGGCAGACGTAAAAATGGTAAAATCTGTTTTGTTGGCTTTTTTTTGGCCACTGGCATATGTTCTGTTGATTTATTTTCTCCATTTTAATCTTCCATCAGTCTTTTTATTTGCCATATAGGCTACATATTGTTATAAGATGCTGAACAATGGAATGTCATTAAAGAATGAATATTTTGAGAAAAAAGAGTGATTAAAAAATAAATAAATTCAGCTGCAAACAGAAGCTAAAAGCACATCATTTTAAATAAGCAGCAAGAACACCTTTACATAAGGGTTTATCTGTTGTTGGCCTTAATCTTTTAACAGTATTATCGTGCATTTGCTTGCAGCAGCTTCATGCTTTATTGAACAAGGGATTGGAATGGATTAATGTCTCACTCCAACCTCGTACTGGCCTCAGTAGGACAAGTAAACGACATCTGCATATTAAAACGGGAGCAATTGAGTGAAAAAAACGTGTCTGTCGCAATAATAAAAAGCCAGAAGGAACAAAGCATAATTTCACTTAAATTTAAATCCCAGGATGTACTTTTTTAAAATGACACACATTAACCGGAAATAAAAGAGACAAAGCTAAGGTACTCAATCAATTACACTAAACTATGTTTTCCCACTGTGTCTCATGTTGATTAAAGTATTATTTTTAATAGCTAAAAGTATATATATATATATATATATATATATATATATATATATATATATATATATATATATATATACATACATAGTGTCAGCTGTCATACATTGAAATGTGTGTTGCATTTAACCTACAGTTTGAGAAGTTGACACAAGTGATTGAATGGATTATTACAACACAAATGTGTCAAACTGTACACCATGATTTTGGTCTAGTTTATCATGCAACACCAGGGCCCTAACTATAGGAATATTAAAGCATTCTACCACGTAGATTGATGAAGTCTCTGTAATTGTCTCTCGTCATTATTTGGAAGGAAGATATTTGCTTCTAAAGGAATACTGACCTACGTTTAAGAATGCATCATAGCCAAAAAACAAATTCTACAGGTCACTGCACAAAATCCTACACACATGCCATTTCTACAGGACAGTGCTATAGCTTGTCCTGAGTAAAGTGAGGGCCAAAATCAAGATTTCAGTCTATTAACACTACAATTACCGAAGCCTACGAAAAAACTTGTAATCCTACCTTAAATCCCTTCACACCTCTGCATCAGCGTCTTTTGTTTTGGAAATGTGTTGATCAGCACAAGCAGCAAGCAACCTGCTAACCCTTCCTCCTCCTTGACAGAGCTCAACTCTCCCAGCTCAAGCCAAGGCTCCTAAATGTGAGGTGCCTGGGGTAAATAATACAGTATATTTGTGTCTACAAAGATCTTGGTAAGTGTGGGATGAAATGAAATATGAGGAAAGAAATGATGAACACCTACCAACAGCAGAAACTTTTCCATGTTATACTAATAATGACGTGAAGTGTATAATATGTGAAGACTTTAGTCCAATATCAAATAAACATGCACGCTTTTATTCAAGAATATAACCAAAGAAAAAAAATCATTTGATTTGCATGTTGCGGTCAATGAGTTAAAAATCCAAGCTCAAATGTTAATTGACAGGAAGATGATAGAAATTTTTAAATGGCACATAGGTAATAACTGCTGCCTTATAACCCAAAGGTACCAGGTTTGAGTCTCGGCGCTACTAGTATTGAGCTGCTGCTATTATTATTACTATAATATAATAAAAACAATACATTTGATTTGAATCTGTAACACCTGGTGTAAATTTTGGCTACTTGTAAAAGTTTGCGCTTGTTTTTTTTTTTTGTTATTCAGTTTTATTTTGTCAGTGACATTCATGTGGTACAATGAACTTGCCTCTTCCTCTCTGAGTTGATGCCGTTTATTTCCATTTTTTTCACAAGAGCAGTGATGACCACAGTTGGTGCTGTGGCTGATGCTTGCTCAGAACTATTTGTTGTACCAGCAATCAAAGATGCAATGTCCCGTGACCGCTATCAGACTGCCATACACCATTTCCGCTTTGACAAAAAAGACACCCGTGCAAAACATGTGAAAAACGACAGATTTGCTGCAGTTTCGGATATCTGGCAACATTTTGTTGAGAACTTTGTTTTGAGTTACAACCCAAGGCAAAGACTTTCTGAGTCTGTGGTCATAAACAGATAGCATCTTCACAGGACTTTCCCTGACTCAGGCAGGAACAGCAAAGATCAAAGCCAGAGTTCAAAAAAAGTTTATTGACAAGAGTGTTGTACAACCAAAAATGCAGTAGTGTCAGGTGGGCTTTAAGACACAGTCCTTCAGCACTGACACTTCTTCAGAAATAAATAAAAAGAAAAGAAAAGGAATAATATGGTGTATTTACAAAAACAATGCACTCCTACAAAAACTACACACACACTGCAACAATGAAGGTTGTCTTCTTTTATGTCTGGCTCAAGAAGCTCCTCCAGCAGGAAAGAAAAAAAATGTACAAGAACAAAAACAAGTGTGTGTGTGTGTGTGTGTATATACAAAAATAAAAACAAGTGTGTATATATACAAAAACAAAAACAATTGCACCAAACCCAAAATTATCCCAGCATCAAATAAGTATATATACTGTACCTCCACCAAAAATGATTACTAGGAGATATATAACTATATATACAGAAGAATATGTACAAAACCGCCAAAATCACAACTGCTCTTCCAATACCTCAGTAGTGCTTACTCCTACCTTGCCTTTAGGTCCTCTGACGACCCCTGTTAGCCGGTAACTCCTTAAATATAACAGGCAAGATTGTACAGCCAATCTGTCACCCCCATCTAACCCCTCACGCACCTATACAGGTAGACGCTAGTACGTTCACACCACGCACCACGACACTCCCTGAGCAACTTTGTATTTAAACTCAAACCCCTGTCAGTCGCGCGCATAAGCTTCCTCTGGACAGCCAATGGTTATGCTGAGCTCAAATATACCAGCTGCCTACTCACCAGTAGGTAAATTAATTTCTTTACAATATGGGATCCCCATCTCTGACTCTGACGCCCTCTTGCACCCCCTCCAGGGACTCCAAAAAGGGTGGATACTCCAAACTGTGGACCCTTCCCCCCACCCGAAGGCGGAGGGAGGCCACCCTCTCGTCCACTGGGATAAACCCCAATGCACAGGCTCCAAGTCGGGAGGCAATAAGTATGCCCACACCTGCTCTCACTGGGGGCAACTCCAGAGTGGTAGAGAGTCCAGCCACTCTCAAGGAGATTGGTTCCAGAGTCTAAGCTGTACGTCGAGGTGAGTCCAACTATATCTAGCCGGAACCTCTCGACCTTGCGCACTAGCTCAGGCTCCTACCCCTTCAGAGAGGTGACATTTCACGTCCCAAGAGCCAGTTTCTGTAGCCAAGGATTAGACCGCCAAGGTCCCCGCCTTCAGCCACCACCCAACTCACACTGCACCTGACCTCCTCGGCCCCTCCCATAGGTGGTGAGCCCATGAGAAGGAGGACCCACGTTACCTCTTCAGGCTGTGCCCGGCCGAGCCCCATGGGTGCAGGCCACCAGGCGTTCGCCATCGAGCCCCACCTCCAGGCTTGGCTCTAGAGGGGGGCCCTGGTGACCCACGTCCGGGCAAGGGAAACGTCTAGAGTTTTTGCTCATCATTGGAGGTTTGTTGAACTGCTCTCATCCCTCAGCTAGGACCAGTTTGCCTTGGATGGCCCTACCAGGGGCATAAAGCCCCGGACAACCTAGCTCCTTGGATCATTGGGAGGGGATTAAAAACAAAATTAAAAAAAAAAAAAAAAAATTAATTAATTAATTAAAAAAACAATTAAACAAAAAATCTGAAGGTATAAAATAAATCCCATCATAATCCAACTGAGTAAAAAAATGTGTTTCTTCTGTTGGATAACTGATTTTGCATGTGAATTACAAAGGTTAACTAAGGAAATTGATTTATACCCAGAAAATCATGTTTTAAATTTCGAAGTGCAAAACCAACTAATCCTAATAGTAAAGTAGTGGACAATTATTCTGATTTGCCGAATAGACGATTGTTCCCTTTTTGTGGTAGTTGATAAGACAGAAATAGGACTTTTGGCACCTGTAACAGTCGGAGTGAAAAGTCTGGGTCTTGGTGGCACATTTTCTCACAATTTCCATTTTTATATTTTTTTGCTGATTTTTTTTTTTCTTTCTTTGGGTCTCAATTTTCTCTTTTGTTTAGGTTATTTGTTGGCGTACATTGCAGTAGTGATACCACACTAGAGTTATATGTTACAATGCCATGCATCATTGCTCTCTACAGGTGGATACAGTTGGGTGATACATTACAGACATCATCTTACAAATTATGTCTAAAGTCTTAGTGTTTTATTTTTATTATTAAGCAAAAAACATAGTTTTCTTTGACTGAATCTTGTGGGGGTGTTGAACACAAGCCAACCCGTGCTTCCCTTCTCTTGTTTTTTGTCTGACTGGCTGTCTCTCAGTATGTGGTAGCCATGTTGTTCTTGGCAGCAGTTGTAGGTTGCTTTCAGGAATTCCTGGAGAAGTAATGCTTCTCACTGAAACATAATTGTCCAGTTTTCCCAAGGGAATTCAAGTCATGGCTGTGCATGACTTTCTGTTTTATGTCTTTTCAGCCAAGCAACTTCAGTTATCTCAAATACAATATTTTTGTTGTCCTGTACACAGGCCTGAAAACTACAAAATAGGCTAAGTGGGCTTCAAAAGCACTACGTAGCCCTAGTAATTGAAGTTAAGGAGGAGGGTTGTGGCCTGCACATAAAAATAATATGAAAAAAAGGCTAAAGGAAAATCATAATCTTTATAAGGAAATGTATTAAGAAATCAGTTGCAAAGTGCAAAATACAAAGGTTTGCCTAAAAAATGAAACTCAAAGCAATCCAGAACAATACCTTTGATGAGAGCAATAAAACCATAAACTTCTGATGAACGTGCAGTGCACAAAATGGAAGAATGATGAGAGAACCACAAACCCAGGCCAGTGCCCTTCTTAGTCTGCCTAGAATAGGTTTCACCCTATGCAGTCTGACCTCCCAACTGCACAGTTAGGCTTCAGGACTACCCAGGCACAAAAAATGGGAAACAGGCTTTTAGGCTGAAGTGTCTTAAAATATATCAAAATGCCTCTCAAGGGAAATGAAACCATAAAAAAGCTTTGGCTTGACAAACAAGTCCTCAAAGATTATTTATAAAAGAAACATTTATTTGCATAAACAAAAAATAAATCAAACAGGCTTGCCTAAAAACACAATCCAAGGGAAATAGGTCCCGATCTGTAAATCAGGAGCTAAATCACTACATCCAAGTACAAAAGCAGTTATCCAAGAAGCTAGAAAAAACAGTACTTACAGGAAACAAAGAACACTCCTAATGTTAATAAACCCAGGAAGGATCCAGACTCAGACTTGGAATATAAAGGTCCTTCAGCAGTGGCATTTGGGTGGCCCTGCCTCTTATACCCATAAAACACAAGGGACACAAGCAAGCATAAAACAATCTATAGATACTAAATAAAGAGGATTATGAGATGCACACTGCTAATGGCTACTTAGCTCTAGTCTTACTTATTTATGTCCTTTCAACCATTTGCTTATAACTGATTGCCCCTTGCCATCTAAATATTGTCAAAATGGCAAAAAAGATTAATGTTACCTTGACACAGTAGAATACATCTACTTCAAAAAGATGATCCCATTTTGCTCATAGCTGCCTGGTTAAAAAGCCCCCTCAACTTGAAGGTAGCTTAGAGGAAGACACAATCTTTCTCCTCATGGCCTTTTTTGTTGAGGAGGTGAAATCTTTATATGGCATCATCCAGCAGAATCACAGAAAGCCCTGATATGCCTTAAGGGGTGACTTAAAATTACTGCAGAAGGATGTCACCTTTATGCTCTTTGTGATCTTTATTCACAAAGGGAAATGAATGCCCCAGTCAAAAGGGTGAGAGAATTACAGTCACTCCTTTTCTGATCATTCCTGCACATCTCTTATTGTCTACTGGTAGTCATTATATATTTTAAAACATTTCATTCGAAGCAAACAAAACTTTAGATGATTTTTGAATTACTAAGCACCATTCTTCTGTGACACTTCGACAATTGTCTTCAGCCTTGAGTTCTCCACTGGTCTGTCACCATGACTCTTCCAGGCTGTATAATTTATGAAACTCACTTGGCTATGGTTTTCTTGATTCTGGTGTTTGTCATTGTTTTCCAAAAGATTTTTATGAGAGTTTTTTTGTCCATTGATTTTTTGGTGACTTTATTTTAAGTTCCTCTACTTTTTTCTTATTGTAACCTGGAAGTGTAATGCTGTCTAGTGCTCATTTTTGTTTGTGCATTTAGTTTGTTTCTGCCTATTTTTTCTTGCAGATGGCAGGTGCTTTCATTTCTATTTCATCTTTCTTTTTCTTTTTCTGGAGCAGGGTGATTGGATGCATGCCTGTAGCTGCTTGTGGTTTAGTAACAGAGATCATGTATGTGTCCATTCCAAGGCCTTACATTCTTAAGTTGTGTAAGTGCTGCATCTAGATCTATGTACTACAGGGTATTCCAAACTCTGCAGAGATGATACCTAATGGGATTACAACTACTTTAGATTCCATATATTATCTTTGCCACCTTAAAATCTCCAGCACCTTCCTCTACATGTTCTGGGAATGCTATCGGCCTGTGGCTCTCAGGTACTATGTGGTCAAATCCCGCTCCAAGTTCTCCTCTTAAATTAAACAAATGAAAACCAGAAACTCTATTTATTGGCAGCAGCAAAAAGAGTCCAAAATATAGAAGTAAAATTTGATCATCTTGCCTCACTGATTAAGCCTGAAGTGAAGAATCTAGATGTTATAGATTTCAAATTAAGTATTAAGTTATGTATTATCATGTAATAAAGACTGTGTTTTTTCACTTAAGAAACATAGCATAAATCCATATATCTGTGTTCGATTACTACATGGCTTTTCTTGCTGAATAGACTATTATAACGCACACCTACCAGGGATGCCAAGAAAAGAGAAATTAGCTGCAGCTAGCTGAGAATGCATCAGTAAGAATTTTAATCAAGAAAAAAAAGTATACATTTAGCATCATTAGCATCATTTCATTGGCTGCCAGAGTCTATTATGACAGATTTTAAAACTCTTATTTATAAAAAATAGGTCTATGAACAATCTTGCACCTTCCTACATTACCGAATGCCTGTCCCCTTAAATACCTAATCACAGCCTCAGATCTTCGAACTCTGGTTAACTCAAAGTTCCTAAGATGAAGAATAAAAGAATTACTGAGGTAGCCTGTTGGGTTTATGCTCCGAGCATCTGGAGATTATTACCAACAGAGACAAGCATTTCAAAATGTTCATTCTATTTTTTTATTTGACACAATTAGCTTAAAACTGAGGGGTTAACAGTTACAACCTTCCTAAAGCTGTCTCCTCACTGTCTGCTCTGAAAATACAGCAGTCTTTTTAGCTGATGTCTTTCACAGACAAATCTCCATTTTAGGTGTCTATAATATTTCCACTTACCTTGGGGGTATTTTCTACGTCGCTTAAATCATCCAAGATAATCTTGGATGAGTTAATGCTGGTGAAACTCATCTGGGATAAGTCGGTTTTTCAAATGCAGCTGTGTAGTAGATTTGTCTAGCTGGATCCAATCATCTGAGATTATTGAGTGCGCCCACGCTGAAAAGCCCATATATATTGAGTCTAGAAAACATGATCAGCAAGTCTTTGACAGGCTGCAACAAAATGATGAAATAATGGGCACATTTCTTCATACAAGCGGAGCAGGACCTTTTACTCGAAGGATATGAAGAATTTCAAAATTTAATATGCACAAGGGGTAACACTGCAAAAGCAGCCCAAACCAGAAAAGATGGCTGGCAAAAAGTGGCCGACAAATTAAACGTGTAAGTAGTATGCATTGTACTTACTGAATGCAGCGTTTCATTTCCTATGTGTCAGATTAATTATTATTTAATATGTCATAATTTCAGATCAAACGTGAGCACAAGGAGAACATGAGAACAGGTTAAAGTGAAGTACAAGAATATATTTCAAACTGGCAAATTGGTAAAAAACTACTTAAAGAATTGTTGACATAAAGAATCATATATAATATAAAAAATTTAATTTTAAAGCTAATAAGAAGAAGGCAGGCAAGCAAAAAACAGGTGGAGGTCCAGACCTAACCCCTGCAGAAGAATTGCCTCTCCAGCAAAATGCCCAACATCCTGTGTCTGAGGACATTCCAGGGGTATGCTCCTCCTCAGAACCAGTGGCAGGATGCAGTGGTCACTTCATCTATATATATAAAGGAGAGTTGGGAGCCGAGAGACTGTGTTTGTGTGTTTGTGGAGGGATTGAGAGTTAAGGCGGGTGGGGGAGTCACGTGATCAACTCCCTTCCCATTCACGTCATTTCATTCACTTCATTTTGCTCCGAGCTGACGCGGTCTTGCGTTCTTTTTCCTTAGTGTTTAGTCCTTTCTCCTTTACTAATTTACTGTTTAGTACACGCGGTACTCACACAGTCACTCATAAAAGGGGAGAAGACTCCGTGCAGGTATTGAAACTACCTTGGAAGACATGCAATCAACGAGGCCATTAAACGGATCTCAAGAGAGGTCTTCTAGGTTGGAAAAAAAGTGCTTGGCTGCCAAAACCAGACGATTAAACGAATCTCAACAAGAAACGACTTCCAAGATAGAAAAAAAACAAAACGATTCGCTTCCCAAAACAGGCGGTTAAACGAATCTAAAGAAGACCGGATTTCTAGATTGGGAAAAGGACGATTGGCTGCCGAAACCAGGCGGTTAAAAGAATCTGAAAAAGACAGGATGTCTAGATTGGAAAAACCTTGATCCGCTGCCAAAACTAACCGGTTAAACGTGCAGCGAAGCGCGCCAGGTCTGCTAGTCTCAGGTAAAGGATGGTCATTGCATGTATTTGTCCTCGATGTGTGCCATAGGTATGTTCCATATAGCCCTCTTTTTTGTTGGGTCAGTTGCAGGGAATGTCATATCCCTAGAACCTGCATCTGACCAACGAGATATTGACAAAGGTCAAATATTTGATGAAGACACTGTGTGATTATTCATCAGGAGGAGAGGTAAATTTTCCAAATAATGTTTGAACAAACTGCACTCTGCTATGTCCCATGTGCTAATCGTGATATAAGGATGCAGGAGCCTGTAGCCAGCATAATTGTCCCTTTTGGAACAAAGTCCACATCAAAAGAAAGGAGATGGTGAGGTTGGTTGAGCCATTTGTTGTACTTTATACAAAATGATTCAAAATGATATACTGTGTATACAATATATACAGGAAAAAAGGCATTTGTAATTGTGTATTTATTTGCAGAAAAATGTAAGTGCTTTATACAAGAGATATCTTCAATAGAAAATCACATACAGAAAACTAAAAATGAGAAACATACAGCAGGACATGGAACTTCATGAACTGAGGACAACCAAAATGCAGATACAAATACTAGAAAAACAATTGGTAACAAAATTCTCTTCTCTCTTTCCCATATGTATATGTGTATGCGTGAGTGTATCTTTAATTATGCTCTCCTCCTTACAGGCTGAAGGGCCGTAATATACAATAAATAACTTTTGTCTAAAACCACTGTTGTCTATTTCATTGAAAATATTGGGCCACAATTCTGTCTCTGGCAGCTATGTTGTGTAAGACAGAGCATGCAACAATTATGTCACATGCTCTGTCAGGTGCAACCGTCAGCCTTTTTAGACTTTAAAATCTCTCCTTCAGGTGGCCAAAGGACATTTCAATTCGTGCCCTTGTCCTAGACAGAGCTGCATTATATCGAGTTTTTGGCCCAGGGTTGGGGTTAGGAAACGGGTTCATTAGAAAATATCTACAGGCATATCCCCTGTTCCCAAGCAGGATTCCATTATGATGACCTGTGAAATATGTAAAAATTGTGAATACAATACACATATCGCCATGATTTATAATTAGATTACTACCTTATTCAAATGTCCGATACAGGTGTGACTCCTGAACAGTCATAAACAGACCCTGGCCATTTAGCCACATTTGATACAAGGTAGGATGCATCACAGATCATCTGAGAATTTATAGCATGTAGGTCAAACAATTTTACTGTATGTCAACATGCCTATCGGCTATTTTCAACTCTTACAAAAAGTTACATTACCTGCATCTTAATACTGTGGATGCCTTTTCTGTTTATTTAATCTGGCTCGTTTGGACCTGATGGGGCCTTTATTCGGATCTGCATACAATCCAGTGCTCCAGACACATTTAGAAATCCTGGGTAATGAGAATGTTAGGCTGATTGTGAGATTCTTTATGGAACTGTGGGTGTTTTTGCCTGTGTATGACCTACCTACAATGGCATGAAACGCCTCTTTTATTTTCTGCACATGCAGGTGTCCAGGAAACACTATGAAAACCAGAAGGAAATATTTCAGAGCCAAACAGACTTTACAAATTGCCTGGCAAACTGCACTTTTAAATAGATTTTACGCATTGCCCACAGTATATAAAAATGTGCCACTTGCAAAAAACTTCAAGCAATACAGTATGTGTGGTTGTGAGACTCAAACTTCACCTAGTTTGACTTCAAATATAAGGTGCTAATAAATCTTTGAGGTACAATATTCCCCCACGGCAAAAGCGGTATCTTTCGAAAAGAATTTCCTACGGGAGCAATAAGGGATCTTGTCGATCATGCAAAACCCTCTCTATATGAAATTCTCTTCTTATAATTTGCGCACCGATATCAATTGGTTGCTCATTCATGAACGGCGAAGCCATGACTGAATGAATTCCACACACAGACACTGATTAAGTGTGTGAGCTAATCCTTGTTTACATAGAACAAACCGCTCCGAGCAGGTTTGAGGATTTGGATGTGCTGCTATGGTAATACATCCAGTAAGAGTTTCTAAAAACCGACAGATCCAGGATCTTGCCAAATCGTCAACAATCCGGCTAAATGAGTAATCCACGTACGAAAAATACCCCCCAAGTCTGTGTGGCTATTTACGAAACAAATAATCTGTAGCTGATTCCTGTTAGTCTGAGCATCTGACTAGTTCCACCCTTGGATTGCTGCCTTTCAGTTTGCCTTTTTCAGTTTGTATCCAGTGCAGGTTTATATGTTCATCCAACCAATTTATCTAGTAAAGCTGTTAATTTGTTTCCCAGTTCCCTGTCCTGCTGAAAGACAACAGCTGTCCTGGGGCCTCATGTATAAATGGTGCGTACGCACAAAAGTATTGTGTAAGAACGTTTCCACGCTCAAATCACGATGTGTTAAACCTAAACTTGGCGTAAAGCCATGCACACTTCCACGGTAGCTCATACCCTGTCGTACGCAAGTTCTCTGCTCGGTTTTGCAAACTGGCGAAACCCAGCGTCAAAGCAGTGCTACTGTTCCTGTGTGATTACCCTTTCTTTTTTTAGATCCACATCCCTGACACGGCTTTATAAATACACTGAAATTAACCGCATATTGTTTATTAGTTGAATGCATCTGATTGTAATTAACCTGTAACAATATAATGGTCCACAGAATGGTCAAACTATTCTAAATACCATAGCTGCTTTAGCATTGTAACTCTCACTGCACCTTTTTCTTCTTCTTCTTCTTCTTCTTCTTCTTCTTCTTTCAGCTGCTCCCATTAGGGGTTGCCACAGCCAATCATCTTTTTCCATATTACTCTCACTGAACCACTCGGAAGGATAGATGGATAGAATAAATGAACATGTACTACGATGATATTTCAATGTTTCTTAAAAGTTTTGAAGAATCGGCGTTCTGAGCTTACAGATGGCTTAACGTCTATTACAGAGCTTATTGTGTGGCGATTAGTTACTTGGAGAAAGAAAAGGCAGGACAGGAATTGTAGGTTAGTATGTTTGAAGCAGACAGTACTGCTACAATAAAGTATTTCATCGAAGGTTGCGCATGGCACAGCAAGAAGCTTACATGAGGCATGAACAATCACTGCACCACCATGTTCCCATGTTTAATAACATTCGTTAACTCCTATCATCATGAAAATGACATCACATATACATTCCAGTATTTTAATTATTCAGAGAGCTGTAATATTAGAAATGTAATGGATTTTGTGTCCTGTCGGAGGAAGATAAAGCCCATTTAAGAGCATGTAGTGATTTACACACATAGAGCACATAGAAGATCAAATACAAAACAAAGCATTTAACATGCTACTTTAGTTACAATGGAAACTTAATGGAAATGGAAAACTAGTAAATTAAACGATTTTAAGATGAAGTTTATCATGTTCTACTTTAATGACAAAATAAACTGTGATTAAAGTGGAAATTTAGAGATTAAAGTTGACATTTCTTGCTTTTTCCCCCACTGTGTGCCTTTTCTTTTTCTCTGTGCCCTAATAAGCTTTCATATGACACTCAGACAGTGGGCTACGACTCGCCTTTTCACGGCGACTTTGATACATGACAACTTCTTTTTTATTTTGGGCGCTGTGCGACTTTGTGAACTTGAGCTTTTGAGTTTCTACGACACTCTATGTCACTCGATCAACTTCCTTTTGTTGTTTATACCACTGTTTAAACCAACAAATAGTACGTTTTTCTTTGCCTCCACTTGGTATTTGCTGAAATTCTTCTATTTTCCCTTGTGCTTTTGACATTGTCTTTTCACAGAAGGCTGAGCTTAATGGCTATTTATATTGATTTGCATATTCAATGAGGTGTAATTCTGGGAGGAGTCTGGGAGGGAACAGCAGGCGCATTGCACGTGTGTTACTTTTCATGCTGACCGGGATTTATGGAGCGGAAGAACGTGGAAGTTGGCAAATGCACAGATTTATGCATCTGGATTTTTTTGTGCGGAACCACATTTCCGCTTTTGCCCGCATGCCATGTTATAGTGTGAATTCTACGCATGGCGTTATACATGAGGCCCCTGCTCATTATCGTGATTTACAGTTGTAGATATTCAGAATTCCTGCCCTGGACTCAAGGCTATCTTCTGTTTAAGATTCTGGTACCACCCTTGTTGGCTTTAATGTTCAGTTTTATTTACCTCGACATCTCTGATTCCAAAAGTGGTTGCCCTAGTTTGAGTGTATATAATATTCAGGAGTGCCATTTTTGATAATGGCTTTGCTTTTTTCTGACAATAATTCAGTCTGACATTTATGTATTTTGCTACCCACCAATATTATCACTTATTTAAGAGGTTCAGAAAGAAAAAAAATTAAATATATATTGTGGCAAGCAGCTGGGGGTGGTTCCCAGCCGGGATGCCCAGAAGGACCGGAAGAGGAGCTATGCCTCCTCTGGACCACAAGAGTGCAGCCGCCCTGGATGGTATGGAGACCACTCTGGTCCGCAGAGTCACTATTGCAGATCTTATGTGCTCTCTGAGAGGAATTGGGAAAGCTGGAGAGGAAAGCAGTTGTGTCCGTGAAGACACTGCGACAGTGGGTGGATTGACATGATGTTGGATCCTCTGACCGGAAAGCTGGAAAGGAAGACAGTTGTGTTTGTGAAGACACTGTGACAGTGGGCGGATTGGCATGATGTTGGATCCTCCGGCCGGAACAGCACGGCGGGGCAGGTGAGTGGAACCGGACCCGTAAAGGATAAGGGAGGCCCCACCAAAAAGAACCATGACATAAGTGATCGGATTCAAGTGGGGGGCTCCGATAGTGGATGCGGCGGTGACAGCTGATCGTGTGGTGAGGGGGGAGAGAGCGAGAGGGCAGGTAGGACGCCGGCTGATTAATGCCACGGGTCCTATCGCTCTACGTCCCGAGCCAGAAACAGTCTCACTCCGCTCCACAGGGATGCAAACGGGACAGGGTCTATGCCTTTCCCATAGTGAGACCCAAACCATCACAGCGTCCCAGAGAAAGAGAAGGAATTGAGGGGAGAGAGCCAGTTCCTCCGATAAGGGCGGACGTGAGGCAGGTTGCTCACATCCAGAGAAAGGCCGTCCTCTGCGGGAAACCCCAAAGTCGGCTGAGGAGATGGGGGTGCAAGCGGTCCTGTCTGAGGTCCCAACTAGGGGGGCACAGAACCCGTGGAGGGGGTGCCAAAGAGGCAAATCCCGGGGTGCCAGTCGGAGGGGGGACCGCCCCTGTTTCTACTTGTTGTGTTGCAGGACCGGACCCTGGATACGCAGTAGGACCCACTTTGTCGGAGATCTGCCCTCGCGGGATGGGCCGCTAACCCCTATGGGTCTCAGCTGGCGGACAGGCAGTGTGGCAAGTGGCTGGGGGTGTTACCCAGCTGGGACACCCAGAAGGACTGGAAGAGGGGCTAAGCCTCCTCCAGACCAAGAGAGGGCAGCCGCCCAGGATGGTATGGGGACCATGGGAAAAGAGCTTGGAAGCTCAACCCTATAGGGGCCTGTGGTCATCATCAGGGGGCACCCAGATGCCTGAAGAGCCCTGGCCCTCAGCACTTCCGCAACACCCAGAAATGCTGACCAAGACCAAGGACACCCGGAGTGCTTTCAGGTGCACAGCCGGCACTTCCTCCACACCAGGGAGTGCCGGCAATCGTTTATTGGCAGGCACCTGGAGCGCGTCCAGGTGATTATAAAAGGGGTCGCCTCCCTACATTCAATGGCTGGAGATGGAAAGAAGAGAGACAGAGCTCGGGCGGAGAGAAGTGGAGGCAGACCTGAGAAAGAGAGGCATTGGAAGGGCCTGGGCTTTGGGAAGTACTGGGGTTATGTGTGCACTTACTGTAAATAATAATGGATAATAAACAAGTGTTGGGTGAACTATGGGTGTCCGCCTGTCTGTGTCTGGGCTGTTTCCAACAATATATATATATATATATATATATATATATATATATATATATATATCTCATACCACACGTACTTATATTCTTTAGCACTCAGTCTAACTCTGTGTATTATGAGTCGTACCAAAACAGATCAGTAGTGGAGGAAACAGTGATACAGACTAATTGTTTATCCAAACAATAAAACAATACACCTTATGTTTCAGAAAAATATATATCAATGTCATATACTCAACACAATTCTCCGTGAAAAATATTTACAAAAACAAAAGCAAGTTCAGGTAATTAAATACAGTATATGCAATGGCTCAAACTCAAATGGCACAAATAAAAAAACAAAAAAGCAATTCCTTTCCTTTCCACAAAATGAAGATCCAAAGTACCAAAAACACATTTATCAAAAACAAAAAGCGAAAAATAACACAAGCCCAAAAAACAGTGGATCTACATATCTTTAAAGGAATGCTTTCAAAAAGACTGGATGACCTTCACTCTACAACTGTTTCTGTCTCCAACAGCAGATAGTTAAAAGATGATCCTTGCTGGTCTCACTATGGTTTTATATGCTGGGCACCATTGGCCTAGCCCAGGGGTCCTCAATCCCAGTCCTGGAGAGCCGCAGTGGCTGCAGGTTTTTGTTCTGACCTGGTTGCTTAATTAGAAAGCAATTCTTGCCAATAAAGCACTAACAAGCTATGAAATTAAATTAACTCTGCTATGTCAGGTCATTCTCATATCCTAGATTTTCTTTCCCTTTCTATCATGCAAATGATTTGAAGGCTAAAATGGACGAGTAATTCTCAGTCCTTCATTTTTTTCTCTTCATTTTTCTTCCAAGTATTTAATTAAACCCAATAGTGCAGATAAATACACACAGGTGTAAATGTAAATAAGGTAAATGGAGAAATGCTGCTCTCTCTTGTCATTTGCATGTTATTGATAATAAGGAGCAATTAAAATAGCTGTTTAAGACAAAATTAAGCAATAAGGGCTCAAAATTACTAAAGTGAAGTAGAAGCATTACTTTAGCAATAAGTGCTTTTTATTAAGCAAGTGCGTTGGAGCAAAAACCTGCAGCCACTGCGGCTCTCCAGGACCGTGATTGAGGACCCCTGGCCTAGCCAGTCTCCTCTTGCAACTACCTGGCATAACCAATCCACAAAGATATTACCTCATGTCATCTTTGCTGTTGTGATTAACATTAGTTGAACTGATTTTTTCTACTTAAAGAACAGCCTGTCTTTGGTTAATGATGTCATCAAGCTGAGCCTCACACATAGAATACAGTGGAACCTCGGTTCACGAACGTCTCTGTACACATACAACTCGGTTTACGACCAAAAAGTTCGCCAAACTTTTGCCTCGGGTCATGACCACACACTCGGTATACGAACAAGCCAGTTTCCCTTTCGGTTTGTGTGCGCCGATGATTTCCGCACGTGTTGCATTGTTCTCGGTCAGATGTGCGTGCTTGCACGTGCGTGCATGCTTTCGCTGTGAACTCTTTGTGCTTTATTTCATTTCCCTTCCAGTTCATACACGCCGATTACTGTATTTAAGCACGTATTGAGCCGCTCCCTGTTCATTGTTCTCAGTCAGACGTGCGTGCTTTATCTGTGATCTCTTTGTGCTCTACAGTATTTTGTGTGCTTTTGCAGTTAACCATGGCTTCTAAGCAAGTGAAGAGTGGTGAGAAGAAAGTTTTGCAGAAAATTGAAATCGAAGTAAAGAAAGAAATTATTGAAAAGTATGAGCGTGGCATTTGTGTTACTGATCTTGCCGCCGAGTACAAGAAGTCAAAACCTATGATTTCGACTATTCTAAAGCAGAAAGAATCTATTAAAGAAGCTGATGTTGCAAAAGGATTTACAGCGTTAACCAGGCAGAGGCCTCAAGTGCTGGAAGAGGTGGAAAAACTGTTTACCAGTTTACTCATTTACCAATTTGAGAACCCTTGTGCTTTCAAGCACCACAATGTAAACAAAGCCAGACTGCCAGTGATGTGTAGGGCAAACACGAAGGGTTGGGTCACAAGGACTTTGTTTTTGGAATGGCTGCATGAGGCTTTCGCTCCCACCAGCTAAACAGCTAAAAACACCAGAAACCCAAGAAATCATACGAGAGAAAACACCTGAAGGAAAACATCCCTCCATCGCGGAGCCAGACTCTCCCTCAAAATTGTAACCTCCTCTCAACCCAGCTCCTCCTCACTTCATGCCAGAACCCCACTCATGCAAGGTTAGTTTTCTTGGCAGTTTATGGTTAGTTTTTGTATTACGGATTTTTCAAATGTTCATTTTTCGGTTTGTAGCGTGAATTGTTGCAGTGTTACTTTTCACCTTTTTTTAAATGTTCATTTTTTTTCCCCTGTGCTTAAAACTCATTAAAAAAAGTGTTTACAGTGAGTGGTTCGTAGCATGATTTGTTGTAATGTTACTTTTCTTGGTGGTTTATTAAATTACAGATTTTTGAAATGTTCCTTTTTTTCCCCTGTGCTTAAAACTCATTAAAAAAAGTGTTTATACAGCAATCGGCTTGCAAGGCTATAGCGCGAACTCCTGTAATGTTACTTTCTTGGTTGCTTGTGGTTGGTTTTTAAATAAAGTTCGCAAACTGCTGCAATGTTACAGAGAGAGAGAGAGCGGGCTCGTGTGCTACTGAGAGAGAGAGAGAGAGAGAGAGAGAGGTGTGTGCTGCTGAGAGAGAACGAGCCTGCGCGTGCAGCTGAGCAGGGAGCCTGGGTGTTTTGTGTCAGTGTTATTCAATGTTTTTACATTAGTTTACTATTACACTGTGCATTCTATGGTGTAATTAACTATATTTGTGCTTAAAAATCTTTTTCGTTCGGTCTGGAATGGATTACTTGTACTTACGTACAGTCCTATGGGGGAAATTGCTTCGGTTCACGACCAAATCGGTTTACGACCAGAGGTTTGGAACGAATTATGGTCGTGAACTGAGGTTCCACAGTAGAAGCAAATGGAAAGCATATGTTTGTCTCACTCCTTTAACTTTAAATGTTCTGCACAGTTTGCCTTTTGAAGGCATTATCAGTATGTAGAAATGTTTCATGGATGTTTATTTGAGGGACTGTCAAAAATATTTAAAGTTTATGCATATATGAGGGACTGTCAAAAATATTTACAGTTATTTAGTGAATGAAAACGTTTCTATATTTAAACCTTTGTTATGGGAGATTTTACTGTATGTATTTAAAAAGAGTAATTGTTAGCATACCTTTTCAGGCATTCTTACTACTGTGCAGGAATATGTAATGAGAATGTTTGCCATTTATTTGAAAGTTATTTATTTTTTTATATTTGTAAAGAATGAGTAATTCTGTCATTAACTTTATCTTGTGAATTTGTATCTAAGGATTTCTCACATCATTCTGTGTTTGACTGTAGTTTTATTATATTCCAACTGGCTTTAATAAACAAAGCAAACCAGAAATCCTTGTCTGCATGGTCATTGGAAAAGAGTTAATCGGACTGTCAACTCAAGCAAGGCCCTTGAGGCAGAGTACAGGACATCCTTAATCCTGCACATGGATGTCTTCTTTATCAACGCCTTCTTTTACACACACACACACGTGTGTGCACATGCATCTGCCAGCAGACATATAGTATGTGAATGCCACTCCACTTTCAGGGATCTTTCCCTTAGGGTTTTCTGTGACCATAACCCTCTTATGGCTCTTTTACAACCAGCTTTTGTGCTCTTTTTTCTGCCAGTAACTTCAACAGATGCCCTTCCCATGGCAGCCACAAAGTAATGCTGGGATGTTAGCACATTAATACTCATGGTATTTGTGGCTTAATAGGCCTGCTCAGATCAGTGCCTACTACCATCTGTACTACCATCCGAAGCACAATTTTGTGTTGCTATCCAGCCGTCTCTTGCCAGAGCCTTCTTCTCACTACATCATGGGCACAATGTAAGTGAACCTTTATAACTAACTAGCTGAAATACCCGGCGTTGCCCAGGAGGAAAATAAAGTTTTTTGTTTTTTTTAATTGTTTGAAAAAAATATAACTAAAAAAACACAACTTCCATCCATCCATTATCCAACCCGCTATATCCTAACTGCAGGGTCACGTGAGTCTGCTGGAGCTAATCCCAGCCAACACAGGGCGCAACGCAGGAAGCAAACCCTGGGCATGGCGCCAGCCCACCGCAAGGCAAAAACACAACTTTAAAAAAAAAAAATTTAAAAACAATGAAGACTCACTAATGTGTTTGTCTTGTGGTCTTGTATGTATGTTATAATCTAGTTGACACTCGGAACCAACCAACTCTATTTAATTTCAAAAGCAACAGTAGCGCGGTGGTGCTCAAACATAAAGAATGCTGGCAGTCACCTCCAGTTTGCCCTCTGGTGGTCGTTCCGGGTGTCAACTGGATGACAACATGCATACAAGATCACAAGATCACCCCCCACCCTACCCAGAAAGGGGTGGGTTAGGGTTGATTTCACACTACAGTATTTTAAGTTGACTAATGAGAAACATGTGTATCAAATGTCATGAAAATCACTCCAGCCGTTCGGAAGTGATGCTGGAACATACACACATAGACATTGGCACTGATTCTGATTGTGTTCAGCTCTGACGGGAAAGCGTTTCCCAAATGGGGAGAAAAGCACATGTCCATGATATCTCTGGCAATCAGCAGCTACCCTGTAAAACACACGTAACTCTGATCGGTCTCTAAAAAATGTCAAACGTTACTTCTTAACAATCTGTAGATGATAATGTTTGTTGAGCAAACAGGTATCCCTAGCTAAATGGAGGCAAGGTGTACTGCAACACATGGTGAGACACAAAATCAACCGGAAAGTTCAAGCAAATTATAGAAAACAACCAGATCGAAATCCGTTAAGTAATTCTCTTGTGAAAAGTGGACAGACATAAAGCGGACAGATATACAGACAGAACACGCTTGGACCACAACATTTTTAAAACCATTTTTTATCAAGTGCCTATGGGCCAAGGGTAACATACGTTCCAAATTAGAAGTCCCAGGTCCGCATGGTCCTATATATATACCTACTGTGTAAGCCAGCACAGGATCCTAGAAAGTATTGAAATTGTCAGAACTACTCTGGGTATCTCTCTCCTAGGAGGATTTGTGTTGGCTTGCATCGTTTGTGCATTAGCAGCTAAGCAACTGTCTTTCTTTGGAGGTTTTGTTTTTCCAGTGTGCTGGCCTCGCTTGTGTTCTCGGAGATGAAGCCCTTACCCCAACTTTACCTGTCACTTCTGGGCTGGACAGAGACATACACTTCTATGCATAGACGTTTATATATAAGATATATATGTATGGCCGTTTAAGTCACAAAGACAGAATGAGTTCCAAAAATAGTTGGGATGCCAACCCAGCCAACTCTATTTAATTTCAAAAGCAATAGGGGCGCGGTGGAGGTTCTCAAACATAAAGAAAGCTGGCAGTCACCTCCAGTTCGCCCTCTGCTGGTCGTTCCGAGTGTCAACTGGATGATAACATTCATACAAGACCGCAAGATCACCCCCACCCTACCCATAAAGGGGGTGGGTTAGGGCTGATTTCACCCTACAGTATTTTTAGTCGACCAGTGAAGAACATGTGAATTTAACATCAAACATTAACTTTCTAAGATTGGCTCTTACAGGTATAACTGATTAAAATGCAAAAGAGGAAAGATGCATAGTTTTAAAAATGACCACCGATGGAGTGTCACAAACAGAGACACTTGCAGAAAGCTGGTGCCAGAAAGCAACATGAAAGTTAGCCAAAGGCTTTGACAGTTGACAGGGTTTTAAAGTCTGTAAGCATATTTTATAGACACATATGAATATAACAAGACAGAGCTATACCAAAAATAATTCAAAATTTCCAACTAAACAGAGTAGCTTTGAAAACAAGCCCAACTAAATATTTTTAAACTTTTCTGGCTTAAAGATGAAATGTTTCATCTTAGTTAAAATGTATGTCCTCTGTCAAGAAAGGCTTTCACAGATTTAAAGAGTTGTGTATCATTGTCAGCTCCTGTACTAACTGCACACTCAAAACAGCATAGATGAAAAGCCACTCAGTGTTACTGACTCATGGCAAATGAATAAAAGCCAATGCACATTCTGCTTTGCCACTGCAGCTGTGGCCCACCACTAATAAAATGAAAGTGCATGCATTGCGAATTTGACTGAAATGCTGTTCATGCTCTTTTGTTTGTTCAAGGGACAAAAGGAGTTCACAGTTTACATATATATCTGGGATTTTCTACTGCCATGGTGCACACATTTAATACTTTATTTTCAAAGAAATTTACAATGTTTAAAAGAAGAATTGATTATTTTTTATAACTGTGAAATTCTTAAGTATTTGTAGGAGGCTAGGGTTACTCTGATTTAGGGCACTCATGGTATGTATAAATTATCTGCTGAGCTCAATACATTGGTAAGCTATTGTTGATAAAAAATCTTTTTTTGAAAGCTTTTCTGTAAAATTTCCCTAAAACGTTTTCTATAAAATTCCCTAAAAATACTTTGTCCCAAAAAATTGTTTTGATTATCATATAGTATTTGCAGGAGCAAAATTATTTTTGAAGATAGGATTTATTTATTTAGCAATGATTTTTATAAAGGTTAGGCCTAGAAAAGTGTAAAATGTGATATAAAGGATAAAAGCACACAGAAAAAGTTACTTGTCTGGCAGTGGTTAGTTTGACAACATTTAATGCAGGGAAAAACAGGTACATAGCAGGACAAAACAATGCAATAAGTAGGCTTGTGTGGTGTCAATTTATACAGGCAATAGGTGCTCTATCATCACAGTGTATAAAATATACAAAAATATTTACATCAATTTTATTATAAATATAAATCCTGAATTTCCTTGAATTTTAATGTAAGTAAAATCATTCATATTAATGAGTTAGGTGGAATCCAATGTAGGTTTCATGGCAGCCTCTGCATTTACCGTACTAATCAAACCCAGATCCAGTTGGGTGCTAGCAGGGGCTATGCTCTCCAGTATCTTGATGTAATGTGTAAATACCCTTACAAAAACACACATGCACTCCAGTTTCCACAAACATCTGATTGCCTAAAGGCAACGCAAAATCACAGAGTCAGAGGTTCACTCTAATGTCAGTCTTTCTATTGTCTATTAATTGTCACATCAGACAATGGAAATGAATGCACATAAACAACAAAGGTTCGCTCTGCTGTCATTTTAAATTGCTCAGATTGGAAGATAAGCTGGTACAACAGCAGTGAGTTTCTTGCTAGTTCTGGTAATTATTTGAGAACAAACAGTTAAGTAGTTACACCAAGAAAGGAAAATATACTTATCGAGGTGTGGTAGTATAGTGAGCATTTATTGCAATATTTTATACTTTGCCTCTTCTGTTTTCCAGTTGTTTCACTTGCCACAAAACCTTTTCAACAAAACAGGTTTGTCTGTAGTGGATGTGCAGCAGAATTTTGTGTGTTTCTTGGATAAATATATCTGGCTGTCTTATATGTTAGGTGAGTATTAGCAATGAATCACTTTTAAAATTAAAAAACAACACACTGCGCAGACTCCTTTAATATCAGCTGCTCCAAGTCTGATGGTTCTTTACAGGCTAGTACTCCAGTGCACATACTTCAATGCACTATGTCCCTGGTCTGAGTACAAACACTTCCTCAATCCCTCACGATACCTTACACAGAGTTACTAAGCCAGAAGAGAGAGATTTATGTGTTGTTACTCCCATTGATAGCTACTTCCATTAAAATTCAAATGCACTGTCATAGCCTGTGCTGAACTCTTACACAGTGCAGCTATTTAGTCAAGGTCCTGTGACTGATTGTGTTGACTCCGCACACCCTGTTGCACTTGGGATCCCCTCGAACCCGGATCATCAATATTCATAGCCAAGAGGAGCCAGGTAAATAAGAAAACATACTTACAGCAAGGGGTAGGTGTGAAAGTGTTCAGTGCTTTTATTGAAAAACAATTCCAAAACCAAACAGTGTTCATAATAGTACAGTGCAATTTTCAATAAATAAGTAATCCATAAAAATGGTGTAACAGTGGAGGTTAAAAATCCATAATAAACAATCCCTTAAAAACCACACTAAAATCCTAAGGTGAGAAGATTCTGTTTAAAATGAAGTCCCCGGTGCATGTCTTTAAAATCGACGTCCCGTCAGCTTACCCTGCAGGGGGCCTCTTTTGCAGAGGAGATGCCCAACTGACAGGCACAGCCAACCTCCTACAGGCCTGGGTCCTTGCTGTCTCGCTCTGTCCCGCTCCCTTTGCCTTCCCCAGACTTACACGGGAAGAAGCACCGGGTCACTCCAGCTCCCTGAGCCACTCAGCAGGAATGGTCTCCTTCAGACCCTGAACAGCGGATTCATGCTCCCCTGAGGGACCTTCATCCCAGCTATATATATGCCCTTTGTCTCTCTCTGACCTTTACTGTCTCTCTCCCCTTCCTGCCTGCTTCCCTCCTTTCTTTAACCTCTGTCCATCCTTTCTTTCTTTCGCTTTATCTCTTCTGTCTTTCTCTGCAGATATGTCCCTTTTTCTGCTGCGCAGTCTCCTCTTATACTCTGCCATCCGAATTGTGTGAGAGTTTTAGATGCCGCTCCCCACGCCTGATTGGAGCCTGCACTTCATGCGGCATGCTTATTTATTTAAAATCAGCACAGCACCACGGGCAATTTATCACAGGTCCTCGTACATTTAACTTGAGCTGGTATTGTTCTCAGCCATAGCTAAAATATTTTATAAAGCTTGGTGCATGTTTTTACTTTCCCTGTTAAGAATATGGAGCCACAAATAAAAAGATGTGTTTACAAAACAAAGTTTAACTATTTGGAAAACTGCACTGAAGAGAGTCAAATGTCTGAGCAAACTATCATCTAACCATGTGCAAACTTCATCCTTGTAGGAAAAAATTGGGAAGAAAGAGACAACTAGTGAAAACATAAGTAATCAGACAGGACCATACCAAACTGAGAAAAACAAATACATGAAAAGCACATGAGCGGTTTTTAAGTTCCTAGCTAATAATGAGATGCCCTTCAGTGGGACCGGTTCGGAGGTAATTTCCATTTTCTCGAAAAGAAAATTATATGTCTGCAGGGCTTTTTCTGAGGCTGTTTAAATGCCTATTAGTGAAGGATGAAACTATGGTCAGCCTTGTGTTGCATGAAATTAAAAACAAATATGAAAATGTTGACACTTCAGTGATGGAACCTGGGACAGATTCAGTATAGAAAATTTGTCAATGTGGTTTGTATATGATTCAGTTTCTGAGGAAGACCTGATTAGTTTGCTGGACTGGAGTCATTTGGATGCTGAGTACACCACAACATAGATTCTGAAACATCTCTCTGATGGTGGCTACTGTACTGGCAAAAGAGTCAGTCAGCGCTATGGTGCTTCAATGATGAATGGGATAAGGGGTTGATTTCAGGCTTTGCAAAAAAAAAAAATAATAGACATACTACATATATACTATACTGCTACAATCATCAGCTTCTCATGGCATTAGTGCATCCAATGCAGGCAAATCCAGGTGGCAAAACCTTTTTTTTTTTGAGTTGTCAGGCTCACTTCAGTCTTTCTTTCGTCACCACTACATTATACTGCACTACAATGCACACACACTGAAGAACTACTGGGAATACATTGGACCAGTCAATATGGTTTAATAAGGTGTATGGCTGAAAATGAAAATTCTATTTTGAATAACCTCTTTGAGATTTCAGAAAACAGTGCAGTAGGAATTGATATATGTAGTGTACATATGCATTTAGACATTTTAAGCTTCTCTTGAAACTTTAATTCTGCTCTGCAGTCTCACTGAATAGAATTTTGAAATTCCAAGGAGGTCATCAGTGTATTCTTGCACGCACTGAAAGATAGGGGAGATAATTTACCTCACATGCAACTTTACATGCAACAAAAATGCAGAGAAAAAAGGTTTTTTTTTTAGTTACTAAGACAGTCTGGAATACTGAATGACTAAATGCTTTGAAATTCATGGATATTTTCTCACTCAAAATCCAACACCATCAAAACGTTATGTTTTCAGAGGCCATTTTGCACATGCTTACATACTGTTACCAAAACTGTTAAAAAGACATTCAAAATTGAATGACAACACTTTGCTAAAGCACTATCAAAACCCTTTAAAATATATTGTAAACACCACATAATATAAAATACATTTTGTCAATTAAAATGAGATCAAACAAAACAGGTCCATGTCAGTTGAGTACATAACCAGGGGCCTCATGTATAACGCCAGGCATAGAACTCACACTAAAGCATGGCGTATGGACAAAAGTGAAAATGTGCATGCACACAAAAAAATAAAGATGCACAAAACCATGCGTAAGCCAACTTCTATGTACTTCAGCACCATAAATACCATTCAGCATAAAATGTAACACACATGCATGTGCATGCTGCTCCATCTCGACTCCTCCCAGAATTATGTCCATTTTAATATGCAAATCAATATAAATAGCCCCTTAAGTTCAGCATTTTGTGAAAAGACAATGGCAAAAGCATGGGGAAAAAAGAAGAATTTCAGCAAATGCAAAATGGAGGCAAGAAAAAATGTACTATTTGTTGTTTTAAGCTGTGGTATATATAACAAAAGGAAACTGATCGAGTGATATAGAGTGACAGAGACACTCAAAACTTCAAGTTCCGAAAGGTTGCAATCGGAACACAACCTTTTGACAAGAAAAGAAACAGAACAACTTATTTTTAAATTGCGACATCATTACTATGCGCACGGAGAGAAGGCTAATAAGATCTTAGCTCAACAAATCCACAAGCAGGAAGTTCAGAATGCAATGTTTGTAATCGCCAACACAGAGATAGAATCATTGGCCATAAAAGTATAATACACACATTTAGAGACTACTATCAGTCCTTATATTTTACTCAGTTTAAAGAGAACAAGACACAATCTAATGTATTTTTGATACATTACGGATACCACAACTAGATACTCTCAGGGCAGAGGAAATGGATAAACCTCTGGCACTCTCAGAATTACTAGACACTATAAACTTACTTCAGAGTGGGGAAGCACCAGGTCCTGATGGCTACCCTGCTGGATTTTATAAAAAAAATTTTTATCAAGTTAGCTCCCCTTTTATTAGCAACTTTTATAGAAGCCAGAAACAATCAAATTCTACCTCAAGTTTTTTGCCAAGAATAAATGACCATTTTACCTAAGAAAAATAAGGACTTATTAAAATGTGCATCATACAGACAAATCCCACTTCTGAATAATGATGTTAAGATACTCTCCAAAGTCCTAGGTAGAAGGATTGAGAAAGTGCTCCCTTCAGTAATATTACAAGATCAAATCAGATTTATTAAAGGTAGACATTGGCTTAGAATTTCCAGCACCTATTTAATGTAAAATATTCACCTATAAAGTCCAACAGTACAGAGATCTTATTATCTTTGGATGCGGAAAAAGCAATTCATATGGTTGAAT
Organism: Polypterus senegalus; assembly: GCF_016835505.1. Lineage (NCBI taxonomy): Eukaryota > Metazoa > Chordata > Cladistia > Polypteriformes > Polypteridae > Polypterus > Polypterus senegalus. The sequence continues at coordinate 50,072,213 of NC_053159.1, forward strand.
GGGATTACCTATTCACCACTTTGTATACATTTGGGTTTGGCCCTAACATTTGTGCATGGATCAAACTACTGTATAATAGTCCAGAAGCTTCAGTTTGTGTTAACAACAACATCTCAGACTACTTCAAACTAGTCAAACTAGAAAGAGGTACTAGACAAGGATGCCCCTTGTCACCACTGATATTTGCAATTGCCGTTGAGCCATTGGCTGTTCACTTTTGAAATGAATCATTGATAAAAGGGATTTTTCAAGGGAAGGACTTGAACAGAAAATATCACTATATGCAGGTGATATGGTACTGTGTAAAACAGACCCACAAAATTCAGTGCTTGCAGCCCAGACTGTACTAGCAGAATTTTAAAATATATCTGGCTTCAAAATTAAAATCTCTAGCAAACAGCATTAGATTGGACAACTTCCCTTTTATCATTACAGATCAGTTTAAATATCTAGGGGTAAACATCACAAGTAAATAGAAAGCTCTTTTTCAACAAACTTTTGCTGTTTGCATGGATAAAATTAAACAAGATGTGCATAGATTATCTACCCCCCATCTTACTTTACCAGGGAGAATTAACACTATCAAGATAAATATCCCCCCTAAGGGATTCAAAATATCCACGCATTCAAAGGGTGACCTTACAACAACCTAAATCAGAAGACAGCATGGCTCTACCTAAATTTCAATTTTATTATTGAGCGGCAAACATACAAGCTATAAAAACCTGCACGCTGACACAAATAGATGAACACACACTATCTTTGGTCTGCAATACAGTAGAAATGAAATCCTGCAGTACTTCTTTATATTCCTTGCTTTTACATCAGTAAATAAAAGGTGTCATCAATATACAAACAAACTAATTGTCCTTCATTCACTCAGAATATGGAACCAATGTAGGAAGCACTTCAAGTCAGTGTATATTTTTTCTGTGGCACCTTTACATGATAACCACCTCTCAAGCTTACACAATTTAAAATGTTTAGAAAATGTAAGGAATTAAATCATTTAGAGATTTGTATATAAATGTCTTTGCATTCTATGAACAATAACACTCTAAATTTAGTTTCCCATCAACAAAGTTTTTCCATTATCTCCAAATTAGAAACTTTGCTAAACAATATCTGCCCAATTTTTCTCTCCTCCCACCTATTTCTATTCCAGAGCATATATTGATCAGTCTTGAAGACTCAGACAGCATTTCTATAATATATAAAACCATTTTAAAATCCCTTCCTTTTAAAGATCCCAAAGTACAGTTGGAAAAGGATCTCTAACTCAACAATTCAGAAAAGGAGTGAAAGGTAGTCATGCACAGAATTCACTCTAGCACCATATGCACAAAACATTCAATTATTCAACTTCAATTTTTTTTTATTGAGCACATTTAAAATTGTCCAGAATGATTCCGGGGCAAGATCCCATCTGTGAAAGTTACAATCGAGTTCCAGCTTCACTAGGCCACATGTTTTGGGTGTGTACTAAACTAACATTATTCTGGACAAAAATTTTTAAATGCCTGTCAGACAGCATTGGTGTCACAATCACTCCTAATTCATTAATAGCTTTGTTTGATGTACTCCCATATAGAATTAAAGTGGAGAAGGACAAACAAACTGTAATTGCCATTATTTAATTTTTAGCACATAGACTTATTTTGCTCTACTGGAAGAATCCTAACCCACCTCTGTTAACTCATTAGGTAACTAATGTTATATACTATTTGAAATTGGAAAAAATCTAATTCTCTCTTAGAGGATCTGTTCAAAACGTTTAAGGAACATTAAAAAATCCTCATAATACATGTTTAATTATTCCATCCATTTGTCCATCCAGGGTCGCTCCAGTCCCACCAAGCATACAGCATGAGGCGGGAACAATCCCTGGATGGTGCACCAGCTCATTGCTACCACTGCGCCACCATGCTCCCACATGTTTAATTATAAACAGTATACATTATTTAAATGAAGTTAACATTTTTTCTGTATAATGCAATATACATATTTTAATGCATTTCATCTTAATAATGATATCATGAGCTCAAAGAAGATAGTGCTTGGAAATCTAAATTGACTTAAAAGCCAGTCATCATCATATGTAAATGCACACTTTCTTCCTTTATTGTTATTGTATGGTACAATTAAATTCAATATGCAAATCCTCCATAAACTTATTTTCCTATAAAATAGCTAATAATAATAATAATAATATATTACATTTTTCATTTTTTTACCTTATTATATGAAAGCGTAAGTACAGTATACATGTACACATAGTGCAGATAGTGCAAATGGTTCATTAAGTGGCTCAGGTTCTGCAATATTGCAACTGCAGTGCAAGTTTACCGTGAGATAATTGTATTTATAAGTACAAACATTTCTACCAGCAGCACGTGATGGAATGATTGAGTGCGTTTGGACCTCTTGGGATGAAACTGTTTCTGAAGCGTGAGGTCCCTACAGGAAAGGCTCTGAAGCATTTGCCGTATGGGAGCATGACTGATGCAGTGTGTGCTTGATGCTGTATCATCATAATCCTCTTTCTGATCAGCTGCTGTAGAGCTGTGATTTCACACTCAGATACAGTGGGTTAAAATATTCTGAGCAGTGACCTGAGAGTAACAATGCTAAAGCAGCTATGTTATTTACTTTGGCCATTCCACGGACCATTATTTTGTTACAGGTTGATTACAATCAGATGCTTTAAACTAATAAACAATATGTGGTTAATTTCAGTGTATTTGATATAGTCACGTCAGGGATGTGAATCTAAAAAATAAAGAGAAACCACACAGGAACAGTAGCACTGCTTTGACTCTGGGTACCACCAGTTTCCAAAACCGAGCTGAAACTTGCATACACAATGGATTGAGCTGGCATGAGAATGTGCATGAATTTACGCCAAGTTTAGTTTTTATACATTGTGATGTGAGCGTGTAAATTGGGTGTATACAACATTTTTGTGTGTATGCACAGTTTATAAATGAGGCCCCTGGAAGTGGTAGTAGGTGTGGCTTGGGAACATTTGAAAGAGGCCCCTGTCTGGAAGACTTTCAACTCCAGCCTCCAAAAGAGCTTTTTCCACATTTTGGGGGAGGCTAGGAACATCGAGTACATAGTACATACATAGTACATTTTACATAGACATAGACTTTGTCAACATGCCCATGTCGATCAAACACAGGAAGTTATGCAGTCTACTTGTGACTTTACACTGTAGGAAGATAAGTAAATAAATCAAGGTGAATAACATTCGATCTGGCTTCTATATAAGTAACATATAAATGTTTTTCATACAAAGACCATCACAAAACATAATCGCAAACAGAACTTTGCACAATACCTCTGCAAGCTTTGTAGGTTCTGCTATTTTATTGAATGACACGTGTGGCAGATTTATTGGCAGGATGACACCCAACATGTTGCTGATTCCAAACAGTGCCATCTTTTGTCTTTACACCTGGTGCAGCTGCGTTGTTCTTATGTGTGAGTGGATGTTTCTTGCAGAGAGGGCTTCTGTTCTCTTTCACTGATGTAGAACACTCATCCTCATTTGAGTTTACCTCTGTTATAGCATGTCTTTATTTGAAAACTAACTGTAGCTGCGTTTTTCCCAAAATTATTCAAGTTCTGCAGCTTCAACTCAAAAAAATGGGATTCAACAAAAGCCTGACGCGCAGAAATGATTCCACAGACAAATTATCTTCGTTTTTTAAAGTTTAGTTAAGTTTTAAAGTAAAACAGTTTACATAAAAATAAGGAAATTAAAATAGCAAAAAAAAAGAAAAATTAATGTTAAGAAAAGTTCAATTTTAAGCTTAATCTTGTTACATCTCAAATCGTTACTATTTACTTAACATTTCTGAACCATTTCAAAACGGTCAGAAAACTGTATGCTTATCCCATTTCTAAGCTTAAAATGGGTCTTTCAAGTTCCTCTTTACTGGGACCTGTTCTAAACAAACTGAGCTTATTATCATACTGTTACTCAGTTATAGTAAGAAGGTTCTATCTCTTGCTAACTTATAGAGGGAAAAGACTATATCATAAGTTATGACTATGAAAGGAATTTATATTCTATTCAAATTAAGCAAACATTAATATGAGTTTAACTCAAAACTTTAACTTTCTAAGATTGGCTCTTACACTAACATTGTCAGATCGGAGGGAGTGTGAACTTGACTGAGAGAATAAAAGTGAATAATGAAACAAAACTTTTGCAAGTACCATAAATTTACACCAGCTGTTACAGACTCAAATAAATCAAATGTATGTTTTTATTCTATAATAGTAGTAATAAATAGCCACTCTCTACTCAGAACAGTTAATGCACGAAAGCCCCGGCATCTAAACCGCCACCTTTCAACTTGAAGATAGCCATTCTTACCTCTACACCAGCTAAGCAGACATATATGTGTTTGGTTAAATTCTTGAATAAAAGCGCACTTGTTTTGTTATATCTGTGTCTTTTGTGAAAGTGTTTATTTGATATTTGGACTTCAGACTTCACACATTATACACTTCACGTCAGCATTTGGCCAATTATTAGTAGAACATGAAAAAGGTTTCTGTTCGTTATGTGTTCAACATTTCTTGCCTCGCATTTCCCATCATCCTACATTTACACTGTTCATTGTCGACATGGAACACACGTGAAATGTGTGTGTTCCAAATAATGATATGTTATTTACCCTATGGAAGAACTTTGTTTACGACAAGCTGCGTTGAGGGGGTGGGATAGAAGGCTGCCTGCTGCAGGTGCTGATTGACACATTTGCAAAAAAAAAAGACATGGATGGAGAGCTGCGAAGGAATTTAAGGTGGCCCGGAATTACAAGTTTTTTCATAGGCTTCAGGGATTCTAGTGATAATAATAGTGAGAATGTTCTGAAAAATATCAGCACTGTTTCCAGTGGGTGTAGGACTCTGCTAGGGCTGTGCTTTGTCTCGTATCATGTTTGTGGTTTTCATGGACAGGATATCAAGGTATGGGAGGGGAGAGGTTCTGTGTCAGTGACCTTAGAATCATGTCACCGTTTTTTGCAGATGATGTGGTACTGTTGGCTTCATTGGGCTGCAAACTCCAGCACACATTGGGATAGTTTGAGACCAACAACAACAACATTTATTTATATAGCACATTTTAATACAAAAATGTAGCTTAAAGTGCTTTACATAATGAAGAATAGAAAAATAGAAGACAGAGTAATAAAATAAAATAAGTCAACATTACTTAACATAGAATAACAGTAAGACCAAGACCAAGTAATAGAGACCAAGTGTGAGGAGCCAGGTATGAGGATGAACTCCTCCAAATGTGAGGTCATGGTCCTCCTTGATGTACTCATCAAGTTGGAGGTGATTTAATTCCTCGAGTGGAGGAGTTTGAATACCTCAGCGTCTTGGTCACGAGTGGGAGGAAAAGGGATTGTAAGATTAATAGACAGAATGGGGAGGAGGGCACTGTAATGTGGTCACTATATCAATTCTGCAGTGAGGAAGAAGGAGCTGAGTCAGAAAGTAAAGCCCTTGATTTACCAAGTGATCCAAGTCCCTACCCTCACCTGTGGTCATGAGCTTTAATTAATGACTGTAAGAATGAAATTGCAGGTACAAGCAGCCAAAATGAGCTTTTTCCTCAGAGTGGCTGGGAGATAGGGTGAGAAGCGACAACATCAGGGAGAGGCTTGGAGTAAAGCCACTGACACTTTGCATTGAGAGGAGCCAATTGAGTTGGTTTGGGCATCTGATGCCTCCTGGACACCTCTCTGTCGAGGTTTTATGGGTACGGCCAGCTAGGAGGAGATCCTGGGGAAGACCCAGGGTTCGCTAGGAGAATTGATGCCTGGGAGCACCTTGGGATCCCACGGTATGAGCTGGGAAGTGTGGTTGGCATAAGGGGCATATGGGCCTCACTGCTAATACTGTTGCCTCTGTGACACCAGCTTCAGATAAGAGTTGAGAAATGAATTAATAAATAAAATATCAACCTGAGCTAACTTTACAATTAGTGGAGTGTGGGAACATTGAATTTTATGATATAATCAGTGACTGGATAGTGGTGAATCAGAGCTGTTTGCATCATATGGCAAAAGGCAGAAAAAAGATGAACCTCTACTTGGATATCTGTGATAGTCAGAACAGTCTTCTGTTCTGGGCACCATAAACAAACAGACTCTCACCTAATCGTTCAAAGAGGCAATGAGAGTACTGGCAGCGCCTGCATCCATTTAGCTTATTGAGTAGGTGTTTAGTCATTGAGAGGTGATTATGTGGGCACATACTTCACAAATACTTGAAAAAATACTGTCAGACTTAATTTTCTGCAAATGCTATGCAGTATAAATGATGAGGGATTGTTAGAACATTTTTATAATTTATAAATATGCAAAATTATGTAAAGAAGTTATTTCAAAAGAAGAGTTGATTTTGTAGCTAAATCACTTTTAAGTGATATTTCCAAATTTATTTTCTTCAAGGTCAGTGTGTTGTGGATGCAGAGCACTTATGATGTAACAAGAAAATTGAGACAGTACATATTTAAATTATTTCAACATAAACATATTTTTATATGACAAAGGCCATTTCTTCTTAGTAAGAATTATTTTCTATGAGAAAGTCTGTTCTGAGCTTAGATTTTAGGATATATCAAGCATTATCATTATAAAAAAACTGCAGATATTTTTCTCAATTATGACTAGACTTGACTTAATTAAATCCAGTGATTCAACCTGACTGTAATTATTATAACTTAAGACTTGACTAAGAACTTGAATGTCAGGGACCACATGCATAAAACCTTGCTTAGATTGCATGCTAAAATTTAGCTTAGGCTTAAAAGGCAAAAATGGTGTAAGCACAAAAATAAATCATGTTTATAAAACTATACTTACTCCATGTGTGGCACCAAGTCCCTTTTTAAACCTCAAATTAACTTAAAACTATATACACAAGCTTGAGCTAGCTAATCTCCTCCCACCAGTAAACATGTATCGCTTGAAAATGCCCTTTTTCAATATTCATAGTCTAATCACCATATACATTTGTCCATGATCCTGATTGAAACTGTTTGCTAGTCTCTCTGCAGGAGTCACAACAAAAAAGAAAATAAGAAAAAAAAACAAGAATGGGAGCAAGGAGAGAGCAATAGAAATGTGTTGTCGTGCAGTGACCAAACTGCCACCAGTGCTGTGATATCCACACACCATGTGTTGACTGATGAGGTGCAGCAGACACAAAAGAAAACACAGTGAATTGACTCAGGCTGTATGCATAGAACTGTGAAATATTAAGAACATTCTTATTGAACTTATGAAAAAATCATTCTGCCAAATAAATGTCAATGTAGCAATGCATACAAGTCTCTTTACATTCAATGTGCAACATTCAAATGTCTTTGAATTGCCATTGTGTTGATGTTCAGAGGGACAGGGTCTGAGTCATTCATGCTCATCTTTGCCTATTTCAGGTGGCAGAGGAAGTCCACATTTCTGTGATGTGTTGTGCAGTACGGTACTATCCATCACAATGGGGTAAGGCTTTGTGGGGCTGTTGAGCAATGTGCTGCCCAATAAGTCCAAATGCTGCCAGTCAACCTTTTAATGAATCATTGTCCAGTACTATCACTGACCATGTGCAGGAATATATTTCATTATAGCATCTTATTTGTGGCGCTTGCAGATTGTTGTGTGGTATAAATAGCCAGGTGTAGTTGGGTTTATTCACTATCACCTGAAAAAAAGATTATTCAAGTTGTGCTGTGTAGTGTATAACTATCAATGGCAGTATTAGCTCTTTTGGAGGATACAGTAATCTCTCCTCGACCGCGGGGGTTGCGTTCCAGAACCCCCCCGCGATAGATGAAAATCCGCGAAGTAGAAACCATATGTTTGTATGGTTATTTTTATATATTTTAAGCCCTTATAAACTCTCCCACACTGTTAACATTATTAGAGCCCTCTAGACATGAAATAACACCCTTTAGTCAAAAGTTTAAGCTGTGCTCCATAACAAGACAGAGATGACAGTTCTTTCTCACAATTAAAAGAATGCAAACATATCTTCCTCTTCAAAGAATGCGCATCAGGAGCAGAGAATGTCAAAGAGAGAGAGCGAGAGAAAAGCAAACAATCAAAAAATCAATACATGCTTTTGGGCTTTTAAGTATGCCGAAGCACCGCGATAAAGCAGGATTTTGTAGAGGAGCGTCCGTATCCTCTAGGCAAACAGCCTCTGTGCAAACAGCCCCTCTGCTCACACCCCCTCCGTCAGGCAGAGAGGGTGAGAGAGACAGAGAAAAGCAAACAATCAAGCACCGTGCGGGAAGCAGATCGCATATCATTGAGGAGTTTTATTTAATATGTAATACATGCTCTGATTGGGTAGCTTCTAAGCCATCCGCCAATAGCGTCCCTTGTATAAAATCAACTGGGCTAACAAACTGAGGAAGCATGTACCATAAATTAAAAGACACATTGTCCGCGAACCAGCGAAAAATCCGTTATATATATTTAGATATGCTTACATTTAAAATCCGCGATGGAGTGAAGCTGCGAAAGTCGAAGCGAATATATATAATATCGTGAGGGATCACTGTATTCCCAATGGCATGTTACAGAAGGAGTGAGTTTTCAGATATCACAATGATTTTTTGGATTAAGATGATAATTGGTTTATAAGCCGATTGAGAATTCTTAGTGCCATCCTCTTGGAGATGTGTGCTGAACTAGAGCTGAGAAGACTGATTCCGACTTTGTTTTGAAACACACGATCATGAGTCACACCGTGTTCTGGAAAGACAAAAAAGATTCTAGTTGAATCTTGCATTGTGGACCATTTAATTAATTATATGGACATTTGGGCCACTTATGACTACATCTTGGCTAACTGATGAGGTGTACAGCCGAGGACCTAGGGTAGGGAGCGTATCCAGAGCATTACTTCCCCCAGAACGCTGGGTGGCAGCCCCCCTGGGATGCAGCAGTGTCTGGGACTCCTGCAGGGCTCCATGGGAATTGTAGTTGGTGCAGCCCTGTTGGAGTCCGTAGGCACCGCCTCACCCAGAAGTGGTGTGGGAAATAGCAACCGCTACTCCAGGAGTCGGATGGAAAATGGGGTGTGGAGGCAACGAGAGAGAAATAGGAGAAGAAAGAGAAAGTGCTGTGGACTGTGCTTATTGTGACTGTGCTGTGAGATGGGAAACAAGGGAAAATGTTTCCGACATAGAAAAATAAATGTGTATTTTTTTCTGAACTTGTGTCTCTTCCTCTCTGTGTCGGGTTTGGGTGGCTGTACTACCCCTGGTGGTCCACACTGGTTACCAAAAAGTAAACAGTTATTGTTTAAGCTTCAGTTATTATATTGAAATTTCTTTTATTAATTATATGCACACTTTGGCTACCACAAAGTAACAAGCTGTTGTTTTTTTGTTAAACTTTATTTAAGTAACCAGCATTTTACAATGTTTTTACAGTATTTTTTTTCTTTAACATCATATCACTGTTTAAAATTATATCATTAGTCGATTGTATTTGGTCTGTAACTTCACAAGATATCATAGTTTTAACCTACTGGGGGGTTCATTTTGCTCTAGATGTGCTACTTCTCTTGGCATATTGAGACAAATGCATCCTCAGAAGTCTCAGCAGGTATACTCTGGGAAACTCTAAAGGCATTTTTAAGCGGTCAGATTATTTCATATCTTTCTCACAAAAATAAACTGGAAACCAAGAAGGCATCTGAGTTAATCAGTAAAATTATCAGAATAGATCTAGAAAACGCCAGGTTTCCAAATGAGGCACTCTATAGGAAAAGACAGATTTTTCAATCACAGTTTAACCTCTTTACTACTAATGAAATGGAACAGCTTATCTTTAAATAACGGCATCATTATTATGAACACATCAGATTTTAGCCCAACAAATCCATACACAGGAAGTCCGTAATGCAATAATAGCAATTAACAACACAAATGGAGATAAAATTAACAATAAAAATATGACTTACACATTTAGAGAGTACTATAAGTCCTTATATTCTACAGAAGATAAGAAACAATCAAATTACTTTCTTGATTCATTAGAGATACCACAGTTAGATACTCTTAGTGCTGCAAAATTGGATAAACCTCTGACATTTTCAGAATTACTAGATGCTATAAACTCACTTCAAAGTGGGAAAGCAGCCGGCCCTGATGGCTACCCAGTGGAATTTTATAAAAAAAATCAAATAAATTAGCTCCACTATTATTAACAATGTTTATAGAAGCTAAAGACAAAAAAATCTTCCTCAGACATTTCGCCAAGCATTAATTACCATCTTTACTAAGAAGAGGAAGCACCTACAACAATGTGCATCAATCAGACCAATCTCTCTTCTGAATAACAATGTTAAGATACTCACCCAAGTTCTAGGCAGAAGGACTGAGAATGTGCTTCCTTCTGTAATATCAGATGACCAAACAAAATGTATTAACGGCAGATACAAAACTTCTAACCTTCAATGTTTAATATAATATATTCAGCCATTATATCTAACACCCCAGAGATCCTATTAACTTTAGATGCTGAAAAAGCATTTGATATGATTTAACAGGACTACCTATTCACCATATTGCACAAATTTGTGTTCATGTTTCAAACTACTTTATACTAGTCCAGAAGCCTTAGCTCAAATTAACAACATGGTCTCAGGTAAATTCAAACTTGAACGTGGTACTCAACAAAGATGTTGCTTATCACCGTTACTATTTGTAATCACCATTGAACCATTGCATACTTTTGAAACACATCAGAGATAAACGGGTTTCTCAGAGAAAGACTTGGACAGAAATTATCACTAAATGCAGATGATATGGTACTGTATATGTTGGACCCACAAAATTCTATGTCCTAAAAGCATTAGCAGATTTTCAAAAGATATCTGGGCTTGAAATCAGTTCGAATAAAAGATTGATAAAAATGCAGGTATAACGGACAATAACTTTGTATAATGTTAATGTTTACCCCCACGTGTGGAACTGAAGAGTCGCATAGTGTGGGGGAGGAATGATCTCAGCAGTCTGTCACTGAAGCTGCTCCTCTGTCTGGTGTTGGTACTGTTTAGTGAATGTAGTGGATTCTCCATGATTGACAGGAGCCTGCTCAGCGCCCGTCACTCCGCCACTGATGTCAAACTGTCCAGCTCCGTGTCTACAATAGAGCCTGCCTTCCTCACCAGTTTGTCCAGGCATGAGGCATCCCTCTTCTTTATGCTGCCTCCCCAGCACACCACCGTGTAGAAGAGGGCGTTCGCCACAACCGTCTGAGAAAACAGCTACAGCATCTTATTGCAGATGTTGAAAGATGCTCGCCTTCTAAGGAAGTATAGTTGGTTCTATCCTCTCTTTCACAGAGCATCAGTATTGGCAATCCAGTCCAAGTTATCATCCAGCTGCACTCCCAGGTATTTATAGGTATGCACCCTCTGCACACAGTCAACTCTGATGATCACGAGGTCCATGAGGGGCCTGGGCCTCCTAAAATCCACCACTAGCTCCTTGGTTTTGCTGGTGTTCAGTTGTATGTGGTTTGAGTCACACCATTTAACAAAGTCCTTCTTTTAGGTTCCTATACTCCTCCTCCTTCCCACTCCTGATGCAGCCCACGATAGCAGTGTCGTCAGCGAACTTTTGCACATGGCAGGACTCCGAGTTGTATTGGAAATCCGATGTATATAGGCTGAACAGGACCAGAGAAAGTGCAGTCCCCTGCAGCGCTCCTGTGTTGTTGACCACAATGTCAGACCTGCAGTTCCTGAGACGCACATACTGAGGTCTGTCTGTAAGATAGTCCACGATCCATGCCACCAGATATGAATCTACTCCCATCTCTGTCAGCTTGTCCCTAAGGAGCAGAGGCTGGATGGTGTTGAAGGCGCTAGAGAAGTCCAGAAGCATAATTCTTACAGTACCACTGCCTCTATCCAAGTGGGAGAGGGATCGGTGTAGCATATAGATGATGACATCCTCCACTCCCACCTTCTCCTGGTATGCGAAATGCAGAGAGTCGAGGGCGTGGCGGACCTGTGGCCTCAGGTGGTGAAGCAGTAGCTGCTCCATGGTCTTCATCACATGTGACGTCAGAGCGACAGGCTGTAAGTCATTCAGCTCACCAGGACATGATACCTTTGGGACTGAGGTGATGCAAGATGTTTTCCAAAGCCTCGGGACTCTCCCTTGTTTCAGGCTCATGTTGAAGATGCGCTGTAGAGGATTCCCCATCTCCAACTCACAAAGTCCTTCAGCAGTCTTGGCGATACTCCATCTGGACCCATTGCTTTGCTGGCACAAAGTCTCCTCAGTTCTCTGCTTACCTGGGCTGCTGTAATTGTGGGTGGGGGAAACTCTCTCCTATGCTGGTATCAGCAGGAGGATGGGTAGAGGGTGCAGTACTCCGAGGTGAGAGTGGGTTAGGGTGCTCAAACCTGTTAAAGAAGTTGTTCATCTGGTTTGCTCTCTCCAAGTCTCTCTTGATGGTGGCACCCCACTTCGAGCTGCAGCTAGTGATGATCTTCATCCCATCCCACACTCCCTTCATGCTGTTATTCTACAACTTCTGCTCCAGCTGAGCTGGACTCGGAGTTCCTTCTGCATGCGCTTGAGGTCATGCTGATCACCGCCTTTAAAAGCCCTTTTCTTCTGATTCAAAAGGCCCTTGATGTCACTTGTAATCCATGGCTTGTCGTTAGCATAGCAGCGTACTGTTCTTACTGGAATTACAATGTCCATGCAGAAGTTGATGTAGCCAGTAGTGCAGTCAACAACCTTCCCAATGTTCTCAATATATGATCCCTGCAGGATATCCCAGTCTATAGTTCCAAAGCAGTCTCTCAGAGCCTGCTCTACCTCAGGGGACCACTTCCTGAATGAGTGTGTGGTTGTAGGTAGCTCCCTCACTCTTGGTTTTTTAGTGAGGCTGAAGCAGGCAGTGGGGTGGCACTGTATGCATCTTTAACATTTAAATACAGTAGGTCAATAGTCCTATTTCCCCAGGTGTTACAATCCACATACTGCGAGAAGGCAGGTAATGTTTTTTCCAGCATCACATGGTTAAAGTCTCCAGCGATTAGCACAAGCGCCTCGGAGTGCTGCGTTTGTAGTTTAGCAACAGCGGAATGGATGATGTCACCCACTATCTCCACGTCTGCCCGAGGAGGGAGTGTAAATAATAACAATGTCCAAACTCTCTGGGAAAGTAGTAGGGACCCAGACTTACGGCCAACAGTTTGATATCCCCGCAGCAAGTGGAGATTTTAACGTTTACATGTCCAGAGTTGCACCACCTTGTATTCACATAGAGAGCGAGTCCTCCTCCTTTCCGCTTTCTACAGGTATTTGCGTCTATGTCCACTCTAACTGTGCTAAACCCTGGGCTAGCTCCACATTAGCATCTGGGATGTTAGTTGTTAGCCACATTTCACAAAACCACAACAAACTGGATTCTCTGTAGGTCCTGACATTTTTCACCAGCACAGCCAGTTCGTTGATCTTATTTGGTAGTGATTTCCCAGGATCACAGAAGTCACCGAAGGCTTGTATTACCACTTTCTAGCTAGTTGCTTGGCTTTTAGCTTAGCGTCGGCTCTGCTGTTGCAATACGACCTTCTTACCTCGTCAGAAAAAAAGCAAAGTATGATTTTTCCATTGAATTTTCTAGCATGTAATATTGGGCTGGACACTTTCCCATTTATTTTAGCAGATCAGTTTAAATCTCTAAGGAGTAAATATCATAAGTAAATGTAAACCTTTTTTCAACAAAATTTTGCTGTCTGCATTTAAAAAACGAAACAAGATGTGACTAGTTGGTCTACCCTCCACCTTACATTAGCAGGAAGAATCAACATTGTTAAGATGGCCATCCTTCCCAAGCTCCTCTTCCTATTTCAAAGCATCCCCATATACAATAACAAATCGTTCTTTAAGAACTTAGACTCAATCATAACTTAATTTCTTTGGAATTCAAAACATCTACACATCCAAAGGGTGAGTCTATAGTAACCTTAAGCAGAAGGACCTAAAAAATGGCACTACCCAACTTTCAATATCATTACTGGGTGGTAAATATGCAAAGCTATAAAGATCTGGGGCCTCATGTATAACGCTTTGTGTAGAATTCACACTAAAACATGGTGTACAGATAAAAACAGAAATGTGCGTGTGCACAAAAAATCCACATGCATAAATCTGTGTGTACACCAACTTCCAAGTTCTTCCGCTACACAAATTCCGTTCAATTTGAAATGTAACCCATGTGCATGCACCTGTGGCCCCACCCTGACTCCTCCCAGAATTACACCCCTTTTAATATACAAATCCATATAAATGGCCTCTTAAGTTTAGTGTTCTATGAATTGATAATGGCAAAAGCACAGGGAAAAAAGAAGAATTTCAGTGAATACCAAGTGGAACCAAGGAAAAACTTACTATTTGTTGGTTTAAGCAGTGGTATAAACAACAAAAGGAAGTTGATCGAGTAACATAAAGTGGTGGAGAAACTTTAAAGTCCAAGTTCAGAAAGTTGCATAGTGCCCAAAATAAAAAAGAAAAGATCAGATATCAAAGTTGCCAGGAAAAGGCAAGTCGTAGTCCACCGTTTGAGTGTCATATGGAAGCAAATTAGGGTATAGAGAAAAGAAAAAAATATGGACACAGTGGTGAAAAAGTTTGAACTGTCATCTTTAATCACAAAATGTCCACTTTATTCATGTAGTTTATTTTGTCATTAAACCAGAACGCCATAAACTTCATCTTAAAATTGTTTATTTTACTAGTAGAAAAGAAAAAAAATATGGACACAGTGGTAAAAAAGTTTGAACTGTCATCTTTAATCACAAAATTTACACTTTATTCATGTAGTTTATTTTGTCATTAAAGTAGAACGCCATAAACTTCATCTTACAATTGTTTATTTTACTAGTTTCTCAAATCCCATCATAACTAAAGTAGCACATTAAATGCTTCATATTCTTTGTATTCTTCTATGTACTCTATGTGTGTCAATCACTATGTGCTTCTTAACAGGCTTTCTCTTATGCCAACAGGACACAGAATATGCTACATTTATACAGTATTACAGCTCTCTGAACAATTTAAATACTAAGATGTATATTTAATATCATTTTCATGATGATAGGAATTAAAGCATTTATTAAACATGGGGGCACGGTGGCACAGTGGTAGTGACAAGCTGGCACACTTTCCAGAGAACGTTCCTGCCTCTCACAAGATGCTTACTGCACCGTGGGTGAACCTTGATGAAATAATTTATTGCAGTATTACTGTCTCTTTCAAACATATTAACCCCCAATTCCTGTCCTTTCTTTTCTTTCTCCAACTAACCAATCGTCACACAATAATTCTTTAATAAATGTAAAACTATCTGTAAGATTAGAAGACCGATTCTTCAAAACTTTTAAGGAGTATTGAAATATCTTCATAGTACATGTTTAATTATACTATCCACCTATCCATCAAGGATCACGCCAGTCCCAGCAAGCATACCCACCCGGGGGAGTAAATGCTAACATTACTCAAAGTTATTATCTGCTTTTTCATTTTTTCATTTTTATTACCATTTAATTTAATATTGTTTCTTTGTATCAGTATACTGCTGCTGGATTATGTGAATTTCCCCTTGGGATTAATAAAGTATCTATCTATCTATCTATCATACAACGCGAGGCAGGAACATTGCTACCACTGCCCCACTGTGCCCACACATTTAATTATTAACAGTATACATTATTTAAATGAAATTAAAATTTATCTGTATAATTTAATATACAGTGGGTACGGAAAGTATTCAGACCCCCTTCAATTTTTCACTCTTTGTTATATTGCAGCCATTTGCTAAAATCATTTAAATTATTTTTTTCCCTCATTAATGTACACACAGCACCCCATATTGACAGACAAAAAAAAGATTTTTTTAAATAGTTGCAGGTTTATTAAAAAAGAAAAACTGAAATATCACATGGTCCTAAGTATTCAGACCCTTTGCTTAGTATTTAGTAGAAGCACCCCTTTGAGCTAATACAGCCATGAGTCTTCTTGGGAAAGATGCAACAAGTTTTTCACACTTGGATTTGGGGATCCTCTGCCATTCCTCCTTGCAGATCCACTCCAGTTCTGTCAGGTTGGATGGTAAACGTTGGTGGACAGCCATTTTTAGGTCTCTCCAGAGATGCTCATTTGGGTTTAAGTCAGGGCTCTGACTGGGCCATTCAAGAACAGTCACAGAGTTGTTGTGAAGCCACTCCTTCATTATTTTAGCTGTGTGCTTAGGGTCATTGTTTTGTTTGAAGGTAAACCTTCGGCCCAGTCTGAGGTCCTTAGCACTTTGGAGAAGGTTTTTGTCCAGGATATCCCTGTACTTGGCCGCAATTAAGGCCAAAAAGTTCTATGTTAGAGTTTGCTAAAAAACACCTGAAGAACTCTGCAGATGGTGAGAAATCAGATTCTCTGGTCTGATGAGACCAAGATAGAACTTTTTGGCCTTAATTCTAAGCAGTATGTGTGGAGACACCCAGGCACTGCTCATCACTTGTCCAATACAGTCCCCACAGTGAATCATAGCAGTGGCAGCATCATGCTGTGGGGGTGTTTTTCAGCTGCAGGGACAGGACGACTGGTTGTATTCGAGGGAAAGATGAATGCGGCCAAGTACAGGGATATCCTGTAAAAAAGGGTGCTTCTACTAAATACTGAGCAAAGGGTCTGAATACTTAGGACCATGTGATATTTCAGTTTTTCTTTTTTAATAAATCTGCAACAATTTCAAAAATTCTTTTTTTTGTCTGTCAATATGGGGTTCTGTGTGTACATTAATGAGGGAAAAAATTAATTTAAATGATTTTAGCAAATGGCTGCAATATAACAAAGAGTGAAAAATTGAAGGGGGTCTGAATAATTTCCGTACCCACTGTACATATTTTATTGCATTTAATCTTTAAAATAATATCAAGAGCTTAGAAATCTAAATCAACTTAGAAGCCAGTCGTCATCATCTGTAAATACACACTCTCTTCTATTGAAATGAATTGAATTCTATTATTGTTATTATATGGTACAATGGAATTCAATATAGATAGATAGATAGATAGATAGATAGATAGATAGATAGATAGATAGATACTTTATTAATCCCAAGGGGAAATTCACATAATCCAGCAGCAATATACTGATACAAAGAAACAATATTAAATTAAATAGTAATAAAAATGAAAAGAATTAAAATAAAATTAATGTTCGCATTTACTCCCCCGGGTAGAATTGAAGAGTCGCATAGTGTGGGGGAGGAACGATCTCTTTAGTCTGTCAGTGGAACAGGACAGTGACAAAAGTCTGTCACTGAAGCTACTCTTCTGTCTGGAGATGACACTGTTAAGTGGATGCAGTGGATTCTTCATGATTGACAGGAGTTTGCTTAGTGCCCGTCGCTCTGCAACAGATGTTATACTGTCCAACTTTAATCCTACAATGGAGCCCGCCTTCTTAACAAGTTTGTCCAGGCGTGAGGCGTCTTTCATCTTTATGCTGCCACCCCAGCACACCACCGCGTAAAAGAGGGCACTCGCCACAACCGTCTGGTAGAACATCTGCAGCATCTTACTGCAGATGTTGAAGGATGCCAACCTTCTCAGAAAGTATATTCTGCTCTGAGCTTTCTTACATAGAGCATCAGCATTGGCAGTCCAGTCCAATTTGTCATCCAGCTGCACTCCCAGATATTTATAGGTAATATATAATGCAAATCTTCCATAAACTTAGTTTCCTATAAAATTATAAAATAACAGTAATAATAATAATACAATAAAAAAAACAGTGAAACATACACAATATGGAAACATGAGTACAATATACATGTGCAATATAGTGCAAATGGCTCATAAATTAGCTCACGTTGTGCAATATTAAAACTATAGTTCAAGTTTACAATGAGGTGATTGTACTTATAAGTATAAACAGTTCTACCAGGAGCACTTGATTGAATCATTGAGTGCGTTTAGAGCTCTTGGGATGAAACTGTTTCAGAACTGCGAGAACCCTTAAGGAAAGGCTCTGAAACATTTGTCATATGGGAGCAGCTCAAATAGAGCTTGGCTGAGACAGCGTGTGCTAGATGCTGTATCCTGATAATCCTCTTTTCAGTCAGCTGCTGTATAGCTGTGATTCCACACTCAGATACAGTGGGTTAAAATACACTGAGTGGTGCACTGAGAGTAACAACACTGAAGTAGCTATGGTATTTGGAATAGTTTGCCCATTCCGTGGGCCATTATATTGTTACAGGTTGATTACAATCAGATACTTTAAACTAATGAACGATAAGCAGTTAATGTCAGTGAATTTGATAAAGTCACGTCAGGGATGTGAATCTAAAAAAATAAAGGGAAACCAGACAGGAATAGTAGTGCTGCTTTGACGCTGGGTGCTGCCAGTTTGCAAAACCAAGCTGAAAACTTGCATACACAATGGATTGAGCTGGAGTGAGAATGTGTGTGGCTTCACGCCAAGTTTAGTTTTTATACATCACAATGTGAGCATGGAAATGGGCATACATAACATTTTTATGTATATGCACCATTTATACATGAGGCCTCTAGACATCAACACAATTTGATGAATATCCACAAGCCTGGTCTGCAATAGAAATACAATCTTACAGTACTTCTTTATATTCTCTGCTTTGTGTCCCAGTTAATACAAACTACCCTCATTACACTAAACATCCAATTATCCTTCATTCTCTCAAATTATGGAACCAATGTAGGAAGCTCTTTAAGACAGAAAAGCTTTTATCTGTTGCACCTCTACATAACAACCACCTTTTCCACCCTTTTAAACATGTACAGTATTCAACGTCTAGAAAATGATTGGACTTAAAACACTTAGAAACATGTACATAGATAACGTCTTTCCATCCTATGAACAATTACGCTTCTAATAAAACTTCTCATTAACACAATTTCTCCACTATTTTCAAGCAAGAAACTTTGCTAAAAAGAACCTGCCCAGTTTTCCTCACCTTCCACCTTATTCAATTGCAGAAGAATTATTGATCAGTCTTAAAGACTCAGCATCATTACAATTTATAAAAATATTTTAAAGTCTCTTCCTTTCAAATACCCCAGAGTACAGGAAAGAGTCTGTAACTTAATATTTCAGAAAAGTAGTGAAAGGTACCCATGCATAGAATACATATGGCCAGATTTAGAACTGTACACAGAGGAAGAAACAATAGTGTAAAAGTAAAAAAGCAAAATAATATACATTTTAGCCAAACATTTGAATGCAAAAGTAAAACAATTAAAATAGCTGCCTTAATGCTAGAAGTATCAAAAATAAAATTTAGTTTGAGTAGTATATACTGAAGTATAATTGTAATATTATAGCAATAATAGAATTCTGACTAAAAATAAAGATGGGTATGAGTATTTTGGAAGGATAGCCAAGAGTTAGGGTTGCTGTTTATGTCAAACAGAATTTAAATGCAAGTCCTATTCAGTTGAACGTTGAACTCCATCTTAGTGAAGAAATGTGGCATTGCCTGGAAAGCATTAGGGAAAGTGTTCTTATTTTAGGAGTGTGTTATAGACTGCCCAATGCAGACAGTAATTTTAATGCATATTGCTTTAGTAATATTAAAAAGAGTTTACAGGGGGATTTTATAGTCATGGGAGACTTTAACTACCCAAATACTACATGGGATAACCTTGCAAATAGTGGAGCACAAGAGCAGGGGTTTTCAGAAGTAATTAGTGACTTTTTTTAACGCTTTTTAAAACAATGCGGGGTGAAGCCTTTCTAGATTTAGTACTTTGTAATAATTAGGATAAAATTGATGGTACAGAGAGGATTCAAGTGACCATAATGTAATACATAATGTTTTGGAAGAGTGTGAATGGAAATACTAAAACTGTTAAGTTTAACTTTGATAAGGCATATTTTGAGCAGATGCTGCAAAGTCTAAGGAGGATAGACTGGGATAAGCTTTTATGTGTGGAGGCAGTCGAGGAGCAGTGGAACAGGTTTAGAAATGTTTTAAATATTATGCAGGACAGGTTCATACCAAAATTTGAAATTGATAGAAAAAAAACTCTGCAGTGAGTTAATAAAGAGTTAAAAAAGAAGCTGCAAAATAAAAAAAAGAGGTATAAGATGCATAAGACCAATAACTCCAATGTGAATTGTAGGGCCTATGAGAACATGAGGGCAACCATTAACAAGGAAATTACGGAGGTTAAAAGGTAGTTAGAGAGGAATATAGTAGATAAGGCAAAAGATAACCCAAAGAGATTCTCTGACTTAAAGTTTAAATTAAAACAATATAATCGATCTGCTTATGCTGTTTCATTATTTCACTGAGTAATAATTTCTTTTTGTTTGCGCTAATGCGATCTTTACTATCATTTTTTGGAGACTTTCAAATTTTTGTACTTTCATTATCTCTAACCTGCTCTGCAGTGTATTGCACCAACTTTTTTTAATTCTTTACGACATTCTACTTTGTCATCTACTCTTTGTCTCGTGGGATGTGAAAGTGTCTCTCTGAGAAAGTCATGTCTTGTCTCTCTGAAAAAGTCTCATCTCGTCCCAAGATTTTTTTATATAATAGAGAGATAAACGATTTGGAGAGGGATATAAGTAACAAGCTGGTTAAGTTTGCAGATGATACGGGGATTGGCAGATAATATGGAATCTGTTAAATTATTACAGTGGGACTTAGACAGCATACAGGCTTGGACAGATTTGTGGCCAATAAAATTTTATGCAAGTCAATATTAAGTATTACACATAGGAAGTAAAAAATATCCATTCATCCATTATCCAACCCGTTATATACTAACGACAGAGTCACGGGGGTCTGCTGGAGCCAATCCCAGCCAACATAGGGCGAAAGGCAGGAAACAAACCACGGCCGGGGCACCAGCCTACCACAGGTAAAAAATATTAAGTTAGAATACAAAATTGGAGTCATAGTGAAAACAACACTATCAACTTCCAGACAGTGTTCAGAAGCCATTAAGAAGGCTAACAAAGTCCATTGAGGTAATGCGTAAGCTTTATAATGCACTGAGGAGGCCTCATCTTGAGTACTGTGTACAGGTATGGTCTCCAGGCTACAAAAAAGAGATGGCAGTGCTAGGAAAAGTCCAGAGAAGAGCAACTAGGTTGATTCTAGGACTACAGGGGATGAATAATGAGGAAAGATTAAAAGTTTAAGCAAAAGAAGATGGAAAGGAGACATGATTGAAGTGTTTTAAAATTCTGAAGGGAATTAGTACAGTGGATAGAGACTGCTATTTTATAATTAGTTCATTACAAACATGGGATTCTATTTTGAAAACTTGTTACAGGTAAAGTTTGCACAGTTGGACTTTTAAAACTAGACTTGATGTTTTTTAAATGAACTAAGTGGACAGGACTGGTGAGCTTTGTTGAGCTGAATAGCCTGTTCGCGTCTAAAATTGTTCCAATGTTCTAAGGAGTCTTCTAAATAAATCACACAAATAGATAGCTAGGATTTCTTTGAATATCCACAAACTTGGATAAACCTGGAAGTGTTCAATGCTGACCTTTATACCGTTGACACAATGATATCGCTTGCAGCACACTTCCAGTTGATTTACCTAGCAATTGTCTGACAAAAAAGAAAAGTTAAAACAAAATGGTGCCACAGGAGAATAATATTCCCTCTTTTAAAAATGAAAAACACATATATTTCAAAAATACAGTACATTAAATAACTAGATAGTTTGACCTGTAAAACACTTAAAATAATTTCTCAAATATGTTTAGAGACATTTTAAAAAGAAAATCCAGATTATGATGTTTATTTACTATGGGACGTGTTTCGGCAGGATGTCTATATTTTTCTACTTCATTAATAATTGACTCGGCCTATAGTAGTTTAAATTATTTTTTTATTTACTTACACTTCCAAAAGCCTAAAACCCCTGAAAACCTGTACATTTATTTCTACTTTGTGTTTAATTCTAATTTATTAATATCTTTAAACATGTAATATCACTTTAAGATTATTCATTGGGAAGGGAGCTGTAAAAGAATTAATTAAATTAAAAAATAAGTAATTTATTTAATATTTTATCAGAAGAGGCTTGCATGTTTGTCCATGGTTAAATATAAAGAATATTAGCAAAAAAACAGTATAAATGGTACTAAGTACTAAGTGTTTTTTCTTGGATTTTATGGAAATAACAGCTTTTAATTTAGCAAGGTGGACATGTGCATTTTTCTGCAAGGTTTAATAATATATGCCTTGAAAGGATTACAAATAGTGCTTTGAAAAGCAAGCTGTTTATTATTGTTAATAATGGAATAGTGCTGAGTGGTACTTCTTACTAAATTAGTTCATAGGGTATCTAGTGGGCATACTGCTGATTTCAATTTAAGGATTAGTAAACATATTTCATGCACTTTGGGAACGTTAAAAAGGCTATAAACATGCTGGAATTACACTGATATTAATCATTTATTTTCCCAGGACAGCAAATTTTTGTTCTATTGCTGCTTATTTTTAGCTTTTAAAATGCATCTTATTTTTTATATTTTGTTTGCTTATATGTGCAGCCCTACCAGCTAAGTTCTATAATAATGGACAATTTGACTGGGTGTGCTTACTGAATGGAGTGTTTTGACTCCCCAATACCATCTTCTTAAATTATATACAACAGTTCAAATTCATTTGCAGTCATTTCAATTGGATTTGTAACTTAATATTTTTTTCATATTTCAAAAAAAAAGTGTTTTGAAAAAGTTATAATCTTGGTTTGTACTGGTATTCTGAATGTGACTTAACATGATGATTCTTCTCCAACATACAGAATGGAAACATACATTACACCTCTATGTTTATTTTTTTCTTTTAACAAATGAGGATTTCCTTTTAGTCCTACAAGCTTTAATTTTTAAGTTAACAGTATTTAGCATGCATTGACTGAGTGCTCATCAGCAAACTGAAAATTAGAAAAGACTGGATTCATGTTTACACTTGGTGCCTGGTACACTATAAAGAAAAATAAATGTCCTAGCAAACACAACTCCATTTTATTATACATGTTTTATATTTTTATATTTTTCATATGTCTTTAATTTTCCCTCGCATATTTCTAAAATGACTGGCATCACACTTGATCCCATCCCCACCCCATTGTTCTCAGGGTTGAATATTAAATATGCAGTGTGGGGAACAGCTCAGACACAGACAGGTAGACATCATTGTTTAAACCTACACACATTTATTTACAATATTTACAAGTGTACACGCAGAAACAACCCAGTGCCACAGCACCAATCACCCTCAAGTCTAGGTCTCTTTCTCCAATGCCTTTCCTTCCTGGCCACCTCCACTCCTCTCTTCTCTTCTCCTCTGAGCTCTGTCCCCTTCCACCCGACTCCAGCCATTGAATGGAGGGACGCAGCTCCTTTAATGCTCACCTGGACGTGCTCCAGGTGCCTCTCGATAACCTTCTGCCGGCCCTCCCAGGTGTGGCAGAAGCGGTGGCTGTGCACCCGGAAACACTCCAGGTGTTCCTGGTCTTCTTCCTCCCAGCACTTCCGGGTGTGGGGGAAGTGCTGAGGGCCAGGGCTCCTCAGGCATCTGGGCGCCCCCTGGCGGTGACCACAGGCCCCTATATGGTTGAGCTTCCATGCTCCTTTCCCATGGTCCCCAAAACCACCAGGGTAGTCGCCCACTCGTGGTCTGGAGGAGGCGTAATCCCTCCTCTGGTCCTTCTGGGCATCCTGGCTGGGTACCACCCCCAGCCGCTTGCCACTGCAGATATACCCCAAAGTTTGCCTATAGTCTTCAGCTTGTATTGTAACTAAAAAAATGTGATTGTGGTTGCTAACAGTTAAAATAATATCCCTCTGAAGTGCTTCATAGCTTCCTGTCCATTACAAAGTCATAACCAGCCAACACAGAAAAAAACGTTTATAAACATACTAATAAGTCACCTTTTTTTCTGCATTAATATACAGTAGAGACAAAGAAGACCATTTCTATCACTCACCAGTAACTGGGAGCTTATAGCAGTATTGTACAATGTAGAGCTCCTTAGATCTTGCTCCACCCTGATTTTAGCTTAATCAGTGTGGGAAGCTGAACAAAATTTGAAAATACAACAGGCAAATTAAATAAATGAAGACAGAAGCAATGAAAAACAGAGTACTAATTAAAGTACAAAGAAACACTATGTGCAAAAAACACAGGTACAGATGAAAAAATGGCTTTGAGTTCAAATAATTGTCAAAATAAGCCTGTTTTGGTTAAAAAAAAAAAAAAAATCAGATCAGAAAAGCAGAAGATATGACCATGTTCACCAGGAAAGCTCACAGCCTCTAAAAATAATCACCTGTATCATGTACCATGTTTAATTCCCGTGATGTGGTTTGTTTGACAAGAAATTGTGAACCAGTGACCACCTTGGTTCTCTGAAACGATTGTAAATTACCAGCAAACGTTAAAAAAAATGAAAAAGGCACATAACAATCCAAAAATATTACCTAAATGCAAATGTTTTAATTGAACTAAGTAGAGAGCTAAAATGCATGAGATCGAGAGGAGCCATTTTAGTGGGTTTTGTTATCTAAATTGCAATACCCCAAACAAATGGGACAGGTATATAGCTCACAGTTTACCTGGGGACATGAGAGATTCTTCTAGGAAAAGGTGAAGGTAGTTGCTGGGTAAGGGGAAGTCCAGTCTGTCATGCTCAGTCATTTTACTTCTTCAGGCTTTAACAGTGGAAGCAGCTTAGAAGATGAGAAGAGATATGTTCCAGTTTTTTCTATAAATGTGTTTGCATTCTAATATTTGAGTTGAAGGCATCTTGTATGTTTGACCATTACACAAATTTAATATTGCATTTAAGATATTTTACTGCCTTGATATCCTAGGCACTAGCTAGCAAACCAACATCATTTCACTACAAGTCAGATTATGTGTTTATAATTAGCCCTTAGACAGGTCAGAGAGCATGCCTAGTGGTTTGGCATCTGTTGGAGTAAGTTTAACCTATAAGTTGGCAGTGAAAAATACTGAACAACCAACAACCAGTGTAAGAGTGTTGTAAAAGAACAAGCCAAGGTACCAAATATTGAAGG
The DNA here is from genome assembly GCF_016835505.1 of Polypterus senegalus. Taxonomy (NCBI): domain Eukaryota; kingdom Metazoa; phylum Chordata; class Cladistia; order Polypteriformes; family Polypteridae; genus Polypterus; species Polypterus senegalus. The sequence continues at coordinate 50,097,378 of NC_053159.1, forward strand.
ACGTTCCAGTTGTTTGACTTGGGTTTAAGCTAGACTTAACAATTATAGTTTGATAAATGGATAACAAAATTCATGTTGCAAGGCTACAGATTTTGAGCAGCGCAACACACAGTTCCTTACTAGACAGTAAAATGATTCTACAAAGGACAACCTCTGTAAAAGTACCTTCAACTTCTTATTTAGTCAAGCAGATCTTGTCTTTTTACAGGCTTAAAAACTACAAGCAAAGTGCCAGTTAATATTTTTACCATATGTTTTAACCTCTTTTATTTAAAAGTAACATAAGCAATCCAATGATCAGGTCAGGTCAGGTTAGGGAACATGCACTGGTACAACCAGCACATGATGAAATAGCACGGGATCCTGGTTGGCAACCCCTGAAGCAGACATGCCGTTCACTCCCACCCTCCGGAAATGACCATCTATCTGCTGCAGCTACATCCAGGTGTTACGTTGGCATCCCCTTGGCCTGCTCCAGCCACTTCAACAGTGAAGGATCCTGCCAGGTGGATAATCCTCTGGGAATCACACCACATGGCCGTAGTGCCGTAACTGACCCTTCCTCATAATGAAGGCAATGTGTCTCATTTGGGACTCCATGAGCAACCACGCATTCTACACAAAGTGAAACCAGTGGTACCCAAGGATTCTCAGTAGAGATACAGTACCAAAGGAGTCCAGTCTCATCTGAGGACACTGGATAGCATCCATGTATTGCAATCATATAGCAAAACAAGAAGTACCAGGGCTCTAAACACTTGGACCCTCAACCTTTTTTTAAAGATATCGGGAGTGTTGGAAGAATCACCAGAGACATGAATGTCGCTGCCATGGTAAGTAAACCTCTCGACAAGGTCGACACTCTCTCCGCAGACAGACACACTTTTGATGGCTGTGCCCAAAAGGTCATTAAAGGCCTGGGTCTTAGTTTTTTTATCCAGGACACTCACAATCCCAGACACTCAGTCTCCTCTCTCAGTCTCACGAGAGCCCCGATCAGAGCCTCCATTGACTCCTTGAAACATCACAGTATTGTTGGCAAAGTCAAGATCAGTGAATCTCTCTTCACCAAAAGATGCCCCACAACTGCTGTACCCCACAACCCTGCCCAACACCAGTCCGTGCAAGTATTGAATACAGAAGGAGCAAGAACATACCCTTGATGAACCCTAGAATCAACCAGGAAAAATGCTATGGTTTTGCCTCCACTCTGTACAGCACTCACTGTACCAGTGTGTAGGCCAGCCATGAATTGAAGTTGCTGGATTACTGGATATCAATCCAATGGGCCCAAGAAAAAAAAATGCATTTTTTGCTTATTTATTTAGCTGTACTGCCATCTCTAAAAAATTTTTTTCTGCTTTAGTTTTATTTAGTTTAAGTTTTAGTAGTACGGCTACTTGATACAAACATCTTTTTTAATGCAATAAAGAGTAAGTGCTGCCATATTGCAGATAATATTCTGTATCTTCTTAGCTTTGTGATAAAATGTTCTATCATATTAGTATTTACTACTACTAAGCAAGTTTTCTGATATTGCCGAGGTCTGTAACTGAATTAGTTTGGACTCTTTGAACATATCACAAAGCTTCTTTGTTTATTTTGCAGCAGCCAGCTGTGGCTGTGTAAATGTAAACTGCAGGAAGTCAAATGCAAGAAATAAAAGTATTGAAGACTAAAACTTACAGTAGGTTAAAATATTTATTCTTCTCATGTTGGGTAAAATAAAATACTAACATATTCGTTCGAATACCTTCATGCGGTTGTAGTCAGTGACTACGTTTGTTTTTTTTCCCCTGATCTTTCCCAGTCTCCACATTTTGGTGCATGGTGGTGTTTCTTTTGTACTCCAGGACATGCAGATAAAAGAATGGTACAGAGATATCATCCCCACACTATATACAATCATCAAATTCAAATGTTAACAGTTCCCAAGCACCCAAGGACCGTCCTTCCTACATTTACAATATGTATACCTGTTACAATGTACACATCCCTCTATGGTGTGTTTCCTTGCTGCTTGTGCTGATCGACACATTTTCAACACAAATGACGAATTTGGAGAGGTGTGAAGGAACTTAAGGTGGCCTTGGATTACAAGTTTTTTCATAGGCTTCAGGGATTCTAGTGTTAAAACATAAAGTAGTAGGAAAATATTTATCAGTGTTGTTTTTATCAGAAGTAAATTAGGACATTATTTTAGTTGATTATAATAACATGTTTTGTTCATGGTCATTAGATCAATTATTTTAGTATCCTGTTAAGCAAACATTTTGGCAAACTTATTTAAACTTACTAAACAAAAAATACTTAAAACTTACAAATTCAGATCTAAAGCTAAGGTATGTAAACTGGTCTGCAAGATCAAAAATCCCCTGAGCAATGCTCTTGGGAGTCATGTTCTTGTTGGTAGGGCCACCTATGGTGTCTAAGTCAGAGGTGAGGTCCTAATGATGACCGACTCCCCAATTCAATCAAGGGTACATCCAAAGTGGTGCAACTTCCTGCTGTCCTTTATCATCCTGCACATATCTTGCCACATAGAGCCCCAATAGGAAGTGATGCTGTATGATTGAGAATTGTGCATCTTCATTACCATAGATGTTAACAACTCCAGTATGGACATCTGTACCATCAGTGAGACCTGTCTTGCTGATGAAGGATCCATCACTGAAAACACAGCTGGGTATTCATTATATTGGATAGGCCAGCACAATCAGAGGTCTAGATCCACAGGATTTGCCTTGTTATTAGGAATAAACTCCTCCTGAAAATCCCAGAGTCTCTTGTCTTAATCAACTACTGCTTGATGACCCTACATGTTCCACTGACAAAAGGCTCCCATATAACAATCCTCAGCACATATCCTCTCATGTTGGACTCTACAAAAGAAGAAAAAGATGATTTCTACGCTTCCCTTGATGAAGCAGCTTAGAACATTTTTGTCTCAGACAAGATCACATTGGAATGGAGTGATTGGAAAACACAAATTGGGAAATATGAATGCTAATAGGTTCTGCCTCTTGTCCTTCTGTGTAAAACACCATCTGTCTATCACCAACATGATGTTTCTGCTCCTGAACAAACTCAAGATGACAATAATGCAGCTTCATTCAAATAATTAGCACTTCCTGGACCATATTTATTGTCTCCAGGATGTCCTTATCAAATGAATGATACCAGAAGCTGAATGCTAGACAGACCATAGACTTGTCTGGTTTATCCTCCATGCTGTACCCAGACCACCTACTAGAAGAAAACCCGCCATACAACACTAAACATCGCATTCCTTGACCCCATCAACACCAGAGACACATTCACAACTGATCTTCACACTCAGCTTGAACACATCCCGATCCTAACCATTGTAAAATCATGACTACCATTACTGATGCTGATGAACTGTGGACCTCACTGCTAACAGCCCTCCAGTCATCCTCCAAAAAAACACCTGGACTCTCTAAGAGATTGGAGAGAGTGGTTTGATGAGGCCATAGACGTGATTCTACCCCCCTGGTGGCAAAGAATACAGTATTTCAAGCTCAACTTTCAAATCCATTGCCAATTTCCTTACTAAAAAGTGGAAAACATGAGGTCAATTACTCAATGCAGGCTCTGCAAAATCCAGAATGACTGGTGGATCAAAATAGCCACTGACTGATATCCAACCCTACGCAGATGAGAACAACACCTATGCATTTTACAATGGCATCAAAAGATGCAATGTGGCTCCAGTCTGTTCCCCAGATGGTGTAACAGTCCTGAAAGACAAGCATCAGATCTTGAGAGAGTACTTTCATGTACTAAGTGAACCCAAAATATCCTTGTTCTAGAGAAGTTCTAGAGAAGATCCACACACTCCAATGGGACCCGGAATTAAATGACTTTCCAACTATTCAGAAAGTACAAACTGCCATTCAAGCCGTGAAAGATAAGAAGGCTTATGGTCTCTGTATCTGGCCATATCTATAAATATGGGAGACTTCATCTTATTGTCAAGTGGGCCAACTTCTTAATTCTGAGTTGGAAGTTTGGCAAGATTCCTGAAGTGTGTAAACATGCTACCACTGTTGCCATCTACAGGAAGAAGTGGGACCGATTTGATCTTGGAAACATCCATTATATTTCACTGGTGGATGCTGCCGGGAAGAGTCCTGGCTCATGTAATGCCTCTTTGGCTCTTCCATCATGTTGCAGATAGCATATTTCCAGAACTGCAAGCTGCCTTTTGGCTCAAATGCAGCATGATGGATATGATCTTTGTTGCCTGCCAACTCCTGGTAAAGGGTTGGGAACACCAGTGAAACATCAGAGTCATCTGTATTGATCTACAGAATGTTGTAGGACTGGATGTTGTAGGACTGTCTTGGTTGACACATCTCTGCAACATTGCATGGACATCGGGGACAGTACCTCTGGATTGGCAGACCAGGGTTGTGGTCCCCCTCTTTAAAAAGGGGGACCGGAGGGTGTGTTCCAGCTACAGAGGGATCACACTCCACAACCTCCCTGGAAAAGTCTATTCAGGGGTTCTGGAGAGGAGGGTCCATCGGATAGTCGAACTTCGGATTCTGGAGGAACAGTGTGGTTTTTGTCCTGGTTGTGGAACAGTGGACCAGCTCTACACCCTTAGCAGAATCCTGGAGGGTGCATGGGAGTTTGCGTAACCAGTCTACATGTGTTTTGTGGACTTGGAAAAGGCGTTCGACCATGTCCTTCGGGGAATCCTGTGGGGGGTGCTCCGGGAGTATGGGGTACCGGACCCCCTGATAAGAGCTGTTCGATCCCTGTACAACCGGTGTCAGAGCTTGGTCCACATTGCCGGCAGTAAGTCAAGCTCGTTTCCAGTGAGAGTTGGACTCCGCCAGGGCTGCCCTTTGTCACTGATTCTGTTCATAACTTTTATGGACAGAATTTCTAGATGCAATCAGGGTGTTGAAGGGGTCCAGTTTGGTGGACTCAGGATTGGGTCACTGCTTTTTGCAGATGATGTTGTCCTGTTTGCTTCATCAGGCCATGATCTTCAGCTCTCTCTGGAACGGTTCGCAGCTGAGTGTGAAGCGGCTGGGATGAGAATCAGCACCTCCAAATCCGAGACCATGGTCCTCAGCTGGAAAAGGGTGGAGTGCCCTCTCAGGGTTGGGGGGGAGATCCTGCAACCAGTGGAGGAGTTCAAGTATCTCAGGGTCTTGTTCACGAGTGAGGGAAGAATGGACCGTGAGATCGACAGGCAGATCGGTGCGGCATCCGCAGTGATGCGGACTCTGCATCGGTCTGTCATGGTGAAAAAAGAGCTGAGCCGTAAGGCAAAGCTCTCAATTTACCAGTTGATCTACATTCCTACCCTCACCTATGGTCATGAGCTATGGGTAGTGACCAAAAGAACGAGATCGCGAACATAAGAGGCTGAAATGAGTTTCCTACGCAGGGTGTCTGGGCTTTTCCTTTAAGATAGGGTGAGAAGCTCAGTCATCAGGGAGGGGCTCAGAGTAGAAGTCAGATGAGGTGGCTCGGGTATCTGACCAGGATGCCTCCTGGACGCCTCCCTGGTGAGGTGTTCCGGGCATGTCCAAATGGGAGGAGGCCCCGGGAAAGACCCAGGACACGCTGGAGGTACTATGTCTCCCGGCTGGCCTGGGAACACCTTGGGATTCTCCAGGAAGAGCTGGAAGAAGTGGCCGGGGAGAGGGAAGTCTGGGCATCTCTGCTTAAGCTGCTGCCCCTGCGACCCGACCCCGGATAAGCGAAAGAGGATGGATGGAGTGATGGATGGATGGATGATCTACAGAAAGCATTTAACATCATCAACGATGAGATAATTTAGGAAATTCTCCTAAAGTTCAAATATCCTCTTAAACTCCTCACCATGCTCTGTCTTTTCCATGGCGGAATGATGGCAAAGGTCCTTGTTAGTGGGGAAGCATCTGCCACCTTCAAAGTCAGTATTGGTGACAAGCAAGGCTGTGTCCTAGGTCCAGTGCTCTTCAGCTTCTACTGTGGTACTGTGACTCTTTTCTCCTGAAATGTATTGAAATCCAATGATGGAGTGCAGATCAGGTACTGACATTATGGAAATATTTTTAACATCCAAATGTTATCATCCCACTCAAAAACCTTCTTTTTTCTTCTTCTTTCAGCTTTAGTATGTTGACGAAGTTGCCTTCATGGCTGTTTCCCTGAAGGCCTTCAAAAGATGGTTCCATTATATTCGGCCTAGTCCTGGATGGGTCAGGAACTCAGCATTTCCACACAGAGAATAAGAAGATATAGAAGCATGAAACTAGGGAACAGACAATACTTCCCTGTCTTGGAAGCATAATCTCTAGTGATGTCTCTGTGACCGAGGAAATCGCAAAACACTCTGACAATCCTACTCTATATTGTGCCTCCTCCACAAGCATGTCTTCTTTAACCAGAATCTTTGAACGGCAAGAAAGGTCATGGTCTGTCATGTGGTGTGTTTATATCAATGCTTCTGTGTGGACGTGAATCTTGGACACACTACTGAAAGCAAATTTGCATCCCAGAAGCATTCCACATCCGCTGCCCTCATTTGAAAGGACAGGACATTTAAATTCTGGAATGCTGCTCATGAAAAAGCATTAACTGATATAATGAGGATGAGGGTTCTACATCAGAGAAAGAGAACAGAAGCCCTCCCCACGAGAAACGTCAACTCACACATAAGAATAATGCAGCTGCACCAGGCATAAAGGCTGTGACAGATAGGGGGCACTCTCACTCCCTTGAACCCCTGTCCACGACTCCAGACACCAGGTAAAAGTCCACAAATTGACTTTATTCAAATGCCATAGTACACAAAACACCCTCTCCTCCACTATACTCATTCAAATCACAAATAATACAAACAATAAATCAATCCTCCACTCCCAGACGCATTGCCACCCTTCCACCCAGCTCAGCTCGCCGTCTGGGAGCTCCCACAGTCCTTTTATATATCCTGACCCGGAAGTGTTCCCAATCCCCAGTCCATGTGACTCTCAATCACTTCCGGGTCAGGTAAAATGTCCTTTTCTTTACCCCGGAAGCACGTCATTCCCCTTGTCCATGTGTGCTTCCGGGGCGTAGGGAAAATATCCGTTGTTCCTCCCTGCAGCGTCCCCTAGTGGCCCCCATGGCATCCAGCAGGGCTGCGTATAAAAACTACAATGTCCATGATGCCCTGCTGGTCTTCTGGGGACCTCCATACTGCAAGGAGGGCTCCACCTGGCGGCTTGGGGGTATTGGCCAGGATAAACGGCCGGCCACTCATCACAAGGCGAAAGATGATATCGTTTGGAAGCAGCAACAGTTTGGGCGTCATCCTGACAGTCAGTCTGCCACAAGCATGTCCTGCACAGAAAAAGCAGGGCTTACAAACCTAGCCAAGGTATCATGCAAAGTCCTGTTTGTGATTATGTTTTGTGATGGTCTTTATATGAAAAACATTTATATGTTACTTATATAAAAGCCAGATCAAATGTTATTTACCTATTTACTTTGATTTATTTACTTATCTTCCTACAGCGTAAAGTTACAAGTAGACTGCAGAGCTTCCTTTGTTTGATGGCCTTGCTGTTCCACCATCTTTTCCACTGGTCTGGGCATGTTATCCATATGGATGAGTCTTGGCTTCCCCAGATAGTTCTATATGGTGAATTCACTGAAGGATCCAGACCTCAGGATGGCGTGAGGAAATGCTTGTAGGACCACTTGAAGTGTTCACTCAAGAGTTGAAGATAAAAAGAACAGAAAGAGAGAAGGAGACCTATAATCAGAAATATCACAGTTTCAACATTTCACCTGGAGTACAAAAGAAACAGCATACAGCAACATGCGGGGACTGGCAGGAACACTCAATAAAACTGAATAAAAAGAAAAGCAAGTGACGGTGAGATACGAAGAAGGCAGCTTCGCCAGCGTTTGTGTGTCAGAACCCGGTTGGGGGGGCGTTAGTATGCATCGTGGTGCACTGCAGAGCTATAGTGCGTCTTTAGTGAAAACAACCGTGTCAGATGGGGTTGTATGGATTGATTCTGAACGCGACTGAGAGAATGAAAAGTGAATTAAAAAAAAGCTAACCTTTACAAGGATCATAAATTGCACCGGCTGTTACAGACTGAAATCAAATGTATGCTTTTATTCTAAAACAGTAAGACTAAGAGCAGTTTACTTCTCAAAACGGAGGAGCGCAGGATCGAACTCGTGACCTCTTGATTCCCAAGCGGGGGCTGAGTCTATCAAACCACAGAGGCAGTTACAGTAAACTGCTGTCAATGTCACATGTTAAGGCGGCTTTTTGTTTCTGCAGTTATATTTTTGAATAAAAGCGCAATTGTGTTATTCTTGTGAAAATGTTTCTTTGCTATTTGGACTTCAGGCTTCATACATTATATAGTTTATGCCTACATTTTGTCATCTACTACTAGAATATAAAAAACGTTTCTGTTTTAACAATGTGTTGACACAGATTACTGTAGAAACGGAACAGACATGAAATGCATGTGTTCCAAATAACGATCTATTATTTCCACTCTAAAACTCCACTTCACTCCCAGATACTCAATCAAGCTGAAGTTCGTGCACGTTCTAAATTGGTGGGGGGATGGAATAGCCGGCTGCTCCAAGCTTCTCTTTATCAGCACATTTAGAAGACAAAGGACGCTGGCGGAGAGGTTTGAAGGGATTTAAGAAGCAGTTTAAGGTGGGACGGAATTACCAGTTTTTTCGTAGGCTCTGGTAATTCTAGTGTTAAGTGTTCTTTCACAGAGTTTTTAAGTGTTTTTACTGCTGTTTTGTGATTGATGATTCCCTCATTTTCTTCTGGGTCTTAAGATTTCAGTGCTGTTGCTGTCACTACATTACTGAAGTGACTGTCATGTTTCTACATGTTCAGAATGACAACTGAGAATGTGGTGTTGAATGATACCACATCAAACACTGCTGATCTTTGTGCCAGTTGCTTTCAATGTTGCAGTTTCTAGCATGCATCTTCCACTTGAGTGTTTGAGTAAGAGCTACTTTTGTTCCTAAAAATCAAATTTCAGTGTTAGTTTACATTACATTTTTAATATTCTAGTTTTACTTCTTGGGCTCTTTAGGTGTTAGTTGTTATAAATATGCACTGATGTCTGACTAGGTTGGGTCAGGCAACTAATACAAGTATTTTCCAGCCCTGAAGACCATGGCTATAGAGTCAGTTAAAACAACAACAACATTTATTTATATAGCACATTTTCATACAAATAATGTAGCTCAGTGCTTTACATGATGAAGAAAGAGAACAAAAGACAAAATAAGAATTGAAATAAGAGAACACTAATTAACATAGAATAAAAGTAAGGTCCGATGGCCAGGGAGGACAGAAAAAACAAAATAAAACTCCAGATGGCTGGAGAAAAAATAAAATCTGCAGGGGTTCCAGGCCATGAAACCGCCCAACCCTCTCTAGGCATTCCACCTAACAAAAATGACATCAATCAGTCCTCATTGTATTCAGGATTCTCATGGAAGGACTTGATGATGACGGTCATGTGAACTTCTGGCCTTTAATCCATCAATGTAGGGACATCACGGTGCTTTGATTAGGTGGTGTTGGCGCAGATTGCCACCACAGAAAACCGGAAAAAGAACAGAAGAGAGAGTAGGGGTTAGTACAGATTTTGGAGGCACCATGAATAATAATGATAATTAATTGAATATACAGAGAATCAGGATTAAACTAAAATGAAGGTATGAGAAAGCCATGTTAAAGTAATGTGTTTTAAGCAGTGTATTAAAGTTCTCCACTGTATTAGCTTGGCGAATTCCTATTGGCAGGCTATTCCAGATTTTAGGTGTATAACAGCAGAAGGCCGCCTCACCACTTCTTTTAAGTTTAGTTCTTGGAATTCTAAGCAGACACTCATTTGAATATCCAAGGTTACGATTTGGAGTGTAAGGTGTCAGACATTCCGAAATATAAGATGGAATGAGATTATTTAAGACTTTGTAAACCATAAGCAGTATTTTAAAATTAATTCTGAATGACACAGGTAACCAATGTAGTGACATCAAAACTGGAGAAATGTGCTCGGATTTTCTTTTTCTAGTTAAGATTTTGGCAGCTGCATTCTGCACTAGTTGCAATCGATTTATGTCTTTTTTGGGTAGTCCTGAGAAGAGTGCATTACAGTAATCTAGTCGATTGAAAACAAAAGCGTGAACTAATTTCTTAGCATCTTTCAATGATATAAGAGGTCTAACTTTTTCTGTATTTCTTAAGTAAAAAATGCTGTTCTAGTGATCTGATTAATATGTGATTTAAAATTCAGGTCACAGTCAACAGTTATCCCTAAATTCTTTACCTGCGTCTTGACTTTTAATCCTTATGCATCAAGTTTATTTCTAATAACCTCATTATATTCTTTATTTAGTTTGAGAAAATTAATACTCATCCATTCAGAAACACAAGTAAAACATTGTGTCAGTGAAACAACAGAGTCGGGGTCATCAGGTTGTACTGATAAATACAGCTGTGTGTCATCGGCATAGCTGTGGTAGCTCATGTTATGCCCCAAAATAATCTGACCTAATGGAAGCATGTAAATCGAAAAGTTAGACCCCATATAAGAGGTCTAACTTTTTCTGTATTTCTTAAGTAAAAAATGCTGTTCTAGTGATCTGATTAATATGTGATTTAAAATTCAGGTCACAGTCAACAGTTATCCCTAAATTCTTTACCTGCGTCTTGACTTTTAATCCTTATGCATCAAGTTTATTTCTAATAACCTCATTATATTCTTTATTTAGTTTGAGAAAATTAATACTCATCCATTCAGAAACACAAGTAAAACATTGTGTCAGTGAAACAACAGAGTCGGGGTCATCAGGTTGTACTGATAAATACAGCTGTGTGTCATCGGCATAGCTGTGGTAGCTCATGTTATGCCCCAAAATAATCTGACCTAATGGAAGCATGTAAATCGAAAAGAGCAGTGGACCCAGGATAGAGCCTTGTGGAACACCATATGGAATACCATGTGTCATTGAAGTATAAATACTACAACTAACAAAGAATTGTCTTCCTGCCAGGTAGGATTCAAACCAATTTAAGACACTGCCAGAGAGGCCCACCCGCTGAATAAGGCGATTTCTAAGAATATTTTGATCAATGGTATCAAATGCGGCATTCAGATCTAAGAGGATGAGAACAGATAAACAGCCTCTGTCTACATTTACCCGCAAGTCATTTACTACTTTAACGACTGTAGTTTCTGTACTGTGATTTGTTCTGAAACCGACTGAAACTTATCAAGAATAGCATGTTTATTGAGGTGGTCATTTAGCTGCATAATGACCGCCTTCTCTAGAATTTCACTTAAGAAAGGCAAGTTAGAAATAAGTCTAAAATTTTTAAAAGCTGAGGAGTCAAGATTATTTTTCTTGAGCAGGGGTTTAACTACAGCAGTCTTAAGACAGTCTGGGAAGACCCCTGTATCTAATGACGAGTTTACTATGTCAAGAATACTGTCAATTAGCATGCCGGATACTTATTTGAAAAAACTTGTTGGTATTGGGTCAAGGACACAGGTGGAGGGTCTCAGTTGAGAAATTATTTTATATAAATCAGGCAAATCCATCCTGGTTAAAGAATTTAATTTGTTTATAATGGAGTACTTAGGCTTAAGAGGATCAGTGTTGGGGAGATGTACTATATTATTTCTAATATCATTAATTTTTTGATTGAAAAATACAGCAATAGCCTCACAAGTTTCACTGGAAGTATTTTGGAGGCATTGCATTGAATGACCTGGGTTTAGCAGATGATCAATCGTAGAGAATAAGACTCTGGGATTACTAGCATTGTTATTTATAATTCTAGAGAAATAGCAGCACCTCTCAACTTGGTCTATGTTGTTGTATTCTGTTATTTTAACCTTCAATATCTCATAGTGGATAGTTAGTTTAGTTTTTCTCAATTTACGCTCAGCTCTCCGGCATGTTCTCCTTAAATCAGACACTCTTTTGGTCTTCCATGGTATAAAAATGCTAGAAGATTTTTTAACTGTCTTTTCAGGTGTGACTATGTGAACAGCAGCTCTTACCGTAGTATTAAAATTTTCCACCTTACTATTTACATTATCCTCGCTATTGTAGTTAGCACTACAAATGGATTGGTTGCTTAGAATGTTTGTAAATTTTGAAGCTGCTGATGAATCAAAGAAGCGTTTTTTAACAATATGCTTCTCGTGAATATTTTCTATCATTATTTCTATTTTAAATAGTAAAAGAAAATGGACTGATAGACCAATATCGATGATCTACTTCACATCAACTTGTAGTCCTTTAATTAATAAATACTAAGTCTGACATATGACCTGCTTTGTGTGTATGCTGACTAACGTGTTGTCTCACATCTAAAGAGTCCAGTAGATTCATAAATTCTTTTACTTTCGGGTCACACTGATTATCGATATGAAAGTTAAAGCCACCAACTATTAGGAACATGTCATAGTTCGTAATTATAATTAACACCAAGTTTGAGTATTCCTCAAAGAAAAACGCATTGTATTTAGGAGGTCTACACATGGATAATATTAGAAAATGGGAAACTTCATAAATAACAACAGCAAGACATTCAAAGGACTTTAATTTGCCAAAACTGACATCTTTACACTTTAACTGGTTTGAGTAAATGTTTGCTAAACCACTGCCTTTCTTACTTTGGCGAGCTGTATGAGCAAAGCTGTAATTCGGAGGTGCAGATTCGATTAAAACAGCCGCTCCGTCAGAGTTAAGCTATGTTTCACTTAGTGCAATAAAATCAATTTTCCTATCACTAATAAGATCGTTGATAGAAAATGTCTTATTGGTTAATGGTCTAACATTTAATAAAGCCACATTTAATGTTTCAGAGGAGTAGAGCTGAATTGTATGTGTTTTATGGGTATTTGAAATAGATATTAAGTTATTTTTATTAGCGCTGCTTTGTGTGTATTTTTTATTTAATCTGTAATCTTTTTTTAAAGTTTTAATACATTGTTTTTCTAATTGTGTAATTGTAATTAAATTATTCATATTTATGCCGCACTGCCTAGATTTTTACATGCATTGAGGTTAGTTATACAGTGCACTTTTGAGGAAGATTTTGTTAAAGAATTATCATGTCCTAGCAAAGCATTACAGAAAGGGTTAGAAATAGAAATAGAGAGTCAAGAGAGGCAAATTACCTTAGCGATGTTTTTGGAGAGGACCCGGGCGCCGAATCTATTTGGATGCAGACCATCCCACTAGAAGAAACACGGCCTCTCCAAGAAGAGGTCCCAGTTGTCTACAAACCCGATGTTTTGACTCTCACGAAGCCTTTCACTCAGATGTTTAATCCCAGCAGACGACTGTAATACTCGTTCGATCTTCTAACGAGAGGTAGGGGACCCGAGATGAAAATTCTTGCAGACGGGGTCTTCTCTTTCGTGGCTTTGATTAGTGCTATGAAGTCCACCTTGAGAATCTCCAACTGTTGGTATCCCACATCGTTTACCCCTGCGTGTATTACAATGGATCCCACTGCCCTGTTCTTGTGCCTCTTGAAGACTGCTGGCGCACGTCTCATAATATCTCGGACACAAGCACTGGGAAAACAAGAGACAAAAGATTTCTGATTAGGACATGAAATGTTTAGGTTTCGTACGATTGAATCTCCAATCACAAATACATCACCCAGGTTTGAAGGCAAACTGGGGGTGCAGAGAGGGTCGAACCGGTTCTGGGTGGATATGCTTGCCTGTGCCGATGGAGGTGTTCTAGCCTTAAATCCCTGCCTGCATAGCTGAAACAAGCTGAGGTCTTCATCGCTGCTCCGACAACAAGGCGCGGGGGTAAAGCTCAATTGGCCTTGGAGGTGAGCGGCACAGCCTGGATTCAATGTTACTGAAACTCGATGTGCTGTGCCGATTTCAGAAGTCGGGGATGATTTTTCTGGCAGATGAGCCTTCAGATCCCTCAGGTACCTCCGTCTGGACACGAGTTTCTGGATCTGGATGTTGAGAGCCTGGAGTTCTTCGATGACGCGATTTATCTCACTGTTGGCCATTGTCTGCTTCCGCTTCGTGCCCTAGGAAAGAATGACAAAGAGAACTTTATAGCTCATGTAGCTTATTTAATACAGCTGTTGATGCAACATAGACAATCTAAATGTGCAGCTGCATCATAATAAAACCTGGAAGCTTATAATAAACTTACTCTATTAAAATGTTTCCACAATAAGAAAATCTTGTGCCTACAAGATTCATATTATATGTCAAACAATTAGCTAAGCATCATAAAGAATTATAGTGAAAGAAAAGTTGTTCTGTTGCTGCCAAAAAAAGGAATACAGACCCCTCAGTCAAAAAGGCAGAGATGGCAGTTTGTGCATGCAGTTAGCCCTTTTTGTTTTGCAATGAAAGTCACAATCTTGTTGAATGCAGTGCAATCCAGAAACTAACATACAAAATTAGAATTGACTTTTTGAAATCCAAGGGCTTATGCTCAAAGAGCCTTAAGCAAGGAAATCTTAGTAAAGACTGTGTAGAAAAAATTAAATGCCAAATATGCTCTCATTTACATCCAGTCATTCTGCATATGAATAAGGAAATGGGTACCAATGATAAAGTCACGCCTCCTAAAAAGGAGAACGGTAAGTCAGAAAAGAAGAGCATTTCATCTTCGCATATTTCTGTGGAACCATTGTAGTGCCCTGCAAGAAAAGGAAACATGTCAGACAATGTTTTATTAATGCAGGCAAAAACTACTGACTGCTTACTGAACATGCTTAAACTATATATAACTGTTGCCTATTCACTCATCACCCCGCCTCCTCCCAAAGTGCAATGCGTGTGAATTGTGTCATTAAAGGTGCAGCGATTCCAGCCGCTAAACAGGCAACGCTAACTTTGTTGGGGCGTGCACTGTGCACCCTGTCCGAGTGCCGTTAGGCAGGGTTGTGACCAGACCTGGAGAACTAACATCTGAATGCCTGGTAGGTACAGGTGTGTTAATGGAAGCAGGTGCCAGAAGCTTATCAGATTCCAACAGGTGCCGGAAAAGAGTCAAAAACCTCAGAGGAATCCAAGTGTGCAGGCTTGAGGCGATCCACCGAGACCGTCTGCTGTTTGCCACCGATGCCAAGCACAAACGTTTTGTCTCTGCATTCCAGGACTCGGAAAGGGCCATCATAAGGTGGTTTCATATGCCTTGTGCCGGAGAAACACAAACTCTTCTGATTGCAGGTGGCATGGGAAAAATATCCCCGGGTACACGAAGAGGTTGGCCAAACACCAGCTCAGTGGACGAGACCTGCAGAAGTTGGCTTGTTAATAGGTACAAACGCCCCTAAAGCCATGGAGCCATGGCCAGTCATAAGCAGTAGAGGTAAAGATTCTTACACTGTGAAGACAGTTCTTGGATAGATTTGTTAATGGCCTAATAAATGGGACAGACAATAAAAGACTGCAACGTTACTCAGTCAATCATGCATCAATAATGGAAATAGAAAAAATGCTACTTCAGCAATACAATACAATACAATGCAGCTGTGAGGAGATGGAGGAAATGTCACAGGAGGACATTAAGTTCATGCGCATAGCCTCAGTTTCAGGAGGCTGTACATCCAAGCTCGTGGGACAGAATAATAAGGTTTTGTTTTTGAGCTGCATAGCCTCAGTTTCAGGAGGCTGTACATCCAGGCCGGTGGGACAGAATAATAAGGTTTTGTTGTGCCTTGCATTTCGCTCAGACAAAACACCATAATTCTTCATTCAAAACTCCATCCTCCCCTCCTGCCTCTTTCAAAATTGCATTTCACTGCCAAGAAAAAATGTATCTGCATTGCACTGTCTGGCAAAGCACCATTATCCCTCCTATCCTCCTCATTCCCACCTTTAACATAATACCTCCAACCTCCTCCCTCCTCCAATCAATCTCAGACCTCAGACTCAGAAACGAATTCTTTGAAGCTTCTCCATGCTGCAGGTTCATTACACATCATGTGGCTTACAATATTTGTAAAGCACATTTTTACAATCTGCCTTTTGCGCATCTATATATTCTGTACTGTATATATATAAAGCCAAACGTCTGTCTGTCTATCCGCTTTTCACAAGAGAACTACTTAACAGATTTAGATCGGGTTTTTTTCTATAATTTGCTTGGTTGATTTTGCGACTTCTCTCTTCACGCAAAGTAGCATAGTTTGCTTATGGAACAAATTTCTTTGCGAGAATCCGAGAGAGCTGCTGTGGGCTGAGACCCTCCTGACTCCACGCACCAGACTTCGTTCAGATTGGTCTACCTCTTGCCACATGCTGGAGTGTACCATGCCTCCGTTTAGCTAGCGATACCTGTTTGTTCAACAGACATTATAATCTACAGATTGTCAAGGAGAAACATTTGACGTTTTTGACATAGAGATCAGAACTGCGTGTGTTTTAGAGGGTAGCTGGTGATTGCCAGAGATATCACTGCCATGTGCTTTTCTCCCCACGTGGGGGATGTTCTCCTGTCAGAACTTGACATGATCAGATACATTGCCAACATTAGATGTTGGAGCATACTTCAGCTGTGAGTCTTCATTCGACTGACTCCAAGATGGCACCGAAGCCAGTTTTCACTTTGGAGGACATTTAGATGCAAGTTCAGATAATCGGGAACCAGAAGTGATGTCATTGGTGTTGCGATTGTTAATCATTACTTTTGCAGAAGGAGAAGAGAAAGTGCATTAGGAAACAATACCAACCCTAGGTTGAGAGTGTAATTACATTTAAAGTACAGTATATGAGACACTCCTAAGGGACCACCCCTTTCCTATAAAGGCAGGCTGGAAGGTGAGTCCCTTTGCAGTTCATTGATTTATTTCCAGTGTTCAAGAAGTGCTTTGTGAGTGTCTTATTTTCTGCTGGTTTCTGATTTTTACTTCTATTCTTGTAGGTTTTGATATTTAAACTGTATTTTGGCATTTGGTTCCTTAAAAACCATTAAGACTGATCAGGCAGGTGCTGATGATGCTCACAGGTGTGCTATATTTTATTATGCTGAAACAGTTCTTTATTTTAGACAGTAAATTGTGTGCTTCTATTGTGCATTCTTGGTGATGTGCATTATTCTATATAGTAGAAATTATTGGAGAAATTTGAAAGGTATTTTTAAAATAAATCCTTCCCTACTTAAATAAGACTCAGGTATTTGGGGCTCACACTAATTATTCATAGCAACGGAACAGCTGAATGTGAACAGAATAAAATTAAGTCCTCTGGTGAAAATGTAAATAATTATTACCACGTCAGATGAATCTCTTTTGTGACAGAAAGAATATAAGCCTCTTGTATGAAGACAAAAAATCAATAAGGGAATGAAATGCCAGTGCATGAAAAATCAATGTGTTGAATTTCATGTTTAAATGAAGCTAAATTACAGAAATACAATGCAATCTGCAGTCATGCTACTGAGTAGTGTACTTTTTTTTTGGCAAGTAGTTTGACTGTTGGCCAAATTGCTCAGATCCTTCCCATTCTAGGTCGGTCACGTAGCCATGGGCAGTGTATGCACAGATTATATTAGCAGCTTTTAAGGCATTTTCATGTGGAGAGAAAATGTAGAAATGGAGTTAAAGCAATGTACTGTATATCAGTTGCAGTTGTTGCCTTCTTCAAATATGCTTAAAATAAACTTTTATGTAACATAACATTCTCAAATCCACTATGTCAAGATCACCAGGGCTGGAAACTATCCCAATATCATTTGAAGAAATGTATGGACCAGCATTGGTCATGCAGAACAAAGCAAAATGCATAATAGAATAAATAATTTCCTAGTTATTTTAATACTATATTACAGAATATATATTTTTACTAAAAGATTGTCTTGACATAAAGAGCAGATTTACTAAAAAGATGAAAGTGTCTGCACAACGACCAATAATGTATCAGGTTTGCTTTTCTATGCTCATGGTGTGGATTAATCAGGCAAACTTTGTTACTCTGTAAGTAGCTGATCTGAGAAATGCATTTGAATCTTACATTAGTTTTTTTCCTAAAAAAATAAAAGCATCCACCCGAAATGAGATGATGCAGATTCCACACATTTCCACTATATTTATAATACTCTCTACTGCTAAACTTTTATTAGATAAGTAACCAGGCAATGTTGCTTTACAAGATTTCTAAGTGTGAGTGCAATTGAATAACATTTAGCCAATACCTTTTATGTTTAAATCTGTACACTTTCACACACACAAGTTTAGGAGACAGTCAACAAGCCCAGAGGTGAGTGAAATCCCGCGAGGCAAAGGGTTTGTATGGACGGTGTTTTCCCTTGCCCGGATGCAGGTCACCGGGGCCCCCCCTCTGGAGCCAGGCCTGGAGGTGGGGCTCGATGGTGAGCGCCTGGTGGCCGGGCCTGCACCCATCGGGCTCGGCCGGGCACAGCCCAAATAGGCAACATGGGTCCCCCTTCCCATGGGCTCACCACCTATGGGAGGGGCCAAGGAGGTCGGGTGCAGTGTGAGTTGGGTTGTGGCCGAAGGCGGGAACCTTGGCAGTCCGATCCTCGGCTACAGAAGCTGGCTTTTGGGACGTGGAATGTCACCTCTCTGAAGGGGAAGGAGCCTGAGCTAGTGCGTGAGGTCGAGTGGTTCCGGCTAGATATAGTCAGGTTCACCTCAATGTACAGCTTGGATTCTGGAACCAATCTTCTTGAGTAGGTGCTGTACCAGAATATTATACAGCTAGGGAAGATGGAATCTGCATCTAAAGTCATTTGCTTACCGAAGTAGCATGGCACATGCACTTTGTGAGCATGTCTGTGTCGATCAAACACAGGAAGCTCTGCATTCTACTTTGACTATACGCTGTAGGAAGATAAGTAAATAAATATAGTTAACAACATTTGATGTGGCTTTTATATACTGTAACATATCAAAAAAAAGACCATCACAAAACATAATCACAAACAGAACTTGGCACGATTCCTTGGCGAGCTCTTAAGCCCTGCTGTTTCATGGAGGGACATGTATGTGGCAGATTGACTGGCAGAATGACGCCCAACCTGTTGCTAAATCCAAACAGTGCCATCTTTCACCTTTATGCCTGGTGCAGCTGCGTTGTTCTTACTGTATGTGTGATTGGACGTTTCTTGCAGGGAGGGCTTCTGTTTTCTTCTGTCTTTATTTGAAAACTAACAGTGTCAGATCGGGGGGAGCATGAACATGGCTGTGAGAAAAAAAACTGAATAAAACAAAACAAAACAATAACCTTCACATGTACCATAAATTTAAACCGGCTGTTACAGACTCAAATCAAATATACATTTTTATTCTATAAAAGTAACAATAAGAGCAGCTCACTACTCAAAATTGTAATTCTGGGAAGCACCCAGAATCATACCAGCAACCTCTTGATTATGAGGCAGCAATTCTTAATGCTACACCACCTAAGCGGTTGTGTCAGCATCGTACCCTAACCCGATTTCTTTTTCTTCGGTTATATTCTTAAATAAAAGTGCACTTGTTTTGTTATACGTGTACCTTTTGCAAAAGTGTTTATTCGATATTTGGACTTCAGGCTTCACACTTTATACACTTCAAGTCAAAATTTTGTCATTAGTAATATAAAACAAAAAAAGTTTCTGTTTTAGGTATGTGTTCAACATTTCTTGGCTAGCATTTCCTGTCATCCTCCTGTACACCTGTAGATGTTACTGAGGACAGAGATGTCTGAGGAAGTAAAGGTGTTGGCGAGCCTTATTGACAATAGCAAAAATGTGTTTTTTCCACTTTAGCCGATCAGTAATGGTCACTCCAAGAATTTAAAATGGCCCCCCTTCAACAGTATCCCTTCAAATGCAAATAGGAGTGTGGTTTCTCTTCTTGTTTTTATTTAGTTAGTGCCAATTATTGTCCTGGTACTGATTTGGCACCACCTTCTCACTGTAAGCCATCTTGTCATTGTTAGAGTTATATTTGGCCAAGTTGTCATAAATGAACAAGGACTACAGAAGGTGTCTCCCCTGTGGGGAAATGTGTTTTAAAGTGTCTCGTGTGGATGATCATATCTCTCAACAGAAGGATAATTTGAGACAGGGACATTACTGGGAAATTTATTTAGAGTAAAATTTTCATTACTAAAATGGTTATTTTCCAGTTGAAATTAGCAAATTTTACTTTCACTCAAGACAAACAGTAGTATGAAGATCAAACATAAACAGCACCTACTCGACTCCAGATAGTAAAGTGATTCTGAGGGTCTTGAATGTTGCACTTCTGGTACCCAGATGCCTTCTGTTCAACACATGTAAAGCACTCACTGCCTTAGAAAGGAAAACAATACAGTTAAAAACCTCAGCCATCCTGTTGAATTACTTTTCTCACTCATTCCATCTGGTAAACAATATAGGACCACTGGCACTATAGCACCAACAGATTCAGGGACAATAACAAATATTGCAACTAAAACACCACTATATATATATCGTATATACTCATGTATAAGTCGGATCTTGAAACCCAAAAAAAGATCATAAAATCAGACCCCAACTTATACGCCCATTCAAAAATGCAACAGTTAATTTTTTTTTTTTTACATGTTCTTGACTCCTCCAGTCTCGCAGCAGTTTCTCAGATGCAACAAATTTTATTGCAGCAGTGAAGTTACCAATTTCTTTCTCTACTTCAATGACGTTTAAATTAAAACCAGCTTCATATTTACTTCTGATCGAACACTTCATCGCAGATAAGGGTGTAGCGCTGCCACATAAATATAACATGTTTTCTGCTGTCGATCGGGTGTTGTAGGGAATATGCTTACATTCGGAGATTGACAGCGGTGCCCCAGAGGTGGAACTTCCGGTTTTACTGTTTTCTTTCGGGAGTCATTTGCATAAAGTGAGCAGTTTTTAAGAGAGAAGGAAGAAGAGGAGAAAAGGAAAAAGAATCGGAGAGAAAAAAAGCAGATCAGTTACTGCACTGGACATACAAGAAGTCTAGGAGCTCCTACAGTCCTGGCAGAAGGTGGAAGGTATTCTTTGGATCGGGGAATCAAGCGTTCTGTTAATTCCTTCGGACTCGGGTGAGCTATTTCAAAGGACTTATATTGTGTCATGGTGCAGGACTGACTGTATGTCTTTTATGACGAAGAGGTGATTGTGTTAGTAGTCCGCAATTTTCAGGACACCTCGTTTGGCCTGCCAGCAGTTGCAGGACAGAACATTGGACATTTGTGGATCTATTTATCATCTCTTGAAGGGGAACTGGGGGAATTAATATTGTTATTGTGTAAATATATATATATTTGTGGCGCTACAGAATAAGGGTTATTTATGGTGGTTGGGGGTGGTGCATGTGTAAGGGATTGTATTCTTTTGTTCATTGTATATAATATACTCATTATTTGATGATAGATCTTGACTATTTGTTTTTTTTGGGGGCTATAAAATATTGGCATTAAGGGACTGAACCGGGTAGAATAAAGGGTGTACGGGAAATTGTTTAGGGTGTGATATTGGCCTATCCTTTTATCATCTGCCGTTACTTAGAACAGATTAGCGGTAGCAATCGGCTCGTGTTAGTGCGCGGGATGAATTATTACAAGGGATGCTCTTACGATAAAGGGGTATAAGGGTGTGAGATACAAAAAACACAGATCAGTGCAAACGTTGCTTCAGAATAGTTTCGGTATTACCGTGTGGCCTCGTAGGCACAATAGAGAGAGAGTGAGAGAGGTTAGGAGCACGCGATGATTAAGCTCATTGCCACACCCACATAGAAAAAAAAGGCAGTGTGCTCTGTGGTTACTCTCTCAGGTGGGCATTAGCATATCATAATTCCTTGTACCAATAGTGTGAGCTTTCCGCATTCGACTTATGCGACCAACATTATGAAATACCAGAAATTATACTGTAAAATCAAGTCCCGACTTATCCACGGGTTAACTTATCCGCAGGTATATACAGCACATTTTATTATATTGCACATAATTGTATATATGTAGTATTCTACATGTACAGTTTGTATGTATGTGTGTGTGTGTCTTTCTTGGTATTGTATTATTGTCATTTTTGTGAGAAGGTATGCAAGTAAGAATTTCATTATATTATGTACACAATGTCTTATGTACACATTACAATAAATTCTAACTCTTTTTTTCACTCCAGACTTTTCTCTACAGGTCCATAAATGAAGTTTATCAGGCACTTCACTTTTAATTAATTGTTTCCTAATTACTTTGGAGAATAAGCCCATTGAGCCTTGAATGGAAAAAAAGAACTGTTTAGGCCCTAAATTGATCAGCTTCCAGTTGGATTTATTAGAAGTGTGTTCATTACAATATAAGATATAAATTAACAAAATTCAGTAGGCATTACTATTGCTTTGATTGAATTGTGCATCAGTTATAGAAAATAGACTTTACAGTATTTAATGCTACAACAATGCCTGCACTTTCCTTTAGTTTTGTAAGTAATTATCTCTTAATTTAGGCAAAAAGCAGGACACCTTACTTTATTCAAACATTAATGTAATTAAAATGTAGAAAATAATATCCAATGCAAGGCTTATGTTTCCAAAGCTATTTTACTGACAGTAGTGTGTAAGCTTTTAATAGACCTTTGTAAAATGTAGATAAATATAACACCTGGCAAATCCACCGACTCAGGAACAGGTGTGTGAAATCTATCCAGAAGTGATACACCAAGAAATTCAGTAGTCTGTCTATGGCCTAGCAATGGTAAGCTACTCTTCAACTGACTCAAATCAAATATACATTTTTATTCTATAAAAGTAACAATAAGAGCAGCTCACTACTCAAAATTGTAATTCTGGGAAGCACCCAGAATCATACCAGCAACCTCTTGATTATGAGTCAGCAATTCTTACTGCTGCACCACCTAAGCGGTTGTGTCAGCATCGTACCCTAACCCGATTTCTTTTTCTTCGGTTATATTCTTGACTTAAAGTGCACTTGTTTTGTTATACGTGTACCTTTTGCAAAAGTGTTTATTTGATATTTGGACTTCAGGCTTCACATGTTATACACTTCAAGTCACAATTTTGTCATTAGTACTATAAAATGAAAAAAGTTTCTGTTTTAGGTATGTGTTCAACATTTCTTGGCTAGCATTTCCTGTCATCCTACTGTACAATTATCCAGATCGTTGTAGACACAGAACACACATGAAATGCATGTGGTTCCAAAGAAATTATATATTATTTACCCTATACAACTCTAGGTACCTCACTCCAAGATAAACAGACTTGAGATGGGAGAACTTTTTACCTGAGTTGAGCTGCGGTGATGGGGGGATGGGATAGCAGGCTGCTCACTAGGTAATTCAAGTCCTTCCTTTTCTTTCTCCACGTCTCCGTTTAGCTCTTTAATAAATTTCAAGCCATCAGATTCTTCAAAACCTTTAAGGAACATTGAAATATCTTTGTAGTACATGTTTAACACTAGAATTACCAGAGTCTATGAAAAAACTTGTAGATCTGGCCCACCTTAAATCCGTTCGCACCTCTCCGTCAGCGTCTTTTGTCATGTGAATGTGCCGATAAAGACAATCAGCAAGCAGCCTGGTATCCCATCTTCCAACAGCCACAGAACGTGCACAAAGTTCTCCCAGCTCATGCCTTGATTGATTATCTGGGAGTGAAGTGCTGGAGTTTTAGAGTGGAAATAATAGATCGTTATTTGGAACACATGCATTTCATGTGTGTTCCGTTTCTACAATATCTGTATAAACACATTCTTAAAACAGAATCGTTTTTCATATTTTCATAGTAATTGACAAAATGTTGGCATAAACTATATAATGTGTGAAGCCTGAAATCCAAAGATCAAATAAACAATTTCACAAAAGTGTTTACATACTACCACCCCCCAGGGATCTGACACTGTTAGTTTTTATTTGAAACTGTGAATAACTGTAGATTTGAGTGGTGTTTTGAGGCAATGGAACTGGACATTCTCTGATCTGGAGGGATAAAAGCTGACACACAAACGCTGGTGAATCTGCTTTCTTCGTATCTCAACGTCACTTGATTTTTTTTTTATTCAGTTTTATTGAGTGTTCCTGCTCACAGTGAATTAGTATGCACCTTATGGTCTATGATTTAAAAAAAAAACACAAAAAAACAGACACATAGGTATACATGATATTTGGAATTATTCATTTTATGACTTGTATTGTACATTTCGGAAAACATTGTGGCACAGATGCAAGATTATTCATATTATTCGTATTCATTCGCATAACATCTTGCGGTTGTAATCAGCATTTCGCAGGTTTTTTTTTTTTCTTTTCAATCTTGCCAGTGTCCACGTTGCTGTATGGTGGAGTTTCTTTTGTACTCCAGGACATGCAGAGAAAAGAATAGTAGAGAGAGGTCAGGTTGGCGCTATATGCAATCATCAAATTCAAATGTTAACAGTTCACACACACGGAAGGACCTTCCTACATTTACGACATGTGTACCTGTTGCAATGCACACTGCTCTCTATGCTGTGGTTTCTAGTACAGTGGAACCTCGGTTCACGACCAAAAAGATCGCCAAACTTTTGCCTCGGTTCACAACCACACACTTGGTATACGAACAAGCCAGGTTCCCTTGCCTGCCTGCAAGCTGAGCTGAAAGAGAGAGAGAAAGAGAGAGAGAGAAAGAGCGAGCGAGCACGTGCCTGCTAGGGAGGGGGAGGAGGAGATTGCTTCACGTGTTTGCTGAACAAGCCAGTTTCCCTTGCGTCCTCAGTTGAGAGAGAGAGAGAGCAAGAGCGAGCAAGCACGTGCCTGCTGCGAAGGGGGAGGAGGAGATTGCTGCACGTGTTTGCCTGCCTATCTGTAGGCTGTAGTGCAAGCGAAACCATCCCCTCCCCCCACAGGCAGCCTGAGAGAGAAAGAGAGCTGCCATGCTTTTTCATTTAAGCAAAGCCGCTCCTTGTTCATTGTTTTCAATAAGACGTGCACTCTCTTTGTGCTCTACAGTATTTCGTGTGCTTTTGCAGTTGACTATGGCTTCTAAGCAAGTGGAGAGTGGTCAGAAGAAAGTTTTGAAGAAAATTGAAATCGAAGTAAAGAAAGAAATTACAAAAGGTGGAAAAACTGTTTACCAGTTTACTCATTTACCAATCGGAGAACCCTCGTGCTTTCAAGCAGCATAATGTAAACAAAGCCAGACTGCCAGTAATGTGGAGGGCAAACACGAAGGATTGGGTCACAAGAACGTTCTTTTTGGAATGGCTGCATGAGGCTTTCACTCCCACCAGCTAAACGCACCAGAAACCCAAGAAATCACAAGAGAGAAAACACCTGAAGGAAAACACTTCATGCCAGAACTCGTTTCATGCAAGGTTAGTTTTCTTGGTGGTTTTTCTATTACGGATTTTTTAAAAGTAATTTTTTTAGTTCATAATGCGATTTGTTGCAATGTTATTTTTCTCTTTTTTCAAATGTTCGCTTTTTCCTTGTGCTTAAAACTCATGAAAGGTTTACAGATGGAGTTTTTCATAGCGATTAGGTGCAATGTTACATTTCTCTTTTTCAAATGTTCGCTTTTTTCCTTGTGCTTAAAACTCATTAAAAATTGTTTACATGGAGGACTTCATCATGTGATTTGTTGCAATGTTACTTTTTTGGTTGCTTGCGAGTTGGTTTTTAAATGAAGTTCGGATTTGTGCGATGTTTTTTTCTGCTGTGCTTAAAACTCATTTTAAAAACATTGTTTACAGCGATCAGGCTTTAGGTTTAATAGCGTGATCTCCTGCAATCTTACTTTTTTGTTTTCTTGTGAGTTGGTTTTGCAAGCGCTTCGGATTTTTTTTTCTGCTGTGCTTAAAAGTCATTTTAAAAAAAATGCTGCGCGAGCACCTGCTACAGAGAGATTAGAGAGCCGGGTAGCTGACAGGGAAGGGATTGGGGGGACGGATAGGGGTGTGTGTGTGTGTGTGTGTGTGTGTGTGAGAGAGAGAGAGAGCTCGTGAGCCAGCCTGCTCCTGTAGCTGAGGTAGGGAGGGGCTTTGGTGGTGTGTGTGCTACAGAGAGATAGAGAGAGAGAGCGCGAGCGAGCCTGCTCCTGTAGCTGATCAGGGAGCCTGGGTATTTTGTGTCAGTGTTATTCAATGCTTTTACATTAGTTTACTATTACACTGTGGATTCTATGGTGTAATTAACTATATTTGTGCTTAATCTTTACATATTTTTAAATATTTACATACAGTTTGTACGGTCTGGAACGGATTAATTGTATTTACATACAATCCTATGGGGAAACTGCTTCGGTTCGACCAACTCGGTTTACGACCAAAGTTCTGGAACGAATTATGGTCGTGAACCGAGGTTCCACTGTACATTGAAAGGGCACCCAACACTGACTCAGTTTACTTTCCTGGGGAAAGCGGCTGTCTTGAAAGAGAAGCTTGTCGATGTTGCATCCTCCTTTTTTTTCCATCGCCTTTTCAAGTAAGATGCGACGACGAAGTTCCTCTACAAGTTGAGCCATGAACAGTATTCTTTTCTCAGTGGTCCCCGTGCATGCCTTGCACAGTACATGTGCGTTGATTGCTGCCAGGTCAAGCGTGTTATAGCACACAGTAACTGGCCATCTGCATGTTCCTGCTTGCACTGAAAAAGCTCACACCTTCTGGTGTATAATATCAAAGCAGCACAGAGAAAAAAAGAAAGAAACAAATATATGGGATTTTGGTTATAAATTTATTGTACTTGTAAAAGTTAGCTTTTTTCAGTTTTATTCTCTCAATCACAATCATGCTCTAACCCCCGTCCCTCCTGATCTGACTGTAACTAACTGTGCCATATAAATTCACACCCCATCTGACGCTGTTTGTTTTCAAATAATATTGCATTCATGTGATGATGTTTTCTGATTGGTACTATTCAGATCATAAAATAATTTCTTCAAAATGTCACATATATTGTCTCTTTCAGGTGTGTAAAAGGAACCACAGCATAGAGTGTGTACATTGTAGCAGGTACACACGTCGTAAATGTAGGAAGGACGGTCCTTGCGTGTGTGTGAACTGTTAACATTTGAATTTGATGATTGCATATAGCGCTGAACTGACCTCTCTGTACTTTTCTTTCCTCTGCATTTCCTGGAGTACAAAAGAACCCATCATACAGCAACATGGACACTGGCAAGATCGGGGGAAAAAAACACGCAAAACACTCAGTCACTGATTACAACCGTAAGATGTTATGCGAATGAATATGAATAATATGAATAATGTTGCATCCGTGCCACAATGTTTTCCGAAATACACTATACAGGTCATAAAATGAATAATTCCAAATATCATATACTAGCAAAATACCCGCACTTCGCAGCGGAGAAGTAGTGTGTTAAAGAAGTTATGAAAAAGAAAAGGAAACATTTTAAAAATAACACAACCTGATTGTCAATGTACTGGAGGGTTGGGCAACTGACTGAGCCGTCAAACCTGGTAGCAGGTGGCTTAAATACCACCGATGGCAGATCGAAATGGGCAACCAGATTTTCTTTTGTCATTTGTCTTCTTTATACCTTGACCTCAATTTTTATCTTGCTTTCCTTATGTTTTTTAACTACAATTTTTTGATAGTTCCTTTGCAAATATTTAAGGTATTTAAAAACATCACATCTCTGTATAACTCATGCAAATCTTACACAATATGTTCCATCTTAAAATGCACACCTGAAATAACTCAAACAGAGGCATCTGTTATTGTTCTCATGACTGAAGTTGTTGCAAAACAAAAAATTAAAAATATATGAAATTCATGATATATTTGGGATTCAAACTATAAAAATAACTATGGCATACAGTTTAAAAACTATAAAACGCTGTGAGATGTAAAAGTAATTCACATTAAATAAATAACATAAACAAAATGGTTTACTTTCTCAAGGACATCTGACATAGAACATCTTCAAATAGAGCAAAGATAGGTCATTAAATTAGCCTGGAGTGTAATTAGCAACTTGAGTGCTCCTCTGATTAATAAATCAGTACTCAAGGAGCAAGACAGAAAAACTACTGAGTTAAAGTAATGTGTTGCTTAGATTTTTACATGAATATACTAAAAAGACTCTCATAAAGTAGGACCACATTCTAATGACACCAGCTCCTTGATTTAAAAAGCTTACAGTTTTTTAAACAACTCTTTCCTGTATGGATAGGATGGTAGGTTATCATACCTATTCATTTGCTTACCTACTTTCTCCTCTTCACAAATACTGAAATCAGTGACCACACACAGCCTTTCATTATTTTTATTCCATTCTGTCCCTGAAACAATGTACTCATCGGCCGATGTTTAGTACTGTTTTATATATATAGGCTAACGTTGATAATGATCTGCAGTGGGTTGGCCCCCTGCCCGGGGTTTGTTTCCTGCCTTGCACCCTGTGTTGGCTGCGATTGGCTCCAGCAGACCCCCGTGACCCTGTTTGGATATAGCGGGTTGGATAATGGATGGATGGATGTTGATAATGATATGAGATGTCAGAGATATGGAAAGATAATTAACTGGAATGGAAGCCAAAGAAATAAGATACATTCAAGCCCAATCAATTTTAATATTAATTAGTTAGATTAGATTAGTCAGATTAGATTAGTTATCAGATTTATAAGTAATTTAAAGACTTCTTGACTTTTTGTAACTGAAGCATTTTTGTTTTCATTGTATTTCTCATTATGTCTTTTCACTTTTAACACTTGAAATAATTAATTGTTTATTAAGCATCTTTCCTATACCTGAAGTTTAATCAGAGCAATTTTCAACAAAAGGAAATGTTTACTTTTATAGTCAAAAGTAAATTTAATAACATGCACTAATATACTTTAATTGCGTAAATATGATTAACACATACTTTGACTTTTACCAGAGTATTTTAATAGATGAGGATTTGCACTTTTACTTAAGTAATCTATTTCTGTACTCCTGCCACCTCTGCTTCCTTTTCTATCACCTGGGTAGTTCAGAATAGTTGTTATACACAAATGAAATGCTGTACTACATACTTACTGGATCATGTACACTTTGAAATAGGACAAAATGTAGAAAAACCTTGCTAAAGAAAAAACATGAAGAAGACTACTACAGTACAAGGGACTTTTAAGGAAGTTGTGAGAGACAGTTGTATGTTTCTGTGCTGATTGTACACTTGCTGGCCTAATTCTTTGGCTAGAAAGAACCGCAGCTACACCAGAGAGTAGATAACACCGATTTCCAGCTTGCTACAAGTACTTTAATAGATGTGTAAAAGTAAGTGTATGTGTGGTGTCTAAACAGAAATACATGAATACAATAAGTGCACACATACAAATGGAATACATATACTGTATGAACGTAACTAATTAAATGTCAAACTGGAACATTATTACATAGTATTCAGTAAGAAGAACAATGTTAAACATCAATTCCTCAACTATATGTATTGTTTAATCAAACCAGTAGGTGGCACTATCAACCAGAATAAAAGGTTCAGCGTAATGCCCAAGAGACATTCGTTTACAAAAAAAAAAAAAACTTTACCTGTAATACTGCAAAAATCAACATATTTTAACATCTTGGAGTGAAGTAAAGCACAGCATATCTCTCCTTAAAGGTCAACAGTGCACAAATTTAACAATATGTTCATTTGTAAACAGCAAACATAGCCATAATAGCGCTTTTGTATATTTGCACTGAACATTAATATAAGCTGCAATATTAGCTAAGATATTAAGCTACATTGAACACTGTAAAAAAGAAAACAACTTACTTTGTCAGTAATGCACAACACACAGTTACAAAAGGTAGCAGCAAACTATTACTTGAAAAAATTCAAAAAGCAGGCAGAGACTGTGAGCACATTACAATTCAGGAACAAAACGCTGTGCATGCGCAATAGTCTTGTGGGGAGTGCCTTGCCTAGATTCAGCATAAAGTAGGGAATTTTGTACAGAGGTACTGACTGATTCTGACAGACTGGAAAATGGCAAATATTCCGTTACATAAGAGGGTGATCAGACATATCCAAGCAACTATAGGCCAGTAACCTTAACATGCATCAGAGGTAAATTAATGGAAGGAATTATTAAGGAAAAGATTGAGAAACACATGGCAAAGAACAGCAGTTTTACTGAACAGTCGGTATGGGTTCAGAACTGGGAGGTTGTGATTTACTAACATGCTGAAGTTTTATGAGTAAGCAACAAAAGGAGATGATCAAAGTATAGCATATGATATTATTTATCTTGACTTTGAGAAAGCATTAGATAAAGTGCCACATGAGAGGTTGGGCATCAAACTAAAAGAAGTGGGAGTTCTGGGAGAAGTGTGTAAATGGATGCAAAATTTGCTCAGACACAGAAAGTAGAGTGATGGTAACAAGGAACCTTATCAGAATTGGTTGATGTTAAAAGTTTGGATAGGAATATAAATACAAGGTGGTTAAGTCTTCAAATGATACCAAGATAAGTGGATTGGCAGATAATCTCAGATCCATTGAATCTTTAAAGACAGACTTAAACACTATAAAGGCTTGGGCAGATTTGTGGCTGGTGAAATTCAATGTAAGTAAAGGTAAAGTATTACATATAAGAAGTAAAAATGTTAAGTTTTAATACACAATGGGAGGCCTGAAAATTAAAAGTACACCTTATGAGAAGGATTTTGGATTTGTAGTGGTCTCATCACTATCAACTGCCAGACAGTCTTCAGAAACCCTTAAAGAAGGCTAACAGAATTTTAGGTTATATAGCATGATATGTAGAGTGTGGAGTAGATGTGTACAGGAGAAGTGCAAGGAGGTTATGCTCAGGTTTTATAACACACCGGTGAGACCTCATCTTTAGTACTGTGTGCAGTTTTAATCTCCAGGCTTCAAAAAGGACATAGCAGCACTAGAAAAAATCAACAGAAGACAGATTAGGCTGATTCCAGTGCTAAAGGAGATAAATTATGACGGAAGATTAAAAGAGCTGAGCCTTTTCAGTTTAAGCAAAAGCAGATTAAGAGGAAACATGATTGAAATGTTTAAAATTACAAAGGGAATCGGTGCAGTGGATTGACACTGTTACTTTAAAATAAATTCACCAAGAACACAGGGACATAGTTGGAAACTTGTTTAGGATAAATTTCAAACATTAACAAGTTGTTTTTTTTTCACACAGAGAACCATAGACACATGGAATAAGTTATCAAGTAACATGCTAGACAGTAGGACTTTAGGGACTTTCAAAACTAGACTTGATGTTTTTTGGAAGCCTTAAGTGGACAGGATTGGGGAGCTTTGTTGAGATGAATGGCTTGTTCTCATCGTAGATTGTTCTAATGTTCTAATGAATTCTTAATGAAGACTGTATAATAATCTGCAAATTTTATTAAATATTAGACATTCAACAAATTGTGAGGTTTTCCATTCCCAGAATAGCTTTTGCTTTCATTTAATTCATATTAATTTACTAGCAAGTTATGTTTTGTACTGTAGGAACTGAACTGATGTTCTATGAAATTCACATCTTTTGAACTTAGAAAACAAATTATTCTTTATTAAGCAAGCAAGAACCTGTTGAACACAGGTTAAATGAGATGATAGACTGAAGTTAAAAAAAAGAACAAAAAAAAACCAGTATCATCAATGTAAATATGGCTGGGGTGTGGGTAAATGAATTCAGGAGGCAATTGTTTAAAGTTTATACAGTATCAGCTATGTAGAAATTGCTGGAATGTGACAAATCATTTTAAGAAGCAAATGTTCAAAGTTTACAAAGTGATTCATATAGCAAACCCCATAATCATTGAATTACTCCTTGTGCAAACGTACTCAAATACATGCAGAAATAATTTAATTAGATTTAATGCAGCATGTGGGCTTCTAAAAGAAGCAACTTCAAAGTTATTTCATGCAGTTTGTTTGTTAACACATTTACTGCCTGAAATAGATTTTTGTTCCAAATGAAAGGACAAATATATATATGTAAAGATGGCAAATTAAATATGAAGAGTGGATATCCATATCTTCACACTTTCACATTTAAATGATCATTATTATTGGAAGAAAAAGGGGATACAAGGATACAAGAGTGAAAAACAACATAATCATTCCCACAGAGTGTTAGGGCTAGACAGTCTCCAGGTGATTGCTTAGTGCTGAAGTATTAAGAAAAAAAAAAAAAAACTTCATGTCTTTCACATAAACAAACTGTACAATAGGAGGACATCAGGAATCCTGAGAGCTCCAAAACTTAAAAAGACTATGCCAACCCAAATTCCATTATTACTCATCAATGGGAGAATATTCAATGTTCTGTGATGCATTTTTTTTCCTATGGTAGCAGTTGCTAGGACAGAGATACCAGTTTCTAGGAAGAGGCATCATGCCACATAACTAGTGCCAGCCTAATTGTCAAAGACTGTAGATAATTGTAAAAGACTCTGTAGTGTGACTTTTCTGAGTGTTTTGATTTCTATTTTTGCCTAGGTTTTTTTTACTATAATTTCTGACTCTCATGGAGTCAGGAAAGGAATCCAGCTGTAAAAGTCATGCTAAAACCTCTACAGGATAATTCAAGTAAAAAAAACACATCTCATACAAATATGGGATAGCTGGGGAAGAAGAAGATTTTAGTTTTGATTAAACATTATTTAGTTCTGGTTTGGTCTCATCTGTTACAGGAGATGGACATCTGAAGCAGAACTTCATTAGCAGCGGTGTTAATTTTTTTCTTATTTTTATCATCCTGAGGTATCCTGTATTTACCCAACTCAAGGAGGTTCTATTGCAGTATATGCAAGCATACGTTTATAAACATGAGTGGTAAGAAAGGGACTCAGAAAGAAGCAGAAAAAAAAACAAAGCTACACCCTAGACTAGACAGGCATCAAGTCAAAGTCCAACCTTAAATAACGGCCTTACAGAGACTCACCTGGAACAGACAGGCGAAAACTCATATCTCCCGGGACCCCGGGCCACAGCGTCGTTTCCAGTCGACAGTCGAAACTGGGAGCGAAGTGATGCCAGTCACGTTAGCTCATCGATTCCAGAAGATCCATTGAAACTGGAAATGGCCTTGCCTTCCACGTTTTCATCTATTCCTCATGAGCTGGGAGCATCGACTGTAACAGGGCTTGTCACTTCACCTGCGGAACATGAAGGCCGAAATGATCTGTCCAAACTGAAGGTAACTATCAATACAATGGCCACCATGGCCACCGCTCAAGACATAAAGGAGCTGAAGAAAGATATAAAGAAAGAAATAAATGATATGCTCAATACAAACGGGAAGCTGTTGCAGGAGCTGCAGCAGGATAACAAAGACCAGGAGAAACATGTATATAATCACTTTGAGGCAACCTTTAAAGGTATGCTAGAAAAAATTGAGGAACAAATTCAGGAAAATGCATCTAAGGGAATAAACTGAGAGCACTTGGTGATCAGTTGGAAGATGTTAAGCAAACATTCACGACTCATTTTGAAACAGCCGAACATCTGGCATCTACTGCTGACGGAAAAGCGACAGCTGCAAATTCTGAATGCAAAAAACTCGGAGATAGACTTGCTATACTGGAAGACGGATGCAGAAGGAATAATATTAGAATTAGAAGGTCTCCCAGAGAATTGTGAAAGTCCAAATTTGTAGATGAATTATTCTCTAAAATAATTGGAGAGGACTTTAAATCAGACACCGAGATAGGACCAGCTTACCGCATACAGGGATCAAATACCTCTAAACCTACGAGTTTTTTTGTGCGCTGTGAAAAATTACAATTTAAATTACATGTAATGTCACTTCTCATACAGAAACAAGAGATTACATTTGAAGATAACCACATTTGCATTTTCCCGGATTTCTCACCAATAACAGCTGCTAAACATGCAGCATTTTACAACATTAAACAGCACTTACGGAAAGCCAAGATCAGATACAGCCTCTGGTACTCTGCCAAACTGAAAGGGCATATTCAAGACAAGCATTACATCTTTACCGCTACAGAGGAAGCAGAAAAAGAGTTAAGAAAACTGATCCCGACACTTTTTTGAAATACGATCATTAGTTGCATCCTGTCATGGCATGGCAAAGAGGTCTTGCTGGCTGTTTGATCTGCTTGCAATGATACTGGTATTGTAATTATACAGTACATCCTTTTCTCTTCTCGGCCACTTTTTGTTTATGCTTTAATTACAACTATATGCATCTTTGTATGTATGTGTGGAAGAAATTAATAATACTTTTTTGTTTTCTTCTTTTATTCTCTTCTGAAGGAGACTGTTCAATATCATGCCCTTGGTTTATTGATATTGTTATCATTGTATTAGGATTTACTATGCTTATCCAAGGCCACTTTTTAACAGGGTGTGTTATTTTAGAATCTCAGGATTGCTGAAGATTATATTTTATGCTTATATATTTATAGGGGTACTGGGGGGGAAGAGAAAGAGAGCAAGCTACAGTATCTCTAATCTGTCCTTTCAATTCTTATAATTATAAGTGCCAACATAACAATAGGCTTCATGGCTTCCTGGGAAAGTTGGAATTAAGGTAAAAGCTGTCTTATTTTCAGCTAAGACTAAAAAATGACAGCAAAAGTTCAGAAGCAAAGTACGACGCTATTGTTATTTCTGACCATGCCCCCTTAATTTTGGAGCTAAAATCACTATGCCCCACATACTCATTTCACAGATGGCATCTTAGTCCACTTTTATTAGCAGATGAAAACTGTCCAGAATTTATATCCAAGCAAATAATTTTCTTTTTTTAAACAAATACATCCACAGAGGTTTCTGCAAGAACACTGTGAGAAACCCTCCTTAAGAGGACAGATTATCTCATATCTTTCCCACAGAAATAAATTGGAAACCAAGAAGGTATCAGAGCTAATGAATTAAATTACTTGAATAGATCGAGAACATGCCAGGTGTCCAAGTGGGGTACTTCATAGGAAAAGGCAGGCTCTGCATTCAGAGCTCAACCTCTTAACAACTAAAGAAACTGAACAACTCATACTTAAATCATCGAGAGAAAGCTAATAAGATCTTTACTCAACACATCCACAAGCAAGAAGTTCGCAATGCAATCCCAGCAATCACCAGCACAAACGGAGACAGAATCATTGACCATAAAAATATAATGCACACATTTAGAGACTACTATAAATCCTTATCTTCTACTGAGTTTAAAGAATACAAGACACAATCTAATATGCTTCTGGACGCTAGATACTCTCAGTGCAGAGGAACTCAATAAACCTCTGGCCCTATCAGAATTACTAGATGCTATAAACTCACTTCAGAGTAGGAAAGCAGCAGGCCCTGATGGCTACCTTGCCAAATTTTATAAGACATTCTCAACTCAGCTAGCTCCCTTTCTATCAGCAACATTTACAAGAAGCTAGTGAAAATAAAATTCTACATCAAACTTTTTGCCAAACATTAATTACTGTCTTTCCTAAACAAAATAAGGACTTATTACAATGTGCATTGTACAGACCAGTCTCACTTCTGAATATGTTAAGATACTCTCAAAAGTCCTAGCTAATAGGATGAAGAAAGTGCTGCCTTCGGTAATATCACAAGAACAAACTGGATTTATTTAAGGCAGACACTTAGCTTCCAGTTTTCTACGTATGTTTAATGTAATATATTCACCAACAATGTCAAACACCCCAAACATATTATTATCGTTGGATGCAGAAAAAGCCACAAGCCAAATGCTAGAAGTATCAAAAATAAGGTAAGTGAGTTGGAGTTGTATGTAGCAGAGCATAATTATGATATTATAGCAATAACGGAAACCTGGCTAAATAACAAAGATGGGGATGAGTGTAACATAGAGGGATACACAATTTTTAGGAAGGATAGACAGAACAGAAAAGGAGGTGGGGTTGCTGTTTATGCCAAACAGGGTTTAAATGTAAGTCATCTTCAGTTGGATGATGAGCCCCATCTTAGTGAGGACATGTGGCTTTTCCTGGAAAATATTAGGGAAAGAGGTCTTATTTTAGGAGTTTGTTATAGACCACCCAATTCAGACAGTAATTTCAACACGCATCTTTTTAGTAATATCAAAAAGGCAAGTTTATAGGGGGATATTATAGTCATGGGGGACTTTAATTATCCAAATATTAACTGGGATAACCTTGCAGATGGAGGAGCACAAGAGCAGAAGTTTTTAGAAGTAATCAGCGACTGTTTTTTAACACAGCATGTTAAAGCACCAACATGGGGTGAAGCCTATCTGGATTTAGTATTCTGTAATAATCAGGATAGAATTGAGGGTGTAGAGGTGATTGAACCACTAGGGTCAAGTGACCATAATGTAATACAATTCTCAGCATTTTGTAAGAGTACAGATGCAAAGACTAAAATTGTTAAGTTGAACTTTGGAATGGCTAATTTTGAGCAGATGCAACAAAGTCTAAGTAGGACAGACTGGGATAAGCTTTTAAATGTGGAGACAGTGGAGGAGCAGTGGGACATGTTTAAAAATGTTTTATATGTAATGCAGGACAAACACATACCTAAATTTGGATTTAATAGGAAACTAAGAAAAACTCAACGATGGATTAATAAAGATTTAAAAAAGAAGTTGCAAAGGAAAAAACTGCTGTATAAGGCATACTGTATAAGACTAATGACTGCAAAGAGAATCGTAGCGCGTATGAGAACATGAGGGCAACCATTAAGAAGGATATCAGAGAGGCTAAAAGACAGTTGGAGAGGAATATAGCAGATAAGGCGAAAGAAGACCCCAAGAGATTCTTTCAGTATTTTAGTAGTAAAAGAACAGTTAAGGAGGCGGTCAAATGCTTTAGGAATAGTAAAGGGGAATTAAAAGATACAGACAATGAAATAGCAGATGCCCTAAACTTACATTTTTCTGAAGTGTTTACAAGTGAGCAAGTGGATAACCTCCCAGAGGTAAACGCAACTACTAAGGAGGTACTGAGGGATTTGGAAATTGTAGAGGAAGAAGTGCTGCTCAGATTAAATAAGATGAAATCAAACAAATCACCAGGCCCAGATAATATTTATCCTCGTGTTCTTAAGGAGGCTAGTGACACATATTTTTAGAAGGTTAGGGAATTAGATTCAACCATAACCATTTATTTAGAATTCAAAACATCCACGTAACCAAAGGGTGACGCTACAAAGACCTAAGGCGGAAGGTGCATTGGCTCTACCTAACTTTCAATTTTATTACTGGGCATCAAACATACAAACTATAAAAACATGGACACAAAGAGATGAACATATACAGGCTTGGTCCACAATAGAAATAAAATCCTACAACACATCTTTATATTCCCTGCTCTGCACCCAAATAAATACAAGTTATCGCCAATATACTAACAACCCAATTGTGCTTCACTCACTCAGAATATGGAACCAAAGTATTAAGTATTTTAAGACAGAAAAGCTTTTATCTCTGGCACCCCTGCACGAAAACCACCTTTTAATGTCTGGAAAACATTCGGTATTGAATCATTTAGAGATCTGTACATAGACAACGTCTTTGCATCCTACAAACAATTAAACTCCAAATTTAACTTTCCAGCAACACATTTCTATCACTACCTTCAAATTCAAAACTTTGTTAAACAGAACCTGTCTAATTTTCCTCTCCTCCCACCTACCTCTATGCCGGAAAAAATATTGCTCAGTTTCGAGGACTCACACAGCATTTCTGTAAAATATAAAACTATTTTACAGTCCCTCCCTTTCAAAGATGCAGGAAAACTGTGGGAAACATTTCAGAAAAGGAATGGAAAGTATCAATGCACAAAATTCACTCAAGCTCCTGTAGAAGGAAAATTTTTTATTAGCATAAGAGAATAGCAAATTAGCATATAGAGCCATAAAAAGTAATTAAAAGCTTCTAAAACATTAGATTAAGCATAAATTAGAATATTGAAGCAAATATGATAGGTCTAGCAAATATTTAACTAAAAATCAGTTATATTGCATTATTTTATAAGCTTACATTAAAATTTCCAAAGTAAAGAAAAGAACAGCTAATTGATACACCGAGACCAGTTTTGGACAGGATAAGAGTTTGAGAACACCTGTGATTCAAGGCTAGGAAGAGATAACATAGAGAAGAGGCCTCTAAAAGCAGCTGGATTAATGAATCGGCAGAAAGGCAACAAAAGGCTTTTACTATAAGCAGGGTCACGCTGACCTAATGCATGAAGAGAAAATCTTAGTTAATGCAGGCATTAGCAAAAATATTATAAGAATATATTAGCATTTAACTTTAGTGTAGAAATTAAGACAAATCAAGCATGCCAAGCAATGATCAAATGAAAGCACATACTATACTTCTTTTTAATTAACGCTTAAGCTTCAGGTCACTATTGTAAAAAGTTTGGAAGGCTTAAGAGAGGAAACGATGAGAGGAAAACCCATATATGGAATTGAAGCCTTGGCCAGTTAGAGAAAATGGGAACAGCATTACAAATTCCATAAGGGGGCCAGTAATAGGAAAAGTAAGGAGATAATAAGGGTTCCCATGGAAACTCAAAGTCCGGTTAGACAGGAGTAAAAGGGAGTCAGAGGAGGTAGGCAAACAAGCTCATTAGAGCAAGGTCAGAAAAGATAGGAAATTACATAGTAAAGCCCAAAAATGGTGAAGAGGAAGCCTTCCACCCAGTCTTAGACCAATCAAAATAAGCCGAGCAGACACCAAGAGGAATAATGGACAGTAAAGCCAGGTGCAGAATGAGCTAATTGAATGAGCCAAAATGATAAGAAATTGTTATAAAAACGTCAATGGCTGTAATGATCGGGGCTCAATCTCATTCGGCCAAATTGGGTTGAGTCCGTGTGGTTGATTTATTGCAATAAAGCCTTAAAACTCTGTCTGTCTATCTCGAGTCCTAATAGCCTTTATTTTTAGGTAAAAAGCCTTCTGATGATTAATTTTTCGCCACAACACTCCTTATGCACAAAGCATACAATCAGTGGAGGTTCCAGACCAAATTTACCAGTGGGGCCAGGGTGGGGACAGTGTTTTTTCATGGGGGCACAGAACAAAAAAAAAGGCAATATTTAATTGTTTAATATAGTAAGTGAATGTATTTGGAGCACAAACAAAATGAATTGAACATTTAACAATAAAACATACAAATGAATATCAAACAAAAGATTTCACATATTGTACATATGCACAATAAACCTTTAAACAAATTTTACTTTTTGTACAGTAACATTTCTCTTTTTTGTATGCAAGATATTTTTCTTTTTATGTAGGTATGTATTTATTTTGTTATAAAGTGACTTTTTTACAGCATGAAACTTAAATCTACACTCACATTTTCTGTTCAGTAATCTCTCATCCTTTAGCACTGGCAACACAGTAGCCTGTAACATTATAATAACAGTATTCTGCGTTTGTGATTTCTTGCAAAAATGCATCCATTGCTCGTCCATAAATGCATCAAGGTTCAAAGCCTTGGCTCTTCCAGATTCAATGCTTAGCACCCCTAGGTTGCTAAGACGCTCATCAGTAATGGTGGACCGGAGGTAGGTTTTTACTAGTTTTAATTTGGAGAATCTCCAGCATGTTAGTTCCGTGCCAGCGCATATTACCGTAAGTAATTAATTAAAATTTTATCTCTTCCTCACAGGGGGCATAACAGGAGCCAGGGCTAGTTCTACAGGGGCACTGGCCCCTGTTGGCCCCCGTCTAAAACCGCCTATGTATAAAATTATTCAACTCAAAATTATATATCGAGCGCATCTCTCTCGTTTAATATTGTCTAAAATGTTTCCAGGGCAAAATCCATCCTGCAAATGCTGTAATCAATTTCCGGCCTCACTAGGCCACATGTTGTGGGCCTGCACCAAATTAACTTAATTTTGGACCAAATCTTTAAATGCCTTTCAGGCATCATTGGTGTCACAATCCCTCCTAATTCACTAACAGCTGTGTTTGGGGTACTTCCAGAAGGGCTTAAAGTGGAGAAGGACAAACTGTAATTGCCTTTACTACACTACTGGCACATAGACTTATCTTGCTCAATTGGAAGAATCCTAACTCAACCATTCTAAGTCAGTGGGTAACTGATGTTATATACCAGTGGTGGGAAACCTTTTCTCGCACTAAGGCAGCTGACGACTGCTTTAACTCGAACAAGGCCGCACCATTATGAAGTCATTGACAACATATATAGGCATGCTTTTATTATTTATTTATTATTAAACTTTATACTGACCCCAAAGTGTGTAAAAGTGTAATAATAATCTATAATACAAATTAATTCTGTAATTTTCAATGACTTTTTTGAGTCTGTTTGTTGGCTCAAAAGTTGTTGTTCTTAAACATAGCTGGCCTTCCAAATGGTCATCTGTCAGGACTGTGCGGTAACGATTTTTAATGTACTTCATACGAGAGAATGTACAGTATATTCACAAATGTACATGCTACCAAAGCATGTTAAAACCCGTCGAGCATGTTCACACAGAATGGGGTAGATGTGAGCATCACGCCAAAATGAAATCAAATCAAATTTTGGGATAGCTTGTGTTGAGCATTTGGATCTTCATTAAGTCATTGTCATTGACGCAGATATTGGATAATCAAGCCTTAAACTCAGCGACTAGTGAACCGAGCACTTCACAGAAATTATCAAAATTTATTTTTACAGATGGGTTGTTACTGGCAAAATTACTCAGACACGGAAAGAATTCGGAGAGCTGCTCCTTTTGAAACTTGCTGTGAAACAATTTCAACTTGTGCTGAAAAATTTTTATACTCCGCCAGAGATCACAGACACTTTGATTTTTGCCTTGGAGTTGTTTATTCAGACTGTTGAGTTCATTCAAAAGATCGCTGAGAAAAGCCAGGTTCATGCTAAACTTGATGTCATCAAGTTTACAAACCACTCCTTTGGATGCATAGAACTCTTTGATAGTGCCTTGCAATTCATAAATTCATTTATAACCGATCCTCTTGACAACCAATGAGCGTTTGAGTAATATAAAATGTCCTCTTTCTCAGCTGAATCATCCATTTTGGAGGAGTTCTCTAAACTGCCGATGATTGAGGGCTTGAGCTTGAATTAAATTCACAATACCAATTGCATCTTCCAATGTGTTGTTCAAGGTTGCAGACTTGTCACATAGAGCTTGTTGGTGTATAATACGATGCAGTGACAATAATGTGGGAGATTCCGGATATTGAGAGTGAATTTGTTGTTTAAGTAGAGTCACAAAACCGCCTGTTGTTCCTACCATTGCAGGAGCTCCATCTGTACATACAGCGACAAGTCTCTTTAGATCCAATTTCTTCTCTACACAAGTGTTGTTAAAAGCTGTGAGAATACCTTGTGCCTTTGTTGTTGATTTGAGACTGATTAGGGACAACAACTCTTCATGGATGTCAAATGTTGGTGACATTGTTCTGATGAAAATAAGCAGTTGTGCTGTATCTGTTGTATCGCAGGATTCATCCAATGCTACAGAATACAAAGTATTGGACTCTTGACATATTTTGTTCTGTTGATTTTTTAAGTCAACTGCGATCTCGCCTTGGCATCTCACAATTGTCCTTCGTGATAGAGGTAAATATTTAAATTTTTGAAGCTGAGATGGTTTGAGACACTGAACAACTTCAAGGATGCATGATTGAATAGCTCTACATCAGTATATGATTTTCCAGCAGTACCCAGTT
Organism: Polypterus senegalus; assembly: GCF_016835505.1. Lineage (NCBI taxonomy): Eukaryota > Metazoa > Chordata > Cladistia > Polypteriformes > Polypteridae > Polypterus > Polypterus senegalus. The sequence goes on from NC_053159.1 coordinate 50,139,035, forward strand.
TGAAGGCGACTCGAAATGTTGCCTCAACTTCCGGATTGTGAGAGGATGATTTGAATTTAGCAAACATGGATTTTTTTTTGTATTGCTCTTGTTCAAGGAATCATACGCTTGCTTTCTGGCCTCATCTTTTAAATTGATGTACTTCATGTGTGACTTACAACTCTCATAGTGCTGTTTTGCATTTGATCTCTTTAATGATCTTATTTGCGTCTTGCATCTTAGGCACATCATGGAGTTTCCTTGTTTTGACATGAAGAAATCCAACTCCCTTTCACTGTTGAACTGTCGATTTTCATCATCTACATGTCTGGATTTGTTTGATGGTGGTAACTGCATTATATGACCAGTAAAACACAATGATAATTATCAGAGGAGTAAATGATGGATCTGACTACTTTCGTTGAAATTTAAGCATGCTGAACTTTATCCCTTTTTGGTGCCATTTGATTGGACACTTTAGTTACCGCGGGAAATAATTACAGAGGTACTTGCGAACATCTACAGTGCGCGTGCACCCTACCCACAGTAAATATCTAGTTTGATTGCTATTGACAAAACTTGCATTCAGTTTGGCTGTATTTCATTAGCTGTCCTTGACCATTCCATCAGGTATGAACGTGGAGACCAAAAAAATCTTTTTTACGTTGTTTGTTTCGTTGAACATTTTCAGCTAGTGTGAACAAGCCAAAAAGCCGCAATCACATGTTTCACTGATACCTTCATGATGGCCACAAAACAAGACCTTGAAGGCATTACTTGCCCACTTCTGTTATATACTATTTGAAACTGGAAAAAATAAAATTCGCATTTATAGGATCTCTACAAAACGTTTTCAAAACCTGGCAGGATCTAATCAATAACATTTTAGAATAAGCATTTAAATTGAGGATGCAGGTTCTCTCCCCTCTTTTACTCCATATATCATTATTCCTTTATTAATTTATCTATTCACTTACCTTCACTAGCATAAAGTTTTATACTGCTGGCCTAGCTCTCTTTCTCAGGGGTGGGGGTTGATTTGTTTAGAACCTTCTTTTTTATTATTTTTTTTTGCAAAACTTGAGTTATGTGTATGGAATGTTATTTGATTTTAATAAAATTAAAAAAAAAACATAATTTAGTTCCTCCAGTTTTTACTTTTCTGTATGGTTTTTGGCATTTGTTCATGTTCTTATCCTTTAATCAGCCCACGAGGCCAACCATTTTCCAACTTTTGACAGTCGATCTAATGTATGTTATATTAAAAAAATTTTGATGGCAAACAGAATATAATCTCCTGATTACAGGAGAAGTTGAGCAATTAATCTTATGTCATGCCTTTTTTTACGAGCATGAATAAAATGCTATTAAGATTTTTGGCAGCAAAAAAGGATATGTGTGGCATAATCACAGACATTAATAATTCAGATGGCAGTAACGTTAAAAAAAATTAAGTATTATGTTTTTAAAGAATACTGTAAGTTTCTATACACATCACAGTAAAGTAGAAGACCACATTAACAACTTTACTAATGACTTAACACTTTGCTTAGACAGTAACTAAACAAACCACTGAAGTTAATCAAAACTTAAGATGCTGTAAAATGAGGAACAGCCACAGGGGTTGCACAAACCACTGTGTCTCTTTGTGCCGGCCCCAAGCCCAGATAAATGGTGAGAGTTAAGTCAGGAAGGGCATCCGGTGTAAAATTTTGCCAAATCAATACATGGACAACAATACAAATTTCCATACCGGATCGGTCGAGCCCTGGGTTAACAAAGACCGCCGCCAGTACCATTAGCCAACAGGTTGCTGGCAAAATTGGGCAACTGAGGGTAGGAACTTTCAATGTTGGCAGTATGACTGGTAAGGGGAGAGAGTTAGGAGATATGGTGAAGAGAAGGAAGGCTGATTGTGCGTGCAAGAGACTAAATGGAAAGGGAGTAAGGCCAGGTGGCTCGGAGGTGGACATAAATTGTTTTATCATGGTGTGGATGGGAAGAGAAATGGGCTAGGGGTTATTCTGAAGGAACAGTATGTCGAGAATGTTTTGGAGGTGAAAAGAGTGTCAGACAGTGTAATGATTATGAAGCTGGAAATTGGAAGTGTGATGATGAATGTTGTTAGTGCATATGCCCCGCAAGATGGGTGTGTGATGGATGAGAAAGATTTTTGGAGTGAGTTGGATGAAGTGATAAACAGTGTACCTAAGGGACGGAAAGTGGTGATTGGAGCAGATTTCAATGGGCATGTTAGTTAAATGAACAGAGGAGACAAGGAGGTGATGGGTAGGTATGGTGTCAAGGTGAGAAAAGGTCAGATGATAGTGGAATTTGCCTAAAAGGATGGGCATGGCTGTGGTGCATACTTATTTTAAGAAGATGAAGGAACATAGGGTGACATACAAGACTGCAGGAAGATGCACACAGGTGGATTACATCCTATGCAGAAGAGTCAATTTGAAGGAGAATGAAGACTGCAAAGTGGTGGCAGGGGAAAGTGTAGTTAAGAAGCATAGGATGGTGGTCTGTAGGATGACATTGGAGATCAAGATGAGGAAGAAAGTGAGAGCAGAGCCAAGAATCAAATGGTGAAAGTTGAAAAAAGAAGACTGCAAGGTTGAGTTTAGGGAGGAGGTGAGGCAGGCACTGGGTGGTAGTGAAGAGTTACCAGACAGTTGGAAAACTACAGTAGATGTAGTAAGGGTGAGAGCAAGAAGGGTGTTTGGTGTGACATCTGAACAGAGGAAGGAGGAAAAAGAAACCTGGTGATGGAATGGGGAAGTACAGGGGAGTATACAGAGGAAGAGGATGGCAAAGAAGAAGTGGGATAGTCAAAGAGATGCAGAAAGTAGAGAAGAGTACAAGAAGATAAGGTGCAAGGCTAAAGAAAAGGTGTATGATGAGTTGTATGAGAAGTTGGACACTAAAGAGGGAGAAAAGGACCTGTACCAATTGGCTAGACAAAAGGACCAAGCTGGGAAAGATGTGTAGCAGGTTAGGGTGATAAAAGATAAAGATGGAAGTATGTTGTAGATGGAAAGAGTACTTTGAGAGGCTGATGAATGAAGAGAATGAGAGAAAGAAGAGGTTGGATGATATGGAAATAATGAATCAGGAAGTGCATTGGATTAACAAGGAGAAAGTAAGGACAGCAATGAAGAGGATGAAAAATGGAAAAGCCATTGATCCAGATGACATACCTGTGGAAGCATGGAGGTGTTTAGGAGAGATGGCAGTGGAGTTTTTAACTAGATTGTTCAATGGAATCTTGGAAAGCGAGAGGATGCCTAAGAAGTGGAGAAGAAGTGTACTGGTGCCGATATTTAAGAATAAAGGGGATGTGCAGGACCGTAGTAACTACAGGGGGATAAAACTGATGAGCCACAGCATGAAGATATGGGAAAGGGTATTGGAAGCTAGGTTAAGAAGTGAGGTGATGATTAGTGAGCAGCAGTATGATTTCATGTGTGAGAAATGGCTGACAGTTTATCCTGGCCAACACCCCCACGCCACTAGATGGAGTCATCCCTGTAACATGGAGGTGCCACGAATTCCTGCAGGGCATCATGGACATTGGAGTTTTACTTCACAGCCCTGCTGGATACCGTGGGGGCCACCAGGGGACGCTGCAGGGAGTAACGATGGTTTCTATTATAGCCCATTTGTACTCCCTAGACACAGGGTTGGAAAATATTAAGTACTTCTGGGGTGAAGGAGAAGGAGAAGTTTTCATCTGACCCGGAAGTGCTATGGTATCACATGGACTGAAGGACAGAAGCACTTCCGGGTCATGGACTATAAAAGGACTGTGGGAAACCCAGCAGACAGTTGGGAGGAAGTGTGACAGAGCTGCTGGGTGGAGAGGAGGAAATGTTATTGATTATTGTGTTATTATTGATGATTATTTGTGTATTGTGGAGGTGGAGGTGCTTTGTGCACATTGTTGAAGAAAGTAAATTAATTTCTTATACTTTTACCTGGTGTCTAGATGTGTTGTCTGCAGGTTTCACAGGGCAACAGCCGAGCCCTACTGTCACAGTGGCATAGTCAGCAGAATACTCTGGCCGTCTGTTTGGCAGAGGACCTGATAAAAAATTTTCTGTGCACAGTACCCAAAAGACAGCGTTGTGACTACGCCATTGTTTGAGAAGAAAGAAAAGATTCAAAAATTTTCCAGACAAGAACATTTGTGTGAACTTTAGTGAAAATTAAGCTTGGTAACTCTCTGTGACTGATTTGACTGACTTATTAAACTATTAAGAATTCAACTATACTAAATTCCACATAAGTTCTTTTAAACCAAAATTTTAGACTGATTCAGAAAATCTTTGGCTAACTAGATATGAATTGTCCTCTCCATTGCTGTTCAGATTTTTGGTCTTAAACATTGTTGTCTTTTAAAAGAAAGAATTGACCTATATCTTCTATCACCTATACAAACCCAATACACTAAAGTTAGCAGACAGTTGCAAGGAGTGTTGTTTAGTGCCTGTGGATGTTATAATGGAACGGCTGAAAAATGTCTATTGCAATGTTTGTTTGTTTTCAATTTTGATGATTAAAAGAAAAAAATCAAGGTTATTTGTCGGTAATATGTTTTCCAGTGCAGACAGAAAAAAAGATAAATTACCCATTTTTCTGGTTTTCAATATTACACTTGAAAGTTAAAATCAAATAACCAAAAGGTACAGAGAAATCTCAATAAGTAATGTTCTTTTCTAGTACTTTAAAGGGCACTAAGAAATATTGGCATTTTAGGACAGAGATGTGCATATACACATTGCCCACAAGGGAACTGTTCATAAAACATTCTTGACAGTAGTACATTATTTAGAAGAGCTGTATAGAGTAGCTATCAAACTCAATGAACAGCTACTGTAAATTCTCCAATAAAGTTGAATGTATGCCAGTTGTGCATTTTAAGTGTTTAATGTGTTGCTTAAAATGGTAACGCTGGTGGGATGTTTTGCAGGGCTATATCTTTGTAGCCTATATGTTGTTATTCACCAGCAACTACAATGTTACTGGTACAAAATTCTAGAAGAATGCTGTGGATAAGTGTAGTACATTATTAGTTTTGTTTAACTGCACTTGTTTTTTTAACATTAGAAAAAGGAAGAAAATCATCTCCACATCATCATCATGAGACATCTAAAAAAACCTAATTTAGTCTGACACATCACTCTATAAAAATACACAGAAATCATTAACTATTATGAAAATTGGCATATGTTACTTTCTATATTTCTAACGTTTGGGATTAGAGCTACACGTTCAACACCACATTTAGGTGTCCTTTGGTCTATGACTCCCACTTAACAACTGGTAATATCCTTTCATATATGTAAATCAGGTGCTTGAAGTGAAGTGCAGAGGTAGAGTACTGATGGGTCTCAAATCAATGCATTAACCAATATGACTGGAACCAGTTTAATTCTAGTTAAGGCCTAATCTTAAAAAGGCCTCAATTATTATTTCCTTCTTGATTTTGATTATGCCTCGCCACCACTTGATCTGGACTGATTCTTGACCTTTCTAAGACATAAACTTGAAGGGCATCTCAACTAATTGTGGTGTTGGGCTTGTCTTGGACTTGGCAAGGCAGTTTTGGCTACAGAACTGCTTACAAGACTAATAATATTCAATAATCCAAGACCAGGTTTTCCTAAAACATTAAATAGTACAATTACAACCATAAAGTGGTGATAGTAATTTGTTATTCCCCTGAAGAAGGTCAGCTTAAATGTGACTGAGAACACAAGCATATGGTAAATATCATTAGTGTCTAACAGTCCCAGCAAGATTCCTATAGCTGGGATTCAAATAGGCTACTGTGAGAAATGTAAACACATACATTTTCATGTTTTTAAATAACCTGCTATATAAATAAATGTTGCTGTTGTAGATAATATGTGTGTGCACAAGATCAACCAATGTCAGTGTGGGATTTTCTCTGACTACTTCTGTTTTCCTCACACATCCCCAAAAATGTATGTTCTAAGTTGACTGGAGACTCCTCATTGGTCCCAGTGTGAGTGAGTATATGTATCTCTGTGTGTGCCCTTTGGTGGACTGTCAGCCTGTGTGTGCATTGGTGTGTACTGCAGTGGATTGGGGTCATGTTCAGGGTTATTTATAGCCTTGAGCTCACTACTGCCAGCATAGTTCCTGGCTTTCTTCAATAGAATATGTGTATGTATGTATGTATGTATGTAATCACTGGCTATAAATGAGATATTAGATCAGGATAGTGTGGAGTCTAACCTTCCCTCTCTCACTGTCTTTCTTTCCTAGGACACGAAGCGGAAACGGACAATGGCATGTTGTCGAAGGACTCCAGGCCCTCGATAACCAGATCCAGAAACTCCTGTCCAGACTGAGGCACCTGAGGGAACTGAAGGCTCGTCTACTGAAAGAATCATCTGAAATTGTCATAGCAAATCGCGTTTCAGTAAACTCAACTCCACGCCGTGCCGCTCACTTTCAAGGCCAAGTGAGTTTAACTCTGCGCCTCATTGTTTCAGCTGTGCAGGTGGGGGTTTAAGCCTAGATCACCTCCATCACCACGGGCAAGCATCTCCACCCAGAACTGGCTCAAATTTCTCCGCTCCCCCACTTTGCCTTCATGTATTTGTGAATGGAGATTCAGTCGTATGAGACCTAAACACTTCTTGCCCTAAACAGAAATATTTTGTTTCTTGTTATCCCAGTGCTTGTGTTCAAGATGCTATGAGAAGAGTGCCGACAGTCATCAAGAGGCACAAGTACAGGGCAATGGGATCCATTGTAATACATGCCGGGGTAAACAACGTGAGATACAGACAGTTGGAGATTCTCAAGGTGGACTTCACAGCACTTATTAAAGCCATGAAGGAGAGGACCCCAGCTGCAAGAATCTCATCTCAGGTCCATTACCTCTGGTTAGAAGATTGAATGAGTACTACAGTCGTCTAATGGCATTAAACATCTGGTTAAAAGGCTGCTATAATGGACAAAACATCAGGTTCATGGACAACTTGGACCTCTTCTCGGAGAGGCTGCATTTCTTCAAGTGGGATTGTCTGCATCCTAATAGATTCAGCACCCAAGTCCTCTCTGAAAACATCTCTAAGATAATTAGATATGTCTCATTACTCTGTATTATTATTCCTAATTCTTTCCATAATGCCTTGCTAGGACATAATAATTCTGTAGTGAAATCTTCCTCAAAAATGCACTGCATCAATACTCTAATAACTAACCTCAATTCATGTAAAAAATCTAGACAGTGCAGCATAAATGTGAATATTTTAATTAACATTTCACCTCTAGATGAGCAATTTATTAAAACTATAAAAACAGACTAATACGAATAACTTAATTTCCAACTTGAATACCCATAACGCTCCTACAATTCAGTTCTGCTCTTCTGAGACCTTAAATATGGCCTTATTAAATGTTACAGCAAATAACCAACAAGTCTTTTTCCATCAACGATCTTATTAGTGATAGGAAAATCGATTTTATTGCATTAAGTGAAATGTGGTTTAGCTCTGATCGTGCAGCTGTTTTAATTGAATCTGCACCTCTGAATTACAGCTTTACTCATGAGTATCGCTAAAGTAACAAAGGCAGCAGTTTAGCAAATATTTACTCAAACCGGTTAAAGGATAAAGATGTCTGCTCTGATACAGTCGAGTCTTATGAGTAACTTGCCATTGTTATTCAAGGAGTTTCTCAGTCTCTACTATTGTCCATGTATAGACCTCCTAAATACAATGCGTCTTTCTTTGAGGATTCTCAGACTTGGTGTCAATTATAATTACGAACTCTGACATATTCCTAATAGTTGGCAACTTCAATTTTTTTATTAGTGGTGTGAAAATCAGCTTTCTTACTTTAAGTGAAACGTGGCTTAGCTATGATGGTGTTTCTGTTTTAATCGAATCTGCACCTCCAAATTACAGCTCTACTCATGTAGTTCACTAAGTGAAAACAGGTGGTGGTTCAGCAAATATGTATTTGAGTTGGTTAAAGAATAAAGAGGTTGGCTTTAGTACGTTCGCATCTTTTGAGTATCTTGCCGTTTTAATTTAAGGAGTTTCTCAGTCTCTAGTATTGTTTGTTTATACACCTCCTAAATATAATGTGTCTTTCTCTAAGGAATTCTCAGTCTTAGTATCAATTATAATAACTGACTATGACAGGTTCATAATAGTTGCCGACTTTAATTTTCATATCGATAATCAGTGTGACCCGAAAGCAAAAGAATTCATAAATCTCCTGGACTCTTTTGATTTGAGCCAGCACATTAGTCAGCCAACACACAAAGCAGGTTACACGTTTGATTTAGTAATTATTACTAAAGGACTAAAAGTTGACGTGAGGCAGATTGTTGATATTGGTTTATCAGACCATTTTCTCTTACTATTTAATACAGAAATAACGATAGAAAAAAATTAACAAGAAGTATATTGTTAAAAAATGTTTCTTTGATTCATCTGCAGCTTCAAAGTTTACGAACATTTTAAACAACAAGTCCATTTGTAGTTCTTACTACAATAGTAAGGTAGAAATTTTAGGACTAAAGTGAGAGCTGCCGCTGACATAGTCGCTCCTGAAAAGACAGTTAAAAAATCCTCCAGCAATGTTACACCATGGAAGAGTGTGATACCATTGATCACAGTATTCTTAGAAATCGCCTTAGTCAGTGGGTGGGCCTATCTGGCAGTGTCTTAAACTGGTTTGAGTCTTAACTAGCAGGTAGAAAAATCTTTATTAGTTGAGGTAATTACACTTCAAAGACACATGATATTCTATATGGTGTTCCACAAGGATCTATCCTGGGTCCGCTGCTCTTTTCGATCTACATGCTTCCATTAAGTCAGATTATTTCAAGGCATAATGTGAGCTACCACAGCTATGCTGATGACACAAAACTGTATTTATCAATAGCACCTGATGACCCCAACATTCTTAGTTCACTGACACAATGTCTTACATGTGTTTCTGAATGGATGAGTAGTAATTTTCTTAAACTAAATAAGAAGAAAACAGAAATTTTAGTGATTGGCAAAAATGGATATAATGAGCATATTAGAAATAAGCTTGATCCATTAGGATTAAAAGTCAAGACAGAGGTAAAGAATTTTATGGTAATTATCGACTCTGACCTAAATTTTAAATCACATATTAATCAGATTACTAGGACAGCATTTTTTCACAGAAGAAATTTTGCAAAAGTTAGATCTCTTATAACTTTGCAAGATGCTGAGAAATTAGTTCACACTTTTGTTTTCAGTCTGGTAGATTACTGTAACACACTCCTCTCAGGGCTACCCAAAAAAGACATCAATCAATTGCAACTACTGCAGAATGCAGCTTCTAGAATGTTTACTTGGAAAAGAAAATCCAAGCACATCTCTCCAGTTCTGATGTCACTAAATTGGTTACTCGTGTCATTTAGAATTAATTTTAAAATACTGCTTATGGTTTACAAAGCCTTAAATAATCTCGCTCCATCATATATTTCAGAATGCCTTTCACTTTACACTCCAAATTGTAATCTTAGACATTTGCCAGGCTAATACGGTGGAGAACTTTAAAAAACTGCTAAAAAGCCATTATTTTAAATTGGCTTTCTCATAGCTTCATTTTAATTTAACCCTGATATTCTGTATATACATTTAATTATCAATATCATTCATGATGGCTCCGAAATCCATACTAACCTCTACTTTCTTTGTTGCTCTTTTTCTGGTTTTCTGTGGTGGCAACCTGTGCCACCACCACCTGATCAAAGCACCGTGATGTCCCTACATTGATGGATTGAAGGCCAGAGGTCCACATGACCATCATCATCAAATTCTTCCATATGAAGCCTGAAAACCAAGAGGACTGATTGAGATTAATTATGTTAGGTTCCTAGAGGGAGCTGGGTGGTCTCGTGGCCTCGGAACCCCTGCAGATTTTGTTTTTTTCCTTAGCCATCTGGAGTTTTTTTTTGTTTGGTTTTTCTATCCTCTCTGGACATCTGACTTTACTTTTATTCTATGTTAATTAGTATTGCCTAATTTTACTTTTATATTTTTTCTTTTTTCTCTTTCTTCATCCTGTAAAGCACTTTGAGCTTACATCATTTGTATGAAAATGTGCTATACAAATAAATATTGTTGTTGTTGTTGAAAAGTTGGTGTCATTGCGGCAATGACAACTTTGTATGTGTCTGTTGAACCTTGCATACTAAACACACAATGACCCAGGCAATAATGAGGGAATATTGTGTTCTCTGTATAAAAATCATTCACTTTTACTGTCCATTCAATTAAATGAGTCACTAGAGCTATACTCCAAGTACATTATTACTCACCAATCATGTGCTTTTTACTGTAGCAATTAAATGGTAAAAGCATATCACAATCAATCAAGTTACTTTTACTCAGTGTTAGTGATTGCTCAGCAAAAACTTGTCAGGAGCAGACACTCATGCTAAGGTGAGGAATAAAACAGGACCACTGTCAAGTACATTTAAGTAGGGCAAGAGTAGGAAATCCCATCACAGGTGCTTTAAATAGATTAAATCACAAAGGCTTCTTCATGATGAGACGCAATCTTATTTAATAGCCCTGGGTCCTTCAGACAGAACATACAAAACAGAATAAAACTAGTAAATATCCATCCATTTCCCAACCTGTTGAATCCAAACACAGGGCACAAGGCAGGAACCAATCCCAGCCAACACAGGGCACAAGGCAGGAACCAATCCCAGGTAGGGCGCCAACCCACACTGGACAACTTAGAATCGCCAATCCACCTAACCTGCATGTCTTTGGACTGTGGGAGGAAACCCATGCAGACATGGGGAGAACATGCAAACTCCACGCAGGGAGGACCCAGGAAGCGAACCCGGTGAGACAGCAGCGCTACCATACAGCCCACTGGTAAACATAAATACTGTATTAACAAAATAAAACTGATACATTTTGGTCAATGTCATGATCTATAAACCACTTCTAAAAATGTATGTTGTTTCATTTCCTTTGAAGTGCTCATATTTGATACAAAAACAGAATATAGCTCAATTACAGTGCTAATTTTTAGACCACCTCTGGCATGTTTATTGTACTGAATTTAGGAATTTCTTATCTGGCCTAGCTGTAAATTATGATAAGGAGGTGTTGATGGGGGACATCCATCCATCCTCTTCCGCTTATCCGAGGTTGGGTTGCAGGGGCAGCAGCTTGAGCAGAGAGGCCCAGACTTCCCTCTCCCCGGCCACTTCTTCTATCTCTTCTGGAAGAATCCCGAGGCATTCCCAGGCCAGCTGGGAGACATAGTCCCTCCAGCGTGTCCTGGGTCTTCCCCGGGGCCTCCTCCCGGTTGGACGTGCCTGGAACGCCTCACCAGGGAGGCGTCCAGGAGGCATCCTGATCAGATGCCCAAGCCACCTCATCTGACTCCTCTCGATGCGGAGGGGCAGCGGCTCTACTCTGAGCTTCTCCCGGATGACTGAACTTCTCACCTTATCTTTAAGGGAAAGCCCAGACACCATGCGGAGGAAACATTGATGGGGGACATTAATATTTATATAGATCTGGAAAAGTCTACCTTTATCAAATTCTTTTCCTGTTAAAGATGGAATGGTTTTGGCAAATTGTAAATTACATTTAATTACTACTTATGCTACTGAAATTCAAAAATTAAGTATTATTTCACTAAATGAATTAGTTAATTATATTTGACTTGTCTCTGCTTTCACCATAACTGTTGCTTACAGAATAGAGTGAGAACAGTAAGACATCCAGACTGCAACTCTACATTAAAGATATTGTCAGAAGCATGAATATAATTTTAAAGAACAATGTAGATCAGTTGACATATAATTATGTGTCTCTGAAAGTGGCCTTAGAGGCAGGAGCCCCACTCAAAACAAAAATGAGCATAGAATTAAGAAATTTAACTTGGTTTAATGGGAAATCTAAAATCAGAATGAGTGTAGAGCAATAGCAACAAAGTTATAAACTTCAAACAGCTTAGGTAGACAATGTTAAGATATGATAAAACTTCTTTTTTCAGTCAACTCTGAATAGTCTTCCAGACTAATAAATGAAAACTAAAATAAAATCTCATATACTGTTTAGAACAGTTGCTGATTTGACAAAAGGAAATTTGAACTTCAATTTAAAACACCCAACAGATTTTATGACCTCAAATAATATAATTAGTAGATTCCAGATTTAAAAGTCAACATTCAAATTTAGAATTGTAGTGATACAACTTATCTCCTCTTGTTACATGCTGCTTTAGTAATGTTAACCATAGTAAGAGCCAATCTTAGATTGTTTAATGTTAATGTTAAAATGCACATGAATGAATGCTTATTTTTCTGAGAATGCGAGTTTCTCATAACCACTTACATAATGGACAATTCTGTTTAACTAACTTGTAATGGAATTTCCTTAATGGTGAGCTTCATCTGAACTCCAGTAATAGAATTTTAGTCAGTCTTTAGTTAGCATGTAATATAACTGTTTAATTTGCAATGTTTTCATTGGGCTAACAACGACATACCATTTTCTGAATGTTCGTTTATCATGTCTGCAGGTCTGCCATATGAATATATGACTGTATATTATATAGAGAACTTACAAGAGAAATTCAAAGAAACATAACAATATGTACAAGCCTTCATCAGAAACATCTTATATAAAAACATTTTTATGTATTATCAATGTTTCTCTTTATTTTTGCGGAAACTGTTTTGCTTTTATTTTTTTTTTTTTCTTTTATTAAATTTATTAAAAGCATATAACATTCCATACAATCAAGTTAATCCATCCATCCATCCATCCTCCTCCGCTTATCCAGGGTCGGGTCGCGGGGGCAGCAGCTTAAGCAGAAATGCCCAGACTTCCCTCTCCCCGGCCACTTCTTCCAGCTCTTCCGGGAGAATCCCAAGGCATTCCCAGGCCAGCCGGGAGACATAGTCCCTCCAGCGTGTCCTGGGTCTTCCCCGGGGCCTCCTCCCGGTTGGACGTGCCCGGAACACCTCACCAGGGAGGCGTCCAGGAGGCATCCTGATCAGATGCCCGAGCCACCTCATCTGACTCCTCTCGATGCGGAGGAGCAGCGGCTCTACTCTGAGCTTCTCCCGGATGACTGAGCTTCTCACCCTATCTTTAAGGGAAAGCCCAGACACCGGAGGAAACATTGAGGAAACTCATTTCAGCCGCTTGTATTCGCGATCTCGTTCTTTCGGTCACTACCCATAGCTCATGACCATAGGTGAGGGTAGGAACGTAGATCGACTGGTAAATTGAGAGCTTTGCCTTACGGCTCAGCTCCTTTTCACCACGACAGACCATGCAGAGCCGCATCACTGCGGATGCCGCACCGATCCGCCTGTCGATCTCACGGTCCATTCTTCTTTCACTCGTGAATAAGACCCTCAGATACTTGAACTCCTCCACTTGGGGCAGGATCTCTCCCCAACCCTCAGAGGGCACTCCACCCTTTTCCGGCTGAGGACCATGGTCTCGGATTTGGAGGTGCTGATTCTCATCCCAGCCGCTTCACACTCAGCTGCGAACCGATCCAGAGAGAGCTGAAGATCACGGCCTGATGAAGCAAACAGGACAACATCATCTGCAAAAAGCAGTGACCCAATCCTGAGTCCACCAAACCGGACCCCTTCAACACCCTGGCTGCGCCTAGAAATTCTGTCCATAAAAGTTATGAACAGAATCGGTGACAAAGGGCAGCCCTGGCGGAGTCCAACTCTCACTGGAAGCGGGCTCGACTTACTGCGGCAATGCGGACCAAGCTCTGACACGGTTGTACAGGGACCGAACAGCTCTTATCAGGGGGTCACCCCATACTCCCGAAGCACCCCCCACAGGATTCCCCGAGGGACACGGTCGAACGCCTTTTCCAAGTCCACAAAACACATGTAGACTGGTTGGGCAAACTCCCATGCACCCTCCAGGACTCTGCTAAGGGTGAAGAGCTGGTCCACTGTTACGCGACCAGGACGAAAACCACACTGTTCCTCCTCAATCCGAGGTTCGACTATCCGACGGACCCTCCTCTCCAGAACCCCCGAATAGACTTTTCCAGGGAGGCTGAGGAGTGTGATCCCTCTATAGTTGGAAACACCCTCCGGTCCCCTTTTAAAGAGGGGACCACCACCCCGTCTGCCAATCCAGAGGCACTGTCCCGATGTCCATGCGATGTTGCAGAGGCGTGTCAACCAAGACAGTCCTACAACATCCAGAGCCTTAAGGAACTCGGGCGTATCTCATCCGCACCCGGGGCCCTGCCACCAAGGAGTTTTTTGACCACCTCGGTGACTTCAGTCCCAGAGATGGGAGAGCCCACCTCAGAGTCCCCAGGCTCTGCTTCCTCATTGGAAGGCATGTTAGTGGGATTGAGGAGGTCTTCAAGTACTCCCCACCGACCCACAGCGCCCGAAGTGAGGTCAGCAGCCACCATCCCCACCATATATAGTGTTGACACTGCACTGCTTCCCCTCCTGAGACGCCGGACGGTGGACCAGAATCTCCTCGAAGCCGTCCGAAAGTCGTTCTCCATGGCCTCTCCAAACTCCTCCCATGCCCGAGTTTTGCCTCAGCAACACCGAAGCCGCATTTCGCTTGGCCTGCCGGTACCTATCAGCTGCCTCCAGAGACCCACAGGACAAAAAGGTCCTATAGGACTCCTTCTTCAGTTTGACGGCACCCCTCACCGCGGTGTCCACCAACGGGTTCGGGATTGCCGCCACGACAGGCACCACCACCCACGGCCACAGCTCCGGTCAGCCGCCTCAACAATAGAGGCACGGAACATGGCCCATTGGACTCAATGTCCCCACCTCCCTCGGGACGTGGTTGAAGTTCTGCCGAAGGTGGGAGTTGAAGCTACTTCTGACAGGGGACTTTGCCAGCCGATCCCAGCAGACCCTCTCAACACGTTTGGGCCTACCAGGTCTGACCGGCATCTTCCCCACCATCGGCCAACTCACCACCAGGTGGTGATCAGTTGACAGCTCCGCCCCTCTCTTCACCCGAGTGTCCAAGACATGTGGCCGCAAGTCCGACAACATGACCACAAAGTCGATCATCGAACTGAGGTCTAGGGTGTCCTGGTGCCAAGTGCACATATGAACACCCTAATGCTTGAACATGGTGTTCGTTATGGACAATTCGTGACGAGCACAGAAGTCCAATAACAAAACACCACTCGGGTTCAGATCGGGGGGGCCATTCCTCCCAATCACGCCCTTCCAGGTCTCGTTGTCCAGGTCTCAGTCAACAAACCTCCAATGATGAGCAAAAACTCTGGACAACGTTTTCCTTTGCCCGGACGCGGGTCACCGGGGCCCCCCTCTGGAGCCAGGCCTGAAAGTGAGGCTCGATGGCGAGCGCCTGGTGGCCGGGCCTGCACCCATGGGGCTCGGCCGGGCACAGCCCGAAGAGGTAACGTGGGTCTTCCTTCTCATGGGCTCACCACCTATGGGAGGGGCCTAGGAGGTTGGGTGCAGTGTGAGTTGAGTGGTGGCCGAAGGCGGGGAATGTCACTTCTCTGAAGGGGAAGGAGCCTGAGCTAGTGCGTGAGGTCGAAAAGTTCCGGCTAGTTATAGTCGGACTCACCTCGACGCACAGCTTAGATTCTGGAATCAATCTCCTTGAGAGGGCCTGGACTCTCTACCACTCTGGAGTTGCCCCTGGTGAGAGGCGCCGAGCAGGTGTGGGCATACTTATTGCCCCCTGACTTGGAGCCTGTGCATTGGGGTTTACCCCGGTGGACGAGGTGGGGGGAAAGGTCTTGACTGTTTTTTGTGCGTATGCTCCGAACAGCAGTTTGGAGTATCCACCCTTTTTGGAGTCTCTGGAGGGGGTGCTAGAAGGCGTACCTTCTGGGGACTCCCTCGTTCTGCTGGGAGACTTCAATGCTCACGTGGACAATCAAGTCAAATTTAACAAAATTAAATTCTGTGTGTGGCTGCCTTCCACTTCATTTCTTAAATGTTGAGTAAAAGATCTTTTTCCCAATGTACCTTGGAATCTTTAAAGGGAATGTTTTTACATATTATAGAAATGCTGTCTGAGTCCCCATGTTTGATCAATATATTTTCTGGAATAGAAATAGGTGGGAGGTGAGGAAAATTGGGCAGATATCATTTAGTAAAGTTTATAATTTGGAGATAATGGAAAAATTGTATTGATGAGAGATAAATTTGGAGTGTAAATGTTCACTGGATGCAAAGACATTATTTATATACAAATCTCTAAATGATCTAATCCCATATGTTTGCAGACATTAGAAACTGTGTAAATTCAAGAGGGTGGAAAGACGTGGTTACCATGTACAGGTGCCACAGATAAAATATTCTCTAACTTGAAGTGCTTCCTACATTGGTTCCATATTCTGAGTGAATGAAGGACAATTCGGTTGTTAGAATATTGGTGATAACTTGTATTTACTGGTATACAAAGCAAGAAATCTAAAGAAGTACCGCAGGATTTAATTTCTATTGCAGACCAAGCCTGTGTTTGTTCATCTATTTGTGTCAATGTCCAGGTTTTTATAGTTTGAATGTTTGCTGCCCAGTAATAAAACTGAAAATTAGGTAGAGCCATTCCACCTTCTGATTAAGATTGTTGTAGGTTCACCTTTTAAATACATGGATTTCTCAAATAAAAATCAAATGAGGTTATGATTTAATCTAATTTCCTAAAAAAGATTTGTTAATGCATATGGGGATGCTTTGAAATATGAACAGAAGCTTAGGGATGATATTCATCTTGAAAGCGTTAATTCTCCCTGCTAATGTAAGATGGAGGGTAGACCATCTATGCACATCTTGTTTAATTTTGTCTAACAGTAAAATTTTGGTGAAAAAGAGCTTTATATTTACTTGTGATGTTGACCCCTATGTATTTAAATTGATCTGCAATGATAAAAGGAAAGGTATCCAATCTAATGTTATTTGCTAGATCATTGCTCCCCAAACTTGGTCCTGGAGACCCCCTGTGGCTGCAGGTTTTTGTTTCAACTAGCTTCTGTTTTTAATTTAACTCCTGAGCTAATTAAGCAATGTATTATTTCCCAAGTTCTGTGTTTAGGGAACAATATAGAAATTGGAAAACTTAAGTTTGGTAAATATATATATAAATATATATATATATATATATATATATATATATATATATATACTGTATATAAGTGTTTGGTATATATATATATATATATATATATATATATATATATATTTTAGAACTGTGACCTTAAATGCCTACATATATATATGTATATACATTGTCACGCATGCGCGACTAGGAGACCGCAGATAGATCTTAAAACACATCGAAGGACGTTCAACGGCGGGGAATGGCGGGGTACTAACCTTGTTTCTTTGTTTTCCAGGACTAAAGACGCTCCGCCATAAGACCTTGCCCACAGTACGTTCACTTCCGCCCTTCCTCCGCCATCTTCTCTGACGTCAGCAGTCCCATCATCCATCATGACTCCTTCCCAGCATTCCTGCACTTCCGGCTCCTCCCATATAAAATGGCCGCTGACGCCTAGTATGGCGTCGCGCATGAATGTATTTTTGTTCTTGTGTTTTGACCCTGCAATTTTGTGTTAAGAGTCTGGAGTGTCGACAATATAAGGGGCCGGAAAACCACAAACCTTTTTGCTGTCTCCTATTGAGTCTTTTACAGTGGCGTAGTCGGCAGGATTATTGTCCGAAGAAAATGTCAGAAGGACAGGACTTGAACACAGTACTCCAAGGGTTGAGTACCCAAATCGTCGCCCTGCAGCAAGCACAGGCCGCGACCAACAGGGAGTTGGAACCAACGAAGGCCCAACTGGCAGAGGCCCTTAGTGTAAGACCAGATCCGCCTCGTCTCACGCCTCCACCCCTGGTACCTATGACCGAGGCCGACAATGTTGAGTCGTACCTCGGTATCTTCGAAAGGACGGCCACCCGGAACAGTGGCAGCGGTCCGAGTGGGCGTCCATCCTGGCGCCCTACCTGAAGGGACCAGCGCAGCGCGCTTATTACGACCTCCCCGAGAAGGAGGCCACAAACTACGACGTCCTAAAGCAGGAGATCCTGGCGCGCTACGGCATAACGCAGGGCCAGCAGGCGGCCGAATGGAGAACCTGGCAGTTCGACCCAGAGAAGCCGACCCGAGCGCAGGCCTTCGAATTTTGGGGAAAGATGGGGCGATGGCTACGGCCCGAAGGCCCCCAAGCCAGAAAAGTGGTAGAGCAGGTTGCCTGCGAGGGCCTGGTGAATGCCCTACCTAGTTCTCTCGCCCAGCAGGTCCGCCGCCATCCCTATAAGGATATGTCAGGTCTCCTGGAGGTCTTGGAGCTTTAGCTGGCGGCCTACCAAACCGGGGGGTCCGAAAGGCAAGCGCGTGGGAACCTACAGGGACGGGTGGCCCACCCCAAGCCCTCTCGACGTGCTGCGGAAGCGCCGCAAAAACCCAAAGAGAAGCTGGCCTCTCCGCGCTGTTACAAGTGCGGGGAGACCGGTCACCTACTGCCGACCTGTCCGCTCAACAGCACAACGGAGCAAATGGACTGCACCTGGGCTTCCAGAGAAAGGTACTGTACTCCGTTACACCCGCTGGCAAGTCCGAACACGGGAGTGGTGCTGATAAATGGGCACTCGGTGGTGGCTTTGTTCGACTCATTACCATTGTTGCTCGACGTTACGTATTACCGCGACAGTGGCTCACGCGACATTTGCGAGTCACCTGTGTACACGGGGAGACCAGGTCTTACCGTTCCGCCCGGTGTTACGTTACCTGGAAGGTGCAGGTTTCCAGTTTGATGGTCGCGGTGTTGCCTGAACCCCCCTATCCGGTAATCTTGGGACAAGACTGGTCACAAACTATCAGCGGTAAGACGAAAACTGCTACCGGAGCCTCCCTAGGTCTAGCAATGAGGGGACGAGGCACCCTTCCCCGCGGAACACTTCCGCAAAGCCCCTCTCAAGATCCGCTGAGCAACCTGGACCATCAATTCCGGTCCACGCCTGCGTCATTCAAACGAGAACAATGGAATGACGATTCCCTGTGGTTTGTCCGGAATGCAGTTGTTCTTCCTGGTAGCGCACACGCTGACGGATCCATGCCACGCGAGCCCTTCTTTGTTCTAGAAAATGATCTGTTGTATCGGGTGGCAACTCACGAGGGTGAGGTGTGGAAGTTGCTGCTAGTACCGCGTACCTTCCGGCGGGAGGTGTGTGAACTAGCACACGCTCACCTCCTAGGCGCCCACCTCAGGGCCGAAGACATTAGAGAGAGTCAAACTCCGTTTTTACTGGCCCAGGATCAACGAGGAGGTCAGGGGTTTCTGTCAGTCCTGTCCGGAATGTCAGATTCGCCAGATTCCTAGGAGGGACCGCGCTCCTCTCGTCCCTATTCCCTTAATAGACGTTCCTTTTGAAAGAATAGGGGTCGACTTAGTAGGACCCCTGGAACCCTCAAACCGTGGCTACAAATATACTAGTCATGGTTGATTATGCAACCCGGTACCCAGAGGCAGTTCCCCTGCGCTCCGCTAATACGAAAAACATCGCACGGGAATTAGTCAACTTATTTTCAAGAGTGGGTATTCCCAAAGAAGTCTTCATGGACCAGGGTACTCCGTTTACCTCGGATACGTTCAAGGAGGTTGCCAAATTACTCCGGATAAAGCACCTAAAGACGTCTGTCTACCACCCCCAAACAGATGGCCTGGTAGAACGCTTTAATCAGATGCTGAAACAGATGCTTCGCAAGGGAGTCAGCGCCGATGTCAGGAATTGGGACCAGCTCCTACCGCTCGTCCTTTTTGCCTACCGGGAGGTACCCCAGGCCTCTACGGGCTTCTCCCCTTTTGAATTATTGTATGGGCGACAACCCCAGGGACTATTGGACATACTAAAAGAGGGCTGGGAGGCTGAACCCCTGCCCTCCTCTAATGTATTGGAGTATGTTGCGCAACTGCGCGACAGGCTCGCTAAAATTAGGCCTATCTTAAAAGACCACATGACTCGTGCGCAGGCAGCGCAGGCCCGGTGTTACAACCCCAACTCCGTCCTCCGAGAGTTCCGCCCGGGGGACCGAGTAATGGTACTCGTTCCCACCTCCCACTCCAAGGTGCTAGCTCATTGGCAGGGGCCATACGAGGTTAAGGAGAGAAAGGGACTCGTCGACTATTTGGTTCTTCAGCCTAATCGTCAACCGAGCGAGAAGATCTACCACGTCAACTTATTAAAGCCTTGGAAAAACCGGGAAGAGTCTCCCAATGCTTGTAGGTCCCTCTCCCTATTCGCTGGCACAACCGCCCTTAACCTCGGAAACGAGCTGACCCCCTTACAATGGCGGGAGATCACACAGACTATCCACGCCATCCCTGAAGTGGTGAGCTAGACACCCGGTCGGACCACACTGATTGCACACGATATAGTCACGGAACCCGGAGTGATCGTCCGGGAGAGATGCTACCCACTTCAGGAGGCAAAACGCACCGAAGTGGAACTGGAGGTGCAACGGATGTTGGATATGGACATTATTGAGGAAAGTAATAGCCCCTGGTCCAGTCCTATCGTCCTTGTTTCCAACCCGGACGGCTCCTGGAGGTTCTGTAACGACTTTAGACGTCTGAATCAGGTCTCCAAGTTCGATGCCTACCCGATGTCCCGCATTGACGACCTTCTCGAGCGGCTGGGTGCCGCCAGGTACTTGACTACCCTTGACATGACGAAAGGGTATTGGCAAATTCCTTTAACAGCATCCGCGAAAGAGAAAACAGCCTTTAGCACCCCTAGTGGTCATTGGCAATACAAGGTCCTCCCTTGTATTTGGGCAGCACGGGGCCCCAGCGACCTTTCAGCGTCTGGTGGACAGAATGTTGAAACCCAACCACTCCTATAGTGCCGCCTACCTGGATGACGTCGTCATCTTTTCCGGCACCTGGGAGGAACATCTATTGAAGCTCTCAGCTGTCCTCGCGACACTGGCTAAAGCCGGCCTCCGTATTAACCCCCATAAATGTTTCTTTGGCTTGAAGGAGGCCAAGTATTTAGGCTACCTTGTGGGGCGAGGACAGGTGAGCTCCAAAGTCAAAGACATCTTAGAATGGCCCCATCCGAATACCAAGAGACAGGTGCAGGCTTTCTTGGGGCTGGCCGGGTACTACCGCCGGTTCGTACCCCGTTTCTCCGAAAGGGCAGCACCCTTGACGAACTTAACAAAGAAAGGCGCTCCCCTTCAGGTGGTATGGAACGATACGGCGGAACATGCATTCAGTGACTTAAAAAAGGCCCTAACGTCCGCACCTGTGTTACAGACTCCAGATTTTGGAGCTCCATTTATCCTCCAGACCGATGCTTCGGACACAGGCCTAGGTGCCGTGTTGAGTCAAAGTATCGATGGTGATGAACACCCAGTAATGTACTTGAGCCGGAAACTGCTGGACCGGGAGACCCGGTATGCGGCGTTGGAGAGGGAAGCCATTAAGTGGGCCGTGACTTATCTCCGGTACTACCTGTTGGGTCGTGAATTCACTCTAGTGACTGATCACGCTGCATTGCAGTGGATGTCCCTCCATAAAGAGTCGAACTTATCGCCGTGGCGGCCTTCAGGCCAACACCGATGCCCTCTCTCGTATCCACGACCTCTCGGTTCGGTCCGCCCGTCCTGACGGTTTCGGGCGGGGGGGGGGGGTCATGTGATGCATGCGCGACTAGGAGACCGCGGATGGATCTTAAAACACATCGAAAGGATGTTCGCCAGCGGGGAATGGCGGGGTACTAACCTTGTTTCTTTGTTTTCCAGGACTAAAGATGCTCCGCCATAAGACTTTGCCCGCAGTACGTTCACTTCCGCCCTTCCTCCACCATCTTCTCTGACGTCAGCAGTCCCATCATCCATCACGACTCCTTCCCAGCATTCCTGCACTTCCGGCTCCTCCCATATAAAATGGCCGCTGACGCCTAGTATGGCGTCGCGCATGAATGTATTTTTGTTCTTGTGTTTTGACCCTGCAATTTTGTGTTAAGAGTCTGGAGTGTCGACAATATAAGGGGCCGGAAAACCACAAACCTTTTTGCTGTCTCCTATTGAGTCTTTTACAGTGGCGTAGTCGGCAGGATTATTGTCCGAAGAAAATGTCAGCAGGACAGGACTTGAACACAGTACTCCAAGGGTTGAGTACCCTTTGATTATTCAGTGTTGTTTGACTGGGTGTCTGCTCTGCTCGTTTTAAATTGTCATTATTAAAATACATCAAAGGGGGAAAACTGCACAGAGAAAGAGCAAAATAGAATGAAATCAACAAAAGAGAGTTAAGCATTTAAATTAAACAGCAATAGCAGAAATATTTCTAAATGTCTTATAAATGTAAAAATCACGCTGCTCTGCTTTTCTGAATGTTGAATAAAAGAAAAATAATCCCAGCTAATTAAATGAGATCAATGCTATCAAATATTGTCACTGATTGGGAATCTGGTTGGAACAAAAACCTGCAACCACAGTGGGTCCCCAAGACCGAGTTTGGGAAACACTGTGCTAAATAATTCACTGGAAAGAGCACACTTCTGTTCAAATGAATTTTGAGTCCATATATCCAGATATCTTTTGAAATTCTGCTAGTGGTGTTAGGGCTGTAGGCACAGAATTTTGTAGGTCTGATATATACAGTACCATATCATCTCCATATAGTGATATTTTCTGTTGAATTTTTACTTAAACTTTTTAAACAAATACACTTGAACTATGGATTTATTTGCATATGTGTCAACAAGTCACACTAATTGCTTGAACCTCATTACAAAGCTATGGAGGTTTTGAAAATCAGATGAATACAACTACAACCATACTGGGAATTCTTAACTAAAATTTGTAAAATAAACCCTACAAACCTATCCTTTAGACAAGTGTTTCTCAACCACTGGGTTGCGAGTTGCTGCTGGTGGGTTGTGAGTTGCTATTGTTTACAATTGTATAATCTCCTCCACTGTAATGATTACACTCAATTTACCAATGGGGAAACTCTGATGATATTGCTCAATTTACTAAGGGTAACCCCATCAGGGTGGGTTGTGAAGACACCTGGTGATAACAAAAAAGTTAAAAAAAGCTTTTGACACAATACTGGTAAAACTACTGAAATTTGTTTTTCTGGCAACTCCCATTACTAACATCCATCCATCCATCCATCCATTTTCCATCCCGCTGAATCCGAACACAGGGTCACGGGGGTCTGCTGGAGCCAATCCCAGGCAACACAGGGCACAAGGCAGGAACCAATCCTGGGCAGGGTGCCAGCCCACCGCAGCCCATTACTAACATTATAAATTAAATTGTTATGAACAGGTACAGTTCTGAATACACAGTCAGTAGTCAGGTCATGTTTGAAAACACTCAGAGGTAGACTCAGATAAGCTTAATAATTTTAAACCACTTTCAAACTTACCTTCTTGTCTCTTTAAATTACTTAAAATAGTATTTGCCCTGTAGCTTCAGCCTCACCTCACTCTTTGCAATTAATTCTAGAAGTTTCAGTCTGGCTTTTGCACAGTCAAATTATAGAGATGGCATTAACTCATGTTTTCAATGATAATGAAAAAAGAGCTATAGTTATTTTATATTTATATTTGTCCTTTGCCTTTCACACCATTGACTACTTCATTCTGTTATACAGGCTTGAAAATTAAATTGAGTTCCCAAGGAACGTCCTGATTTACTTCATACGTAGCAAAATGATTTCAGGAGGTTGTTGGTTCAAATCATGCTACTGACACTGTGTGACTATGAGCAAGTCACTTCACCTGCCTGCACCCCAACTGGAAAAAACAATAAATTTAACCGATTGTATCTCAAATGTTGCAAGCTGCCTTGGAACCATGCATTACACAAATAAATAAATGTGTAAGTGTAAGTTTGAAGACAGTACTCAGTCAGTAAGTTCTGAACTTTCACATGCTGTCTCTCAGGACTCAGTACCTAGGCTTTTACTGTTTTCACATATATGTTGCCATTATTAGATATACTTAGGAAACACACTTTCACTGGTATGCACTTAATACTCAGATATATCATTCCTTTACACCAAATGACAATTCTTTTATTTAAACCTATCAACATATACATACTGGAGCAGGTCTGTGGAACCCAATACAATCCAGGGTGGCTGCCCTCTTACATTCCAGGGAAGATTCTGCCCTTCTCCCGGTCCTTCCTTTTCGCAGTGGGGCAAGGTCCCTGGACGTCTGTCACACTATGTGCAACATATTTAATTAAAATTAGGCAAAATCTTAGGTGAAATTTTAACAATAATATTACATTGATTACTGTAATGAGTAATTTTCTTTTATTTTTTCATGTCTTCCATGTGATTATTGGGTACATATTTCACATGGATTCAGAAATCCCTGAGGAATGTGAATTTTATATCGAATGCATGATATTCACAACAGTTAATAAGTTTTATAACTTCTTCTTGTGGCCTCAATTTGATTACTTATTTAGCATTGTCTTTTTGATATGTTAGCATCAGTTGTTGCTGCAGTGATTCATCCTAACTACCCAAGAGAGTGTATAGCAGGTGGCATCATTACCGCAACTGCATAATTGTCAGCATCTTACAATTCCTGGTTACCTAAGATTTAAATTCACAACACACAAACCTATAAACCTAAACCTCGTCTTTCTTGATGTTAGTTTCTGAGTAACTGGTTATGACAATTTTCTCTGCTCTCTGCCTATGCATTATGTCTTCTAGATTATGAAGAATATAATGTGCTACTACAATAGGTTTTTAGAAGATGGAGTTTATGATGCTTTTTGGAAGCTCACTTTAATGCCTTTACGTGTGTAAATTATTTAATTAGTAATTTGACATTTGTAATTATATTTCATCTATGTTTATGCTACTGTGCTCTAAAGCTGCACACAGTGAAGAGAACTATACAAAAGTAAAATGAATTAGACTGAATCACAGGAGAATGTTCGAGGGAAATTGGCATTGCAGGAAGAACAGAATCATGATAAAGAATGATGATTGGTTAATTGGAGCCAAGGATTGTTTTTTAATTAATATTTTTCTTGATTCTCTTAGTGGTGTTTACTTGTGTCCCTAATTACCAACTTAATAAGTGCATTTCAATGTAAAGAAGTTTGATTCTTAGTCATGGGTAACCTAAAGGTGTATTGATTTTGCACAGTGGCTAGCTCCATGGAAATGGTCTTCCCATTCCCCTTATGTTTACAGGTTTTCTCTTTTTTCTTTCTGTGTCACAAATACTTGTAGTTGTCATAGTGTTGTCACTCAAACAGAATGCAATGAAATTCTTACTTGCATGTCCATTCAATATGCAACATATTTCCACTCTTTGTTTGCATGATAAACAAGGTTATATTAAAACTTTGACATCATTTGACTCAGTATGAGTGACCATAAGTGTTTTGCTAATGTGACACACTCAAAAAAGAGTGGCCACAATAGTTTTTCTTATTGTAATAAATCACCAAAAGTGAATACTATTTAGTAAACAAAGGGTCCCTGTTGTCGATTGGACCATGAAAACTGACTGTGGCATGAGCAGTAATTGGACGAACATCTGCCTTCCCCTCAGACGCAACCGGGACAACAAACTGAATGTGGTGTGCTCTCATTGCTGCTCCACTTTACCTATTCCACAGGCTAGTTTACAATAAATCGGAGTATTTTCTCTTTTAACTGAGAGTCAAGTATACTTAGAACATGATGGTAGTATGCTGATATGTATTGCTACAGAGGCACGAAGTTAAAACTCGTTAAATGCAGGCGGCAAGCTGCTTGGTTGCAAAGACCACAGCTGCACTGTAGATAGGCGGTGATGCTGTGGATCATTAATCAAACAAGAGTGTGGCTTTTTAACACTAGAATTACCAGAGTCAACGAAAAAACTCATAGATCCGTCCCACCTTAAATCGATTCTCACCTCTCCGTCAGCGTCTTTTGTCCTTTAAATGTGTTGATAAGCAGCAAGCAGTCTGTTATCACATCCCCCACCGGTTCACAGTTTTCTCAGCTCAAGTCTGTTTACTTGCGTGTCAGTTGCTTGGAGTTGTATAGAGTGAAAAGTCAAGCAAAATCACACCTTTTACTATACCGTTATTTGGAACACTTGCATTTCATGTGTGTTTCATGTCTACAACAATCTATATACAGTAAACACAAGTGTTTGAAATATGATGAGTAATATGTAACATTGAAGATTTTTGATCAATGCTTAATGCTGATGTTTCATACCTTTAGAAATGTTATTTTAAAAAGGGTTATATAATGAAGAGATTAGTTGTGCCTCTGCATATAATTTAATACAGAACATAGCTTGATTTAAATACAGTATTTCTGTAATCTTTTCCTATATTACCCTAGCAGCTAGGGATTGCTTACTGTATGTACATGTGTATGTGTATGTGATCTTGTTTATTGAGACTCTTGGTGGAATGAAGAGGTATTGGGAACACACCTGAGAATGTGAATGTAAAATAGTCAAATATATAAGCAGGGTTATAATGACTTTATTGAATGTGAATAAAGAGATGCAACTTGGACAACAAACTGAAAGCGTTGTGCTCTCATTGCTGCTTCACTTTACCTATGCCACGGGGCCCAAGACCTGGAATATGTCACCATTGAGGGCCAGTGGAATTCAGTTCCAGACCTGGTTGACGTAGCTCATCCTCTGGTGGAGGCGAAGTTCACATACACTTCGGGATTTGCTACTTTCGTCATTTCTGTTGCTGTGGCCCACTAGTGGGGCCCATTACTCTAAGTATTCACCGTAATAAACTGCCATCTTATTCATGATTCCTTCCTGCATTGTGCGTATTGTTATCAGGGGTGGCAATAGCCCCTAGTACTTTTATACTTGAGGTTCAGATAATGGGTAGATTGATGGGTGGTACGCAAAGTAAACTTATAGAACATTCAGCTGTCCTATTGAAACCACTCAAGAAGAGAAATTGAGGTATTTCCTTATTGCTGTCCACCACAACACTTTTTTTTCATTCCTGCTTTGTAGTGGATTATCACATAATAGTATTCAATAATGAAAAACAGAAAGTATCATAATAATATACCTCAGACATATTTAGTAGAACTCTCTTTTTTTCCTTAAAGGGTAACATAGTTTTTGATGGTTATTTCAGGACTGTTTCTTGCCTTGTGTTTGATCGGTCTCCTAGACTGTCATCAACTATGTAATGGATAAACTGGGTTTAGAAAATGGATAGCTGGAGGATAGAAGATTTCTTAGATTTCCTGTTTGTGTGCACTTTGTCAGAATTAACACATGCTGCTTTTTGATTACTGGTAATATCAAAGTTGTGTATCTATCTAATTATAACCTGAATTATTTTTTGCTCTGCTGAACCCAGATTCAGTCTTATAGGGGTAAATTAAATGAAGTAACTCATTCAATTGCTTTATTGTGTATTGTAATTTCAGACTGCAGTTCTTAACTATACTCACTGCAGATTTAAATCAAACAGATTAACCTACTGTCTAACTTCTAGCTCATTTCACTTAGCAATTTCATACATTTCATTACAGACCAAAGCTCTATTAACTTTTCTTGTATAGTTTTAAAAATAGGTTTAATCCCTCTGTGTCACTGTTGTTTGCTGAAAAAGGCTTCAGCAGAAATTCATAGTAAAGGGCAGTCAGGGCGATATAAACAATTCTACTGGAAAAAAAGAAGAAAACTGAGGCAGTTCCTAAGGATAAAAATAACTCATTTAGTATATCAAATAGACAATTGTTTGATTTGTCATTTTTTTAAGAAACTTCACTGCCACTTTTTCTATAGTGTAAGCATTTGAGTTCTTGCCTTATCCCTTATATGGAAACATTAGAGATGAAAAAAAGGTTGCCGGTTCCAATCCCATAAATGCCAAAAGTGACTCTACTTCATTGGGACCTTGAGCAAGGCCCTTAAACTGCAACTTCTCCGTCCTGGGTATGACGTTAATCTGCATCCAGCCCTGCATGTAGGCCCTCCAATCTGCAGGGAAAACCTGGGGGTTGGTGACAGAATTGGCACTCCAGCCACTGGAAAAAAACTCACACTGTTCCACTCCATCTGAACTAGTGCAGTGCTAAGGTGTCACCCATTGCATGGCTACACTTGGGTCCCAATCTGGAATCCTGAGTTGGTTTGTCATGTGGTGGGTGCGGCAATGCGCTGTATCAGTGCGTGCTCCTAACACCTCTCTCTCTCTAACATAAAATGTATATTTTGTTACAAATACTTAAAGAAAGTTTCTAGAGAGTCATGAAGTAGCCAAGTAGAGATCCATATGGATACTGTCCTGTTTCGTTTAAGGTTGGCTTGTATACTGTATTGTACACAAAAGTCTTTACTCAAGTAAGTGGAATGCAGAAGATTTAGAGGATTGAATTTGTTGCACACAGAATAGCACATCATTGCAGAAGAAAGATTTGGATTTTTGCAGCAAAAATACATGTTAGATTGATTAGTAATCAATTTTTAATTGCATATGTTTGTTCATTATGTTTAACATTATACATTTTATATATTGTGAGTATAAAGTAAAAATTTGAGACGAGAAAACTGGCTAGAAGAACTTAGTATGCTGAGCAATTACTAATTGTATTGCATGCTGAGTATAAAGATGGTGAAACGTGTTGAAATGAATTGTATGTACGCATTCAGAATTAATTTACAAGACTGACAAATTATGCCTCTTTCAATTTAATTTAGCTGCTCTGAGAAGATAATTTTAAATACTCGGATTGAGTAATAACTGACACAGTATTAATAGGTTATTGGTCATTATTCATGATCGCACAGTATCACAATGGTTTGCACTGCCGCCTCACGTGGCAGAGCTCTGGATTTGAATCCAAAGCTAAGATTTCAATTGGAATTTTGTTGCAGAAATTCTCTTAAGTAATAGTCAAGATCACCATTTTCATATTTCTAAGAATCACTTCCTGTATTACAACAAGCCTGTGGGCTGCAAGCCTTTTCTATGTGACAGAATGACAAATATGTGAGGAGATGTAAGTTAAGAAAGCCAGGATAACACGGTTATGAACACAGTTAAGAAAAACAATCAGTTGCACCAATCAGCACACAGATAAATAATGTACTTATATTTTTGTAGATCTAAAGGCCCCAAATAGTTAGATAAATAAAAAGTCTTTGGCAGACATCTTCTCATTAAATAGGAACTTTCTACATACAATAATACAGTTAACAAAGTTAAAATGTCATATTAACTCATCATGTCCATAGTAAATTGGCTGGAAATAGATGGTACAGGAAGTCTTGATTTGACAGGAAAGGCACATTCAGAATGCTTCACAAACTCACACAGAAAGTTTTTTCCCAACATTCTTCTTTTTCTTTCGAATGCTCTAGCCTTCCTTTTTGTTCTTTTTAGAACAAGAGTTTTTAACACCTTCATAGAAGCACAGAAGAAAGTTCTGGTCCTCTTTTAAGTCTGTCCCCATATCTGCTAGTTTGTTTAGTTGCTGACTCCAATGAAGCTATCTTTGAGGTTTCCGCCTTGGCTCACAATCATCTAAGCAGCACATATACAATTGCTAGAAAGTCAACAGAATGGTAATCCCTAAAATAACAATGACTGGATTACATCATTTGTTACAGTAAGTGGGTCCATACCTGTGGGTGATCAGTTTTTCAAAGAAGCCTCACCAATTATGTCTTAAAGTTGATGTAATGTCTTTTACAATTTGTACCACTTTAACTTTGTCAACTTCTAATTGTGTAATCATTTGTGTTCTAGTAACATTAATTGCATCTTACCTTTTGTTAATATCAGAAATGTGCTGCTGCAAGCTTTCATATAATTTAACTGTCTCTATCTATCAATGGCAACTGAACATCATCAGCAAATGATAACTACTGCCATATCTCATTAGTTATATTGGTTTTAGAAAATTTACCTGGTCAAGTAATTTGTCTGTGATGAAACCATTTAATAGTACCATTGGAAATGACACAGATAACTGTGGTATTTACTTCACAACCTTAAAACGTCATCAGTTTATGTTTCCTATGACATTCACCTCAGCCAGTACGTACTGTATATAAGAATGACCAGAGATAGGAGTCCTCATACAAACAAAATAATTCTTCCATCAATCACACCAGCACACATTCACAAAGTTGCCTTTTTATTTATCCAGCCATGTTCTATACTAGGTTCCCACCATTATTTCCCAGTAAAGGCATACAGTACTCTGCTCAACAATAAATAGCAGTCTTTGCTTCAAAAGACTGTATTATTCTGATTGATGCAAAACACCTGTCTCATTCAGGGGTGCACTGGGACTTCAAGGGTTGCACTCATTTTCCTTGCTGATTTTAAAACTTTATGCCACCAGGATCCTTAGTTTGCATCTGGGCCTTTCAATTTACAAACTACACACTTACAGCCACTCTTTACATGAGGCACTCCATCTCATTTTGGTCCAATTATTATTTTCTTTCACTATGGTAATAATATGCTGTAAAGCTATAGAATTTTCTACAATAATTCTACGTAATTCTCAATAATTATTTATTAGACACTATCTACAGTGGTGTGAAAAACTATTTGCCCCCTTCCTGATTTCTTATTCTTTTGCATGCTTGTCACAAAATGTTTCTGATCATCAAACACATTTAACCATTAGTCAAATATAACACAAGTAAACACAAAACGCAGTTTTTAAATGATGGTTTTTATTATTTAGGCAGAAAAAAAATCCAAACCTACATGGCCCTGTGTGAAAAAGTAATTGCCCCTGAACCTAATAACTGGTTGGGCCACCCTTAGCAGCAATAACTGCAATCAAGCGTTTGCGATAACTTGCAATGAGTCTTTTACAGCGCTCTGGAGGAATTTTGGCCCACTCATCTTTGCAGAATTGTTGTAATTCAGCTTTATTTGAGGGTTTTCTAGCATGAACCGCCTTTTTAAGGTCATGCCATAGCATCTCAATTAGATTCAGGTCAGGACTTTGACTAGGCCACTCCAAAGTCTTCATTTTGTTTTTCTTCAGCCATTCAGAGGTGGATTTGCTGGTGTGTTTTGGGTCATTGTCCTGTTGCAGCACCCAAGATCGCTTCAGCTTGAGTTGACGAACAGATGGCCGGACATTCTCCTTCAGGATTTTTTGGTAGACAGTAGAATTCATGGTTCCATCTATCACAGCAAGCCTTCCAGGTCCTGAAGCAGCAAAACAACCCCAGACTATCACACTACCACCACCATATTTTACTGTTGGTATGATGTTCTTTTCTGAAATGC
The DNA here is from genome assembly GCF_016835505.1 of Polypterus senegalus. Classification (NCBI taxonomy): domain Eukaryota; kingdom Metazoa; phylum Chordata; class Cladistia; order Polypteriformes; family Polypteridae; genus Polypterus; species Polypterus senegalus. The sequence goes on from NC_053159.1 coordinate 50,170,333, forward strand.
TGTGTTCCTTTTACGCCAGATGTAACGGGACATTTGCCTTCCAAAAAGCTCAAATTTTGTCTCATCAGTCCACAAGGTATTTTCCCAAAAGTCTTGGCAATCATTGAGATGTTTCTTAGCAAAATTGAGACGAGCCCTAATGTTCTTTTTGCTTAACAGTGGTTTGCGTCTTGGAAATCTGCCATGCAGGCAGTCTCTTTCTCTTGGTGGAGTCGTGAACACTGATCTTAATTGAGGCAAGTGAGGCCTGCAGTTCTTTAGACGTTGTCCTGGGGTCTTTTGTGACCTCTCGGATGCGGATCTCTGTGCTCTTGGGGTAATTTTGGTCAGCTGGCCACTCCTGGGAAGGTTCACCACTGTTCCATGTTTTTGCCATTTGTGGATAATGGCTCTCACTGTGGTTCGCTGGAGTCCCAAAGCTTTAGAAATGGCTTTATAACCTTTACCAGACTGATAGATCTCAATTACTTCTGTTCTCATTTGTTCCTGAATTTCTTTGGATCTTGGCATGATGTCTAGCTTTTGAGGTACTTTTGGTCTACTTCTCTGTGTCAGGCAGCTCCTATTTAAGTGGTTTCTTGATTGAAACAGGTGTGGCAGTAATCAGGCCTGGGGGTGGCTATGGAAATTGAACTCAGGTGTGATACACCACAGTTAGTTTATTTTTTAACAAGGGGGCAATTACTTTTTCACACAGGACCATGTAGGTTTGGATTTTTTCTCCTAAATAATAAAAACCATCATTTAAAAACTGCATTTTGTGTTTACTTGTGTTATATTTGACTAATGGTTAAATGTGTTTGATGATCAGAAACATTTTGTGCGACAAACATGCAAAAGAATAAGAAATCAGGAAGGGGGCAAATAGTTTTTCACACCACTGTAGCTGCCATACACATCTCCCTGTGCCTTAAATATAGTAGGATTAAATGATTGAGCTACCATTAGTAAAATCATGGTTGCTAATGTGGTGGTTGTCACTCATGCAGTCCAATTAATTTTTAGGAACAAAAGGAGTTGGTGTAGTGGGCAGAGTCCAGATTATATACCACCTATCCACAAAAGCAACATTGTACCACTTGTTTACCTGTTTAACAACAGATAGTGCTGCAATAGACTTGATTACGCTGTCACAACCGTGCGCATGGGAGGCAGCTAAAGGGCTTGAGTGAAGGCAGTTCTGAGGCATGCCGGGAAGTGGCAAAGTGCACTGACTCTTTTTCTCCCTTTCCTGTAGACCATTCCCGGGAGATTCTACCTGGCTCTCTTGACGTCACTTCCGGGAGCGAGCCAATGGAAGTAGACCTTACCAGCTCCGGCCCCTCTGATGTTACGTCCGGGTGTGATCCAATGATTGAAAACCACATGCTTGATCTTTATGACCTCATTTCCTGTCTTCCCCTTTAAAAGCCTGCCCCTTTTCCCTTTTCCCTCAGTTCTGTATTGGACTCCGTTTTGAGCACAACTGTGCTACCATTTAAAAAGACGATTTGCAGCCAGGATACCACATTATACGGGTGGCTGCCTCAAACCTTGCTATGTCTCATTGTGTGTTTTGTGACAACGCTTATCCACTCACACCAAGTGTCAGTCTAGAAACACTTACTCTACACATTGTTTGTGCACTAAATGCAAGCCATGTTACTAGGCATCCATCCTATGTTTTCTTGATTCTAGCAAAAATTGTAGAGCAGCTTGTGTCTAACATGTTATCTGATCTTAACTGAAGTTCTCAACCAACTTTGGTCACAATGTCATTTTTTGTTTGTATAAATAGTCAAGTTGTGTGTTTGCCAGCAACTTCTGTGTTGCTATGGTTTCAGAAAAAATGGATATCAAATTCTGGCAAATCCTCTTCTATAATTGGAGATTTAATATGGTGTAATATTCGGGACTTGGGGTCTAATACCCCAAAGAAAAGGATAATGACATTGGGATTGCAGTATGGATGGATGACTTCTACAATTCAGGGCCCACAAATTCTGAAAATCTACTTGTTTTCCTTTGGTGTCAGAAGCTACTAGCACTTGACATAGTGTTAGTGGACAGTCTTTACCACTGTATAATTCAGTTATAGTAAATCTAGGTTCAGTTTTTTTCAGCTTTACTTCTGTCTCATCAACAGGAGGTGGTACTTCTAGTTTTAGCACTGTCATAGTGTTTAGGAGTACCTAATATGGGCTGCTTTACCTTGGGGCCAAGCAATTCTTTCACTTGAAGACCTTTACAATTGGTCAAGTTCAAATTCTTGTGTCCTCATCTGCGATGGGTCGAGGCGAGGGAGTCTTTATCTGCAATTATGAAAAATTAAGAGCTTTGCTCTTATTAGACAGTATTACAACAGGAGCATTTAGATTAGGTGCATCCATCCACTCTGATTCTGGAGGACCAAAGTGGCTGCAGGCTTTCATTGTAACCATTTGCTCAATACTGACATGTCAACACTGTATTGAGCTTTCGAAACGCTGGTGTTCAAAGTGCCACTTTGAGACTTGTTTCAAAAGCGTCCGTCACAAGATTTTGTGGCACACTAGCACCATGATGTCACTGACATCTGCACAGTCTGAAGGCATTTTGATCAGCCAGTCCACTGCTGGCCCTTTTGGCAAGCGGAAAAGCAATGACTCTTCTACTTCTGCAGGGTATTCTGACGTGAGTTTGGGACTTGCATATGGTGCATGATCAAAGCAAAAAAAAAAGGAATTTTAACACTAGAATTACCAAAGTATACAAAAAAACTCATAATTCTGGCCCACCTTAAATCTATTCGTGTCTTTTGTTTTGTAAATGTGTTGATAAGCACAAACAGCAAGCAGACTACTATACCATCCCCCCCACTGCCACAGAAACAACAAAATGTTCTCCCAGCTCAAGCCTTGATTGGAGTGAAGTGCTGGAGTTCTAGAGGGTAAATCAAATAAACACTTTCACAAAACGTGCAAGTATAACATAACAGCTTCCGTGGTGCAGTGGTAAGAACTGCTGGCTTGTAATCAAGAGGCCATGGGTTTGATCCTGGGTGCCTTGTGAATTTACTGTTTTGAGTAGTGAGCTGCTCTTATTGTTAATATTATACAATAAAAATATACATTTGATTTGCGTCTGTAACAGCTGGTGTAAATTTATAGTACTTGTAAAAGTTAGCTTTTTTTTCACCTTTATTCTCTCAGTCATGATCACGATACAACTCTCCTCTGCCCCAGATCTGACGCTATTAGTTTCTGTTTGAAACTGGGAATGACTGTAGATGTGAGTGGTGTTTTGATACAATGGAACTGAACTGGAAATTCTCTGATCTGGAGGGATTAAAGCTGACACAAAAACGCTGGCGAATCTTCCTTCCTGCTATCTCATTGTCACTTGAATTTTTTTTATTCAGTTTTATTGAGTGTTCCTGCTCACGCTGAATTAGTATGCACCTTATAGTCCATGGTGTCAAAGCCACACTGACAAAAAATAGAGACATAGTTTTAATCAGTGACCATGTTTTTTTTTGCCCAATCTTGCCCAATCCTTTTGTACTCCAGGACATGCAGAGGAAAGATTAGTACAGAGAGGTCAGTTCCACACTATATACAATCATCAAATTCAAATGCTTACAGTTCCCACACACCCAAGGACCGTCCTTCCTACATTTACAACATGTATACCTGTTGCAATGTACACACCTCTCTGTGCTGTGGTTCCTATTACATTGAAGGGGCACCTGACACTGACTGAGTTTGCTTTCCTGGGGGAAGCGGCGGTCTTGGAACAGAAGCTTGTTGATGTTGCATCTTCTTTTTCTTTTTCCATCGCCTTTTCTTGTAAGAAGCGACAAAGAAGTTCCTCTGCAAGGTGAGTCAAGAGCACTCTTCTTTTAAAAAAAGCTAACTTTTACAAGTACCATAAATTTACACCTGATCTGACATTTTTCCACTGCCAGGCTTTGCTTTAGTTGAGACTGCAGCAGTATTTTTTCTCTTACTTTGGGACCATTCCTGTCCCAGGATCACAGCATATGGAGAAACGTTTAGAACTTCAATCTGCATAACACAAGTGCTTTCTTGGGAGGTGATCATGCAAGTAGCTTTTTTATACCAACGTGTTTCACTGTGCATGTGGATAAGACTGGCCCTTTTCTCGTCAAATTGTTGCCACAACATGTACCAGTGTGCTACAATAGTAGTGTGGCAGCCAAAGTCAATTAGAGATTGAAGTTTATGTGTATTTAGTACAGCACAGAGCCTATAATAGGAAAAGTCAGATGGTTAATCACAGTAGCAGTACACTACCTACGGCTGTAGGTCCACTCACAGTTCATTGGTTCCTCCAGCCATGGGCAGTTGAGTACAATACTGTATACTTGATCTCCCCACATTTGTAACAAAGCAGGGCTGAGGTTGATCTTTCTTTCCTACATGTTCCTATGTCCATTTCTTTTTTTCTAGATCTCGCCTTTAAGCCTGAGGTGAACATAAGTGTTTTCTCTTGTCTGGATGTTCAGTTAGGAGTGTATGACACTTGATCACCTCCACTAATCCATGTTAGCTCAGGAGTGCCAGCATAGAGGTCAGTTGATGTTCTTGGGTACTAAATAATCGCTCAAGATCATATCAACCATTTTATCTGTGGTGTTTTCACCAGGTCTCAGCCAGCAAGCCAATTTGCCCCACAGATCAAACGTTTGGGAGCATGCTGGCTTTTCTGGATCAAATCGCAAGTCTCAGGACTTTTGCGCTCTATAGTCATAAGTAAGACCATACGTATCAAGGGTTTCTTTTTTTTTAATTTTACTATCTTCTGTAGTGTTCTGCTTAAGATCATATTACACATTGCACTTCTCTCATTAAGAAAGGGGTGATGATTTGTGCTAGTGATGGGAGGTCTGGCTTTTTTCAAAGATTTGGCTCTTCCCTTAGAAGAGCCAGCTCTTTTGGCTCCCAAATGGCTGCTCATTTAGTATCACTCGGGGCCTTCTATTTTAGCCTAATTTAGCAATTATGTTTGTGTGTTGGTAAGCCATTTTTTATTCTATGTTTTCATAAAAGCCTTATTTACAGTAAACCCTTGTTTATCGCGGTTAATTCGTTCCAGACTCTACCACGATAAAATGAATTTCTGCGAAGTAGGATTTTTTATTTATAAATCGAATATTTTTGCAGTTAGAGCATAGAAAACCTGTTTACGACCTTCTAAATACATTTTTTACATTATTAGAGCCCTCTAGACATGAAATAACACCCTTTAGTCAAAAGTTTAAACTGTGCTCCATTAAAGACAGAGATGACAGTTCCGTCTCACAATTAATAGAATGCAAACATATCTTCCTCTTCAAAGGAGTGCGCATCAGGAGCAGAGAATGTCACAGAGAGAGAGAGAGAGAGAAAAGCAAACAATTAAAAATCAATAGGGCTGTTCAGGCTATGTGAAGCACCGCCGGACAAAGCAGCTGCAAGGAAGGGAGCAATGTGAAGGTAGTCTTTCAGTATTTTTTAGAGGAGCGTCCATATCCTCTAGGCCAGTGTGCAAACAGCCCCTCTGCTCACACCCCCTCCGTCAGGAGCAGAGAATGTCAGAGAGAGTGAGAGAGACAGAGAAAAGCAAACAATCAAAAATCAATATGTGCTGTTCGGGCTTTCAAGTATGCGAAGCACCGCGCGGGAAGAATATCGTATATCATTGAGGAGTTTTATTTAATACGTAATACATGCTCTGATTAAGTAGCTTCTCCGCCATCTGCCAATAGCGTCCCTTGTATAAAATCAACTGGGTAAACCATTATGAGGAAGCATGTACCATAAATTAAAAGACCCATTGTCCGCAGAAATCCGTGAACCAGCGAAAAATCTGTGATATATATTTAGATATGCTTACATTTAAAATCTGCAATGGAGTGAAGCCGTGAAAGTCAAAGCGCAATATAGCGAGGGATCACTGTATATGCTGTAACAAAGGTGCTATATTGAGCCCGACCCAACACAGATGGACACTGAGGCACGTATGAAATAACTAAAGGTTCTTATTTTTCTTCACTCGTGGGCGCACGTCTTACCAGTGATCCACAGGCAATACGCAGTCCAAAAGCACAACAAACACTGTTCTTTTACCACCACTCCTCCTCAAGCTTCGTCTCCTTCCTCCCAACTCTGGCTCCTCGAGTGGTGGTGGCTGGGCCCTTTTATAGCCCACCCGGAAGCATTCCAGGTGATTGCCCACCAGGTCCTAATTGCATTTCTGGGTGGGGCTGAAGACTCGTCCAGCCGGGCTGTTGGAAGCAGACAGTCCCCCCTAGCGGCCACCCTGGGCCCCAACCAAGCAGTGGAGGACTCCATCTCCCATGGAGCCCTGCGGGTGGTTGGGGGATCACCGTCAGTAAGGGAGGTTGCCACCAAGCGTCCCGGGGGAGGTATTGGACTGCCCATGGTGGCTCCCCCGGAACATAAGTCTTTAGTGCAGGTTGGCATTCAGAAATACCAGATGCCTCAGCTTAGATGGGCTGATGCGATTTCTCCTCTCCGTGATTATTTATCCTGTTTTTGAGAAGACTCTCTCTGAGGGAACCAGTGTTGTGACGATGCAGTCTTCCTATGAACAAATAGCATTGGCCTGCTCCTTTACTTTATCCATTGTTACACTCCATTCGTGGTGGGCTGTTACCTTCTACAGATCCTTGCAGAGAGGAAGCATTTTGGAGGCTGTGACATAGCTGAAAAAGAGAAAACAGCAAATGTGAAAATTAAGATTTGTTTTTTTATGTGATAGTCATCTTTTGACAATTAATAAATAATTTGTCTTTTGTAAATAGTATTTTGCTATTTACTGCAATCTTTAACTGTATAGTAGTAAAGTAAAAACTAAATTGTTCAAGGTACTTTTCTGCACTTATTTCCATGGTCACCTCCTCAAAGGGCTCCAGAACAGTGCAGACCTCTTTCGCTGTCTCCTATTCCTCTTGACTTGGAGTATCAACAGGAGTGTTGATGACACCCAGGGTTGAGATGATGGTATCTTTTGACTCAAGGATGCGTTTCAACATATAAAATGTTGAATTCCACCTTGTAGCACACTCCTGTTTGGGCCTTGGGTCTGGCATCCCCATCTGGTATTGCGTGGACTGCAGCTTTTTGTGGAAAAACTCTACAATAGCCTTCACCATGTCCACAGTTGGTTTATCTTTAATAATCAGGTTTATTGTATGCGCAAGACATGGGGGGTGGGTCCACTGCAAAAATTCTTTGGCTTTTGTTATGTTTGATGAATTATCAGTAACACAGAACACCACTTTGTCTTCTACTTGCCACTATTTTGTGACTCTTAGTAGCTCCTCTGCCAGAATTTCTGCAGCATGACTCTCGGCAAACTCAACAGTCAAGAAGGCAACATGTCATCTTAAAGTTTTCAATAAAGTGACAAGTGACGGACATATATGAGCATGTTGATCTGGATGTCCATTAGCCAGTTGTCAGGCAAACTGCTGAAGCTTTTCCAACCTATCTTGCCACAATGCACGCTCCATGTTATACATTATAGTCGTGGAATCATTGTTTGGGACAAGGTTTTTCTACTGGAGAGAACATACATGGGTTTTAAGGCCTGGACAAAACTTTTAAATCCTTTATCCTCCACAATGGAAAATGGCTGAAAGTCACTGGCTATCATTTTAGACAACTCCACATCAACATTTATCTGTTTGTCTGGGGTCATTTGTTTTGGAATAAATGTACTTATTTTTGTTTGAGTTGCAGGCTGTGATATACCTGCAGTTTTCGGCAAGGCAGTGGATGCTGCAGCAGTAGTACTTGGCTCAAAAATAGGACACTTTTCCAGGGTCAGTGGATGGCAGCTGGAGGAGAGCTTACCCTCACGGATGGTTGAGCGGTTCTTAGATATCTGTACAGGTTTGTTGAATCTGCTCTGATGGATATTTTCATTTTACAAATTCTGCACTCAGCTTTGCAGTCTCCAATATCATCCAATGTAGCCAGATGCTGCTTCATTTTCAGTTTTCACTCATTTCTTTACTTTTTCCCGACACTCTTGCATTTAAATCTGGCTCCCCATCTCTTTGTTGCTCTGTGTACCTGGTCTGTACCACTACACTCTCTGTCTTCAGAGTGTCTGCCCCCTTCCTTCTCTCACATAACGGTATGATCCTGGTCTGTCTTTGTATGTGATTGACCGCAAGGTGTGCCCATCAAAATAAAGTCCCGTCCCTTCCTGCATAGATCCTCAGCAGAGCTGAGTAGGAGCGGATGAAGAGTTGGCTCGTTCACAAATGACACATCACAAATTTGTACCCATTCTTCTTGCGGCCAGTGATGCTGACTAGTGGTGCAGTCCAATATAAGCAATTATACCTCAGTGTCATCACAAGATTTTCACAGAATTGGTACCAGTGATGGTTCTAAATCTCATTTGCTTTTCTCCTGGCTTCTACCTCTACAAATTTAGTGAGCTGTGCCACAACCTGTACTTGTAGCTAATGCACATGTTTTTCAAGGGTTATAATGATGGTGTTCAGGTCCATGGTTTCAGACATCTTGGCCCAAAATTCTGTTGACTATGCCATTGTGAGGTAAACAAAAAGAGCCAGCCAAAGAGTTTAGGTACCATCCAGTTAACCCCATTTAATAAGTGGCTAAATGCTTAAATGAAAAATAACACATGATTATTGGCATAAGCCACAAAAATAAATAAAGGTGAAACAGGGTTTAAAGGCACGTCTTAGAGCTCCACCTCTTTCTAGTAGCCATCTGGAAGGGGCAGAGTCTTGATAGAATAACCAGAAGTAAAATCAGTCGTCCTTCAGCTGCTGTTTCTTTGCATTATGAGTGAAAACGAAGATGATGTTAGCAAATGCACTCCATCACAACTTGGGGTGATATTGCTTACCCTTTAGAGGTCTGCTTGTGCTGCAGATTATATGTAATACTTGTCACGCACACTTGAGTAGGAGGCAGCCAACAAACCCTACGGTGAGTGAATACTCGCGAGAGGAGTTACAAAGGAGTACTAACATCTCTCTCTCTCTCTCTCTCCCTTCAGAAGCAAAGAAGGAAAATAAAAAGACCCTACCCCAATCCAGAAATCATCATGGCCGATCCACACCGTCACTTTCGTCTCCCTCTAGATGACGTCACTGCTGGTCCTGCAATGATGACGTCACTACCTCTTGTGTCATTTCCTGTATCCATTTTGCTTGTTTTGTTTTCCCTATAAATACCCCACTGTTTCAGACGTCTGTGTCAAATGTCTTATTTTGAACCTGCTCTTCATTTTCATTTTGACCTGTCCATTGGACAATATACAGGTCAATTACCCAACACTTGCAAACGACTATAGGTCGAGTTATTTCTAATTTACATACTATAGTTAAAAAGTTAAAATGTCATAGGATTTTATCATCTCCATGGTAAATGTGCTGGATATTGATGGTACAGAAAGCTTCAGTTTGATACTCAGAATACTCAAGGCACACAACTCTTCACAAACTCACACTGAAAATTTTCCCAAACAAATTTTTTGAGTTACTTTTTTCCCAAATCCTTAACACTTGCTGGTTAGGTTAAATGGTTATTTAAATTGGCTCAGTTTCAGTGTGGATGTGTGCATGAATAAGTACAACTATTGCCTGGCTCCGTGTCTGCAGCTGGGTCCCGCCTTGTATCCTTGCAGCTGGAATAGGCACTGTCTCCTTAGAAAATAGATAAAGTTTTAGTTCATTGAATGCTGTCACCAAGATTGTGCTGCTCATATTAAAAATGTGTTAAGAAAATGAATGGATGGATGAACCCTGTCAGAATAATTTAATGAAGCAGGGGATAAAGGTATTTGCTTTATATATTACATACAATACCATTACTTACAAGACTTGTCATTTCCATCAGGCTGATAAATTAGTATTTAGGGTTGTTTGTGATTTACTAGTGTCAACCATTATTCATTGTGATTTATAATTACATATGCATTTATAGTACCAGGAATATGTAAAACTGCATGTGTTTCAGCATACACTCAGTTCAGATCACATTTCTATTTCAATTATTATTATAATCTTTGTACAAGGCTCTTAATTTATGAATGATAAGTGTACAATAAAAATAAATTAACTTATTAAAAATAAATTAACTTAAAATGAACCTTTTTAAGCTGTATGTGAGAATACAGTTTGGCGGTGCAGTGTTTAATTGTGCTGCCTCACAGCTAACATGTTTTAGTATATAATTTCAGATAGAACACTGTCTTTTCAGAATTTACACACTCTACATGAGCTTGGGTGAGTTTGTCTCTTTAATTTACTTTGCAATGAATGGTTGAGTTGATGTGTATTTGACTGCTGCCTCATCCAGAGTTGTTTCTGGCCTTGTGCCTGACAATACTTGGATTTGATGTGGCTTCCCAAGATATTTAATTGGAAGAAACATGTTCGGTAAATGGATGATTATAATGATATGTTTTGTTACTGTTATGCAATAATGTTTTTGTCATACTGAAAGAATGTCAATTTTTCTTGCCTCTGTCATATTTTCTGCCTGTCAAATTTCACAGTTAGGATTACGGTATTAATTAATTCAGCTAATATGGTTGATCAAAGCAATTCTAACTCAGATAAATGCAGAGATTTGTTGATTTTGCAAATTGCAACTGGATGTTATTTAAGCATTTTACTAATATTATTTCTCCAGCTACAACTCTTACTACAAATTCTGGCTGACCCATTTTTATGGGGATCTGAAGTGTAGAAGATTTCTTCTATAAAGTGCCTTTGTAGAAGCTTCCAAATCTAGTTTTACCATTTAAAGTTGAAGCTGAAGCTTGATCAGAGCTATCAGCTGCTGAGAACAATTGTGATTGTGAGAACAGACAATGTAATGCCTTTAAATTAGCATACTGCTCAAACAGTGAAGACACTCGTTAGAAGGGGTAATACATCTTTTTACAGGCGTAAAAAACTACTAAAAACTACTTAAATACTTAATTGGTCTCTGTTTTTCAGTATATTTTATGGATAATCAGCCAAGTTTCAAAAATAATGAATTTATTGAATTGTGTAGCTATTTACATTCAGAAAATAAACTTGAAAATATGAATTCTTCAGGAACAGATTTAGCTTTCCATTGCCATTCATTTTCAGAATTATACATGAGAAACACACCAGGCCAAGCCAATTTTCATTTTAATTTTTACTTTAATTGTTCAATAATACTGTATGTTCTCCACTATTATCAAAGTTCTCTGATCATTGGATGTCCTAAAGTTTAACATAAAGCATTAATGAAATGTTGGTTATGGTGGCTTAACATGAGCAAAGATACTGCCTATGTATTAAATAAATTGCCTGCTGTAATCCTCTGTCCTTTTTCTCCTTTCCGTAGACCTCAATCCCCGACATCTGTGGATTTTATTACAGACTTACCCTCATCTGAAGGTTGCACTGTAATTATTGTTATAGTAGATCAAATCTGTAATGCTCTGAACTTCATTCCTTTAAAGAAACACTGCCTGCAGTTTCTGATATGGTAAGCACATTTACTGTACATGCAGTTCATCTTTATATTTCCCTCTGAAATTAATTTTGAAAACTGCTCTCAATACGTTCCTTATTTTGTGTGTGTGTGTGTCTGTGTGTTTTCAGAGTTGGTGACCTTTCTTTTCATCTTTCTTCAAGTTATTACGCCAAGTCCAATGGTGAAACTGAGTGTGCAAATTAGGTTTTACAATAATACTTTCAAATCCATGTCTGCTGTTCAATATAACTACTGCAATTCATTACCCTGGGCAGAATTTCTCTATAATGCTGTTTTATATTTCTATAAGGATGTCTGTTTTTGAATTTATTAATGGTTTGTAAATCTTCAGTGCTATATTAGAATTCTTCAGTTATGAGATTTTTGTGGCTAATACTTTGGTTCCTTGTGGAAAGAAATTCTGCTTCAAGGTTTGGGCAATTATATCATATTGATTTACTTTCAACAGCTTAATTGTCAATTCCAGTACTTTTTAATTTATTGCTGTTATGGTCCGGAGGAATGTTATTAAGTGTCAAATGACAATCTGCAGATGACTGTTCTGCAGCCAATTGACAATGCCCTTTAGACATGATTGGCAGGAAGGAGCAGCACACGTTGATATTTAAGTTCAGTTCTTGATCCATTTTGAATTTGTGGATAGCCTAAGGAGGATTCTATTTTTGCTTAGAAGGTAGAAAGATTTTACATGTTAGCTTTATTCAAGATTAAAAATATGTCTTTTATTAGTAAATATGAGTTTGGCTGTTTGCTGTCACATGCTGTCCATAGGGGACAATCGAAGGGCTCAAGTGACTGTAATTTTTTCCACCACTCCAGGGGTTAAGCAATGAGTCCTAATGCCTTTTGTCTTCTTCTCTCTGCAGACTGGATGAATCATGGCTATAACATTTCTGATTTCATTTCTGCTGTCCATCCACCTGAACCCACCTCTTCCTACCGGAAGGACCCAAAACTGATACTGTAGCTCCGCCATCTTTAACAGTTCTGTTCTGAACTTGTGTCTACAAAGACGTCTCAGCAATCATTGCATGTATTTTGTTCATTTTGTTCAAATCATTTGTACAAGGTGACCAGACGGGTTTCTTAACTCTTTATCATTATCATCTTGCATCTCTTGCATTGTGTATGTATTTTTTGTGATGAATGTGCATCCCATCTAGAGGTGTTCTTTCCATGCTTCCAACTGCAAGAATATGAAGGTTCAGAAAGAAAAAGTGTTAATGGATAATTAGTTTGCAGTTCTATACTGTATAAGATAGCATATTGAAAAGCATACAGAAGAAATATAACATACATAACGTACACAAATGTACAAAAGTGTCTTATGTAGTGCAGCAGATATAATATTTGACAGATTCTGTATTAATAGATGACAGTCAAACAGAATGTTTCAGTCAGATGCTTCTTCAAGTTCTCTGAAAGTTATGTTGTTGAAACTAAAACATTGAGAGCATTTCCAAATAACAAGGCATAGTTGTCAAAAGAGTTGTAAACATGCTTAACCAAAAACAAGAATTCTTTTCTGAGAAGGAAAACACAGAATGCCAGGGAAAAAGGGAAACCATTTATATATAAAACAAAAAAACAAAACTTATGTTTAAAAGTTAAAAATGGACGAAAAGCTTGGCTGTAGAAATTTTAAACAAGCCTGGGAAGGCTTATGAAATTTTGTGATGGGAATGAGAAAACAGATTTAGAAATACCACCCTATCTCTTATTAATGAGCTGAACGTTTTTATTTATAAATTTAATGCTCATGAGAATAGTACATATATTATAACAGTATGTGACACAATCCCCGATTGCATGCCTATTTAGCTGAAAAGAAGGGAGCTGCTGTCTTAGTCAGATAAAACCATAAGAGTCTCCCAGTCCAGATTATTTCAAAGTGAGTGTTATCCATCACTAACACAACGGATTTCCTTAGCTATACCATTTTCATCTTGAACAATGTACATTATGAAAACAGGGGCAGTGACTAGACAATTTAGTTAGATAATGATTTAGGTCTATAGTACTTAACTTTGTGTAATTAAAACACTTACAATTTATATTAATCACCTAACTGTGCCTTTAGCCAAAGACCAACATACTGTGTGGTTTTTCGTAAGACAGTGTTGGAGTACTCACACTAGGAAAACAGAAGCTTTTTTGGGTCCATTTTTATTTAAGTGGAGTTTTAGGAATAGCTTTAGACTTCACTGTGTCAAGAGGTTGAAGAAGGCTCTCAGCCAGGTTTTTGTGTATTTTTTAAGTTAAAATTTTCCCCCAATTCTTTAAGATCTTCTTTCTGCTTTTGCTGCCAGGAACAAGGTACTTTGACTTTAGATGGAATTATGAGCTGGATTGCTTTACCAGTCACCCGAACCACATTCTGTGCAAAACAACAATTAAACACCTGCAGCAACCCATGCCTGTAACTAAATTTTTAATTAATGATTTTAATTGAATGTTGACCGTTGGGTGGATTTGTATATTTTAAATGTCTTCTTGATTTTTAGGGGGAAAGACAACTCCTTTTTTATTATTTTAACTTAGGCTACACAGCGAATAATTACTGTCTCACATGTTCAGTGTCCTATGTTTGAATCGTATCCCCATCATTGTATGTGTGGAGTTTGTTGATTTTCCAATGTCAACAAGTGTTTTCTTCCCTCTTTCCCTTCCATTGCCTTAGTTTAATTAGTAATTCTGGCAGGGCCTAGTGTCAATGAGAGTACTTTGCGATAATTGGAGCTCTATATAATGTCTGGTCCTGTCTTACACTAGACACTGCCAAATTAGGGTCTGGACTCTGACAAAATACATATGCAATGCCACTCCTTATTTAGGAAAAGATCCCAGTCATCCCACGGGATAAAGATTTTCTGAGACTAAGGACATAAAGCTTATGGAGCCGTTTCTGGAAGATGGTAGAACCGTAACAACAGTTGCGTAAAGTGCGACAAGACCTTCCATCTGCAGCTAAAGTCACTTCAGTACACATGTTGATCAAACACAGGAAACTCTGCAGTCTATTTGTGACTTTACGTTGTAGGAAGATAAGTAAATAAATCAAGGTAAACAGTTAAATAAAATTCGATCTGGCTTTTATATAAGTAACACATAAATGTTTTTCATATAAAGACCATCACAAAATATAATCACAAACTGGACTTTGCACGATACCTTGGTGAGCTCTGTAAGAACCGCTTTATTTTTTGAAGGACATGCATATGGCAGATTGACTGGCAGGACATGCCTGACCTGTTGCTGCATCCAAACGGTGCCATCTTTTGCCTTTACACCTGGTGCAGCTGTATTGTTCTTATGTATGAGTGGACGTTTCTTGCAGGGAGGGCTTCTGTTCTCTTTCTTTGATGTAGAACGCTTGTTCACATCTGAGTTCACCTCTGATATAGCACGTCTTTATTTGAAAACTAGCAGTGTCAGATCAGGGGGAGTGTGAACATGACTGAGAGAATAAAGCTTAAAAAAAAAACTAACATTTACAAGTACCATAAGCTTACACTGGTTATTACAGATTCAAAGCAAATGTATTTTTTTATTCTATAATAGTAACAATAAGAGCAGGTCACCACTCAAAATGGACACGCTCGGAATTGAACCTATTGATTACAAGTCAGCAGTTCTTACCACTGCACCACCCAAGCAGTCATATTAGTGTTTTACCCTAACTCGATTTATTTTTCTATGCTTATATTCTTGAATAAAAGCTGTAATAATAATAGGCCAAAGACATCATAAAGGTTTGGGGTAGTCACCCATATATTGTTTTTCCCAGCTGCAAAAGGGTTTGTATCATAAATTTCAAGTGCATTTCACAGAGTCCAAACTAGAACTGGCTATAGTAGCTCAAGATGGAGGCTTTAAAGGCCTGGAGAGGAACTGATATAATCAAAATGGCCGGCTTTGGAAGCAATGTCAACAAAGGGGCTGGCTTCGGAGGTGACATCAGCAAAGGGGCAGGCTTCAGAGGTGACGTCTTCTGAGGCGCCGGAACCTTGCAGGATTTCCCAGGAAAGGTCTGTAGGGAACTGAGAAAAACAGTCAGTGCACTCCACCACCCCCTGGTCAGATGTTTCATTACACTTACTCAGGCCCTTTAGCTGTCTCCTACTCGCACGTGTGTGACAAAGCACACTTGTTTTTTATATCTGTACCTTTTGTGAAAGTGTTTATTTGATATTTGGACTTCAGTCTTCACACATCATACACTTCATGTCTACATTTTATCAATTATTACCAAAATATGAAAAAAGTTGTGTTCAACTATTCCTACCTCATATTTCATCCTACATATACACAGATCATTGTAGACTTGGAACACACTTGAAATGTATGTATTCCAAATGACGATATATTATTACCCTCTACAACTCCAGGCACCTTACACCTAGATAAACAGACTTTAGGTCTGAGATTCTTCTCTGCGATTTGAGCTGCGTCAGTGGGATGGGATGCTGCTTGTGCTGATCGTCACATTTACAAAACAAAAGACATTGATGGAGAGGTGTGAAGGAATTTAAGGTGGGCTGGGATTCCAAGTTTTTTCATAGGCTTCTAGAGGGATTCTAGTGTTAATCAACTTAAAACAGGAACAGCAAGCATATTTATTGACCACTCTATGACATACAGGCACAGCAAACAAGAAGTGACTTCATTATTCATTCTGCCTCGGCTCCCTACTTCAGTTCAGGCACTGATAATCCTCCCTGTCAGGTTGATCCAAGGACAAAGAGAAAGTGGTCCAGATCTTTGGCCGAATTAAAGTACCCCCGCAGATCATGATTGGCCTATGGCGATTGACTCACAAAAAGAAGGTAGCCTGAATTATTTGTAAGTTTGTAAGAACCTTTTTGACAATTTAAAATAAGGAATAATCCTACACTTACTTGTACTTTTGATATTTAAAACACTTAATGTCAAGTTACTTGAGTAATTTTCCTAAAGGATATCTCTACTTTTACTTAAGTATTCCTTTTGAGTGCTTCATAGAACACTGCCTAATTCCAAAAACATTCTGCATACCATAACCATTTTCTTCTGGTGTTTAAGCAAATTTTGTACTCATCTGAACACTGATTTCTAGTTTCTCAGCTGGGAACATGTTTACTGAAAATCAAGATATATATCATATGCACCTACAGTATGAACATATTGTTTTGTTGCTTCCTCATAGAATTCCACCACATTAGTCAAACAAGATATTCCCTGCCTACTAATAATCCTGTTCTTCACAAGTAATGTTTGATCTCTCCTTTAATGATTATTTTCATTAGTATATCCATGATACATTTTAAGCTAACATGTTTTAATTTTTCAATTTGTGTGCTGCAAAATCACTGAGAAATGTATTTCACTAAGAGAAAATATACATTTGAATTCACTTTTACATGAATAGCAATCCACCCAACTCAGATTTTTCAAATTTGTCTAACTTCTAAAGAAATGTGTAAACATCTACACTATGTTACACTCATTCCCATCCCTCTGATTTAGCTAAGTTTCTGTTAACATTGCAATTATATGTAGCTACTGTGAAAGAAACAGCCAGACATACAACAAAGGTTTGGGGCAGCCACCTGTATAACTATCCTGGCTGCAAAAGGCTTTAAAGTAGTGTACAATGTATACAGGTTAGAGTCCAAAACAGAACTGTTTAAATATGGAGGATGAGGGGTTTTTATAGGTGGTTCACAAAAAGTGACGTCCTCGGAGCCGGGACAGGAAGGATTTCCCTGTTTCGTCTGTGTGGAATTGACTTTTTCTGGTCCCTTTGGTTGACTCCTAACCGTACGTTTCTGACACTACATATACTGTAACTTCAACTCACTATATTTATTCTGGATAATCCTAGTAATATGAAAAGCAATTTTAATGTAACACTTATTTTACTTTAGCTTTTTTACTGTGGGCCATAGAAGTGAAATTTATCTTTTATATTTATATCAACACCTTTGTCTTTTTTGTTAAGTCATGTCCTGAATGCCCTGCCCATTCACATTCCCAAGTTTAACCAATCCTTGACTTACATACTTATTAGCTTTCCTCAAAAAATTGGTTCCTGTTCAATTCAGATGTAGCCTGTCGTGGTGGTACTGGTCTCATTTGTTTCAGAAGGCACCCCAATATTCCATGAACCTATTCCCCTGTCTACACCAAGATTTTGAACCTGAAAGCTGTTTTTGTTAAAGCAATCCTCGAAAAGGTCCAATATCAAACAGGACTTGCATTGCACTAGCCTAACATTTAAAATTAGGATTATCAATCCCTCTGTTATATTATAAATTTAAAGCAGGGTTTCTTAAACCATGGGTTATGACCCTTAATGGATTGCCGGTTGCCTCCATTCATTCATGAGTTTCTATTGAATTTAATGGTAATGGGTTGCAAATGGCTTGTGAAGTTGACCGCAGTGGTTGAATTAGCAATTGACATTACTCTGACAATCGTCCTTGATTAACTTCTGCTTTGAAAATCGCCCCTCTGAAAATCATTCACAGTTATCCAAGATGGCACCCTCTCCCCAACCCCTCCCAGTTCTGATGATCCTCTAGGTATTCAACAAGGAATGGGCCTTGATTACACTAAAAAAGGAAGGATTAGGCTGCAACAAAATAGAAGCCCTGGTTTCTATGGAACCACATAATACTTATGTAATCACTCTATGCATCTGTACTTCTTGTTAAACTTCTGTCAAAAGCCTGTTTCTTATTGATCTTTATTCATTTTGAGCTGTCTGCAAAAATCTTAATTTGTACTTTCTTTCTGTTTAAATATGTTCTTTATACTTACTTACTTAGATTTTGAATAAACTTGGATTCTTTGGATCCTTAAATTCCTTCTGCTCTGATAACTAGTTTAGTTATTTAATACTAATGGCAACAATCACTAGTTAAATATGTACTTCCTGACTGTTAATGCTTGCTCTGAACTACGCCAGCAACCCACCTTAGCGTCAAGCTCAGCTGGGTTGATTATGTGCAAAAGAAAAACTACTGAAAAAAAGCTGTAGAATGTACTACATGGTCCCTTAATGGCAGCCAAAAATTACAGAAATGTATTTAAACATTCACTACAAATCAAACAGTAACAAAACTGAGCTCTCATCTCAGCACTTAGCCCACAAAAAATTGATGATACCATGTCAGCCTGAGACATTAGCACATTGGTCCATTGATAAATGTCACACCTATTGAAAAAGTATTAAATCTATTAATGTGAAAAGAAAAGAACTAGTGATTTACTTAGGTAGTTTCAAGCCAGAAACATATCAGCATACTGTATATTGTAAATATAAAGGGTGTGCTTGTGGAAATTTCAGTTCTTGGATCTTTGCATTGGTTAACACTAGAATTACCAGAGCCTACAAAAAAAATTCCACCTTAAATCCCTTCGCACCTCTCCATCAGCGTCTTTTGTCTTCTAAATGTGTAGATAAGCCCAAGCAGCAAGCAGCCTTCTATACCATCAACTACCGCCTCAGAACGGGCAAGAAGTTCTCCCAGTTCCTGCCTTGATTGATTATCTGGGAGTGAGCTAGCCAGAATTGTAAGGGGAAATAATTTGATGTGTGTTCTGTGTCTACAACAATAACAATCTATGTAAACGCATCTATAAAACAGAAACACTTTTCATGTTTTAGTAATAAATAACAAAATGTACACATGAAGTGTATAATGTGTGAAGGTTGATGGCCAAATATCAAATAAACATTTTAAAAAAAGGTGCAAGTACAATACGACAGCTTTCGTGGTGTAGCAGTAACATCCGCTGACTTATAATCTGGAGGTTGTTTAAAACCAGCTCCTCGGCAAATTTACTATTTTGAGTAGTGAGCGGCTCTTATTGATAAAATTATACAATAAAAACATACATTTGATTTGTGTCTGTAACAGCTGGTGTAAATTTATAGTACTTGTAAAAGTTAGTGTTGTTTTTCACTTTTTTTCTCTCACTCACTATCATGATACAACAAACCCCCCCAGGGATTTGGCACGGTATATTTTTATCTGAAACTGGGAATAACTGTAGATGTGTGTGGTGTTTTGAGCCAATGGAACTGGAAATTCTATGATCTGGAGGGATAAAAGCTGACACACAATTGCTGGTGAATATGCCTTCTTCATATCTTACTATCACTTGAATTTTTTTTTATTCAGTTTTATTGAGTGTTCCTGCTCATGCTGAATTAGTATGCACCTTATGGTCCATGATATCAAAGCCGCACTGACAAAAAAACAGAGACATAGGTATACATGATATTTGGAATATCTCGTTTTATGACCTGTATAGTACATTTCGGAAAACATTTTGGCACTGATGCAACATTATTCATATTATTTATATTCATTTGCACGCCTTCTTGCGCTTATAAACAGTGACTGCATTTTTTTTTTGATCTTCCCATTGTCCACTTTTTGCTGCACAGTGCTGTTTCTTTTGTACTGCAGGACATGCAGAGGAAAGAATAGTACAGAGAGGTCAGTTCAACACTATATGCAATCATCAGATTCAAATGTTAACAGTTCACACATATGCAAGGACCGTCCTTTCTACGTTTACGATATGTGTACCTGTTGCAATGTACACACTTCTCTCTGTGCTGTGTTACCATTACACTGAAGGGGCTGGGGGGAGAGGCAGTCTTGGAACAGAAGCTTGTCGATGTTGAATCCTCTTTTGCTTTATCCATCACCTTTTCTTGTAAGAAGTGATGATGAAGCTCCTCTGCAAGGTGAGCAAAGAACACTCTTCTTTTCTCAGTGGCCCCCGTGCATGTCTTACACTACATGTGCATTGAACGCTGCCAAGTCAAGCTTGTTGTAGCATAAGCAACTGTCCACATGCGTGCTCCTGCTGCACAGAATAAGCTCACGCCTTCTTGTGCCCGATGTCAAAGCAGCACCGGAAAAAAAAGAAAGAGACAAATATATGTGACATTTTGAAGAAATCGTTTTATGACCTGAATAGTACCAATCAGAAAACATTGTTGCACTAATGCAATATTATTTGAAAAGGAACCTAGCAGGTTTTGTGTTTTGTCTGCTCTCTGTTAAAATATCCACTTTTTATAAAAATGATTAGGAGTCAGGGCAGAACCATTGTTTAAAAAAAAAATCTTGGCTTGTGTCAATAAGAAATGTTGCAGAATCAATGAAAGATCATATAAACACTAGGAGTGTTATTGCTTCACAGCTCCATACCACTGCATGGATTTTTCGCCAGATACTCTAGTTTTCCTTCCACATTCAACATGCAGAGATAGTAGGTTAACTGGTGACTCTAAATTGGGCTTTAGAGGTTAAGTGCCTATGATGGGCTTGAGCCTTATCTAGTGTTAGTTACTACTTTGTGCCTGAAGTTGACAGGAAAGAATCTGATTCCATATGACTATGAATTGAGTTTAGTGAGTTCAATAATGGGTGACTATTGTAATGATGAGTAAGGACTCCTATCCACTTTCCTCCATTTGGAGGACATTTTTCAGTATTCATGATTACATAAAAAAATAATTATTTGTTTCACTTTTAATATATTAGTCACTTTAGTGAACAGTGTAATGTAATTATATTATTGATTTCAATGTAACAGTTGAAATTATACATTTTATTGTGTACACCTTCTAAAATCTACTGGATTATTTATAAGCTCATGTTTGTTTTTCTACTCTAAGCTCTGGTACACATAATACTGGAATATTCTGTAATAAAGAGCATGTTGTTAATCAACAGTTTTTATAACGATGTTCACAATAAAATCATAATAATACCTGTATGTGGCAAAGTGATCATCACTGCTGCGTCACAATTCCAAGGTCCTATGTTCTGTTCCTGGCCTGGTCATTTTCTATGTGGAGTTTGCAAGTTTTTCTTCAGCTTCAGCAGCTAATTGCTGACTTTAAACTGGCATGAGTAAGTTAATGTCTGCTCAAACGTGCCATACAGTGGACTGACATCCTATCCAGGGAACATTCCTACTGTCAAGGTAGGCTACAACACCTTGAGACCCTGTACTGAATAAAATTGGACCATAAAATGGGTAGATGCATTATAATTATGAAAACCTTACCAAGCCTTGGCCCTCCTGCTGAGAATCTTTCAAAATATATAAATTGAAAAAAATATGTAAACAGTTTGCTCTTTTTTTTTATTGAAACAAATCTCATTCTACTTCAGACATTTTTAAGAAACACAAATTTAATCAATACAGCCCATGGTGTGCTTACATTGCTTGTAATTAAAAAGTAAAATGGATTTTTATCTTATTTGAAAGGAAAATTAATAACAGCATACCATGAAAGTCAGAAATATAGAATTAACAGTGTGCCCTAAGTATAGCCATATGACACTCCTTTTTTTAACCCACAATGTAATTAATTCTTATATCTACATATTAATGGATTAAAATCTTATCAATGTGCATCAGTACAGAATTGCTAAGAGCTGACTGGTCTTGTTTTTCCTCTGATTTACATTTAACTCCTGCATTCCTAGTATTTAAATTTAGAATGTCTGAACTTTAGTTCTTTTATGTCTAATGTTAATAAATATTAGGGATAGTATTGCATATGGTAATGAGACCTTTACCTAAATAAGCATATAATACAGTATAAACCAGCTAAACATGTGTAAAATTCTCTATAATAATAAAAAATTATGAATAGATAATGCATAATTTATAGTCTCACAAAGCCTTCAGTGTCTAGTTTTTCAAAAGTAGGACATTTTTACAGATGCTTTAAAATGAATATTATTATGTTTTGATGACAGCAAAAATGCACATGAAGAAGCATCACACATTAAAGTAGATGTGTCACACCTGCAAAATGACTTTACAACCACTAGAGGGCAAATAACAATTTGTGCCTCAACACCTTCCATTCTTAAACATTGGGGAGCTGTGTAAAACAGACCACAGCCATTCAGGGCTGGGAACACTTTTGTATACAAATATCAATCAATCAGTAAACTGATGCTTTATGTTGTGGCATTTACTGCAGACAGCATCATAATTCACTTTATAGAGAAAATATTATTCTAATACTCTTTGGACCCTGCAACCCTGAACTGAAGTGGAAATTGTATATGTATCAAGCTGAAAACCTTCCTAGTCCAAGCTGTTCAAATAAATACATACATAGATAAATAAATGTACAGTTGTTGGCCAAAGTTTTTGAAAATGACACACATATTAATTTTCACAGAATTTGTTGCCTCAGTTTTTATGATGACAATTTTCTTATACTCCAAAATGTTATGAAGAGTGATCCGATGAATTGCAATTAATTGCAAAGTCCTTCTTTGCCATGAAAATGAACTTAATCCAAAAAATAACATTTCCACTGCATTTCAGCAATGCCACAAAAGCACCATCATTGCTTTGCACAAAAAAGGCTTCACAGGCAAGGATATTGCTGCTATTAAGATTGAACCTAATTCAACCATTTATTGGATCATTAAGAACTTAACTCTTTTATGGCTATTTTTTTTGTTTCTTATCTCCCAGGGCTGAATATTTTTCCAAAAACTAACATTTTTTAAAAACACTTCGAAAAACAAGAATGCGATGCAAACGCAGCCCGAGATTCAAAAAATTTCTCTGCTTACCTGTTTATCTCGTCTGACGGTAGGTGAAAAGCAGCATCAGGAGAGAGCAGCTGGTGATCTGTCGTGTCCAACAGCAAGCCATGCCATCTTGTGAAGTCCAGCTGGCGCGGCATCGGCTGGTGTTTGATCAGCTGATGCCGGCTTCTCACTCTCTTGCTCGATCTCCTGATCACTGTCAATAAAATCCGATTCTGAAAAATCAGAGTCCGACTCCGCGATAATGCGCAAAACATTGTCTGCCGAGTGTTTTCTTTTCTGCACTCGCTTCGCTCCCTTGTCACATGTCGATGCCATCTTGCCATTGTTTACATTTCGCAACTCATGCACACACAAGGATTAGTTACCGAGTCAACGAGCCTAGCATTCCTCCAAGCACAGAGGGAATGCCTGTGACGTGACAGTGAGATTTGTCGCCATTAACAGTTGATTATCGCCCTCTATCCCTGGATGTCGACTTTAGTCGACATTCGCCCTCAACCCCTCCTGTCGACAAAAGTCGACATCCGCCCTAAAAGAGTTAAAGGAGAGAGGTTCAGTTGTGAAGAAGGCTTCAGGTTACACAAGAAAGTCCAGCAGGCACCAGGACTATCTCCTAAAGTTGATTCAGTTTTGGGATACCACCAGTGTAGAGCTTGCTCAGGAATGGCAGCAGGCAGGCGTGAGTATATCTGCACTCTGAACAAATCCAAATCATATTATGTGATATCATCTACTGTTGAATTCTGCTCTGTACTTGTAATATTTCTATTGCACTCTTAGATTGTATTGAGGATTACTTGTGTTCTGTGTATTGTATTGCATTTACCCCCTTTTTTTTAACACCCACTACTTGCCCAACCTGGAAAGGGGTCTCTCTTTGAACTACCTTTCCCAAGGTTTCTTCAATTTTTTCCCTACAAATGTTTTTTTGGAAGTTTTTCCTTGTCTTCTTAGAGAGTCAAGGCTGGGAAGCTGTCAAAAGGGAGGCCCTGTTAAAGCCCATTGTGGCACTTCTGACGTCACAGTCCCAGTCCCAGTAGTGTTTCTTTAGATACTTTGGCTGAATAATTTGTTGGCTGAAAGCATTCAGTGTGTCAGAGAGAAGATGTGAAGCATTGTTCATAATAGTACTAAGTTTTGTTTTAATTCTCCCCTTTACAACTACTTCAATGGGGTCCACAGAGTGTCCAATAACTGAGTCTGCCCTTTGGTTGGCCTCTCTGGAGCACACCACAGTGCTGGCCATCACAGAGTTGTATAAGATATGAAAAAGTATAAGAAGGATATTAGGGAAGCTTAAAGACAGCTGAAGAGGAATATAGCAGATAAGGCAAAGACAACCCTAAGAGATTCTTTCAGTATTTTAGTAGTAAAAGAACAGACAAGGAGGAGGTGAAGTGCATCAGGAATAGTAAAAGGAAATTAAAAGATACAGACATTGAAATAGCGGATGTCCTAAACTTGCATTATTCTGAGGTCTTCAAAAGTGAGGAAGTGGAAAAAGTTCCAGCAGTAAATGGGACCACTGAGGAGGTTCTGAGTGAATTAAAAATTGTAGAGGGAGAAGTACTGCTCAGATTAAATAAGCAGAAATCAAACAAGTCACCAGGACCAGATAATATTTACCATCTAGTTCTTAAGGAGGCTAGTGAGCACATATATAAGCCCTTGACACATATTTTAGGAAGTCACTGCACACTAGGGACATTCTGAAGGACTGAAAATTAGCAAATATTATCCCATTATATACAAAAGGTGACAGGGCAGATCCAAGCAACTATAGGCCAGTAAGCTTAACATTCATTTTAGGAAAATTAATGGAAATAATTATTAAGGATAAGATGGACAAGCACATGGAAAGTACAGGAGTTTTCCTGAACAGTCAGCATGGGTTCAGAAGAGGGAGGTCATGTTTTACTAACATGCTAGAATTCCATGAGCAAGCAACAAAAGGATATGATGAAAGTGGAGCATTTGATATTATTTATCTTGACTTTCAGAAAGCATTAGTTAATTTGCCACATGAGAGGTTGGGCATGAACCTAAAAGAAGTTGGAGTTCAGGCTTACATTTGTAGATTGGTGCACAATTGGTTCAGACACAGGAAGCAGAGGGTGATGGTGCAAGGTACCTTAACAGAATTGGCCGATGTTAAGAGTGGTGTTCCACAGGGATCAGTGCTTGGGCAGACTGCTATTTTTAATACAGTATAGAAATGATGTGGATAGGAATATAATTAACAAGCCGGTTAAGTTTGCAGATGATATCAAGATAGGTGGATTGGCAGATAATTTGGAATCTGTTAATTCATTACAGAAGGACTTGGATAGCATACAGGCTTGGGCAGATTTGTGGCAGATGAAATGTAATGTCAGTAAATGTAAGGTATTACACATAGGAAGTAATGCAACAAAGTATAAAGAGTGGGCCATACATTATGGTAGTGGTAAATAAAAGCCAACCCTATTAGTGGGGAGCTGGATGGCAGCAGTTGTTTGATTATAATAGCAGAATGTATTTTTCACCATTAATGTATTGCTGTACAGGCTGTTTTTGAGATATCAATTGAAATTAACTGTGTCATGGAAACCAGGGCATCAGCAAGCCCAAATCCCAACACAAACGCACAAGCACAGTACCAAGTTCAAATAAAGGTTGGTTTATTAACAGACTACACAATAATTCCACAAAGTACCAAAAAAAACCCTACAAAAACACAGGTTTCTCTCTCTAGAATTCAATTCTTTCCCACAATTACTCTCACCACCCAACTGCTTTCTTTCAGTCGAGTGTTGCCCTTTTTCCTCCCAGCTCCGACTCGCCTGACCAAGGAAGTGCCTTTCCCTTTTATTATGGACCTGGGAGTACTTCAGGTGCCAAGGTCCCTACCCAATGAAAGTACTTCTGGGTCATAAGGAAGTCCATTAGAGCAAGGAGCTTGTCTCCATGCAGCGTCCTCTTGCAGCACCCAATGAATCCAGCAGGGCTGCTCTGCCGGACTACATTTCCCTGCATGCCCTGCTAGCTTTCCACTGGGTACCAATATCTGGTGCTGCTACCATCTGGCATGCTGGGGGAATAACATGAATGGGGACAACTTATTGTGTTTTGTGCCGAGTCACATCTTTTGTAGCATTGTCCCATTTATGTAGTCAATAGTGCATGGGAAGGAGAACACTGCAGGACCGTGACTCATCAAGGTTGTTTTCCTGTCCACCTATCAAATCCACCTGGGTTATTTCCTATAAAAACAAGAGGACACAAGGAGGAAGAAGATAAAAAAACTAGAACACAACACAGAAACGTATCAAGAAATAGAGAAATGCCAATCCGGATCATCACGCAACTTTCCACATCTTGCTGCTCCCAATGCCGGACCTGTAACAATATTGCCATTTTCACAAAACCCTGGAGTTCAGTAGTAACAGGACACACTGAGTACCTTATGATGAGACCATTTCTTTTTATTTCAGGAAAGGAGCAAACAATTAAGCACATATCGCAGTTACCGCTGGACAGTTTCTAAATGGTTCAAGTTCATTATCATTAATCACTCTCTGGACACTTTCCTGGACTTCATGTGCATCATGAGGTTTATGAATTTTAGGTAAAAGATAGAACTTAGGTATGGATGGAACAAAGGGCCCTGTTTTTATTTTGCTGTAATAAAGCCCATCTCTTTCAATTTGTTTAAAACCAGCAACAATAATAACATCTTCATTTTTGTTTTATCCTGCAATGTTTTTTTTAAGCAGGTGATAATGTAAAGGGCTATTTAACTGTCTGTAGGCATCATGCGTGAATTAAGCCCTATCTACAGTATAACAACTGTTATCTGCCAGTTTAATAACAATGTTTTTATTTTTCTGTAAATGCTGTAAAGATGTACATTCAGCCCCAGTTAGATTATCTTGGATTAACCTATCACTAGTAATTGTACCCAAGTCATCCAAGTCCTTTTTAATTAGATTCAAAATTGTCTGATCAATTTTAGAATTCTTTGGAACCCAATGTGAAGGATCCATAAAAAGACAAGGAAAATAACAAGTTACATAATCAAAATAATCAAACAATTTTAACCTCCTGTGATATCAGTACACATCTCTTTTAATTTCCTCCTCATCCACCTGAAGTGGTGTCGGGATAAATGTAAGTGCTTTTTGTAATGGTGAAATATCTGATTCTATGAGTCTAAAAGTGTTAGTCAAGTTATAAATATTAACTTCGAGGGTGGAAACCATCCTCCTTATCCCACCAAAAAATTTAACCCATCCTGCCAATAATCCAGTATATGAAAAGCCTGGCTGCCTGTCCAATGTAAGGGATCATCAGGCTCCAGTTCTACAACACCCAGACCCAAAAAATCTAGAGCATTCAAGCGTGAATGCCTCTCCAAAATTTAATTCGCTTTAATAATAGCATTTCTTAATATCTCAGGTTGCTCTTGAGAATAAGGAATCATAAAAATAGAGACCTCGGCAAATGGAAATTTATCTTTAGCTGTTTTCATTAGAAGTTGATCATCTGTAATCATATTTGAGGGTTTCGCATTCTTATTGCAATTATGAAGCCCAACTGAGAAGAGTACTTTGTTAATATATATTATATATAATTTGGATGTTTAATTTTTGATAACACGCTTACAATATGACAAATGTGAGCTCAAGCTTCATATCATGATGTCTAAAGTGGGGGATCCTAGATATATTAGAGTCCCCTATGATTAGATACTTCTTCACAGAATCAAGAGACCAGATTTTACTTTTTTGTACAACAGTCTCATGCCTAATAAGGCCATACACAACCTCCAACTGATGTGGCCCATTATTATCATTATTATTAGAGGGATCAGAAAGGGAAGAAGGATCCACATTATTCTCAGAGCCGAACAATTGCATAATCATCTCTCCCCCCTGAGGCATTACATTGATCTGTTCAAAGGTCTGTGGAAGAGCAGAAAAGAAAATATTGGCAGGAGAGGAGAAACCTATGGAAGAGGAATTAATATTAGAAATAGATACCATTTGTGCTCGAATAATAATAACATCTTCATTCTTACATTTTCTAGCTCCACCAAATCATCCTGTTGTTGTATCCATATTGGCATCTGATGTTGTTGTAATTGTGGACCTTGTGGCTCAGACAAAGGCAGCACCAAAGAAGGTAGCAAGGAAAAAGGAGAAGGCTGACCTACCGTCTCAGGATTATTACCTAAGGTAAGTATCTGTTTTTTACTATCTGCAGAATCTGAGAAACTATTTACTGATAATGGAGAAGAATAAACATCAGCAAATGAGTCATTAACCTCATTTAAATTGTCTAAAGAACAGGATCGTGATGGAAGGGTAAGTAACTTTTACTTTGTCTTTCTAGGAATGACCCGAGTAACCAAAGAGGAAGGAACACCAGCAACAGAGGTAAGTCCTTTTTTATTTTTAAGAAACAAAGAGAAGAAGAGGAAGAAGTAACATAGGTATTTGTCTATTTTTCTGTAATTTAAGCATTATAGGTTTATCAGAATTATTTGAAGATACAGAAGAAGATGAAGTTGCAGGTGCTTGTTCTTGCAGGTGCAGATCTCATGTCTGTGTCAAAGCACCCTTTGACCTCTGTATGACCTCTGTTCCTTATGTGCACCATACTGTATATTATCACTCCTATGCTGTTTTACTATTTCACTATTTTGAGATTCCCCCATGATCCTTCAAAGCCCAGCAGGTAACTGGGCACCTGTGGTGGTAACACAGACAACTCTCGTGACAGCGTCAAGGTCCCCCTTGAACTCTGTCACCACTGTCCCATAAAAAATATGCACAGATATGACATGTACAATTTCACAGATTCAAATTCTCTAAAACCACCATTTTCCTTGATTTTATTTAAACTGGTGGATCTAAAATCCAGCTCGATACATATGGGTGAAATTTGACACAGAACAGCCTCAATTTACAAAAATTTGTAGCACCTATACAACAGTATAAAATTTTGAAATACTTTAATTTTTGAGTATTTAGGGTCACTTTAGGAAAAGTCATCAAACTTCAAGCTAAAAGAGTGACATTTAGGGTATTTTTACTGCTGTCAAAGGTCAAAACAGCTCAAATATGACCCGAACAGTATGTAAGTGTTAAGTAAATACACAACAAAGCATGGTACCAAATGTGCCTGTAGAAAAAGAATGAGGCATCGCTACCAATTGCTCTTTCATTTGTAGTTTCTTGTTCTCATTTCAGTTTATAAGATTTTGCTTCAAATTTACAAAATGCAAAATCAATACTGTTGTCAGCACTAATGCCAGATGATGCCTGGCACACAATTAACACGCCAAATAATGAATGGGAAAGCTGCACTTCAGAGGAACTAATTTTTCACTCCCTGCCACTTGATTACTGCAAATGGAGACTACACTTGTATGCCTAAGCCATCAGTAGAATTAAGGAAATATTTTCTGCCTGTGATGCACAAAGTTTATTATTCCAGTTTATAATTTTGTTTTATTTTTACTTTTCTTTTGAAAGAACCTAATATTAATTGATTAATCAATTTTCTAAACCATCTTTTACTCTACAGAGGGTAAAGCCTATCCTGTTGAACTGTGGCTAAAAAGAAGTAAGTGAGGCATTAGTTCATCACAGAACAATTTTAGCATATGGAGCCATCTTTGGGAGGGGAAGCAGTAGTTGGAATAAAACCTAAATAATCAAAGAAAAAACATACAAACTCCACAAAGACAGCACCTAGGTCTATAAATCTGGCGGCATGAAGCTGCAGTGCTGACCATGCTACCACTGTACTCCCCGAATATTTTTCTGCAATTAAACATTCTAAAAATATTTTAAAAATCAACCAAAGAAATAACTGAGTACCTTCTTCATATACTCTAACAGGCAAACCTGCTTATTTATACTACAAAATTGGAAACACCAAAATGAGAGATGCCATATTTAGACAAAATAAATCAAGCTCTTTGCTCCATGTCAATTAAATTGCTTGTAAACTGCGTCCTCACCTTGTGCTCTTCTTTTGTGTTTACTGTTATTTTCTCAGAGAACTGATTTTTTTTAAAACTTTATTTTGAAGATTGACCTATATTTTCCTTGGGCTTATTGATTAACATGAAATCCACTGTTTAAAAATATATTGACACTTTAAATATAATTCAGTTAGTGATGTTTGTAGCATCTTTCATTTCTTTATTTTAAAATTTTACCACATCAACTGCAGAGACAGACAATTGAATGCAAGCTTCAGTCTTGGTATAAGTGTCAAATTCATCATGGCAACCATTGACAATCCATCTGGCGAGGTTCTTTGCATAGATTTCTGCAAACTCACAAAGACGCTGATTTAATTTGCTTCATTTTAATTACAAAGATTATAATTGCCTTCCTGAGATAATGCAGAATCATTATGAAAGAAGACAATTGCTCTTATATTTACTGCTCATGTACTGCAACACACAAAGAAGAAAAAGAAAAAGCATTAAAGTACCTTATAGAACAGAGTAGATGTAATTATGGGCTGAAAAAGATTCCTATAAAGTGTTCTCAAAAATGTCTCTGCTGCAAAGTAAAAGATGCCATTCTTGTCTTCCAAAGAACATGTGCAGCATTACTCAATTTCCTATCCCTACCCCAAGGGGAAAATTTGAGTCTCAATTTGCACACACTTCAGAGTTTTATACTTGTACATTGAAAGTGCCATTTATGTCTGTACCAGATAAATATTCAGCCATCTTCAGCTAATGCTAGGCACATCACCCTTCCCAAAAATTGATTTATACATGATGCCTTGTTTACATGGCTTCAGGAGGAAGACTACAATTATAGTAATTAGGCTTTCACTAATGAAACATGAGGGAGCTACATCTCACCTATAGATTGCTGCTTGTTTTGGTTATAGACTGCAAATGACAAACAAGGCATGAACAAGAAATCATTAACCTTTTTCACAAAAGACAAAAGAACAAAAGTCTCCAGCATAATTACATTAACCACTGACAGAGCTCCAGACTGCTCCCAGATGCAGCTTCACTACATGATCACTTCCATTTTTATGAACATGAAACTGTTCCTCCTCGGGCTGCATGCAAATGACAAAAAGGAGCTATTACAGTTCACTTTTGCCACATAGACAGTACACCTTGAGAGAAATCATATCAGCTTCTCACTCTTTTTTAAGTAGGGCGAGTGGTGTTTTAAGGAAGCCTATATAAAATGCAGCCACTGGAGAAAATGCTGTATACTCAAAAACTTGGTATTTTATTTTTATTTTTGGAGAATTACATTTTTTCTATAAATAGGAATGTTATGGTTGTCCAGTGACTAGTGCTGCTGTCTCGCAGCCCCAGGAGGGTACATTTAAATCCAGGCCCAGTCGATGTCTACACAGAGTTTGCAGTTTATGTGTTCTTCCCACGTCTTTCTAAATTTTCTTTCCACCATGCTAACTATGTGAGTTTTGGCGACTTTAAATTGGCTTCAAATAAGAAGGTGTCATTTTGTGGAGATGACTGTGCATTGTTATGAACTGAGACCCTGTCCAGGGCTGGTTTTTAAATTTGGCCCACTGTTATCAGGATAAGCTCTGGCCCCTCTGTGACCTTCATTTGGCTAAGGCAGGTTAGACAACAGATGAATGAATGTTAAAAGACACATAAAGCATCATGTGAATACAGTTGTTAATGCTTACGTCTCCAGAGTCATGGGTTCAAATGCAATGCCAATTAATGTCTTGCATCTTGAATGCCCTCTCTGGGTACTCTAGTTTTCCCTACACATTCTAAAAGTATTCAGGTTATGTTATCTAGCTACAATAATTTGGCCCCATATGACTCAGCAGGGTGTGAATGTGCCCTGTGATAGACTGCTATTCCATTTAAGGCTTATTCCTGTATTTCTATCAGGGCCATCTGGATACTCTGTGGCTTTCAGCAAATCTGTAATGGAATAAATCAGGCTCCAGAAGTAGATTAGTGTATGTCTAGAATTATAAAAGTGGAAGAACTACTCAAATAACTGCTGTGGAAAAAGAATTTCACCATCGCTGACCTGACACAGACTGACAACAGAGGCACATATAAAAAATAAATAAACTTTTATTGTCTTCACCCATGGGGCACATCCTCCCCGCGTCCCACAGGCACAGCACAGTCCCACAAGCACAAAACAGCAATACAAAAGCACAAAGCAAAACATGCTTTTCTTCACCACCACCACCACCACCACCACCACTCTTCCTCCTCCTCCTCCTCCTCCTCCTCCTCCTACCATCAAGCGTTGTCATCCTCCTCCCGACTCTGGCTCTCGGAGTGGTAGCTGCTGACTCCCTTTATAGCCCGTGTGGGCTGGAAAGCAGCCACACCCGGAGGTGCAGCCTGAATTAGGTTAATTATCACCTGAAGCACTTCCAGGTGTGCCTGCTTTCCAGCCCACATGGTCTATGCAGTTCCCCTGGTGGTGGCCACAGAGTCCAGCAAGGCTGAGCTCTGAAGTCCCATGCCTTTGGCCCTGAAGCAACCCAGTGGGGTTGACACCAAGTGTTCTGGGGGAAGCAGTGTGTAACTCATGGCAGTTCCCCTGGACCAACTGTCAAAGGGGTGTCCTGGCCAGGCATTAGGACACAAACCAATTAGAGTACAGAGGTTGTTGCACCACCAGTAAGAGAAGAAGCCACATTTTGCTTGAAATCATTTGACATAAATGGCATTTTACTATCTAATCATAGCTCTCCTTTTCTGAAATGGAATTAAATTTTACTCAGGCTTAAATCACAAGAAGATGCATAACCTAATACTCTCAAACTCTCTTCATCTAATTCAGGACCATGTGGTTAAAGTGCCAACCCCACCAATACAGTGCCTATAAAAAATATTAATCCCCTTGGAAGTTTTCACATTTTTTGTTAAACAGCATTTAATCACAGTGAACTTAATTTGACCATTTTGACCCTGATCAACAGAAAAAGACTCTTTAATATCAAAGTGAAAACAGATTTCTGTGAAAGTTATATAAATTAATTTCATTTATAAACCACAAAATAATTGATTGTGGGAGTATTCACACCCTTTTATGAAATACATCTACATCATCACTGGTGCAGCCAAATGGTTTTAGAAGTCACATAATTTGTTAAATGGAGATGACCAGTTTTTAGTCAAGGGGTTTCAACTGAGTATACTATAAATGCATTGGTATCTGGAAGGTCCAGTCAGTATTGAGGTCTAACCTACACAACAAATACAAAAAACACTCCAGGTATATCAATAAAAAGTTGATTGAAATGTACAAATCAGGGGATGGATACAAGAAAATGGAGTAAAAAGAGTATTCCACAGCTTTAAATAGATAGATAGATAGATAGATAGATAGATAGATAGATAGATAGATAGATAGATAGATAGATAGATAGATAGATAGATTAATTAATCCCAAGGGGAAATTCACATAATCCAGCAGCAGTATACTGATACAAAGAAACAATATTAAATTAAATAGTAATAAAAAAGGAAAAAAAAATGAATATGAATATGCCTAGAGGAGGCCATCCACAAAATCTGAAAGACTACAAAGGGGGGTCACCAAAAGGCCTATGATAACACTGAAAGAGATACAGTGGAACCATGGGTCACGAACGTCTCGGACCACGTACAAATCGGGTTACGACCAAAAAGTACACCAAACTTTTGCATCTGTTTACGACCACACAATTGGGTGACGAACAAGCCAGTTTCCCTTCCAGTTCATATGCGCCAATGAATTCCGCATGTGTTCAGTCTCTTCCTGTGCATTCCCTGTGCAGCGAGCAAGAGAGAGAGAGAGAGTGCAAGAAGGCAGTTAAAGAATACACCGGGCTTGTTTTTAAGGAGACTGCAAGGTTAATTTTCTCTGTTCAAGATTTTCTCAGTGTTATTCAATGTTTTTACATTTAGTTTACTATTACACTGTGCATTCTATGGTATAATGAACTATTTTGTGCTTAAAAATCTTTAAAAAAATATACAGGTATTTACATAAGGCTCGTATGGTCCAGAATGGATTAATTGTATTTATATACAATCCTATAGGGGAAATTACTTCAGGTCACAACCAAATCGGGTTGCGACCAGAGTTTTGGAACGAATTACGGTCGTGACCCGAGGTTCCACTGTACAAGCTACAGTGGAAGATTGGAGAAGCTTAACTAAGACTAAACAACATACTTGAACACTGTATATTGTAATAAACACACCATCTCCACTCTGAAGCATGGTTGTGGCAGAGTTATGCTGTGGGGATACTTCACTAGCCATGGAAGACTAGTGAGGGTAGAATGGAAATTTCCTGCAGGAAAATTTGATGATGTCTGTGAAAAGATATTGGCCTTGGGAGAAGATTTATTTTTCAGCAAGACAACAACTGTAAGCATAAGGCCAAATATATAAAAGAATGGTTTATAAATAATGTTAATGTCCTGGTGTAGCTGAGTAAAAATCCCAATATCAATAAATTGGAAATACCTGATTGGACTAGAAAAGGCTGTTCACTCTCAATCCCCATGGGTCCCAATAGAGCTTGAGCTTGAGAGGTGATAGAGACCTTTCCACTCAGACTCATGCCTGGAATTGCTGCCAAAGGTGTATCTACTACACAGCAACTTGAATACGTATGCAGTTATTTATTTTTGCCACTAATTTAGATCATATTGCAGAGATTTGTTTTTACTTTGACATTAAAGAAAAAAAAAAAATCAATTGTGTTTCAATGTTGCATAATAATAAAGTGTGAAAACATCCAAGGGGCTAAATACTTTTTATAGGCACTAACACTGGACAAAGCCTCAATCCATCATAAGGTTTAAAACCACACAGCTACACTCAAACTCCAATTACCTTAAAATGCATGTCTTTGAAAGTGTGATAGGAAAGCCAGAGTATCCAGCATGTAGGCAACAGAGATAGTAGGGATTGAATCAGCATCACTAACTAATGTACAGTGCAACATCAATCAAAAATCAGAGTTTTAAAATTAAATGAACTTGTTTTAAAACTAGTAAAAATATTAACATAAATGCACTAAGCAATAAATAATTGAACACATTAATGACTATAAAACAGATACATATGCATATTAAAAGCTAAGGTACTCAAATATATATTGGTGTTATAAAAACAAACAAACAAGTCATTAAACCAAATATAACCTTTCTTCCATAGTGACAAAGGAGGTACAATAACATCCTGGACTGCAGGTTCAATTAGATTGGAGGAGTTTGTTTTTTTTTTCCTCACAGAAAATTAGAAGAGATGTTGTATGCTTGCAGCAATTATCAAGTAGCACTTTGCGAGTCTTGCAATTGGCCGATTACCAGAGTGGATTCCTGATTGGCATTCACTGCTATCACATTTGGCTCTTGTTCCCAGTAACTTCAAAAATTGGATAAGACCGCAGGGAAAGATGACAATTTAAGCCATTAAAGTGTCACCCCTTAGATAATACGGCAGAAGTACTGTACACTGACACCAATTAGTTGACACCATAGTTGACTGAATCAGATCAGCAGGGAACAAGGTAATGGGTCGTGGAGTGATTGCTTGAAGGAAGTCTATTAAGTTGTGCATTTAGGGCACTTGATTTCTTGCAAAGCCTTAAGAGGGTGCACAACATTTACTGCTGATGCCACTGCTGCCATAGTGAATTCAATGCCTGACAGAAGTGATGACCTTGCCAGGGCTTTCATCTGGCTATTCAAACTGTCTTTGCAGAAATGGGATACTAACAGTATCTGTTAGATTGTTCATTTCATAGGCATTTAAAGTCAAACTACAGTAAAGCCTCCTACCTTTTGTCATTCAGCTCTTTATAGGCACTGGTTAAAACAATTCTACATTTTTCTTCACATTACATTTACATTCTCAAACCCAGCTAATACAATTCAGTGTTTTGGAGAGTTGTATCCTATATTGGAAGTAGTAACACTGGAAGCTGCACCAATCAATTGTAGTTTCCACTCACGCACATCCACACTCACATGGGGCCAGGTTGAAACTTCTTTACATACATCTTTCAGGTGAAGGAGGAAAAAAATCATGAGTGTATACATATAAAATTCACACAGATGTGGGGACGATGTGCAGACTCTACAAAGACAATGAGCAGGCATAGGATTTGAACAAAAGAAGACTGCTACTTCAGGCAGAAACAATAACCAACAATGCTCAAATATGCTGACCCATAGTTATTAACAAAAAATAATGAAACAAACAAAAATAACTTGTTAAACATTAATTTTACAGCAGTAGAAGAATGATACACTAACTAACCCAGCCACGGGGAAGCCACAAACCAGTGTGTTTCTTTGTGCATTATCTTGGATGAATGGGGAGGGTTGTATCAGGAAGGGCATCTGGCGTAAAATTTTGCCAGATTGGATTGGTTGAGGCCTGGGTTAACAATGGCTGCCACCAGTACTGTTAGCCAACAGGGTTCTGGTGAAAATTGGGGTACTGTTGGCTGAAGAAGGGGGAGGGGGGGGGTGACGTGTCCAGAGGCAGCAGGAGAGGGGGAAGGTAAAGAGAGTGGAATTGAGAGTAGGAACTTTGAATGGTGGCAGTCTGACTGGTAAAGGGAGAGTGTTAGCTGATGTGATGAAGAGAAGAAAGGTTGATATATTGTGCATGCAAGAGACTAAATGGAAGGGGAGTAAGGCCAGGTGGATTGGAGGTGGATTCAAATTGTTCAGCATGGCACTACCACTACATTCAACTCCAGACATCTCACACCACGATAAAGAGACTTGAGCTGGGAGAACTCCAGCTCCGTCGGGGCGGGAATAGGATAGCAGGCTGCTGGCTGCTTGTGCTGATCAACACAACTGCAAAACAAAAGAGGAGAAGAGGTGCGAAGGAATTTAAGGTGACCCGGGATTACAAGTTTTTTTGTAGCCTTAAGGGATTCTGGTATTATTGTCCTGCCTGTCTGTGTCGGGGTTAGGGCGGCTGTACGAGCCCTTAGGCATTACAGTGAATATGTGATGGATGAAAAAGAAGAGTTCTGGAGTGAGTTGGATGAAGGTGAAAGTGGACCCCGTGTATGCCTTGTACAGCACATGTGCGTTCAAACCCATGTTTTTATGTCAGTTTTTATTCCACCACATCAGAGAATTCCCTGTAATTTCCAGCTGAAAAAAGAAGAGTGTTGATGGCTCACCTTAAAGAGGAACTTCCTTGTCGCTTCTTACAAGAAAATGCAATGGAAAAAGAAAAGAGGGTGCAACATCGACAAGTTTTTGTTCCAAGACCTCTGCTTCCCCCAGGAAAGAAAGTTCAGTGTCAGGTGCTCGTTCAGTGTAATAGGAACAACAGCATAGAGAGGTGTGCATGGGCAAGATCAGGAAAAAAAAACAAAACAAATACAGTCACTGACTGCAAC
This sequence comes from Polypterus senegalus, assembly GCF_016835505.1. NCBI lineage: Eukaryota > Metazoa > Chordata > Cladistia > Polypteriformes > Polypteridae > Polypterus > Polypterus senegalus. Next base: position 50,207,845 of record NC_053159.1, read on the forward strand.
CACATGAAGGTATACAAATGAATATAATGTTGCATTAGTGCAACAATTTCCAAAATGTACTATACAGGACATAAAATGAATTATTCCAAATGTCATATATATCTACAGTATGTCTCTCTTTTTTGACAGTGTGGCTTTGACATCATGGACCAGAAGGTGGATACTAATTCAGCGTGAGCAGGAATACTCAAGAATAGTTTTCCCAGTCCCAGTCTTGTTCACGCACAAGATCTGATACTGTTTTCAAATAAAGAGGAGGTATAACAAAATAAGTTTGTTATACATGTCTTTATCTGAAAACCGCGTCAGATCAGGGGTCGGTTGTTGGAGCGTGAATGTGACTGAGAGAATAAAACTGAAAAAAACGCTAACTTTTACAAGTACTATAAATTAATGCCAGCTGTTATAGACGCAAATCAAATGTATGATTTTATTGCATAATATTAACAATAAGAGCAACTCACTACTCAAAATGGTAAATTTGGAAGCCAGCCGGTATCGAACTGGCAACCTTTTGATTAGGATTCAGCCATTCTTACCGCTGCACCACAGAAGCTGTCATATCAATACCCTACTCTATTCTGCTTTCTTTTTCTTCAGTTATAATCTTGAATAAAACTGCACTTGTTTTGTTATACTTTTTGTGAAAGTGTTTATTTGATATTTGGACTTCAGGCTTTACACATTTACACTTCTTTCTGTTATAACGATGTGTTAACATAGATTATAGTAGACACGGAACACATCTGAAATGTATGTATTCCAAATGACTCCAGGCACTTCACTCCAAGATAAACACTGAGCACTGAGAACCTTCTTTGTGAATTGAGCTGTGGCGGTGGGTGGGGGAATGGGATATCAGGCTTGCTTGCTGCTTGTGCTGATTGACACATTTACAACAAAAAAGATGCTGGCTGAGAGGTGTGAAGGAATTTAAGTTTTTTTGTAGGTTTCGGGAATTCTAGTGTTAATGGAATCTTGGAAAGTGAGATGCCTGAGGATTGGAGAAGAAGTGTACTGGTACCGATTTTTAAGAATAAGGGGGATGTGCAGAGTTGTAGTACAACAGGGGAATAAAATTGATGAGTCATAGCATGAAGTTATAGGAAAGAGTAGTAGAAGCTAGGTTAAGAAGGGAGGTGATGATTAGTGAGCAGCAGTATGGTTTTATGCCAGGAAAGAGCACCACAAATAAGATGTTTGCGGTATTGATGGATAAGTAAAGAGAAGACCAGAAGGAGTTGCATTGAGTCTTTATGGACCTGGAGAAAGCATATGACAGGGTGCCTCAAGAGAAGTTCTGGCATTGTATGAGGAAATCAGGAGTGGCAAAGAAGTATGTAAGACTTGTACAGGATATGTATGAGGGAAGTGTGACAGTGGTGATGTCTGCATTAGGAGTGACGGATGCTTTCAACGTGGAGGTGAAATTACATCAGGAATCAGCTTTGAGCTCTTTCTTCTTCCTTGCAGAGGTGATGGACAGGTTGACAGAAGTTGTTAGACAAGAGTCCCCATGGACTATGATGATTGCTGATGAAATTATGATCCGTAGCGAGAGTAGGGAGCAGGTTGAGGACACCCTAGAGAGGTAGAGATACAGTATGCTCTAGAGAGGACAGGAATGAAGATCAGTAGGAACAAAACAGAATACATGTGTGTAAATGAGTGGAATGGTGCGGGTGCAGGGATTAGAGTTGGCGAAGGTGGATGAGTTTAAATACTTCGGATCAACAATATAGTATAATGGGGATTGTGGTAGAGTGGTAAAAAAGCGAATGCAGGCAGGGTGGAATGGGTGGAGAAGAGTGTCAGGAATGATTTGTGACAGATGGTTATCAGCAAGAGGGAGAGGGAAAGTCTAGAGAGACAGATCTAGAGGTGGCAGAAAATAAAGATGTTAAGATTTGCATTGGTTGTGACAAGGATGGACAGGATTAGAAATGAGTACATTAGAGGGTCAGCTAAGGTTGAATGGTTTGGAGACAAAGTCAGAGAGGCAAGATTAAGTTGGTTGGTTTGGACATGTGCATAGGAGAGATGCTGAGTATATTGGGAAAAGGATGCAAAGGATAGAACTGTCAAGCCAGATGAAAAGAGAAGATTTATGGATGTGGGGAGAGAGGATATGCATGTGATGGGTGTAATAGAGAAAGATGCAGAGGACAGGACGATATGGAAAAAGATGATCCTCTATCGCAGGGGTTCTCAACGTCAGTCCTGGGGACCCCCTGTGGCTGCAGGTTTTTGTTCCAACCAGATTCCTAATCAGTGACAACACCTGATAGCACTGATCTCATTTAATTAGCTGGTATTTTTTTTTTCTTTAATTTGACATTCAGAAAAGCATAGCAGCATGATTTTTACATTTATAAGACATTTATAAGACATTTATAAATACTTCTGCTTTTGCTATAGATTTAAATGCTTAGCTCTCTTTTGTTGATTTCATTATACTGTACTTTGTCCTTTCTCTGTGCAGTTTTTCCCCCTTCATTGCATCTTAATAATGGCAACTTAAAACGAGCAGAGCAGACACGCTAACAACACGGAATAATCAAAGGCTGCAGCTACGTTAGAGTAAGAGCCACTAATTAGTAAATAATGGATTAATTAAACAATTAGAACACCTTGAAAAGTGGAATGAAAATCAAGATGAAAATACTGTTAAAAAGAAAAAAATACATTATTCCTATATAACTGCTTGGTACATTTTAATTTTTTTTTTTTAGCAAACTTAGTTTTCTAATTAATATATTGTTCCTGAAACATACCTTGGAAAATATCAGTTCACTTAATTAGCCCAGGAGTTCAATTAAAAACAGAAGCTGGTTGGAACAAAAACCTGCAGCGACAGGGGTCCCCAGGACCGATGTTGAGAACCCCTGCTCTATCGCAACTGCTAATGGGAGCAGCCGAAAGAAGAAGAAGAAGATGAGAAGAATGATACAACAACTATGGTGGAATGGTATCATCATGATTAGCACACTGCCTTAAGGGTAAAGACTCAAGGATGCAAATACCTGAGAATGACTGTCTGTGTGAAGTTTACCAATACTTTCTCCAAGCTTTCTCCAAGTATTCATGTTTGCAGAACACATTATTAATGTCCAATTATAAGACCAGTGTAAATGACTATGAGTATGTTTGGTACTGCACCCTGCAATGGACTGGCATTTTATGTAGGGATAATTCCTGCTTAGTGTTCAGTGGGCAATCTGTTATAAAAAAATGTCATTGTGTTTGAGGAATATTTATCCACAGGACACAAGACAGGAGCCTTTAATGAGAATATAAGCAGCATTGATATCATTGTTAAGTAAAGATTTATACTGTCAAAAACAAAATAATCTGGCATATTGTTGAAATCAAATAAAAGTGTTGCCTGCTTTATCTGCAAGTATGTATCCAATCGTTAGGAAATAGAATATTATACATTAAGTAGTTTTTTCAGTTCACAGCAATGCAAAAGATTTCAAACTCTTGTGTGAAATTTAAAAAAAAACTGCTTCATCATTATTTTTCTGTACTTTCAAAAAATATAACTGCACTTGTAAATGTCACAGTACTTAGACATTTTGGGAGAAGGAGGACAAATAACTTAATAAGATTTTATGGAAAAAATGAAGTTAAGCAAGCTTTGCTCTGTGATAACGTTAAAAGTTACACTTTTTTGTTATTATCTGCCTGAAAGGAGAAACTGTCTGCCAGACTTGTCTAGTTACAGATGTCTGCATTTTCTAAATGGCACAGACCCAGGATATTGGGAAGCACATGTTCTGCTCAGAATAGTAAATCATAAATGATCATGATAATGTTTGGAATGCCTAATGTATCAAAGCAATTAGGTTTTAGAGATTTTTTTTGTTCTTTTTTACATCACACAGGTCTGGGTTTTTAATTTGAGGAGCCTGCTATTTTTTTAACAGTCTAAATATGTTGACTCAAGAAACAGTAAGTATTTATTCTGTCAAAACAAATTTCAAGCTTAGAACAAAACAATCTGCTTAGACTTCTAAATATACTATTATTGCAAACAAAAAGTTGAAAACAAAATAACAATAAAAATATGATGCAAGGTGCACTGAATGAAGAAGGAAGCTTCTATTAAGTTATCCATTTTTTTCTTCACCTATCAATCTCTTCTGAATATTCAGTCTGAACATATATGGCTGGCAAGAAGTTTTTTAGGTAACGCAGACCACCGGATTGGCATAGGGTAGTGAAGAGCCCTACATATGACTTCCAACAGAAGGATAACCCCATACTGTCAAGCCTTCCTTGGTGGAAAGTCATAGAAATCTAGGTGTGGTAGATTGTGTCTGGAATGGTGCTCCAATAGTGCAATAGGAGGAGGCTACATGACAAGGAACAAAAAGTCTATCCAAGGACATCACAATCAGATCCGAATTCACTTTATTCGCCAGGTACACTAATGTATACTGGGCATTTGTCTTGGTGGTAATGATGCAACATACAAGGGCAACACAAAATATAAAATAGAATAAAATATAAGAAAAAAACCTGTTCACCCTCATGTTCAACACAAAAAAAAAAACAACAAGCAACAGTACCATTTAAAGCCCAGACACACATTTTGCGGGGAATAGATGATACCACAGTCTGTATTTTCTCCTTAAGGTCATTGATATCACAAACTTTCCTGCTATACACACGCTCCTTTACCGTACCCCATAACCAGAAATCACAGTGTGTCAAATCAGGGGAATGTGGAGGCCATGGCTATCCATCAACCTGGAAAGGTGTGATCAAGATAAAAATAATCCATTAGTGTTAACATAATTTTGATTCACCCTGTATATAGATACAGAGTAGAAACCCAGACCTCATTAGTTACAATTCTGCACCATGAAAAAAACTGTTTATGTGACATGTTGTTTTAGCTTTCATTGCATAAAGACATTTGCTGGAGGGAATTCTTTGGAATAGGAGGTGCCCAGGGTGAGTCATGATCTTTGTGGCCTGCTTCCTTACCCTGGATTCATATAGGACTTGAATGAATGATGAGTTACAGCCAAAGATCTTTTCATAGGCTGTGATGATGTGCTGTAGATTGGCCTTGGTCTTAGCTAAACCTGAGGTCAGAATGGACTCGATAAAGGCAATAGAGAACTTTATTAGTGATGATTGGGGAAGATAGAATTTCTCAGTATGTGGGAAAAGAAACCCTCTGATGGACATTATTGAAAATACATGTGATGTTTTCATCCCACTTAAGGTTTTGTGATAGCATAGTGTCCGAAACGTATAACTCTGCTGCCCCAGTCTCTGAGCCATTTATAGCCAGCAATAGGTGAGCATGTGGCTGTTTCCTGAAATCTATGATCATTTCCATTTTTCAAATGTTAAAGTCCAAATTATTATGGCTGCACCACACTGTAACATGTAGTGCTTCTTATCACTATATGGACTTAAAAGTCTATAGTCCACTGGCAAATTCAGTGGGGCAAGCTGAACTGGGTGAGTTTCTTACCAAGGAGCTCTGGGATAATAGTATTGGAAATCATCAAACAACAGACCCAAAAATCACTGCATCATCCACAGACTGGAATGGATCAAGAAAGTTGTTCAGACCTATGACCTTTCATTTTTTCACTACTGAAATGATGGCGGAGGTCTTGAAGCAGGCAGTGACAGTGCACAGATCCAAAGATTGGTTGAAGATGTCTGCAAAATGCAGACATCAAAAAATGCAAAAATCTGCAGACAGCTGGTCTGTGCATTTTCTGAGTGAGGTAGTAGAAATAAAGTCTGGGTCTGCAGCATTCTTAATATTTGTTCATTGAAAAAGCTGCAGGCATGTTTTACAATGATAACAAGAAAGGAGCTAAGGAGTAGAGTGTGAAGTGGCAGCAATGATACCATTAGGATGATTTAAGTGCCTTTGTCTTCCAACGCAACTGTAAAAACGATTCAATTGACATGCCAGAATAGGATCAACAGAACTGTTTAATGTTTTATCTTGTAGTTAATGACCGGTTTAAGGCCTCTCTAAACTAGTTTGTTGTCTTTTGCCAAAAAATTGTTCCTGCAGCATATCTGAGTAGTTTCTTTTGTGATCTTTAATACCTTTCTACACAGTGTACTTGGCTTTCTTTTAATCCTCAAGTTTGCCAGTTCTGAAAGGACTCTCTTTATCCTGACACAGTTGTCTGAGCTCTGGGGAAAACCAAGGCGTATTATTACCAAACTAAAATGATTGTTTTTGTTGGAATGCAATCATCTTCAAAAAACTGGAACATCATATATTATATGATGTTACAGCATGTTGGTTCTGGCAGTTTTGAAGGCATTCCGATATGCACAGGAAAAGCAGTCCAGATGTTCCTCTACTACCTGGCTGGTCAACATTTTAACTGTTCTCTTGACTGGCTTTGCACTTTATCTGTTCTCATCCTCTTAGATCTGACTGCCGCATTTGATACCATTAATCACAATATTCTTAGAAATCGCCTTAGTCAGTTGGTGGGCCTCTCTGGCAGTGTGTTAAATTGGTTTGAATCCTACCTGGCAGGTAGAAAATTCTTTGTTAGTTATGGTAATTATACTTCAAAGACACATTATATTCTATATGGTGTTCCACAAGGCTCTATCTTGGGTCCGCTGCTCTTTTTGATCTACATGCTTCCGTTAGGTCAGATTATCTCGGGGCATAACGTGAACCACCATAGCTATGCTGATGACACGCAACTGTATTTATCAATAACACCTGATGACCCTGACTCTGTTGTTTCACTAACACAATGTCAATGTCTCTGAGTGTATGAGTAGCAATTTTCTCAAGCTAAATAAAGAAAAAACTGAAATTTTAGTGATTGGCAATAATGGATATAATGAGGTTATCTATACTAATAAAAGGCAAAGCCCTCACTCACTCACTCACTCACTCACTGACTCACTGACTCACTCACTGACTCATCACTAATTCTCCAACTTCCCGTGTGGGTGGAAGGTTAAAATTTGGCAGGTTCATTCCTTACAGCTTCCTTACAAAAGTTGGGCAGGTTTTATATCGAAATTCTACGCGTAATGGTCATAACTGGAAGCAGTTTTTCTCCATTTACTGTAATGGAGATGAGCTTCAACGCCGTGGGGGCGGAGTTTCGTGTGACATCATCACGCCTCCCACGCAGTACATAGAAAACCAGGAAGACCTCAAAAAAGTGCTTAAGAAAACATGCATTATATAATTGAGAAGGCAGCGAAACAATAAGAAGCGAGCGAGTGACATATACAACCATATTCATGAGTTCTGCTACTGAAACAAAGCACGATGTAAACCTACACTTTAAATTAAGTTCATAGACAGGCTGCGCTGGCGTTTGTAATTTAGTGCCTGCCCATATAAGGCCGTCCGTCAGCGGCAATCCAATAGCAAACTGCCACGGGTAAATATTCACGGGTGAAGGACTGTGCTTATGGAGAGGAAGATGAGATGGTCAGGGTGGTGTTTGACACAAACTCAGCGAAACTGCGAGAGAAAGTTTTAAGTGCCAGGACTAAGGTAACATTAAATAAAGCTATGGACATAGCACGAGATGGCACCAGCACAGCTGGGAACCTTCGATGCAAGTACACCGAGTGGCTCACGTGAACTGCGGCAGTGCACAGATAAAAGCAACAGTTCCAAAGAGCTGAACAAAACCGAATTACACAATTGAAAAGGCAGCAAAAATATGAAGCGTCTGATAAGCATATTCATAAATGCAGCTACTGTGGAAACAAAGCACACGGTGGAAAAAGTCAATGTCCCGCTAAAGGAAAACAGTGTAAAAAAAACCCGTGCATGCAGTGTGTCAGGTCTCAGATAAAGAAGAAGACGAGCTGTTTATTGATGCAGTAAGAAACGAATCGATGAATGAAACCTGTCATCTTTACAACGATTGACAAACACGGAATGTAACTTGAACACAACACATCCTACAAATACGAACCTGATTGAAAGAAATAATGATAATCAAATCCTTGATGACAGCAACACTCAGTAACACTCACAAAACAAATACTGTATATTGACAGTCATGTTACGTTATTTTTAAAATGTTCCCTTTTCTTTTCTACCTTTTTAACACACTACTTCTCGCTGCGACGCGGGTATATATATATGTATATATATATCCCGCTCTACATACTCGAATAATGGATACTTTATTCGCCATCAATGATTGTTTTGGTAAAGCCATACTCAGTGTATTCATTAGATGAACGGTAAAAAGTAAGAGCGAGGGAGGATGACTCATTGAGGCATGCAGGCTGTAGTGCGTCAACTCTATCTGAATTGCGCGATCACATTTGAAAAATATATCTTTCAAGTTCTATTTAGTCCATATGTGTCAAACTCAAGGGCGCGGGCCACATCCGCCCGCGTGTAATTATATCCGCCCGAGATCATTTTATATACTGTATTATTGTTATTAAAGCCCGGTATATGAAGCGCTGGTAACACAATAAACTACAGATCCCATAATGCAGCGCTTCAGCTGCCTTGCGAACACTTACCGCTTACTAGAGTTATTGCGCACTGAGTTTGCACGGCGCTTTGGTGACTTTGAAGAACAAAAAAAGTCCGTCTACATGCGGCTCGAACCTTGTGCATGTTTGGTAGCACATATCTGTGTGAGAAGCTCTTCTCAGTGATAAAGACTAACAAAACAGCACACAGGAGTCGCCTCACTGATGAGCACCTGCAATCCATCCTGAGAACCTCCACAACACAGAACCTCACACCAAACATAAACGAACTTGTTGCCAAAAAAAGATGCCAGGCGCCAGCTCTAAAATGACATATGAGCAAAGAGAACTGAATGATTTGATTTGTTATTGCACGTAAGAGCGGGAGTCAACCGTTTTAACAAACAGCGTATTGCACTGATCTGAAATAGCTGTGTGTGTATATATGTAGATATGTATGTATATGTATATATATGTTTATATATGTGTGTGTGTATGTATGTATATATATATATATATATATGTATTTGTGTGTATATATGTGTGTGTATGTATGTATATGTGTGGATATGTATAGATATGTATATATATATATATGTGTGTGTGTGTAAATATATATATATATATATATATATATATATATATATATATATATATATATATGACAACAACACTCATCACTCACAACAGTGACAAAACAATTACATTGACAATCAGGTTACGTTATTTTCAAAATGTTTCCTTTTCTTTTCATTGCTTCTTTAACACACTACTTCTCCGCTGCGAAGCGCGGGTATTTTGCTAGTCTATACTAATAAAAGGCAAAGCCCTCACTCACTCACTCACTCACTCATCACTAATTCTCCAACTTCCCATGTAGGTAGAAAGCTGAAATTTGGCAGGCTTATTCCTTACAGCTTGCTTACAAAAATTAAGCAGGTTTCATTTCGAAATTCTACATGTAACGGTCATAACGGTCGATAACTGTCGACAATGTCTGCCATGTTGAACTTTCTTATTTATGGCCCCATCTTCACGAAATTTGGTAGGCGGCTTCCCTGCGCTAACCGAAACCGATATACTTACTTATTTCGATGGTATGATGCCACTGTTGGCCGCCATATTGAACTTTCCAACGTCACCAATTTTCAAACTTTCCGTGTAGGTAGAAGGCTGACCCCATCTTCACGAAATTTGGTAGGCGGCTTCCCTGCGCTAACCGAAACCAATGTACATACTTATTTCAGTGGTGTGACGCCACTGTCAGCCGCCATATTGAACTTTCCAACGTCACTAATTCTCCAACTTCCCGTGTAGGTAGATGGCTGAAATTTGGTACTTATTTCGGTGGTATGATGCCACTGTCGGCCGCCATATTGAACTTTTAACAGAAACCGATGTCTGTACTTATTTCGTTGGTATAACACCACTGTCAGCCGCCATATTGAACTTTCCAACGTCACTAATTCTCCAACTTCCCGTATAGGTAGAAGGCTGAAATTTGGCAGGCTCATTCCTTACAGCTTACTTACAAAAGTTAAGCAGGTTTCATTTCGAAATTCTACGCGTAATGGTCATAACGGTCAACAATGTCCGCCATGTTGAACTTTCTTATTTATGGCCCCATCTTCTCGAAATTTGGTAGGCGGCTTCCCTGCACTAACCAAAACCAATGTACGTACTTATTTCGGTGGTATGATGCCACTGTCGGCCGCCATATTGAACTTTTCAACAGTCTTTGTTACTTATGGGCCCATCGTCAAGAAATTTGGTACACGGATTCCCAACGCTAACTGAATCCTACTTACGTACATATATACGTCCATAGCCTGCAGCTCGGTCACCGTGTGAGGCGGCGTTGGGTCTCCCATTCGAACACCTCCCACGTTGTTGGCTGCCTGCCTATATAAGGCCGTCCGTCGCTCCAGTCTCTACATTCCCTTCCTTGCTTCGCCATGGGATTCACGTCTCCCTACTGATAACTACAGCCTTTTTGTTTAATCCACGGCTTCTCCACTGTTTTATTGTTTGTTTATTACAATCGAGATGATCACTATCGATCTAAGAACTATCACTTACTGAGTGGTTTCCATGCCGGAGATACCACCTACCCTTTTCCATTCTCTTTGTTACATATTGCACGGCCATATCAGGCTCACTCTTGATATTCGGAGGAACATTGTGTCTTATGTATTGAATGACTGGGACAGGTTCAAGGTGTGGACTGATGACGGTACAAGAGATAATTATACTACACAGGACCACTATAAGAGTGAAATGCTTAAGCCCTTCACCTATGGTTCTGCATGTGAGTTGATGGCTGCCGCTGAATTGTTCAGTTGTCGCTTTCAAGTGTATCGAAATGGCCAAATATTTTACACCTTTCGACAATGCCTCTTAAACATCTTAGATTCACAGGTGACGATTTCAGTAGTGGACACTTTGATGTTTATGAATGTTTAAACTCTCAAAAGCTGGATGTGATTTTATCACTGAAACCGGCTGTGTGCTCACAACGTTTGACAGATGCCGAATGTCACTTCAATACAACAAATCCTGCAAATACTGTCATAATTGAAACAAACCATGAAACTCAAACCGATTATGACAGCAGCAATCCAAGCTGTGAGATTTGAGACAAGATTACTGTTTACATGGCCAACTGTAAGTTGCATGCTCAAGAGTAAGCTCAGCGCACAGCTTGGTCATGTTACAACCGGAGGGCCGAACTGACAACATGGTATACAAAGAGATCCTTAACAAATAATTATTGGCATATTTTCCCTCAGTTTAAAAAGGTTAAATTTTCTTCTTACGAAAAATTTGAATGCAGTACTTCGCCGCTGCGAAGCGCGGGTATTTTGCTAGTTAGAAATAAATTTTATGCATTAGGATTAAAAGTCAAGACGGAGGTAAAGAATTTAGGGGTAACTGTTGACTGTGACCTGAATTTTAAATCGCATATTAATCGGATCACTAGGACAGCATTTTTTCGCTTAAGAAATATCGCAAATGTTAGACCTCTTATATCATTGAAAGATGCTGAGAAATTAGTTCACGCTTTTGTTTTCAGTTGACTAGATTACTGTAATGCACTCCTCTCAGGACTACACAAAAAAGACATAAATCAACTGCAACTAGTGCAGAATGCAGCTGTAGAATCCTAACTAGGAAAAGAAAATTCAAGCACATTTCTCCTGTTTTGATGTCAATACACTGGTTATCTGTGTCATTCAGAATTGACTTTAAAATACTTCTTATAGTTTACAAAGCCTTAAATATATATATAATTATATAACGGACTGTCTGACATCTCATATTTCAAATCGGAACCTTAGATCTTCAAATGAGTGTCTGGTTAGAATTCCAAGAACTAAACTTAACAGAAGTGGTGAGGCGGCCTTCTGCTGTTATGCACCTAAAATCTGGAATAGCCTGCCAATAGGAATTCACCAGGCTGATACGGTGGAAGACTAAAAATAACTGCTAAAAACACATTGCTTTAACATGGCTTTCTCATAACTTCATTTTAATGTAATCCTGATGCTCTGCATATTCAATTAATTATTATTACTATTCATGGTGGCTCCAAAATCCTACTCTCTCTTCTGTTTTTTTTCTGGTTTTCTGTGGTGGCGACCTGCTCCACCACCACCTAATCAAAGCACCATGATGTCCCTACAGTGATGGATTAATGGCCAGAAGTCCACGTGACTGTCATCATCAGGTCTTTCCATAAGAACCCTGAATACAATGAGGACTGATCATTTATGTTAGGTAGAAAGCCTAGAGGGGGCTGGGCGGTCTCATGGCCTGGAACCCCTGCAGATTTTATTTTTTCTCCAGCCGTCTGGAGTTTTTTTTTTTGTTTTTTCTGTCCTCCCTGGCCATTGGACCTTACATTTATTCTATGTTAATTAGTGTTCTCTGATTTTAATTCTTACTTTGTCTTTTTTTTCTTTCTTCATCATATAAAGCACTTTGAGCTACACTATTTGTATGAAATGTGCTATATAAATAAATGTTGTTGTTGTTAATTCATCTTGCGGCTGAAGTGATAGTGGATTTATCAGTGCTTGACAGTATTAATAATTATACTGGTAGGTTTCTCTTGGCTAACATGGTTTAATCTAATCTTAGGAGTTTGGTTCAGTGTTGAGTTAAATATACAGTATAAAGGATTACAAACCTCATTGCCACTAAGGTGGGCAAGAAAGTAGTTGAGAGAGAGACAGAGTATTTAGGTGAAAGAGTAGGTGAGATAGAGAGCAGGTGAGGAAGGGACTGCTCCGTAGTTCTTTTTGTTAAGGTAGCACCATAATGTAACCAAGTTGTTAAGTCGGCACCAACTTAACCAATTTGAACAGAATGACCAGGAGAGGAGTCATTAAAACAGGCAAGAAAAAAAAAAGTTAGACAGCGCATCAAAACCAAACCGTATCCAAAAACTATAATCAAAAATAAAAGCAATAAATCAGGAAGCATGATTTCAAAAAGAAATAAGGAAGCAAAACATGTAGCATCAAATTTGGATAAGTTACGGTTCAGTAGCAATTATGTTTATACTGTCATGCTGATGACATAATTCATGCAACCTCTGGGACTGTTCTCCTTGACAACCAGAGATGCAAAACAGCTACTATGACTCAACATGGCTGAAATAAGAAGTAAACAAAAATGGATGAACCATTTAAAGTAAATAATATAGATGTAAAAAAATATAAACACAAGGATAGAAAACATGAATCAGGGAATCATGACACTTGTGAAGAGAGCAAGTGGATGTGTCACCTACTTGGTAGACAGGATATCAACATCTTTAAGTGTAGAATCTTTGCTTTTTTCTGTGGAATGTTTTGCTTTGTGGTTATTTTTATTTTCTAGTTTGTCTTCTACCTTAATTAACTCTCTTTTTATGTTTGACAACAAATATATTAATTGTGTATACATTTGGGCTCCTGGGGTTTATTCGGGGTAAGTAAAGTTGTCACAATGACAACTAGCATCTTGCTCACGTCTAGTGATTCATATTCATAATGCTCTTTCTATTCTTCATATATCAGGGAAATGTAGGGTCTCGCTTTGTTCTAAAATAATAATTAAATACCATTAATCTCACCTACCCTTTCCTGAAATATGGGTAACATAAAAACAACAAAAAAACATAAACTCCAAACCTGAAAGTTACAAAAATGTTATATAGATATTTTTAAAAAAGTAAATTGCATTTCATGACTTTTCATCAAGTGATCTACATTTTAGACGGCAGAAATAAGAATCTGGTGGGAAAAGAAGAAAAATAACATAAAATACAATAAGTAGATGTCCAGCAATAACTTATACCACTGAAGGAAGTTAAAAACAGTGGTCTAGCTTTCTATAAGTTCAACTCCACAGTTGGAAGCATGATTACAAAACTTGATTTTGCCATAAAAATGTCATCGTGTGTTCTGCTATAGTTTACAGAGAATGAATGGCAATGAATTTGTCAGTTGTGTAAGCAATTGAATAGCACAATACAATTCATCACTTTGGTTACTGCATTTCTTAGGAAATTCTCCCTTGTTATCTTTAATTATTAAGTTTTAATTAGACAATAGCAACTCCTCATGTTTACACAAATAAATAATTTCTTTGCCTTGTTTTTATTATCATTTCTCTCTTATGCCATCTATCCTGTGTGCTGGTTTTCATGCAGATTGGACCAATGCTTCTTAATGCAAGTGCCCAATTTTTTTACTTACATAGATCCTAGGCACAAGTAAAGAAGTGACATATTTACTTACTCTTACCATGCTAAAAATATCAAACTTTGACTAATAATTAGCATATTTTGTCTCTTGTTTTAACTCTGACTGGTTGCTAACATCTTTATCCATTGTGAGAGTGCTGTAAATATATGTTCTGTTTTTCCTGTACTATAATTTTATACTGTATATCTTTAAATTTTATTGTTTTAACACTTCTTCCAAACTTGTCATTTTATTATACTGATTTTACTTTCTAAAGCATCATTGTGGAGCTAAACTGAGAACATTATTATGAAATTGATTAATTTTGATTGATTATAGGTTTCATTGTTACATTTCCATGGTCTATAAAACTTAACATTTTAAAACAGGACTTTTATGGAGATGCAAGTAATTAAATTGGTCATCGATAAAATCGAGCAATTGATGTATTGAAAATCTCATTCGTATAGTTTATTACATCGTTTATTATCCAGAGTCTCACAGAATCACTGATGTGTCCTGCACACATATCCCTGTTCAGCATTCAAATGAGCTGAATTTTTTGAGGCTTGCCCTCCAGTCTTCTGCTGGTCTGTTTTTTTTCTCATTATTTAAGTGAAGAAACACCTTATTAACACTTTCATGGTACATTCCTCTACTAGAATTGTTGTTCTAACAAGTTTGAATTATCTCTGTATCTATAAAACAGAATTTCTATTTGCCTGTTTGTCTGATTGTTTTTTCTTCAAGCACAGCTTTGTTTTCAAGCCACAGACTTGATATTTGCAATATGGGCATTTTTTCACCATAAGTCAGGCCTTCTAACATTTAATTGTGGCCATGCCCCTCCTGGGTGGCACGTTGGCTCAGAATCGGAATGAGTGGCATGACATTCTACAGTGTGATCTATCAACAGAGAAAAAACAACATGCAATGTAGTACTGTATATTATTTAGCACGCTTAATCTTCAATCAGAGAATCTCAGTTTGATTTCTGTCCATTAACCTTAACAAAGTCTTACACATAGGAAGTAAAAATGTTACATTTTAAATACACAATGAGAGATCTGAAAATCGAGAGTACACCTTATGAAAAGGATTTAGGTCTTGTAGTGGACTCTATGCTATCACCTTCCAGACAGTGTTCAGAAATCATTAAGAAGGCTAACAGAATGTTAGGTTATATAGCACACTATGTAGCGTACAAGTCCAAGGATGTTATTCTCAAGCTTTATAATGCATTGGTGAGGCCTCATCTGGAGTACTGTGTGCAATTTTGGTCTGCAGGCTACAAAAAGTACATAGTAGTGCTAGAAAAAGTCCAGAGAATACCGACTAGGGTGATTCCAGGGTTATGAGGAAAGATTAAAAGAGCTGAGACTTTTCAGTTTAAGCAAAAGAAGATTAAGAGGTGAGATGATTAAAGTGTTTGAAATTATGAAGGGAATTAGTACAGTGGATCAAGACTGTTATTATAAAATGAGTTCATCAAGAACAAGGTGACACAAATGGAAATTTCATAACAAAATTAGAAAGCTTTTATTTACAAAGAGAGCCACAGACACATGGAATAAGCTACCATGTAGTGTAGGAGTTTTCAAGACTACACTTGATGTTTTTTAGAAGAATTAATTGGATAGGACTGGCAAACTTGGTTGGGCCGAATGACCTGTTCTTGTCTAGATTGTTCTAATGTTCTACTGAGTACACTGAGTAGCAAGGTCATAATGAGATGTGATAAAGAACAATCTATGTACTTTGGATTGCTGTAAAATTACCCCTTCCATTTAGGGCAGCTTGGCAGCAGACTGGCCACCATTTTGACAGGATGTGATAAAGAAAATACATAAAGCGTGGATTCCTCTTGTCCATGGTGTCTTGTGATACAACCTACATGTGGCATCAAATTTCAATCCATTCTTTTTTTCATGTGCTGCTCCTCTCCGTTACTTAGTGTTTCATAACACATCTAAGACTACCATATTATAAAAACAGACATATGATGTTGATGAACATGTGTAGAGAGAACCATTCCTATGTGGTTTATATTCAGTGTCACTGTATTACATACTCAGACACCACCATAGATTTGGTAAGATACGTGTCTCCCTCTTTATTTCTGACCAGTTGTGTGGAATTACATGATGTAAGGTGCTTTACCAACTGTGCAACTCACAGAGTGCTCCTGTTGATATGCAGCTATGTCAACAAAGAATGTTAGTGTTATGATTTGCACATTTTACTCAATTTAAGTGTATTTTCTGAGGTACTTGCTGAAAATATCTAAATATAGGTGGGGATTTTTTAATCAAAGGATTCTGGATATGTCATTAGATTATGTCCATAAAGTGTTACTTAAAAGTTGATTTATTTTACCATCTTTTCCACAACACAATTTCGTCTATCATAGACACCACTATTTTGAGTGTTTTTGCCTTGTTGCTAGGAAAATGACTGGCAGTTAGCAGCATCATGGAGTCATGGGTATAAAGGTCATACCAAGCAAAAACTATTTTTCCAAGTCTGTACAGTAAAAGAAACAAAGTTATTGTGTTTTTATGTGAAAGCTTTCTTGGTTAATGACATTTTGACTTTGGGACTTTGATGTGTTTTTCATTATTGCATTGCTGACTTCCTGGTTACAGATCTCGACTTATCTCCAGAGTACTTTCTAAAACAATTGCTGCCTTTCTCCTTCTGGCAGTATGGTTAGTTCTCAGAACACTCTTATATCTCTTTCTCTCTCTCTCTCTCTCTGCCTTAGATCTGTTCAATGTTTTGATTCTTCTATCATGTATGTTTTCTTGAGCATTATACTAGGGGAAGGAAGGAGGTGCTCCTTCAGTGGGAAAAGAACAGGTAAAGCAGTAAATCTTCTGTTTGGTAGACTGTCCTTTTTTGTGGCCCTGCTAAATGTTCCCAGTAAGAAACTCTCAAGGAGCACTCTTATAGCATTCTATGAACATTCATAAATAACTGAAAAAACTGAAAGAATCTGAGATTAGAATATATATTAAATAACAAAGTTTTATTAGGCAATTTGCTATTTTTTATCTTATTGCATGTAGAAACCATTACAGTGTTGCAGGTTTCTAAAATTTGACCATAATATCCTCAACAGGAAACATAGATTATAACACTGTCCTAATCACTGTTTGTTTGGAGCCTGCACACTCATCTGTTGTCTTCCATATAGGAGAAATATGCATGTTGTGAATCATTACCTCTGTATTAATCTGATATGAAGAAGTGTGCTGTGTGAGGGACTAGTATTGTCACTCTCACACTTTTGAGGGTATTGAAATAGGCTCCAGTTACCGACAAGCAGGTTTGGAACATGAAAAAATGATCGTCATGTATGTGTGTTTCTATGTGTAGCACTCTGTCTTGAAGTAAAATGTCCATTTTAAAAGGACAGGATGGTTTAGGTTTGTTTCCAATGCAATGGAAAATTAAATGAAATCCCAAATTCACTGTTAAAATGCTGACAAAAATGGAATCAAATTAATTGATTAATTAAAATTTAAATTCACTTTTGAACCGTGTGACTGTAAGTTGCTGTAAGGAACAGGGTGCAGTCTGTTCTTTGTCATTTACCCTAGACCTTGTTCATTATCTAATTTTTCATTTTGGTGCTTAGCACTGTTCATAATTAACAACATTCCAAAGGGATTTGTGCTACAACTCTTCATAAAGATGTACACAAGTTAAGTGACTTATTCGTGGGCACACAGAAAGGTGACATATCAAACAATATTTAGTTTAAACTCTATCCATCCTCAAGTCTCCATGGATGTTATGTCATGTCCTTTTCTCTCAGTAGCATGAGTGTAAATATTAAAGCTCAAGTCTGTACAACCTCACTTGATAATCCAATGGATTAGACTCATTACTGCGTTTTAAATTAACTAGGAACAGGAGCTACTTTGGCACACTGCAATTATAATGATTATTGCTGCACACCAGGGGCTCTTATCAAGAAGATGAATAAGATCAATAATTCTATTAAGACCTCCTACATATAAACAATCTAAAACAAAATAATAAATAACCCTCAGTCCTCTGCCTTATGTTGCAAGCCATTGAAGAGGAATAGAGTGATTCAGTAGATTTTAACTAACCATCTTTAAGTATTTTGCATGCATCCTTTGTAAGGAACAATCTGGTAATTAATACCATGCAAGCATAAATTTTCATTAATTTTGCATAGTTTGGAATAAAGGAGTCTCATTAATCCCTTACAACTAGAGATCTTTTTTTAATGCCCTATTTTATTAGTGAAGTTTATAGCTGTGAACAAATGAAATGAGGACACCATTTTTGATCTGCTAATTGTGGGAAGAAGCCCTGCAATGATTTCAGGATGAAAAAGTCCCTGAAAAAAGATGAAACACATCCTAAAGTTATTAACAAAAACAATAGTATATACTATCTTGTGAATGTCAAAATCTCAGCACCCACAGTAAAAGCATTGACTGGCCCTGGGCTTTTTCAGGTCCTCCATTGTTATCACAAATGTGAAACATAAATTACATTAGGTTTTAATCACACACAAACCATATGATTGTATTATTGTATAAAGATGATTGTCTGATTTCAAACACTGCCTGTCTTCCAAAAAGATTTGGAAACAAAACTTTTGCTTTCATGTTAACATATTCATGTATAAAAAAAATCATATAGGTTTTGTATGTGAGAATTTGTTTAACTCCTGCATGGTGATTGATTTGAAGAACAAGTTTGGCATTTTCCAACTTAAAATCATGTCTTCACAATCATGATATATATATTAATTTGCCAATTGTGTTTCTAAAGCAAATAATTTTTTAATATATTTTATTACTTTATTTTTATACATGTTTATACAAAATGTAAAAAGCACCTATCCTGCTGTTGTACTTCATAATGAAGGTATTGGACACCAGGGTCCAATGAGAAAACAAAAGCATTAAAACTTACCAAATATGTTCATTTTTCAAGCTGGAGTGTTATTGAGTATTGATCTGTGTCTTGAGATTGCACACATATTTCAAAACAATGTATCCATCTCACTATAAAGTGCCGTGTTGGTACTGTATAGTACTGTCTCTTTTACCTACCATGGGATTTTAATGCTATCATTATTCCAGCTATTTATATCCCTCCGGGAAATTATCCTAAAGAAGCACTGAGTGTACTTTATGAAACTGTTACAGAGCTGCAAACTGTGCATCCCAGTGCTTTTATCATTGTGACTGGAGATTTTAATTATGTGAATTTGAAAAATATTCTCCTCAAATTTTATGAAGAGATGGACTTTCCAACAAGAGTTGAGAACTTGACTGTAATTTTTCTGACATGTGACTTACCTTGGCTTAGACTTGCTTATTGATGACTTAACTTGCAAATTAACTTTGTTCATTGCAGTGATGTCACTGGTAACAATTTAGCAGGGAGCCATGGATTTTCATGTGTGGTCAAAGCGTGATTACAGTACAAATAAAGCTCACAATATTTTCAGTTCATAGCAAATATGCCTGAGAGTGCATAAGCAACAGAAATGAGAGAATAAACAGAAGTTCATCTTGCGGAATGCAACACTGTAGGTTCATCCAGGAATAAGAAAGGCAGGTTGTGTTTATCAAACACGGGCAGAAAAATGCATACAGAAAACCAACCCTCAGCACTCAATGTGCAACACTATGCAATGGGTGATCATAAACTAAAACAAAACAAAAATAAATTGAAAAAAGTAACACATAGTTCAGCCTGCCACAGCATGCCACTATAATAAGCCATTAATGCACCATAACATTAATACTTTGCTATGAAAACACTTCAACTTAAATAAAGTAAAACTCCACCAAGGTTGATGCACGATATTGCTTACTATAAAGACCAGAGGTGGCCAACTCATTTCACATAACTTAATACAAGTTGGACTGAGTTCTCAATTTTTCTAATTTGTGATTTGCATAAAAGTATTTTTAAAATGACTTGACTTGGACTTGCTTATTGATGAATTGTGACTTAACTTGGATTTAAGATGAATAACTCACAAGGCATCACATTATAGTACCAAAATTATTATTTTTCAAACCAAGTTCTTCTAATTTACATTCCATTAGTATACACTGCTCCATACCTGCCTACCAGGTCATCAGGACTAATCAGCGTGTTGGAGTGCAACATTAATGAAGGGATTACCAGTGAGAATTGTCAATTTTGGTTATTCTCAGTTTACAGCTGTCTGCAAGATCTGAGGGTCAAAGTCAGTGGCATGACAACAACATCTTTAATTTGTTTTTGTCATTTCAGTTATGCTTGCTAGAGAGTTGATACAGTAAATGATTTATTGCTGTTTCAACTAATGTACCACTTCAGCCATGAAACTCTCTGTGGAACTCTGTGCTTCTGAACTCTTAGGATGATGTGGGTTTCTGGGTTCCTAGTAGTTCATAGGTAAATGCAAAGCAGTCTTCTTCTTCTTTCGGCTGCTCCCATTAGGGGTTACCACAGTGGATCACCTTCTTCCATATCTTTCTGTCCTCTGCATCTTGCTCTGTTTCACCCATCACCTGCATGTCCTCTCTCATCACATCCATAAACCTTTGCTTAGGCTTTCCTCTTTCCTGGCTGCTCTATCCTTAGCATCCGTCTCCCAGTATACCCAGCATCTCTACTCTGCACATGTCCAAACCAAAGGAATCTTCATCCAACCTGAGCTGACTCTCTAATGTACTCATTTCTAATCCGACCCATCTTTGTCACACCCAGTGTAAATCTTAGCATCCAGCTCTGTCTCCTGCTTTCTGGTCAGTGCCACCGTCTCAAACCCATATAACAAAGCTGGTCTCACTACCATCCTGTAGACCTTCCCTTTCACTCTTGCTGATACCCATCTGTCACAAATTACTCTTGACACTCTTCTCCACCCATTCCACCCTACCTTCACTCTCTTTTTCACTTCTCCTCCACAATCCCCATTACTCTGTACTGTTGATCCCAAGTATTTAAACCCATCCACCTTCACCAACTCTACTCCCTGCATTCTCACCATTCCACTGACCTCCCTCTCATTTTCACACATGTATTCTGTCTTGTTCCTACTGATCTTCATTCCTCTCCTCTCTAGAGCATATCACCACCACTCCAGGTTCTCCTCAACCTGGTCCCTACTATCGCTACAGATCACAATGTCATCAGCAAACATCATAGTCCATGGGGACTCCTGTCAAATCTCGTCTGTCAACCTGTCCATCACCATTGCAAATAAGAAAGGGCTCAAAGCTGATCCCTGATGTAATCCCATCTCCAACTTGAATGCATCTGTCACTCCTACCGCTGACCTCACCACTGTCACACTTCCCTCGTACATATACTGTACAATTCTTACATACTTCTCTGCCAATCCCAACTTCTCACACAATACCACAGCTCCCCTCGAGGTACCCTGTCATATGCTTTCTTCAGGTCCACAAAGACGCAATACAACTCCTTCTGGCCTTCTCTAAACTTCTCCATCAACATCCTCAGAGAAAACATTGCATCTGTGGTGCTCTTTCTTGGCATGAAACCATACTGCTGCTCACTAATCATTACCTCATTTCCTAACCTAGCTTCCACTACTCTTTCCCATAACTTCATGCTGTGGCTCATCAATTTTATTCCCCTGTAGTTACTGCAGTCCTGTACATCCCCCTTATTCTTAAATATCGGCACCAGTACACTTCTTCTCCACTCCTCAGGCATCCTCTCACTTTCCAAGATTCCATTAAACAATCTGGTTAAAAACTCCACTGCCATCTCTCCTAGACACTTCCATGCTTCCATAGATATGTCATCTGGACCAACGGCCTTTCCATTTTTCATGCTCTTCATAGCTGTTCTTACTTCCTCCTTGCTAATCCTGCTCGTCACACTGTTGACACATGACTGCGCCCCTGCCCACCACAGCAACACCATCGTCAAATTGCAGACAACACCACTGTGGTGGGGCTCATCTCTGGGGAGGATAAGTCTGCCTACAGGGATGAAGTGGGATGGCTGACAGCATGGTGCACTAACAACAACCTACTCCTCAACACAATAAAGACCAAGGAGCTCATTGTGGACTTCAGGAAGAAGATAATGGACATCACACCACTCTACATCGGAGGGAACTGTGTGAAGAGGGTGTCAGACTTCCACTTCCTGGGAGTCCACATCATGGAAGACCTAACCTGGGATGTGAACACAGCTGAGCTGACGAAGAAGGCTCAGCAGAGACTTTATTTCCTGAGAGTCCTCAGGAGAAATAACATCCCCCAAAAACTGCTGGTGTACTTCTATCGCTGCTTCTATTGAGAGTATCCTGTACTACTGCCTCTGCGTGTGAAAACACTTTAGCAGATCGTAAAGACTTCCCAGCAGTACATCGATTGTTCTTTACCCTCTCTGGATGAACTGCACAGCTCTCGCTGCCTCAGGAAAGCGGAAAAGACTCCTAAAAGACTCCTCACACCACGCTCATGACATGTTCCAACTGTTGCCATCAGGCAGTATCAAAACAAAGACTAATAGACTGAATAATAGTTTCTACCCTGTTGCTATTAGGGCACTGAATGCAACCTAATGACCTCCAATGCAGCAGTGCAATAGATGACATCTTGTGTAATAGTGTTCATGTGCAATTATGGTCTTATGTTGAATGTTTGTGTTCGACCTTATTTCTTCTTATCTTTTCTTATCCTTTTGTAATTATATTTATTTACACCGCAGGGACTGCACCTAATTTCGTTGTACTTGTTACAATGACAAAAAAGATATTCTGGATCACGAAGGACAGGCTAAAAAAATAATCAAAACAAAATGAATGAACTAAGCACCTACTACTGTATATACACTGTGGTACGCGGCACCCAAGAGGACCGGAGGAGAGCTTGCGCCTTCTCCAGACCATGAGGGGACCGACCGCTCTGGTTGCTTTGAGGGCCACGGGTGCTGAGCTTTGAAGCTCAACCCTGTAGGGACCCGTGGTCACCCTAATGTCTGCAGAGCCCTGGACCTCAGCACTTTCGCCACACCTGGAAGTGCTGGGGGGAAGAGGAGCAGGGACACCCGGAGTGCTTCCGGGGATACAGCCGGCACTTCTGCCACAGTGGGGAGTGTCGGTGGAAGATTGCCGGAGCACACCTGATTCAAAACTCAACTGCAACAGTCCTGACACAGACTGGCAACAGCGAGCACATCACAGCCATCCTGCTGCACCTTCACTGCTCCCTGTCTCTTACAGGATTGAATATCAAATTTTGCTATTGACCTGCCCATTAAGGTCCTCTGATTCTGTGCCCCACACCAAGCTGCACTCTGTGGGTGACTGCAGGGGCTTCAGCTGCATATAGCGCCCTGACTGTGGGATGACCCCCCAAATTAATGACATCAGCTGACTCCATTCATTTGTTTAACTCATTCGTTTAGGAGACATTAAACAGACCTGACATTCTGCCCCTTCTTTCAGTTTACCCCGTCTATCTGTCCAGGTACTTAAGGTTTGAATTTTTATCACAAATTATGTTATTTGTTCAAGATTGTTTTGTAATATTATATGTTGTATTTTAGTCTGAATTATTGTCTTTTATTCTATTTGAATGTTTTGTATATCCTGTATTTATCTTAGGGCGGTATGGTCACACAGTGGGTAGCGCTGCTGCCTCACAGTTAGGAGACCTGGTTCGCTTTGTGGGTCCTCCCTGCATGGAGTTTGCATGTTCTCCCCGTGTCTGCATGGGTTTCCTTCCATAGTCCAAAGACATGCAGGTTAGGTGCATTGGCGATTCTAAATTGTCCTTGGTGTGTGTGTGTTTGTGTGTGTGTGTGTGTGTGTGTACGCCCTGCGGTGGGCTGGCGCCCTGCCCGGGGTTTGTTTCCTGCATTGTTGGCTGGGATTGGCTCCAGCAGACCCCCATGACCCTGTAGTTAGGATATAGCGGGTTGGATAATGGATGGATGTATTTATCTTTATTTAGTGAATAGCCAATGTTATATAGGTCCTGTTGTTCTTTCTGAATTTTGGGCATAGGAAGAGTGCTATATAAATAAATTGTGTTCTTATTAGTATTTTTCTTTTTTTTCTTTTGATGGACCATCGTTTATAATAATAAGTGACAAAAACTAGAGTAGTTCTATATAAGAGCATTTCCATAGCCTCTTTCCCCAACACAATAATATCATCCAGATATACCAGACAGGTCTCCCACTGCATGCCAGCCAGAACATGGTCCATTAGTCTGTGAAATGTTGCAGGGGCATTGCACAGACCAAATGGCATGACATTCCATTCAAAGAGCCCTTTTCTGCTGCAGAAAGCTGCTGCCTTGCGTGCCCTGGGCGTCAACTCTACCTGCCAATACCCCGCAGTCAAATCCAAGGTGCTAAACCATTTGGCTGTAGACAGCGTATCTAGGGTGGCAATGAGTACGCATCTTTAACAGTACACTCGTTCAGAGCTCTTTAATCCACACAGAGGCGGTATGTCTAGTCCTTTTTACGGAACCTAACTATTGGCAAGGCCCAACTACTATTGCTATGTTGAGTGAGTCCAGAGTCCAAGCTCTGTTGTATTTGTTGGTCTGCATTGACTTGCTTATCCTGTGACATACGACGTGGCGGTTATTTCACAGGATTACTAGGCAGTGTCTGAATATCATATTGTACAAGGCTGGTACACCCCATATCATCCGGTCCTGTTGAAAAGACGTCGCTATACTGTTGCAAAAGCTGAGCTAGGCCATGTCTTTCCTCTGCATTTAGCTCAGTGGAACTCTCTACGTACAGTGTTTGTAAGTGTTTAGGGATGGTGGAGTTGACAAAGCAGACCGATTGTGGTGTAACCAGAGAGGGACTGTACTGTATAACATCAGTTGCCTGAAGAAACCCTGCAATGGCTCCCTTCTTTACTATAACAGCTGCTAGTCCAGGATTATATATCCTAATAGGAATGTGGGTCAACTGGTGGGTCTCAACTACAACTCTAGCTACTAGCACTTTGTATTTTTCTATGAATCCTTTAGTGGGGCTTAACACTACATTGTCTTTAGTGGATTCTCGTAGATGGGCATTTCCTGGCACAATATATTCTCGCCCAGGCTTTAGTACAGCAGAGTGCGCTATCCAGACAGCATGGAGCTTAAATTGTTGTCGGGGGTTAAAATAAGGCACCTGCTTACTAACAATACAATTTTTCGGCTACCAAAGTCCAGGCGTGCCTTGGACAGTTCTAGAAAGGGATAACCCAGGATGACTTCAGTTTCTGTGGCTATGTCAGCCACAATAAAATCTACATCCACAGTCCGGGTGCCAATTTGGACAGGCAAATTGACCTCCCCAAGTACAGTAATATTTCTATGACCGATGCCCTGTAGTGACTGCACTACTGAATCTCCCAGTACGAGTTTAACATCAGTATTGAGAACTTCAAAATAATTCCTTCCTTCCTTTGTGCCCCACTGTCTAACAGTGCATGAACCTCCTTATCATAAATTAGTAATTGAATACACATTTCAGAACCTTGACCCTTCAGACTGCAAACACTTGGAGTCCTGGTCTCTTCATTAGAACCAGATGTCTCCAACATCACCCTTGGCTCTAGTACTGCCCTAGGAGATGGACAGTTTCTTTTCATATGTCCAATGCCGGAACAGTTGTGACATCTAATTTGGTGCCAATTAATGTTCTGTTGCCTTCGATTTCTTGGTAGAGGTGTGGTGAATACTTCCCCTTTGTCTCCCCCCTGTGAGAAAACACAGCTGCTGTCCTTGCTTTTCGATCTACTTGGCTGTGCACACCTCCTTGCATGAGCTGGGTTACACTCCTAGCAGCTCTCTTAGTAGTCTCATGCCTATGTGCCAATTCATAAGCCTTAGCAAATATGCATGGTCTCTTTCAAGATAGCTTCTATAAACTTGACGCATTAGGATTAGAAGTTAAGACGTAGAAGTAAAAAACTTAGGGGTAACTGTTGACTGTAACCTGAATTTTAAATCACATATTCATCAGACCACTAGGACAGCATTTTTTCACTTAAGAAATATAGCAAAAGTTAGACCTCTTATATCATTGAAAGATGCTGAGAAATTAAATCACGCTTTTGTTTTTAGTCGATTAGATTACTGTAACGCACTCCTCTCAGGACTACCCAAAAAAGACATAAATCACTTGCAACGAGTGCAGAATGCAGCTGCTAGAATCCTAACTAAGAAAAGAAAATCCGAACACATTTCTCCTGTTTTGATGT
This sequence comes from Polypterus senegalus, assembly GCF_016835505.1. Classification (NCBI taxonomy): domain Eukaryota; kingdom Metazoa; phylum Chordata; class Cladistia; order Polypteriformes; family Polypteridae; genus Polypterus; species Polypterus senegalus. The sequence continues at coordinate 50,234,302 of NC_053159.1, forward strand.
CGCTACACTGGTTACCTGTGTCTTTCAGAATTGACTTTAAAATTCTGCTTATGGTTTATAAAGCCTTAAATAATCTCGCTCCATCTTATATATCGGAATGTCTGACACCCTATATTCCAAATCGTAATCTTAGATCATCAAATGAGTGTCTCCTTAGAATTCCAAAAGCTAAACTTAAAAGAAGTGGTGAGGCGGCCTTCTGCTGTTATGCACCTAAAATCTGGAATAGCCTGCCAATAGGAATTTGCCAGGCTAATACAGTAGAGCAATTTAAAACACTGCTGAAAACACATTACTTTAACATGGCCTTTTTATAACTTCACTTTAACTTAATCCTGATACTCTATATGTTCAATTCATCGTAATAACTATTCATGGTGGCTCTAAAATCCGTACTGACCCCTACTCTCTCTTCTGTTTCTTTTTCCGGTTTCTCTGTGGTGGCGGCCTACGCCACCACCAACCTACTCAAAGCACCATGATGCCCCAGCATTGATGGACTTAAAGCCAGAAGTCCACGTGATCATCATCATCATCATCATCAAATCCTTCCGTGAAAACCATAAATACAAAGAGGACTGTTTCATTTATGTTAGGTAGAATGCCCAGAGGGGACTGGGCGGTCTCATGGCCTGGAATCCCTGCAGATTTTTTTTTTTTCTCCGGCCGTCTGGAGTTTTTTTTTGTTATTTGTGTTGTCCATTGGACCTTACTCTTATTCTATGTTAGTTAATGTTGACTTATTTTATTTTCTTACTGTGTCTCTTATTTTTCTATTTTTCATTATGTAAAGCACTTTGAGCTACATTGTTTTGTATGAAAATGTGCTATATAAATAAATGTTGTTGTTGTTGTTGTTGTTCTGTACCAGGCTAGCATCACCCACAGCATTCGTAAATACCTCCACCCCAATTAATTCCTGTTCTGCTTCAGAGCGGTCTGCATACACAATTGACACTTTCTCATAGATGTCATCTCGCAGTACATGCAAAGCTTCTCCTGGTTTACGAACCCTTTGTCTCAGTTCAATTCCCATTACCACAGCATGTCCTGAAGATGGCCCATAAGTGCCCTCCAGCTCCTCAACAATGCACTTATAATCCCACTGTGCTGATCTGGGATTCCTATGGATCACTGCTCCAGCAGCTCCAACTAAATAGGACTTGAGTTGATCAAGCTTTGTTTTTCCTGACCAATTATTAGCTTTAGAACAGCTCTCAAATCGACACAAAAACTCCCGCCAGGAGCCAGAACCATCAAACTGTCCAGGTTTCAGGACAGGGATCCTTTCCATGAAAGTAGAAACTTCATCTTCCCCGCTATCACAGAAAATATCATGTTGCTCATGTCGTGCTTGCTGGCTACGTGTTGCAGGCTTCCCATGCCCCTGTAGAGAATATTTACACTCATCAACTTCACAGAAAAGAACCTTGTTCTGCACCTGGCCAACTGAATCACATGGCAGCACAGGGTGATCATTTATCCAGGACACCCCCGGGGTGAAATGCAGGCCCCTAGTGCTGCTCTTTAATGAATAGTGCTGCATAGCATTCACAGGTGTGGTCTCTGTAAAACTTTGAAAGCTGGCAGGTAGGAAAGGGTTAATACAAGCAGCACCACAAGTCACGATAGCGCGAGGCACATTAGACATGCCCACAGTGGACTGCCTTGTATTCTCATTTTGGGCATGGTGCCCTCTGTATGAGATTTGAGTCTCGATCTCGCTGTCATAAGTATCTTCGTTAGACACATACAAAATAAAAGGATTGGTACTGGAGATGTGTGAATCGCTAAGTAATACTCTTCACAAAACAGTTCAGGCTTTATAGCGACCGAGTTCGTATGTTCTCAGAGGTCAGTCCACACTGCCTGCACGAAAGGGTTACAGCTCACGTTTGCATCCAACAATCCCATCCTCAAAACTTTTCTCCCAGTTTACTAGTGGAAAACAGTGGTACATGGTTTCCTCTTCCATGGGCGATGTCCTAAAGGGGTTGGTGCTAATTGAGGTGGCTTTGGAAAACTCTGCTTCCAGTTCAGCGTCTACCCCGAGTTTTGTCGCCATTTACAATCCCCTAGTTACACACTCCACTGAGAGAATGCACCAAGTTTCTTTCAGTCTTACAAGCTTCATGTCACTCACCAGTGCTGGCAGAAATAATCCTGGACCAGCCCCCAGTGTTACCTTTCCTGCCTGTCTCCGGACGGTGGTCAGGGTGATGCAGGGGAGCTTCTCCTTCCTCGTGTCCAATGGTGTGAAGCTCCAGGGCCAGAGCAACATGCTCTGGGGTACAACCCTGTCCCAGAGTTCCCTTGTCCTAATTTATAGTTGCGAGTGACGCACAAGGCTTGACTGCTCCAAAGTTAATTTTATTAAATCTTCCTTTTAAGGTGCTCGTTTCAGCTTAACAGAGACCATAACCAGGAGAGCCCCACCACAAGCCAAAAACAAAAACTCCACCCCTCAAACACCGACAACTCCACATTTAGTATGATCCGGATGTCAGGCTGCTATTTTAAGCTCTGAACCCAACAGGATGCACAATGCTGTGAAGTGCACTCTTTAAGTATTTACAAAAGTTTAGTCCATAAATGGTTAGCTATCTTGTAGAATAAATGTAAAACCTTTATCTATGTTATATCATGAAGTGCGAAGGCGCTACACCACACTCTTGGGCTGCCTTCTCTGCTGCATATCAACTCTGCTGACACCATTTTGCACTTACCCTCTGTAACCTGATCCACTTTCCCATGCTGATTCGATTTACCCACTCCCCACATGGAATGCTGCAAGACCACAGCAAGTCCACTTGTTTTCCCATCTCTATGAACTGCCATTCCATGTGAGCATTTATACCACTGCCAAACCATGCAAAGGGGTGCTGCAGAAGCGAGTCTGAATTGAGGTCCCATAAATACTATTCTCTAACTCTGGGGGCACTAGGCAAGAAACTCCATGGGGCCCTTCAAATTAACCTCCCCAAAGTTCTGCCATGCTAAAATTGATTACTATTATTTTAGCACAAAATCTATATTAATAAGTTCAACAGTAAGAATTTAATAAAAACAAATTCTTTATTTTAATTCTTGAGTTTTAAAATGAAAATGTGGTGGATGTAATCCGAGTGTGAACTCAATTAAGAAATTATGTCAGATTTATAATGCATCACAAGGAGGGCCAAGAAAGCAACAGAAACAGAGAGCACTGGCAATTATTTGGTTTTCACTTTAAGCCCTGGTGATAATGTGGCAACATTGTTCGCAAACAAGTGATAAAACTTAATATTCAGCAGTGCATTCTAAATGATGGGGGACGGTTGAAATATTTTGTTAATAAATATGTAAAATTATTTAAGGAAATTATTTGAAAATGAGTTTATTATGTAACTATACTCTGAACTGACCATTGCCTTTAAACTGACCATTGCCTGTGAATACTGGTTTTAATGCTCAATCTTATACTAGGCATTTAAATACATAATGAATTGCAAAAAAGAAATGCTGCAGCACAAAAAAGAGATAAAACTGTACTGTGTATTCAATGTATAGCACCACCTTAATATATGGGTATTTACGGGTGCAGGCAGTGATTAGCATTGGGATTGAGGTGTGAATCTTAAATTATTTCATCTGTGTGCACATCACGCTCCTGTCTTTCATTGACTTTTCCTAAATAGCTGCACTGCAAATGGCAGTGTAGTTGTAAAAATAAAATTTTACTCAGATACCATGAGTGAATAAATTTGACATTTTTACACAAAAGACCCCCCCTATTACAGCCATAATCAATGACACTGAGCGTTTGTATCCAGTTATGAACTTAACCACATTTACAAATTCTCTTCACCTTTGAGAGGCCATTGTAGCCACCGGTACCGAGGTTATCGCATGTTGCTACCAAAATGTGTGTAAGAGCCATTTTCCTAGTTCTATAAGATTCATGAATGTTTTGCTGGATGACAATGCATGGTCTACAGTATATGAGGTTCCTATAACCCCCGTAAATAGAATTGTATTGGTGTATTCCTGCCATTTCTATATTCTTCAAGTGAACAATGTTCTTCAGTTAATGACAGTCTTGCCATGAGTAAGGAATGGAAGGCATAAGGTTTTAAACCGTGACAACCGGCCTACAGGCCTTTTGAGTGTGAAGTAACTCGTAAAACAGCACTTATTTAAGTGTTGAACTGTATGCTTAAGGCATACAGAAGAAGAAATTAAGAACCTTTAAGTATAGAAAGAAGAAGTAAAGAACTTTTAAGTATAGAAATAACTAAAGTTTCTCAAGAAAAGCTAAGTTTATAGAAGATAATTTTTTTCCCTTTTATTCTATGTGTGTAACTATTTTTTCTTTTATTCTTGTGTGGATTATTTGCTTTTAGCTTTCACTAAATATTTTTAAAACGAACTTTTGGACTGTGAGATTTCTTTAGACGCGCGTTTTACCCATGCCTGATTTCGCCTTATGATCCGGCAGCTACACTAAAGTTTAAAACCTGTCTAAAGTTTAAAAACCAGCCTAAGATCAGAACCTGCCTAGGACAGAAAGCTTGAAATTGCCTTGGATTATAAAAGAAATCAAACCTGCATGTTCTACGCCTGAAAGAAAGTGACAACAACTTGAAAAGACTTTACAGGTACTTTTAATCTTTGTCTTTGATTGGAGTTGGACATATTTGAGAACTGCTAGTGTTCTTCGTGAGACTGTATAAATTACAAAGGATTTTAAGTACAGTACCTTGGGGGATCGTTATGGCATTTGAATCCAGGAGCCATAAGAAATTTCAAACCCCCAGTGAAAGTATCAGTGGTGTGAGCAGAAGTCGCGACGATTATGATGCTTCAATGGAGGACCATCTCCAAGACAACAGAAAGCCGTCCAACTCAGCGACAACAAAACTTCAATTAGAAATGAATTACAAATACAAACAATTATCTAGTATGATGAAGACCGTAACGGATTTACAAAAAAAATGAATTTAACTGTGATTATATAAAATCAATTATCGAGAATTTGTTCTTTGACCTGAGAATGGAATATAAAAGGTTAAACGTCAAACTTTTTTTCTTCCAGAGTAACAAAGAAGGGCGGCACGGTGGCGCAGTGGTAGCGCTGCTGCCTCGCAGTTAGGAGACCTGGGTTCGCTTCCCGGGTCCTCCCTGCGTGGAGTTTGCATGTTCTCCCGTGTCTGCGTGGGTTTCCTCCGGGCGCTCGGTTTCCTCCCACAATCCAAAGACATGCAGGTTAGGTGGATTGGCGATTCTAAATTGGCCCTGGTGTGTGGGTGTGTTTGTGTGTGTCCTGCGGTGGGTTGGCACCCTGCCCAGGATTGGTTCCTGCCTTGTGCCCTGTGTTGGCTGGGATTGGCTCCAGCAGACCCCCGTGACCCTGTATTCGGATTCAGCGGGTTAGAAAATGGATGGATGAGTAACAAAGATACACGGAAAATGTTACAAAAGGACTTTGATGCAAAAATGGAAACTTTTTGTACATTTTCAGAAAATACAATGGATTGGGTTTTTGAAGTACACCAAAATAAAAGCCTCAATCAATAGCCGATTTTTCGGCTAACCAATTCAGGGATTTCAGAATGACGAATGACATTCCGGACATTCTCCAGAAGACAGTATCTCTCAGATTTCCATTCAAAGTAAAAGTCGTATAAGTTCAGCGGCTAATTCGGCCAAGGTCTCCCAAATCTCCGTAAAATCTAAACGTAGTGCAAGCTCAGCTGCTACTTCAATTAGTGCCATCAGATCTCAAGAGGCAGCACATGCTGTGCTGTTAATTAAAGCCTAGAATCAAAGAAAGCAACAGGCTCTAGATATAGAAGAAGCACAGTTGAAAGCACAGTTGAAGGCTAAAAGAGAACAATTGGATTCAGAGGCAGAAATTGCAGAATCAGATACAAAATTAACAGCTCTTAAAAGACACAAAGTTCAGATAGACCAAATTCTAATAACGTTCCTCAGAAACCAGATGTGAGAAGCGCAAAGCCACAAGAAGCAAATATTCGTGACTTTCCACATAATAACGAAAGTAATAACAATCCTCAGCAATTGCTTTATGATCAACAAAATAAAGTGCCAGCACCTCTTCAACAATTGCATTATGAACAGTCTCAAGTGCCTTATGTGCCATACAGAAAGATCCCAATATTTGACAGCGATCCCTTGAAATATGTGGATTTTATTGGAGCATTTGACCGAGATATCGATCAGGTAATAGAGAATCCATGAGATAAATTGGACTTATTGGCACAGTTCACTAAAGGCTCACCTAACAAGATTGTTAAAAACTATAAATACTTGTCACCGTTAGAAGGTTATCAAAATTCCAGAATGAAACTCGAAAGTCTTTATGGAAACCAGATACCGAAATCAGATGCAAATATGAGAAAAAACAAAGGGCAGCCGCAAATAAAGCCAAATGATGGAGAAGGTCAGAGTGATTATGCAAACTTTCCTGGCGGATATACAAACATTATGCCCAACTTACAAAGCGGACAACAATTTGAAAGTAATGATAACCATCGTACTAAACTCTCCAAACTTCCTTAAGGCCTACAAGCACCGTGGCAAAACAAAGTTCAGAGTATTGAAAGTAAGAAGAGCAGGCGAGCCCTTCTTGCCGAACCAGTGAACGTTCTGGACGAACAGACAACATTAGCTTTGGATCCCATGTACAGTTCAGCTCCACATAGCCAAACCTTCGAGAAGGAAAAGGAAAAGACTGATCAAGAGAAGTATCCTTTGAAAGGCGTCCTGAGAGAAATCAGTTTTGCTACAAACTTTTCTGCTGCAGGTGAAAAAATTGATACAGACACCTCATTTGAAAAGGTGGAGACGGCTGGACGTACAAGAGGTAAGCACTGTCTTTTTTGCAATTAAAATTACGATCTTAACTAATGCAGTGCAATTCAGAATCTAACTTATGAAAGTAAAATGGACATTTTGATATCTAAAAGCTTATGCTTTAAGTGCCTTAAACAAGGAGATTTTAGTAAAGACTGTGAAGAAATGATTAAATGTCAAATGTGCTCTCATTTACATTCAGTCATTCTGCATATGAAAGAGGAAAAAGGCACCGACGATAAAGCCACACCTCCTTAAGAGGAGAATGCTATGTCGGAAGAGAAGAACATTTCTTTTGCCCATATTTCTGTTGAACCAATAGAGACTTGTTCTGATACCGGGCCCGGTAAAGAGTGTGTCTTAGCTGTGACTCCAGTTCAAGTTAAGTCTGAAATGAGTGAAAAATGTGTAGAAACATATGCTCTAAAAGACTCTGGAAGCTCAGCTACATTTTGCACTGAAAGTTTGCAAAAGCAGTTAAATCTTTCAGGAAGAAAGTCTCCCATCTACATCAGCACTGTAGAAAGAGACACAGTAAATAGACAGAAATTAGTAAAGTGTACAGTCTTAACGGAGTTACAAGTCTGTGTGATAGAAGAAAATAAATTTTTTGATACACCAGAAGTGTACACAGTGAACTCTATACTAGTAAAAAGGGAGAAATCCCTAAAGAAAAAGATGTCAAGAAATTGTCTTATCTAAAAGACATGCATCTACCCCAGATAAATGCTGACCAAAGCAACAATATTGTGTTGTTAAGTACAAATGCCCGCAAAGTCATGGAACCATGGCAAATAACACATAATGAATATGAAAGACTTTATGCTATAAAAACATTTCCGTGGGTGGATTGTTAATGGATTGATAAAGGACTCAGACAAAGAAAGAATGCAAAGTTATTCAGTCAATCATATGACAGTAATGGAGGTAGAACAAATGTTACTCCAGCAATAAAATATAGAATTTCCAGGGCACAGTTGTGAGGAAAGGGAGGAAATGTCACAGGATGACATTAAATTCATGCGTATAGCTTCAAATATTGCAAGGCTAGTTGATGGACACTATTGCATTAATCTGCCCTTTAGAGATGAGACTCTTAAAGTGCCAAACAATCGTTGTGTTGCAGAACAACATGCTATTGGACTTAAAGGAAAATTTACAAAGTATCAAACATCCCATGAGGATTACAAAATTTTAGACAAAGGATATGCCATCAAGGTACCCACTGAACAGTTGTAACTATTTTTTCTTTTATTCTTGTGTGGATTATTTGCTTTTAACGTTCACTAAATATTTTTAAAACAAACTTTTGGACGGTGAGATTTCTTTAGACATGTGTTTTACCCGTGCCTGATTTCACCTTACGCTCCGGCTGCTACAATGTGAATTACTGTCTCTTTTGCCTCTAGATGACCATAGAATAATCACAGAAAAATATCACTAATAATGAAATCACTAATAATCATCCATATTTTTTAATACATGTAATAAGAACATAATAGACTAATCCAAAAACTATCTGTGCTCCAGTTCTCTCAGTTGGCCAAAATAAATAAGTACAGTTTCATGCAAAGGTTTGGGCACCCTTGCTTACAATGTCTGTTACTGTGAATAGTTAAGTGCACAGGTGATGAACTGATCACTGTATATACAACCATCACAACTGCACTACAATTAAATAATAGTCTGATGCAGGGAAATGAGAACACATGAGGTAACACATTGTGAACAGTGCGAGATGCAAGTGAAGTGGCTTGCTTTCAACGCATCCATAGACACAGCACTCCCTACCGTGTTTGCAAATGTGATACTGGGCCTTGGATGAGTTATTTTTTTAAAAAAAAAGTATGATTTGCATACAGCTGTATTAAAATGCTGGTTCATGTACTTAATCTCATACACATGTTATTGCATGCATTGAATTACATACAAACACATGGTTTTACGGCAGATACCTACAAAGGCAAAGAAAGTTGATTGTTTATTCTTGAATTTTTGTTATCTGTTATGCAGTTTCATTGAAAATGTGAGAAAGTTGCCTTTCGAGGCTGAGCTCTGTTTTTTGCAGCATGCTCCATCCTCAATGTATTACCTCCAGTGTAACATTTTCACACAACAGAGCAAAAAGTACACAGCCAGCATCAAATTGTGCCAAGTGTCTGAGAACAGCAAAGTTATCAGTATAGGAAATATATCACCAGCCTCAATTTCACGTGAGGAAATGAGAACATGCGAGATGGCACAATCTAGACAGAACTTACTATGACTACAGAGCCCAGCACTGAAAAAATCAAATTGGTGCTGCCTGTGCACTTTGCATTCCAAGTGATAACATTAGAATGCACAGACGCTTCTTTCCTGCAGTGAATGGAAAAGTGTAAACAGTTGGCTTTCTTTACTTGTGTACATAAGTGATATGTGATTTAGCATGTGTGCCAGAATTTCAATATTGCTGTACTCAAATCATTCTTTTTTTTCTAAAAGGCATCTAATTCATGGCTAAGTGCTACATTCCATTAGTCCCTTCCATGTCCACAAAGGAAGCTATTGTCCATTGTCGCACTGGGATACATTATCAGGTGTGGAAGCCTCCTTCCAGCACTGTTCTCTTTGCATGAAACTTGCTCCATCCAAATGTGTCATCTTTCCCCGTGTCAAATTGACGGTTGTGGTGTACTATGTACTTCAAGTTCTTTGAAAACATTGCATTGTGATTTTAGGTGAGTTTATGTCCTTTTTTTTCAAACTAACTGAAATAAGTGGAGCACCAATAGTTTTCAGATTGGAATATCATTTTTATTACATGTGCTGAAAAAAATATGAGTAATTATAAGTGATATTTTTTTCTATGATTATGGTATAGTTGTTTGAGGGAGAATGAGACAGCAATTTACATTTCGGTAGCAACATACAATACATATAAATATGTGCATGTGATTCAGTATACAGTAGCATTTCAATATAGATGTACTCAGATGATGTGTTCAACATTACATCAGTCCATCTGTGTTCACAAAGAAAGCCAGCCATTCATTCTTGCATTTTCATGCTTCATTGGGTCTGCTGTGACTATAGCCACACTGAGTGCAAGCCGCTTCATTTGTGAATTGCTCCATACACAGTAGTGTGTCACATCATATGTTCTCTTTTCCTGATGTCAATAAAATGCTGATAGTATACTTTGCATTGTAAATGTGCTAAAACATTACAATGCAATTTCAGTCAAGTTTATGTATGATTTTTGAGCTAGATGAAATAACTGAAGCACAGACAGATTGTGGGCAATTTTATAATAAATTTTTAATGCTGGCTGGCAATATTTTAAATGAAAATATATGCAAACAATATATGTTGTATGCCAAGAAATTATTTATTTTTACATTCATTTAAGCTGTATTAAGCTATCTGTGGCAGTGGACACATCATCACATAGCACAAAATCTGAAGCAAAAAAACATTTTAACATACAAACAAACATGTTGTTTCTGTAAGTATCCACTAAATTAAATCCCTACACTTTTTCCCACGGCAACTGTCTGAGATGGAAAACGCAAACCATAAACTGTGTCGCCAGGAAAAGAATTTTACAGGCATTCTGGTAAATGTGAAGGCAAATGTATGAACACCTAAAGATAAAGGCAAAGCAATGCTTTGAATGTGAACGTAATAGTTGTTGCATGCATTTTGTGGTGCAGTTTAATCTCCCTACTCTTAATTCATGACCTCCAAAATCTCAATGAATTGGAAAAATACCAAATTTAAAATTTTTTCCAAATATTTTTTGTTGAGTTTGTTTTTATTATGGATTTTTATTATGAAAAAATTATACATTAAACTGTAGTTTATATATGCATTCTAGCTTGTTTTGCTAGTTTTCCGGCGACCAGCATGAAGCTAAAATACACCATCCCGCAGTTGTTAAGTCATAACAATTATTCCATTTCAATGTGCATTACAGCCATAAAAGAATTTTGACTTCTGCGCCGACCGCGCTATATCCACAGAAGTTCTCAGCGAAAGTTTGTTTACCGTCAACCTAGCTGTTCTGCTTCATCCATTCCATCTGTATGGACCGCTGTCGCTCATCAAACACGTCATCAAAACGATGTTACTCCAGGTGTTTGTAGCATGGGAAACACCATGAGATTTCTGTCGGTCAGCTTCGGAAATTTTCCGAGGACGCTATCCACCAAGCAGGGCAGAAAACGCAGAGTGGATCTCACTGTGTTACGGCCATTACAGAAATTTACTACACCAAAAATGCTCAAAATAGAACTTTTTAATTCACAATCTCTCACAAATAAATCAGTCCTTATACAAGATCATATTATGGACAAAGGCTTGGATTTTATGTGCATAACGGAAACATGGCAATAGCACTAAATGAAGCTTGTCCCTCTGGTTATAGCTACCTGGAGAAAGCCTGCAGTACTGGACGTGGTGGTGGCTTAGCTGTATTATTTCGACAGCAACTGGATCTGTCTCCCCTCACTGTGCCTACACTGTCTTCATTTTAATGCCTTGCATTTAAGTGTAAAGTCCCTTTCCACATGACGATGTTGCTTATTTATCGACCCCCTAAACCAAATTCAATGCTTATCTCTGAGATGCATGATTTTCTTACATCCATCTGTACTACTTCTGCCAACATTATTATACTCGGTGACTTTAATGCTCATGTAGACACTCCCTCCTGCCATTTGGCAGTTGAGTTTTTACAACTACTGGACTGCCTTAATTTTCAACAGCATGTTGATGTTCCCACACATTCCAGAGGGCATATCTTGGATCTGGTTATTACAAACTCTGTACCCATTAGCAACCTTTTTGTGTATGATCTGGGGGTGTCTGACCACAAGGTCATTTCGATGGAGCTGTCACTCCCTTGTTCCCCCACAAAAGCAAAGCGACAAATATGTTAAAGAAATTTGAAAAAGATCAACCCATGTACTCTGAGCAAAGATCTTCAGAATCTCTCCTCTGTTGAATGTTTCTCAGTCACTGAGTCAGTTGACTTCTACAACCAATCCCTCAGTAGTCTACTTGACTTCCATGCCCCTGTCAGATATAGAACTGTCTGCTTCTCACGTTCAGCCCCCTGGTATACATGTGAGCTGCGGAAGATGAAGACAACTGGGCGTGTTCTTGAGCGACGTCTACAGGCCTCAAGACTTACTGTTCATAAGCAAGTTTACAGAGAACATCAGAAGGCATATGCAAGAGCATTGAGAGCTGCAAGATCACAGTTTTATTCGAATATCATTAACAATAGCTCTGGAAATTCAAAGCAATTATTCTCTACCATTAATCGCCTATTGAAACCACAATTTCAATCTCATCTTGAAGCTACAGAGGAGAAATGCAATAACATCATTACTTTCTTTAGGAAAAAAGTGGATACCATCTGCTCGTCTCTATCGAGTTCCTCTGCACTACCTGTCTTGATGGATGACCCACAGCCAGGGAATTTGCAACCTTTCAGCTGTTTCTCTAAAGTTACACAGCAAGAGGTTGAGGTCATTGTCAGAAAGATGAAACCATCAAATTGTGCTCTGGACCCTTTTCCTACAGTTTTGGTTAAATCCAACCTTTGTGCTATAAGTCCCCTGATTACCAGGATAATAAATCACTCTCTCCAGACTGGATATGTTCCCGCTACATTGAAATCTGCTATCATCAGACCACTTTTAAAAAAATCCACCTTGGATCCAGAAGTACTTGCAAACTACAGGCCCATTTCTAACCTCCCGTTCCTTTTAAAAGTACTGGAAAAAGTAATTGCTGCACAGCTTCAGTCTCATCTAAAACAAAATTGTTTGAGAAATTCCAGTCTGGTTTCCGCCCCTGCCACAGCGTGGAAACAGCTCTGGTTAGAGTCATGAATGACCTGCTGATGTCGGCTGATGCTGGTTCTCATCCTGTTGGAATTGTCATCGGCTTTTGATACTGTTGATCACAACATTCTGCTTCACAGATTACGACACACTGTTGGACTCTCTGACTCTGTTTACAACTGGTTTTCATCTTATCTTACTGAAAGAACGGAGCATGTTGCCCTGGGAGAGGCTAAATCCGCTATACACAATGTCACCTGTGGTGTTCCTCAGGGCTCTGTGCTCGGTCCCATTTTGTTTATATTGTATATGCTTCCCTTGGGCTGTATCATCAGCCAGCATGGTATTTTATTTCATTGCTATGCAGATGATACTCAGCTCTATCTCAGGATAAATTCAACCTCCTCGTCTACTCTGCCATCATCCACTTTGACCATCTGTTTGGAGGAGATAAAGTCATGGATGAAGCAAAATTTCCTGCAGCTGAACAGCTCTAAGACTGAAGCTATTTTAGTTGGCACCCCACACCAGGTTAGGTCATCTAACATCAACAGTATTACCTTTTCTGGTCAGGATATCCCATTGTCAACATCCGTTATAAACCTTGGGGTTAAAATGGACTCTCATTTGACGTATGAGGCTCATGTCAAACATTTGTGTACTCACGTTTGCTGATGCAGAAAGGTTAGTCCATGCGTTTGTCTCCTCCAGGGTGGACTTCTGCAATGCACTTCTCATTGGGACTACTGGAAAAACCCTTCAAAAGCTGCAGTATATTCAGAACAGTGCTGCTAGGGTCCTGATGAGAGGGCGTAAATACGATCATATTACGCCCATTCTTAAATCTCTTCCCTGGCTCCCTTTTTCATTTAGAATTGATTACAAGGTTGCCCTTCTTCCCCACCAGTGTATTTATGGGGATGCCCCTCCCTACCTCAAAGAACTTATTTCCTTACATACGTCCACACGCAACCTTCTCTCTGCATCAGTACATCTTTTGAAAACTCCTAAGACTAGACTTCATACCATGGAAGATCAAGCTTTTTGCTCAGCTGCACCCAGACTGTGGAATGCTCTCCCTGAGTATCTGAAGACGCCACAGACTGTTGATGTTTTTAAATCTGGTCTTAAAACTTATCTTTTTATCAGAGCTTTCGGGTCGAATTAATTTTGTAGCACTTTGAGATTTGTTTCAAATATAAAGTGCATTGTAAATAAAATGTATTATTATTAAATGTAATGTATTAAATAGAATATACTGTATTTTTGGGAAGGTAACGTGTCAGACTTGGAGGGCCTGGCCCCTGCGGGACCAACCATGATGCCATCTGTTGTTAACTAGCAAATTTCAATGAATGTTAACAAAAATGAATTGATGAGTGCAACATCACATCTATGGGAAATCAACTTACTTCTTTTGCACAGTTAATAAACATCCATTAAACATTTTTAAAAAGAGTATGCCACTTTGTGGTGAAAAAGTAATATGTAATGGTATGTTTTGGGTGCATATATTTGCCCCAAACAAAATAAAACACTTATAAGTAATTTCATTGTTCAGATTTATAGTTGTTTGGTGTCTCTTATCTCCTCTAGTGCTGTTGTTGTCTATTACCTGTTTCCTGACTATCTGTAAAGTCAATCTCATTAGTCTGAATTAGAGTAATTATGGCCTGTTCAAATCATTTTATAGGATTTGTTTTCTTTAGATTAGATTACATGAACTTTATTAATCCCATGGGGAAATTCAGTGCAAAAACATAAAGAACAAGGGTATAGACTCACATGACAAATAATACATCCATTCTATCAATCAGTCGATAAAATAAATACAAATAAAAAAATGTATATTGTGCACATATTTCAAAATTAACTTAATGGGTACACTGGGAGGAAGTGTTGATTTGCATGATAGCAGTGGGCAACAAAGACTCCCAGAGGCACTTCATAGCACACCATGGTGGTAGAAGCCTGTGGCTAAAATTGTGCTTTCTGTAGGGGATTTTTCATGGTGGCATCCAATTTTGCCACCATCCTCTTTTCCACAACAGCTTCCAGTGTGTCCAGGTTTTGCCTAGTGATGGAGCGAGCCTTCCTGATAAGTTTGTTCAGGCATTGTTCTTCTTTTGTGCTCAGGTTGCTCCCCCAGGAGACTGCAGTGTATTGTACGCTGGTATTGTATTAAAAGTCTGTTGTGTAGAAAATACACAGGAACTGAGTCAGGGCAGTCTCCTGAGATGCTCCAATATTACACAACACCATTTCTGACACAGTCTCTCAGCCTCACAAACTTCTGTCAGGTAGTCCATCATCCAGGAGATTGTGGGGTCATCAAGTTTGAAAGCCTTGTGCTTTTTCCCAAGTCGATGAGGCAGAATGGTGTTAAAGACATAGGAAGAATCTATCCTAACCGTGGGACCGGCTTTGTCCAAGTGGGAAAAGCTTTAAAAGCTGCATATGTCAGTATAGGTCAGGTTTTTAGCAAAATGGCTTCTCTCTCCTTAATTTTTCTTTTACCACTACACTCTTCTTTTCAATTACCACAAATGTCCTCTTTTTCTGTTTTGCAGCACAGTATCACAACAATTGCATGATCTCATAAAAGTGACCTGTTAGACACTTTCTCTGATTATGTCGTATACACTCATATTTCTTTGTTTTAAAAGCTTTTTAATTAGGTTTTATGTTTGATTGGAATGGTTTATAATCATTAGGTGTGTTAGGGATTGCTGTAATTGTGTATCACTGAAACGTCTCCTGTTATTAGGATTTTTTTCCTATGATATGAAAAGACCCCTTTGTGACTCTGATATTAGATCTGGCTCTGCCAGAAACGGTACCTTTTAAGCAACAGCAAGGGCTGCAGTGTCAAATGCTACTTCATTTTTATGTAGCTAGGCCAGTCCTTTATCTGTACCATCAGGTATCTATTACAAAGTGGAGAACTTTTAAAAAGTACTACTTGTTTAATTCATTTTGTCTGAGCATTTACTTTGCAGTTTTTGACTTCAATGTATTGACATCAATTGACAGAATGTTTTATTCGATTTTCGTTTTCAATATTAATAACTTCTGAAATCTACTCTCTCTCTTTATATATATATATATATATATATATATATATATATATATACAGGGTGGTCCATATCTAATTATGCAGCTTTCATTACGCTATAACTTATTAAGTTTATTACATAGAGAATTCACAAAAAATTCTTTGTTGCCGATAGATGGCAGCCCTGCATTCCAAAATGGCGGGGAGACGGTTGTTAGTCAAACAGCAATTCTTTGTCTTGTATTGTTTTCCTGCATTGCATTAAAAGTTGCATAATTAGATCTGGACCACCCTATATATATATATATATATATATATATATATATATATATATATATATATATATATATATAATATACAATCCTAAGCCTAAAAGTGAAACGATTTTATGTGACATTTTTATGTCACCTTTTTTGCCACGCTTTAAATTGGACTTATTTTAATACCTACATATATATGTCTGGTATCATTCTTTTCAGAATTTATCGAACTTTAATGTGATGTTGTTAGATTTTCAGATTCTTACTTCATTTTTAAATTCTAAACTAAAAAATATCAAGAACTGACGTCCCACGAGACGAGACGAGACAAGACTTTGTGCCAAGAGATTTAACCACATCCGTGGTCAGAAATAAAAGACAAAGAGTAGGATAGCTGCTGTACGGGCTTTTAAATGTTTGAAATGCCGTGCGAGATGCAGATCACACAGCAGTTGATTGAGCAAAGAGGAGGTAAAAGAAAAAAAAACTGTATTTGTTTCCCATTGTATCACTGTTTAAGAGGGGGTTTTGGAGGAGCGACCATGTCTCCTTGGGGTGCGTTCAACCCCCTCTTCACAATGCAAGCAGCAGAGACATTAAGTGGCTGGTGCGTAGTGCAGGTTGTTTGGCAACCTAAGCGAGCAGGTGGGAACCCCCTAGTTATGTATATATTAATCCATTTTTGGTTTGCCATGATACTATTTTTTTGATATTGGATGCCCTTTTGATGGTAACATTGGGGTGCAGCTCTTGGTCACTAGGGGACATTGACTTGGAAGTCAAATCTTATGATGTCATCAACACAATATCTTACCAGTGCAACAGGTTACTGCTTCTGGCTGAAATGCTGCTTAAGACCTCCTTGCATGCTATTAATACTATGAATTAGCCTTTTATTTTGGTTTTGGTATCTAATTCTTGATCCTCCTGGTAACTTGGGCTCATCGCATGAATCTATTTGCTAGTTTCTTTGTAATGGGGAAGTGCAGGTTTAAAAAGCTCTTTTCTGGCATCCAAACAGTTTTTTTTTCTTTTTCTCGCTCTGCCTGTTTTCCTCTGGGGCAGTACAATAATTTAGGTTGTATATAAAGGGGACAGGATGTAAAACAAATAAAACTAATACACAGAAACTTAACATAATACGAAATTGAAAAATAACTAATAAATAACACCATATTAAACAAATAAAATAAAGACAGAACAAAAATAACAACAAATAACTTTAAACAATAACAAAAAGATTAAATAGACAAAAATATAACTTAAGCTAGGGTAACAGTCCTGGCTGTAACACAACACACATGAAGTAAAGTGAAGTTTGTTGCCATTCTCTGATGCCATGATAAACTAGAATTTATTAAAATAAATGAAAAAAGCTGCCACAACTTTGTAGCTAACTACAATGATATGTAGAAAGGTGTTTTATCTTGTGTCACAAGAATGAGACATACTCAGATAAAGGTATGGGGCAGCCACCCGCATAATCTGGTATCATGGTTGCAAAGTCGTTTTTATAGAAATACAGAGCACTGAAGTGCATACAACCGAGTCCAAAACAAGACTGAGGGAAAAGTGAGGTCATAAGGATCGGGCACGTGTTCATCACTCATTGGATCAAGCCCGGACGTGACATCAGAGGGGCCGGAGCTGGTAAGGTCTGTTTCCATTGGTTCGGTCCCGGAAGTGATGTCAAGAGAGCCAGGTGGAATCTCCCTGGAATGGTCTACAGGGAAGGGAGAAAAAGAGTCAGTGCACTCTGCCACATCCCGGCATGCCTCAGAACTGCCTTCACTCAAGCCTTTTAGCTGCCTCCCATGCGCACGAGTGTGACACTTGGTAGAGTAATATATTGCTCAACTTTCCCCTTTGTATTAGTAAGATGTAGCCTCTGTCAGAATGCCTAATCCCACAGACTTACCACTGTTTATAAGGTATTATTGTATATAACTTATCCCCACCTTCCCTTCTATATCCATAACCTCAGGCAATTAGATGTAGTAAAAAAAACAAGCAGAAGTTACAGTTTAAACAATGTATTATTGATATTTATAAATAATAACAATATGCAAAGTACATTTCAATATTGGCAACTATACAACCTGATTAAATGGTGATGTGTAGTTTAGGCGGCACACAGACTTGTTTGTTACTTAAAATGTCTCTAGTTAAGGCATCATCGGTGCTCAGCTTTCTTCAGAACAGGCCGCAAGCCTGGTCAATATAGCTGCTGAGCTGTGCTTTTCATTGTGTTGTCTTCATCATCAGAGGATAGTAAGAGATGCTTCTTTCAAATGTTAGTAAGAGAGAGAATGTGGTTGAGCAAGCAGATTTAAAGATTCTCTGCCCAACCCCTAGAGCCAATAGGACATCATGGTACTTAAAAGCCTCTGAGACAAGCCAATTCCAAACAGCCATACCTCAGACCAACAGGGGAATAGAACATCTTAACACCTGCCACCCCCCCAAGACCACATGTTAAGGTAGCCTGGCTTCCTTGAGGGGGTTGAAAGACTTTAGCAAAGAAACACTCACCAAACTGGTTTAAGGCACATCCCCCAAATCCTGTCGTAAAATTCAAAGAGACCCATTCCTAAATGGGGGGACGAACACTAAATTACATTGCTTTGCCTAAATTACGAATAAAGACATACAAAATATTTATCAAGTTATATGCAAAATCTTACATCACAACAAAATTTCATAACAGGGCTTTTGACAATACCAAGCATGATACTCCAAGTAGTGTCTGAATGTATATAACACTCTACAGTCATATATCATAATTGTCAAAGTGCTCTTTGCCTGTCATCCCTCTATGTCTAACTAGCTGAAAGGTTTATTCTTGTGTTATTATCAGGGGCTAATTGAGAAAGGATTCAGTGAAGAGGGACACAAAGCAGTGATTAAGGAGAGATGGGATAATGGAACAATGAGTGGCTAGTAAAATTCCTTCTCCAAATCAGCACTAACATGTTGAAGTACCAATAAATAGCATCACAAATTGCTGACGTAAAACTAATATCTTAACATTAAAAGTCAAAATCATTAAAGCATAAAAGTTTAGCCATGTTATTTTTCACCTCTATTTTTTACATGCAGCACTGCATGAATTTAAAGAAAGAAGAAGCTTCAAAGATTCTTGCATAACAGAAACTTGCATTCCATGGAAGCAAGACTGATACTTTTTACAGAGATTTTCTTAAGCGTATGCTCATGACACATGCACAGGGGATGTCACACTATATGGACACATTAGAGACAAAAATTAACTTTTATCATTAAAACTTCAAGAAAACTATTAAAAGGATGAGTTTTTAATTTTTTTTTATTAAGATAGTTACCTATAAATTCCCTGAAATGACAATATCGCTCATCCTGAGTCAGACCCATTTCCTCCCTTGCACCCTAGTGCCGTTGCTTCTGTTTTCCTCTCAACATTATTATAAAATATAAGCAAATAAATAAGCATCCATAACACTAAGCCTATCAGAAGAAGTTAATATATTGCCTTTGAACTAATCCACATGGGCTTCCTCCATTTCTGGCTTTCCAGGGCTAAGAAGAACCTAATCTAATTAAGCTAAAGAGCTTACCATAAACAAATTTTAAAAAGGATTAACTACAAATGAAATGAAGAACCCAAAACAAATAGTATCAAGAATCAAAAGAAACACAACAGATTGCACAAGAAAAACTGAATTTGCAAACCAATACAAAGTTTCAATAAAGACAGCATCAAGCATTTCAAGAAGATCAGAACTAGTAATGTTGAAAGAACTAGTATTCATTTCTAATTCAGTAACAAAGTTTTGAAAATGTAATGATACAAGCTTTTTTTATAGTATTGGTAGTATGATGAAAACTGGTACTGGGTGCCTGTAAGTAGAGAAATTACTCCAGGAGGAAAAATAATATAAAAACTAAGTAAAAACTAATTACAAAAATGGGTCAACTCTGGTGATGAGAAAGCACCGCATCAACACATATCGAAAAGAAAAACAGCAGAAATCATATCTGGAAATACTTTGTCTTCAAGCAGGAGAATGTTAGCCTGCAACTGCAGGAATCATATTTGTTATTAAAAAAGAAGGAAAAAACAAAACACACACATAAACACTGCCTTGCATTGATGCCACTTTTATTCCATTATGGAATTAGTTTATAAACAAACGTGAGGAGTAATTACTGTATTAAACTTGCATTGTCACACATTTGTAAGGGGAGATGAAAAAACAACAAGATTAATCGCTTTTAATGCATTGCATTCATTCTGTGATCATAATGAGCACATCTACAGATGTCTATCAGTTCAAACATCTGTCCATCTGTCCATGCCAGGGTGCATCTCATACACATCCATAGTTATGCATATAGGACTATGGGATGTGGGAGGACTGCCAGCATAAACATCAGTTGTAAAAATAAACAACACAATATTCAAAGGAAGTGGCTATTTGGCCTGTCTACACCAACAATGACGATTTGTTCTATTTGTTAATACAAAAATAAAAGCTATTTAATGTATCAATGCTCTGAAGGACAAAAAACATCTCACTATTAATATGACATGTACTGTGTTAACAGAAACGTGTAACTGCCAAATCATGCATTTAGCAGGATAATCAAAACAGCATACTTAATGGCAAAATACAAATCTGCAAACATTGAATTTGTGTCATTTGTTTACTTTTTAAAGGCAAAGAAATGTTCATTAGTATAGCTCATAAGTAAAAGCACACATCATGTATTTGAGTGGTACATTGAGGAATGTAATGCAGTCTCAAAGTTAAACATTTACTGAGTACAAGTAATGACAGTCCAAGTAGGTTTCAAGTTCTAGATTTGTACAGAAGAATGGGAAATAACAAACTCTTTGAAACCTTGAAATTATCAAAACAAAAGCTGCTTAACAGAAGTTCAGAAAAAAGGATTAAAGAAAATGACAATTTGATTTCAAACAAAAAGTTTTAAAGTTGGGACAAATGTAAAAAAAATGAGTGACAGATATAGCAAATTAAAGCACCATAAGTTTCTAATATTTAAATTTTGAGTTAATGTGACTGATCCATTAAATATGTAATATTTATTTAACCAGCTAATAACACAAATGTAAATCTGAAAATAGCAAATATTACAAACCTAACTGATTGGTTTATTGACAAACCAGACTTTAAAACATGTTGTTACATGTACAGCTTTAAAGAGTTGGTGTTAATGGAAACACTTGGAATTATCTTGGAATTCCTTAATTTAATGGTACATATGTAGTAATGTTTTGTATGTCTGAACAAAAAATGTCAGAGAATAACTTTAGAATGTGCACAAGGTAAGATATATCAGGTACTTCATGATACATCATTCATTATAAATTATGTGCTGAAATCCCCTGAATATTTTAAGTCCCATTTGTTCTTAAACCTCTGCCAAACATTGCAATTCAAACCTTACACTGTATTTTGATATTTATGAAAACCAATACTTGTTTACTTAAACTATAGCTGGCTAAATACTTGATTTATATACCTGTATTTTAAAGCTGTTGATACCATTAGTATTAGTAGAAAAGGCACAATATTGTTTACTTCAATACATGGAGGTACATTAATAAAAAGCTATTAAATGGCATTTCTGTTTTTGCTGTGGGATCAAAGTATCAAGTATTGTAAAATTTCACTGGTATTGGTTTGAAAAAGAAAAACTCTGGTATCATGACATCCTTAATCAGAACAGATGACAGCTTACCTCTGGTAAACTGAGTCATAAATGTGGAAACACAAAAGGAAATATTATACACTAACACACATAATAAATGAAGAAGAAATGTCCATAATTTATAGTGACAAGTAAATAGTATATTGTACAATGACAGTAATGTAACAGACAAAACAAAATGCAAAGAGTAGCACAAAGTATTACTAAATAAAGAAAGAATAAAGCACATATTTTACTGTGACATCTTGGAGGATCTGTGTGCCATTAATTAATCTGCTAAACAACATTCTATCCTCTATAAGCAGCAACTGCCCCTGCACTCACTTTTTAACCTGCCCCTTGTAATATGGTTGTTTGTTTTTATTATTATTACTTTGATATGAAAAAGGTTTTTGTTCTTGTTAAAGTCCATCCATTTTTCAACCCGCTGAATCTGAACACTGGGGTTTGCTGGAGCAATCCCAGCCAACAAGGCAGGAACCAATCCTGGGTAGGGTGCCAACCCACTGCAGGACACACCCAAACACACCCAGCACACACTAGGGCCAATTTAGAATCGCCAGTGCACCCAACCTGCATGTCTTTGGATTGTGGGAGAAAACCCACGCAGACACGGGGAGAACATGCAAACTCCATGCAGGGAGGACCCGGGAAGCGAACTCAGGTCTCCTAACTGTGAGGCAGCAGCGCTACCACTGTGCCGCCCTGTGTTAAAGTCATGGGTAGTAAACAATTCCCAGATTAAAAGCAATGGAATTTATATCTTTTAAAATTATATTTGTAATGATAATATTAGTGAATATAAAAAGTGTAATCGTTGAAATCTGATTACTGCTGGTAGAGCTTCCCTTTTCTGTCTTTTATTCCACACATCCAAGAGTTGGAAATCGGTACTAGTAAAATAATACAGTAATGTATTTCTCATTAATTCAAACTAAAGAAATGCAGTATACTGCTTTAGATATTTCTCTCTTTATTGTTTTCTCATTTAGTGCCTGGATAGGTTTATATTTGTTTATATGACACTACTGAAGGCATAAAGCATACTGCAGATTGTATAAAAACAGACAAATTAAAACTGTATGTAGTTGATTTAGTGAAGGTTTCCAAATGATTCAAAAGTGTTCAAATGCAGCTATCAGATAAATATTCTGGAATTAGCCAGTCATGCAAAAAAAAAAAAAAACTCCACACTCCAAGTATCTTCATTTTTAAAGATTTTAGTAAAATTCAAAGCAAACAGTTCACACAACAAATAAATAAAAAGAGTTGATAGTATATGCAAAAAATAATAGGAAAAAAGGAACTCATGATATTCTACTTAAATATCTACGTTACATTTCTTAAGGTTTCTATGCATTGTTCTGTGTGGCATGTAGTCAGAAAACTATATGCCTTTAATATCTTTCTGACCTTTTCTTTTTTAGCTGCTAACTTCAATCTATGGGCTGTTAAACTGAATCTTCCATTATCTATGTTAAGCTATATTCAAGTTCAAGCTAAGCAGACTAAAGGAAATGTACCATTAACATTTACTTAAAGGTTTTGTCTGTTAAACAGTATAAGAAGATTAAAACTTCTTCACACAAGAACAGGCTACTCGGCCCAACAAGCTTGCCAATCCTGGTTATGTAGATTCTTAAGAATAACAACAAGTTAACTTCTAAAGGTCCCCAAAGTCCTACTGTCTCCTATATTACTTGGATACTTATTCCATAGGGTCACAAAAGCAAAGACAGACACCATCACTTCTCTGTAAATGTTAAGGTAGTTAAAATAAATAAATATTTGATGAATGAGATGGCAAGGACTTGCTTAACAAACCTGGCCCTATTTATCAAGCCAAGAGTGCCTGCCTTAACAAACTATCACTTGATGAGTATACATTTAACATGACAAAGCCTTACAGAAAATAACTGCAAAAAGCACAAAAATAAGCCTAAAAGTTGCAATATTGAAGTTTCCATAACACATTTTCATGCAAAGGATGTAGCTCAAAGTGGTTTACAAGATGTCAAAGAAACAGTTACAAGCAAAGAAAAAAATGTCAAAACTAGAGAAGAATTAAATGAATAAAATAGTATACAAAAATAAATAATGCACACTTACATAAGACAGATATATTCTGTAGTTAAGGGAAGTATTGTCCTTAAATATAGAATTGATTTCTAAGTCTCTAAATGTGAATTCAGTGATAACACCAGATAGCCTGAATAAATAAATAAAACTCAATGGGCACTGGGCTTTCTACCTAACATACTATAAATGTTTTTTATTGAATTTGTTATAATCAAATAACATTCCATACAAGCAAATCAAGTTTAACAAAACTAAATCAACCACTACCCCGAGAAAGTGAGCTAGGCCAAAAGTATAAAACTTTAATTGAAGGAAAAATAAATAAATACATAAATGAATGAATAAATAAAAAAATAGAATAAAAAAGGTAAGAGAATCCACTTTCTCAATTTAAATGCTTATTCTAAAATGTTATTGATTAGATCCTGCCAGGTTTTGAAGAAGGTTTGTACAGATTGTCTAAGTGAGAATTTTATTTTTTTCAATTTCAGATAATATATAACATCAGTTATCCACTGACTTTAAAGAGTTGATTCTTCCAGTTGAGCAAGACATGTCTATGTACCAATAGTGAAGTAAAGGCAATTTACAGGTTGTTTGCACTTTAAGCCTATCTGGAAGTACACCAAACACAGCTGTCAGTGGATTAGGAGAGATTGTGACTCTTATGGCTATCTGAAAGACACTTAAAGATTTTGGTCCAATGAGGCTGGAACTTGATTGCAACGTTCTTAGGATGGATCTTGCCCTGGCAACATTTTAATATTAAGTAATTTTTTTTAATAGTTTTTTTTTTAATGCTTCATCTTAGAAGATTTGTTGCAATGTGTCTCATGGCAGTTTGAGGTATCCTCTTTCATTCAGACTTCACAGGGCTTTGATGAGGTGAAGGTAGTGGCACAGAACTCCACCACAGAACAACCTGAAAAGAAAGGAGAAAAGTAAAGATTGCAAATTCATTGAAAAGTGTGATAATTTTGCTCATATCTAGTTTATTAAGGGTAGAACTAAAATGTAGCTACAAAACAGCCAATTTAAAAAAGTGGACTTTTGATAGTTTTTTAAAATAATCCACAATTTTAGCCTGGGGTATCTCTATTGGTAAAATATTCCAGATTTTTGGTGCATAACAGCAAAAGGCAGTCTCACCGCTTCATTTATGCTTTTATGGTTTGCTCTAGGAAAATTAAGCACACCACTATTAGATGAATTAAGCGCAGTGTTTCCCAACCTCAGTCCTGGGGGCACACTGTGGCTGCAGGTTTTTGTTCCAACCAGCTTCTGTTTTTAATTGGACTCCTGGGCTAATTAAGTGATGTGTTATTTCCCAAGTTCTGTGTTTTGAGAACAATATAGAAATTAGAAAACTAAGTTTGGTAAAATATATATATATATATATATATATATATATACTGTAGATACTCGCGTATTAGTCGATCTTGCAGATAAGTCGAGTGTATTTTTAAGCCGAAAATTATGAAATTTGTTATGATCCACGTATAAGTCGAGGGTAAACTTGGGTTAATTTCATGGCCCGTTGCCTTAACAAGTACATTCATTCTCACCATTACCTGCTACAGTTCGATTCCCCGGCATATCAAATGTCATTGGCGTTTCATCCATGTTACCAATGTTACTGAGATCAAAGTCATGCCTTTGTCTTTGCTTGATAATAAATTTATGAAAGGAACTGACCTTTTCTTCTAGATCTTTCGGCAGCTTCTGCGCGATTTTTGTTCGCTGACGAAGGCACAGCCCATATCTGTTCATAAACCGCGTACACCAGCCAGCCGATGCTTGAAATTCCAACAAAGGCATATGTGGTGTTATGGGTCCACAGCTCTCTTAGCAAAAGCCGTTTTAGTTTTTAAATAAATAATAACTGGCACTCGCGGCTTAGCGAGGGGGCATGTTGCCTGTAGCGAGCCGCAGTGCGATCTGCGGTGTGGGCGTTTCTCATCTAGTGCACAGGTGAGGGACCGCCCACATCCGTGATTGTTCCTGTGGCTAATGTGCTGCAGCTACTATGTCCTCTCTGCATATAAAGAGAAGTGTGAGTCAGTTAGAGAGGAAGGAAAAACGGAGTAAAAAAAAACAACAGGGAAGAGGAAGAAAGAGGGAGGTTGCTGGAGAAAGCAGGAGAGAGAGAGAGACGGTGCGAGTGGGCGAGCTGTGTGGAAGCCTGGGTGTTAGGCCGACACCCGGGAGTCGAAGTAGAAGTCTCTCCCGCTGAGCGATCATGTAGCGGGAGTGACCAAAGAAGAAAAGACTGTCTGCGTAATGCCAGGACGGCAGTGTGAGTCGGGAGGCTTGGAGGTGAAGTCCTTGGTGTGGTCGTCCTGGATGCCAAGGTTCCAAGTCTCAGGCCTGGGATGAGTGCCAGGCCGAAGCCAGGATCGGGAGGACTCTAGACTTCTTTGTGTGTGTGAGAAAGGACAGCTGCTGAGACAGCATCTTGCCTGCTGTAAAGCCCAACCGCGAGAAGCAGGTGAGACGCTAGTTTAAAAGAGGCACCGGGCTTATTGATTTTAAAGACTGCTTCCAGCAACGTTTTAACCTCGTGTTTTTAAAGGATTGTTTTTCTATTTTATTGATTTTTAAACCTCCATGTTTGCTTTATGGATTATTTATTTAATGAAAAGTTCTTTTGAATCACTGCACTGTTTACTTTGAACACTAATTTTGATTGACTGTTTTAAATAAAAGCACTGTGCCATTACCCAAATTCTATGGAAAATTTTTCGACTTATACGCATGTATCTACGGTATATATATATATATATATATATATATATATATGTGTGTGTGTGTGTGTGTGTGTGTATATATATATATATATATATATATATATACAGTGGAACCTTGGGTCACGAACGTCTCGGACCACGTACAAATCAGGTTACGACCAAAAAGTTCACCAAACTTTTGCATCTGTTCACGACCACACACTCGGGTCACGAACAAGTCAGTTTCCCTTCTGGTTCGTACGCGCCGCTGATTTCCGCACGTGTTCAGTCTCTCCCTGTGCATTCCCTGTGCAGCGAGCAAGAGAGAGTGTGAGAGAACGAGCGAGAGAGAGAGACAGCGTGAGTGAGCGAGAGAGAGAGAGATCGCGAGAAGGCAGTTAAAGAATGCACCGGGCTTGTTTTTAAAGAGACTGCAAGGTTAGTTTTCTCTGTTCAAGGTTTTTGCAGTGTTATTAAATGTTTTTACATTTAGTTTACTATTACACTGTGCATTCTATGGTATAATTAACTATTTTCCATCCATCCATTATCCAAACCACTATATCCTAACTACAGGGTCACGGAGGTCTTTGTGCTTAAAAATCTTTAAAAAATATATATTTACATACAGCTTGTACAGTCCGGAACGGATTAATTGTATTTACATACAGTCCATTGGGGGAAATTACTTCGGGTCATGACCAAATCGGGTTGCGACTAGAGTTTTGGAACTAATTACAGTCGTGACCCGAGGTTCCACTGTATACAGTATATATATTAAAATGTACCAAGCAGTTATATGGGAATAATGTATGTTTTTTCTTTTTAACAATATTTTCATCTTGATTTTCATTCCACTTTTCTAGGTATTCTAATTGTTTAATTAATGCATTATTTACTAATTAGTGGGTCTGATGCTAAAGTAGTTGCAGCCTTTGATTATTCAGTGTCATTTGCCTGGGTGTCTGCTCTGCTCATTTTTAATTGTCATTAATTAATAAGATACAACGAAGGGGAAACACTGCACAGAGAAAGGGCAAAATATAATGAAATCAACAGTTAAGCATTTAAATCTATAGCAAAAGCAGAAATATTTTTAAATGTCTTATAAATTTAAAAATCATGCTGCTGTGCTTTTCTGAATGTAGAATAAGAGAAAAATAATACCAGCTAATGAAATGAGATCAGCATTATAGGTGTTGTCAATGATTAGGAATCTGGTTGGAACAAAAACCTGCAGCCACAGTGTGCCCCCAGGACCGAGGTTGGGAAACACTGAACTAAGGTTATGACTTTAAATGTAGGGAGACAGACACTTCAAAATATAAGAAGGAGAAAGATTATTTAAATCTTTATATGCCATTACTACTTTTTAAACTCAGTTCTTAAGGACACAGATGACCAATGTAACAACACTAAAACTGTTGAAATGTTCTCAGAGTTTCTTCTCTTAGGCTTTCTAATACTCTCATTATTTCCATTTTCCCTAACATGTAAGACTTCACTTTTTTTGTAATTTAGCTTGAGGAAATCACTACCCATTTATTCAGAAATACGAAATAGACATTGAGTCAGAGAACTCCATCCTCCATACTTCTCTGGCCACACTCCAGTTTGCTTACTGTCCAAACCACTCTATTGATGACACTATTTCCTATACCTAGCACACTGTATTGACTACCTGAATACCAGACATATGTATGTCAGAATGCTGTTTGTTGATTTCAGACCGGCATTCAACATGATCATTCACTAGCAGTTGGTGAGGAAACTCTATTTGTTGGACCTTCACACTCCACTGTGTTATTGGATTCTTGACTTTTTGATAGACAGGCCACAATAAGACTGAGCATAGGTGTCCCAAAGGCTGCCTGCTGAGCCCATTATTGTTCAGGCTGCTCATCCATGACTGCACCACCAAGTCTGAGTACAGTGTGAAATCTGCAGATGATACAACCATAGTGAGCCTCATCAGCAATGATGATGACACATCCTACAGAGGGTAGGTTGAGCATTTGGGGAGGTGGAATAGTTAAAATAATCTGTCTCTAAATGTCAATAAGACAAAAGAGATGCTTGACGATTTCAGTACACTGTTCATTAATGGCTCTGGTGTCGAGAGAGTCAGCAGCAACAAGTTTCTTGGTATGTATATTTCTGTTGACCTCTCCTGGACAATTAACACCAACTCTGTTGTTAAGAAGGCACAACCTTTTTTCTGTGGAGACTGAAGTAAATTGGCTTGCCTCAACCCATTTCTACTGCCTTTTACAGAGGAACTGTGGAGAGAGTCTTGACAAACTGTATCATTGTGTGGTTTGGGAACAGCAAAGCCCATGAGCTCAAGATTCAGCAGCATGTTGGGAGGACAGCTGAGAGGATCATAGAGGTCTTCATCTCCTCGATCCAGAACATTTTTCAGACACGCTGCCTGCATAGAGCATCCAACATTGTGAAAGATGTTTCTTACCCAGACGTCTGAACTCCTGCAAATCAAAAATCTCTATCACATTCCCCCAATTATGTACTATCACTTAACACTGCACTTTACTATGGATATTGAGCATTGTTCAATCTTTATAGTGTGTCTTTTGTTTTGTTACTTTGTATTTGGTAATGCTATATTGTATGTTAAATGTATATTGTTTTGTCTATGCACCAGGGACTATAAGAAACAATTTTCATTCAACCATATATTATGTATGTGGATAAATAACAACTAGTTCAGTTGAATGTCTTTTCTAGATTTGCAGGATAATGTTTTAAATAATATTAATAATTTTAATTGCTAATTAGTCTTTTTGGCCAGAATTTTGACAGTTCCCTTACTTTATGGCAGCTGACTTTAAGGTAAAAAACACAAGAGCAAGATGTTGATGAGAAGTTGGAAACAAAATGAAGTTGTTATTAGAAGCACAAACCTAGCACTAAGGTCTGCTTGAATTTATAAACTAGCTAGTATAAAATAATGAAGACTTTCTCAGCCTACTTGAATTTACAAACTAACTACAGTGGAACCTCAATCATCTGGTTTAATGACCGCCTTCCATCATCCGGATAATCAAAAATCACGGATAATCGAAAATAATTTTAAAAAATTGCAAATGTTAGAATAGGTGCTGTACAGTGAAATTTGTACCCTTCTTGTGTTGTTTATGAAGTTTTCTTGAAAAAATCAGGCAGGAGACGCTGCTTTGTGTTCTTGCAGTGCTTCAATTTAATTGATGTGCGGAGTTTGTGAAGTGTTAGGATGTCACTAAAATTTGAATCTGCTTCCTGCTCAAGAAAGTCTAGCAATGTTTCGGCACAATTTAGCGCTTCTGCAAGCGAAACTTTCTTTTCTGAAGGTTCATCTTCAACCGCATCATCGTCGCTTTCTTCCGGCAATTCCGCACTTGACTTCGCTTCCGCAGCAATGGCAGCATCATCTTTCACTTGATATCCAGGCTGATCATTATCAGAGTAGCCATTCTTCAATGTTTTCTCTGTCGACGTCTTCAAATCCATTTACATTTTGAATTTCCTCCAAAAGCAATGCTGCTATTATTTCTTGGCTCTTACTGCCATTGACGTTTTCAACACTATCCATCACATCAGGGAACGATTTTCGCCATGACTTTCGAAAGGTTAAGTTCGGCATGTCATCCCAACTCTCTGAACATGAGAAAATTGTGTCCTTAATTGTCTATTTCTTGTAAAACTCACGGAGATCTCCGTCTTCTTCCAAGACTGAACAGAGTAAAGATTTCCTGTAACGTTGCTTGAATACTTCTAAGACGCCCTGGTCCATAGGTTGTTTAAGCGACGTCACGTTTGGAGGAAGATATGCAACAAAAATCTGGTCATTGCTTGTTTTCAGGACATTTTCGCTAGGATGGGAAGGTGCGTTGTCCAACAGTAACATAGTTCTTTGTGGCAAATTTTTGGAGCATAAATGGTTTTCGAACAGCAGGAACAAAATATTTAAAAAGCCAATCTTTAAAAATTTCTCTGTTCATTCATGCTTTGGTCTGATTGTAGTAAGGGACAAGAAAATTGCGCATTTGTTTTCCCTTAAATGATCGTGGATTCTTAGACTTTCCAATGCATATGAGTTTCAATTTGTGCGAACCACTTACTGGACTTGTGACCTGGAGCAGACTTTTCTTCTTTTGATACAAGCATTTTTGACAGCAAAGCCTTCCAGTACAAACCAGTCTCGTCGGCATTGTAAAGTTGGTCAGGTGAAAGATCATGAGCCTCGACAAGTCGTTTAAATTCCGTTACATAGAGAGCTGCAGCATCAGAATCACCACTTAGTTTCTCACCTTGGATATCCAACTGTCTAATTCCGTGGCGAGATTTGAAACATTGCAGCCATCTTTGAACACAGCAAATGGTTCAGGAATCTTCATCTCACAGTGAAACCATTTCGCTTTTTCGAGCAGCAATGGCCCAGATACAGGACATCCCTTGGCGCGTTTTTGCTAGAACCATTCAAACACAGCTCTATCCAGATTGTCAAATTTTGAACCCTTTGTTGTCTTGCGCGCATTCGTCCCGTTAAATGTATCAGATGAAGTTACGAACTTGTAGAGTTCATCTTTCTTCCGAACAATATCACGCACTGTTTGATTTCCAATGTTAAATTCTGATGAAAGTTTAGTAATTGATTCCCCCTTTTCGGCACGTTCAACAATTTGCAGTTTCGTAGCAATTGACGAAACAACTCTTTTTCTTTTCACTCCCGCACTGGACCCTGACATTTCGCCATGAACTTACGCAAAGTCGCTTTCTAACCTCGAGGTGCGGGCGCCAACTGAATGAACTCGGAACAAGGCATCGCCTACATGGACTGTGCGACCCATACACAATCTTTTCCAAGAAAAGCGTTGAAGAAGAAGACAAACGTCAAAACTTATTGACGAATGGCAGTCGTCGGAATTTGGAAAAAGGGGAGGGAGAGTGTTCGGAACGAGTCCTCTGCATCGGATTAAGTCTAATGGTTTTTCACAGCAGGGGATCGCCTGGCTGGTGCACAGATGCTATACTTTCAATACTTTTAGAATAATTCTCACAAACCCATCGATAAAGAAAACTTAACCTGTGAGACACGTAGTGTACATTCCTGTAGTCGGAATTCTTGGTGGCGAAATCTTGGCAGTCTTGTGATGTCTAGCAGTTTTTTTTAAGGTGATCCCGGATAAACGAATGCATGGTTAATTGAAGACCGGGTAATCGAGGTTCCACTGTACTATAAAATAATGAAGACTTTCTCAGTAAATGAATAATAAATACTTATGGATAGTGTATGAAGTGGCCATCATGTTTTTACATCTGCATTTCTTTGATTTCATCAGCAAAGTGTCTTATATGAACAAAGAAAGCAAGATGCCACGGAAAACAAACTTTTTCAAATTAAGCTTAAAAATAAGCCACTAAAACAGAATCCTCTTGCGCAAAAAAACTGCACAAGTAACAAAATATTAATATAATGCTCACATGATTAAGTTCCTTGAAACATTGCAGAAAAAAGTGTAAAAGTACACTCACAATGCTGTAGAACCAGATGAACAAACAGCAACTTATATTTTTATACAAACAAGAGCTGTTTGTTGATTCAGTGTGTCCTGGCATTCATTCTCTGTTGATCCTAATATTCAAATATACAGTACAATACAGTGAAATTCTTTTTTGCATGGATTAATCAACATGCAACACATCACCACTTTCCAGGACTGATATTAATAAGTATAAGTACCTTACCTTGAAGCTTCTGTCTTACGTACCTGAAAAATTATATTTGATCCACTTTACAAATTTTCAATAAAATGTGCCTAACAAAACAAAAGGTGTTAATTTGTAAGTCTGTGATTTTTTAGAAATGTGGACGTCGATTTAAAGGGAACATGGCCAGAAACTAGCCAATCTGGAAAATGATCTGTGATATTAGCCAAACATCTCCCTTAATCCTCCTGCTGATGCTCATTTTCTTTCCTTGTGACCACATGAACACTTCTCTAAAAGGAACACGCAATGGTGAATGCTGTACTAGTTTTGTCCTGAGGCTACTCTTTGCCCACCAGAATTCCTGACATTAAATTTGTGTTCTCATTTAGAAACCTACATTTTTGTTGTCTTTTTCTGTTATTTTTTTTTTCTTACAGTACCCATATGATTTTGGCCTGCTTGATACAAATTATCTGTTATATTCATTTGGTAGAAATTTTCTGGTTATTTTTTTCATAAGTAATCACTTGTCTTTTATATTAATATTGAAAATAGAATTTTGTCCAAATGAAGAATTATTTTGTGCAGCTACCATAAACAGCTGATGAAGAAGTAAACGTTCAAATGCAGTGGTAATCTCTGTTTTCTATTCTGGTAAAAATTACAGTCATTGCCAATAAAATCACAGTTGGAAACTATTTAATTGGGACAGAAGAAAGTTCTAAAATGTTACACTGTTTTGAATAAATGGCAGGTTTGGTATCTTTTTAAATTTACTCCATAAATATTTTAAAAATGGTTTACAGATTTTTCTCCTGGGTGTTTTTTATATTCTTACCTACTTAAACACCTTCATTTCTCCAGTCTCAGAAGTACTTTATGTGATGCATTATCTTTAAACTGTTCTTGACATCCTGAAGTTTCCTATTGGTTGTTTAATTACTGTTTGATACATGTAAAAAAGAAATTTACAAATACTTTGCTAAAATTGCTAGATTAAATTAACAGTCACCATACTGTACCTGGTTTTTGGACTTCTTAGAGTTTTGGGATACATAAGGCGCCAAAAGTACCGCTCTTCATTTGAGTGCATGCAGGCCATCTGTTGCTTCTGAAAAACATGAGTGTGACAAGACATAAGATACAGTTTCTTATTCAACATGGGAAAGGGGGGAAGGCCACTTAGTGGAAAGGATTTAACCCACACTTGGCCATAGAAGTTATGCAGTTATCTTTGTAGGCAATGGGCCTTAAAAACAAGAAGCATATTCTTGCAATTAGATTGTACTGAGAGGAGTGAATCCATTATTACATAGTATTCTCTTCTGCCTGGGTCATAATCATTACATCTTCTCTGAAAAGAATGTAGGCTTTCTGTGAAACAATCCTATCCGACTGAAAAATACTGAATGTCCATTTTAGGCATCATACATGAAACTGTAGAATTTTTCTTTTTTCTAAAAAAATGTAAAAATAGGCTTTGGCTTCCCCAAATTATAAAGGTTTCAACATTTTATCTGTTTTCATTGGCAAAACAAATTGCTAAATTGATGAATGGGATATTAAATCTTTTCATTATCTGCTGCAGTATTTCACCACATTGCATGATCAGTTCAAATGGAACACTTTCTTTTATTAAGTGATTGATAAAAAATAGTATAGGTAAAATTCCATTACAACAAATATTTTTACAACGAAATTTTCATTACAATGAAGTATTTTTATGGTCCCGACAGTTTCCCCATATGACGTGAGTCTATAGAAATCTTATTACTACAAAGTACATTCAGCAGATACTTTCATTACAACGAAGTGCCCAAAAGACCTTGAAATGCCTGAATGAATCATCCACAGAGCAATTAGTTCTGTGGCCGCAGCTCAGTTGTGCACAACGATCCCCAAACAGGAACATTGCAATTTTTTTTTCTTTACTTTGAACTTTCCTCATACTGTTTTGTTTTTTCTTTTTGCCGTGTTTGTTTTCAGTGGTTTTCAGTGATACCTTTTGCTTATTGCTGGTCAACATTTGAAAAACATCCATTGGAATTTAACTTATTGTCACCTTCCTATAAAAACGGCAGACACGACAAAACGATAACAGTTCATATTAGAAAAAAAAAAAACTTTACATTTTTGCAGCTCTCGATTGTGGCAAAAAGAAAAAAGACATTTCAGTCAATTCGGAATTTCGCCATCGACGTTGTCAACTTTCTTGAAAGACCGAGAAAAAAAAAGAAGAAAAATCTTGAGTTGCAAATGTATGTGAACTGCTGCATTTGAAGACGTTGAAAAAGAAGTTTTTATGTGGTTCAGTGTTGCTCGTTCAAGAAACATTCCTATTAATATGGCACTCATTGAAGAAAATGTGAGGTATGTAAACTCTCTTGGGACCTCTCCCAACTGGACAACACCCGAAGTCCAATCTCCGCGTCTATGGAAGACTGCTTATCTGTTGCCGGGGCAACAGCTGGCTCAAAGCTATCCTGCTTCTCTCCGAACAGAAAAGCAAACAGGAAAGATATCGGTGAGTGATGCAAGGTACTTTGTAAATGCAGATAACAGGATTACTAACCACTGTGTCCGTGTATAGCAGAGTGGTAGATCACGCTACAATAAGTAACTGTGCTGTTCCTGTTTCAAGCTGAATAAAGCTGGTTTTACTAAAGTACTGAGACTAAGCCTCGTATTTTGGGGTGAAAGACAGGGACTTATAGCGCGACCCCGATCTTTTATGATTTGCTTCTGTGTCGCTTCACTGCAGCGCTATGAGCCTGATGTTGCTCTGCCCTGGCAACAGACAGTCTTCCACAGATGCTGCAATCGCACTTTGGGACGCACTTCAGCGTGTCGTTCCCGTTGGGTGGGGAGGGGGGTCTCAAAAGAGTTCAGAAACCTCACAATATGAAGAAAAGGATGATTCGGCTCCTGATTGATAACTGTGCTGCCCACAACATGCTTCTACATTTAGATAATGTTCACATTGAATTCCTCCCACCCAATTGCACAGCAGTACTTCAGCCATTGGATTTGGGCATCATTCTCGTCAGCATAACTTGTAGGCAGGAGGAGATTAAAATGAACGCGAAAGAAGCTATTGAAATGATTGCAAATGCCTGGACACAAGATAAAGAAAGCATGATAGTAACAAATACAGAATCTCATTACAATTAAATTTTCGTTATAACAAAATATTTTTTAGGGAGTTCGTTGTAATGGAATTTTACCTGTATTATGTTCCTTGAAAGTGTGATTTCTGAAACCCAGGCCAGTAAATCAGGCAAACACAAGTGGGACCCTAAAATTCCCAGCCTTGATTTCCATTGAAATAAGAAGCAAACACTTAATTGGGCCAGTCTTCCTGTTGGAATAAATTTTCAAAAGATATGTAATTATTTTTGATTCCATCTTAGTTAATAAAGATGCTATAAAACAAAGGTAGTTAATAGGAAATTGAATGACAGTACTTCTGACAGAATTATTTACCAATTTAATTCTTAAACTTGCTGCTTTACATTTTCAAATCAAATTCCATTTCTTCTGTATGAGCCTTATCCATATGTTGCTGAAAACACATGCTTGATTAATAAATGAATTTACATACTTGGCTCCTTCTTATTGGCTGTTTATTCCCTTGGCATGTTGGTTGGTGGCATATACAGTAGGGTTTATACACGTAAGAGCAAAATTGTTCTTTTTTGTGAGAATATACTGCAAGAAAAAATTCATAAACGTGGGATAAAAAAAATATTGAAATGCCACAATACTGTATAGAAGCACAAAAAATACTTAGTGAAGGTTAATAACAGTTTGAAATATGCATATCCATTGTACACCAATGGAATGGAAGAACCGGGGGAAAGAGGATCGCTGAGGCAGTACATCCCCTGGGGTGCTAGAGGGCAGCTGTCCTAGGCGGCTGTGGCACCATGGTTTCCTGCAGAGCATACTGGGAACAGGAGTTTGGTACAGCCCTGTTGGGTTCCAAGGGGGGGCACCAGGAGAGCTGCAGAGATATTCAACACACCTGGGAGTGATTCCAGGTAATCCTGATGAACCACCTGGAGCACTTCCAGATACTAAATAAAAGGAGCTGCTTCACTCTATTTGGAGAGCCAGATTTGGGCGGGGGTGGACAAAGCTTGCCGGGACAGGAGTGGAGGTGGAAGAAGAAAGAAAGGAAAAGGACTATATTTGGTTATCGGCGCTTTGGACTGGATTGTGCTGTGGGAGCGAAAGAAAAGTGCTCCCCGAGTCTAAATAAGACGTTTGCTTTGTGGCAAAGTCATGTCCTGTCTGTCTGTGTCTGGTTAGAGCGGCTGTACGGGCCCATGGGCTTCACACCATTCACTGTTGTACATATACAATATTTTATTATTTCTTACTAAATGAGTTTCAAAGACTTTTACACCAAAATGGCTATTTGGCTATTTTTTTATTTTCACAATAGCTTAGGTTTGCTTGTAATTGTTTAGTAGCCAGTAGCAAAGTCTATTTTCTGCAAAATGTATTGCTCCCCAGCTTACACAAGTTCTCAGCAAAACACAAAATGTTGTCCGGGCTTAATAAGTCTACCAAGATTTTTACAGGATTTGACTGACTAAAATACTCCTTATTTGTCTATGGAAGCCAATTTCTATATTCCAAACCTCCATGACAACAAAGGGAAAGATGTTTTCTGTTAATGTTTGTGTGACTTTGCAGCGGTTTGAATACACTGTCAAGAAATCCACCTACATTTAAGCCCACTCAACAACTTCTCAGAGAATTATTCACCAGAGCTCAGCCTAAACTGAGCTAAATCATTGGCTTAATACTGGGTAGAATTTTACTTAAAGATTGGGATGTAGTGAAGTACTTCTTTTATGGATTGATTGTAAAATTATAGCCAATTCAAATCCACAAAGCTCTATACTTCACGTTTTCTTCCACAAATTTCTCATGGTCCTAAGTAAGGCTTTATGTTTTTCACAGTGCCACTAATAAGTATATGGTCAGAAGTATTTTAACTGTGACTGTTTGTAAAAACAGCACAACTCTCTCACTAAGTGCTAGCTAAGTTTTTTTTTAAGTCCTAGTTAAGTCTGCTAATCTCTGTCATTAATTTTTCTTTCATGTTACATGATTAGTGGGTTTGTTTGGGGAGCCTAATTACCACAACCTTAATTGTCAATTTGCCGTTGTCTCTGGATGTTCACAGATTTATTCAAGGCAAAACACTTCCTCAATTACTTTGTCTGTTTTTCTAAAAAAAACTTAACTTAAATTCAGTTAGGTTCAATTTTGTTTCTATGACACTGTTCACTGAGTCCAGGCTCAGATAGCACAGTGCTTGCACAGCTAGGTTTCCTTACTTTAGAAACCAAGCTACTTGCAGGGATCTCTTGTTACACTAATCCAGATAGGTGCCTCTCTGTAGGCTTCCATACATCATGCAATGAGAGTAGCCTAGTAGATACATGAAAGCTGATGCCTTCACCACACATCCTGTTCAGACTTTTACACCTTTAGAGTAATTACCTGTACAAGGCTCAAAAAAGTCAGGTTTTCTGTTAACATCACAAAATCAATAATAATAACAATAATCAAGTTAAAAGATTGTACATGAATCCAATCAATTTTCCAGCAAACCCATCCCAAAAAGAATGCTGTTAGACCATTAGCACTCCTTTCTAATGGGGAAATTCAAACTGTTATATTAGCGTGCAGGATTTCTAATTGGGTACTCAAAGAATGAAAGTTAACTTGAGAGTTGTCAGGCGAGAGCAACCAGCATTAATGTGTTTTCACTGATTTTCTTAATAATGTCTTCCCTGCTAACATGAAGGCATCAATTTCTGGGCAGATGTAAGATCAATTTTCTCTATAAAAAGTAATTCCAGGTAATAAAACCCAATTTAGTGATTTATTGATGTTGGTATTGTCACGCGCGAGTAGGAGACCGCGGACGGATTTTAACACACCTGGGAAGACATTCACCGGCAGGGAATGGCGGGGTACTAACTTTCTCCCTGTGCTTTCTTTCAGGAAAAAAGACGCTCCGCCGCCATAAGCCGGCTTTGCCTGCAGTACGTTACTTCCGCCCTTCCTCCGCCATCTTGTCCTGACGTCATCGGTCCCAGCATCCCTCACGGTTCCTTCCCAGCATTCCTCCACTTCCGGCTCCTCCCTCATAAAATGTCCACCGACGCCATGTTTCGGCGTCGCGCTTATGAACTGTTGTGTTTATAATTTTGACCAGTTTTTTTCATTTATTATTGTGGATCGACTACAATATACGGGGCCGGAAAACCCCAAACCTTTTTGCTGTCTCCTGCTCAGTCTTTTACAGTATATTCTTTTTCTGGTCAAGTTTCTAAACTGCTGGAAATATGAGGTACAATGGTGTGCAAAAGTATTCAGTCCCCTTGAAAGTCATCATTAGGGGTAACAATTGACTCTGGCCTGAATTTTAAATCACATATTAATCAGATTACTATCCATCCATTCATTATCCATCCCGCTATATTCTAACTGCAGGGTCACGGGGATCTGCTGGAGCCAATCCCAGCCAACACAGGGCGCAAGGCAGGAAATAAACCCCGGGCAGGGCACGCACACACACACCAAGCACACACTAGGGACAATTTAGAATCGCCAGAATAGTATAGGTGCGTCACTATTATACATCATCAGATTTTGACAGGTGTATGTCCCGCCCCCCTGGCATTTCCGGTACCCACCTGCTGCCACCTGGTTAATGGGCATTTCCCCCCACGCTCTGATCTCTACCTGTTGTCGGGTGCGCTGTTTGACCGGCATCTGATTTTTTGTCAGTCGTGCGCAAGGAAAGTGGTCGGCCGATCTTAGCCTTGATGCTAAAACTGAGGGCTGATCATTTTTGTGATCCGAGACGGACCTTTGGGAGCCTGTAAGGTGTCAAAAAGGTAAGTCAGCAATGGGACAGAGCAGACATCCTACTCCTATCTGCGTACAGCGCCCGGGGTGTGTACAGAGAGTATAGAGAGCATGAGTGACAGACACCGGCGAGAGGATGTACAAGAAAACTTTAGAGAGAATCTATTACACACCCAAGGAACCTGGCAGTGCGTCCCAAACACACCCATGGGCATACAGTTACCTTGCCCACCATGTAAAAACCATGCCCTTTATAAAGCAAGGCATATTTCAGATACCAAAAGTGTTTTAAAACAACAAGTTTTATTCAATGATTCAAAAAAGATGCCAAAGTGTCTTAAAAACAACAAGTTTTATTGAAGCAAAATTCCAAACATAGCAAAATAAGATCTGGTCTTCACTTTGAGTTACAAATTGTTTGCTATACATTAAAATTGTTTAAAGTATAAATAAAAGCTGGAGAAACAGCCGTAAAATAATCACACAAGTTTATTTGTATACATATTTGCAATTCACTTGAAAAGAAACAAAAAACACAAGAAAATGTATACATATGAGTACGCAAATGAAAATTCAAAACCAGGTCCAAACCCATCAGTGAGTCAGTAATACACCTAAAATAAAAATGTTTAAGTCAGCACATACTTTATATATTTATATTTCACTAAATTATGCAAACCTATTTTCTCTGTTTGGAACAGAGCCGACCACATAAAGCTGGTCTTCACAGGCTGAATCAGTTTTGCATATGCATCAATGGGTATCTCTCCCTGCTCAAATTCAGCTATAATATCATCCACATCAATCTTGATAGCTTTACCAAAACAAGGGAGGTTATACATTTTTAACAAAGCATGCGCACAGGACACAAGTCTATCTCTTCTAGCCCTTTTGAGCATAAATAAGCTATGTTTATATGCAATAAATACCAAATACTACAAATGTGTCCATCTGGTATGTATTTTTTCTCTTGACATTCCGTACATTTTTCCACTAAATGTTGAACAGAGCTAAACACATAAGCCCAGATCACTGAGCGACCAATTATGGTCATAATTAATCTTTTTGATTAGATATAATATAAGTAGAACACCTTCTATAGGTTGCATTACGTGTCACGCTGGGCAGGGACCTGGTTTTCCTTGTTCTAGCTTCCGAGTTTTGGTTCCTCTGACAACAGAAACAAAACACAAACAGCCGACAGAAAATATAACACAAACAGATCTTGTTTAGCATGGATAATACAATTTGTTTAGGTTTCTGTAAATTAATGTTGGTTTTAATAAAATAACACTAATGGTGATTAGAGACAAGTTCAAAAGCTGCTGTCCGAATCTTGGACTTTGTTGCATTGTCTTTTGTATAAGCCGAAAGTGTTTACTTCAGCAACAAACTGCTTCAGACAGTTAAGAGTATGAATTTTACTCTGTTTCACAATTCTTAATCCACACAAGGCTTTAACCATA
The DNA here is from genome assembly GCF_016835505.1 of Polypterus senegalus. Lineage (NCBI taxonomy): Eukaryota > Metazoa > Chordata > Cladistia > Polypteriformes > Polypteridae > Polypterus > Polypterus senegalus. Next base: position 50,274,892 of record NC_053159.1, read on the forward strand.
TAAAACACCATGTGTATTAATCTTTAAATACTGATCTGTCGACAGATGCTGGAAACACAAGGGTGCATTTCCCCAGGATCAGATTCTAGTAAAAGACAAGTGTGCTCATCCTGAGATTCGGAACCCAAACGGCATGCTAAACAAGACCCAGTTAATACATCTCTTACACAGGTGCAGACCACGTAAGCTACAACAGACATAATGATTCATTAAAATCAATCCGGCTCTGTGACTGCGATGGCTGACAAGTGTTTGAGAAAATATACACAGGTCTTGAGACTTCAGCCTTGAAGTTGAACAATCTTTCACGCTGTTCCTAAATACGTCACTGGCCATCGTCACTCTATAGCAAAAAAAGAAAAGAAATGTCAAGCGAAAAAACGTGTTGGAATGGATGAGTGCTCTCAAAATATGCTTGGGCTATGTAAGTAAAAGGCCAAGACATGGAAAGAAGTTTCTCGGGGTTTTAGTTTGATCTTTAGACAGGGTCGAGTTCCTAAAAAGCTACAGACAGACCAAGGCATAGAATTTTATAACACATTGGTACAAAAACTTCTAAGACAGAACAATATTGTACATTTTTGTCACGAACAGCAATGTAAAGGCCAGCAAAGTAAAACGATTTAATAGCACCTTAAAGTCCAAAATGTGGAAATATTTTACATATGCCAATACTTTTCGGTATATAGATGTCCCATCAGACTTTCTGCAGAGTTATAACCACAGTTTTCACACCACGATTAAAACAAGACCTGTAGATGTGACTCCTGAAAATGCTCTGAGTGTTTGGAAAACAGTCTATGGTAGGGCCGGCAAAGAAAATCTACTCCGTGCACTTTGAAAATAGGTGATCATGTCCGAGTTTCAAAATTAAAAAATGTATTCGAAAAGGCTATGAGCAGTCGGGGGAGATTATACATTTTTAGCATAGCACAGACACAGGACACAAGTCTAGCCTTTCTAGCCCTTTGGAGCATAAATAAGCTAGGTCTATAAGCCCAAGAACGTTTTTAGACAGGCATAGATCCAAATTGCCTGTTTAGATTTCTCTGGTTCATGTTCTACCGACTGGTTATCTTCTATAACGATGACACCGGTCTCTGCTTTAGCGGTATGTTTTGTTGTTGCAGAATCCATGCTTTGCTTCTTTCTAGTAAAAGAAAACAGATAATGGTGTGTCTCGGCGATGGACCAGCAAGCTCCAAGGCCACGAGGGACCAGCGAGAACGCTCGACTGGCCAAGTGACACAGGGACACGGGTAAGCTGGGATCGGCAAGCTCCAATGCCGCGACGGACCAGCGAGGACACTCGACTGTCCAAGCGACACAGGGACTATGGTTAGCGTAGCCAGTTAAAACCTTGCAAAAGTGGTGGACTCAGCCAACCAACTTCAGCTCGGTCAAAAGAAATGTTAGCTGTAAAACAAGCGTTGGTATCTCCTTTCTGACTTGGACAGCCGTGGACTCACCTGCTAGGTCCCTGTCATAAGGAGATGGCTACCGGTGCTTGGTTTTACCCAAAGGAGAGACAGAAAATAAAAGGAGAGAAAAAAAAAAAGAAAAAAAAACAGCACAACGTACCCAATTCTTGTTATTGAGGAGCCCGGGCCTTTGGGTCCAATTATCTGTACTTAAATATGCTTTTGGGCGAGGCTTTTACAATGCTGGGGCCAATCAAAACGTTTTAAGAAAAGATTTTTTAAGATAACCCGCCAACATATTTTTAACCAATCAACAAACACATGCCTCATGTTAAGCTAGCCAATGGAATTACACCATGCTGGTTCGGGCGTGCGCTGAGTGCATCCAGCGCTTCCCAAATTCAGAACCTCCAATCAGGATACACACCAGGCAGCTGGGATGTGAAGAGTCTCTATGGCTAAAAGGCAATATGGCGCGACTGAAAAAAATGTGTGAACTGGTCTGTCAATGAAAACGGTGTTAGCATCTGAATTTAACAGTAACAGACAACATCTTTATAATACTGTACATGCAATGGTGGCGCACTCATAGGGCAGCTGCTTTCTAACCCAGGAGATCTGGTTTTGCGATTGGGGACGAGAGCAAAAATAAGACAGGCCTTTTTAAGTGTGTATCTATCTATCTATCTATCTATCTATCTATCTATCTATCTATCTATCTATCTATCTATCTATCTATCTATCTATCTATATTATCATGAGTAAAATATTAATGTGTGTTATTCTAACATAGCCCCATAAACTAATGGTAAAAAAAAAATGGAATGCTCTTCTTGTCATTCTTAATAAACACAATTTAATTTATGATACGCCTAGAAGTTGGTAAGACACGCTAGGGCTAACGGTTTTGTAAATAAATAAAAATTCGGTAACGGGTTAATATTTATATATAAGTCATGAATGTGTGTACACGTTTAATTAGTCTTTTTATTCCTGGCATGATTAACTTGTACCTTTAAAAAGAAGAAAATGCATTATTTTGGTGCATAGCACCCATTTATTAAGTAACTAGGATATGTTAAGGAAAAAGAAGCAGCATTGCTCCTCTGTGTATTGGCCTGCATAGAGCTGTCGCTTTCTAAATCAGCAGATCGCGGTTCGCACCTGGACATTAAACTATGACATTGACTCTTAAAATGTGTATGTTATTATGACCTTGCATTACGGTGTGTCATTCTTTTATAGACTCATAAATGAAAAGGTAAAATGGAATTCTCTTGTTGTTATTCTTAATACACGCAATTTAATTTATGATAGGCCTAGAAGTTGGTAAGTCACGCTGGGGCAGACGGTCTTGTAAATACATAAATAAATAAAAACCCGGTAACGCGTTAATATTTATGTATATATAGATGATGATGGTGTGCACGTGTAATTTGACTTTTTATCCCTGGCATGATTAACTTGTGCCTTAAAATAAGAATAAGAAAAAAAAAAATGAACCAGAGCCGAGCTGTCACTTTCTTAAGCTGGGAGATCTGGGTTCGTGTCCGGGCAGACAACAAAAGTAAAACATTGACTTTTCAAATGTGTATATGATTATGCATTACTGTATGTTATTCTATTATAGCCAAGTAAACTAAGTGGTCAAATGGAATTCTAGCAGGAGTTTGAAATGAATAATAGATTTTTACTCGCGAAGGCAGATAGGAAGAGAATACCAAATTTTAGGGGCCATTACACTGAAAGTTCTGCCACCCATAGTTACTAACCTGTATTTAGCTACGGTGAGTAAATTAGCGTCACGATGATCTTAAATCCTCACCCAGGGTAATCCAAAACACGTTTCTAACGGTTCAAAATCCTTATAAATAATTTTTCTTTACAAAAAGTAACACTCGTCAGGGGGACACTGGAATCTGTTGCTGCTCTTTGAGATGAGGCGAGTGTAGAGGGCCTTGTTGGAACATTCTAGATGTACCCTATTACATAAAATAAAATGATAAAATTCATTGGAGTATACATTTCATCGTCTGTCTATAAGTGATAACGGTGGAACATTCCAGAGGTATTACATTAAATAAATGATGCAATTTAATTGTAGCATCTGTTTTACAGTTATGTTTCACCATGTGTCCATAAACGATAACAGCTGATTACGTCATGTTAGGTGGTTATTGGTCTATTATATATAACATGGACAGAATTATCCATTAAATATTTTATGCATTTTGCATTCCTGGAGCATTATGGCTCGCTTCTTAGATTCGGATGAAACTGATGATCACCTTTCCGATTGCCACAGAATTAAGATTTGTATACAGTAATCCCTCCTCGATCGCGGGGGTTGCGTTCCAGAACCCCCCGCGATAGATGAAAATCCGCGAAGTAGAACCCATATGTTTGTATGGTTATTTGTATATATTTTAAGCCCTTATAAACTCTCCCACACTGTTAACATTATTAGAGCCCTCTAGACATGAAATAACACCCTTTAGTCAAAAGTTTAAACTGTGCTCCATGACAAGACAGAAATGACAGTTCTTTCTCACAATTAAAAGAATGCAAATAGATTTTCTTCTCTTCAGGAGCAGAGAATTTCAGAGAGAGAGAGAGAGCGCTCGCAAAGAAAAACAAACAATCAAAAATCAATACGTGTGCTTTTAAGTTTGCCGCGGCATTTTTTAGAGGAGCGGCAGTATCTTCTAAGCAAACAGGCTCTGTGCAAACAGCCCCTCTGCTCACATCTCCTCCGTCAGGCGTAGAGAACGTCAGAGAGAGAGTGAGAGAGAGCGATTAAAGCAAATCATCAAAAAATCAATAAGTGTGCTTTTGGAAGAACCGCGATAAAGCGGCATTTCTTAGCGGTGCATCCGTATCCACTAGGCAAACAGCTTCTGTGCAAACAGCACCTCTGCTCACAGCACCTCCGTCAGGCGCAGAGAATGTCAGAGAGGGTGAGATAGAGCCAGAGACAAGCAAACAATCAATGATTGTTTGATGCATATCTTATAGCATTGAGGAGTTTTAGTTAATATGTAATACATGCTCTGATTGGGTAGCTTCTAAGCCATCCGCCAATAGTGTCCCTTGTATGAAATCAACAGGGCAAACAAACTGAGGAAGCGTGTAGCATAAATTAAAAGACCCATTGTCCGCAGAAATCTGCGAACCAGTGAAAAATCTGTGATATATATTTAGATGTGCTTACATTTAAAATCTGCGATAGAGTGAAGCCGCAAAAGTCGAAGCGCGATATAGCGAGGGATTACTGTATTATATATTCATGCATAATTAGTGAAAAAAAAACTACTTTGTCGCAGTCTGGAGATTGCTCCCGAAGGGGATATAATACTATTTGTATGTACAAAGTCAATTTTAAAATACCGCCAAAACATTTATTACCAGGATTTTCAGCACGTGAGAAATTGCTGGAATCTCTATTGATGACTGTCTCGCCGAAAAAAGAGCACCATAAAACAACCCAGACATGTCTTAACGACATTATTAGTATGACAACATCTTGGCAGATCCCAGGTACGAAAACAAAACAAAAACAAAAAAATAAACATTTGTTGTTTAACGAATCCTTTCATTGTTAAAACTGATCTGGATGCTGTATGTATTTGTTCAACCAACAAGCAGTGGGGCCTGTGTTCAGTCCAGGGCCGCTGTTCATTGCTTGGAGCTCAATGCACTGCAGCGATAAGACCCTTGCTGGCCAAGGGCCTCACAAATGGGCACACGGTAGAAAAAGTGGATGGGCGTGTGTGATTATTGGGGCCTTTCGGGGATCGGCGAGCTGAGTGAACGGATGTACGTATCAGTATTGTATAATAAGATTGTGTTTGCAGCACGTTTATATTGCAAGGTGTGCGCTGGAGAAAAAATCCATTACTACGATTTCACAAGTTTATATCCTTAAGTGAAGAAAACCAAAAGATATCCACTTTTTCTACCGTGTGAGGCCCTTGCCCAGTACGTTGTGCTGTTTTTTCTTTTTTTTCTCTCCTTTTATTTTCTGTCTCTCCTTTGGGTAAAACCAAGCACCGGTAGCCATCTTCTTATGACAGAGACCTAGCAGGTCGGCTGAGTCCACCGCTGTCCAAGTCAGAAAGGAGACACCAACGCTTGTTTTACAGCTAACATTTCTTTTGACCGAGCTGAAGTTGGTTGGCTGAGTCCACCACTTTTGCAAGGTTTTAACTGGCTACGCTAACCATAGTCCCTGTGTCGCTTGGAGAGTCGAGTGTCCTCGCTGGTCCGTCGTGGCATCGGAGCTTGCTGGTCCATCGCCGAGACACACCATTATCTGTTTTCTTTTACTAGAAAGAAGCAAAGCATGGATTCTGCAACAACAAAACATACCACTAAAGCAGAGACCAGTGTCATCATTATAGAAGATAACCAGTCGGTAGAACATGAACCAGAGAAATCTAAACAGATAATTTGGATCTATGCCTGTCTAAAAACGTTCTTGGGCTTATAGACCTAGCTTATTTATGCTCCAAAGGGCTAGAAAGGCTAGACTTGTGTCCTGCGTCTGTGCTATGCCAAAAATGTATAATCTCCCCCGACTGCTCATAGCCTTTTCGAATACATTTTTTAAGTTTGAAACTCGGACATGATCACCTATTTTCAAAGTGCACGGAGTAGATTTTCTTTGCCGGCCCTACCATAGACTGTTTTCCAAACACTCAGAGCATTTTCAGGAGTCACATCTACAGGTCTTGTTTTAATCGTGGTGTGAAAACTGTGGTTATAACTCTGCAGAAAGTCTGATGGGACATCTATATACCGAAAAGTATTGGCATATGTAAAATATTTCCACATTTTGGACTTTAAGGTGCTATTGAATCGTTTTACTTTGCTGGCCTTTACATTGCTGTTCGTGACAAAAATGTACAATATTGTTCTGTCTTAGTAGTTTTTGTACCAATGTGTTATAAAATTCTTTGCCTTGGTCTGTCTGTAGCTTTTTAGGAACTCGACCCTGTCTAAAGATCAAACTAAAACCCAGAGAAACTTCTTTCCATGTCTTGGCCTTTTATTTACATAGCCCAAGCATATTTTGAGAGCACATCCATACACGTGAGGATATATTTTATATCCATCATTGAACTTTGAGTAATTAGACTTCTCTGCTAAATCTACTTGCCACTGGTAATTGATGGTTGAAACAATGGTTCTGTTTCTCTTGAACCTCAGCTGTGCTTGTTTGTGCATACTGTAAGTGTATTGTTCACTCATCCTTTCCAACACGTTTTTTCGCTTGACATTTCTTTTCTTTTTTTGCTATAGAGTGATGATGGCCGGTGACGTATTTAGGAACAGTGTGAAAGATTGTTCAACTTCAAGGCTGAAGTCTCAAGACCTGTGTATATTTTCTCAAACACTTGTCAGACATTGCAGTCACAGAGCCGGATTGATTTTAATGAAGCGTTATGTAAAGTCTGTTGTAGCTTACGTGGTTTGCACCTGTGTAAGAGATGTATTAACTGGGTCTTGTTTAGCATGCTGTTTGGGTTCTGAATCTCAGGATGGGCACACTTGTCTTTTACTAGAATCTGATCCTGGGGAAATGCACCCTTGTGTTTCCAGGATCTGTCGACAGATCAGTATTTAAAGATTAATACACATGGTGTTTTATATGGTTAAAGCCTTGTGTGGATTAAGAATTGTGAAACAGAGTAAAATTCATACTCTTAACTGTCTGAAGCAGTTTGTTGCTGAAGTAAACACTTTTGGCTTATACAAAAGACCATGCAACAAAGTCCAAGATTCGGACAGCAGCTTTTGAACTTGTCTCTAATCACCATTACTGTTATTTTTTTAAAACCAACATTAATTTACAGAAACCTAAGCAAATTGCATTATCCATGCTAAACAAGATCTGTTTGCGTTATATTTTATGTCGGCTAACTGTTTGTGTTTTGTTTCTCTTGTCAGAGGAACCAAAACTCGGAAGCTAGAACAAGAAAAACCAGGTCCCTGCCCAGCGTGACACGTAATGCAACCTATAGAAGGTTTTCTCCTTATATTATATCTAATAAAAAAAAGATTCATTATGACCATATTGGTCGCTCAGTCATCTGGGCTTATGTGTTTAGCTCTGTTGAACATTTAGTGGAAAAATGTACAGAATATCAAGAGAAAAAATACATACCAGATGGACACATTTTGTAATATTTGGTTCACTAAACCAATTATTGCATATAGACATAGCTTATTTATGCTGAAAAGGGCTAGAAGAGATAGACTTGTGTCCTGTGCGCGTGCTTTGTTAAAAATGTATAACCTCCCTTGTTTTGGTAAAGCTATCAAGATTGATGTGGATGATATTATAGCTGAATTTGAGCAGGGAGAGATACCCATTGATGCATATGCAAAACTGATTCAGCCTGTGAAGACCAGCTTTATGTGGTCGGCTCTGTTCCAAACAGAGAAAATAGGCTTGCATAATTTAGTGAAATATAAATATATAAAGTATGTGCTGACTTAAACATTTTTATTTTAGGTGTATTACTGACTCACTGATGGGTTTGGACCTGGTTTTGAATTTTCATTTGCGTACTCATATGTATACATTTTCCTGTGTTTTTTGTTTCTTTTCAAGTGAATTGCAAATATGTATACAAATAAGCTTGTGTGATTATTTTAAGGCTGTTTCTCCAGCTTTTATTCATACTTTAAACAATTTTAATGTATAGCAAACAATTTGTAACTCAAAGTGAAGACCAGATCTTATTTTACTATGTTTGGAATTTTGCTTCAATAAAACTTGTTGTTTTTAAGACACTTTGGCATCTTTTTTGAATCATTGAATAAAACTTGTTGTTTTAAAACACTTTTGGTATCTGAAATATGCCTTGCTTTATAAAGGGCATGGTTTTTACATGGTGGGCAAGGTAACGGTATGCCCATGGGTGTGTTTGGGACGCACTGCCAGGTTCCTTGGGTGTGTAATAGATTCTCTCTAAAGTTTTCTTGTACATCCTCTCGCCGGTGTCTGTCACTCATGCTCTCTATACTCTCTGTACACACCCCGGGCGCTGTACGCAGATAGGAGTAGGATGTCTGCTCCGCCCCATTGCTGACTTACCTTTTTGACACCTTACAGGCTCCCAAAGGTCCGTCTCGGATCACAAAAATGATCAGCCCCCAGTTTTAGCATCAAGGCTAAGATCGGCCGACCACTTTCCTTGCGCATGACTGACAAAAAATCAGATGCCGGTCAAACAGCGCACCCGACAACAGGTAGAGATCAGAGCGCGGGGGGAAATGCCCATTAACCAGGTGGCAGCAGGTGGGTACCGGAAATGCCGGGGGGCGGGACATACACCTGTCAAAATCTGATGATGTATAATAGCGACGCCCCTATACTACTCGCCAGTGCACCTAACCAGCATGTCTTTGGACTGTGGGAGGAAACCCACACAGACACGGGGAGAACATGCAAGCTCCACGCAGGGAGGACTCAGGAAGCAAACCCGGGTCTCCTAACAGCGAGGCAGCAACACTACCCAATGCGCCACTGTGGCGCCCAATCAGATTACTAGGACAGCATTTTTTCACTTAAGAAATATAGCAAAAGTTATTGTTATAACATTGCAAGATGCTGAGAAATTAGTTTAGACTTTTGTTTTCAGTTGGCTAGATTACTGTAACGCACTCCTCTGAGGACTACCCAAAAAAAGACATACAGTTAGGTCCATAAATATTTGGACAGAGACAACTTTTTTCTAATTTTGGTTCTGTACATTACCACAATGAATTTTAAATGAAACAACTCAGATGCAGTTGAAGTGCACACTTTCAGCTTTAATTCAGTGGGTTGAACAAAAAGATTGCATAAAAATGTGAGGCAACTAAAGCATTTTTTAACACAATCCCTTCATTTCAGGGGCTCAAAAGTAATTGGACAATTGACTCAAAGTCTATTTCATGGGCAGGTGTGGGCAAGACCATCTTTATGTCATTATCAATTAAGCAGATAAAAGGCCTGGAGTTGATTTGAGGTGTGGTGCTTGTATGTGGAAGATTTTGCTGTGAACAGACAACATGCGGTCAAAGGAGCTCTCCATGCAGGTGAAAGAAGCCATCCTTTAGCTGCGAAAACAGAAAAAACCCATCCGAGAAATTGCTACAATATTACAAGTGGCAATGTCTACAGTTTGGTACATCCTGAGAAAGAAAGCAAGCACTAGTGAACTCAGCAACACAAAAAGACCTGGATGTCCACGGAAGACAACAGTGGTGGATGATTGCAGAATCATTTCCATGGTGAAGAGAAATCCCTTCACAACAGCCAACCAAGTGAACAACACTCTCCAGGGGGTAGGCGTATCGATATCCAAGTCTACCATAAAGAGAAGACTGCATGAAAGTAAATACAGAGGGTGCACTGCAAGGCACAAGCCACTAATAAGCCTCAAGAATAGAAAGGCTAGATTGGACTTTGCTAAAGAACATCTAAAAAAGCCAGCACAGTTCTGGAAAAACATTCTTTGGACAGATGAAACCAAGATCAAGCTCTAACAGAATGATGGCAAGAAAAAAGTATGGAGAAGGTGTGGAACAGCTCATTATCCAAAGCATACCACATCATCTGTAAAACACGGTGGAGGCAGTGTGATGACTTGGACGTGCATGGCTGCCAGTGGCACTGGGACACTAGTGTTTATTGATGATGTGACACTGGACAGAAGCAGCTGAATGAATTCTGAGGTGTTCAGAGACAGACTGTCTGCTCAAATCCAGCTAAATGCAGTCAAATTGATTGGGCGGCGTTTCATGATACAGATGGACAATGACCCAAAACATACAGCCGAAGCAACCCAGGAGTTTATTAAAGCAAAGAAGTGGAAAATTCTTGAATGGCCAAGTCAGTCACCTGATCTTAACCCAATTGAGCATGCATTTCACTTGTTGAAGACTAAACTTCGGACAGAAAGGCCCACAAACAAACAACAACTGAAAGCCACTGCAGTAAAGGCCTGGCAGAGCATTAAAAAGGAGGAAACCCAGCATCTGGTGATGTCCATGAGTTCAAGACTTCAGGCTGTCATTGCCAGCTAAGGGTTTTCAACCAAGTATTAGAAATGAACATTTTATTTCTAGTTATTTAATTTGTCAAATTACTTTTGAGCCCCTGAAATGAAGGGATTGTGTTAAAAAAATGCTTTAGTTGCCTCACATTTTTATGCAATCTTTTTGTTCAACCCACTGAATTAAAGCTGAAAGTGTGCACTTCAACTGCATCTAAGTTGTTTCATTTAAAATTAATTGTGGTAATGTACAGAACCAAAATTAGAAAACAGTTTTGATGTCACTACATTGGTTACCTGTGTCATTTAGAATTGACTTTAAAATACTACTTATGGTTTACAAAGCCTTAAATAATCTCGCTCCATCCTAAATTTCAGTATGTTTTTCACCTTATACTCCAAATTGTAACCTTACATCTTCAAATGAATGTCTGCTTATTATTTTAAAAGCTAAACTTAAAAAAAGTGGTGAGGCGGCCTTCTGCTGTTATGTACCTAAAATCTGGAATAGCTTGCCAATAGGAATTTGCCAGGCTAATAAAAAACTGCTAAAAACTCATTATTTTAACATGGCTTTCTCCTAGCTTCATTTTAGTTTAATTTTGATACTTTGTATGTGCATTTAAATATCATTATCATTCCTGGTGGCTCCATAATCTGTACTAACCTCTACTTTCTCTTCTGTTGTTTTTCCGGTTTTATGTGGTGACGATCTGCTCCACCACCACCTGATCAAAGCACCGTGATGTCCCTACATTGATGGAGTAAAGGCCAGAAGTCCACATGACCGTCATCATCAAGTTCTTCCATGTGAACCCTGAATACAATGAGGACTGATTGAGATCATTTATGTTAGGTAGAATGCCTAGAGAGGGCTTAGCGATCTCGTGGCCTACAAACCCCTGTAGATTTTTTTTCTCCAGCCGTCTAGTTTTTTTTTCTATCCTCCCTGACCATCAGACCTTACTTTTATTCTATGTTAATTAGTGTTCCGTAATGCTATTTTCTTTTTTTTTTTTGTCTTTTTTCTCTTTCTTCATCATGTAACACACTTTGAGCTACATCATTTGCATGAAAATGTGCTATATAAATAAGTGTTGTTGTTGAAATCAGTAATGGATATTTCAGTTGTGCAGAAGTGTAGAATCTGAAAAGTGAAAACATTTTATATAATTGATTAACACCTACTGAAGCAATCAAACAATCAAAGGCTTAGAAAGGGACATTTTGACTGCACAGTGTGCAATGTACAGTATACAGTCCATGTTCTAGTTTATGATCTAATGGAACTATTAATACAATTCAGCAATCTAATTCATTGAGTGATTTTGGATTTGTTTATCTTCTGACCATGTCATTCTGCTTTCACAAGTCTACAGGATAAATGCTAATAAAAATTTAATTGTATTCATGAAAAAAATAACTTAAACTTTATATGTTTCTGTACATTGCCCAGTGTAGATTTTTGATCTGAACAAACATAAGTATTTACTTTTTTATTTTAGAGTACTGATCTAGGGACTGATGCCAAGATTTGAGTCTAAATAAGCCATAAGATTTTTGAAAATCAAGACCCTGCCTTTAAAATTAGGGTGGCAATTTTTACAATTAAGATATTGTAGTGAATTGTCATTTTTCGTGGAAATAATGTGTGGTAGAAATCATGTTACAAAATATATATTACTTATTAATTAAATAAGAAACATATCCTTTACCAGGACAAGTTTAACAAAATCTTTCTGAGTTAGTAAGGAGGCAGGAAAAAGCTGTCCATCTGCATCATTTATTTACTCTTGCCGCACCATGCTGGAGTGAGAGCATCCATCACAGCAGTCTGTTACAAAATTATCAGAATGGTCAAAAAAGGGCAAAGGTCCATTTTATAAATTTACATAACAATGCCTATCAATGTTAATTATCTTCAGATGTTCTTCATGAGTGACAAAAAAAAGGAAACGTGAGATTGACAAGCAGATTGGAGCAAAGGTAGTTGTACCATTATGTGAGGTGAAGCGATGTCCGAGTCTAAGACAAAGCTCTTGGTTTAACACATTATATCTCTCATGCAGGGACAGGGCAGACTGGGTTGACCTACTTGGCCTGTTGCCACCGTGACCCTCACCATGCTGTTCAGTACGGGGTTGGGTTATACACTGAAATGATGTTATTGAATATATTAGATATTGTAGTGTCCTGGATCTTAAATTTAGTATTTTATTTTTACACAAACAAAGATGAACTCATTATGTAATGACACACACACACACACACACACATATATATATATATATATATATATATATATTATCACACACGTGCGCATGGGAGGCAGCTAAAGGGCTTGAGTGGTGGCAGTTCTGAGACATGCCGGGAAGTGGCAGAGTGCACTGACTCTTTTTCTCACTTCCCTGTAGACCATTCCTGGGAGACTCCACCTGGCTCTCTTGACATCACTTCCGGGACCGAACCAATGGAAACAAACCATACCAGCTCCGGCCCCCCTGATGTCATGTCCGGGCCTGATCCAATGAGCGATGAACACGTGCCCGATCCTTATGACCTAACTTCCTGTCTTCCCCTTTAAAAGCCTGCCCTTTTTCCCTTTTTCCTCAGTCTTGTCTTGGACTCGTTGTATGCACTTCAGTGCTATATCTCTTTGAAAAGAACGACTTTGCAGCCAGGTTTTGAGATTATACGGGTGGCTGCCCCAAACCTTTCTTTGAGTATGTCTCAACTTTGTGACTATATATATATATATATATATATATATATATATATATATATATATATTGTGAACTTGAACCCGGACACAGGCAGACAGACATCTTAAATTCACCACACACTTGTTTATTTACACTATGTACAAATAGTCCCGCGCTCAACTCCCCAGTGCCTCTTGCACCGATTCCCCAAGTCCAGGCCTTACAATGCCTCTCTTTTCCTCAGGCCTTACAATGCCTCTCTCTCTTCTGGCCTTACAATGCCTTTCTCTCTTCTGGCCGCCTCCAGTCCTCCCGCTAGCTCCGTCCTCTTCCACCCGACTTCCGCTCCAGACTGAAGGGAGGCGGCCCCTTATATACTGCTCCCGGATGAGCACCAGGTGTTTCCGGCGTTCCCTCCTTGGCCACGCCCCAGCGTGGCGGAAGTACCGGCTGTCCTCCCGGCAGCTCTCCGGGCGCCACAATAAGTCTTCCCCCCAGCACTTCCTGGTGTGGCGGAAGTGCTGGGCTCCAGGGTTCCTCAGGCTCCAGGGCGCCGCCTGGCGGTGGCCACGGGCCCCTACAGGGTTTGGCTTCTAAGCCCTCTACCTGTGGCCCCCTATACAACCGGGGCGATCGCCCCCTTGCGGTCTGGAGGAGGCACAAGCCCTCCTCTGGTCTTCCTGGGCGTCCCGGCCGGGCTTCATCCCCGGCCAGGGACCACACGGGATAAACCGTAGGCCCCCAACCTAACCGTAGGCCCCCAACCTAACCAGGACGGACGTCCCCTCGCGGTCTGGAGGAGGCACAAGCCTGGAGGGGACCACAATATATATATATATATATATATATTTCACTATATACTGTAACTGTACTGGACCGCGAGTCTGTCTGGGGGGTTGCAAACTGGGATCCCAAGTTGTTTCGTCCTGTAGTGGGTGGGGCAACGCACTGTACCAGTGCATGCTCCCCGACTTGACTTGATATACTGTAATATGTATATTGTGACAGATAGGGGGTGCTGTCGTCCCCTTGAACCCTCAGATCAGACACCAGGTAAAAGTCCAATAATAATATTTATTAGGACAAAATCGTGCACAAAGCACCCTCAACTCCACTATACTCATTAACCAATACACAATACTCAATAATTACAATCCTCTACTCTCCCAGACGCATTGCCACCCTTCCTCCCGACTCAGCTCACCTGTCTGAGATCTTTCACAGTCTTTTATCGGTTATGACCCGGAAATGCTTCTGATCATTCAGTCCACGTGATTATCCAGCACTTCCAGGTCAAGTAAAAAGTCCTCTTCTTCATCTCAGAAGTACAGTGGTACCTTGGTATACGTCTGCTTTGGAGTAAGTCCAACTTGGTATATGTCCTGTTTGGACACGAAAAATTTTGCTTGGTATACGACCTTTGTTTGGAATACGACTCGCATGCTAACCTTGTTTACCTCTCTCGAGACAAAGCCACGACTGCCGACGAGCGTTATTGCGCCACTTGCTAGCATTCAGTGAACAACCCGCACTATAACTCTCTGTGAACTTTCACGTGTGTGATATAGCGGGTCCACAGCTCCTGTCAAAGTCCAGCTTTAAAATAAATAATCACTGCGCTCGCAGCTTGGTGAGGGTGCATGGTGGTTATGTGGCTAAAGGTTGTCAGAAGACTTTTTGTAAGAAGACATTTTTCTATTGTTTTTAACCTCCACGTTTCACTTCTGATTTAATGGATTATTTATTGGAACTTTGGAGACTGCACTTTAATTTGAACACCTTGTTTTGTTAATTGCTTTAATAAAAGCACTTTGCACTTTTTCACCATCCCCTTGCTTTACCGATGAGGTTAGCAGTGAGGCACATTACCGACGGTGTAGGGTTCAAGGGCTCCCTGGCAGCAGATGGGAGCATACAGCAAACCTGCATCGTCACAACGTGATTTTGTGTTTTTTTCATATAAATTTGAATTGATTGTTGAAAAGTATGAAGGTGGCATGGGTATCCGGGACATGGCTGTTGCATACTGTTTGCCGAGAACGACGGTATCTACGATTGTGAAAAACAAAGATGTTATTAAAAAGTAAAGTGAGGTAAAAATTTTCATTTATTTCATCTAATTGCTTTTGTATTTATGTATTTTAGTATTAAGCAGTGTTTAAATTATTTTATAGAACCCCATCAATGTATAATATGCCAATAGCAATAGGATTTTTTTTTTCATGGGAACGGATTAATCATTTTCCCATTATTTCTTATGGGAAAAATTTGTTTGGTATACGTCCTGTTTGGTATAAGTCCAAGGGTCTGGAACGAATTAAGGACGTATACCACGGTTCCACTGTACATCATTTCCCTGTCGCTGTGACTAAGACGTACTTCCGGGTTATAGGGCAAATACACATCTCTGAGCCTCCCTGCAGTGTCTCCTGGCAGCCCCGACATATATCCAGCAGGATTGTGTACTAAAACTACATAGTCCATAATGCCCTGTTGGAATTCGGGGCATCTCCATGTCGCAGGGAATGCTCCCTCTGACGGCGTGGGGGTATTGGCCGGGATGAATGTCCGGCCATAGTCCACAATATATATTAAGTTTCTTGGCAAATCGTAAATGGTCTATAATGAACAATTATGGTTATTTGCCTGTGAGTGGCCTGCAATGAACTATTGGAACATGTAGAGCATTCTGCTAGATTCATTTGTCTGATGATGCCAAGGCAGGCTCTAGGTACCTTACAGCTTTGGAGTTAAGCAGATTCTGAAAATTAATACAAGGTTATTAATTTTTGTCAAATTTTGCACTTATTTCTTATTTTAAACACTGTTAAAATTGTTCATTTTTTTTCAATTTAAGCAAAGTAAGGAGGGAGCAGAGAGCTGAACCAAACCACCCTTTCATTGTTTTTGATTATTTTAATTTAACTTGCACCATAATATATCTACAAGATACTGATAAGTTCACCTCCACAATGTTATTCTTATACAGGGTGCTACACGTCTCCTTATAGCCCTCAAATCTTCCCCTATTTCCTCCACAAAACAACTACTGTATATTATACATTGCTAAATATGAAAGTCAAAATTTTGCCATATTTAGGAGTTATTGAAGATTTTGAAGAAATCATAGATATTAAGCATTTCTCATCACTTTTAAAGAAAATCTCAAGCAAATACCCATATCACTAAAGAAAACTAATGACCAGGGACTAGCTCTCAGTCAAGAGTTGTCATTGTGCTTGCCTTGTGTCCAATGGGTAACTTTTTCCCTTGTCCTAGTTTAGTTATGATGTGTCTTGTAATATGTTTTAGCTTGCAACTGATGACCTAAAATGTAGTTAGTAGGGGACGGACCTGCCTCCAGTTTTGCATAATTAATCTGCTCTTCCACTAATTTTAGATTTCATTTTGAGAAAAAAATAGGAGCTTGTATGATGCTTTATTAAAATATTTAAACGTGTATTTAAATTTTTATGTGAAGAGGGACTGCAGATCAAAAGTGAGTGGTACCACCACTTCACCCCCCACCCTCCTTCAGACAGGTCTGACTGACATAATGACAATGAGATTGATGTGCTTGATCAACTTTCTCCAAACAGCTCAGACCTGCACCTCTTTATCAATCAAGCCCTTTTCTTTCAGATCTTCTTTTATTTTATTCATCCACCTCCACTTTGGCCTACCTTGTTTTATTTTCTTCGGTACTTCCATTCCCATCACTCTTTTGATAAATATGCTAATAGATTTAAATGTGCTATTTTGTATTTTGGAGATTTATGAGAGTAAAGGAATACAATATAATTAAAACACTGATATTAAATCTATTAAAATTTTAAAAAGCGTTAAATTTTATATGTATTATGGATGTTAAATTATTACAATGTTTAATCACTGTTAATTACAAAATGTCCCTTGATTAATTGCATGTTTAACCAAGGTCGTTTAGTTATGTCCAGCAACCCTCTGTAAATGTGACTGCTGTATAACATCTTAGATGCTCAAAATAATAAAACTTGTTCCTTTCATATAAATCTTTTATAAATGGCACAAATGTCCAATGTGAATGCAATGTGTAAGAATTGTCAAACCTCACTGAATGATGTATTTCAGCCCTATATCCTAAACTATATTTAGAAGTGTGTAGTCTAATGCGATCCATTCTGCAGTAAATAGCAGTAGTGAATGCTTTAGATTTTGTTTTCATTCATGGACATACAGTAAGTCAAGTTGTACATTCATTGATTACAGTCTGCCGCACATTTTGCTGCCTAATGATAGAGGATTTAACATCTAAATTATTCATGTTCTGCTCTTAAGTGATATTGTGCTTCTGTAATGTTTAAATTTACCTGCACTAAGTTTACATGTATAAACAATGTTATCCTTTGAACCATGTAGGCAAACATTATAATTTTCATCTTTCTCAGCCATTGTTACTGGAATAGCTTAGATCACGGGTTTCCAAACTTTAATTCAAGGCCACTCAAAATTTTATACCCTCTGGTCTGGGAACCAATTAATATAAACTCTACATGATGAAGCAGATTATGATCTTGGATCAAAAAGCAGTCATATTTCATTATTTTATGTAATAGTAGACCTATTAACCAAAGAAATTGTACATGATTACACATGATGAAATACCACAGGCCAGGGGTTGTCAGCATTTTTTTCTTGGTGTACCAGTTGTAGGAACTGAAATATTTTGAAGTAGTTTTCTTTCAGTCTTAAATTATTAAGTACTGAACTCTTATTAGGCACAGTGAAAAGCAATGTTTCTTAACTCTCACCTGTTCCCCTAATGTGGTACTTGGAGAATTCAACAAAGACTTTTTTGTGTGGTTGTGTGTGTCTTTTCTTACACACACAAACCAAATGATTTTTAATGTAAGAACAGAAGCATGATTCGATGAGGAATAAAAATTAGGAAGCCTACAATTTTCATATTGTTAATTTAAAAAAATTTATATACAGTTACATATGAATGCATATCAAAAGAAGTAAAAACATACTGCAACTTTAGTTACTTATAAACTACAAGTCAGCCAAAGTGAAAAATAATTCAAAGACAGCTGTGAAGGCCGAGTATTTTTATGTTTTATAGATTATTGTCAATGTTGAGTTCCAGTATTGACAACAGTTTTGCTTCTAACCTCATTCTATTCTTGTATTTTAGCTACTCTGTTTGAAACAATAGCTTTCTTCTGTTGATTAATATTATTAACACTAAAATTAAATGTTTTGAAATGAAGGGTAAGGGGTGGGGGTGAGAAAGAGAGCCCTCACCTGAGATGCTCACTTACACAGAAATCCCTCAGTCTTGGTGCAAGGTGTGGAAGCGGCACAGAGAATGTGAGAATTGAAGAATTTAGAAAGATGGGCACATAGTGTTAAAGCCGGAGGACCGTCGGTTGGAGCAATTGAATCGAAACCACTGCTAAATGTGGAGGTTCATGTTCGGCCATTGTGTCCTTTTATGTCCCAATTTTTACCATTTTTTTTGTTTCATTGTTCCACCTGACAGTTATTTGTGGTTGATTTTTTTTAGCTTAGAAAAATAATTGTACGCCCTAATTTATTACCTTTGACATCCCTTTTATATTATTAACATACAGTTAAGTGGAGTGGATATTCTTTTCCAATCTGTTGCACTAATATACACTAATATTACAGTTACAGTATGCTACACTGTGTCACACCTGGAAGGATCCAAACCATCCACAACATTGAGAGTCTAACCAAATCATACCTTCTTGCTTGCTTTTATAAGTTCTAGACAATACGGTCCTTTGTCCGGATTTAGAACATTCATCTCTCTCACACCAGATTACTGCAATCCAATTGTTTTGTATATTCACAGTTTACATATCAGGCATTTCACTTAATTTGACGTAACCAAATCATTGGTTAAGGCAGCCTTCTGTTTTCTGACCCTGCAAATCCAGATGAAACAATAGGCTGTTTTAACTTGCAGCCTAATGCTAGCCTAGAAATACCTCTACACACCCAAAAACAGCTGGTACACCACATCATTTACAGTTTTTCTGGACTGTGTATATATTGTCTTTGGGGTTTTGTGTATATGAAGATTTATCCATTTGTTATGTTTGTAAATAGATTTGTAAATTTTAGAGTTTCTGTAATATATTACTGTTTCCGCATTTCCTCATGTGGTTGTTCTTATGAATAGGTAGTAAGGTGGAAAATACAAGAGTTTGTTATTGGCCTAACTTAATCTGTCCCTCTTTTGTAAAGCAGAGCAGAACAGTATTTACGCAAATATGTTTGTGATCTCGTCACCCTTCAAATGTTTGTGGTTTACTACATGCAGACATAACTGCCTCCTACACCTATTACTGCAACATCAGCAATTCCAAACAAGAACAATAGGCATCAAAGTCGCAGTCCACCTAGCAACCAGAAACTGACCTGTTGCATGCAGGTGGAGTGGACATCAGTATTCTGTGAGCTAATAAGTCAAAAATGTCATAAACTAGAAAGTTCCAAAGCATACATTCTCGCAAATTACTCAAAATGCCCACTAGCGGGGGAAAATATCTTCAAAACACTGACTCGAAACACAGGGAACAACATTCATAAATAATATATTTATTTTCAAAAAAGTTAACACTAGAATTATGAAAGCCTACGAAAAAACTCATAATTCTGTCCCACCTTAAATCTCTTCACACCACTCTGTCAGCGTCTTTTGTCTTGTAAATGTGCCGATCAAGACAGGCAGCAAGCAGCCTACTATTCCATAACCCACCGCCGTAGAATAGGCACAAAGTTCTCCCAGCTCAAGCCTTGATTATCTGGGTCAGGTACCTAGAATTGTATAAGGAAATAATAGCTAGGTATTTAAAATACATGCATTTCATGTGTGTTCTGTTTTTACAACAATCTATGTAAACTCTTTGTTAAAACAGAAACGTTTTTTATATTTTAGTGATAAATGACAAAATGTAGACATAAACTGTATAATATGAGAGGCCTGAAGTCCAATGATCAAATAAACACTTTCACAAAAGGTACAAGGATGATACAACAGCTTTCGTGGCACAACGGTAAGAACTGCTTATTTGTAATCAAGAGTCCCCGGTTTGATCATGACTGTCTTGCAAATTTACCGTTTTGAGTAGTGAGCTGCTCTTATTGTTAATATTATACAATAAACACATACATTTGATTTGAGTCTGTAATAGCCGGTGTAAATTTATAGCACTTTAAATGTTAGTGTTTTTTTTTTCACTTTTATTCTCTCAGTCACGATCACAATACGTACTACCCCCCACCCACCCCAAATCTGATGCTTTTAGTATTTATTTGAAACTGGGAATAACTGTAAATGTGAGTGGTGTTTTGAGACAATGGAACTGGAAATTCTCTGATCTGGAGGGATAAAAACAAACACACAAATACTGGTGTATCTGCCTTCTTGGTATCTCATTGTCATTTTTTCTATTCAGTTTTATTGTGTGTTCCTTCTGAATTTGTATGCATCTTATGGTCCATGATGTCAAAGTTGCACTGACAAAAAACAGAGACATATGTATATATGATATTTGGAATTAGTCATTTTATGACCTGTGTAGTACATTTCGGAAAACATTGTGGCACTGATGAAACATTATTCACATTCATTCACATGCCTTCTTGTGGTTGTAATCAGCGGCCATTTTTTTTGTTTTTTGTTTTTTTTTCTGATCTTACCCAGTCTCCACATTTTGGTGCATGGTGGTGTTTCTTTTGTACTCCAGGACATGCAGAGGAAAGAATAGTACAGAGAGGTCAGTTCCATGCTATATGCAATCATCAAATTCAAATGTTAACAGTTCCCATACAACCAAGGAACATCCTTCCTACATTTACAACATGCGTACCTGGTGCAATGTTCACACTTCTTTCTATGTTGTGGTTTCTGTTACATTGAAGGGGTGCCTGACACTGACTGAGTTTGCTTTCCTGGATGAAGCGGTGGTCTTGGAACAGAAGCTTGTCGATATTGCATCATCTTTTTCTTTTTCCATCACATTTTCATGTAAGAAGCAACAATGAAGTTCCTCTCCAAGTTGAGCCAAGAACACTCTTCTTTTCTCAGTGGACCTGTGAACAGAGAGGTTTTGAAGGAATTTAAGGTGAGCCGGGTCTATGAGATTTTTCATAGGCTTTGGTAATTCTAGTGTTAAACAATGAAGCTATTAAGAGCCCCAAAAGCACAGCAGAAATTGCCTAAAAAGGCAAACAAGTCCCAGTCACAAATCCAGCAAAAATCTAAAATTTACAGGAAAACTCTCCACCTACACAAGTGCATTCAACAAACCACCAGGGACTACAATTGCCCCAACTTGTATAGGGATAAAGGCATGTCACTTCACAGTGATGAGTAGGTGTCCCCAACTCTTCAGGAACCACCCAAAAAACATATGGTACATAGACCAATTGAATCAAAATGTAGTGATATAGTGCAGCGGTCCTCAGTCACGGTCCTGGAGGGCCGCAGTGGCTGCAGGTTTTTGCTCCAACCCAATTGCTTAATAAGAAGCAGTTATTGCCCTAGTAACACTTCTGCTTCGCTTTAGTTGTCTTGCTCATTCAGATTTTGAACCCTTATTGCTTATTTTAGCCTTAAACAGCCATATTCTTGGTTTTTAATTGCTCCTAATTAGCAATAACATGCAAATGTCAAAAGAGACCAGCATTTCTCCGTTTAGCTTGTTACCATTGACACCTGCGTGTATTTATTTATTCATGCACTAGTTACATAGATAGATAGATAGATAGATAGATAGATAGATAGATAGATAGATAGATAGATAGATAGATAGATAGATACTTTATTGGGTTTAATTAAATTCTTGGAAGGAAAGTGAAGAGAAAAAAGTGAAGGACCGAGAATTACTCCTCCTTTTTAGCCTTCAAATCATTTGGATGATATCCTTGGAAAAGGGAAAAAAATCTAGGATATGAGAATGACCTGACATGGCAGAGTTAAAGCACTAACAAGCCATGAAATTAAAATATTGGCAAGAATTGCTTTCTAATTAAGCAACCGGGTTAGAACAAAAACCTGCAGCCACTACAGCCCTCCAGGACTGTGACTGAGGACCCCTGATATAGTGGGTCTGTGATGTGTATTTTAATTTAATAAATAATAAGAGATAATCTCAAGATTTCAAGTGTTGCATAGGTAGCATGAGGAGTGGCTCTGTAGGCGAATTTGTGAATGGGTGATTCTGCATTCCTGCGTGCATGTGCAGACTTAACTTGTTCCATCATTAGCACTTGAGTCATGATTACCGCATCCCACAATAGGTTAAAAGGAAGCCAAAGCATGAGAGCAGAAAGAGCAATAAACAAATGAAAGACAGAGAAGATAATAGAGATTAAAGGTTGAATGGGAAAAAGAAAGTAAAAGTAAAGAGACAGTAACAGACCAGCACAGTAAAGCGGAGGCAAGAAGCTGGGAAGAGAGAACATAATCACAAACAAAAAATATAATGACATAGCAGCTTAACAAGTCCAAATCAAATAAAATAATCAAGAGAGCTAGTAACATATATCTGTATTGTAAAGGATATTGAAATAATGCTGTGAAGTTTATGGAACTGTAAAACACTTGCTCATCCAGAAAAATTAGTATATCAGGATGAAAAATCTGACAGAAAGATTCCCTTAGAAGAGTGATTGCTTTTAAAGCAATTTAATTGTATTTTGATTCTCCACTTTCTTTGGTTTAATACTAACATTATTTTTTAGGTCTGTTATCTTGTCATTCAAGGATATGACTTGATCTTCCAGCATTTTTGTCTTCCATGGTTGTGTAACATTTTAGCAAAAACTTCCTGTGCTCATCCTTGACTTCATTTAAGTCATGCTGAATGTCTTCCATTTTAGCCCAAACATCTACAGGATGGGGTCCTTCATAGCTGCCAGCTATTCAGTCACTGTTGACCTTATGCTGTTTAGTGGTGTCTCCATATTCAAACCACTGTCACATTGGTATGCGGAAGAATGTTAGCAGACGCTAAAGACGCTTATTTATAAGTTGGCGCTTATTTATATGTACTCGGGGAGTCACAAAGAGGTAAAAAAGGGAGAAAAGCCAAATAATGCCTCTCAGACAACAATCCCCGGTCACCAAGTGTCACATGTTTTTAAAAACCTGTATCCTATAAATTGACAGCAATTTTTTTTTTCCAAAAAACAGCTCAGGATAGGATAACACTCCACTGACAAACATGTACATGGTTTAATTTATGTTTACACTGACAAAACTGTACTTGGGCTATTCTAGAAAACTGCTACACTGCAGGAGCTGAAACCCTCTATGTTGTTATTGTTTATTACAATTTGTTACAATAACAGGTATATACAGAAAATGTACAGTACACACTGTATATGTAAAAACAAAAAGAAAGAAAGAAAAGCAGTTCCCCTCATTGCTTTAGAAATGGCACAAATGAAATGGGGATAATCAAGTGGTGTCATCTAGGAAGTTTATACACAATACCTACAGACACAGTAGCAAATAGTTTAAGTAATATTGAGTCAACGGTATATTTGATTTAGCAAAAATAAGAAATGACAATGGTTACTACCTCTTGAGTAATCCACTTCACAGATGAATTGAAATGAACCAGAAATTCTGAAACAAATAAAATAGAATTTGGGAGGATACTATTAAAGAAAATAGATTTAAGTTATAGCAGAAAGATGAACCACATTTATTTTGAAGGTCAACATTCTGGTCTTTGTAGGAGGACATTAGTAAAGTCCCATTCTTAGAACATGTGCTGATATTGATTTTATGTTCTACTTCACACTTTATAGTAGTATTAAATGTTTTAGTGGCACAGAACAATAGGCCTTAGTAAAATAGCAAATAAATGTTACTCTTCACTGCCTGTGTGTTTAACAGAACCTTTGCATAGCAATGCTGTTGGCACCCTTTTAATATTTTCATTCAAAAGTTGTGGGCCATGAAAATGTCCAGGTTTAACTGAATGAGCTGTAGCTAGCTGTGATAGTAGAAAGGAAGCGGTTTTTAGTATTCCCATGAGTTGTTTTTTTTTTTTTTGTGGATTAAAAAAAGAATGTTGAAAAGCTGTATTTATATTAATGGGTTCTAAAACTCCTGAGATCATTGAAATATGATTAAAGCAACCACTACAATAGGATAACATGACAAAGTTAAGATTGAAGTTAACAATAAAAGTACAACTTAAAAGCAGTTAAATAAAAATAAAAAGTTAAAATTTGGGGAAAAACCCAGCTCCTGAAGCTCACCTAAACTTTCCTTATCCTTCTGGAATGAAGGATTTGACCCAATCTTCCAAGTGCACAATTCTGCAATCTTACCTACCAAATAAACCATAAACTGATCAAGTAATGGTCACATGGTTCCCTACAGTAGGAAACGATAACTGTGTTAGTTCTAGTTCTAGTTATCATCCTTTTTTCCTCATGATTTGAAGAGGGAAAGGCTTACTGTTTTCTAAGTGTGACCCAGAAACTAACACATCATACCAAAGAGGACTTAGCAAGTCTGTCAAAGCCTCTGATATCATGCATTGCCTCTTGTATATTATCAGTTCCATTCTAATTTTACCTCAACCTGCTGCCCTTCTTTTATTTGATGGCCCATCCTCTCTTCCGTGAAAAAAGCCTTGTTTTTTTTAAGTTTGGTCAATTGAACTCACAGCACCTCAAGGCTTTGGAATAGCTATAAGAGATTTTAGGTTCTTTCTCAACCTGGTATTCTCACACCCACATCTTTTTCAGTGAAGCCCTCAGAGTTTGTGGTTATTATTTATTTTTTTCCTTTTGGGCACACCGATGTGCTGTAATGAACACAGGGTGTCATATTTAATACCTCTGTATTCATTATGCGTCAGTCTTTGAGATCCACATTTTCTATCCTCTCTACTTTTTTTTCTTGTATCTTCAACCCTGATCAGAACGGAAGGAATGTGGTGTACTATTGTCCTCTTTTCTGTCTGCAACAACTATATGATTCATGTTGTTCCTTTTTATTCCCCAAAATTCAGTTGCCAGTCTTAAAGCTATTTTTTAAGCTATACTAACCAAAGTTTCTTATTATCCCCTAACCCATTTACTCTATCTGGTCTCATGACCTTCTGCTACCTTCTGCTGTACATTATGAAAATGTTCTTAGCCTTCAAAAACCCTTACAATTAGCATGTTCTGTTTAAAATAGTACATCCTCTATAGCTCACACCATAGAAATGTTTTTGCCATCCAACTTAATTACACTCATTAGTTCCAATTAAGCTCTTTCAAAGTTCATGGCACCTTCGTGCATATATTTTGGAACTGTAATCCTACCTCTTATTTTTCATTCTCCTTGATCTTTGTACCCCTTTTCTAATAATTTACTAGGCCTGGAGAAGTTAACACATTCATTTTTGCAATTAATGTGGCCTGTTTAAAGCGGTAAAAAAATATTGTCGCATCCAAGGCCAAGAACAAGGCAAACACCTCAGGCACTTGTTTGGTCAGGGCAAAATTTTCATGTAGTTTTTTTTAACATTATGAAACAGTAATACAAGTGTAAATAATTACATATACATCCAGTGCCATATTTATATACTACCTTTAATAATTTTATGAAATAAAATTTTCAGTTAAAGGTTTTACATTTCATATTCTGTTCATTTCATTCATTTTTACATACTGTACTGAGAAAGGTGCAGGGGAGTGGGAGGAAAGGATATGGGGAGGGGATTTATTGTAGTCCTAGTAAAATTTATGCTCTCTCTTTTTTTCATTTAATGTTTCTGTAAGAATATCAAATCAATATCATATCACATAAGTCCTAAATAAATTATCTTTGAGTGGCACTAAAATCAAAGTAAGTTTCTAGTACTTCTGTATTTAGCTTGATGGTCTGCCCGTTAGCTAGCAGTGCTGATTGGCCTAATATAATGACAACATTCTACGAAACAGAAGTGTAATGACTATTCCTACCAATGTTCAAATTTGCAGTATCTCTGCTAATTTATGCAAAAATGCAACATAAACATCCAAGTAATGCATGCTGTCAGTTTTTAAGTGAGATAGCATATATGGAGATCTTTTTCATTGTGCCAGAATCAAAGGTGTAGGTAGAGCAGAGTGTTTTCTAAATTTTTTTGTGTGGTGGCACAGTTTTAGTAACCCAAAAAATCCCAAGGCACACCATGATTCTACCAATGAAAAAGGATTAAATCTCTTAGACTTGCTTAAATTGTCCAAAGGGGCGGGACAGGGGGGCAGCAAGAAACGTTTTATTTTTACTTTGATACATCCGTGTTTCATATGCTATGCCAATCTGAGAATTAAGGCATTGACCTTGTTTTCTTATTGCCTTCTTTTCAACTTTCCTTTTAGGAAGACATTCAAATTCAGGTTGTACTGTACTTGGTCAAGTAGTATTTTGTTAAAGTTCAAGTTTGAATTGTGGAAGAGAGGTGATAAAGACAGTGCGGGCAGGGTGGAATGGGTGGAGAAGAGTGTCAAGAGTAATTTGTGACAGAAGGTTATCAGCAAAAGTGAAAGGGAAGACTTACAGGACGGTAGTGAGAACAGCTATGTTATATGGGTTGGAGACGGTGGCACTGACCAGAAAGCAGGAGACAGAACTGAATGCTAAGATTTACACTGGGTGTGACAAGGATGGGTAGGATTAGAAATGAGTACATTAGAGGGTCAGCTCAGGTTGGACGGTTGGGAGACAAAGTCAGAGAGGCAAGCTTCCGTTGGTTTGGACATGTGCAGAGTAGAGATGCTGGGTATATTGGGAGACAGATGCTAAGGATAGAGCTGCCAGGAAAGAGGAAAAGAGGAAAACCTAAGCAAAGGTTTATGAATGTGGTGAGAGAGTACATGCAGGTGATGGGTGTAACAGAGCAAGATGCAGAGGACAGAAAGATATGGAAGAAGGTGATCCACTGTGGCAACTTCTAATGGGAGCAGCCAAAAGAAGAAGAAGACTGC
This sequence comes from Polypterus senegalus, assembly GCF_016835505.1. Lineage (NCBI taxonomy): Eukaryota > Metazoa > Chordata > Cladistia > Polypteriformes > Polypteridae > Polypterus > Polypterus senegalus. The sequence continues at coordinate 50,302,060 of NC_053159.1, forward strand.
ATTGCATTTACTTATGAACTACTAGGAACCCAGGAACCCACATCATCCTAAGAGTTCAGAAGAACAGGGTTCCACAGAGAGTTTCATGGCTGAAGTGGTACATTAGTTGAAACAGTAATAAATCATTTACTGTATGGGCGGGGGCTACTCTCTAGCAAGCATAACTGAAATGACAAAAACAAATTAAAGATGTTGTTGTCATGCCAGTGACTTTGACCCTCTGATCTTGCAGACAGCTGTAAATTGAGAATAACCAAAATTGACAATTCTCATTGGTGATCCCTTCATTAATGTTGCACTCCAACACGCTGATTAGTCCTGATGACCTGGTATGCAGGTATGGAGCAGTGTATACTAATGGAATGTAAATTAGAAGAACTTGGTTTGAAAAATAATAATTTTGGTACTATAATGTGATACCTTGTGAGTCATTCATCTTAAATCCAAGTTAAGTCACAATTCATCAATAAGCAAGTCCAAGTCAAGTCATTTTAAAAATACTTTTATGCAAATCACAAATCAGAAAAATTGAGAGCTCAGTCCAACTTGTATTAAGTTATGTGAAATGAGTTGGCCACCTCTGGTCTTTATAGTAAGCAATATCGTGCATCAACCTTGGTGGAGTTTTACTTTATTTAAGTTGAAGTGTTTTGATAGCAAAGTATTAATGTTATGGTGCATTAATGGCTTATTATAGTGGCATGCTGTGGCAGGCTGAACTATGTGTTACTTTTTTCAATTTATTTTTGTTTTGTTCTAGTTTATGATCACCCATTGCATAGTGTTGCACATTGAGTGCTGAGGGTTGGTCTTCTGTATGCATTTTTCTGCCCGTGTTTGATAAACACAACCTGCCTTTCTTATTCCTGGATGAACCTACAGTGTTGCATTCCGCAAGATGAACTTCTGTTTATTCTCTCATTTCTGTTGCTTATGCACTCTCAGGCATATTTGCCTTTAGGCTACCTTTATTAATTGAAGATTATATTTTCAATCAAAGATGAAGATTTCTTTTCAAGGATGAGAGATGCATGTTTTTTTTCAGACAGCAGCTCTCCCTCTTATCTTGCCCAAAGAGCATGTAACTTGGTAACATATATTCATCTCTGCTACCAGGATGTGGTATGTATGTATGGTAGGACACATTTTCTTATGATAATGTGTTTGCTTGGTGATCCCACTAATTCAATATACATTATTCAACTGACATTTTTAAAGGAGTTCTTACAGTTACAGTCAGTGTAGTACTTGTTTTATTATAAAACTGTGTTCTGTTCATGATTGTGTGTGGAAGGGAGTGCTGCCGTGCAGATTAAGTATTGTGGTTTTGTTTTCTTGTTTTATTTTATTTTTTGCAACTATTTTTGTTATTGTGTTGTGTATTTGTCATCATGGCTAGAGCAGAAGTAATGCTAGTCATCTACTGTATGTATCTGGATCAATTATTATTTTGTATGCTCTCATTCTGGAGACAGCTTATAATTATGCCAGCTCTAGTAGGAAAAAGAAAAAATTTGCAGTACAAGATAAGCTAAAAGACCCCCAACAAAAAGCTTGCCAACACCAATAAGTTCTTATGCCTAAGTCAGGCAAGATCCAGAAAATGTTAATTGGGAACTTATCAAAGCAAAAGAAACAATTGCCAAGAACAGTCTAAACGAGGTTGGGTGCAGAAGTGAGCTCATAATAGCCAGTGCTTTTTCCTCTTCTGGGGTAGATCTTCCTCCAACCAATAATTAAGTGGCGCTTTAGGAGAAGAAATGTCTCTCCCATAACATAGCTCATAATAAAGGAAATTGCCTAAGTTAAGAGAGTGGCTAAGAAACAATAGTTTCCAAAACCAAAAATAAATAAAATAAGACTTGGCAAAAGTCAAAATAAAGCCTTAAATGCATGGCCATGGAAAATACCTAGGCCAAACCTGAAAAATGTATTCACTTTTGTAAAGTAACTGCTTTTGTGAAAGCATTGTTTCAAATCATTAGCCACTCTGATGAAATAATGATGATCAGAATAAATGAGGTGCAATGGGAAAAGCTGAGAAGCCTGTAAGTTATCAATTAACAATTCTGAATTAAAATTAGAAGCGTGAAACACTGTATTATAGGTCAGTAGATTTTGAATAATGAAACAAATTATATTTAATACTGATTACAATATCTAAAAGGGAATAAAGAAATTAGCATAATTGAATGTAAAAGATGAATTGCAATCACTATTATGTATAAGTTTGTAACAGACAAGCAATGAATCAACATATCACAAATCAAAGAGACATCATGAGCTAAAAAATGATTTGTTTAAGATGTGCAGTATTAGAAAAACATATTAACTGTTGTTTATAATATGCCATTTAAAATCTGACAATGCTAGGACTAAAAATAACACCTACAGGAATGCCTTTGTTACTCACAATTAAAAAAGCTCCAGTTTAAGGCAAGGTTTGCAAAAAATCAATACAGTGATAAAATCAATAAAGTTCAACTTAAAATTGTAAACCTCTAGTAAAATATTTTGAAAAATGTACTCTTTTGATAGTTGTGTAATGTTAGTGAAAAGAACTTAACACCCAGTATGGACAAAACATAACCATTACTATGAACTTTTCTTTAGTAGGTGTCACCAGAACCTTTAACATACATGTGGGAGATTGTAAAAAATGATACTTTATGAAATTCAGTAAACTGAGATACTAGTTGTGAAATCGGGTTGATGGAGAACAATGGGGTAGCCAGAAAGATTTTTAATATTTTTCTGTGTCTTTGGTAGAAGATAAAAATTATGAACTGGGGATATTTATTACATAAGAAACTAACCATTTTTATCAACAGTATCAGAAGAAATTGTCAACTAATGAATTGAAGTAATCGATTAAAAAGCATGGAATGATGGGGTCATTGAAATGACTTAAGCACTTTTCTGACGATTTTATTTTGTTAATAAAGCCAATGGCACTACATTTGCTATTCTGGTATTTGGTAATAAGGGGGCAAGTTTTAAAATGTACATTTGGTTCATGCTCATTTTGTATAACATTTTAAAAAGACTTTCAGGATATGTTTTAATATCCCAAATAACTACTATGAACTTCTGAATTGGGGGCCAGGATTAAAGGGAATTTAAAAGGAAGGCCATACTGCTGAGGTGTGCCAAAATCATTAATACAATTTGTTTTCTGAAGAATCTTAACAATTCTTAAAGAAACGAATTAAAAGTACCAATATTTGACTACTGCAACTTCTTCAGCATTGAACACAGTTTCCTAGGTGACTTAATCCAGTTTCTCAATGTTCATGCAGTTATTTGTAGGGTAATTCTTTCAGAAAAATAGGGAATCATGTAATAAAGAGTAGTGGAGTAAATTAGGGGGGTGGGAAACCAAGAAATAGTTATTTCAATCAGGAGTGATGCAAGTATGGTAAAATGCTGAAACAACCACATTAAAATGTTTAATGGGCAAAATGACATTTTCCTGTAAATAGAATGTATGTTCTTCTATCTCATTTGTGAGATTTGAAAATAATAGTTGAACTTTTTGAAGGGAAAAGGAGCTGGGAACAAATTACATTAAACTCATAGTATTACCGTAAATAGAAAGGCACCATAAAAGCAGTATTCCTTCATTACTGACAATTCTTCTTGGTACTAAATGAAAAATGTATTTCATAATATTTCATCCCAAATATTACTTGCACCTTAGACTCTTTTTCATTAAACAATTTATTCATCACTTACCTTTAAAGGATGTTTAATTTTAAAATAGATCTTCATTGGTTTAAGTATTAAATGAACTACTTTGGCTGCTTTCAGGAGATACATTCTGTAAATATCAAGGGTCAAGCCATCAAAGAGTGAAGAGCTCCTCATTATTTTTAATTAAAATTTCAAAGTGTCAAGTGGTGTTCAAGAATGCCCAATTACAGATGAAATTATGACCTGAAATTATAATTTTAAATATTTATCAAGTTTGAGAGGGTATCCTTTGGTGTCACAGGATTAAAAAAAGAGTTTGCAATACTATGGTTAAAGGTGTGTTCTTCTTATAAATTTCAGGATGACAACTGAAGAGCCCTGTATTAATTAAGTTCCACTTAATTTTCTCTGTTTCTTGTATTCAGTGACAGTGTAGTCACATTAGGAACAAGAAAGTTCTGGATTTTTTCCAGTTATGGTTTTTATATGTAATGAAATAAAACTAATTTATTGAACAACCTCAAAATGCAAGCTCTGCATGAAATACATTTTCCAGAGTTTGATCTACTGTACATCTTAATAGTTTATGTATTTGCAAAACATAGCATTCAAGTTCAAATATTGGTAACATTTTAGTTTAGGTGTCCTTTATAAGCATTTTAAGCATTCTTTATAAGTCAGTCAGTGATTTTCCAACCCACTACATCCTAACACAGGGTCACAGGGGTCTGCTGGGCACAAGGCAGGAACAAATCCACGGGCAGTTCGCCAGCCCACTGCAGGGCACACACACACCCACACACCAGGTACACACTGGGGACAGTTTAGGAGGGAACTGGAGCACCCAGAGGAAACCCATGCAGACACGGGGAGAACATGCAAATTCCACGCAGGGAGGACCCAGGAATGAACCCAGGTCTCCTTACTGCGTGGCATCAGTGCTGCCACTGCACCACTATGCCCAGTCTGTAAGCATTTTATTAATTATTTAATTAAATTATTATTATAATTATTAATTATTTAATGTAATTAATTATACACAATAAAATTCTTGAATTATGCTATTGTTATTTTGGTTTGTTTCATTTCATACAAAAGATACTATAAAATATTTTATAATATGTCTTACATATGAAGTTATTATATATTACTCATTTCCTTGTAAAACATTGTCCTGAAAAGCTTAGGTTTGTATTATAAATTATTTAATAGCAATTTGTACTCATATGCTTTACTAATACCCCATTTTAAGTAATATTAAACATATTATTACATTATTCTATTCTAGGTGTATTTACAATATGTAGCAATGTATGCAAGGTATTTTGGGGTGGCAGCATACTGCTTTGTGCTGCTGCCTCACAGTTCCAGGAGATACAAATAAAATCCAGCTGGAATTGACCTCTTTTGAATTATGATGCTAGAATCTTTGGCCCAAATGATTTTTTTAGCCCAAACTGAGGGAGTAAAAACTAACAATGCAGTTTTTCTGAAGGGTTTATTTTTATCACTGCAACTCCATTTTTCATTCTAACATTCATTTATTGGGCAGCATGGTGGTGCAGTGGTTTGTGTCCTGTGTCCTCTCTGTGTGGAGTTTGCATTGGTTTTCTCCCACAGTCCTAAGACATACAGGTTAGATGAATTGTTGAAATTGGCCCTAGTGTGTGTGTTTGTCCTGTGATGGACTGGAGCCCTGTCTAGGGTTTATTCCTGCCTTATGCTAGCTGGGATAGACTCCAGCAACCCATGTGACCCTGGTCAGTGGGTTAGACAATGGCTCTCATTTGTTTGTTTATTTTCATTCTTCATGAGACAACAAACCCCAATTAGATTTCAAGTTTACTGAGTATGTAAACTGCCTCAAAGTTAGGAGACATGGGTTCACTTCCCAGGTCCTCCCAGCGTGGAGTTTGCATGTTCTCCTCATGTCTGCGTGGGCTTCATCCGGGTGCTCCGGTTTCCTCCCACAGTCCAAAGACATGCAGGTTAGGTGCACTGGCGATTCTAAATTTTCCCTAGTGTGTGCTTGGTGTGTGGGTGTGTGTGTGTGTGTGCCCTGCCTGGGGTTTGTTTCCTGCTTTGTGCCCTGTGTTGGTTGGGATTGGCTCCAGCAGTCCCCCGTGACCCTGTAGTTAGGATATAGAGGGTTAGATAATGGATGGATGAGTATGTAAAGCAGGGGCTTCTAGTTAGCGTCTCATAATTTTTAGCAAAACTGAACAGTTAATTAAGTAGAACAAAGGTAACAGATGATGGCATTTCAAAATTGAAAACAAGAGAGACAAGTCAGTGCAAAACAGGAGTGTAGATAGAAAGTAAGAACGGATGAAGAGTCTTTTTGGTCAGCTTGTGGACAGTCGCAGCATGTATCCACATTATTCATAGCTATTGACCTTGTTAACAATAAACACAAACAACAAAAGAAGAGTTGGGTGAATTCCCCGTATAATGTTTGGTGATTCAAGCAATCAAAAATGCCTGATTCACTGGTCAAAATTAAATTATACATTTGGCAATCAATGAATACTTTCACAGGTCTTTTATGGAATGGTGGCAGGAAGGAAATTAGGATCAGAGAGGAAATGGAAGAGGTCTTGAAGTTAGTGATGTCATCACTGTGAGTGGAAAATTACATCATCGTGAGGGGACAGATGTGATGTCATCATGGGGAGCCAGAAGTGATATTGTTGCATGGGACTGAGGTGAGAAAATTTGATTAGTCTTTTGTTGGTCTGTTGGAAGAGGAAAAAAGGCATTAGTACTCTTTCTACTGCACACTCCTTTGGACCCTTCGGCTGCCCCTTAAGCGCTCGTGTGTGACAACCTGTATTATTTTATGTACATATCCTTTGTTTTCCTTATGTGTCTGTGTGCTGTTTTGTGACCATTTGCTGAAAACCTCTGCTCAGGGCACTGTCCCTTAGTATTTTGTTGTAACAGGGTGCCCTCTCTTCATGAAGAGAAATTAGAAATATTGAACAAGTTTCCTCCTCCTGTCTTGTTCCTGATTCAAACAGGACCTAGTTTAGACAAGATTTCTTTCCTTAATTTCTTTCCAATTAAATTTCTTCCACACCATTTTAATAACACATGCAACAGCACGATTAATTACTTTCTGTCAAAATAATACAGCCACAAAAGAAATATGCAAAACAGAATTTTTTATTACAGTTATTCCTTCAAAAATATGTAAACACCTAAAGTGGAGCACAATTTTAATCTATTAAATATCTTTAACATTTTAATAAACAAGTTTGCATCCCTTAAATTAAAGCTGAGAACAATTTTGATCTATTAACCATTTTTAACATTTCAATAAATGATTTTTTTAACCCCTAAATTGAAATGGAGCACAATTTTAATTTATAATATTTCTTTGACACTTTCATAAATGATTTCTGAATCTCTAAATTGGTGTACAACTATAATACAGAAAATATTATTCTATACATTTCTTTCATAAATCCTAGAATGGGTCTTAACAATTTGTAACAAAAGAAATGTCTTAAAAAGGATGTCTATCCATTAACATAAGCCAGAAAATATTTCAACAAATGCTGATAAAAGAAATACCTATTACTAGATCACATTTTTTAAATAACTTCTTTAGGATGAAAGATGCATCACAAAAATAATTATATTTTCTGCCCTCTGCTTTTTTATGCGTTTTATTTTACATTAAGCTTCTTTATCTATTAGTTAAGCACCTTTTTTGAAGAAATACAGAAGTTTTTCTTTTTAAGAATCAAATGCCTCCAATCAAATGTATTTCGATGGGTTAGCAATTGCTGATTCTGCAATGGAGGTGGTGGATGCAATTGTGTTTCTGTCAACTCCATGCCGTTGAAAGCTTTCAACATATTGTGACATTTTAGGTTGACAAAACATTTTTATATCTGTACAATACTTCATCTGGATTTTTTAGCTGCAAAAAAAGAAAAATATAAGTACAAAATAATCAGCACTGTAACGGAACTGCTAAAATCAATTTTTGCTTCGTATGACAAGATGTTGTCTGTGTAGGATCTATATTATGCTAAAACTATGCACATTGAAAAGGAAGACCTAGAATAATTTTAAATATTATTAAAATAATATTAAAGAAACATGTTTTCATATGAAATAAAATGTAGGAGCCGATCATAAACTGAGCATCATTCATAAAAAAAAAACAAACACAGCCAAAAAAGAACCATTATAAAATAGTAAAATGCTCTAAACAGTACAGTCGTTACCACAAGTATTGGTTTTGCTGCTTCAGTATTTTTAGATCTTTTTGTCAAATGTTTCTGTGTCATACTGAAGTGTAATTACAAGCATTTCATAAGTTTCAAAGGCTTTTATGAACAATTACATTACGTTTATGCGAAGAGTCAATACTTGCAATATTGCCGCTTCTTTTTCAAGACCTCTGCAATTCACCCTGGCATGCTGTCAATCAACTTCTGGGCCAAATCCCGAATGATGGTAGCTTATTCTTGCATAATCAGTGCTTGAGTTTTTCAGAATTTGTGGGTTTTTGTTTGTCCACCCACCTCTTGAGGATTGACTACGAGTTCTCAATGGGATTAAGGTCTGAGGAGTTTCCTGGACATGGACCCAAAATGTCGATGTTATGTTCCCCAAGCCACTTAGTTATCACTTTTGTTTTATGACATGGTGCTCCATCACTCTGGAAAAGGCATTGTTCGTCACCAAACTGTTCTTGGATGATTGGTAGGAGTTGTTGCGCTTGTCTGAACTAACTGTGAAACCTTTTTTGGGACAAACATTGATTTTTACATTAACATTAAAATAAATAACATGCTAACTATTAGTATACAGAAAATGCATACACATAAACTCTGTATGTTATATTTATACAAATATATAGCATTATTTGTAAAGCTAATGTCTACAGACATAGAAACAAACTTTAGGGTAATGACTAAGTTAAATGAAGAAGAGAACACCAAGATAACTGCAAAACACTACAAAAAATCTCTTCATAAAGAAAATTTGACTCATATATTTTGTTACAAATGCAAAACTCATTTTTATATACCTACTCGTTTTACAAGACATTGTCTCCCTGGTTCTCCATTGAGTTCTGCTTTGAGTTCCAATTGTTTTACTAGAATTCCCATGTTTTGATAGCTTTTTCATGCCTTCTCTTGAAATAGAAAGATCAATGCACACAAGAAATATGACAGACGAATATAGAAAACTACACTTTATTTGTGCAATGGCCCAGTTTTAAACATGTCAAATGATATATCACATAGTGCTTTTGTGTACAGTTATTTCCGTTAACTTTAGGAAAATCTCCAAAAATAACAACACAAGCAATACATCATGCTTCCAACAAAAAACAATTTCTGTAATCATACTATTTTGAGCAGATCACATTCTTTATAAGATTGCATATGTACTAAATTAACAAAATAAATCATTAATAATGATTTAATTAATAATAATTAATAAATAACAATGTTATTTACAGTAACTCCAATTTAAGTGAATTTTAATACAGGATTTGCCAGGAAGCAAAACACAGTGGGGGGAAAAGAAAGCATTATCAGTTCATCAAGAATCGATTTTTTTGTAAATCACATATCAGTCTTTTTAACTGGAGGAAATTTATTTACAGGGGACACATCTGTGTTTTGTAATATGCCATTTATAAAGCATGATAAATGTAGTAAATTATGCATATAATTTGATTATTGTATTATTTCAGTTACTTTAACAAAACTTGTATTGTACATTACAGATTTTTGAAAAAAAAAAAGTAGTTCAATTGTGGTAAATAAGTTTTTAAATAATAATTTAAATTATTTTTGTCACATATATAAAACCAACTCTTATTACTGCATATTGCATTCTAAACTTCTAAATTGCATTCATTTAGAAAAATAATATATATTGTAGCTACATTTATCCAAAATTACCAAAGTTCTGCAGTTTTTAGGTTACTTCTTAAGATGATTCAAATTATTCCACAGACAAAATATCTTTTCTTTTTAATTTTTTGTAAAATTTCAAAGCTAAACAGTTCATACAAAAAATAGAGAAAGATTGAGACAGAAAGTAAAAGTTCTCATTTAAGAAAAGTTCTGTTTAAGGCTGATAAATCTTGTTTCATTTCTCTAAATTTGGTCATACAGCCATACTTGAGGCACATTAGACACGGTCAGAAAACTGTATGCCATCTCCTATTTGCAAACATATCTAATAGTCCATGCTAGCCGAAAGACTGTTTCCCTGACTGGTTTAATTAACATTCTGTTCTTCAGATATAGCTAAGATAGTTTTATCTCATGTTAACTTACAAGTGGGTCAAAGACTATACCATATCCTAATAACTATGAGACTTTGACATTCTATAGTAAAGTAAGCAAACATTACATGCATTTAACATTAAACATTAGCCTTCTAAAATTGGCTCTATTTATACATTTTAATCTACTGTATAGGTTTTCCCAAGGATTAAAACTTCGGCAAATCGATATGATGGCAAATTGTGAGACTACAAGTTCTTCTTCTCTAAGTTTAATATCCAGAATAATCAGAAAGGTTTGCTGAAAAGCTGCACATTGACATTCGTAAGAAGAGTCAGTTTTTGGGAGGTGAGAAAGAGTTTGTCATCATTGGTGAAAGCAAGTTCGGACATAAACGCAAAGTAAGTAATATAGTTGTAGCAGTGCTACCATTGGTTAGAACTGCATCTCCCAGCAGTCCTTGCAGGGCTGTTGGGGGCAAAGGTGGCCAGAGGGGTTCAAAAGGAGGGCAGGGGACGAAGAGAAAAAGTTTTGTTTTGGTCGTTTGCTGCTTGTATTTATCTGTGGAACTGCCTGTCGTTTGCCTGCTTTACATCTTCGTGTCCTGGATTGTGTTGTCTGTTGGGGTCTGGAATCATTCGTCTACCTGTTTACTGTTCCTGAGGACGTTGTCTGGATTATTTGGCTTTCACGGAAGAAGGAGCGCTCCTGAACCATTCATCTGTCAACTTACTTCAGCAACTACCGGTAGGACTGTGTTTTTCCATTTCCCTCGCTTCATTCAAATCACTGGACATAACTTCACCGCTATTATTTCATACATGGACTTTACTGCGTGTTTGTCATGTTTATTTGTTAATTGTAATATCGCCGAAGGGATCAGGGGTGGTATTATTGTTTTTCATTTAGTAATTTAATTTCATTATACTTTTTTGTCGTTTAAATTCCCAGTGCGTTTTCTTTGTCTCTGTAGTGTGTGTGGGTGTGTGTCGTGCCAAGGCTGGGGTTGTCCCTGGTAATCCTCATATAAAATAAATAAATCACCGTCTTTCTCGACGGTGTGAATCTTAGCGGCCTCTGACCGCTACAGATTTTGGCGAGCCGGGTAGGAGCCAGGGTTATTTACGACACCTTCTAGTGCGACTTCACTACACTCTTTCAGAAGCATGTCTGTTGTAAGCGCAGTGCAGGGCGAGGAACTTGAACTTAGTGAACCGCTGGTTGATGTGCGTCCGCTGCCTAGGCCCGTCACGTTACGGTCAGAGCCCCTCTCGAGGAGGAGTTGAGCCTGCTGGATACCCTTTGTGTCTCCAGTCCGGAGCAGCCCGAGATCAGCGAGGGACAGCTTCTGCAAGACCTGACGCGTTCGCCTAGAACAGCTAGAGACGCGGGTTGATGACATCGCCCGCAGTTTTCTAAATCGTGATGAAACTGTCCATGATCTTATCGATGCCACGGCCGCCCGAGTTTCGGAGGCGGTTGTGAGGGTGCAGCGTCTGGAGCAGTCCTTCGCGAAGTGTGTGCAGCGCCTGGAAGCCAATATGAGAGAGGAGATCAGGAGGCAGGTGCAAGAGAGCTGGCGTGCCGTCACGCAGCCACTGGGGCAGTCGACTCCTGTAGCGGGATGGAGGAACGACTGGGGACAGTCGGCCTTGTCCGTTGCGGTACCGCGGATGGAGTTTCCAAAGCTGGCCCCTCAGTGTGCACCCACGGGCATTGTCGACTTTGTAGAGGAGGTCGACGTGTTCGTGGAGCTGCATCCTCTGAGTGGAGCCGAGCTGCGGGGATTCCTGAACACGGCACTCAGCGGGCGGCACGCTCTTGGTGGTTTGCTGAGCGGCACAAATACAACTCCTGGGCGGAGTTTCGCTGCTTTCCTGAATCGTTCCTCTCTGACGAATACCAGGCGCTGTTGGAAGAAAAGCTCCGGACCTTTGTGCAAAAACCATCGCAGAGCCTCCGGGACTTTGTCTTTGAATTCCGTGCGTTGTGTCTGAAGTGGCGATCTGACATGCGTGAGGAAGAGATATTGCGACGTGTCCTTGATGCATGTGACCCTCGGGTGGCTGCTACTCTGAGGGGGGTCGTGAAATCGGTCGATGAGTTGGTGAAGGTGGGGTCCCGAGTGGAAAAGGATTGGGCGGCTATCGGGCTGAGTGGGTCTCGAAAGGGTCCCACGTCTCGAGATGTCCCCTGTCCGAAACCACGAGGGAAAGCCCCAGTGGATCCCCGGGCCGATCTCACCTTGGTGCAAGCCACCTTGCCCCTCTTAGTGGTGCCCATACAAGTGCGGGGTGTCACTGGAGAGGCAGTCGTAGATACAGGGAGCACTTATACCCTTATGAAATACAGCTTGTGGGAAAAGCTTAAAGTGCCTCATGAGCAGTTAAGGGAAAGTGCAAAAGTAAAATTCTTTCTTGCGGATGGAAGGGCGACGGGCAAAGGGCAGGGTTCCCATGAGGTTCTGCTTACATGAGACACACTGGGAGACAGAAGTTTACATCCTGGAAGATGACCATCTGTCAATGCCCTTGTTACTGGGAATGGACTCTCTGGTGTCGGTAGGTCTTACCATCCATCTGTCGCGCTGGAGTATGAGTTGCGGGGTGGAGTCCATCGGTTTGGGACGAAGGCTCAAAGTAATCTGGTTTGGACTAACTTGTGTTATTACCTCGCAGTTGGTGGACGAGCCCAGCCCAGTAGAGAAGGCTATTCTTGAACAGCCGGAGCTTGTTCAGCCGCTGCTTAGGAGGTGGCACTCTGTGTGGACGGACAAATTGGGTCGGACTGAGGTGGTATGTCACCACATTCACACAGTCGACCCTGTCCCTGTTCGGCACAGAGCTTACAGAGTGTCGCCTCTGAAAAGAGGAATAATCAAGGAGTGGGTCGACCAGATGTTGGCGGATGGGGTCATTGAGCCTTCCACCTCGCCTTGGGCTAGCCCTGCGGTGCTCGTTCAGAAGGCCGACGGGACCTACCGATTCTGTGTTGACTATCGGGAGCTGAACAAGAAGACCTTAGATGACGCTTACCCCATGCCCCTCATTCATGACATCTTGGAATCTTTGCATGGGGCAGTGGTTTTCAGCTCCCTTGATCTGAAGTCCGGGTATTGGCAGGTGAGGATGGGGAAGAGTAGTATGGAGAAGACTGCCGTCATCACCCCGGAGGGGTTGTTCCAGTTTCGGGTGATGCCCTTTGGACTTAAAAACGCTGGGGCCATTCCAACGGCTTATGGAGCAGGTCCTCCGGGACTCATTGGAAAGACCTGTTTCGTGTATATTGATGACATCATCGTATTCTCCCCATCTGTCTCACAACATCTGAAGGACCTTGATCACATCTTCCAGCGACTGCAGAAGGCTCATCTGACACTCAACACTGCAAAGTGTAGATTTCTACAGGACCATCTAAACTTCCTCGGCCATTTGGTGTCGGCAGACGGGGTCCGGGTAGACCCAAAGAAAATTAAGTCCATCTTGGACTACCCAGCGCCCCAGGAGGTAAAAAGTCTCCAGCGCTTCCTGGGGATGGCTGGGTGGTTCCACAAATTTGTGCATGGGTTTGCTGACATCGCTGCCCCTTTGTTCCAGCTGCTGAGGAAGGGATCCCCCTGGGAGTGGTCACCAACGTGCCAGGACTCCTTTGAAAGACTTAAACAGGCATTGATATCACCTCCAGTCCTGGCACAGCCTGATCCCAAATTAACCTTTCAGGTCCACACAGACGCAAGTGACCTTGGACTCGGCGCCGTTCTTGCTCAAACTAACCAAGGAGAAGAGAGAGTGGTGGCCTATGCTTCACGGTCACTGAAGGGCGCCGAGTATAATTATTCCACCACCGAGAAGGAATGCCTCGCTGTCGTGTGGGCCGTGGAAAAGTGGCGTCACTTCCTGGAGGGGCATCCTTTGAAATCTACACCGACCATAGGGCTCTGACCTGGGCATTCAATTGCCGAAGACCACGTCTAGGCTAACAAGGTGGGTTTTGCGCCTCCAACAGTTCACGTTCAGGGTGTGCTATCGGAAGGGTTGTGCTAATGTGGTGCCCGATGCCTTATCCCGGGTGCACGAGCCCGCACCGATGGTATGTGCGGTATCGGTCTCTAACCCTTGGCCTGATCTTCCCCTGAACATGCAGGAAATTGTTCACTCTCAAGCAGCCAGTCCTGTGTGTCAGGGGTTGAGAGAGGGCTCAGGGGGGAGGTCTGACCGCATACATTATAGGGAACTTCAAGGGGCACTCTATCACTGTGTTCCAACAAAAGACCGGGTTACCATTATCAGTTGGTAGTGCCCGAGACATACGTGCCCAAGTTCCTACAGTATTACCATGACAGCCCGATCGGTGGTCACCTGGGGCGTACTAAGACACTGTTTAAAGTCTTGGAGGTGGCATGGTGGCCGACGATACGCAAAGACGTCTGGTCCCATGTCCAGACTTGTACCACCTGTCAGCAATACAAAACCCCACCTGGTCTCCCCTCAGGTCAACTCCAGCCAGTAACCATCACTACCCCGGGGGAGAGCCTAGGCGTGGACCTAATGGGACCATTACCCACTAGTAAGGACCGGAAGACCTACCTGATGGTGGTTGTGGACTATTTTACCCGATGGGTGGAGCTATTTCCCATGGCTAATGCCACAGCCAAGAAGATATGTTCCACCCTGAAGGATGAGATCTTTACCCGATGGGGGGTGCCGAAGAACATCATCTCAGACCGGGGCCCGCAGTTTACCAGCTCAGAGGCCGAAGAATTTTGGAAGCAATGGGGGGTGGTGCACCTGAAGACAACAGCGTACCATCCCCAATCTAATCGCACTGAGCGGGTGAACCCGACCCTGAAGACAATGATTGCATCCTTCGTCAGAGACCATCATCAGGATTGGACAAAGTGGCTGCCTGAGCTGCGGTTCGCATTGAACACGGCGGTGCACGAGGTTACGGGTGAGACCCCTGCATTGTTAGCTTTAGGCAGACAGCTAAACGGTCCACTAAAGAGGGTAATTAATCATAAACCACCCAATCCAGACACCTCAATACATGATCATTTGCAAACACTACAACTTATCACACAACAGGTAAAGGAGAGGATGGTGAGGTCCCAGTCCAGACAATCTCAGTCGTACAACCGGAGACATAAGCCTGTGCAATTCTCAGTTGGGGAGAAAGTCTGGATCAGGACTCATCCCCTCTCCAAAGCCTCCGATAAATTTACAGCTAAACTGGCTCCGAAGTGGTTCGGCCCGGCAACTATAATCCAAAAGAAAGGACCAGTGACCTATGCAGTAGAGTGGGGATTGCCGGGGACGAAGAAAGTAGACACTGTTAACATCGCTAACCTCAAGCCTTGGTTCGGCCGTACACCACAGCCTGGGGAGGGGGATTGTAGCAGTGCTACCATTGGTTAGAACTGCATCTCCCAGCAGTCCTTGCAGGGCTGTTGGGGGCAAAGGTGGCCAGAGGGGTTCAAAAGGAGGGCAGGGGACGAAGAGAAAAAGTTTTGTTTTGGTCGTTTGCTGCTTGTATTTATCTGTGGAACTGCCTGTCGTTTGCCTGCTTTACATCTTCGTGTCCTGGATTGTGTTGTCTGTTGGGGTCTGGAATCATTCGTCTACCTGTTTACTGTTCCTGAGGACGTTGTCTGGATTATTTGGCTTTCACGGAAGAAGGAGCTCCTGAACCATTCATCTGTCAACTTACTTCAGCAACTACCGGTAGGACTGTGTTTTCCATTTCCTCGCTTCATTCAAATCACTGGACATAACTTCACCGCTATTATTTCATACATGGACTTTACTGCGTGTTTGTCATGTTTATTTGTTAATTGTAATATCGCCGAAGGGATCAGGGGTGGTATTATTGTTTTCATTTAGTAATTTAATTTCATTATACTTTTTTGTCGTTTAAGTTCCCAGTGCGTTTTCTTTGTCTCTGTAGTGTGTGTGGGTGTGTGTCGTGCCAAGGCTGGGGTTGTCCCTGGTAATCCTCATATAAAATAAATAAATCACCGTCTTTCTCGACGGTGTGAATCTTAGCGGCCTCTGACCGCTACAGATTTTGGCGAGCCGGGTAGGAGCCAGGGTTATTTACGACACCTTCTAGTGCGACTTCACTACACTCTTTCAGAAGCATGTCTGTTGTAAGCGCAGTGCAGGGCGAGGAACTTGAACTTAGTGAACCGCTGGTTGATGTCGTCCGCTGCCTAGGCCCCGTCACGTTACGGTCAGAGCCCTCTCGAGGAGGAGTTGAGCCTGCTGGATACCCTTTGTGTCTCCAGTCCGGAGCAGCCCGAGATCAGCGAGGGACAGCTTCTGCAAGACCTGACGTTGCGCCTAGAACAGCTAGAGACGCGGGTTGATGACATCGCCCGCAGTTTTCTAAATCGTGATGAAACTGTCCATGATCTTATCGATGCCACGGCCGCCCTCGCTTCATTCAAATCACTGGACATAACTTCACCGCTATTATTTCATACATGGACTTTACTGCGTGTTTGTCATGTTTATTTGTTAATTGTAATATCGCCGAAGGGATCAGGGGTGGTATTATTGTTTTTCATTTAGTAATTTAATTTCATTATACTTTTTTGTCGTTTAAGTTCCCAGTGCGTTTTCTTTGTCTCTGTAGTGTGTGTGGGTGTGTGTCGTGCCAAGGCTGGGGTTGTCCCTGGTAATCCTCATATAAAATAAATCACCGTCTTTCTCGACGGTGTGTATCTTAGCGGCCTCTGACCGCTACATAGTAACAATTACTGTATATTATCAAATAGAAATATTGCTACTGTGGAACTTGGCCCAGACATAGACAGGCGGACAGCGATGTTACACCCAACACACATTTATTTTCCATACTATTTACAAAAGTGCACCACAAACCCCAAAACTCACCCAAGTCCAGGCCTCACACTCAATGCCTCTTTCTGTCTTTTTGTCCTCTCCTCCAAGACCTTGTCCTTCTTCCACCTGACTCAACTCAATGAATGGAGGGAGGTGGCCCCTTTTATAATCACCTGGATGTGCTCCAGGTGCCTCCTGACAATCTTCCATCGGCACTCTCCAGTGTGGCGGAAGTGCCGGCTGCGCGCCCAGAAGCACTCTGGGTGTTCCCGATCCTCTTTCCCCCAGCACTAAAGGGTGTGGTGGTAGTGCTGAGGTCAATGGGCTCCATAGGCATCGGGGCGCCCCCTGGCAGTGACCATGGGCCCCTACAGGGTTGAGCTTCAAAGGATGGTCGCCCCCACGTAGTCTGGGAGAGGTGTAAGCCCTCCTCATGTCCTCCGGGGCATCCCGGCCAGGTTGTCCCCCCAGCCAACTGTGACACTACATAATATTTCACTCAGAGAAGCATGACGATGAAGTAATTATCATTACTAATGCCATCTTCCAGGGTTTATGTATTCTCCCCATGTCTGTTATATTTTTAGCTACAGATTGGCAAATTATGTGGTCATGGTAGGTGTGTGTATGTGGTTGCTGGTGCCCTATCCTGCATTTGTTCCTGCCTTGTGATCAGTGATCTTTGAATTAGCATTGACACCACATAATTCTGGACTGAACAAGTGGTTTAGAAAAACCTGTAAATTATAGGGAATATTATATCAGAGTATAAACTAACCTATAAACTTGATGTACTTACAGTATTCTGTCTACCTTCCTGCTTGTCTTATTTTAGGACATTTTAGGCTAAATAGTAAACTTGTTCTTTATTAAAAGTATTAAATATATATATATATTTTTATTAAGCACTCTTATAATTAATCTGTGTTTCATTATGGAAGAAATACTGTAGATTTGATTCAACTTGGCAGAGAATAACATGGGTGCTTGTCATGTTAGGCACCTCTGGTAAGAAGAGAAAGTCATTTCTTTGACTAATAGAAGGAACATCACGTAGAACAATGATCCCAATTATCAGAAGGCATGTTCTGTCTGGAAATACAGTCATTAGTGACAAGTGGTCAGCCTACAAGAATATTTTGCAAAATCTTGCATATCAACATTTTCCTGTGAATCATCAACAGTGTTTTGTTAATCCAGATTCTGGTGCACATACCCAGCATTTAGAAAGAGCTTGGGGTAGCTGCATTTACCAAAAAAATCCCAAAGTTCTGCAGTTTTAGTTTGCTTTACTTGATTCTGGCAATAGTGTGACACTTTGAAATAATTGCACAGACTTTCTTTTTAAAAACTTTAGTAAAAGTTCAAGGCAAAATAGTTCACACAAAATAGGTATTGCAAAGTAAAGAAAATTCCTTGTTTAAAAAAAAATCAGTTTATGGCTTTTATCTTGTTTCATTTCTCTAAGTTGCTCACTGCTCATATATTTAAACCATTTCTGGCAGTAAAAAAAGTGAATGCCATCATATTTACAAACCCCAAATGAGTCTATCAGTCCAAGCAAGCAATGAGACTAATACCAAACTGACTTAACGCACTGTATTACAGATATAGCCAAGAAGGGTCTATTTTACATTAACTACAGGGGGTAAAGGCTATACCATAATCTATAACTATGAAAGAAAATTCTATTCTATTGAAATTAAACATTAAATTAAACACTAATAGGAGTTTAACTTAAAACATCAACTTTCTAAGATTGGCTCTTACATGGTGTCTTAGAGGAAACAAAACCGTTTACTGTATAATTACATTTGTGTTTTTTTTCTAGTGTTATGCAATTCTATGATTTTGATAAAATGTTTTTTGCACATAGTCAAAGATTTTTATACTTTTATAAAATAACATGTTAACCATCATTATTTTTGTTAAGCAGAACTATTTAATAAAATGTTATGATATCAAGATTTTTTCTTTTATTGACAAACTACGTGCCACAATGTTTACATATTTTTGAAGGAATATCACCTATAATAAAGCATATTGCTTTATTATTACTTTATTATATTACTAAAACCCGAAAAAGTTTCTGTTTTAACGATGTGTTTACATAGATCGTTGGAGACACGGAACACACAAGAAGTGCAAGTATTCCAAATAACGATATACTACTATTTATAAAATGTGTCATTTTGCTTGACTTCTCACTCTATACAACTCTAAGCAACTGACATGCAGGTAAACAGAATTGAGCTGAGAAAACTGCGTGGTGCTGGGAGATGTGATAGCAGGCTGCTGGCTGCTTGCTGCTTATCGACACATTTACAGGACAAAAGACACAGATGGAGAGGTGTGAAGCGATTTAAGGTGGGACGGATCTACGACTTTATTCGTAGGCTCTGGTAATTCTTGTGTTAATTCCTTTTCATGTAGAACACCCTGTTATAGCAAGCTACTAAGGAACAGTGCCCTGAGCAGAGGTTTTCAGCAAATGGTCACAGAACTGCACACAGACACCTAACGAAAACAAAGGATGTGTACATAAAATAATACAGGTCAATATCTATGAATAATGTGGATACATGCTGCAACTGTCCACAAGCTGACCAAAAAGACTCTTCATCTGTTCTTGCTTCACTAACTTCAAGACCTCTTCCTTTTCCTCCCTGATCCTAATTTCCTTCCTGTCACCATTCCATAAAAGCCTTGTGAAAGAATTCATTGATTGTCAAATGTATAGTTCAATTTTGACCAGTGAATCAGTCCTTTTTGATTGCTTGGATCACCAAACATTATACAGGGAATTCACCCAACTGTTCTTTTGTTGTTTGTGTTTATTGTTAACAAGGTCAATATCTATGAATAATGTGAATACATGCTGCGACTCTGTCCACAAGCTGACCAAAAAGACTCTTCATCCGTTCTTAGTTTCTATTTACACCCCTGTTTTGCAGTGACGTGTCTCTCTTTTTGTTTTCCATTTTGAAACACCATCATCAGTCACCTTTGTTCTGCTAAATAACTGTCCAGTATTGCTAAAAAATTATGAGAAACTAACTAGAAGCCCCTGCTTTACATAATCAGTAAACTGATGTGAAAGCTGGCCCTGGCACAGACAGATGGACAGCATATTTTCACCCACACACCGTTTATTTACAATACTATTTACAGTTTTTCCTCACGTGCACCCCAAGTGCCTTCTTGCACCGATTTCCCCAATGTCCAGGCCCACAGTCTCTGTGCCTTCCTGGCCGGCCCCTTATATAATGCTCCCGGATGAGCCCCAGGTGTTACCGGTATCCCCTCCTTAGCCACCCCCCAGCGTGGCGGAAGTGTCGGCTGTCCTCCTGGCAGCTCTCCGTGCACCACATAAAGTCTTCCCCCCAGCACTTCCTGGTGTGGCGGAAGTGCTGGGCTCCAGGGACAATTAGGCACTGGGGCGCCGCCTGGCGGTGGCCACGGGTCCCTACAGGGCTGGGCTTCAAAGCCCCCTACCCGAGGCCCCCTGCATAACCAGGACGGACGCCCCCACTCGGTCTGGAGGAGGCGCACGCCCTCCTCTGGTCCTCCAAGGCGTCCCAGCCGGGTTCCAGCCCCGGCCGAGGACCACACGGGATAAACCGGCATCGGGGCACCGCCTGGCGGTGACCACGGGCCCCTACAGGGTAGGGCTGCCATGCTTCCAGAACCAGGACGGACGCCCCCTCGCAGTCTGGAGGAGGCTCCAGCCCCAGCCGGGGACCACACTGAACATCTAATTAAGATTTGTTGTCCCAAGAAAAAAGAAAATCAACAAGCAAATGAGTGGCATTGTCTAACCCACTGAACAGAGTCACATGGGGTGCCAGAGTCTATCCCAGTTAGCATAAGTCAGGACCAAACCCTAGACAGGGTGCCAATCCATTACAGGGCAAACACACACACTAGGGCAAATTTAGTAACAACAGTCCACCTAACCTGCATGTCTTTGGACTGTGGGAGAAAACCAGTGCACCTGGAGGAAACCCACAAAGACACAGAGAGAACATACAAATTTCATGCAGAGGTGGGCCTGGGATGCAAATGCTGGTCTCCTTACTGGGAGGCAGCAGCGCTGCCACTTCACCATCATGCTGCCCAATAAATTAATGTTTCAATGAAAAATGGAGCTGCATTGATAAAAATAAACCCTTCAGAAAAACTGCATTTTTAGTTTTTACTCCCAAAGATGCTGGCATCATAATTCAAAAGAGGTCCATTCCAGCTAGGATTTGATTCTTACCTCTTGGAACTATGAGGCAGTAGCACAAAGCATGCTGTTATGCCTCCCCAAAATACCTTGGCACATTGCTATATATTGTGAAGACACCTACATAGAATAATGTAATAATGTGATTTATATGACCTAAAATGGGGTATTTGTAAATCATGTAATTACAAATGGCTATTAAATATTTTATAATAAATTCATATACAGTTTTTCAGGACAATGTTTTACAAGTAAATGAGCAATATTTAAAAACCTCCTATATAAGACATGTTATAAGATGTTTTATTAAGTGACTTTTGCATGATATAAAACAAACTATAATAACAAAAGCATCATTTAAGAATTTTATTGTCTGTAATAATTGGTTATTAATGTTAATAACATAATTAATAAAATGCTTACAGACTGTTAATAGCTGCTTATAAAGGACATCTAAACTGTTACCAAAACATCCTATAGAAAAGGTGCTCAGATTTTGCTGCTCTTCGATATTTAACTGATGTATATTGAATTTAGCATAGTTTACAGTTTTACCTTTACTTATGATTCAATTCCCCTGATTTCATGGTCAGTATAATTCATTTTTACTTTTCATGTCCTATTTACTGTATATAAGCTCTGTTAGTATGGAGGAATATTTCGGACAAAATGAAATAAATAAATAAATGCGTAAATAAATAAAAGTACTGTGAAATGTGAGCATAAATAAATAAATGTGTCATGAAATGAGAGCCTTAATAAATAAATATGTCATGAAATGAGAGCATAAATAAATAAATGTGTCACGAAATATGTTTTTCGCTGCTTATTTATTTATTTCATTTTGTCCGTAACATTCCTGCAAGCCGTCATGAAATACGACTTGAAATAAAACTGTCACTTTCACTCGTCAAAGTTGAGAGGGTGGGCTCTAACACGCCCTCTAGTTACTGATTGGTGAATCGATAGCACAAGAGTTAATTAGAAAAATGCTTACTACTGCCGATGAAATGGATTCTGACGAAGATATTACGTATTTCAGAGCGAGAATTGAAGATTTATCGGAAGAAATTACAATGTTGGCGGCCCTTTTATATTCCGATATAGATGAAACTGTTTTTGAAATTATCGAAGAACAGGTGGAACGGACTCTACTACACTCCAGTTCTGGTGATGCAGTTCGCTGCTCTGGACGTCCATCCTTTGACATTCCAGCTGAGTCAATAGAACACCTTCTGTTATGCGGTTTAAAAGTACGACAGATTGCAGATCTGTATGATGTATCAGAGAAGACGATCACAAGGCGAATGAGCCAGTTTGATATACGGTAAGCTGCAAAGGCTGTATTAGTTTAGGTACTTTGACATGGAATGCCCAAAGCAGCTCCACCTAATATTTTGAACTGAACAACTTTACCACTGATCAGAGCTGTACAGTTGTTTGAAAAAGTAGCTGCAAATATGCAACTGACTTTCTACTCGTAAAACAAGGGTCAAATACTCAGTTCTAAAAGGGCCGCCAACATTGTAATTTCTTCGGATAAATCTTCAATTCTCTCTCTGAAATACGTAATATCTTCGGAAGAATCCATTTAATCGGCAAAAGTAAGCATTTTTCTAATTAATTCTTGTGCTATCGATTCACCAATCAGTAACTAGAGGGCGTGTTAGAGCCCACCCTCTTAACTTTGACGAGTGAAAGTGACAGTTTTATTTCAAGCCGTATTTCATGACGGTTTGCAGGAATGTTACGGACAAAATGAAATAAATAAATAAGCAACGAAAAACATATTTCGTGACACATTTATTTATTTATGCTCTCATTTCATGACATATTTATTTATTAAGGCTCTCATTTCATGACACATTTATTTATTTATGCTCACATTTCACAGTACTTTTATTTATTTACGCATTTATTTATTTATTTCATTTTGTCCGAAATATTCCTCCATATGTTAGGAATGGGAAGCAGGAAATGTAATATGTCATCATGCTAGCTGGAAAAAGGGTTCCATTCACCACAAATGTTTTTTCTACTTAAATAAAGTAGTGAAGGACAAATGGAAAGGTGTCTTCATACATTGCTGTAGTGTCATTGAACAGTTCAGGTGGCTCCAGAACAGTTACTTTTTTCCCTAAATGCAAGATTCCATGCACCCAAGGGATTTTTGCAGAAGTAGTGAATGCAAGCAATGCATTGAGCTACACTCAAGCTGTTATTTACTTACAATAATGAAGAGAGGTCAATTAACCAAATATGAAAACTTATGAAGTATGAGATGACATTGAAATGCTGACAGGAAACTATCATTAAATTGAGGAGGAATATACAAACTCAACACCAGATGCCACACAGCAATTGAGCTGGAAGAAAGTGGACCGTCCTGGTGCCCTGTGCCTCCCTTGGTTGCTGCATATCCTTTTAGAAAGTATACTTAAATAATCCTGTAGATTTGCTGAAACAATTTATATTGCTAATGTTTCCTGATATACTACCAGAGTAGGTTAATTTGTAGTAAAGATAAAGGTAAATCAGGATCGGAGTTCTGAAATAAAGTGCTTTGCTGTTATTGTAAGTAGCAATAATAATAACTAGCCAACCCGCGGCGTACCATATGCTGCATAATCAGGCCAGTTTTTTAATAATTTTTAAGCACAGGGAGAAAATTTAACATTTGCAAAATCGGTAATGTAATAAATCAGCAAGAAAAGCAACATTGTAACAATGCACGGAACAATGCGGCGTAGCGAGGTGGGAGGGGGTGTGTACAAAGTGCAGGAACATCTAAGAAGACGTGTGTTTGTCACGGATGCGAATTGCTGTATGTAGCGTGTACAGCACTTTGCTATGCTGCACGTGGTCGTGCGTCGTAACCTGAAAACTCGTTTTTTAAAGACTGCTCACTTCATTGTGTTTTAACCTCAGTTGTAAAGGAATGTTTTAATGATCCCATGGGATACCCCTTGCAAACAGTTTTACACGCTACATATGGTGATTCACCTCCGCGAGAAACATGCCTCTATTAACAGTCAACGTGTGGGAGGGGGGTGTGTACAAAGGGTAGAGACGAAAACAGTGGGAGCATATGAGTCGCACTTAGTGGCAATTCCATGGTCTGCAGCCCGAATGGGGTTCAACGGCTTACCTATGCCTAGACACACGCTCAATCTCATGCATAATTATTTATTGAATGGTAAACACTTCTGGAAAGACATGGTTGTCTAAAACAGGTTAGTGTGAGAATACAACAGTAAGTGAATGAAAAGATGGAACGCTGGAGAGAGCAAAATACAACACAATAGTGAACCCGCGGCATAACAAACGCTGCATAATTATTTATTGATGGTTGAACACTTCTGGAAAGACACAGGGACACCCCTCGCAAACTGTTCTACACGCCGCATACAGCGATTCACATCTGCGACAAACAAACTGTTTTGCAAACTGCATACAGCGAATCACATCCGCGACATGATTTTTCCTAGATGGTCCTGTCGCGTCCACCCTCGCACTCGAAGCATACACACTGCCTGCTCATGTGCCCGGTCGCAAGCTGTGTCCAGCCTTGTTCTTGAAGCATACACACCGCCTGGTCATGTGTCACAAGAGAAACTCATGGAGAGCCGCCCACCAAATGCCTGTGTGTGTGCCTCTGTCTGTCTCTGGCGCGGCTTTGTCTTGCGCTGCCTCTGTGTGAACCGGTCAGGCACAGAGAAGGTCAGCTGCTGACAGAGCGTCTCGACTGTTGCAGGGCCTGCATTGGTGCAGCAGGTGAGACGGTAATCAAACAGAGGCACAGGGCTTATTGGTTTTTAAAGACTGATTCCTTCATTGTGCTTTAACCTCAGTTTTAAAGGATTGTTTTAAGGATCCCATGGGATACCCCTCGCAAACCGTTTCACACGCTGCATATGGCGATTCACCTCCGCGAGAAACATGCCTCTATGAACAGTCAACGTAGCTCGGAGGTACATGACATTAACCTGACCTGCACTGCATGTGGCCTCTATGACAGATGAACATAAATGACGCCATTTTTTCTGTGTTGTCGCGTCCGAGTTGGTGGGCGTGGCCCTGCGAGTTGTCGTCATATCCAATGGTCTTGGAGTTGGTGGGCGTGGCTCCTTCCTGTGTGCACCATAGGTGTCTCACTTGTCGGCGGCATAGTGAATCCATGCCCCTTCCGGCGTGCTTTCATGGTTGTCTTGCCTTAGTGAATTATATATATAGATAATCAAAAATAAATTAACACAAATGTATAAATGCTATGTGCCAAACTATTCAGCAGAACTGTGTATGCATCATAATACGTTTAAGTGTGAAAGAGTTTCATTAGCTCTTGTCTATTATTGATCTATCCTGATGCCTGTGTGGGATTTATAGCCAGGAGTTTATAGAAAGGTACACCTACAGAAAAAATGCAGTACTTCAGTCTTGGGAGCCTGAGAGATTTGCCTTTGTGAGGACTTAGAGAGGAAAAGAGAAGCCTGGGTATTTTGCAGTATCAAAAAACCTTTTATGTTTGGAAAGGAGCATGGGGGCTTTTCAGGGAGATAGCAGGGAAAAAACACTGCTGTCACTCAGTTATATCTGTTCAAAATCAAAATGATACTTTACACTGGTCCTACTAGGATTGGGAGCTTCTTGCATGTTTGTGCATGACCCTAATTTAGATTCTAGTGGAAAATTGTTACAATGTTTTGTCCAATTGTGTTTCCATTTCCATCTAAATCTCAATGCTGAAATTTTCTCTTTCTGTTTGCACATTCCCATATTTTCATTATTTTTTTCCTGTTCTGACTCATAACATTTCTTATTTGCTGTGAACTAATCTTAATTTTAGGCCATGTTTTACTACTTTTGTTTTTGATTAAATCCCTTAAATTTTTATTTCCTTTAAGCCATCATCCTCATCCCTTTTTAAATATAACCAGGTAAATAGCTGAATATTTACCAATGCCTGTGTTCTATTGTCTAATAGCAAAACAACACAAAAAGAAGAAAAAATTTTACTTGACAGATAAAGGAGACTTGTTGGTTCTCAAGGGTGCCAGGGTACATATTCCCATTCTCCATGGAAGTATTAACCTTACTTTACCTACTAGAAAATTAATCAAACCATTTGTCACGTAGTTAGTTGCCAAATAAGGATGTAGAGAATTATAAAATGTTGCCAAGAGATGCATCTGGGGTGCCAGTCAGAGACATAAGACCAGAAATCCATAGAACCTCAGTTTTGCTTTCCATTCTGTTGCAGATAAAATAAAATCTGAGGGTGTATATACAGGTGTCTGAATTTATAAATAATCCATTATGAGAGCAACTTGTAATGATCATAGCAAGCTGCACATTAAAGACTGTATCAGTTTGGAGAAATATTTAAAAGGCCATTAGTTCCTATTCCCTATAATTATTTCTAATTGAAGGAAGTAAGCCTGTAGTCACACACAGTATATTTATTTTGAACCAAAACGATAAAGACTTACCTGCCTTGATTAACTATTCACATTTATATTAATAACAGACGTCTATAGAATGCTTGTTAGTTTATAAAATAATGTATCATTACACATCCTCAAACCTATTAAATCCCATTCAGGGTCATGGACTGGAGCCTATTCTGGGAACAATTATTGCTGACTTAACTTTGAAACTGGAATGCAATCAATGTTTGGGCTGCATCTGCTGCACATGTATTTGCACAAAGAAAATAATATATGGTTATTTCACAAAAAATTGAAGGACAGAATGATTGTTTTACAAAAGTTATTGTGTACTAAAGCTATGAGACCATAATATTAGACCATAAAAGCAACATCAGTGTTTTTTTTTTTAGATAAATATCTGTGATCATCTTAATTTTATTGTTAATGAGATTGCCTCATCTTACTCCAGCAACGGAGTATTTAACACTAATTATCTGGAAGAGAGATATTTCGGTTTTTACATTCAATTTCAGTACTACTTAATGGTACTTAATGGAATGAATAGTCTATAATGCTATTTATTAATTTTGATTTTTTTTCTATTTTTTCTATTTTTTTGCTTTTTCAGATTCTTAAGAGGATGAAGGTTATGTTACTATCTTCATTAGTATAATTATATTCATTATTGTGTTTCAGTAACTATATTTATTGGTTTTATATTTTTAAGTCTTTTTTTTCTCAAGGTTATTTCAAAACATTTTTATGTAGATTGTGCCCCCATACTGAACTGATTGAATATTCAGAGCTCCAAGGAAAGGAAAGGACTGAACAAATGCTTCCTCTAAGGAAAAGTTGTCTTTTGTGTGAAGAACAAGTTCTGAAAACCGACCATTTTTGAACACCAGCATTAGCAATGCATTTCTGTATATAACATAAAAAATCTGATTTATAATTATTGACTATTGCCTATTTAATGTGAAGTAATAAATAGCCCCAAGAATAGATAAACTGTCACATGTTAATTTTATTATGCTAGCAAACAAAGTTTTATGAATTAATTCACTTTCATTCCTAAATTAAATTTATGAAATTAAGATGTTTTAAAACTGTTATGTTATTTATTTCACATATTTCACAACATGATAATGAATATCCTGGTATTCCAACATAAAAGAATTTATTTTCACATCCAGCAAAACGTTGCCTATTAAAACCTTTACCTTGGCAGGAGTCACTTATTTTTGCTGCTAAGTTTTTTTCTGTCTTCACATTGTTGTTTAGGCTCTGGTAATATTTTTTTCAACAAACCTTTCAATTGATTTTTAAGTTTTAAATTTTGTGACTGAATCGATATGAGATTTTTGAATCAAATGTCATTTGAGATGGTTCAATTACCAGTTGCTCCATGTTTTCCTTGAGGTACATTCATTAAAAAATCTTGTTTTCCAATAAAGGGCAAATGACACCCTTCATCTATAAGTAGTAAAAAATTTATCCCAGAAGCAAGTGCTGTTAAGCACTATGCCGTTGGTCTGTTTTATCAAAGCATTTCTTAATCCATTCTGTCTTAAACTCCAAACACCGTTAACTTGATGTACTACTTGAACTCTCTTCAGCTCTGCACTTAGATATGGCTAAAGTGACAAAAAACAACAGCATAGAATGTTTCATATACAACAATTTTTTTGGAATCCCATTTAAAAATGTGGTCATTAGTTGATGTGATTAATATTTGTTTAATTTTTATAGTTTGTAGCATTGCCACATAAATGTATTTGCTGGTTTATCTTTTGTCTCTCTATTATGTTATAACCAATGTGAACCCTGTCTCCATCTGAGCACATATAGAATATAGTATAAGGCTTAAGATGGGCAGATTGGATATACGTCAATAGGGAGGACCTTTGTGAGGTATAGGTCTGTTGCCGTGATTTCCGGGAGGGTGCCATGTAAAACAGATGTGGATATACTGTTAAAAAAGAGCGTGAAAAGGCAGGAAGGGAAGAAGAAAAACAGAGCCTGAGCTTTATGGTGGAGGAGACAGACATGAGTTATCCAAAGCCAGAAAAGAGATTGCTTCATGTGGAACACCAAAGTCCTATACAGTTTGGTGGTGGCCAATTTATTCTGGGATGGCATGTCTGAAGAGTGGGAAACATAATGGGGTATTTTATCTTATAAAGACACATAGCCGAGTAGACAGTGTGTGATATTCGGGGTCCATGATTTTGATGTTATTTGTATACTGTATGTGTTGGAAAATGGGGTGGATGGTTTTGGAATCAGCACATATCTGGGGAATTTGTGTGATTTGTATATAGGTCATTAATTACATTTTGATTCTCTGCACTGTTTCTCCAGGTCATTTTTGTATAAATCAATTTTATTGGTTGATGTAATCTTTCAGCCCCGAAGGAAGGGGTCCAAAGATAGTTTGGAGTTGAATTAACACATCACTATAAATGTGATGAATCATAGCAGTTGTGACTGCTACAGAGTGGTGCCCTCACTGAGCAGTCATATCCTATTTCTGTCTTAACCCTGGTTTGTCCTAGTTTCAGGCCCAGCACCAGTGATTCAAGTGGAGTTTCCTAAGCTTGGAGAGTCCTGTACTACAGAGAACATAACCAACTTCTTGGAGGAAACAGAAGCATTTCTGTCTGTAACGCCCCTGAGCAAGGAAGAACTGTTGTGGGTGATTAATGCAGCGCTAAAGGGACCCTCGAAAAGCTTGTGTCAGGTTAGCAGACATGATCGGTATTGGGACAGCTTTAAAACAGCATTCCATGAAGCATTTTTGCCAGGGGATTACCAGACAGAATTGGAGAATAAACTCCATCAATGGTGCAAATGTACTATACAGGTCATGAAATGAATAATTCCAAATATCATATATACCTATGTTTCTGTTGTTTTTTTTGTCAGTGCGTCTTTGACATCATAGACCATGAAGTGCATACTAATTCAGCATGAGCAGAAACACTCAATACAACTGAATAAAAGCGTTTGTGTGTCAGCTTTTATTCCTCCAGATCAGATAATGTCCAGTTCCATTGCCTCAAAACACCACTCACATCTACAGTTACTCCCAGTTTCAAATAAAAAGTAACAGCATCAGATCCCTGGGTGGGAGGGCAGTAGTATGTATCGTGATCATGACTGAGAGAATAAAAGTGAAAATAAAATGGTAACTTTCACAAGTACTATAAATGTACAGCATCTGTTACAGACGCAAACCAAATGTATGTGTATACTGTATAATATTAACAATAAGAGCAGCTAACTGCTGAAAATGGCAAATATAGGAGGTAGTTGGGATCTGTTTTATCTTGGTAGAGTAATATGTATTGCTCTACTTTCCCCTATTGTATTATTAATATGTAGCCTTAGAATGCCTAATCTCACAGAGTTACAACTGTATATAACTTATCCCCACCTTCCCTTCTATATCTATAACCTCAGGCAATTAGATGTAGTAAAAAGACAAGCAGGAGTTAAGTTACACATAAAATAATGTATTACTGATAATATTCATAAATAATAACAAAATGCAAAGTACATTTGAATATTGGCAACCATACAACCTGATAAAATGGTGATGTGTAATTCAGGTGGCACACAGACTTGTAGTTACTTAAAATGTCTCTAGTTAAGGCATTGTTGGTGCTCAGCTTTCAGCCACATGTCTGTTCAATATGGCTGCTGAGCTGTGCTCTTCATTGTGTTGTCTTCATCATCACAGGTTAGCAAGAGAGATGCTTCTTCATCATATGTTGGTTAGAGAGAGAGAATGTGGTTGAGCAAGCAAATTTATAGGTTTTCTGTCCAACTCCCTACAGCGAATAGGATATCATGGTACTTGAAGGCCTCTGAGACAAGCCAATTCCAAACAGCCATACCTCAGACCAATGGGTGAAATAGAACATCTTATCTCCTGCAGCCCCCAAGACCATATATTACACTAACCTGGCTTTGTGTGGGGGATGGGGGAAAAGACTTTAGCAAAGAAATGCTCATCAAACTGGTTTAAGACACATCCCCAAATCCTGTCGTAAAATTACAAAGAAAAGTCGTAAACATGGGGGGGATAAACAAGAATGCCTCTCACCAAGGTACCACTAAATTACATTGGTTTGCCTAAATTATAAATAAAGACATACAAAACATTTATCAAGTTATATGTAAAATCTCACATCACAACACTCCACCCCGATGAATGTTTTGTACAATGTCTTTATAAACAATGTCTTTAAATTGTTTCAAGAGTCTGATGCATAACTTATGCATTGATTGGCAGTATTTGCTCTCCCAGTGTTAAAAGTTGTCCGTGACCATTTGTCCATTACATATCTTCTTTATTTCAAAGACAATCTGAAGAACTTGGAAGCGCTCCCGATGACTTGTATCTGCTCCAGCTTGCATCAACTCTTTCTGCAGTCTTCATATGTCATCAAATCTGGTGGTTCAAAATGAGACAAGTCCACACCTTCCACTAAACTAGCCCACTACAATTTAGTCTATTGTGTGAATTTTTAATCTGTGCTTGTTTTGTGTCTAACTGCTAATTAGACCCCTGTCCCAAACTATCTGTTTAAGCATATGCAGCTGTACAATTAACATCAAAATTTGAAAGGTAACATGCCACAGGTGCCAGTACAACCACTTCTGCCCAAGTGACAGCACATGTGCCACTGCATAAACTGTTCACAAACCAACATTTGTGGCCCCTCTGCACACATTTGGGGTTGACTTAGTTGCCTCTTGTGCTTTCCTACCCATGGTGCAACTCTTGACTGCCATCAGCCTTTACCAGTATAGGCTGGCATCACCACCATGAGACATCAAAGCTATGCAACTCTCATCATTCCCACTGTAGGCCACCCCTAGAGTTGTTTGCTCACCATATGCATACTCATTGTGCTAAACACCTCAGTTCAGAATTGGCCCACTGGTCCTGTGCCTGTACCACAGCCGACAATCTCAGCAGGGCTTCCATATTTTCCCAATTAGACTATACCTAAACATCGGAGCCCATATGACTTGCAAATGTACCAGCTGCACCTGCTTTCCTGAAAAGTTCACCAATTTGCTCAGTATACCTTTTCTTATATTAATTATCCCACTTAATTAATTAATACCCAGAATGTATACTTTATGAGCCCAAAATGAATCCCCTTATTTTGGCATTCCTAACTGGTTTGTTCAGTTTCCACCCCTTGGAATATAAATTTGCTGCAGTAATGAACAAACCTTTCCTTTTAAACTATAGCTATTGTGACTAGTCCTATTATTGCATGACTTGTGGACTTGTTACTCACTTAAACCCCAGTAAGTGGCTTTTCTTGATGTCATGTCTTTGTCTTTGTCTTTGTCTTTAGTCTTTACGTGTTGTCTTTTCTTCATTCTGCTATGTAGGCAGGTCTGCAAAATGGAAGGTGACAAAGCAGTTTCTGTCCATCTCATTTTCTTGGCTGTCAACCTGGTGCCAACACTCAAACTTTGCTTCCAGGCATTCATTGGAACAGCTTGCACTAGTGCCATGCCACTCCAATGTGCCAATGGTAACCCGATCTCCTGCATGGATTTTACTCTGCTAATTGCCTTCACTATTTATTACCTGCACCAAACCAAAGTCCATAAAAACCTTACAATAGAAGTAGCACTATTGCAAAAGGCCAGAAAATTGAAATAGAAATAACTATTTTCCCTTTCCTGTCTTCCTGCTACCCTTCTATTTTTTTCATTGCCTGTGTGTCCTTTTTTTATTGTATGGTAACTGCTACCTGAAAGTGTGGGCTGAAACCTCTCCAAAATCCAAGTGCTAAATCCAGCATCGCTCCTAAAACTGACCTGTGTTCTTTACTAAAGACCAGCTCACTTTTCTCCATTTTATTGCATGGAGATTCATAGGCTGTCTTTTGAACAACTGGTCAGTCAGGTTTCGAATTACTGAACCTAAGTGTGTGTGCTTTTTAATTACTGCTGGCCCTAGCACAGCTGTTAGGACCTTCACACCCCTGTGCATTCCTGGCTTCCTGCCTGAGCTTGTAAAATTCCTGCTGCACCATCCCCAATCTTTTGTTCTTTGGCTTGTCCTGTTTCATTCAAACCAACTCCTAAACTGGTGCACTTTCTTTCCAACTCAGCCATTCTTGCACTAGCACATTCAGACCTTTCACACACAAGCACTTGAATTCCTTTCATTTCCATTGTTCTTGTTTAAATTCCACACTTTCTTTACTCAGTATCCTTAAGCCAATATCCAGTTCATGCCCTCTAGTCAACAATTGCCATTCACACTCACCAGCTCTCTGCCTTCTATCTGATTTCTTTGTCCTAAATCAAATTTCAATGCAGCACTGGTTACCTTTCCTAACAGTGGTGAAATATCTATCAGTGTAGCATGCTCTTTAAATACTGGACAGGCCTCAGAATTACTTGGAGATTGTGGTGCAGTGGAGAATAAAGGAAGAAAACACCCTTGCTGTTTTCCCTTCCTTTCATCTCTCTCCTTTTCCTCACACTCACATTCCCACTCTTTATCTGAGCACACATCTGTCTCATGTAAGTCACCCACCCATGTTTTAGGGTTCCAGTCTGATCTGGTTACTATTGCCCTAACTTTCACCATGGGCGGTTTACATTTCTTTTTTCCACTTCTTTCACTGCTTTCTACTTTAGCAGCGAGTGTTCTACATGCTAACACTTCACAATTATCACACCAACTGTTACATCTTTCAAAACTCTCACTCAACATTCCATAACTTTCATTCACTTTGCTATTTTCTTCCTTATCATGATCTTCCTTATTACCAATAATACAAGATAGTAAACCTCTTATAACAGCAGCTGTCTTCTTTAAACCTGATCTCTGTTTTCTTGCTTTTAATCCTTCCAGCCCCCTTCCATTTTGTGGCACACTCAGCTCAGCTTCTGCTTTCTCTACCTGAACTACAGGTTTCCTAGCTTTAGCCTGCTTCCTCTGCCACTCCACTGGAAGATGGCTGACTTTAAAATGAACTTAGGCATTTCTAAGTCTACAATTTACTCTAATACAATTTGCCAAATTCGTTATGGGTTGGCCTACTTTTGCCCCTGTAAGCAAACATACACATACATACACAAAGATTCTAAACGAATAAGTACCGTATGAATGACGAATGCATGTCCCATCACTCCTAGCACTTTAACCACTTAAATGCCGTATGAATGACGCATGCATCTTTCACCACTCCCTAGCACTTTAATTAGGGACTCACTACCACCAGCACTAACAAACATGCGGGTGTCCTTGTGACACACATGAAGTCTCTACACTTTGTTGGTTATATTCCATTCAGCAACCAAACAATGTTTTACTTCCACCGCATTTGTACACTGGGTGCCCTAAAATTCACATACATAAACAAACACATACATCAAAACAGTATTTGCAAACAGGGTGCAAAACTTGGTTACCCCAAAATCCTGCCGACTACGCCAATTGTTTTATCTTGGTAGAGTAATATATATATTGCTCTACTTTCCCTATTGTATTATTAATATGTAGCCTTAGAATGCCTAATCTCACAGACTTACCACTGTATATAACTTATCCCCACCTTCCCTTCTATATCTATAACCTCAGGCAATTAGATGTAGTAAAAGACAAGCAGGAGTTAAGTTACACATAAAATAATGTATTACTGATAATATTCATAAATAATAACAAAATGCAAAGTACATTTGAATATTGGCAACCATACAACCTGATAAAATGGTGATGTGTAATTCAGGTGGCACACAGACTTGCAGTTACTTAAAATGTCTCTAGTTAAGGCATTGTTGGTGCTCAGCTTTCAGCCACAGGTCTGTTCAATATGGCTGCTGAGCTGTGCTCTTCATTGTGTTGTCTTCATCATCACAGGTTAGCAAGAGAGATGCTTCTTCATCATATGTTGGTTAGAGAGAGATGCTTCTTCATCATATGTGGGTCAGAGAGAGAGAATGTGGTTGAGCAAGCAAATTTATAGGTTTTCTGTCCAACTCCCTACAGCGAATAGGATATCATGGTACTTGAAGGCCTCTGAGACAAGCCAATTCCAAACAGCCATACCTCAGACCAATGGGTGAAATAGAACATCTTATCTCCAGCACCCGCAACCCCCCCCCAAGACCATATATTACACTAACCTGGCTTTGTGTGGGGGATGGGGGAAAAGACTTTAGCAAAGAAATGCTCATCAAACTGGTTTAAGACACATCCCCCAAATCCTGTCGTAAAATTACAAAGAAAAGTCGCAAACATGGCGGGGATAAACAAGAATGCCTCTCACCAAAGCACCACTAAATTACATTGGTTTGCCTAAATTATAAATAAAGACATACAAAACATTTATCAAGTTATATGTAAAATCTCACATCACAACAGGATCAAACCGGGGACTCTTGATCACAAGACAGCAAATCTTACCACTACACCACGGAAGCTGCTGTGTTATCCTTGAAGTTTTTGTGAAAGTGTTAATTTGATCTTTGGACTTCAGGCTTCACACATTATATAGTTTATGTCATTTTGTCATTTGCTACTAAAATATGAAAAACATTTCTATTTTAACAATGTGTTTACACAGATTATTGTAGAAACGGAACACACATGAAATGCATATGTTCCAAATAATGATCTATTATTTCTACTCTAAAACTCCAGCACTTCACTCCCAGATAATCAATCAAAGCATGAGCTGGGAGAACATTGTGCATGTTCTGCGGCTGTGGGGGGATGGAGTAGTAGGCTGCTTGCTGCTTGTCTTTATCGGCACATTTACAGGTCAAAAGATGCTGACCCAGAGGTGCAAACAGATTTAAGTTGGGCTGGATCTATGAGTTTTTTTCGTAGGCTCTGGTAATTCTAGTGTTAATACCCCTCTTTGTGGTCCCTGTACAGGTAAGGGGTTGAATACTGGATGCTGTAGTGGACATGGGAAGCCAATATACCTTGACCCTATTCTTAACATCAACAGTTCATTATTGCATGGCACAGTACCTGATGCACTAAAAGTGAAGTCAGACCTATACCCACACATTCTTAATAACTATAGACTGATTTCAAATTTACCCTTTCTTTCTAAAATACTAGAAAAAGTAGTCACCAGTCAGCTTCAGTCACATCTTATGCATTACAATTTATTTGCAAAATTCTAGTCTGGTTTCTGTACTGGTCATAGTACAGAAACGGCACTAATGCGGTTTGTAAATGACATTCTGATATCCTCTGATG
Source organism: Polypterus senegalus (assembly GCF_016835505.1). NCBI lineage: Eukaryota > Metazoa > Chordata > Cladistia > Polypteriformes > Polypteridae > Polypterus > Polypterus senegalus. The sequence goes on from NC_053159.1 coordinate 50,337,774, forward strand.
AAGGAAACTCCACTATAATTATGTTGTTAGGCTTAAGCGCAGCGTTTGACACCATTGACCATTCTATTTTACTGTACAGGCTAGAAAATAACATTGGGCTTACAGGCACTGTGCTCTTCTAGTTTAGTTCTTATTTATCAAATCGATTTCAATATGTACAGAATTGTGCTGACAGTAAGCAATCATTATACACAGAAATGAGATATGGTGTCCGGCAGGACTCATTACTGGGACCTTCAATGTTTTCATTTTACATGCTTCCACTGGGATCTATCATTAAAAAATATGATGTCAATTTTCACTCATATGCAGATGACATCCAGTTATACTTTTCTTTTAGATCAAATGAAGTTTCTCCGATGTTGTCTTTAATTAGTTGTGTTAGTGAATTAGAGTACACCTTCATCGTAAGAGCATCCCTTATCTACGATGGAGTGTTCAACCAGAAGAAAACATGAAGCTGGTTTTCAATTAAATGTTGTTGAAGTAGTGAAAGAAATTGGTAACTGCACTGCTGCAATAAAATTCGATGAGAAACTGGTGCGAGATTGGAGGAAGCACGTAGATGCAAAAAAAAAAAATTAAGTGTCACATTTTTGAACGGGTGTATAAGTTGGGGTCTGATTTTATGATCGATTTTTCAGGTTTCAAGACCAGACTCATACGTGAGTATGTACGGTAAATAAAAAAAAATACATACTGAGGTCCCAACATGAAAAAAAAATGTCTAATTTGAAGCAGCAAAGGCTTTGATTTAAGAAAACATGCCTTCAGTATTTTTTAGATATGCTTGTAACAAGAGAACTGGAAAACAATACATTTTATCTTGGCACTGGTCTTGTGAAATAAGGATACATTTCTTGTTTGCTTATCTGCTCACAATTGATGTCATAGGTGGAGTTTTGACACACACACACACACACACACACATTCTGTAAATCTCCAAAGGTCCCAATGGTTATATTCTGCCTTGGATTGTAACAACAGACAGATGTGTGTTCAAAATATATAACTGTTCTTTCCGAAATTGCACCTACTTTTTGCCTATGTACATTCTGTGTATTTTCTGTGTAATTTCTTTGTTATTTTACATAGCCCACAGAAGGAGACTAGTGGTGGTGAAGAGTGCACATAAGAGTTTCATTGTACTTTGTACACATAACAATAAATGCAAACTAAACTGAATTTACACTACACTGCATTTTTTATAAAAGTCTTAGATTTTTGAAAGAGCCAGCCCACCTTCACATTGATACTATGTTCACAGGGTCAATCAATACTCACTATTCCGCTCTTTACTTGAACATTAGAAAATTGGAGCAATCTGGATGAAAACAGGCCATTCAGCCCAACAAAGCTCGCCAGTCCTATCCAGTTAATTCTTCCAAAATTAAGTCCTGCTGTCTACCACACTCCTTGTCAACTTATTCCATGTGTCTATGGTTCTCTTTGTGAAGAAAAAATTCCTAATGTTTTGCTAAATTTATCCTTAACACATTTCCAACTTTGTCTCTATGTTCTTGTTGAACTTATTTTAAATGAACAGTTTTGATCTTTTGTACTAATTCCCATTATTTTAAACACTTCAATCATGTCACCTATTAATATAATTTTGTTAAATTGAAAAGGCTTAGCTCCATTAATATTTGCTCATAACTCACTACCTGTATTCCTGGAATCAACCAAGTTGCTCTTCTATGGATTTTTCTAGCACTTCTATGTCTATTTTATAGCCTGGAGACCTGTACATGAGGTCTAACTAAAGTGTTATAAAGCTTGAGCATAACCTTGTTTAACTTGTACTAACATTCTGCTAGCCTTCTTAATGGCTTCTGAACACTGTCTGGAAGTTGATAATAATAAGTCCACTATGAGTCTTAAATCCCTTTCATAAGGCGTTCTATCAATTTTAGACTTAGTGAGATAGTACAGTGCCAAAGCATGATAAAAAACATGGAAGCTCCACAAATTATAGAATAAAATAGAGCACACTGAATCATTGTTGCTGTAGTTTTGAGTGAGTAAACATACACTAACTGATACCAATCAGTTCATAAATACATGGGGAAAATGTACAAGCTCCATTCAGATCCTAAACCTGTGAGACTCGAATGACAGTTCTGCACTACCACTAAAATAGTTATACTAAATTTTGTAAACTTCAACCTGATTAATACTCAGTTTATACTTATAATATCTGTTTAGTTCTTGTCACTTGATTACACACTTTGTAAACGCTCAATCTTATTTCTCTTGACATTTAGGCACAAGTGTTTATGTTGATACTGATTGCAAAAGGCAATATCTTTTTAATACAATGAAATAAGCTACTGTACATTGATAGGCTGGCTTTTTTCAGTCATTGTTTAGTTGTCTAGAGAACAGAGATGGCAATTCATATCAGGGTATCAAACATTGAATAATGTCATTAACAGAGATTACTTTTCAAAGGGAAAAGTACAGTATATGCTGAAGTAAACTGTGTTAATGGGACTGAAAAAGTCACCATGGAGGGAGACGAACTGCAAAGTGAAGCACATAGTCAGTTTCACTATAAAAAAAAATTCACAACTATGATAAGCTTTTTCCTTCAGAAAATGAAATGTGGACATGGTTTTGCAATATGTTTGCAATCTCAAGATGAGGATAAATAATTGAAAAATTGACATACTTGCTAAGGTTTGATGCTTTTGCTTGAAACTTGGCACCCTTCACCTAGTCCGATATGAAATGCAATAGCAGAAAAATGCTACACTGATCACATAATTTCATATGGGATAGTAATACAGGGTGAGGCAGAAAGAACGGGCGTCTTTAAAATGGCTAGAACTCACCTTGACAGATGTGCGGTAGGTGGTGTTAGGATTACAAAGTCTTAGCATTTTTTTATTTTCTTTTTAGTTGAAGCCGTGGATGACTGTTTTGTTAAGAACAACCAATCTATTACCACAGTTCAGCGTGAGTTTTGTTGCCATTTCAATATCCATAGAAATAACGCTGTTCCCGCTCGTAACATTATCCTACATTGGGTTAAAGCACTTAGTACACGAGGTACACTAATGAACAAAAGACCACCGGGGGCTACACGAACGGCACATACCCCTGAAAATGTCGAAAGCGTACGACTAGCCCTGCTGCGTAGTCAAAGTCGATCTACTTGGAAGCATTCTTCTGAACTTGGCCTGAATAATCGTTCAGTAAGGCGTATTTTGTATTTAGACCTGCATTTCCAACCATACAAATTGTCAAATGCTATTTCAATATGAACTCAAATCTTTCAATAAATTTCTTTGTATGAAAAAATTTACAATTCTGTGATTTTGTAAAAAACGTCCGTTCTTTCTGCCTCACCCTGTATATATCTTGATCATGAAGAAATAATGACTTGAAAAAACCAGCACTTACCCTTTAAGGAATGTAGTGAACTCCATGATATGCAGCTGTAGTGTATGGATGGGCAGATCGATACCTCAGTAAATGATACCTCAATTCTCAAACTGTACTCTTTTTGTATCGAGTATCATTAAAAAATATTGATTACTATTTTTTTCTATAAGATATGCTAGCAAGGTTCTTGCAAAGGCATAGAATGTACTAATGCATTTTCCGCTTTCACATACTGAAATGAGCGGATGTGCTGTGACATAACACCGTATACCCAAGCCCCTCGCACAACCACAGACCGTGTACGACAATGGCTGACCGAAAGCATAGCATTACATGCTGCTACTTTTTACAGATGGAAAAGAATACAGTCGCCCGATGCAATATTTGTGAGATTAGTGAACAGTACAGTGGCAAATCAAGCAGCCCATTTAAACGTTTAAAAAACATAGATGGTGACCAAGAAAAAGTTGTTTGTAAAACATCAAAATGATGCAGATCTGTAATTAACTACAATCAGTGCCAAACAAGTACAGCAGCTCTGAACTACATAGTGAAAAAAATTATGGGATAGCCATTATCTCACATATACATGAAAATATCTCATACATACGGAATAATTTCATGTACGTACAAGATATTTTTGCATATGTACAGGATATTTTTACGTATATAAAGGATATAAAAGTATGTACGTAGAAGATGTTTTCATGTTCATATGAGATGTTTTCACATTCGTGCAAGATTCTTTCATGTACATACAAGATAAAGTTATATTAAAAAATTACAAAAGTGAGGGTTGGGGGTTGATTTGTTTTCGATCTTATGTTTGTAAAAATTGATTTATTTGTATGAAATGATGTGTGATTTTAATAATATAAAAAAAAAATTACAAAAGTGAACTTTGGAGCCACCTAATTATGCCTTTACCAAGTCTATGGTGCTTCAGTTTGATGTCACTTCCATCACTTATAGCACAATGATATAAAAAGCAGATGGGTGGGCTTTTATTTATTAAAGGAGTGTGGAAATGGGTTTAACTGCAGCCTGCAATACCTATGACATTCGTCAGCTAATGCCTACAATGTCAGCCCACAAAATGACCATTGCATGCCCTGTTACACTATGATTAAGATTAGGATTATGGGAGGGTTATCTGACTCAAAGGGTTTAGGTACATGGTTTATGTTTACAGTTATCCATCTGCACACTCAGACGGGGCCCCTGGGGGTTGTCACAAAATCCACGATGAGACAAAGCAAGGTTTGGGGCAGCCACCAGTATAATTTGTTTTCCTGGCTGCAAAGCGTTCTTTTCAAATGATAGCACTGCTGTGCACAAAACCAAGTCCAATACAGAACTGAGGGCATAGGGAAAAGGAGGTTTTTAAAGGGGAAGACAGGAAGTGAGATCATAGGGGTCGGGCTCATTGAGGTCTTCAGCCATTGGTTCTAGACCGGACGTGACATCACAGGGGCCGGAGCCGGCAAGGTCTCCTTTGATAGGCTCGGTCCAGGAAGTGACCTCAGGAGAGCCAGGCGGAATCTCCCGGGAATGGCCTGCAGGCAAGGAAGAAAAAGAGTCAGTGCACTCTGCCACATCCTGGTATGTCTCAGAACTGTCCTTACCCGAGCCCTTTAGCTGCCTCCCATGCGCACGTGTGTGACAGGGTACAGTAATCCCTCCTCGATCGCGGGGATTGCATTCCAGAACCCCCCGCGATAGATGAAAATCCGCGAAGTAGAAACCATATGTTTATATATTTTAAGCCCTTATAAACTCTCCCACACTGTTAACATTATTAAAGCCCTCTAGACATGAAATAACACCATTTAGTCAAAAGCTTAAACTTTGCTCCATGATAAGACAGAGATGGCAGTTCTTTCTCACAATTTAAAGAATGCAAATATATCTTCTCTTTAAAGGAGTGCGCGCATCAGGAGCAGAGAATTTCAGTGAGAGAGAGCGCTCGGTAAGAAAAGCAAACAATCAAAGAATCAATACGTGCTTTTGTGCTTTTAAGTACTGTATGCCGAAGCACCGTGATAAAGCGGCATTTTTTTAGAGTAGTGTCCGTATCTTCTAAGCAAACAGCCTCTGTGCAAACAGCCCCTCTGCTCACACCCCCTCCGTCAGGCAGAGAGAGTGAGAAAGACATAGAAAAGCAAACAATCAAGCACCGCGTGGGAAGCATATCTTATATCATTGAGGAGTTTTAGTTAATATGTAATACATGCTCTGATTGGGTAGCTTCTAAACCATCCACCAATAGCGTCCCTTGTATGAAATCAACTGGGCAAACAACTGAGGAAGCATGTTCCATAAATTAAAAGACCCATTGTCTGCAGAAATCCGCGAACCAGCGAAAAATCCGTGATATATATTTAGATATGCATACATTTAAAATCCGCGATAGAGTGAATCTGCGAAAGGCGAAGCGTGATATAGCAAGGGATTACTGTATATGGTGTATTTTTTTCTTCCAGGGAAACAATTTGGTGTGTAGAACTTACTATCTTGTGCTCATAATGTATGTACCTCGTGCCCACCACTTACCATACCCTGCACACCAGGTACTTTAAGGTCACACCATCTAATACTGCGTGTGTGCCCCATACATTCAAATGAGCACCAAATACCATTGCAGGCTACTGTACATCATTTTCTGGAAACTGGAAATATCACTAAACGATTTGATGTTTTCCTTACACAGTTACATTACACAATAATGGATATTGGCAAGTTTATAAAAGCAGGCTAAGCACTCAAGAGCAGATAGTTGGATCTACAAAGCAGTAGTGCTAAGTTGGCTTTGGCATATGTTTGGTGTGTTTGCCCTGCAATGGATGGGCACTGTAAAGGACACATGATGCGTCAGCAGGGCTTGAATCACAGCATTTGTGTGACTTTTATTTTGATAAGTTATTGGGTGTCTTTGGTTTGCATAATTAATTCTGCAGTTTTGCCGGGAATAGGAAAGGAAAATGGCGACACATGGAGTTAAGAAACAACACCTCACTGAAAAGTGAACAAGGTATTAATTTCTCTGTGTTATATGTAAAACAAAAGTTACGAATGTTTATGTTAAGTTATTTACTGCTTTTTATTTTGTACATTGCCTTTATAGCTCTTACGGTGTGTTTATGAAACAAGGTCACGGAAATGGAAATGGTAATAAACATTCATAAACCATCAATCTGAGAGTTGACCATCATTCAGCAAGGGTCGCTACAGGCACCCCATCCAGGGTTGTCTTGCGCCTTATGGCAGATGGTATAGGCTTCAGCAACACACCCAATCACCGCAGCCCTGGTGTCAAGTAAGAGGGTTAGAAAATGACATGTTCATCTTATTAATATATAGTTTGTAATAAATTTATTATGGTGACCTTGACACTGTGTCATGATATTAGTTAATTTAAATACAGACTACACATTAATATTATCCATTCTAAAACACTATAATCATTTGAAAACAAATTCCAATGCTCTTTAAAAAATATTGAGTATTGGTATTGGTAATGATTTCAAAAATAGTGGTATCACACATCCCTGCTGTAGTGCGAAGCTATAGCCAGTGACAAAGACATGTTATGATATCCACTTCTGGCTGCCAGCTCCGTTGTGAAACTGTTCTGAATTGTCATTAGGCACTCATATAATCTGTCATTCCTTGTGACTCCTAGTCTTATAACCTGATTGACACCCTCAAGCTCAACAAGATTCAGCAACTGAACTTCTGTCTGAATCAAAGTGTAACACCATCCTAATGACACTATCACTTGTTATCTGAACCTAATCTGTTGATGAAAATGTACGTGATAGTGAAAGAATGGAAGCCTTTATGTCAATATTTTCACTTGGAAAAATAACAGTGCATTCCCCACACATTTGTAGTCTATTAAACAGTTTTTCCAGATATCACCAAGACACTATTAAACACCTATAAAACCATGGGCAAGCATTTCTACATGATATACAACATTTAAAACTTGAATTACCTATATTTTAAAACTTGCTAGACTCAATAGTGTTTTATGTTTTGTAGCGGTACACAAGTAAATGTATCAATTATGTCTCCCTTCTAACTTGGAATGAACATGTACAATTATATATATAGACAGAGAAGGAATAATGAGTGCTCATAATGCCTAGCAAAATCAAATAAAAGAGGCTATTTTAAAAGAATGGCTAATTAACAAATGAATAATTGAAATACGTTTGGTTGGCAAGAAGAAGTGGAGGAGTAGTTATACTGTTCTTCTCCACTTTCTGGTTGACATTGTAACTTAATAATGGGGCAAAAAACAGAGGAACCAAAAGCACAATACTTTTTAATGAAAAACAGACCTACAAACAACTAAGACACAACTGTGGCATGCTCTTCATTATCTCCTTAGACTTGCTGGCATTTTAAATGGCTTTGCTGGTGTGCCCTTTGAAATTTTTTCAGATGCAAATTTAGAATATGAGGATTTTCATGTTGGTTGTGAATTCTGAATACAAATTTTCAAAAGATTGTTGTACAGTTTAGTTGTAAAAGCCATCAGTGGAACTGGTATCGGAATATGCAGAGCTTGAAATGTTTGCAAAACAACAAGAAATTTGAAAATGTAGTAATTAGTTTTGCCAAAGTAATTTCAGTCCAAATCCATTAGCGAAAAGACATGGCCTTCTTAACTCCCATGGCTTGTGGGTGAACATGAACATAACATAACGTAGCATGACATAACATAGCATAACATAAAATCCAGAAAATCGCTTAGTCTAATTTTAGGATCTTTCACAGTGTAAATGCTGTGACACTAGAGGGCACTGTCGCTCCTGTAACCCGACAGACAGACACTGACAACACGAGTTAAAAGCACCAAGAATTGATTTACTTCTTTTATATTCTTCGCAGTGCTCTCTGTTCACCATAGCTACAGGCAAACAGGCAATAAAGTACAAAACACCACACAATTATCTCTTTTCTTTCTCCTCCACTCCTCCCAGCAAGCTCTGTCCTCTGCCTCCCGACTCCAGCTCTCCTGCTGGGTGTTTCGCAGTCCTTTATATGTATATGTTGTCCAACCCAGAAGTGCTTCTGCTCTTCCGTCCACTTGACTTGACAGCCCTTCCAGGTCAGATGGAGAAATCAAGTTTTCCGTCAGCCCGGAAGTACTTCTGGGCTTCTGTCCCCATGCCTCGATAGTACTTCCGGGCTATGTAAAAGTATAAGTCCTCAAGTCCAAGCAGTGTCTAAAGGTAGCTGCCTTCCCCCATCCTTACATTCTCGGGGTGTCCTGGCCGGGTTTAGCTGCCAGCTGTCCCTTACAATGCCTATCCTGGAAGCATCGGACACAAAACAGAAAACAACCCTGTATGGTTCACCAATTCATTGTTGGAACCACTCAAACACATTCACACATGGCCAATTTAAAACTGCCAATTAATATGCATGTCTTTGGGATGTGTGAGGAATACCAGATTACCCAAAGGAAATCCCATATGGAAAGAGATACAAGCTCCAAAACCAGAGACCAGGCATTAGATTCAAACCTTGGATGCTCAATCTGTGTGGCAGCAGTGCTGCCCACTGCGCCACTGTGTTTTCCACAACAGAGAATAGAAAGGCAGAATGTTTAACATCGCATAAATTGTGGAGGATAAAAACATCTGTTTAACATTTCCTACTAAAAGAGAAAAACATAAACTACTTGGCTACCCAACCAACTCTGGAAATAGCATTATACACAGTACTCTTTGGAGACTGTGGTAGTGAAGCTTGAAATGACAAAACCTTATTTTTAAATTTCTTAAAATCTTATTTTAAACATCTCTTTTCCCACTTGTTATGAAGCTGTTCTCTACAGCTAAGGAATCACTTATTTACTTAAGAGAAAATAATAAACATATATGCTTTCAGTTTATTATGGAATTGTTTTCAGAAAATCGTAGGATAATTTGGCCAGTGCTGTGCCTAGTAAAGGTGGAAAATGAAAAAAGACTGCGGAAGCTGAGAAAGAATTCACTTCACAGGTAAGTGGTCAAGTATCTTTCTGCTTAAGGAATGTTTTCTTTGATCCTGAGATAGAACTTGTTGCTTGCATTCCCAGCATCATAAATTTGCGTCTAATCTCTAATTGAAGTTAGGGTTGAAGTTCAAAAGACTGGGGGCATTGCCCTGAACAAATTCCTTGACAGTGACAGATAACTAATTATATTTGCGAGATAATTTGCTACATAATTTTTGTCAACTTTAACAGTCATGTACTAGTAAGGAAACAAGACCCTTATCACCTTCATGAAGTAACACCGGAATGACTTTTATTGTTTGCAGGCCAGAGCCATGCATCTTAATGAGATGAGATTCGTCTTTCTCGAAACTTGAAATTCATGCAATACTGTCTCATTTTAACTGTCTAATTTTAACTTTTAAGTACCTCAGCCTGTCTCATTGTTAACTGCCTGTGTATACTTCCTTCTTCTTCTTCTTCTTTCTACTGCTCCTGTTAGGGGTCGCAACAGCGGATTATTTTCTTCCATAACTTTCTGTCCTCTGCATCTTGCTCTGTTACACCCATCACCAGCATGTACTCTCTCACCACATCCATAAACCTTCTCTTAGGCTTTCTTCTGTTCCTCTTCCCTGGCAGTTCTATCCTTAGCATCCTTCTCCCAGTATACTCAGCATCTCTCCTTTGCACATGTCCAAACCAATGCAATCTCGCCTCTCTGACTTTGTCTCCCAACCATCCAACTTGAGCTGACCCTTTAATGTACTCATTTCTAATCCTATCCATCCTCATCATATCCAGTGCAAAGCTTAGCATCTTTAACTTTGCCACCTTCAGCTCTGTCTCCTGCTTTCTGTTCAGTGACACTGTCTCCAACCCATGTAACATAGCTGGTCTCAGTACCATCCTGCAGATCTTCCCTTTCACAAATCACTCCTGACACTCTTCTCCATCCATTCCACCATGTCTGCACTCTCTTCTTCACTCCTATTGCACAATCCCAATTACTCTGTACTGTTGATCCCAAGTATTTAAACTCATCCACCTTAGCCAACTCTACTCCTTGCATCCTCATCATTCCCCTGACCTCCCTCTCATTTACACATTTGTTCCTACTGACCTTCATTCCTCTCCTCTCTAGAGCATATCTCCACCTCTCCAGGGTCTCCTCAACCTGCTCCCTACTCACGCTACAGATCACAATGTCATCAGCAAACATTATAGTCCACAGGGACTCCTGTCTAATCTCATCTGTCAACTCACCAGCACAAGAAAAAACAGTCTGTTGTAAAATACACATTTTTCTGCAGCACTACATTAGCAAGTGGAGTATTTCAAATTAACCACATAACAGGTTGCACGCATTCCCTGTTATTTTTGAACAAAAACTAGCATTCCACAATTTTTTGGACAACCATTGCAACTAATGGAAAGTAGCTGTAACATTCCAAGCACCCATTTCAGGGTCATAGTGAGCCCTAATCTGATAGCACAAGGTGCAATTAAGGTGTCACTAGTCAACTGCAGGGTGAATTCACACACACAGCAACACTCACTATATGTACTAAATTAAAATCACTAATTAACCTGACCAACGTGTCTTTGAAATGTGCAGTACACCAAATAAATCACAGAACGATATGAGGAGAACATACTAACCACTCACACAGGATTATTCACAGTTTCATAGAGCTGTGAGGAAGCAGTACTTACTACTGAGCCACTATGCTTCAAGTACAGCAAGCTTGTAAGAAACATAAACTGCACCAAATGTAAATTCACACATACATAAAAAAATGTGCAAATACTAATCATTAAAAATTCTGAATGTGCCAAAAATCTTTAACACATCTCTTTCAGAGAAAAAGCACAGTGTTCTTCAAGTTTATCTGTCGCCTCCCACCTCCTGGCACCCTATAAGATGACTCATCTTTCCATCTATTAAGTCAACTCATGTATTCCAGAGTTCTGTTTCACTCTCAGACACAAAAAAGCAGTAAGTGCTCCTATTTAAATTCAGTCTTTTGAGAATCAACAAGTGCCTCTCTTAAGGATATAAGCACATGGCTGTCTCACTATGTGTAAAAAAGATAATAGGAAGTCTACAGAACGTATCCAAAAATGTAAATGTTATAATGTTATCCTTAAGGCTGTAAAATTTCCCACATTTCATTAAGACTATTTAAATATAAAGGAATTTATATTGGCTACATTAACATAAGCATGTACCCTTTGTGACAATGCGAAGCACTCTGGAGTAGAGCCAGAAAGATTCAAGTCCCGTCCTGCTAAGAGGTTGTAAGGATATTATTTTACAGAGTGTAAGATATACAGGAGAGGGTGAATGGAAGGAGGAAACCAAGCACATATGCATCACCAAATTCATTAAGGTCACAGCCCTTTGGCATTTCCTAAATGTGTGCTTCTGGAGTCACCTCAACCCTACCAGGAAGCACTACCAGGTCAGCTTTTATTCCTCAGAGACCCCTTCGAGTTCTACAGTTCCAAGAAGCCTCTGTGGGAGCCTTAACCACTGTAGCAAAATAATGTTACTGCCCACTACTGATCTTGGATGTATACTTCTTAACAGTTCTCATTGCCACCTGACTCAATGGCACAGTATATAAGAAGACAATAAACAACAATGCAGTATACACTCACTGCAAAAACAGCTTAATTAGTGTTTGGTGTTCTAAACAATTGTGTCTTTACAGCTGCTGGAAGGTTGACCAGCTCTGGTTGAGAAGAGCCATAAATATTCTTTACAGTGAACCTTTGTAATCCAGATAAATTCTTCCTTGTTATTATTATAATTGCTTTACCTTTTTACCTTTTATCTGACCACACTTTAAATCAAAATACTATGTAATATGTTTTACTTTTCAGAATATTTACAGTAATTAAAGAATTCAGTATGGCCACCACAATGATATTAGTCTGCTACCTTATAGCAATTGGAGTCTTGCTTCTTTTTCAGTCCAAAAACATAAGGTGCAACTGCAAATTAGTCTAATGTGTCTGACTGTAGATAAGTAAATGAATGTACCCTGTGATATACCAGTGACCCCATCATGTGTAGCAGTTTTTGCCAGAATAGGCTCAGGCGGTTCACAAAATGAATGGACAGTGCAAAGTTTTGTGTGTTCTTGATTTGCTTGTAAATAGCACCCTTTAAACTATACTTAAAATTGGTAAGAAGTTAGCTGAAATTTGGTAAACACATAACTGATTAAGGATGTGTCTGTAATGGCACTACTAATTCATTCTCATTAACACCTAAGCCTGATTTTGCAAACCGTCTGTATTTCAATGTTATTTAAAAATAGTCATAGTAATGACAAATTGAAGAATAAATGTATTCCTCTACACAAGCAGTCATTAAAAATAATATATTTTAGCTTTGTTTCACAGCGTGAGCTCTTTAAATAAGTAGATTGGAGAGAAAGGAAACAGAAACTCTATGGGTAATTAAGCAGGGCATTTGTCTAATAGCAATAGCAAAGAAAAGCTGCAAATACTGAGGCTCTGCTTGATCAGCAAAGTTTAATCCAAAGACCCAATGACATGATGTTTGTCAAGGTCAAACTGAAAGAACAATACAAAAACAATAACTTTCAAAAGAACCACAAGCTGTTTTTTAAGAGTTAGGTAATACTATTCTATGTAATACACAAGTTATCAAGTTCTCTGCTTCACCAACTTCCTGATTTATTGTTGCTCTCCTTGTTTAGCCCTTATCTTAGAAACCAGGGTAGTTTGATCAGGATATTCGAATACAATGTTTGATCAGAGTGGTTAATGATGGCATAGATTAAGGGCTTGGGAGTTGTGACTTAATGTTATGTTTTTTTGTTTAAACCTAAACTGCATTTTTGCACACTGTTATATTGTTTCTAGTGTGGAGGCTGGCCCGGACACAGACAGGCGGACACAGATGATTCAAACACCAACACACATTTATTGTACATATTTACAAATAAAGTGACACACAACCCCAAACTCCCCCAAAGTCCAGGCCTCTACCAAAATAATGTCTCTCTTCAGGCCACCTTCTTTCCTCTCCTCCCGAGCTCCATCCTTCTCTGCTTCTGACTCAAGTCCCCAAATGGAGGGAGGCGGCCTCTTTTATAATCACCCGGATGTGCTCCAGATGCCTCCCGATTAACCTCCGCCGGCACTCCCCAGTGTTGCAGAAGTACCGGCTGCACACCCAGGAGCACTCCAGATGTCCCTGGTTGTCTTCCCCCCAGCATCTCCGGGTGTGGTGGAAGTGCCGAGGACCAGGGCTCTCCAGGCATCGGGGTATCCCCTGGCGGTGACCCTGGGCCCCTATAGGGTTGAGCTTCTAAGCTCAGTTTCCGTGGTCCCCAAAGCCACCAGGGCGGTCGCCCCCTCGTGGTCTGGAGGAGGTGTAATCCCTCCCCCGGTCCCTCCGGGCATCCCAGCTGGGTGCCACCCCCAGCCACTTGCCACACTAGCAATGGCACTGGCTGTCAAGCATATGATGCTGTGGTGCATTCCTGATGATGTCAAACATATTTAAGATGGCAGCATGCATCTTCCCATATTTAAGACTTTACATATTTCTAAAAAAATCTACAACAGTGCAATTCGCTGTTCAAGTTAGAAAATGAATATTTAGTTACTTTAGAAACCCTGCTTTTTTGAGCTTTGATGTTTGACTGAGATTTTAGTTATTGACTCATTTAGAATTTTTGGTACCAAAATTCCTTTTAGTATGCATTCCATTTTTCCCCATTTTTAAAAAAACGTTTTTGTATCAAGTCAAAGTGTAAGGTAATATAAAACTCCTGTTTTTACTGTATTGGCCAGATATACTAATAACAGTGCTGCAGGAGAGTGTGAACTTATGACATTTCTCTACAATGCAAAAGAAGCAACAGCTATGAAAATGAATTAATTAAACATTGTCAAAAGTGTGAGCATAATGTACCTTTTATGGGAATGATTTGGGAACACAGGGGAAGGATTGGGATGTGAGGTAATGTCTAAGCCATTTTTCTTTCCCACTTTCACAAAAGTCTATGACATGGAAGAACAGCAGGGACCACTTCACAGATCCTGGCTCTAGCTCTGCCTCTTTCAGCTAAATGACTTAAAAATTCCACTCACCATCAAGATCAATAGTGAATGACTACAAGATAAGATACATTGATGTTGCCTGACTCAGCAATCAAGCTATTTTCTATTTCCTTTTTTAGCCACACACTCAGTTAAATGAAGTATGCTTCTAGCTAACACTCTGTCTCCTTTTGCATGTTTGTGTTGCCTGTTGCAAGACAGAACTGAAAGTGCAAAAGTAAAATTAGATATTCAAATACCTGCTGCCCCACTAGTTCCACCTACTCAGCCTGTCACTTGCTCGTCTCTCTAATACCACCAAAGTACAAGCGTATGTTCCCTTCTAACCTCAAACATTTTACTTATTCTAATAACCCTAGCCTCTTCCTCATCCTCTTCCTCTTGCCAGGCAACTTTCACTCCATGCTTCTAGTTCCTGACTCAATATTTTTTGTGGCAACATATATCTTTAAAATCCTATCTAGTCATCTCTATTGAAACTCCAAGTCCAAGGTCAGTAGCTCCAATGTCCTGTAGATACTACCGTTTTTCCCATTTGCTAAATGGACAACTGTATTCTGGATGAGCAAGTCTTTAATTTTGGTGTTTCCCAAGATCAGTCCTGGTGTAAGACAGTAGCTACAGGTTTCCATTCCACAAATCAGTGGGTGTCTCTTATGTTTCATCAATGTAATTGTTTAACTTTTTTTTTTCTTCTAATTCTTCATTCAGAAAAGTCCTCTTGTATATTTACATTTAGAAGAAATTCAGTTATATGTTTTGTTTGTCAAAGTTTTAAACACCTAACTTTCTTTTACCATTTGATTTCAACTTGCCTTATTTCCTTGGAGTAAGTCGTATCCAGACTCTAAAAGCTAGTATTATAAATTACTGTGTAGATGCAGGTGTAAATTACTAATAAAATAATTAAATAAGTGGTCCTCAAGTTCATTCCTCTGGACCACCTTAACTGTAGGTGTTCATCCCAAACAACTTATACTTTTAACTGGACTCATGCCTTTAATAAATAAGCTGCTATTTACCAGTTTCTACCTTTTTGTGTCAATCCAGAAATTATAAAACGGATTTGCTATATTTTTAGGGGAATGTATTAAGCAGTTGCGTGTGTGTGACCTTAATTATTGTTGTTTGCTTTTCAAGATTTTGCTTTTCTATGTTCTAGTCATTTAACTTTTTCTTATTAATTTAGCTCAGTAAATTTTAAACTGAAGTAGCTGCTTCATATTAGTTTTCAGTGTCATTTGCACCAGTGCCTGTACTGCTCATCACCTATCATTTATTTGGATACAATTAAGAGAGCAAACTCCACATAATTATAAAGAATATGGTAAGAGAAAGTTAACATTTAAGGATATGACAAAAATGCACATTTCTGAATGTTGTTTACATGCAAGTATACTAGCACATATTTCTGAATGCAAAATTAAAAAAGAAAAAGTCTGATTAAACAATGAAATCATTTGGAAGTAAGATTGAACCCGTTTATTTGTGAAACTTGTTGGAATGAAAACCCACAACCACATTGGTTCCCCAGGACTGAAATTGGGAGGTCTTGCTCTAGAGAAACAGGGCATATTTTAATCTACTTATCTTTTTTTGCATGGGTGTCAGTGCCACTTTACTTCTGACCAACCAGTCGTGACACAGTCTCCTGCCTGTCAGCATCCTCTGCCTTCCCACACTGGCATGTTGAGTTACTCTTATTCCCAGCAAGAGAGAGTGTATCTTGCTCCTCTCTGGGCTTTTTCAGGCATTTTTATAGCCCAGAAAACAATACTGCATACATTACTCCAACTGAGGCCTCACAACAGCAACTAGGCTGATTCGAGGGCTGCAGGGTATAGATTATGTGGAACGATTAAAGGAGTTGAGCCTTTTCAATTTAAGCAAACAGAGATTAAAAGCTGAAATTACTGAAAATGTAGTAGTACAGTGCATTCAGGTGTTGCGTTACATCGAGTTCAATCAGAACGCAGAGACAGCTGAGCAACTGAAAACTTGTTAAAGATAAATTTCGCAGAATGTTAGAAGGTTTTTGAATTTATCCTGTCCTATGCCATCCTGGTCGTGGCAACCTCTCTTTAACTGGGCACTTCTTTACAATACTAACAGTAAAATACATACAATAAATAAACTGTGACTTTATTAAAAGGAACATTTAAAAAAAAAACAATGGAACTATAGAGCATTACCATATATACTAGCGAATAAGTTCTCCCGCGGATAAGTCGGGACTTGATTTTACAGTATAATTTCTGGTATTTTATAATGTTGTTCGTATAAGTTGAATGCGGAAAACTCACACTATTGGTCCAAGAGATTTTAATTTGCTAATGTCCACCTAAAAGAGCAACTACGGAGCACACTGCCTTTTTTTTCTATGTATTGTGCCTACGTGACCACACAGTAATACCCAAACTACTCCGAAGCAATGTTTGCACTGTTTTGTGTTTTTTGTATCTCACACCCTCATATACTTTTATTGTAACAGCATCCCTTATCTACGATGGAGTGTTCGATCAGAAGAAAATATGAAGCTGGTTTTAAATTAAATGTCGTTGAAGTAGCGAAAAAAAATGGTAACTGCGCTGCTACAACAAAATTCGATGCGTCTGAGAAACTGGTGCGAGATTGGAGGAGACAAGAAGATGAAAAAAAATGTGTCACATTTTTGAACGGGCGTATAAGTTGGGGTCTGATTTTATGATTGATTTTTTGGTTTTCAAGACCCGAGTTATACGTGACTATATAAGGTAATTCAAGAATGACTGGTGTTGCGTGCTGGCTAAAACAAGGGACATTCATAAGAGGAACTTGCTCTTTCGCAGAACTCGTGCAACTTTGTCCCTTATCGTTTATTTTGTCCTGTGCCATCCTGGTCTATCCAAATTAACACTTTTTCACAATACCTAGAAACTACATTTAAAACAGTGTTAACAAGCACTGACTTTATTAAAAGGGAGATTTAAAAACTAACAAGTACAGAGCATCAATTCAAGAGCATGTCAATGCAAAATGAGTTGGTGGTAGAAACATGCTTTACATTGGCAGTGTTAGTCCTCTTTAGATGTTTTGCCCTTGAGCTGACAAATCTGAATTTTTAATTCCTTTAATTTTAGATTCTCCTGATGTGTAACAGACCTTATCAGCAGTACTACAATTCTAATGCCTTCTGTAACGTTTTTTTTCATTTGCCAAACATGTGATGGTCCCCCACCCAGAAGATGTTAACTAAGTTTTCAATCTGAGAGAAAGCCTGCCTAATTGCTAGTAAACTATGGCTATAAATTATGGTCTGTGACAGGCTGTTAAATCAATATGGGACATCTCATATAGCATCTATCAACCCATAAAACACTGGCTGGGAGTCCAAAACAGACTCTGATCATTGCCTAAATGATGGATTGCATTGTTGTGAGGCAATCAATAGACAGAGAACACATGCACAGAGCTGCCAAAAAAAAGCAGAGTAGTAAGAGGCACTGAACTGTTAGTGTCTTTCTTTAAGATAACTGTAGTCTTGTATGATAAAGCAGAATAATCCAAGCCTCCATATAGAAATCACAGTAACCAGACAAATGTTATCTTTTAGAAAGATAAAGGATAGGATATCAGTGAGATAAGAATAACAGATGGGATCTAAAGTAATTTACCAAAATGAGGACTAGGAAAGAAATAGTGTATAACATGGGGAATGTTTTCAACCAAAAACCCACACTTCAAAGCTGTATTAGCAATTAATGTGTTTATTTAAATGTTTAACTGACACCTCTGTTCCACTTATTGGACTAATACTATATCCAATTCACTGTTTTGGGAGTATCAGTGCCTTTTGCTCTTGTTTTCTTTTCTTTATTTTCATGATCTTGCATTTTGTCCTGTATTTCAATTATCTTGTTTTTTTTACTTTTGCCACCATGGTCATGCAGTGCTTACTACTGTTGTCTCACAGCTCCAGAAGAGGTTTGAATTCTGACCTGTTTACTTTCATTCTGGAACATACTGTATATTTTTTTCCTATCACAAATAATTTTATGCACATATTAGATAATAAAATAACAAGCATTATATTTAATCGTTAACAAAAATATAATCAAGTAATATGGAAAAAAAGCAAAAAAGAGTGTTTGTTCTGCTGGGGTAGGTATAAGGTTCCTATGAGTAAACTATATTAAGAGGCAACAAAATGGATGGTTGAAAACAGTATTTCTTCAATCAGTATTTAGTGCATAAGGACTAAATAATTCCTGTAACTGATAATGAAACTGAATTATATATAGTAGGGTCTTTCTTCCATAAGAGGTATTTAGTCTAATTTAAATATACAATTACTAAGTGCGAGAATGTATATGTGTATTATTTTTATTGTTGTTTTTAAACTAGAAACATATTTAAGCAGCCTTCCACATATTTATTAAATACTGTACACCTGTGTTTAGTCCATATATAAAATAAAACCCTTAAGATTATTTATTAAAAGGAATGGATTTGGCAACCTTCTCTGATTCGTCTGGCAAACACTGAGGTTAGACTGCAATGAGCTAGAGGCTGTTAAGTTGTTTCTGACATGATGTGCAACAGAAACTCACAAGAAATTTGGGCCGGGACTTATATAACCTCCAATCTGTCACCATGACAGCTGTGGGTCAGGGACACTAACAGGCATAGATCGTATGGATGCCAAATAACTATGGGGTTCATAATAACAGTGAGCAATTTTCCATGTTAAGAAGTACAACAAAAGAAAGAACTAAGGAACAAAAAAGGAAAAATGTCAAATAGATGTATTATGCAGCTTATTTACACAAATAATTGGATGGATTTTGTATAGAAGCAGCAGCAGCAGGAGTAAACTGAGGGAAATGTCTGTCAAAAACAACATGTTCCTTATAAATTCAATATTGACATTTTTCCTACTCTATAAGACAAGGAGTATTAAGTCATGGTTTGAAATCCTTATTGTAGAGAAATGATTGATCATGTCTGCTTCAGTGTGGCACAAAAATTAGTTGTACCAAAATTATTTTTACCAAAATAAACATCCAGTTATCTGGTGCCACTCTATTATGAAACCTGCAATTTTTAATGTCCAGATTGGACAACAGGTTGTTTTAGTGTGGATTGTCTAGATACCATAAACAAGCAAACAAATACTAATTGTGATGACATTTTAGTTTAGGTGTCCATTAAATATAATTAATTCAAAAATGGATAAACAAGAAAAAAGCAAAATATAAAGTACTGTAAAAAGGCAATGCAAACATGGTCAATTGAAATCCAAAGGCAGATTAAAAGAACAGAACAGAACAAATTTTCAAAACTAGAAAATACAAACAGTACTTACAGCAATGATAACTTCTCAATGAACATCTGCTGAGCTTAGTCCTCATCCAACATATAAAAGCTGAGGATGGTCCTAAGCAGTGATGTCACAGTGTCTCCTCCTCTTGTGGTTTAACAAATGTAACTTGAAAGGCCATATATGCAGCACATAATAATTACATAATATTTAAGTGAAGTAATTTTAGAAAAAATACATTAAAAAAGACAAACTATCATAATTCAGCAATAACAAAAATAAAAATGAAAAGGAAAGTAACCATAAGCCAAAGAACAAAGAAGTGGCTGACAAGAAGTGGACAGCATTGAAGCCTCGTATTGTCTTGACCCCAGATAATAAGAGTATTTGTTTGACAGTAAAACTTTTGAGCCTTTCAGTGTGCTCAGAGGAAGCCTATTTGCTATTCTTGTAAAACTGATAAACAGAGTTACCCTTCTGGATTAAGCTGAGGACAAAAACACTGCATTTACAAATATGCTAGCCAGGTCAGGTTGTGCAGCATGCACTGGTACAGCGTATTACCACACCCGCCACACAATGAAACGGCTCGGGTTCCTGGTTAGCAACCCCTGAGGCAGACACACGGTCTAGTCCCACCCTCCAGAAATGACCATCTATCTGCTGGAGCCAGGTGTTATGTGGCCATCCCGTTGGCCTGTTCCAGGCACTCGGGTCATCAAAAATGATGATCCTGTTAGCTGGATTACCCTCAGGGAAATGTGGCACATGGCTGTAGTGCCGTAACTGACAAACCCTCGTAATGCAGTTAATGTGTCTCATTTGGCACTCCATGAGCAACCGCTTATTCGACACAAAGTCAAACCAGCAGTACGCAAGGACACAGTACCGAAGGAGTGCAGTATTCGTCTATCATCACTGGATAGCATCCATGTCTTGCAATCATATAGGAAAACAGGAAGCACCAGGATTCTAAAGATTTCGACCTTCATCCTTTTGTAAAGATATCAGGAGCACCACACATCCCTTTACAGAAACCTCTTGATGCCCCAATGCTCTCAGATCCATCTACTGACTTCATAGGAAGAGTTACCAGAGACATGAATGTCACTGCCCAAGGTAAGTAAACCTCTCAACAAGGTCGACTCTCCCTCTGTAGACAGACAGACTGCTGATGGCTCTGCCCAAGAGGTCATTAAAGTCCTGGATCTTTGTTTTTATTCTGGACATTTGAAAGTCCAGACACACAGATTCCTCACTCAGTCTCTCGACCGCCCTGATCAGAACCACTATTGACTCTGCAAACCCATAGCATCATTGGCAAAGTAAAGACAAGTGAATCTCTCCTCACCAACAGATGCCCCACAGCCACTGGACCCCATGACCCTGCCCAGCAGTCAGTCCATGCAAGCATTGAACAAAGTAGGAACAAGAACACACCCCTGACAAACCCCAGAATCAACTGGGAAAAAAGCAGAGGTTCTGCCTTCACTCTGCACAGCACTCACAGTACCAGTCTACAGGCTAGCCATGATATCCAGCACCTTTGAGGGGAACCCGCAAAGTCTCAGTTTGTCCCAAAGGGCAGCTGGATCATGAATGCATCAACAAAGGCTGCAAAGAAACTCTGCCAATATTTGTGTTTGTGCTCCATGAGAACCCTCAGTGTCCAGGTTGGGGTTGAATATAAACTTCTTAGGCATAAAACCAGACTGCTCCAGCCATTGGTAGATGAGGAAGTGATCACTGATCCTATTGAGGATGACCCTAAAAAGGGTCAGAGAGAGCAGTGTTATCCCTCTGTAATAGCCACAATCCAGGCAATCACCCTTCCTTTACCAGATAGGGACGACAAGTCCCGTTTTCCAGGCAGTTGGGATGACGCCTGTGTCCCATATGAAAACAAAGATTTAAATCAATTAAAATCCTCAACCTGCATCCTTGATCCAATACCAATAAGGTTTTTCAAAGAAGTATCAGGCGTGCTAATTGATAATGTTCTGGACATAGTAAATTCGTCATTAGATACAGGGGTCTTCCCAGACTGTCTTAAGACTGCTGTAGTTAAACCCCTTCTTAAGAAACATAATCTTGACCCCTCGGCTCTTGAAAATTTTAGACCCATCTCTAACCTGCCTTTCTTAAGTAAAGTTCTGGAGAAGGCAGTCATTATGCAGTTAAATGACCACCTCAATAAACATGCTATTCTTGATAAATTTCAGTCGAGTTTTAGAACAAATCACAGCACAGAAACTGCACTCGTTAAAGTAGTAAATGATTTGCGAGTGAATGCAGACAGAGGCCATTTATCTGTTCTCATCCTCTTAGATCTGAGTGCTGCATTTGACACCATTGATCATAATATTCTTAGAAATCGCCTTAGTCAATGGGTGGGCCTCTCTGGCAGTGTCTTAAATTGGTTTGAATCCTACTTGACAGGGAGAAAATTTTTTGTTAGTTGTGGGAATTACAACTCGAAGACACATGATATCCAATATGGTGTTCCACAAGGCTCTATCCTGGGTCCGCTGTTATTCTCAACCTACATGCTTCCGTTAGGTCAGATTATCTCAGGGCACACAGCTGTACTTATCAATAGCACCTGATGACCCCGATTCTCTTGATTCACTAACACAATGTCTGACTTGTATCTCAGAATGGATGAATAGTAACTTTCTCAAGTTAAATAAAGAGAAAACTGAAATCTTAGTAATTGGCAATAATGGATACAATGAGGCTATTAGAAATAAACTGGATACATTAGGATTAAAAGTCAAGATGGAGGTAAAAAGCTTAGGGGTAATTGTTGACTGTAATCTGAATTTTAAATCGCATATTAATTAGATCATTAGGACAGCATTTTTTCACTTAAGAAACATAAGTAAAGTTAGACCTCTAATATCACTGAAAGATGCTGAGAAATTAGTTCACGCATTTGTTTTCAGTCGACTAGATTACTGTAACGCACTCCTCTCAGGACTACCCAAAAAAGACATAAATCGTTTGCAACTAGTGCAGAATGCAGCTGCTAGAATCCTAACTAGGAAAAGAAAATCTGAACACATTTCTCCAGTTTTAATGTCACTACACTGGTTACCTGTGTCATTCAGGATTGACTTTAAAATTCTGCTTATGGTTTATAAAGCCTTAAATAATCTCGCCCCATCGTATATATCGGAATGTCTGACACCTTATATTCCAAATCGTAACCTCAGATCCTCAAATGAGGGTCTCCTTAGAATTCCAAGAACAAAACTTAAAAGAAGTGGATGAGGCGGCCTTCTGCTGCTATGCACCTAAAATCTGGAATAGCCTGCCAATAGGAATTCGCCAGGCTGATACAGTAGAGCAATTTAAAACACTGCTGAAAACATATTACTTTAACATGGCCTTTCTATAACTTCAATTTAACTTAATCCTGATACTCTGTATGTTCAATTCATCATAATAACTATTCATGGTGGCTCTAAAATCCGTACTGACCCCTACTCTCTTTTCTGTTTGTTTTTCCGGTTTCTTTGTGTTGGTGGCCTGCGCCACCTCCACCTACTCAAAGCTTCATGATGCTCCAACAATGATGGATGGATTAAAAGGCAGAACTCTACATGACCATCTTCATCAAGCCCTTCCGTGAGAACCCTAAATCCAAAGAGGACTGTTTCATGTATGTTAGGTAGAATGCCCAGAGGGGACTGGGCAGTCTAATGGTCTGGAATCCCTACAGATTTTATTTTTTCTCCAGCCATCTGGAGTTTTTTTGTTTTTTCTGTCCCCCCTGGCCAAAGAACCTTACTCTTATTCGATGTTAATTAATGTTGATTTATTTTGTTTTCTTATTGTGTCTTTTATTTTTTTATTCTTTATTATGTAAAGCACTTTGAGCTACTGTTTGTATGAAAATGTGCTATATAAATAAATGTTGTTGTTGTTGTTGTTGTTACCACCAGCCTGGAGACGTTCATCCCGGATACCACAGATCCCTACAGCCTTCCCTACCCTCATTTGGTTCACCACCTGTGCAATTTCAATGAGATTGAGTGGTTCACAGCTAATTGGAGGATCATCCTCAAGAACTGTGGACCCAGATATCCAACATCCAAGCCGGAGGATCAGCTTTAACACTAGAATCCTTGAAGCTTACGATTTTTTTCATTGTCCCTGACATCCTTAAATTTTCCTGACATATGGCAAGAAGCTCGTAGCACCTTATAACTGCACTAATAGCCTGCTTTTGTTTTGGAAATGTGTGGATTAGCAGAACACAGGCCTGCTACAACTCCCACCCCGCATTCAGTCAGATGAAGACATCACCCTTCTACAATCCTGACAGCTGAAGTCTGTGTTGAAGTGTTTATCTGGCAATGCATTGGTAAGGAATTATATTCTGTAGGTAATGAAGTACCATGATTTGAAATACAGGCAGTCCCTGGGTTACATACGAGATAGGGAATGTAGGTTTGTACTTAAGTTGAATTTGTATGTAAGTCGGAACAGGTACATTATTTTAATAAATGCTGTTGTTGACTGACTGTAACCAAGTGCACTGCCAATGAATAATGGAGTTTCACCCCTCTCTGACCTTTTTATTATTTCTACTTTATTTTCAATTGACATGTTTTTTCTCTTCTTTACTGTGTCAACAGCACTTGCATCAGATTTGTGTTTCAGGGACATTCTTGAAGGATGAAGACAAAAGGTTAAGATGAGCTCTTCTGCACAGCACTGTACATGCTATCACAGCAGGAAGGCACCCGTCGTCAACACGTCTGAAGTACTGACAAAAGACAACTTCCTGCTATTTGCGTAACAGTACACGCAGGCTAGCAATTGAGAATGAATTGGGGCAGCGAGGGGCAATTCACCATTCGCCCACCACACTGTCACCTCCAGTACAGTATGCTGCCTGCAGCATCTGCCCACCAAGAACAAACACAGTGTGGCCAAAGGCGGGTAGTGAATTGCCCACCACAACCCCCATTCAACAGGCAGCCAACCGAGGCACACTACAATGCTATCCACCGCCACTCTGTTCACCCTCAGTGGCCTCTGTTCACCAAAAACAAGGTTACCGCTTGCAGCATTACCATCCGCCCACCGAGAATGAACGGGGCAGCCGTGTGTGGTGGGCAGGAAGTGAAACACCCCCCTCCGCTCCATCCAGCCTGCATCCAGTCAGGAGCAGTAGCTGCGGCGGCGTAGTGGGCGGGCAGTGTACCGCCCCATCAAGCCTCTGTCCTGCACACAAGTGATAGCTGT
The DNA here is from genome assembly GCF_016835505.1 of Polypterus senegalus. Lineage (NCBI taxonomy): Eukaryota > Metazoa > Chordata > Cladistia > Polypteriformes > Polypteridae > Polypterus > Polypterus senegalus. The sequence goes on from NC_053159.1 coordinate 50,362,814, forward strand.
GGCCCCGGTGACTATGGACCACGGGTCACTGCTTGCCACTGTGTGCTGCCTGAGGGACACTACACTGCACGAGCAGTGACTGAAGCACATGCGTCGCAGCTGTGGCCTCGTTCGTAAGTCGTAGATCGCATGCCCGTAACCTGGGACCTACCTGTACTTACATTTCATGTGTGTACTCTGTCTACAACGATCTGTGTAAAGATAGAATGGCAAAGAACAAACCGTGAGGCTAGAAATGTTGAACACATGGCTAAAACAGAAAATGTTTTCATATGTTATAGTAATAATGACATAATTTTGACGTGAAGTGTAGGATATGTGGAGATCGAAGCCCAAATATCCAATAAACACTTTCACAAAGGTGTAACAAAACAAGTATGCTTTTATTCAAGAGTAAAACCGAAGCAAAAGAAATTGTTCAATTGACATGTTGCTGAAGTCCAACTATCAATTGGTAATCAGTAATAGACGTTCACATACGTGTGTGTTTGCGTGCTTCATTTTCAACCAGTTGTCAGTTGTCACAGTGGCAACGCAGCTTCTACATGGGTCTGCATAGATGGCTCAGTGGATATGCTACTGATTAGCAATCTTGAGGTAATAGGTTTGAGTCCCATGTTGTATCTGCATTTAGCCATTTGAGTAGTGAGCTGCTGTTATTATTATCATATAACAAAAACATACATTTGATGTGAATCAACAGTATAACATCCTGTGTAAATTTATGGTTTGTTGTCTCAGAGCTGTGTGATTTTTTTTTTTATGGTGGCTGGAGTGCCACTCCTGCCACTAACCTACATGATTTCTCTACAAGTTGGAATACCGGTTGTAGGGCCAGATGCAGTTTAATGTCATTCCCAGGACAAAAATAATACTGTCATATTTGAATAATAAAGTGTTCATATCCATACACATTTGTTGATGTGATTTTTTCTATAGCACATGATGCTCAAAGGATAAAACGCACTTTGAAAACTAATCTAACCAAGGACAATATCAGGAGACTTGCCTGTTCTTGACTGTATCACTAAATGAAAGTTGATCCTTTGATACCTCACAGTGAAAAATGCACTTTAAGAATATAAAAATATAAATATTTTTGAAAGACCATTTCTCTCACCAGGACTTGTCATTTCCTATACCCTTCATTAGAGCAGAAGATGCGGGTCATATTATCTGAACATCATCTTTAGACCCTAATCTGTCTTCATTAAAATAGGGTTACCAGTGGAACAAAAAGGATAGTCTAATCGACAATTTACTGAAGGTCTATCGTTTTAAAGAGATGCATGAAATTAAATGCATACAACAAAAAGAAGGTAGCAGTCTTTAGAGGTTAAAGATATTTTGGTCACTCTTTAGGTCATTCGGTTCATATGGTCAGCCCATAAGTAACAGTTCATACCAAAAGAGTCCAGCAATGACAGGATGGAATGTTCAGATTTGGGAGAGTAAAAACAACATGTGATAAGCAGGAACCAGTGAGGATAGTGGAAGTGAGAGAAAGTAGCTATAAGTGAAAGAAATCTGAGGTGAGAATGGATTTGTTGGAGAGACGATGTAAATTTTGAGATAAAGGTGGATGTGATTAGTAGAACACCCTTTAAATTTTAAAATGCCTCACATAAAGGAAGTGCCAGATGTAGGGGTATTTAGAATTCCTTGGCAATTTTTAACACAAAAAATTGTCATTTTGCTACACAACTGGGGGAACCAATCTTATATCAGGTTTTTCAGGGTGGTGGTTGATGGGGATAGGTGCTTTTCCAGTGTAATAGGTGTGATTTTTGACTCAGATTAAGTTTGAAGATGGATCTTCATATTTTCTTTGCTACTTCAGTTTATTTAAAATTAAAAAGTTATTTACTGTAGATTTATAGGTGAAAAGGAAGGCAGAATTATTCTCCAATCTCATTGTGATAAATAACTTTGTTGCAGCAGGCAGACGTTATAATATTCACGTTGGAAAGGACTATGTGTCTGGAGCTGCTTGAATTTCCAAAAAAAGAGAGCTGTACTGGAACAATCCCGTGCAGGTATCAGTGTCTATCTTGTGATATACTGTATATTTAAATGGAAGTGCTATGAATGTTATTAGGGCACTGGACTGGAAAAAATAAGGCAATGCTTTAGACTGGAAAGACTGAGTGAGAGGTGGACAATGCACTGGAATAGAGCGTAAGAGCAAGAAAGAGAGAGATAATGTGAATACAAGGAGTTGAAACTCACAAGAAGAGAGAAGGAGGGCAAGCAGGTGTGGTTGAGATATATGAATAAGAGAAGAAGAAGTTTTAAATACTAAGCTACTTGGAAGGGTTATATTGTTATACACAAAAATAGGGGTTCTGGATTTCAGGGTCTAATAAAGAAGTATTGTTTTTTGAATATTACCCAACCTGAGTATTTATTTTATATTATTTCCTTTCACTGTTAACTCTTGTTCATTCACAGGATTTTAAACATGCTACCATGCTACCACCCAAGACACGTCTATGCTTCTCTCTTTTACTCATATTGGTACCCCTACCTCATGTCATGTTGTTGCTTGTTGTACAGTGATCCCTCGCTATATCGCGCTTTGACTTTTGCAGCTTCACTCCATCGCGGATTTTAAATGTAAGCATATCTAAATATATATCACAGATTTTTCGCTGGTTCATGGATTTCTGCGGACAATGGGTCTTTTAATTATGGCACATGCTTCCTCAGTTTGTTTGCCCAGCTGATTTCATACAAGGGACGCTATTGGCAGATGGCTGAGAAGCTACTCAATCAGAGCACGTACTGTATTACATATTAAATAAAACTCCACAATGATATAAGATATGCTTCGTGCTTCACACGCTTCAAAGCTCTAACAGCCCGTATTGATTTTTCATTGTTTGCTTTTCTCTGCCTCTCACTCTCTCTGACATTCTCTGCTCCTGACAGAGGGGGTGTGAGCAGAGGGGCTGTTTGCACTGTTTGCTTAGAAGATACGGACGCGCCTGTAAAAAATGCTGAAAGACTATCTTCACATTGATCCCTTCATTGTGGCTGCTTTATCACGGTGCTTCCCATACTTAAAAGCCCAACAGCCCTATTGATTTTTGATTATTTACTTTTCTCGCGCTCTGACATTCTCTGCTCCTGACACACGCACTCCTTTGAAGAGGAAGATATGTTTGCATTCTTTTAATTGTGAGAAAGAACTGTCTTCTCTGTCTTGTCATGGAGCACAGTTTAAACTTTTGACTAAAGGGTGTTATTTCATGTCTAGAGGGCTCTAATAATGTTAAAAAACATATTTAGAAGGTTGTAAACAGGTTTTCTATGCTCTAACTGCTAAAATATTAGATTTATAAATAAAGAATCCTACTTTGTGGAAATTCATTTATCTGTCTGGAGCGGATTAACCACGATAAACGAGGGTTTATTGTATAACTGTGCGGAGAATATTTATAAACAGTGTGGGAGAGTTTCTAAGGACTTAAAATATATAAAAATAACCATACAAACATATGGTTTCTACTTCGCGGATTTTCACGTATCGCTGGGGGTTCTGGAACGCAACCCCCGTGATCGAGGAGGGATTACTGTATATATACAGAACTTTACAACCCACAGGAGAACTTGCTTTTCTGCCAAAGGAACAGGGCCTTTCCAGCTAATGCCAAATAGGGCTCTCTATGTCTCTCTTTCTCTCTTCCTCATTGTTGGAGTCTTCCCAAGAGACATAGCTATGCCTTGTAGTCCTTGCCTCTGAAAATAACTTGCCTGCCAGGCACTTCTTTCCATACTGATCATATCTCTATATGCATATACAGTATCTAACATTGTATACAGTATTCCTCCTTCCTTCCAACATATGTCTTCTTTTCATAAATGAACCTTAAAACAGCTAAAGATCTCAGCTTAATTGTCAAAAATGTGTGACACCTTAGTGGCTCCAGGCTATCTGAACTGAATCTGCAATAAAGATGGCTTTTTCATGTTGCAATATATTATTTCTGAAATGTAGTGTGCTTGCCTTGTGGAATTAAAATTTTAGACTAAAAGGATCATTAAAATTTGAAAAGTGGCCTGTTTCTATATAAACACAAAAGCTATTAATAATATATATCAGCTGTGTCTTCAGATGACCACTTTTTCTTTCAGCTGCTACTGTTAGAGGTTGCCATAGCGGATCATCTGTTTCCATATCTTCATGTCCTCTTCATCTTGCTCTGTCACATCCACCACCTGCATGTCCTCTCTCACCACATCCATAAACCCCCTCTTAGACCTTCCTCTTTTCTTCTTGCCTGGCAGCTCCTTCCTTAGCATCCTTCTCCCAATATACCCAGCATCTCTCCTCTGTACATTTCCAAGCCAATGCAATCTCGCCTCTCTGGCTTTGTCTCCAATCCATCCAACCTGAGCTGACCCTCTCATGTACTCATTGCTAATCCTATCAATCCTCATCACACCCAAAGCAAATCTTAACATCTTTAACACTAAAATTCCTGAAGCCTACGAAAAAACTTGCAATCCCAGGCCACCTTAAATTCCTTTGCACCTCTCCATTACAACCTTTTCCACCTGCAGCTAAAGTCACTCTCCACGCTTGTGTTTCGATCTGGCAGTGATATGCTGACAGCGTATGTGCCCTAAAAAGGAAGTCTGACTGCATTCTCGGTACCATCACTCACATACTTAAGTGTCAGCATGGCACTGCCAGATCTAAACACTAACGTGGTGAGTTGGTCGCATACTGAAGTGTCTATAGCTTCAGGTGGAAACTGCCATTGCACTTTCTGTAACTGATGTTTTCCTAAATAAGGAGTGGCATTGACCATGTACTTTTTAAGCATGCCCATGTCGATTAAACATAGGAAGCTCTGCTGTGTACTTGGGACTTTACGCTGTAGGAAGATAATAAATATAGGTAAACAATATTCAATGTGGCGTTTATATAAGTAAAATATAAATGTTTTTCATATAAAGACCATCATGAAACATAATCGGAAACAGAACTTTTCACGATACAGGTACCTTGGCAAGCTCTGTAAGCCTTGTTGTTTCATTGAAGAACATGTGTGTGGCAGTTTCACTGGCAGGATGATGCCCAACCTTTTAATACATCCAAATGTTAACATCTTTCGCCTTTACGTCTGGTGAAGCTGTGCTGTTCTTGTGTGTGAGTGGATGTTTCTTGCGAGGAGGGCTTGTGTTCTCTTTTTAAAAGTGCATAACCCTCATCCTCATCTGAGTTCACCTCAGTTATAACACATCTTTATTTGAAAACAGCAGTGTCAGATCGGGGGGGAGCGTGAACTTGACTGAGAGAATAAAACTGAATTAAAAAAAAAACACTAACCTTTACAAGTACCATACATTTATACTGGCTGTTGCAGACTCAAATTAAATGTATGTTTTTATCCTATAATGGTAACAATAAGAGCACCTCACTACTCAAAACAGTTAATCTAGGAATCAAACTGGCAACCTCTTGATTATGAGTCAGCAGTTCTTACTGCTGCACCACCCAAGCATTCGTGTCAGTGTTGTACCCTAACCCGATTTGTTTTTCTTGTTATATTCTTGAATATAACTTGTTTTGTTATACTTGTATCCTTTGTGTATATTTGATATTCGGACTTCAGTCTTCACACATTGTACACTTCATGTCAAAATTGTATCATTAGTACTAACATGAAAAAAGTTTCTGTTTTAGGTATGTGTTCAACATTTCCTGCCTCACATTTCCTGTCATCCTATATTCACACAGATCGTTGTAGACATGGAACACACATGAAATGCATGTGTTTCGAATAACAATATATTATTTACCCTATATAACTCCAGGCACATCACACCCATATAAACACACTTGAAGTGAGAGAAGTTTTTGCTGCGGTGGGGAGGTGGGGGAGGATGGGATAGAAGGCTGCTTGCTGTTTGCTGATCGACACATTTGCAAAACAAAAGATGCTAATGGAGAGGTACTAAGGAATTTAAGGTGGACCAGGATTACAAGTTTCTTCATAGGCTTCAGGGATTCTAGTGTTAACTCTGCAACCTCCAGCACTGTTTCCTGTCTTTTTGTCAGTGCCACCGTCTTCAACCAATATAACACAGCTGGTCTCACTACCATTCTGTAGACCTTCCCTTTCACTCTAGCTGATACTTGTCTGTCACAAATCACTCTTGACACTCTTCTCCATCCACTCCACCCTACCTGTTATCTGTTCTTCACCTCTCTTCCACACTCCTCGCTACTTTGTACTGTTGATCTCAAGTATTTAAAGTCATCCACCTTCACCCACACTACTCCATGCATCCTCACCATTCCTCTGACCTCTGTCTCATTCACATGCTATATTCTGTCTTGGTCCTACTGACCTTCATTCCTCTCCTGTCTAGAACATATCTCCATCTTGCCAACCCGCAACCTGCTCCATACTCATTTTACAAATCACAATGTTAATTGCAAAAATAATAGGCCACGGGGACTCCTGTCAAATCTCTGTCAACCCATCCATCACCATTGCAAAGAAGAAAGTACTGAGACCAGATCCCTGATGTAATCACTCCTCCACCTTAATGTATCTGTCACTTCTTCCACAGACCTTAACACTGTCACAATTCCCTCGTATATGTACAGTGCATCCGGAAAGTATTCACAGCGCATCACTTTTTACACATTTTTTTATGTTACAGCCTTATTCCAAAATGGATTAAATTATTTTTTTTCCTCAGAATTTTACACACAACACTCCATAATGGCAAAGTGAAAAAAGTTTACTTGAGGCTTTTGCAAATTTATTAAAAATAAAAAAACTGAGAAATCACATGTACATAAGTATTCACAGCCTTTGCTCAATACTTTGTCGATGCACCTTTGGCAGCAATTACAGCCTCAAGTCTTTTTGAATATGATGCCACAAGCTTGGCACACCTATCCTTGGCCAGTTTCGCCCATTCCACTTTGCAGCACCTCTCAAGCTCCATCAGTTTGGATGGGAAGCATCGGTGCACAGCCATTTTAAGATCTCTCCAGAGATGTTCAATCGGATTCAAGTCTGGGCTCTGGCTGGGCCACTCAAGGACATTCACAGAGTTGTCCTGAAGCCATTCCTTTGATATCTTGGCTGTGTGCTTAGAGTCGTTGTCCTGCTGAAAGATGAACCATTGCCCCAGTCTGAGGCACTCTGGAGCAGGTTTTCATCCAGGATGTCTCTGTACATTGCTGCAGTCATCTTTCCCTTTATCCTGTCTAGTCTCCCAGTTCCTGCAGCTGAAAAACATCCCCACAGCATGATGCTGCCACCACCATGCTTCACTGTAGGGATGGTATTGGCCTGGTGATGAGCAGTGCCTGGCATTCACACCAAAGAGTTCAATCTTTGTCTCATCAGACCAGAGAAGTTTGTTTCTCATGGTCTGAGAGTCCTTCAGGTGCCTTTTGGCAAACTCCAGGCGGGCCATGTGCCTTTTACTAAGGAGTGGCTTCCGTCTGGCCACTCTACCATATAGGCCTGATTGGTGGATTGCTGCAGAGATGGTTGTCCTTCTGGAGGGTTCTCCTCTTTCCACAGAGGACCTCTGGAGCTCTGACAGAGTAACCATCGGGTTCTTGGTCACCTCCCTGACTAAGACCCTTCTTCCCCGATCACTCAGTTTAGATGGTCGGCCAGCTCTAGGAAGAGTCTTGGTGGTTTTGAACTTCTTCCACTTACGAATGATGGAGGCCACTGTGCTCATTGGGACCTTCAAAGCAGCAGAAATTTTTCTGTAACCTTCCCCAGATTTGTGCCTCGAGACAATCCTGTCTCGGAGGTCTACAGACAATTCCTTTGGCTTCATGCTTGGTTTGTGCTCTGACAGGACCTGTCAACTGTGGGACCTTATATAGACAGGTGTGTGCCTTCCCAAATCATGTCCAATCAACTGAATTTACCACAGGTGGACTTCAATTAAGCTGCAGAAACATCTCAAGAATGATCAGGGGAAACAGGATGCACCTAAGCTCAATTTTGAGCTTCATGGCAAAGGCTGTGTATACTTATGTACATGTGCTTTGTCAATTTTTTTATTTTTTAAATTAATTTGCAAAAACCTCAAGTAAACTTTTTTCACGTTGTCATTATGGGGTGTTGTGCGTAGAATTCTGAGGAAAAAAATGAATTTAATCCATTTTGGAATAAGGCTGTAACATAACAAAAGGTGGAAAAAGTGATGCGCCGTGAATACCTTCCGGATGCACTGTATATACTGTACCATTCTTATATACTTCTCTGCCCTGCCCAACTTCTTCATACAATACCAGAACTCCTCTCCAGGGACCTTACCATATGCTGTCTTTAGGTCCACAAAGACAAAATGCAAGTCCTTTTGGTCTTCTCTTTACTTCTCCATCAGCACCTTCAGAACAAACATTGGATCTGTAGTACTCTTTCCTGAAACTATACTGCTGCTCACTAATCATCACCGCCCTTCTTAACCTAGCTTTCACTACTCTTTCCCATAATTTCACGATGTGGATAATCAATTTTATTCCTCTGTAGTTACTACAGTTTGGCACATCACCCTTATTCTTAAAACTTGGTACCAATACGCTTCTTCTCTACTCCTCAGGTATCCTCTCACTTTCCAAGATTGCAGTTAACAATCTGGTTACAAACTGTACTGCCATCTGTCCTAAATACATCTGTGCTTCCATAGGTATGTCATCTGAACCAACAACCTTTCCATTCTTTATCTTCTTCATACTCCCTCCTTGCTAATCCTTTGTACTTCCTGCTTCACTATCTCCACATCATCTAATCTTCTGTCTCTCTCTAATTCTTTTCATATATCATCCTCTCAAAGTACTATTTCTGTTTGCTCAACCGACTCTCGGTTGCAAGTACATTTCCATCATTATTTTTATCACCCTACCCTCCAGCTTATCTTTCCCATCTCAGTCCCTCTGTCTAGCCAATCGGCCGTTTTCTCCCTCATTAGCACCCAACTTCTCATACAACTCATCATATGACTTATACCTTTGTCACCTTATTCTTCATCATACATCTTATCTACTTGTACTCCTGTCTACTTTCTGCTTTTTGCATTCCCCTTTGTGCATGGCTGGGTTACCACTTTTTAAAAAGTATCCTTGTATACCGTATTTACTAAGCTGTGATTTTTGCAGACTGTTTAGGCTGCCATTAGCAAAACTTTGGTAACAAAGATTATTAAGTTCATACTCCACTTCTGCAGGACATCTACTTTTTACGTGACAGTCAGTCATTGTCCAACCCGCTATATCCTAACACAGGGCCATGGGGGTTAGCTGGAGCCAATCCCAGCCAACACAGGGTGCAAGGCAGGAACAAATACCTAGGCAGGGTGCCAGCCCACCACAGTTTTTACATGACAGAAACCTGCAAAACATTTGGTTTCAGTGTTTTCTTTTTTATTTAATGGTATTTACTGAAACCATAGACATTTTGATTCAGAAATGAAAATTCATTCATATACTGCAGGATCCAAGAGTTATACAGCCAGTTGGCAGCTCTACAACAGCAATAAATAAATCATTCATTAGTAACACTCAACAATCCTTAATAATTTTTAAAAGCAATCTCCAAGTATTTTATTTTAATTTAACTAGAAAATAAAATAAATTTATGCAATTATTACTTTATGTCTAGTCTGCTACAAAATAGGAAGATGGTCTATTCAGTCTGTTACATCAACAAAATGTCACTTTATCATCAGGCTATGCAAAATATATAGGTGTTGTCAAAGAGTTTGATGTGAGAAGTAAATCTAAAGACAGAAATGGTGTGTCCCTGAGAAAAGGACTACATGTGGATAGGTGGCCAGTATGTAGCATTGCCTGGAGAGTTTCTGCATTTTACTTGACTCATTAGCAACATTACCTACCCAGAAACTTAAAGCAGGATTACCTGGTAATGGAATACACAAATTCTACAAAATACAAAGAAAGTTTACCAGGATTATTTTACCAGCATTTCTCAGGCATTTGCAGTATATCAGATGCAAGAGCTACCATGACAAATGATTAAGTGGAACCTGTATTTTTTTTAATATGTAGCTCGCTAATCTGCTATCTTGTGTGATGTTAGAGTAGCCTGATAAACCCTAAAGGATTTTTGAGGCCATCAACTAAGACTGTGTGTATGTGTCCTTTACTTCTCTGCTCCCAATTCTATTTACTTTTACATTTTAGTAAATTAAAGTTCAGTTTTTATATCCTTTGGTGCAATATTGTGTATATGGCAGGTATGACACATGTCAGTGTCAATTTACATCCTTTTTTTATTATTTTAATGTTTATTTTATTGATTTTTAGGGATTTCATTAGAGTGAATAAAACACAACTCAGTAAGGCATACAGTAATACATCTTATTCAAATCTTATTAGATGCCCCCCCCAACAGTCTAGAGAGAAGAGAAGAAATACAATTTATTGTGAGGTAGTCACTCACAGATGATTTAAGACAAGCTGTCCAGTATAAATTTTTCTGTCACTTTAAACCTCTCCATGTCCGTACTTCCAGTCTCTAAGTAAATTACTTATATGGATTAATAGTGGATTACAATGGTTATTTTAAGAAACCCTTTTCAGGAATTCAGGTGGGTAGTATATGACTCTATCTTCAGAAAGTTTTAAAGAAATAAGATAAATTCTAAAAATTAAACACTGAAGTAAAGTCAATTAATCATATGTACAATTAACAGATTTGAAATATTTAGATAAAATGAAAAATTAGGGCAGTTTCTTGAAATTCATAATCTTGAAAAAAAATTTTCAAACAGGATTCACTCTTGTACTGGTAAGTGTATTAGACTCATTCATTTATTACTCCAGAATTAAATCAAAGCAAGGATAATTACTATAACATAAAACATAGTATTGTAAAGTGTTAACCTTTTTATTATCTTGCCCTTACTAGGTCTTCTCTATTTTTGTTTTCTGTTTTCTTTCAGGTCTCATTGTTCATGGTGGCACTTGGTGTGTCTTAGTGTTTTCAGATGTGTTTTGTCCAAATGAATTTGCCTATGGAATGGTTTCTTTCAGATTGTGGCTAATGTTTGACTAACTATTCACCCCCCTTCAAGTTGTATGGACCTTTGGCAGCAATTTCAGCCTTGGGTCTATGTGGTTAGGACTCAGGAATCAGTTTTGCACATCTGGACACTACTTAGGCTGTCAGTTTTTGTGGGGATCATGAGTGAACAGTCTTTTTCAAGTCCAGCCACAAATTCTCATTTTGAATTGAGGTCTGGAATCTAACTGAACTACTCCAGGGAATTCATATTGTCATTTTTAAGTAATTCCTTTATAGCTTTGGCTTTATGTTTGGGGTCGTTGCCTTGCTGGAAAACAAATCTTTTCTCAAGATGCAAGTTTCTTGCAGACTTCATCAAGTGTTCTGCCAAGTTTTCCTTATATTTTATTAGACTTTGCTTTTTTCAATCACCTTTTCACTGAGTTGCTTGAAATGTCTTCTTTGTGTAGATCAGGCCATGATACTGACTCACCACAAGTTGGACTTAGTGATGGGCTGCTTGATACTGACATGTCGACCCCGTGTTGAGCTTTTGAAACACTGAATCAGTGCATTCGACAGCATCTTCTGCAATTTAGGGAAAGAATTTGGACTTCTGTGTTAATGAGACAAAAAAAAGTTGAAAAGAAACTTTGCGAATTCATCCAGAGATGGACATAAAGATCACTCAAGTACTGACAAGAAGGAACGGCTGGATAAGCACATCTGGACCCAAACTTTCAAAAAAGCACCTGACTTTGTCAGCAACATACTTCTCTTGTGAATGCATCTTGTCAAAGTTTGGGGGATCAATAAAAAATAAGTTGTCTGAACTGCAGCACAGTGAAATAAATCATTGATCTAAACAGAATTATTGAAAGACTATGCTTTTGAATTTCTGTATTCTTAAACCATTTTCCAGTTACACAATCTCCTGTTGTCACTAACAGTTATAACATTCCCTGCTCCTTACCTGTCATGTTACCCAAAGCATCAACACCGAGTTTCATTCAAGGCTTTAGTGTCCTTCCTTTCATACATATGATATAAGACACACATTTCCTATACATACGTGTTCAATAATAATAATAGTAATAAGGCAGTAATGAGAAAAAGCACAAGATGGGAATATTTATTAGAACAGACTGGGTATCAGGGTGTGGAGGTGTCCTGTCTTCCGTTACATGAGCTTGTCTGCTGGCCCTCAGTTACACTGGCAAGCATAACACTGGGGCAAGCGCAATGGAGAATACTGACAATGTACACCATCAGAAGTGGAATAAATCAACTGTATACTGAAGCATTCCATTGCCAAACATAAAAATAATGAGTTTTGTTAATTATAAAAAATGCACCACAACTACTGTATGTGTTGTTAGTTTTGTGTTTATTCTCACCAAATGGTGCATGTCTACACAGGCAATGAATATGGGTAATATGTTGACAATAATTCAGAATAAATTAAAATAAAACACTGTCAAAATATATTAATGAACAAACTGAGAAGCATTGGCCTTTAGGAAATATCAAAAAAGCTTGTGAGCTGTCATTTAGGACATAATGCATTTTAAAAGCACACACTCTCTACTGAGACGATGTCACGAACAAAAAATACAGAACTGTTCATACAAACTCACAGCCTCCTTGATTTTTGATATTTGATTAATTGTCAATATCATACAAATTAAGTCATTTTAAGAAGATGACAAGTCTTCTCCCTTTAAAATATTTGCATATACAGCATTTAAGACAGAATCTCAATGAAATGGGAGTCTGTGAGTAGTAACAAATAACAAATGACACTAAGGAATTACAATGCATAATAATGGGTTCAAGTAAAAATGACTTCTTAAAATGGACACTGTAGGCATTTCAGTATATAATTTAGGAGGAATGTGAGTGGATATCCATATCGATTTAAGAACTAACTAAGCGATCTGTTATACTAAAGAGTAACTCAAACAAAACTTAACAGTAAATAGTTTAACAACTCAATCTACAGTAAGTAATTGAAGCGGCCGTCTAATACCGCTAACAATGAAGGTTCACACTGTTGTGCTGCATGTTTTGTAGGGCACTGATTCGCTGAAACTGATTATTCATATTGTCCTAAGAGGGAAGTGCTCTATAAAGATCAGAAACGAAAACACATATTTAAGCATGCTGGACAGTATGTTATGTTTTTCTACAATACAAATTCAATACGACATCAATGTCTTCAAACACTCAAATATGAAATTTAATACGTGTTACAGTGAAACTCTTTACATATAATACATAACATAACTAGGGGTGTATACCCCATTGGCCGCCTGTGGCGGCCCAACCCTACCTCAATAGCTTTCCTCACTTGCTATTGGTCCACGATGGAATTTTTTGTTAAATTAAAAAAAGAAATCTATCTACAAGGGGAGGCTCCAGGATGCAAACCCACCTAAGCAGGCTTGTCAACTATTTACACACAATTGTGCCATTACTGTTCTTTGAGCACATATATATTGTATTTTGTTTGACATATGCATGTTAAATTGGTTGTATTGACACAAGAGAATGAAGACAAAAAAAATTATATATAGCTGTAGACTACATGACATACGGTTTTTCAGAAAAATGAAAGTTGCATGAAAATGTTGCACGATTTAGCTAATCTTTTTACATATGTAGAGTTGATATATTATAATATATCTTTGACACTATGTATCAGACAAAGGAAATCACAGCAAGCCACAATAACAATAATGAACTGTAAGCAACTATGTGAATTGTCGTTTCAGTCTGTTACTGAATGATATCAACTGAAATGTGTAATGTCAATGCAAATTACAAAATATAATTATATGGTTAAGTGTCAGATGTTAGGTAGGCTCGCAAGAATATACAGTGCAATTTTGAATGTGTTAAGGCTTCACAAAGTGACCTTTGAACTGTTCATATCTGCTCAGTGTTTCGAACTGCACTCCACGATTCATGAACCCATGTCTGGGGAAGGGGGAGGGGCAGGGGGAGGGAGGAGGGGCCATTTTCACTGTGCATGTCAGCTCATCATTTCAAATCCTATTCATCAAGCTATGATTTAACATTAGAATCCCACTACAAAAAAGGTTGTAATCCCGGGCCACTTTAAATTCCTTCACGCCTCTCCATTAGCATGTTTTGTTTTGCAAATGTGTTGATCAGCACAAGAATCCTACTATTCCATCCTCCCAGCCCCCAAACCGCTGCAGATCAGGTCAGACAAAAAGTTCTCCCAGTTCAAGTCTAATTATCTAGGTGTGAGGTACCTGGAGTTGTATAGCATAAATAATATATCATTATTAAGAACATATGCATTTCATGTATGTTCTGTGTCTACAATGATCTGGGTAAAAGCAGGATGACAGGAAATGCAAGGCAATAAAAGCTGAACACATAGCTAAAACAGAACCTTTTGTTATAATACTAATGACAAAATTTTGACATGAAGTGTATAATGTGTGAAGACTGAAGTCCAAATATCCAATAAAGACTTTCACAAAAGGTTCAAGTATAACAAAGCAAATGCGCTTTTATTCAAGAATATAACCGAAGAAAAAGAAATCGGGTTAGGGTACAACACAGACATGACTGCTTGGGTGGTGCAGAGGTAAGAACTGCTGACTAATAATCAAGAGGTTGTGGGTTTGATTCCGGACCCATGCTATATTTACCGTTGTGAGTAGTGACCTGTTCTTATTGTTACTATTATAGAATAAAAACATACATTTGATTTGAGTCTGTAGGTAGAGGGATGTTGCTGGTAAATTCAGATCCTTTTTTGAAAGCAGGTCCAGATGTTTTTGTCCCGCCTCTGTAAAGAGGATATTTAATGCCAACCTCCGTAGAAATCATTAGGTTCTGTCTTCACCACAAAAAGGAAAATTGATGTTGATGTAGCTGTTTCTGTTTGAATAACAGTTGTGATTAGTTGTGAAGCATATACTTTTATTCACATTACACTTTACATACACAGTACATTAAATTTCAACTACAAGGTGTGGATAACTTAATACTTACAATGATCACCTTGGAGTGTCCCATTTTTGTCTGTGAGACAGTGTGTTAGTGACTGATCTATGCCATTTCAGCATCTCTGACCTGCTCCGCATTGACACCTTTGAATTGTGGGTGTTGCAGAGCGAATTCAACCTGATTTGCTACAGTGGGTTTGTTATCATCCTATTCAATGGCAGGATTCATAGACATCAAATAGCAAAGAATAGAAGTTGGATTATTGTAAATACGTGAGCTGCCTTCCACAAACTAGTCATTGCATTTTGATGGCGGTTGTAACTGGGCATAATTCCAGAACAGATCTCTTATGTAATCCTTCCACAGTATCTCTCAAAATTATTTTGTCGACTTAGGTTATAAATATATCACTCCAGATCTTTTTTTTTTTGTTGTTTAATTTGGGTGACTCTTTAATCCAAATTGCACTACACACAGAATATGAAAAGCAACTGCCTTAGTCAATCTAGCTACAGGATGGTATAATCAGCCCTTGTGACAGATCTGACTGTGACAGCGTTTTTTCTTCATAGTGAACCTGTTACTTTTGAGATCCACAAAATTCCAAAATACATTATTAATAAATGAAATATCTTACTGATGGAATAATAACTTCTGTTGATTTAAGGATTTCATATTCTTTCTCAAATGTGCTCACCTATATATATTATGGCAAAGTAGAGGGTTTAACCTTTATTTTCCATTACCTCAGTTTTAAATAAGTCAGAACGAAGAAAACATTTGAGAGCAAATGATAAGGCTTGTTTTCAATTTATGTTTTTTTTAAGCCTACAACATTAGGGCCATGGAACCCCAAACAACAGTCAATTAAATGTGATCTCAAGAAAAGATGAGGGCTAATAATACTAATAACAGGAGCAATAATAATGATACAATGTAAAAGGGGAATATTTAATAAAAGAACCAAAAAGGGACTAAATGGCCTGTTCTCTAGATTGTTCAAATGTTCTAAGCTTCTGAAATTCATTTAAAACAGCAATGGCATTAGGACCAGAAACATAAAGCAGGGGTCTTGATCACAGTTGCAATAATTCAAAAGAAAATGAAGGTGTATATTCAAATTACTATATAATAATTAAAGTACTAAAACAACACAAAGGACACTCAATTTGAAGGCAGAAACCCCATGTTGAAGCTCTACTAAAATCTATAAGAGAACAAATGGTTTAGACTGAACATTAAAAAATTTACATAGCATTATTTTACAAATACTTTCAGGCATGTTTTTACCTCTCTTTTCAGTGCATTTTCGGTAGTGTCTATGTAAAAACATGCCCTAAAAGAGAAATGAAAGCTCTGCTGAGTCTACAAAGTGAGGTCAAGATCTGGGATTGGAGTACTGCCCTTTACACCCCTTTATGGTCAAGAGTCACTGTAAAGCAGATATAAAAACAGACATTTCATTTCTACTTCTAGCAGCAACAACAATGAAATGCCCCTTAATTTACTGGCCAGAGGCATAAGAATAGTACTTGTAACATCCTTACCCTGACAGCTAGTGCATAGGCAGATATAAGGGACTATTTAAAGCAATAAAATGGGTGAATTAAAGTTTCAGCATTGCTATATGAATGATGGATGACTGTGATATTAGCTATTCTATAGCAATTCTATTAAGTAACTGCAGAATTAATTGCCCAATGATGATATTTAGTTAAGTATTTTTTGGTGATCAGTTAGCAGGCTGAAGCAACATGAATAAGCTGGCTTGATGACTAAGAGTTTATTTAAATGTTTATGAATGATGAACCATAGTCAGAGTAGACTGTGCACTGCAGATACAGTAAGTATGAAGCTCCAGGCTTCCCTTTATATCTTTCCATTTTTTAACAAAATACAAATAAAAGTTTGTTGAGGCAATTTTCCTTTTACAAAACCTCAACATATAGCCAGATTTATGAAATTGTATTTGTATTCTAAGCAATCATCTGGCGGCTAATTATATTTTTAAATATAGTTATCCTCTACAAAATCTTTACAAATCTTCCAAGTATTAATGTATTCTCTATCACTAGTTGCTTAAAATTGAGGATATCTAATCAGTGCAAACTTTGAGGCTCTTAGATTTTTACTGCTTCCCTGGGAGACCAACTATGCCCCGTGCAGCCGCACAACCACAACACCGCCATCGTGATAGTAGTAACACTTAATATTCTTAACAGAAATCTTTCGGGGTTCCGTGACTAACACTCATCCTATTTAATCAACTCACCACAAGTACCACCCCAGCACTCGAAGAAAGTAGTAAGGACATGGAAAAGTATATTTACAGTACATAGATAGATAGATAGATAGATAGATAGATAGATAGATAGATAGATAGATAGATAGATAGATAGATAGATACTTTATTAATCCCAAGGGGAAATTCACAAATTATTAATCTAAACATAAATTAATGTGCGAGATGCAATCTCCAAAAATAACCCATTTCACAAAAATATACCACAATCTGGTTTTACTGTCCTTTAAGTTGAAAGAGGATGATGCAAAGCTGGAAGCCTGATGAAGTACACAGGCAGCCCACTCCGATAATGATAACGTTCTGTCCTAGCAGTCAACAAGTTGGTTGCTCCAGACTAGATATAAAAAAGTTAATCTCCTGAGACGAGTCCCTCTTGGCTCCTGTTGCAGACTTTCCATGCTAAAACTTTATACATCTCACTCACTGCCCGGTGTCCCTCTCTCTTCCTTCTTTTCTGGGTTAAATTCTCTTTAGGCAATCAGTTCCATCTGGAGCAGTCTCACATTATGGGGCAAACCTACAGCAACCCATTTTTTCTAGTATTCATTAAGGAGAAGCATACTAACAAATAGGCCAATAATACATGTGGCACCCGCTACACCTTGCTCTGTGTTACAGTCGGACCTCGCTAAGTCGACCTTCCCTAAGTCAAAAACCTCATTATTTCGAATTGCTCGTTAGTCCCCGGCCGAATTCCCATAAGACCAATGTATTTATATCTCCTCAACTCGAAAACTTTTCGCCTCCGTTAGTCGAATTTTCTATGGCCTTTGGGTTATTATTCTGAGGCTACATTTCAGAACATATGGTCCAGAAAACCAAGAAAAGGGACGCAAAGTCTTATCTTAATGCATTCCACAAGGGATTAAGCAACTCTCTGAGGGTAGGACGTCTATTTTGAGACCAAAAATGTCCGAAAACTAAAGTGAGTGGCTGGAATAATCTGCGTCCCTTCGGTGCTCCATGAGTCATAACCAACCGGGTGGCGTCTGAAATTTCCAAATTGTCTCAAGAAAGACGTTTTTAACCAATTTTCCCTTCACCTTTGTCAGGCTCTTGTCTGGAGGAGCCTTGAATAGTGTTCGTGTCTGTGTGCTTCTCCATAGTCTCTCGTACAGTACATTCCTCCTAAAATGACAACTGGTAAGCGTAAGCTTAAAACGTTGTCAATCGCGGAAAACGTTACCGTCATCAGAGCCGTCAAAAAGGGCGACAAGAAGACAGTGGAAATTGCAGAGCAATTCGGTATTCCCACAAGTACGCTCTCCACTTTTCTGAAAGAAAAAGAAAAGATTTTGAAACTGTACAGTGAGAAGTCATGTGGTCATCAGAAGAGAATGAGGGAATGTGAGTATCCCGTCATTGAACAATGCACTTTGAAGTGGTTTGTGCAAGCAAGGGATAGGAACGTTCATATTGACGGGAAGCTTTTGCAAAAATTGTATGTGTTTCGGTCCAGTGACGAGATTGAGGAGATTGACGAGCGAGATGCATCGGCACATCGACGCCAAGCGAAGTTAACAGACTTTTTTCTCTAAAGGTAACCTGTTTCATTGCACTGTTCGATTATACATACTGTAGATGCATGTACTGCAGCGCTTCCCGATTCATTTTACACTCGCACCCCCTGTGACGGACGAGGCCGATTTCGCACCCCCTTGGTTTGAGAAGAAGTATGAAAAAATATGAATTCATATGATAGTTCATAATACCCACGCAGCACTAAGTGCGCGTAAGAGCAGAAGTCATCCGTTTTAACAAGCAGCGTATTGCACTGATACGAAATAACCTGCCCAATTAATTATTTAGGAATGGATAGATAAATTAAGATTTTGTACAAATAATGTTTTTCATTTTTCTTCCTAAATGGATTCTGCTAGCATCCGCAATCAGGAAGCGCTGATGTACCAGTATGTAGCCTACATGTATACGTATAAAATGACAATATAATAAACGGCTATACTGTATAATAATTAAGCCGGAAAAATAATGTCCTTGATTAACCCGCACATATTACGCCGTTTTCCCTTACTCGTAAACTCCGTAAGTCGAATTTTTTTTCTGGTCCCTTTGAGTTCGATTTAGCGAGGTCCAACTGTACTTCATCATATACATTTTACCGTTCCATGCGCCACTATAGGCCAGTAAGCTTAACATGCATCGCAGGAAAATTAATGTAAGGAATTATTAAGGATAAGATTGAGCAACATCTGGCACAGACAGGAGTTATTCTGAACAGTCAGCATGGGTTCAGAAGAGGGAGGTCGTGTTTTACTAACATGATGGAATTTTATGAGGAGGCAACAAAAGGATACGATCAAAGTGGAGCATATGATATTTATCTGGACTCTCAGAAAGCATTTGATAAGGTGGCACATGAGAGGTTGGGCATCAAATTAAAAGAAGTGGGAGTTCAGGGTGATGTTTTTAAATGGGTGCAGAATTGGCTCAGACACAGGAAGCAGAGGGTGATGATGCTAGGAACCTCATCAGAACTGGGCGATGTTAAGAGTGGTGTTCCACAGGGGTCAGTGCTAGGGCCGCTGCTATTTTTAATATATGTAAATGATTTAGATAGGAATATAAGTAACAAGCTGGTTAAGTTTGCAGATGATACCAAGATAGGTGCATTAGCAGATAATATGGAATTCCATTATATCATTACAGAAGGACTTAGATAGCATACAGGCTTGGGCAGATTTGTGGCGGATGAAATTTAATGTCAGTAAATGTAAAGTATTACATATAGGAATTAAAAATGTTAGGTTTGAATACACAATGGGCGGTCAGAAAATCGAGAGTACACCTTATGAGAAGGATTTAGGAGTCATAGTGGACTCTACGCTATCAACTTCCCAACAGTGTTCAGAAGCCATTAAGAAGGCTAACAGAATGTTAGGATATATAGCACGATGTGTGAAGTACAAGTCCAAGGAGGTTATGCTCAACCTTTATAATGCACTGGTGAGGCCTCATCTTCAGTACTGTGTGCAGTTTTGGTCTCCATGCTACAAAAAGGACATAGCAGTGCTAGAAAAGGTCCCGAGAAGAGTGACTAGGCTGATTCCAGGGCTACAGGGGTTGAATTATGAGGAAAGAATAAAAGAGCTGAGCCTATACAGTTTAAGCAAAAGAAGATTAAGAGGTGACATGATTGAAGTGTTTAAAATTATGAAGGGAATTAGTACAGTGGATCAAGACTGTTATTTTAAAATGAGTTCATCAAGAAGGACTCTAAAAATATCCAAACCTAATTATGTCATATCATCTACTGTTAAACCGTGCTTCTAAAATTTTTATTATTATGCTGTATTAAGGAATTGTTCTGTTCTGTGTATTGTATTGTATTGACCCCCTACTTTTGACACCCACTGCATGCCCAACCTACCTGGAAAGGGGTCTCTCTTTGAACTGCCTTTCCCGAGGTTTCTTCCATTTTTCCCTACAAGTTTTTATTGGGAGTTTTTCCTTGTCTTCTCAGAGAGTCAAGGCTGGGGGGCTGTCAAAAGGCAGGGCCTGTTAAAGCCCATTGCGGCACTTCCTGTGTGATTTTGGGCTATACAAAAATAAACTGTATTGTATTGTAAGAACACGGGGTCACAGTTGGAAACTTGTTAAGGGTAAATTTCACACAAACATTAGGAAGTTTTTCTTTACACAAAGAACGATAGACACTCAGAATAAGCTACCAAGTAGTGTGGTAAACAGTAAGACGTTAGGGACTTTCAAAACTCAACTTGATGTTTCATTGGAGGAAATAAGTGGATAGGACTGGTGAGCTTTGTTGGGCTTACTGGCCTGTTCTCATCTAGAATGTTCTAATGTTCTGATATCTTTCATTTTTAAATGAAAGTACCTAAAATTAATTCAATTATTTTATGTAGCAGCTTAAATAACAGCATGGACAAAAATGAAACACTTTAATAGTTTAAAATTCTTTAGTTATAGTAGGGTAGAATATGCATAGTAGAGAGACAGAGCACCAGTTGCTACCACTGCAAGAATATTTGTGTCTGTGAAAGATCTAATAAAGCCAAACATTAAGCTCTGAACTACAAAGGACTTTAAGTCTCTGGGTCAGATTGGTTGTCATCTGAGTTAGAATCTGTGTTATCTAATGAGAAGCAGAGTGACTGAACCAACTTAAGGCTTAGACTAGCTGTTTTATTTGTTAGCATTTTACTACTATAAAGACAACATTATCCCTTGCCAGTAAAACAACCTCTACAAAGCACTTTATCGGTTTTCTAATCTGAAACACTGTTAACACTGATAATTCACATTTTAAACCCAGTACCGAGAAAGTTAAACAAAATGAAATGATGCAAAGCATAAAAGAGCCAATAAATCATGAAACCTTCCATTAATTTATTTAGAGAATAGTTTGATTCAATTGTAAGTTTGTGTAGTGCTGAAGGTTATCCCAACAGCATCAGTTGCAATTCAGAATTACCCCACGGGACAAGGAGCTGCTCCATTGCATACTAACTCATACAAATATAATTACTAAAACCAAACAAATCTAAAGTTGTGAATTATTGTAACTTGCTCATCTTTGAGATGTACTCAGAGAAAAAATATATGTCAACACAGAGATAACAGGAAAATTTCACAACGTAAAATTCAAACCCAGTTGTCTGAAGCTGTCAAGTAACAATGCTAAGCACTGGCCTGCCAGACAAGGCTTCAGTTATTTAATTAGTCTTTGTAATATTCCAAAATTAACAGCATGAAGCATCACAAGACAACTTCCAAAGAAAGTAGGATTTTCCTTACATTGCTTTCACAGAACTCTCCTCAACCTCAAATTGTATTTGTTCACCTATGACTATTGCTTGTATCAACTTTTGATATGTACATTGGGGTTAAATAATTACTGTGCTGAAATAAATCTGTGTGCCAGAATTTTCCTGGACTTACAGTATATTAAGTTCAGCATGACATGGGTTTTATAGTTTGATCAACAGGTATTTCTGACACAAAGAAATACTTGAGTATTGATCCCCATCAAAAGTAAATAACATCTTGCTATCCAATGACTTTAAAATTTCCACCAATAAACAACAAGGTCCTAGTATTTGTAATAGTACAAAAGTTTTTAGCTGTAGAAAGTTATTTTGATATTCTGCAAACTAACTCTCCGTAAAACATAGTGTAACATGTATTGATATTTTTTGCAATTTCATTATTCTTTTTGCCTTCCCTTACTTTTGGTTAGTAACCTCATTTATACATTTTTATCAAGTAAACACTTAAAAATGTTACCATATGTAAGTAACACATCAGCCTTCATGTCAGTGGCAGTCATTTCTTTCCAAGGGATGCCACTTGTAAACAGTACCTGCTTATTATGATCTACTGTATTTAGTTCTTAATTATGTTACTGCTGTCTTGTCACATTATCCTAACTTACTGTATAGTTTAATCTCAGAAATCATAGTTATACCAGAAAACACATAAGGCTAAGAAGTCAGAAATGAAAGAACGCCTGCTGCAAATTATGATTTTCCCTTACTAGTTTCTTCAAAATGTATACACCCTCACCATTGTTTAAGTATCTTGAGGTGGAGCAAATGTCTTAATTAATAAGTCCAAATCATAATCAAGACCAAAGTTTACTTTACGTAATTGTAATGGAAGGGGTGTGCCAAATTGAATGTATATGCAAAAACAAGGTGAATAACTGTATACAAGTAATTACAGTAATTTATTAAGGATATTGGTAGAATTAAAAATACAGTTAGTTCTTATTTAGCTTTTATCCCATCAAAAAAACAAAAAGCATTGTTACCAATAAAACAGTTAAAATAAAACAAAAAGTGACACATAAACAGGGTGCAGCTTTCCATACAGCAAGCCATAGACTACAAGGCATATATTGTTACATTTTTACTCAGCCACCATTGAAAGTATTGTGTTCCACCTCCATCACAGTTTGGTTTCCTTCAGCCTCCTCCCTTTCTAAGAGTCAGTTGCAGTGGGAGATTTGTTCAGCAGAGAAAATCATTGGCTATTGTCCCCCAGCATTAAAAGATCTGTTCATCTCCAGAGCAAGACAGAGAGCAGGAAACATGGCAGCTGACTCCACCCAACCCAGCAGCCATCTGTACAGTAAATTGCCATCACAGAAGATGTACCAGTCTATCACGAACTACGCACCATCTCCATAGCTTCTTTCCACAAAAGTATTAAAATCCTATAAAAATTTACATAGGGTTACTCCTAACTGTTTCTACAACACATAACTGGTAATGTTCAGTTTGTCAATTTGTAAATACATCATATTTGCTCAACTTGTATTATCTGATATCTGTATTATTTTGTATAGTTTTTCTATTGATTTGACAGTACTATTGAAGTTTGTAAATGTTTTTGTTCAAGAAACTTGTAATTGTATATTTGTTTGCACAGTGTCAAGTTAATGGTAGGTTAAAATTGTGTTGTTTTGAGTTGGTATTGTCTTGTATTCCATGCTTTTACACCTAACCAAAGTCAATTCTGGTATGTCTCACATGATAGCAATAAAGTGATTCTGATTCAAATCTTCACCTACACCACGTTCCTAGTTACACTAAGGGTTTGCATCCACAGTTTTTTCCTCATTCAGGAGTCATTACAAAGTACTGACTGATAAAGTACATGCCACTCTTTATTCAGGAAAAGATCCCAGTTGTCCCATGGGAGAAAGACTTTCTGAAACTGTGGTCATAAAGCTTATGGAGCCATTTCTGGACAAAGCAGTGCCGTAACAACAGTTGTGCGACAGGAGCTTCCATCTGCAGCTAAAGTCACTCGTGTACTGAAATAGTATTGCACATGTACTTTGTCAGCATGCCTATATCAATCAAACACAGGAAGCTCTGCAGTCTACTTGTGACATTACGCTGTAGGAAGATAAATAAATAAACCTAGGTAAATAGGGTAAATAAAATTCGAACTGGCTTTGATGTAAGTAACATATAAATGTTTTTTATATAATCATTACAAAACATAATCACAAACAGGGCTTTAAACGATACCTTGGCAAGCTCTGTAGGTCCTGCTGTTTCGTTGAAGGACATGCATGTGGCAGATTCACTGGCAGGATGACACCCAACCTCTTTTTGCATCCAAATAGTGCCATCTTTTGCCTTTACATCTGTTGCAGCTATGTTGTTCTTATGTGTGAGTGGACGTTTCTTACGGGGAGGGCTTCTGTTCTCTTTCTCCAATGTAGAACCCTCATCCTCATCTGAGTTCACCTCTGTTATAGCACGTCTTTATTTGAAAACTAACAGTGTCAGATTGGGGGAAGCGTGAATGTGACTGAGAGAATAAAAGTGAATAATAAAACAAAATGCTAACTTTTACAATTACCATAAATTTACATCGGCTGTTACAAACTCAAATAAATGAAATGTATGTTTTTATTCTATAATAGTAATAATAATAACCGCTCACTACTCAAAACAGTCAATGCATGAACACGCCAGGATCAAACTCGCAACCCCTCGACTTGGAGAAAGTAGTTCTTACCTCTGTACCAACCAAACAGATATATATGCATGTATGTGTGTGTGTATATCATACCCTATGCCAATTTCTTTTACTTTGGTTAAATTCTAGAAAAAAAAGTTCACTTGTTTTGTTATATCTGTCTTTTGTGAAAGTGTTTCTTTGATATTTGGACTTCAGACTTCACATCAGCATTTAGCAAATTATTAGTAGAACATGAAAAAAGTTTCTGTTTTAGGTATGAGCTCAACATTTCTTGCCTCGTATTTCCTGTCATCCTACTTTTACACAGATCATTGTAGACACGGAAGACACATGAAATGTATGTATCGCAAATAATGATATGTTATTTAACCTATATAATTAAGGCACCTCACACCTAGATAAACAGAACTGAGCTGGGAGAACTTTGTGTACATCTAAAGCTGCATTGGTGGGGGATGGGATGCTGCCGGTGCTGATCAACACGTTTACAAAACAAAAGATGCAGATGTGGAGGTGCTTGGGAATTTAAAGTGATCCAGGATTACATGTTTTTTCATAGGCTTCAGGAATTCTAGTGTTAAGAAATGCCTTTTAAAGTCTTAAAGGGAATACTGTATAACACTGTAATGAAATCATCCAAGAAGGTGTTCATCAATGCTTTCTATAGTAGCAAGAACTGAGATGTAAGCTCTTGAGAGAAGGTATATTTCTTCTTATTCTTTTTGAAATGCTGACTAATTATAAAAATCTACCTTTAATTCACAGTAGTCTCTTTCATCTTTTTGAGATGTACACGATGTGCCAATTGGGTGGAAACAGATTGATTCTTAAAAATTCACTGGAAGTTTGAGCTTTCAGATCCATTAAGAGATAACCATAAAGCAACTTTGAGACATCCTCAAAATCTTTCAGAAAGCTTACTGTGCCCTAGATGCATTTCACATTATGGCTGCGACTACAAGACTCCATCAAATCTGTATATACAGTATATATATTGTGGCCCCCGGCCGGGGCTGGAGCCCGGCCGGGACGCCCAGAAGGACGTGAGGAGGGCTTGTGCCTCCTCCAGACCGCGAGGGGGCGTCCGTCCTGGTTCTGTTGGGGGCCACGGGTTGAGGGCATGGAAGCCCTTCCCTGTAGGGGCCCGTGGTCACCGCCAGGTGGCGCCCCGATGCCGGTTTATCCCGTGCAGTTGCCGGTCGGGGCAGGAGCCCGGCCGGGACGCCTTGGAGGACCGGAGGAGGGCGAGTGCCTCCTCCAGACAGAGTGGGGCGTCCGTCCTGGTTAGGCAAGGGGCCTCGGGTACAGGGCTTTGAAGCCCAGCCCTGTAGGGACCCGTGGCCACCGCCAGGCGGCGCCCCGGTGCCTAATTATCCCGGGAGCCCGGCACTTCCGCCACACCAGGAAGTGCCGGGGGGAAGACTTTGTGTGGCACCCGGAGAGCTGCCAGGAAGACAGCCGACACTTCCGCCACGCTTGGGCGTGGCTAGAGGCAGAAGCACCTGGGGCTCATCCGGGGCATTATTTAAGGGGCCGCCTCCCTCCAGTGATTGGTGGAAGTCGGGAGGAAGAAGGACTGAGCTGGAGAGTGAGGACAGGAGGCGGCCAGGAAGGCACAAGAGACTGTGGGCCCTGGACTTTGGGGGAATCGGTGCAAGAAGGCACTGGGGTTGCGTGAGTGCACTGAACTGTAAATAATATTAGTGTAAATAAAAGTGTGTGGAGCAAAGTATGCTGTCCGTCTGTCTGTGCCGGGGCCAGGCTTCACAATATATATATATATAAAATCCAACGTCTGTCTGTCCACTTTTCAGGAGAGAACTCCTTAACGAATTTGCCGTAAATTGGGTTTTTTTCTGTAATTTGCTTGAATATTCCAGTTTATTTTTTTGACTTCTCTCATTTGCGCTATGTATCATAGTTCGCTTGCGGCACCGATTTATTTGCACGAAACCAAGGGACACGCAGTGGGCCAAAGGGAGGGGGGCGAGGCCTTCCTCACTCATGCAGCAGCCTTGAGGTGTGTACCTTACCTCCACTAACCTAGCGAACGATTGAACTACTTAACGGATGTAGATTTTTTTTTCTATAATTTACTTGAACATTTTGGTTGTTTTTGTGACAGGCCTCATTCCGCTATGTATCATAGTTTGCTTGCGGCACCGATTTATTTGTGCGAATCTGAGAGAGAGGCTGCAGGCCGAGGGGAGGGGGAAGCGCGATGTCAGGAGTGGGGAACTGGGTGGGGCCCTCCTCACTGTCCTGTTTCACTACTACGCCAGCAGAGCCGCAGGGGACAGCTAGTCATGTATAATAATCAAATTGATTTTCTCAGGCAGGAGAAGTTCTTTGTCACATGAAGACAACAGAAGCCCTTCAGTAAATTTTAAATGACCAAATTTTGCCAAAATGTTATCATACTTTGTCTGCCAACACCCTTAAAACCATATTTTAGATGGGAGAAATGAGTACTTCAGTTGCATTTTTTACAAAGTACAATTGGCCAGAACAGGATGGTCTTGAGATAATTTTTGAAAAAGGTACTAAAGCCTGATGCCCGAAGGGCTTCTAATATCCATATAGTGTTATGGTGTCCTTTTCAGAAACTTTTTTTTAGTTTACTTTTTATTTTTATGAATGTAAATTGCTATGAGCCAGTATTTCTTCTGGAGATTCATTTCATTAGATATTATGGTTGTTGATAATTCCATTAATCTACACTTTTGGACCCACATATACAAATTCCTTTAACACTAGAATTACCAGAGCCTACGAAAAAACTCATAGATCCGTTCTATCTTCAATCACTTCTTAAATCCGTTCACACCTCTCCGCCAGCGTCTTTTGTCATCTAAATGTGCTGATAAATACAAGCTGCAAGCAGCCGGCTATTCCATCCCCCCACCGACTTAGAACATGCACAAACCTCTCCCAGCTCATGCCTTGATTGATTATCTGGGAGTGAAGTGGAGTTTGAGTGGAAATAATAGATCGTTATTTGGAACACACGCATTTAATGTGTGTTCCATTTCTACTGTAATCTGTGTAAACACATTTTTAAAACAGAAACGTTTTTCATATTCTAGTAGTAAATGACAAAATGTAAGCATAAACTATATAATGTATGAAGCCTGAAGTCCAAATATCAAAGAAACACTTTCACAAAAGGTCCAAATATAACAAAACAAGTGCGCTTTTATTCAAAAATATAACCAGAAAAAAAAGTCGCCTAAGCCAGCCCCATTGACACACATTCACTACAACTGCCTCGGTGGTGTAATGGTATCAGCTGCTGACTGGTAATCAAAAGGTCACAAGATCGATCCCACATGACTCCGTTTTGAGAAGTAAACTGCTCTTATTCTTACTATTTTAGAATAAAAACATACATTTGATTTCAGTCTGTAACAGCCGGTGTAATTTATGATACTTGTAAAGGTTAGCTTTGTTTTTTTTTTATTCACTTTTCATTCTCTCAGTCATGTTCAGGATCCTTCCCTACCCCCTCCTCCACATCTGACACTGCTGTTTTCACATAAAGAAGCGCTATAGCTCTGCAGTGTATCACAATACATTCTCGTACCAATGCTTGCGAACTGAAGTGTCTGCGTGCACTTTTTGTGGCGTTACACATGTATTTTTTGAGCATGCCCATGTCGCTCAAACACAGGAACATATGTTGGTGTACAAGTATAACAAAACAAGTGCAGTTTTATTCAAGACTATAACCAGGAAAAAAGAAAGCAAGTTACAGTAGGTGGTTGATACGACAGCTTGTGTGGTGCAATGCTAAGAACTGCTGATTTCCGATCCGTGCTATATAAAATCATCACATTCAAATATTAACAGTTCCCACACACCCAAGGATTGCCCTTCCTACATTTACATGTGTACTTGTTGCAGTGTAAACACCTCTCTGTGCTCTAGTTCCTATTACACTGAATGAGCACCTGACACTGTACTTTCTTTCCTACATAAATAACATTCGAGCTATAGTGTGTCACAAAATAAATAACATTCGAGCTATAGCGCATCTCCAACTAAATAACATTCGAGCTATAGCGCGTCTCTAAATAAATAACATGTTGCATAATGTTGCATTAGTGCAAGAACATTTTCCGAAATGTACAATACTGGTCATAAAATGAATTATTCCAAATGTTATATATACCTAAGTCTCTCTTTTTTGTCAGTGCTTCTTTGACATCATGGATCAGAAGGTGCATACTAATTCAGTGTGAGCAGGAGCACTCAAGAATAAAACTGAATAAAAAAATTGATATCCACAGTCATTCTCACTCATGCACAAAAAACAAAATACAGTCACTGACTGCAACCACATGAAAGTATACAAATGAATATAATGTTGCATTAGTGCAACAATGTTTTCCAAAATGTACTATACAGGACATAAAATGAATTATTCCAAATGTCATATATATCTACAGTATGTCTCTCTATATTGACAGTGTGGCTTTGACATCATGGACCAGAAGGTGCATACTAATTCAGCGTGAGCAGGAATACTCAAGAATAGTTTTCCCAGTCCCAGTCTTGTTCACGCACAAGATCTGATACTGTTTTCAAATAAAGAGGTGGTATAATAAAATAAGTTTGTTATACCACATCTTTATCTGAAAACAGCATCAGATCCGGGGGGTGTGTGGGAGCTTAAACGTGAGTGAGAGAATAAAACTGAAAAAAAAATGCTAACTTTAACTATAAATTTACAGACGCAAATCAAATGTATGCTTTTATTGTATGATATTAACAATAAGAGCAGCTCACTACTGAAAATGGTAAATTTGGGAAGCAGCTGATATCAAAACCGTGACCTCTTGATTTGAAGGCAGCAGTTCGTAGCATTACACCACGCAAGCTGTCGTATCAACTGCCTACCATAACCTGCTTTCTTTTTTCTTCTGTTAAATTCTTGAATAAAAGTGCACTTATTTTGTTATACTTGTACCTTTTGTGAAAGTGTTTATTTCATATTTGTATTTCAGGCTTCACACATTTCATATACATTTCATGTCTGCATTTTGCCAATTATTACTAAAACATGAAAACGTTTCTGTGTTAACAATGTTTTTACATAGATTGTTGTTGACATAGAACACACATGAAATGTATGTATTCCAAATGATGATGTAGGCTACTTTTTTACCCTATAAAGTTCCAGCACTTTACTCAAAGATAAACACTGAGCACTGAATTGTGAATTGAACTGCAGCGGTGGGCGGGGGGATGGGATACCAGGCTGCTTGCTGCTTATCAGCACATTTACAGGACAAAAGACACTGACGGAAAGGTGAGAATGGATTTAAGGTGGGCCAGATTTATGAGCTTTCTTGTAGGCTCTGGTAATTCTAGTGTTAACACAACCATAGCAGAGATTCTCCATAGCAAACTTTGCAGTGTGGACTAGGCCATATGTCTCAGGTTCTGACTTTCTAAGACACATACATCAGACAGTATTTATGGCAGAAGATACTAGGCAAACCAGCAAAATAATTCTGTTATACCTCAGTGCAGCATTTGATACCGTCAATCATGATATCCTACTGTTCAGAAAAGAAAACATTCTGGGTATTTCTGGCACTGCCACTTCTTAATCTTCCTAGGTGATGATGTTATAAAACCTTCTTGTTGTCATTTTTGATTCCTCCCTTTCTTGTTCTACCCACTTTCATTACATTAAGAAACTGTCTTACTTCCACATTCGTAACATTTCCTGCGTTCACTTATTCCTCTCTTTTTCTAATGCTGAGAAACTTGTCCCTGCTTTTATTACATCCTGCATCAGTTACTGTAACTTCTTACTGGCAGGTGCCCCTTCTAATCTGTTATCACAGCTTCAATTGATTCAGAACCCTGATTGCAAGAGTTCTCATACAGACCCACTAGAGCGAGTGACTTTCTGTGGACAAAGTATGAGATTATACTAAATTATGACACTTAAAGCAAACATTTCACTCAGATGACAAACACAACCAAGTAAAAATGACAACATACACAATGACCACAAAAACACAACCCAGAAAATTCAAAACACTACTCCAAAAACATGAGAATGCCAGGAGCCATATATTCCAAGGTTTTGATTGATAGCACTCAACATGCAGCAATAAAAGTGTACAGGTACACCATATGCAACACCAAGTTTCTAATTTTTATTTTCTCAAATGCACTGCTACTCAAAATGATATTGCAATAGAATAAACTGATGCGCAATAAGAAAAAAAATGTTCTGTACATCCTGTGAAACTACAAAATCACAGCAAAGTAAAACAAAAGTCCATAAATAACAAAAACAACAGCAAGGAAATGAAGAATCTTTCACTTCATAGTATTTGACAGACATCATCCATCAGCTTCATGTCTCAGAGCTATGTCAGGCCACAAAGCCTCATCCATGTCACACAAGATGTTTGCTCTCTGAAGGTAGTGAAGAAAATATGTCTGGCTGTGTCATAAGTAGGTTTGATTGGATTCTAAAGCATTATCTTCACATGCTTCCTCCGTTGCCCTCAGAAGATTCCCTCCGTCATAGAGATTCTCGTCATACAACTTCCACTGCCATGTCATGAGGAATTCTTCT
Source organism: Polypterus senegalus (assembly GCF_016835505.1). Classification (NCBI taxonomy): domain Eukaryota; kingdom Metazoa; phylum Chordata; class Cladistia; order Polypteriformes; family Polypteridae; genus Polypterus; species Polypterus senegalus. The sequence continues at coordinate 50,394,207 of NC_053159.1, forward strand.
ATGGGGTCGAGAAATGGAGAATATGCTGACAAGAACAAAATAGAAAATCTTGGATGATCACTGAACCAGTTATGTATGGCTGCAATTTGATGAAAACTGACATTGTCCCAATTCACATCATATTGTGACAGCTCTGACTGTCCAGCCTCATTTCGTTCTGATTGCTCAACTTACTCATAAAAGTGTTGGGAAATGCTAGGAAATTCCACAGATGTACTGTGTTGTAAAGGCCAGAGTGGCATGTCAGTAGAGAACCCCATATTCACTTATGGCTGCACACATTGTTACATTGCCTTACTACTGCCCAAGGATTTCCACAATTGCACGCTATCCAATAATGATATGCCCCCTTCTTCTTTAAGAGAGGTAAATCCAGCCTTATCAATAAAGCTGTACTCATGGGAGGTGTCACTGGCATCAAGCTTAAACATTCTGCACAATGAAAGGACAAAGATAAAAGTACTTTATGGTGTGTACACTGTAGAGTAATAGTCTAAACACTGTACATACACTAAATCACAACAGTAGTGTGCATATTACTGTCTCATGATCTGGTTCTAGATACTGTATTGCTGTATTATGTACTGCATGTTTGCCTTTACCTGTAAATGTTGCAGGCCTTGGGTCTTGATTCAGTAGGAATTCCTTTCAAAAGAGACTTTATATAGCTGCTTTATGTTCAATTTATTACAATGTAGGATGCAGTCAATAGTAGAAATATTGATTTATCTGCTGATTTGTCTCTGCTCTGAATTCACCATAAGCAAATAACATTTTTGGCCACATATTCACTATTGGCCATTCTAGTGCAAGAGTTGTTGTCTGCCTCCATTGTCACCTGTCAGTTCTACAGAAGAAAAAACACACAATGCATCTTTAAGAGCTGCAATCAATATACAGTGTAGAACAAACACAGTGTAAGGTATATGTGCCATGTGTCATTTTTGTGTAAGATATAAGATATATCCAGTACAGTAATCCCTCCTCGATCGCGGGGGTTGCGTTCCAGAACCCCCCGCGATAGGTGAAAATGCGCAATGTAGAGACCATATGTTTGTATGGTTATTTTTATATATTTTAAGTCCTTAGAAACTCTCCCACACTGTTTATAAATATTCTCCGCACAGTTTTACAGTAAACCCTCGTTTATAGCGGTTGATCCGCTCCAGACAGATAAATGGATTTCCAAGAAGTAGGATTCTTTATTTATAAATCTAATATTTTCGCAGTTAGAGCATTGAAAACCTGTTTACGACCTTCTAAATACGTTTTTTAACATTATTAGAGCCCTCTAGACATGAAGTAACACCCTTTAGTCAAAAGTTTAAACTGTGCTCCATGACAAGACAGAGATGACAGTTCTTTCTCACAATTAAAAGAATGCAAACATATCTTCCTCTTCAAAGTGCGCCGTCAGGAGCAGAGAATGTCAGAGAGAGAGTAAAGTAAACAATCAAAAATCAATAGGGCTGGTGCGCTTTTAAATACGCAAGCACCGCGATAAAGCGGCACAATGAAGGGATCAACGTGAAGGTAGCCTTTCAGCATTTTTTTACAGGCGCGTCCGTATCTTCTAAGCAAATAGCCACTGTGCAAACAGCCCCTCTGCTCACACCCCCTCCGTCAGGAGCAGATAATGGGGCCAATCATACGCCGCCCTGATGGTATTGCATGATGGATAAGTATCTGCCTGTATTTCTCAGAGAGAGTGACAGACAGAGAAAAGCAAACAATGAAAAATCAATATGGACTGTTAGAGCTTTTAAGTGTGCAAAGCAGCGCGCGGGAAGCATATCGTATATCATTGAGGAGTTTTATTTAATATGTAATATGTGCTCTAATTGAGTGGCTTCTCATCCATCTGCCAATAGCGTCCCTTGTATGAAATCAACTGGGCAAACAAACTGGGGAAGCATGTAACATAAATTGAAAGACCCATTGTCCGCAGAAATCCGCGAAAAATTTGTGATATATATTTAGATATGCTTACATTTAAAATCCGCGATGGAGTGAAGCCGTGAAAGTCGAAGCTAGATATAGCGAGGGATTACTGTATTAGCAATATGAGCATTTTACTATAATCAAGATGTCTGCTGTTCCAAGTACAGAAATGCTTTACAGGTACAGACTATGCAGGAAACTGTATAGTGACTACGTTTTGAATGCACTCGTTGCGTAGCTTCTCGCATTGTCAATCCTTGGACAAGCACATGGTGGACCACAGTAGCATGAATATCATTTCGTATTACAGTTCTTCTGGTCTGTGCTTATGCCCTTACTCTTCTTACTTCTGGCTCTCTATCTATTTACCATATTTAGGTTTATCAGAAACAACCACAGTAAGCATACATAGCTAAATTTCATGTAGTCAGTAGTTTAATGTTGAGTATGAAGCATTTTGACATTCAGTGTTTTCAGCTGGAGAGCTGCGTGCCATTAGAGTGGTAAATGTTATGCTTTAGTAATGGGATTTGTGTTTGAAGATCTGCTCAAATGGTGCAACCAATCAGCAACATGATAGTAACAACAAGAAAAGAAATGTGTAATTCTGGCAATAGTGTCATAATTATAGGTACTGAATTAAAGCAAATTGTTATCTAGCCAACTGATCAAGATTCAGTGTTTAGGTAACTGAGAAAAACTGTAACTTGAATTCTTTGAAAACAATGGAAATTATTATGTAGGGTATTTGACACTCCTCACACCCTACACCCCTAGTTATAAATGATGTCACGGTTAACAGCATGATTTCTTCACACAACAATCACTTGCAATCTGAAATAGAATAAAAGAATAATGCAGCAGATGTTTTTTCTCCATCAACTTAATAAATGTAACATGTCCCAGTCAGTGCTGTAATAGTCAGGTATGGAAATGCATCTGCTTGCTCAAAACATAAAGTGCAGTCCACCGTCCTGGACCTGCCTCTACCCACCACCTATAAAGATCCATTCACTTCACCTTCCAACTCAGTCTGAGTTTGACTCAGTGTCGTATTACTACTCTGCAAATGCTAATTCTCTTGTTAGTTTCAATATACAGGGTGGATCCCCCAAACCTTTTTATTCTCTATTATTGTTTCTTTTACAACAGTTTCTTTCATATATTAGTAGTATGGTTAAACAAAGTCTCAGATCCATGTCTGTGTTTTCCTGATTTCAAAACTCCTCCATCCAATTTAAATTTTGTTTATTTGATATATTACTGGATATAAATGCAATTCTACTTTTCTATTGTAAGATTTTTTAACTCTTTTGAGAGTCTCCTCAATGGGGCATCCAGCCCGAAACACAATTGATGTATCTGTCAAGGGATGCTTGTCCTTTTCCAAGGCAACCACAATTTCTCACTAAGATGCAGAGGCAACGTAAAGTTCACCGCCTCCTCATGCAGCTTGTCTGTTGCTTGATGGGTGATGTGGAGAACACTATAACTTGGCCACTGTCCTGACCCCAGCCCTGCCCATTTACTGTGTCTGTGTGTAGTAGAGTGGTAGCTCCTGCTACAATAAATAACCTTGCTGCTCCTGTTTCAATAAAGCTGATTTTTCTGAAATCCTTAGATCCAGCCTTGTCTTTTGGGTGCAAGGCAGCGAATCACTTGTCAGACTGTATTCCTTTATTATTTATGTTTTTTGCAATATCTTTTTACTACTGTATATATTGTTCTGATGGTGTCATTAATTGTATATTGTGTTGTTCAATTGTATTTACCTCATAATATCTATGGATATATCACCAAGAGATACTCCTAGCAACTATGTTGCCTGCCAGTTATAGTCTAGTTTAAGTAATAAATTTATGAATATCAGAAAATTTCTCTTTCATATTCAGGTAGTACAGCTCTGCTAATCCATCTGTATGACACCATTAGGGTTTAATGTACTGTATTTGAAAACCTATCTGGAATGCTTTTCAATGTGTTACAAATATTATTAAACACCTCCTCGCTACAGCAACAACAACAACATTTATTTTTATAGCACATTTTCATGCAAATAATGCAGCTTAAAGTGCTTTACATGATGAAGAAAGAAAAAAAAAAGACAAAATAAATAAGAATTAAAATAAGGGAACACTAATTAACATAGAATAAAAATAAGGTCCGATGGCTGGGGATGACAGAAAAAATAAAAAAACTCCAGACATCTGGAGAAAAAAATAAAATCTGCAGGGGTTCCAGGCCATGAGACCACCCAGCCCCCTCTACCTAACATAAATGATCAGTCCTCATTGTATTCAGGGTTCTCATGGAAGAACTTGATGATGATGTCATCAGAAGTCATGTGGACTTCTGGCCTTTAATCCATCAATGTAGGGACATCACGGTGCTTTGATCAGGTGGTGGTGGAGCTGGTCGCCACCAGAAAACCGGAAAAAGAGCAGAAGGAGAGTAGGGCTTAGTACGAATTTTAAATATGAATACCATGAATAATAATGATAATCAATTGAATATACAGAGCATCAGGATTAAACTAAGATGAAGCAATGAGAAAGCCATGTTAAAGTAATGTGTTTTCAGCAGTTTTTTAAAGTGCTCCACTGTATTAGCCTGGCAGTAGGCCGTCTCACCACTTCTTTTAAGTTTAGCTCTTGGAATTATAAACAGACACTCATTTGAAGATCTAAGGTTACGATTTGGAGTGTAAGGTATCAGACATTCCGAAATATAAAATGGAGCGAGATTATTTAAGGCTTTGTAAACTATAAGCAGGATTTTAAAGTCAATTCTAAATGACATAGGTAACCAATGTAATGACATCAAAAATGGGGTGATGTGTGAGTAATAATTTCAGTATTATTAAATGCAGGTCTATTGATGTGTTGGGCCAAGTTCTGATCCCTAATAGATGTGAAAGGTTGTTATGGATCAGAGGTAGTGCAGACAATGGTAGACTGCAATAAAATAGATGAAAGTGGTGATGTCTGACTCTGTATTCAAGAAAGAACTAAAACAATACAGGTGGAACTAGGAGGGTGATTGCCTCTATGTGGCGAAACTGGTCACAGCAATGGGTGATGGTGTTGCCGTTATTCGACACAACTGATTCTGAATTTTGGGATTAATACTTGACACCAATACAAAGATTGCCTGAGTGTCTGCTTGACCATATCCAGTTTGAATATTTATATTTCCTAACAAAGAGTGGTGAGTCCTTTTCACCAGATTATTTAAAGTGATAAGATTCCATGTATCCATAGTTTCTAAAAGGCTATCAAATTGAAAAAAATAATGAAAGTAGTTGCAACTGTAGAAACACTCATGTTATTCAACATAGAACTCTTTTGTGCAACTCATTGATTGTGTCAATTAAAATATTCTATTTTAGTAATAGTTTGAGGAGTTAGAGTATACATTTTTCAAGACTTCTTAGGTTTATTCACCACATCTGATAAAATCATACATTCTGAGAATCGCTTAAGAGTCTTAAGATCTTTATTTTTGCTTTTAATTTCTGTAAAATCGTATTTATTAACCATTTTGCTGCTTTCATTACCACTGTTGCTGCCACTGCCTTTGCTATGATTCATTATTTTTAAACAGTGTTTTCATGAAAGGTAAAGTAGAATAACTAGTTAACTTACGTAAATCCAGTATATGGAATTAAAGACCCAGGAAAGTACCCTGAAACTTATGAACAATATTATTTCAGTTTCAGCGTTTCAACTGTGTAGTTCTATTAGGCCTATCTAATATAAGACTACTACTCTTTTTACCAAAAGCAGCCACACTTAAGGGAAAACATTTGTGACATTCTTCACGCTCTGCATTGCTGTTAACTGAGCTACGGAATGGTAGATTGCTTTTACAAGACCAGTCTTGATGATTATTTGGCATGGCTGTTGCACCATCCATATGGTTTAATTTAGCTTTACCGTGCTTATTAATCCGAACACATTTCTCCAGTTTTGATGTCACTACACTGGTTGCATGTGTCATTCAGGATTGACTTTAAAATACTGCTTATGGTTTATAAAGCCTTAAATAATCGCGCTCCATCTTATATATCGGAATGCCTGACGCGTTATATTCCAAATCGTAACCTTAGATCTTCAAATGAGTGTCTCCTTATAATTCCAAAAGCTAAACTTAAAAGAAGTGGTGAGGCGGCCTTCTGCTGTTATGCACCCAAAATCTGGAATAGCCTGCCAATAGGAATTCGCCAGGCAAATACAGTAGAGCACTTTAAAACACTGCTGAAAACACATTACTTTAACATGGCCTTTTTCTAACTTCACTTTAACTTAATACGGATACTCTGTATGTTCAATTCTTCATAATAATTATTCACAGTGGCTCCAAAATCCATACTGACCCCTACTCTCTCTTCTGTTTCTTTTTCCGGTTTCTTTGTGGTGGCGGCCTGCGCCACCACCACCTACTCAAAGCATCAGGATGCACCAACATTGATGGACTGAAAGCCAGAAGTCTACGTGACCATCATCATCAGGTCCTTCCATGAAAACCCTAAATACAAAGAGGACTGTTTGACTTATGTTAGGTAGATTGCCCAGAGGGGACTGGGCGGTCTCTTGGTCTGGAACCCCTAGAGATTTTATTTTTTTCTCCAGCCTTTGGAGTTTTTGTTTTTCTGTCCACCCTGGCCATCGGACCTTACTTATTCTATGTTAATTAATGTTGACTTATGTTTATTTTTTATTGTGTCTTCTATTTCTCTATTCATTTTGTAAAGCACTTTGAGCTACATTTTTTTGTATGAATATGTGCTATATAAATAAATGTTGATTGATTGATTGATTGATATTAAGTGCAGGCTTCTGTAAAGCACTTTGGCAAACATTTGTCACAAAAACTTGCAAAATTTATAGTGTTTTCAAAGTTCAATTAAGGATCACATAAAAAAAGACCTTAATAAACTGTTGAGCGTGTTATCAAGATCAACATTTTAATACCATTGAAAATTAAAAGTAAGATTAAGAATACTATTGTAAAACATTATTGTTATGCACGATAACTTTAGTTATTCTGGATGCACCATTCTGTGTGTGCTCCATAAGGCACAATGTAACATTCATGTTACAGGCTACACTGTTCAAGTCTTTGTTAAAGTAGATGAGGAATGAGGCATAAAAAAACTGCATTTTATTCATGTTATTCAAGAAGGTTAAGTGACCTGTAGTTCTCAATTTAATTCAGCATACTTTTATACTCTGCTCAGACATGTGCTGAATGGAAAATGTTGTACCATTCACTGCCAGCTCTCTTCATTCTGGCTAATCCCTAAGGTAAACTAAACTGAAACTTTCATTTAAGTCTAATGTGCTCAGCTAAATACTGTAAAAAAAGCATTTAAATCAACTAAATCACGTACAAAATGTAAGTATTAGAAGGTTAATTTATCCCAGTAAGGTACACTTTCCAGTTAATTCTTAAACTAAATATTAAACAAACTTAAGTTATTGCACCTATCTGTTAATCTTCCAATCTATTACAACAAAGGCTTGAATAAAAAATGCTGTTAAGTATCTAATTTTTTCCTTCAGTTTTTATCTTGATAAAATCACTTTAGGAATTTCTAGAGCCATCACTTTGCTAATATAATCTAATTTACAAATTTTCTAAAATTGCATTTATCTTTGTAACGATGCAAACAATTTAAAAAACAAATAAAATCAATAAAAGCGGTGGTCTGCCAAAGACAACAAACTAAATTGATTCCAAACATGTATTGGCAGGAAATGAAAAATTGTTAAATACGTAAAATGCAAGGGGTAAAATAACCATAACCATAAAGAGTAAAAAGCACAACTTTAAACAGGTACTGTATATAAAATGCAAAGAAAATTGCTAAGTAGTAAAAAGACTTGTCACTCATTACAAAGTGGAAGATTTCTTCTTGTCAAAATGTCACACGGATACTGTAAAAATTAATATATGTCTCTCTCTGAAATTTTTTTCTGTATTTCTTTAACTGTGTATGTCTCAAGCAATGATATATATTTATTACTATTTTTTCGGTTTCTATTGCAAAACATCACAAAAACCTGTATGCTTGAAAATCTCTCATATCAACCAATTTAATGCAATTCCATATGTTTACTAAAAATATGCCACTATATACAGTATATACTGTTGCTGCTGATGAATCCTAGATGTATATAAAGCTATTTAAAATGTAATATAATAAAAACTAATCAGAAAGCCCCTTGTCACATTTGTCTTATAAGTCTTATAATACACTACAGGAATATACACAAACCAGGGTAAAGAATTAGGCTCTCTTACCACTATAAAATCTAAGAAAGGATGATTCAGAAAGAATGTAATGCTTTCAAAAATGTTTTACTGTATTTAATAACTATTTAGTAACTAAGAACATAAACACGGAGTCTAAGCCAATTTGTAAAGGAACACTTATAGGTTTTTCTTAATCTCACAAATGCTAACATTTATGACCCTTATGTTACACTGCAGCTACTGGTCCTGTAGTTTTCCAGATTGTTTGTGACATCACTGTTGATAAATGACATGGCAGCAATGATACAATCCTTTCTTTCATAAGGCACCAAGACATGGAAAAATCTCTACAATTTGCTGCATACTACATGTTCATATGTTGCTTGGTTACTTTTTTACAATTTTGAAAGTGCTTAAGTCTTTTTGAATTAAGCCCTATATGGCACACTCACAGACATACCTAGCATTGCCTGGGTGAATTTATGTATGGGTTAAGGTATGAAAACCTTTAAGAAATTAAATGTATTGCAATATCTAGAAAAATGTCAGTATAATGTGACATATATGTTGGTCAAATATATACTGTTAATGAAACATTTATTTCCCTTAACATATTCTAATAAACATATTTCCAAATATATTTTGTGAAAGACATGTCATATATTGCATGTTCAGACTCAAGGCAGATAGATCAAGTCTTTGTACCTGGAAAAATCTAAATGCGCTTTTCCCAATTTTTTAAATTCCTTCTAACTCACTAAAAGTAGCTCACATACATAGCTCCATCAACATACATTGGCTGCAATTTATTCCACGCTGATACAACATTGTGTAAGTTTCTATTGATATCCACAAAATGCCATGCTTGTTCCTTTATCTTTTACTAGCTGAAATACCCAGCATTGCCTGGGAGGAAAATAAAGTGTTTTTTTTTTTTAATTGTTTGAGGAAAAATAAAAATAAATTAACAAACAATTAAGACTCACTGATGTGCTTGTCTTGCGGTCTTCTATGTATGTTATCATCCAGTTGATGCTCGGAACCAGCCAACTCTATTTAATTTCAAAAGCAACAGGGGTGCGGTGGTGCTAAAACATAAAGAATGCTGACAGTCACCTCCAGTGCACCCTCTGGTGGTTGTTCCGAGTGTCAACTGCATGATAACATGCATACAAGATTGCAAGATCACTCCCACCCTACCCAGAAAGGGGTGGGTTAGGGTTGATTTCACCCTACAGTATTTTTAGTCGACCAATGAGAAACATCTGTACCAAGTTTCATGAAAATCTCTCCAGCCATTCGGAAGTGATGCTGGAACATACATACATACACACACTGACTTTTATATATATAGATAACTACTCAAATTAGGAAGTAAACTACAAAAATGAATGTTATAAAGGGAACTTACAGTTGCCAGGTGACGTACAAAGGATTGTATTACATTTTTTTGGCACTAAACACTTCTAGAAGTCAGATGGAAACCTGGTGAGCTCACCTGATCTACTGGAGGGGAAAGAGGAAATGGACCAAATATTTGTGTAGGTGGCAATAGCATTTATTAAATTCTATTTTTATGTACTTATGGCTACTCCCCTTTGTATTTATTTTACGAAAGTAGAAGATGCAAATTTCCTTTATTTTGGAATTTGCTGGTATCATTTTTGGGGCTCCTCTGGAGTACCCCTAAAAAGGTCACATTTTCAATTAATTTTGAGATCACTTGCATATATATGTTAATTAGTTGTTGGCAGAAACCTAACTGAAAGCAATTAAAATAATTTAATCATGGATAGCTTTTAGTTTTTTTAAAAAATCTGTCTAAAAATTTACCAAACAATGCATATTGTCCATCCAATTCCCTGCTTTATCCTGGGATTAGTCATGAAGCATAGTTGTGTAAGGCAGGAAAAATCTCTGGGCCAAGCACCAGTCTATCGCAGGGCGAAATCACAGGCACACAAGGGCCAAATTAGCATTGCCAGTCCATCTAATTTGCATGTGTTTGGACTGAGGGAGGAAACTGGAGCACCTGCAGGAAACCCACACGGACACTGGAAGAGTATGAAGTCTCTAAGCAGGTAGGATCCAGGACATGAACCCCGGCCTCTGTGCTTCAAGGCAGCAATGCTAAGACCATGCCTCCAATTTCTATTGTCCACAAAATGAGTTTCCCCAACATTATATTAAATATGTTTTTTGATAATTTTTCAAGCAAACCCCTTTTATAATGTGAATAGCTTGGCTCCTGTGATTAACAGTGGTTGAGGATACATCTGCATTTAATGGAACTAAAGATCAACAAATCATTTGTCAGTTTTGGTAAGTTCAAGTCCTTTGAGTATCTCACCGTTGTTATTCATGGAGATTCTCAAGTTCTAGCATTATCTGTGTATAGACCTCCAAAATTCAACGCGTCTTTTTTGAGGAATTCTCTGACTTAATGTCAATTTTAATTACTAACTATGACACACTCCTAATAGTTGGCGACTTTAATCTCCATATAGATAATCAGTGTGATCTAAAAGTAAAAGAATTTATGAACCTCCTGGATTCTTTTGATTTGAGGCAGCTCGTAAATCAGCCTACACATAAAGCAGGTCATACGTTAGACTTAGTGATTACTAAAGGACTGAAAGTTGATATACTGTAAAGCAGATCACTGATATTGGTCTATCAGACCATTTTCCTTCTACTATTTAATATAGAAATAATGATAAAAAACACCCATGAGAAGCATATTGTTAATAAACGCTTCTTTGACTCAGCAGCAGCTTTAAAACTTACAAACATTCTAAGCAATCAGTCCGTTTATAGTGCCAACTATAATATCGAGGATAATCTAAATAGTAAGGTGGAAAGATTTAATACTAAAGTGAGGGCTGCTGTTGACATAATTGCACCTGAAAAGACAGTTAAAAAATCTTCTAGCATTGTTATACCATGGAAGACCCAAAGAGTGTCGGATTTTAAAGAGAACATGCCGTGGAGCTGAGCGTAAATGGAGGAAAACTAAACTAACTATCCACTATGAAATATTAAAAGTTAAAATAACAGAATACAACAACACTGTCCTGCTATTTCTCTAAGATTATAAATAACAATGCTAGTAATCCCAGAGTCTTACTTTCTACAATTGATCACCTAATAAACCCATGTAACTCAAAGGAATGCCTCCTAAGTACTTCCAGTAAAACCTGTGAGGCTATCGCTGTATTTTTCAATCAAAAAATTAATGATATTAGAAATAACATAGTATATCTCCCCAACACTAAGGATCCTCCTAAACCCCAGCATTCTGTTATAAACAAATTCAACTCTTTCACTAGGATAGATTTACCCGATTTACAAAAAATAATATCTCAATTAAAACCCTCCACCTGCATCCTTGATCCAATACCAACAAGGTTTTTCAAAGAAGTATCGGGCGTACTAATTGATAATGTTCTTGACATAGTAAATTCGTCATTAGATACGGGGGTCTTCCCAGACTGTCTTAAGACTGCTGTAGTTAAACCCCTTCTTAAGAAACATAATCTTGACCCCTCGGCTCTTGAAAATTTTAGACCCATCTCTAACCTGCCTTTCTTAAGTAAAATTCTAGAGAAGGCAGTCATTATGCAGTTAAATCATCACCTAAATAAACATGCTATTCTTGATAAATTTCAGTCGGGTTTTAGAACAAATCACAGCACAGCTGCTAGAATCCTAACTAGGAAAAGAAAATCCGAACACATTTCTCCAGTTTTAATGTCGCTACACTGGTTACCTGTGTCATTCAGGATTGACTATAAAATTCTGCTTATGGTTTATAAAGCCTTAAATAATCTCGCCCCATCTGATATATCGGAATGTCTGACACCTTATATTTCAAATCGTAACCTCAGATCCTCAAATGAGTGTCTCCTTAGAATTCCAAGAACAAAGCTTAAAAGAAGTGGTGAGGCGGCCTTCTGCTGTTATGCACCTAAAATCTGGAATAGCCTGCCAATAGGAATTCGCCAGGCTGATACAGTAGAGCACTTTAAAACACTTTTGAAAACATATTACTTTAACATGGCCTTTTTATAACTTTAATTTAACTTAATTTAACTTAATCCTGATGCTCTGTATGTTCAATTCATCATAATAACTATTCATGATGGCTTTAAAATCTGTACTAACCCCTACTCTCTCTTCAGTTTCTTTTTTCCGGTTTCTTTGTGGTGGTGGCCTGCGCCACCTCCACCCACTCAAAGCTTCATGATGCTCCAACAATGATGGATGGATTAAAAGGCAGAAGTCGAGGTGACCGTCATCATCATCAAGTCCTTCCGTGAGAACCCTAAATCCAAAGAGGACTGTTTCATTTATGTTAGGTAGAATGCCCAGAGGGGACTGGGCGGTCTCATGGTCTGGAAGCCCTACAGATTTTATTTTTTTCTCCAGCCGTCTGGAGTTTGTTTTTGCTTTTTCTGTCCCCCCCTGGCCATTGGACCTTACTCTTATTCTATGTTAATTAATGTTGACTTATTTTGTTTTCTTATTGTGTCTTATATTTTTCTATTCTTTATTATGTAAAGCACTTTGAGCTACTGTTTGTATGAAAATGTGCTATATAAATAAATGTTGTTGGTGTTGTATTTGTTTATTTAATAAATGATCATCATATGAAGTTACAACTGTAACTGAAAAAATGCAACTCTTGGCATTGGCATAACATGCAGTTACTGTTTTAGGATGTCATATAATACTCATATGCACGTGGTAATCACTGAAATGTTTTTACACAGTTATATTGTACAAACAAAATTATTTTTACAGATTACTTTAAAATTTGCTGTGGCTCAGTAGCCAATTATATTTTCTACTAAACAGTTTACCTTAAAGAAAAACACTTAGTTAGAACATCTTCACTGATGGCTCTACTGAAATATTTTGAAATCAGTCCTCAGCTTTAAAGTGCGGTAGAGTGCCTATGTAGAAACAGCTTTCATAAAGCAAATCCATCACAACACACTTTCCCATTATCAGATCCACTGCTACTTTTCGACCACCAATATTACTTTGAGTAGCTTGTATATGCTTCAATTTAACACCTTTACAAGGATTTCTAGCTAATTGGAGAACATCAGCTTTTCTCTAAATTTTATATCAAGGTATAGCAAACAGTATGTCACAGGCCACCTGCGGAGGCAGATGCCCTGATAGATGTTGGGACCAACCAGGCCTGAAGGTGGTAAATGAAGGGAATGAAAAAATTAGCAGATGTACAAAAAAAAGGATACTTTTTTTATACAATTCCTTAAAAAACGGAACACATTCCGGGGTGTAAATATATACAGTGAAGGAAAAATAAAGGTGTCTAATCAAAAGGAAAAACATTCACAAGAAATATCTAAACCAAAAAGAAAAACAGAAAGGTTCTTACCTCTTTAAATAATGCTCAGCCCTTGGGAAATCAAGCAGCCTTCCATGAATAATTAAAACAAGTCTCTGCTACAACCACAAAAAAACACACACACACCCACACACCCACAAAATTAAAACCATCAAGGCTTAATAGCAACCTCAATCACTCCTAGTCCTCAGCCCACTGCTGTGCTACCCAGCTGCTATCACTACTTGATGCTATAACAATCATCAACTCCCAATCCATCATCCAGTTGGCCTACCCTTACCAAAGCAGTGACCTATTTCAGCATGAGGAATGACTGGACTGATTCACTAAATCCTTTACTTAAAGGGACCCTTCTGGTGGTTACACTACAAATAATCCACAAAAGACAAAATTCTGATTCAAATATAAATGCTAACCAAACTAAATTAAATCCAAATGGAACTAAAACATACACTTAGTAAAAGTGATGGTCCCATATGACTAACTTACTGTAAGTCCATCGGCATGTGATTGTGCCAGTTTGAAGCAAAGGATTTGAGTTTACAGCTTGCAGCACTCACATGCAAACCTTTATGCTGCCAGTGAATGAATGGAGACGGACAATCGTCCTGATGCCTTTTAACTGTAAGTTTCATCTTAATACCTATCAACCATAATTACAGAAAAAAAATTTGCAGAGAAAGAAAAATACAACTGTGCACTAATCCAGGAGCTACTCCACTTAAAGATTAAACCTGAATGGTGTATATTAAGCGCATCTAGGTGAGGCCTCAGCATCACACAGTATTACCATATAGAACTGAAAAGCACTAAATACTGATAGAGAAAAATTTTGATCCCAGTTCCACCTCAGCACACATATATTACAAAGCGTTCATATTATATGAATACACAAAAGAGTATTTAGCATAAAGCTAATAACATGTTAATCTAATATAAATAGATCCATAAATGGGTAATTAAATCATCCTGTATTAGGTTACATAGAGAGAAACATGGTACCTCAGTACAAACCAGGAGCGACCTTGAGAGACTGCATACTAGGATGAACTCATCCTATTTAGGGCAATTAGACAAAAGGCAATATACGTAACTGAAAAGCTTAACAGACTAAAAATGTTACATAAAATGTTTCTGCTGTAATTCTTACAATTTTTCCATTTTCACGCACAGTGTAACTATATTGCTTTGTGACTCTGTCATATATGCAAGTAAACAGTACATTTTTCCACCAATGATCATGTCTGTATGTCTCTTAAACACTGCAGCTGTCTAAAAATGGTGCAAACAAGTCATTACCACTAATTTTTAAAAAAGAAAAAAATTAGTCTTGAGCCATTATTATATATGAAATTCAAAAATGAATGTCCTTTATTTACATCAGCTGGTGAAGTTTAATGCACTCTTGTTAATGCAACATGGCAAACTGAAAAAAAATCTATCAGAAAGATTCCTTTAATCAGCTAGGTTCATTTAACATACTGTATAATAAATATGAAGCATTTAAGTCACACCAAAAAGGCAACTTACAAATGGTACATTCCTTGGTTATCCCTAATGCTACTATATAAGTATTATGTAAAATCCCAAAATAGTTAATGAGTAAAGGTCATGGGTGAAAACCTGAGTAAAATAAATAAAAAAATGTATATGTAAACTGTTATCAGTGAACAAAATATAAAGTTAAATGTTATATATGATCTCATTTTCTAATTTAAATGTGCTGGTACAAATGAAGTCAGGATGTCCTGTTTAACAGTCAGGCAGTCTTATTCTTTACAATTCCTCTCCTTTGTTCTCTCAGAACAACTAGTTAAAGTTTTAAATAAGTTTTTAACATTATCGTAAAATAAGTCTTAGTTCAAAAACAGATTTCATTAAATATATTTCAATCTTCTTGAAATAAAGACAACCATAATAATACCAATTGTCGTTATGAGCAAGTTCTGTTACCATGCTGAAATATAACTAGGATCACAGTGGTTTCATATCAAAGGCCATAACCGCATCTGGAATTGGCTTTATAACTGGAGCTTGAAACTTTATTGCCCTTTTCCTTATGTAACAGGGTGACTGTGGCAGTTTGGAGTGAGCAAATATCAGATAGAAAAAGCCAGTCCCATACCACCCTTTGGGCAAACCTGGATAAACATTACAGTGATCCCTCGCTATATCACGCTTCGACTTTCGCGGCTTCACTCTATCGCGATTTTTTTCTCATACACGCTTACGTCACTACACATGCGCTTTCTGAGAACTTTTATCTAAGCCCTACGATGGCTCCTAAACGTGCTGCTTTTTCTAAGCCTTCTGACAATAAAGATGGCAATACCCTACAAAAGCCTCCTCACGTATATGAAAAGACAGCGCCAGCAACTGCCTATCAAGATGTTCCTCAGCCGCGCACCCAGACACCCACTGCCTACTCCTAGTACTCTTTCATCGGAAGAAGACAGCAACGCACCTGCTGAAGATACTGCACCACCTCTGAAGACTCTCCTACTGAGGTTGTGCCTTCATAGGTTAGTGGTTGTGTGTAAGAACTATGTGTGTTTGTGTGCAATTAAATGTACAGTACAATAATCTACTATATAAAAGCGTTCGGGATTGTCCTGTCCCGTGAATGCAAAGCGTAGTGGTATTCCGCTTATTACAGACTTACTACTTGCGGCTTGAGGTACAGTACAAAGCGACGCGATGTGAGCAGAATTCTGCTGCTGTCATCGTTCCCTTGCTTTTGTGCGTGATGCGCTGGAAAAATAGACAAAATTATGTCTCGGGAAATAATTAATGTTGATGGAGTACAAATGCCTCACTGCGTAGTAAATATCAGGGGAGATGGTGCTTGCTTATTCTCATCTATAGCTTATTTAGTGCATGAAACTCCGTCTTTAGCGGTACAGATTCGGGCTGACATTGTACGACTTTGGACAGGCACTTGAGGGGATAAAAAAAACCTTAGGTTTTCGGGAGATGTTATGAATGGGCACTTTGATGTTCTCATTCCCTACACTTACATGCCTGATGTACACATGGAGCGCAAAAAAATTGAGGATAAAAGTCGGTCGCTTTAAAAAGGCGAGTGAGCCTAGTAATATGATATTTGTAACGTCTAATATGTCTTATTTTCTCTTATTTTGTCTAATATATTGGGTAATACGAGTGTAATGGTGACTAAAGGGTGTTATTTCATGTCTAGAGGGCTCTAATAATGTTAAAAAACGTATTTAGAAAGTCGTAAACAGGTTTTCTATACTCTAACTGCGAAAATATTCGACTTATAAATAAAGAATCCTACTTCGCGAAAATTCATTTATCACGGTAGAGTCTGGAACGGATTAACCGTGATAAACGAGGGTTCACTGTATATCTACAGACAAGGGAAGTACTATTAAAGAGCAAATGGGGTTATACCCTGTTTGGAGATTGGACAGTCCTGGAAGAGCTTGTATAAAAGTAACAGAGGTTACTGTATGCAGTTAAATAACATAGGGTGGCTAGTTTTTAATCAGATCCAACTAAATATGATTTAAAGTTGACCTAATTTTCTACTTTAACCCTGTCTGTTTAATGATTGTGTAATTATGTGTTTGATAGCTGTGTTATTTAAAACTTTCTGTAAATCCCAGAAATGTATCCCATAACTTAAGATATTCTAAATATGGTGATTATCACTGTCAACAACCACTTGATCAATGTCATATTTTTTTCTGTGTTAAGAGTATCTATTTGATTTTCTTCTTATCCAATAAATATTAACACAGTTAAATTTACAAAACTATACCTAGTCCTATATTTAGTCAGAGATCAGACCATTCATTAGTTCATTGGTAGTGACCCAAACAGCGAAAGTATTTAGTTACAAAAATTTCAAAGGTTACTAATTTATGTTGCCAATGAAGTGTAATATAACAACCACAGATAGAGTCCTCATACAAATGACCATGCTCACATCCTGAGGTTTGCTTCTACTACATAATCTAGTTCTTTAATATTCAGTCATGGTTTGTGCTATGCTATTGTCATTGTTCCAGCATTTATACTGAACAGTAGGTGTCAATCTTACTTTCAGAAGATGTCTTCACTATTCTCATTAATGCATTGCACCGGGCCTTTTTAGGGTCATATTTAAATTTCAAGAGTCATAACCAAGCTTCAAAATTTTCTGCCACTAGCTGGAATCTTTAATTTGTATCATGGATTTCCAATTAACACACTGCAGTCATAGACAGTCTTTGCATATGAAACTATCGCTGTTGTGCACAATTATTACAGTACTTAGTTTAGCTATTTTATATGTTACTCAGGCTCAAGATGCTATAATATTAATTATTGTTCTGTATTGCCTCCAACAGTTGTTAGTTTAAACTATATCTCTATCTACACTAATGGAGTTAGACATTTTGCTCTTAAATGTTCCTATTACCAAAACTCTTGTTATATGCTTTCTTATATAGCAGCAGCTTTAAAACTTACAAACATTCTAAGCAATCAGTCCGTTTATAGTGCCAACTATAATAACGAGGATAATGTAAATAGTAAGGTGGAAAGATTTAATACTAAAGTGAGAGCTGCTGTTGACATAGTTGCACCTGAAAAGACAGTTAAAAAATCTTCTAGCATTGTTATACCATGGAAGACCCAAAGAGTGTCTGATTTAAAGAGAACATGCCGTAGAGCTGAGCGTAAATGGAGGAAAACTAAACTAACTATCCACTATGAAATATTAAAAGTTAAAATAACAGAATACAATAACACTGTCCTCTTGAGAGGTGCTGCTATTTCTCTAAGATTATAAATAACAATGCTAGTAATCCCAGAGTCTTATTCTCTACAATTGATCGCCTACTAAACCCAGGTAACTCAAAGGAATGCCTCCTAAGTACTTCCAGTAAAACCTGTGAGGCTATCGCTGTATTTTTCAATCAAAAAATTAATGATATTAGAAATAACATAGTATATCTCCCCAACACTAAGGATCCTCCTAAACCCCAGCATTCTGTTATAAACAAATTAAACTCTTTCACTAGGATAGATTTACCTGATTTACAAAAAAATATCTCAATTAAAACCCTCCACCTCGTCCTTGATCCAATACCAACAAATTATTTCAAAGAAGTATCAGGCGTGCTAATTGATAATGTTCTTGACATAGTAAATTCGTCATTAGATACGGGGGTCTTCCCAGACTGTCTTAAGACTGCTGTAGTTAAACCCCTACTTAAGAAACATAATCTTGACCCTCGCTCTTGAAAATTTTAGACCCATCTCTAACCTGCCTTTCTTAAGTAAAGTTCTGGAGAAGGCAGTCATTATGCAGTTAAATGACCACCTAAATAAACATGCTATTCTTGATAAATTTCAGTCGGGTTTTAGAACAAATCACAGCACAGAAACTGCACTCGTTAAAGTAGTAAATGATTTGCAGTGAATGCAGACAGAGGCCATTTATCTGTTCTCATCCTCTTAGATCTGAGTGCTGCATTTGACACCATTGATCATAATATTCTTAGAAATCGCCTTAGTCAATGGGTGGGCCTCTCTGGCAGTGTCTTAAATTGGTTTGAATCCTACCTGACAGGGAGAAAATTCTTTGTTAGTTGTGGTAATTACAACTCGAAGACACATGATATCCAATATGGTGTTCCACAAGGCTCTATCCTGGGTCCGCTGTTCTTCTCAATCTACATGCTTCCATTAGGCCAGATTATCTCAGGGCACAATGTGAGCTACCACAGCTATGCTGATGCCACACAGCTGTACTTATCAATAGCACCTGATGACCCCAATTCTCTTGATTCACTAGCACAATGTCTGACTTGTATCTCAGAATGGATGAATAGTAACTTTCTCAAGTTAAATAAAGAGAAAACTGAAATCTTAGTGATTGGCAATAATGGATACAATGAGGCTATTAGAAATAAACTGGATACATTAGGATTAAAAGTCAAGACGGAGGTAAAAAGCTTAGGGGTAATTGTTGACTGTAATCTGAATTTTAAATCGCATATTAATCAGATCACTAGGACAGCATTTTTTCACTTAAGAAACATAGCTAAAGTTAGACCTCTTATATCACTGAAAGATGCTGAGAAATTAGTTCACGTTTGTTTTCAGTCGACTAGATTACTGTAATGCACTCCTCTCAGGACTACCCAAAAAAGACATAAATCGTTTGCAACTAGTGCAGAATGCAGCTGCTAGAATCCTAACTAGGAAAAGAAAATCCGAACACATCACACCAGTTTTGATGTCACTACACTGGTTACCTGTGTCATTCAGAATTGACTTTAAAATTCTGCTTATGGTTTATAAAGCCTTAAATAATCTCGCCCCATCTTATATATCGGAATGTCTGACACCTTATATTCCAAATCGTAACCTTAGATCCTCAAATGAGTGTCTCCTTAGAATTCCAAGAACAAAACTTAAAAGAAGTGGTGAGGCGGCCTTCTGCTGCTATGCACCTAAAATCTGGAATAGCCTGCCAATAGGAATTCGCCAGGCTAATACAGTAGAGCACTTTAAAACACTGCTGAAAACATATTACTTTAACATGGCCTTTTTATAACTTCAATTTAACTTAATCCTGATACTCTGTATGTTCAATTCTTCATAATAACTATTCATGGTGACTCTAAAATCGTACTGACCCCTACTCTCTCTTCTGTTTCTTTTCCGGTTTCTTTGTGGTGGTGGCCTGCGCCACCTCCACCTACTCAAAGCTTCATGATGCTCCAACAATGATGGATGGATTAAAAGGCAGAAGTCTACGTGACCATAATCATCATCAAGTCCTTCCGTGAGAACCCTAAATCCAAAGAGGACTGTTTCATTTATGTTAGGTAGAATGCCCAGAGGGGACTGGGATGTCTAATGGTCTGGAATCCCTACAGATTTAATTTTTTTCTCCAGCCGTCTGGATTTTGTTTTTGTTTTTTCTGTCCACCATGGCCATTGGACCTTACTCTTATTCTATGTTAATTAATGTTGACTTACTTTTATTTTCTTACTGCGTCTTTTATTTTTCTATTCTTCATTATGTAAAGCACTTTGAGCTACTTTTTGTATGAAAATGTGCTATATAAATAAATGTTGTTGTTGTTATATGTTTACTATAATTTCTCAAATTTAACATATGTTCTTTAATCTTAAAACCTATACTATTCTCTGTAAAATTAAAAATCAACAACCAATAATGCCTACATTGGACTGGCCTTAACTACTAATGTTGAAAGTTGTAATTTGGTGATATTCACTATTGTAGTACTAAATATAGCAGTTGTTATGTGTTACATATTTATTATCTCTAAGAGATGGGTAGTGGGCTTAGACCAGATTACATAACACCATTACTCCTTAAAAGTAAAATTGTCATCCTCCAAACACCAATTTGCCTATAGTGTGAGGTAATTTTATAAATATTAACTTTTACATATTGTTTTTGCTGATCATGATACATTGTTTAAACTATTTGCTACTATATTATACCATCCTCATCCAAAGCCAAAGTTAAATCCAAAGGCAAATTAAATTCTGAATAATTAATCACTATTTACATTAATAATTGACAATTATTATCTCGATTATCCAAGGTAATGTGCATGGAGGCTACCTCGGATAATCAAAAACTCAGATAATACAGACGGCTTATGTGTGAACATAAATTAGACAAAAATAAGATATTTACATGCTTTGCCACTGTACGACATACATATAATATATTTAAACAACTTCAAAAATAATACATACAGTACTTTCATGAACAAATTTTTTATCTTTCATTAACAAAATACAATATTTGTCTTTCGTCTATTTGCAGTTCCCACTTCTTCAATATCCTGTAGGCAGGTGCGGTATCCTTCTGCAGTTTATACAAATAAAATATTAAATTAAAAACTTGATAAAACAACCAAAAAATTAATTACACTACATTTATATCTGGTTTAAGATTGTGGCAATCTAACTTCTTTCCTACTCACTTTTAAAATTTTTCTTCTAAACATTTCCAAAAAAGTCTCTGACTGTCATTTGTTTAGCTGCTTTTCCTCACTTCTTTGCCTCTGTAAGGCACCATAAGATCAGCAGGCGTGGTATCTTCCTGTTGTTTAACATACCAGAGAGCCATCTCGATAGCATGTAGACTTTCCGTATGTGATATATTTTTTACAACTTCTGTATACTCTTCGTCCTCCCCATCATCACTTTCATCTTTTCCTTCATTCAATAATTTTACTGTCATGCCATCAGTCATTTCCTGCTGTTCATCAATCATCCACTCTTCAATATCGTTTGTAGTGAGTGCCTCTGAAACAGGAAGGGTTTTGGCTAATTCAAAAAGCATTTCCTTAGCTTGTTTCACCTTCATTAGTCATCTCCTTCTGGCTGGTTTCATTTTTTCAATATATTGTTCCAGCATTTATTCAGAGTGGATGATTTTAAATTGTCCCATGCTTCTGCCAACCAGTAAATACCCTCTTTTATGTTTATTTTTTTAACGCTCTCAGTAACACTTTTGTCCTTCTCAAAGTCTTCAAGGAGATTTTTTAAAAGTTGCCATCTGTAGTTTCATTTCAAAGTCTCCAGTACACCTTGATCTAGGGGCCGAATAAATGAAGTGACATTAGGAGGCAAAAAAAGAGCCCTGATGTTACCAAAACCTAGTTTGCTTTCGTCTGGGTGGAATGGAGCATTGTCTAGTATTAGAAGCACTTTATGTGGAAGCTTTTTCTAGTTCAAAAAATTTCTTACGCTGGGAACAAAGTCTTTATGAAACTATTTTTTAAACAAAATTCAATCCAACCATGCACTTCTTTGGTTTCTATAGTTAACAGGCAGATTATTTGAATGTACATTTTTTAAGGCTCTGGGTTTCTTTGATCTTCCTATGATAGTTCATTTAAGTTTATGCCTACCTGATGCATTTGAACAGGCCAATCTCCTTGCTTCGCTTGTATCCAGGTGCTGATCTTTCTTCTCTCGCTGCAAGTGTTTTGGTTGGAAGCATTTTTTAATTTACGCCCGTTTCATCACAGTTGTAAATTTGATCAAGACTTAAATCTTCTTCCTCTTTAATCTTCTCCACTTTAGCGGTAAACCCTTCTATTTCCTTGGTGCAAGCTGACAATTTCTCCCAAGGAGTGTTTAACTGTCTAACTCCAAACCGTTTTTTCCACTGGTCCAGCAGTAGCTGTGAATTTTTCTTCCCCTTCTTTGAAATTCTTATGAAATTCTAAAGCCTTAGTTTGTAATATCAGTCCAGAAATTGGGTTGCCTTTTTCTGTCATCTGACTAAACCACAAAAACAGAGCTAGAATGTTTTTTTCAAATTCTCCTTTCTTCATTGTTTTTCTTTCCGCATTTTCTATTTGTAAACACCAATTTTCAATTTCCACTTTCTTTCTGTTCCATTCACCTACTGTCACTTCAAAAACACCCAAGTCACTAGACACTTTTTTTTATTGTTTCTCCCTTATCCAAGCACTTAATCGCATCCGACTTCACCACTAAGGGCACAACAACACGCTTCCGCTTCCCACTCATTATAACTTTTACTTTCTGGCTTAATAAATTTAAAACTGGTTGTTTTAATCCAATTTATGCTTGTATGTTGCCTAATTTTTTTAACAGTCAAACTGAATTCTATTGGTGGGTAAGCACAATGTGTACATTTCTTTTAAAAAAGATAAACACTATAGATGCATCTGCTTTGGCTTTTCTTGAGCCCTCATTGTATAAAATAAAGTTAATGTGAATATATACTAAGAGAAGGGGCATTTAGTTGGTCTCACACAAACTTTTGCCGCATAACCTTTGCTGCTATGAAAGTAACCTTGAAACCTAAAAGTCATTTACTGTAACGCAATGTCAACTTTATGAAATACTCACTCTTGTCTGTGGCATGTCTGCTGCTATTATTTTATTTGGTGACCTTAATATTCATGTGAATTCTGACTGTCCATCTGCTTTTGAGCTACGTTCAGTACTAGATTGTTTCAATTTTGTGCAGCATGTTGGTTTTTCAACCCATGCTAAGGGCCATATTCTGGATCTTGTATGTACCACTGGTCTGCAGAATTTCTGTACATCCAGGACTGTTATTGATATCTCCAATTACAAGCCGATTGAATCTAGCTTCACTTATCCCCTCCCTAAAATAAGTCTAAAATCTAAAATAACCTATCGTAATATGAAGAACATTGATCAGTTATCCTTCTCTATCTCTGTTGGTTCTTCCTGTCTCCACAATATTTCTGGGTTGTCTTGCCCTATACAGATTTTATCTCTATATAATTCCACATTCACAAATTTTGGATCATTATGCACCTGTTAAATCCTTGAATGTTCCTGCTACCTGGTCATCTCCGTGGTTTACAGCAGAATTGCGTACCATGAAACAATCTGGTCACCGATTGGAAAGACTCTGGAAGATAACTGGTCTGGCTGTTCATGCCCTGGCTTACACCGAACACCTGAAGGAATACAGATGCGCCTTATCCGCTCCACGTTCAAAGTACTATTCCTCTCTTATTGACTTTGATTCTTGTTGCCCTAGATCTCTTTTTAAAACAGTTAACAGACTTTGTCAACCTGCTGTTAAAAATCCGTATTTCTCTGTTGAGCACTGTAACCTATTTCTGGACTATTTTCAGTCAAAAATTATGACCATATATCAAAGTTTCCCTACTAATCATTCCTCGCCTCTATCTACTGATCATACTTATAAATCTATAGTTTATTTATCTAAATGTAACCCCACTACATCAACTTACAGTATATTGCTGAAATAATATCTAAATTAAATCAATTTACCTGCCACCTAGATCCTGCACTTACTTTACTGATTAAGGCTTGCACTGACAAAGTTTCTGCCCCCATTTCTCACTTTATCAACTGTAGTTTTTGAACCTGTGTTGTTCCAAGTGATTTAAAAACTGCTGCTGTAATCCCTGTTTTAAAAAAACTGGTTCAGATCCCTTACAGCTAAAATTTTACCACCCAATTTGTAATCTTCCATTTACAACTAAGATTTTAGAAAAAGGTTGTTGCTGCTCAACTCAATGATTATCTAAATTTACAAAACCTGCTTGAGCCTTTTCAATCTGGATTCAGAGCCCTACATAGCACTGAAACTGCTTTACTTAAGGTAGCCAATGACTTACTGATAACCGCAGATTCTGGGATGGCCACTATTCTAGTTCTTCTTGACTTGAGCGCAGCGTTTGATACAGTTAACCATAACATTTTACTGTCCCGACTTTCAGCTATATCTCTGGTCCCGCTCTTTTTTGGTTCACATCATACCTCAGTGATCACCAGTATTACATCTTCATTAGGGAATCCAAATCTGCCACTACTTCATTCACACAAGGTATCCCTCAAGGGTCTGTTCTCAGTCCAATAATCTTCAACATCTATATGCTCCTATTAGGGGAGATTATCCGTCGATATTGTCTGAGCTTCCACTGCTATGCCGATGACACACAACTTTATGTAAACGTGGATGGAACTGCAACATCTTCACCTGTTGCACTGACTGATTGCATTCGGGAAATCAATCATTGAATGACAGATAATTTTTTACAACTCAATCCTGATAAAACAGATCTTATTAGTTGGCACCAAATCTGTCCTCTCTACTCTTCGTGGGCTAAAAATTGACATTAATGGGATCCTGGTTCAACCCTCAGCATCAGTCTGTAATTTGGGTGTCATCAGAGCAGCGAGCAGAAGCACAGAGCAGAGCAGCGAGCGGAAGCACAGAGCAGCGGTGTCTCCCACAACCACGTAGCCCTTCGCAAAAACCCGAGCAAGTTAATCTGAAGTAAAGCCAGCAGCTGACCAGTAGAAATAACCGGCAGTGAGAAATTAAAGTTGATAACTCAGCGGGTGGTGGAAACTTAAAGCCAACGGTCTCTTAGTGATTCAGCTGAACACTGGAAGCACCTATAAAAACAATGAAGATGACTTCAACACTTAACGTAACTTCTATCTGCTCTCTGCCCGTCGAGAGCACGTTTATATGTTGTGTGTTCTGCAGCATGTACAGTTCAGGTTTTCCGGCCGACAGTGTAGACAGCTTCACCTGCCAAAAGTGTTTAGTTAATTTAGAGTTGGTCAGGAAAATACGCGAATTGGAGGACTGCATTAGGAATCTGATAGTGATTAGGCAAACCGAAAATTGGATCGACTCAGTTTGTTTAGACAACTCGGCTACTTCTGATTCGGCTTCAGTCTCTCCAGGTCCCGCTGTAGTCAATACGCGGCCGAAGTCAGCAGCACCAATTCAGTCACAGGGTGAGTGGGTAACAGTAAGACGGGGGTCTAAGAATCCAACATTTAGTCCCCCAACACCCAGGTCACCAATTCGGACCCAGAACAGATTCTCAGCACTCCTGTGGAAACTGAGAATAACAAAGTGCTTATAATTGGCGATTCCATAGTGTGGAATGATAGAATTCCAAACTATGTTAAACCAGCAGTTAATGTTAAATGCCTCGCAGGGGCTAAGATTTCTGGCATAGAGGCCGCACCGATGATGAAGCATCTACCTTATTGCTGCATGTCGGCACTAATCATATTTATTTACAGCAATCTGAGGTATTAAAGCGGAATTTCATCTCTCTATGCACTAAAGTTAAAAGAAATTGTCGGAATTTAATTGTATCTGGTCCCTTACCAAGATGGTTTAATGAAAACACTCGCACTCTTAAATTAGAGTGTCGAAAACTGGAGCGCAGATGGAGAACAACAAAGCTACATGTTTTTCAAATTGCATGGACAGAGAGTGTTAATAAATATAAAAAAGCCCTCTTTAAAACTCGCTCAGAATACTATTCTACATTAACAGATAGCAATAATAAAAATCCTCGGGTACTATTTAGAACAGTGGCTAAATTAACAAATGGGAATTCAGATAAACAGTGCAAAATACCAACAGATATTAGCAGTACAGACTTTATGAACTTCTTCAATGAGAAAATTAAAAATATAAGATCCCAGATCTCAGCATCACAGTACAAACCAAATACTAGCTTAGCAGACCCTGTCTTACATTGCATTCAGCACTTTAATAATTTTAATCCTGTAACTGAGCAGGAAGTCTTAACTTTAATTTCTAAAATGAAGCCCACTACTTGTTCCCTAGATTCAGTGCCAACAAAACTAGTAAAAAGTGCAATGGATGTTCTTGCAGCGCCTATTCTAAACATTATCAATAATTCATTATTGCATGGCACAGCACCTGATACACTAAAAGTGTCAGTCATTAAACCATTACTTAAAAAGTCAGACCTAGACCCACACATACTAAATAATTATAGGCCTATTTCAAATTTACCATTTCTCTCTAAAATACTAGAAAAATAGTCGCCAGTCAGCTTCAGTCACACCTTACGCATTACAATTTATTTGAGAAATTCCAGTCTGGTTTTCGCACTGGTCATAGTACAGAAACGACACTAACACGGGTTGTAAATGACATTCTGATATCCTCTGATGAAGGAAACTCCACTGTAATTATGTTGTTAGACTTAAGTGCAGCATTTGACACCATTGACCATTCTATTTTACTGCACAGGCTAGAAAATGATGTTGGGCTTACAGGCCCGTGCTCGCTTGGTTTAGTTCTTATTTATCAAATCGATTCCAATATGTACAGAAATGTGCTGACAGTACTCCATCATTATACACAAAAGTTCAATATGGTGTCCCGCAGGGCTCAGTACTGGGACCTTTACTGTTTTCACTTTACATGCTTCCACTGGGATCTCTCATTAGGAAACATAATGTTAATTTTCACTCATATGCAGATGACACCCAGTTATACCTTTCATTTAAATCAAATGAAGTTTCTCGATGTTGTCTTTAATTAGTTGTGTTAGTGAATTAAAGGAGTGGATGAATGAGAACTACTTGTCTTTAAATACAGATAAAACAGAGATGTTAATTGTTGGAGGGAATGACGCTGATCACAATAATATTTTGTCATTTAACTCAGTTGGAATCCCAATTAATTTTACTGAATCAGCCCGCAATCTAGGAGTTATCTTTGACTCTAGCATGTCATTTAAAGCACATATTACAAAGTTGTCCAAAACATGTTTCTTCCATCTTTAAAAATTTTAGGAAATTAAGGTGCTTTCTAAATAAACAGGATTCTGAGAAATTAATTCATGCATTTATCTCTAGTAGGATTGACTACTGCAATGCGGTGTTCACTGGCTGTTCAAACGTTCTCTATACAGCCTCCAGTTAATCCAAAATGTAGCTGCAAAAATTATTACAAGAACAAGAAAATATAAACACATAACTCCAGTTCTTAAATCCTTACACTGGCTCCCAGTTAAGTTTAGGGCAGATTTCAAAATCCTCCTTTTAACATATAAAGCATTAAATGGCCAAGGTCCGCTTACTTGTCTGAACTTATCATGACTTACAAACCTGAGCACATTAAGATCTCAAGATGCCGGTCTGCTTATGATTCCAAGGATTAATAAAATAACAGTGGGAGGTCGAGCTTTTAGTTACAGGGCCCCTAAACTGTGGAATGGTCTTCCTGCTTCTATAAGAGATGCCCCT
Organism: Polypterus senegalus; assembly: GCF_016835505.1. Lineage (NCBI taxonomy): Eukaryota > Metazoa > Chordata > Cladistia > Polypteriformes > Polypteridae > Polypterus > Polypterus senegalus. The sequence goes on from NC_053159.1 coordinate 50,422,366, forward strand.
TCGGTCTCAGCCTTTAAATCCCGCTGAAGACACACTACTTCAGTTTAGCATATCCTGACTAGAGCTGCTGATTAACTGTACATACTGCATCTCTGTTGTTAGTCATTAGCACTAAAACATAAGTAACATGATAGTTATAATTGAATACTAACCCTCACCTATTCTGTTTCTATCCTCGGTACTCAAATGTGGCAATTGGTGCCACGCCCACCTGCCAAGTTGTTTGCCTGCCTATGGTAAAGTCATCCCTGATGGAGGATCACAGGAATCATGGGAAAGAGGGGTCCTTTCATTGGATTGGCTGGCCTAGCACTGTTAAAGCAATAGAATGGCCAAATATGGGAGGCAGCTTGATGGATGAGGTCTCCAGGACTCTAAAAATATCCAAATCTTATTATGTGATATCATCTACTGTTAAATTCTGCTCCGTACTTCTAAAATTTTATTTTATGCTGTATTGAGGATTTGTTCTGTTCTGTGTATTGTATTGTATTGTATTGACCCCCTTCTTTTGACACCCACTGCACGCCCAACCTACCTGGAAAGGGGTCTCTCTTTGAACTGCCTTTCCCAAGGTTTCTTCCATTTTCCCTACAAGGTTTTTTGGGAGTTTTTCCTTGTCTTCTCAGAGAGTCAAGGCTGGGGGGCTGTCAAGAGGCAGGGCCTGTTAAAGCCCATTGCGGCACTTCCTGTGTGATTTTGGGCTATACAAAAATAAACTGTACTGCATTTTATTGTATCTTTGATCAGCTTTTTACTTTTCAATCACACATCAGCTCAATAGTACAGACAGGCTTTTTTCATCTTCCAAACTTTGCTCATCTGCATTCTTTCCTCAGTGTGAACCCGTCTGGATTATTGCAATGCCTTGTTTTATGGCCTTCTGACTAAATATATCAACAGATTACAATATGTTCGGAATTCTGCTGCTCGTTTACTTACACACACTAAAAAATAAACTCATATCACTCCTGTCCTCTATGAGTTACACTGGTTACCGGTTTCTTCAAGAATCAAATATAAAATTATCCTTCTCACTTTTAAAGACCTTCATGGTTTAGCCCCTCATTATCTGTCTGAGCTGCTGCTTCCTTACACTCCTGCCCGTGCATTACGATCATCGGATCGTTAAAAACACATCTCTTCAATGAGTATTATTCTTCATGTATGTAATTTCTACTGTCGTGCATTGAATTGTAAAGTGTCCTTGAGTGTATGAAAGGCGCTACATAAATAAAACTTATTATTATTATTATTCCTGACTTTTTGAAACCATTTTTCTATATGTTTTACTGGAAGAAATGGGTAGTCACAGGCTATTGGTCAGGGAAAACCCTGAAACAGGATCCATTAATATAACAACCGATAAACGGCAACTTTCCTACAGGTAACAAATGGGTCCAAGGTTAAGAAGCAAAATCAAAGGAAAAGAGAAAGCAGAATAGTATGAACCTTATTACAGTAGTTTAACAATTATGTACTATGGAGCCTCCTCTAGAAATTAATAAAAAAAATCTGTTATTCTAAAGTAGAAATTTGTTTGTGTCTATATTCACAGCACCATTTGAAGATGAGGAATGGCTTATACACATGTACTTTGTCAGAATGCCATGTCAATCAAACACAGGAAGCTCTGCAGTCTACTTGTGACTTTATTGTGCAGGAAGATAAGTAAATAAATATAGGTGAACAACATTCAATGTGGCGTTTATATAAGTAAGATATAATTTATTTTCATATACAGACCATCAAGAAACATAATCACAAATGGAACTTTGCACAATACATTGGCGAGCTCTGTAAGCCCTGCTGTTTTACTGAATGACATGCATGTGACAGATTCACTGGCAGGATGATGCCAAACCTGTTGCTGCATTCAAAAGGTGCAATCTTTTGTTCTTATGTGTGAGTGGACATTTCTTGTGGAGAGTGCTTCTATTCTCTTTCTCTGATATAGAACACTCATCCTCATCTGAGTTCACCTCTGTTATAAAACTTCTTTATTTGAAAACAGCAGTGTACAAGTACCATACATTTACATTGGCTTTTATGGACTCAAATCAAATGTATTCTTTCATTCTGTAATAGTTACAAAAAGAGCAGCTCACTACTCAAAATGGTAAATCTAGGAAGCACCCAGAAGTGAACTGGCAAAATTTTGATTGTGAGTCAGCACTTCTTATCACTGAACCACCCAAACAGTCATGTCAGCATTAACCCGATTTCTTTTTCTTCGGTTTTATTCTGGAATAAAAGTACACTTGTTTAGTTGTTATACCTTTTGTGAAAGTGTTTATTTGATATTTGGACTTAAGTCTTTACACATTAAACACTTCATGTCAAAATTTTGTCATTAGTACTATAACATAAAAAAAGTTTCTGTTTTAGTTATGTGTTCAACATTTCTTGCCTTGCATTTCCTGTCATCCTACATTTACCCAGACCTTAAACACGGAACACACATGAAATCATGTGTTTCAAATAAAAATGTATTATTTACCCTATACGACTCCAGGCAAACTCACACCCAGATAAAAAAATCTTGAGCTGTGAGAACTTTTTATCCGTGTTTAGCTGCGGAAGTGGTGAGATGGTATAGCAGTCTGCTTGCTGCTTGTGCTGATCAACACATTTGCAAAACAAAAGACGCTAATGGAACTGTCCAAAGGAATTTAAGGTGGCCTGGCAAACATTAACAGTCTATTCTATTTCACATTTAAAATATACAAATTACTTATACCAGAAGTTATAGATGGAAAAAGAAATCAATACATCACAAGCAACAAATGTCTTATTTTCCAGTCAATTTACATTTGCATCACATAGAGAATGGAGGATTTGCTCCTTTTTGTCAGCTGTTTACTTTTACTTATTTATTGGGTACACTTTACTAATTCCCCAAGGGGAACTTGTCTTTTCACATAACACATATAATAAAACAGTGTAATGAAAAAATATACATTTATCTATGCTTAACAAAATTGATTTCTTTACCCAGAACATCCTATTAAGATAACTCGTACCCACAATGTCATTGGTATCTTGATGTTTTCCTTGCATTTTTCAGTGTTTTTTCTGAAGAAAAAGCAAACTCTACCCTTTTTGTTGGATAAAACAATTCTCTAGCATTACGTGTACACTTCCCTTATTGCTAGAGTATCTCTCAGCACGAAGCAGTATTTGGATACAATGCCAGACCATCACAGGTTGAGCACACATACACATCAGAGCCAAACTAGCATCCTGAGAAGACACACAGACACAGGAATAATATGCAAATGCTATGCAGAAAATATGCAATTGTAAACCTTATTTATCTTATTACAAGGCAGCAGAGCTATTCACTGTACCACCATACCACTTTCCTTTCTAATTTTTAAAACAAGTTCATTAAATTACCAACTTTTTTATGTACTGTATATACTTTGACTTAATATTGACCAACTACTTATTAAATATGTTATAAAAAATTATTAAATAGTTTTCTTATTATCTTATATATAAAATGCAAATAAAACCAGAGCAGGTATTCTTTCAAAAAAGCTCCAAAACTGAAACACACACCCTCAGACACACCACTAGTAGCATTTTTATTTTTGAAAGAATTTGTCTGCTTTGTATTTCATAATTATCAAAAGAACATTTTTCTTTAAAACATCCATTTTGAAGGAAAGATGTTATGTAAATATTTTTATAAGCAAAGTGGAGATGTTTTCATTAGGCCAAATATTATGCATACTCAAAACCCATTATAATATTTTACTCAAATAATTCAGATCTCTGTTAATTTATATCAAAGATATTTCTAATTTTGTGTGCATAATATATTTTCAGCAATTGCTTTAATGATTTGCACGGTACACACATTATTAAAACTGTAAACATAGAAATCTCTTTTTTACATGCAGTATCATTTCTTAGGCATAATACTACACTCAACATTATTTTAATCTATTTAATTACATTACTTGCAACACCTTTCATTCATTTCAAACATTCTCTCTCTTACTGCACTATTTCTCATTTGCTTTTGCCTGCGCAAAAGATTGTTTATTTTAGACACCTCTCTATGAATTTGCATCCTATTACATTGTTTTGATAGACTTTTTAACATCGGTCTACTCCCTGCTTTACTCTCAGTCAAATTCTGTTCATGGGGCTGTTCCACGAAGCGAGCTTATAAAATCGAGGATTATTTGTAATAGCCTCGCTTGAGTTAGCCTAACAGTTCACTTCAGGCTCATTGAGTTCCACGAACAAAATTCAGGTGTATTTAATCTCCGCTAATTCAAGCCAAGCTTGATAAGCGAGGCTCGTGCTCGTCCGAGCGATATAAAAGGCAGCCTTGTTAATCGATGCTGGATAAGTAAGAATGGAAACTAAGGAAAGAGCTGCGTTTTTTTCAGAGGAGCAAGAATTATTATTACAAGCCTATGAGGACTACAAAGCTATAATAACTAGAAAGAGGAACACGAGCTGTATTATCAAAGCTCGTGAGGCTGCATGGCAGAAAATAGCTGACAAGTTAAATGCGTAAGAACATGATTTTAGTAACTTTTGTGTTAAGGATGTCAAACTATTTAACAACTAAAAGAAAACAGTTTCAAGCCTTCAAAATGTATAGTCATTAAAATTTCCTTTTACATATGCATTTTGTTACCAGTTGTAAGGTACTTTAAGGTTATTTTAAAACATTGATAAACAGGACAGCATGTTAATTATATGGGTTCATCTTGGATAAAAAGTGATATATAATTGTAATTATTAATATAATTATTAATAATGCTTGGTTTCAGGAGCAACATGAGTGGAACGAAAAGGTCCTGGCAGCAAGTGAAGAATGCGTCATTATTGGCATACGCTCCTGCTGCAGTATTGCCACATTATGCAAAACTGCACAGGCTTCTACAATGTCACACGCTCTGTCTGGTGTAACTCTGAGATGCCGCAGGCAGTTAAACCTGGATTTTAACTGTCCAAATGTCATTTCAATGCGTGCCCTTGTCTTACAATGGGCATGGTTGAAATGTCTTTCTGCTTGTGTTGCAGGATCTGTATATGGTGTGAGAAGAAACGGTAGACATGGGTATCCTCTGTCACCAAGCAGCACACCAGGAAAAATTCCTATAATGGAAAGTGGACACATTAGACTGTAGTATAATAAACTATAGTATATTTGTGAATTTTAGTTGACTTGCCTTGTCTGAGGCTTTGAGCCAGTGAAGACTCGCAAAAAATTCTGGCATCATGATCCTGGCCATTTTGCCACAATGTTTGAAATTAGATGTTCAGCAGTGCATACCATCTGAAACATTTTAGGAAATTGTAACGACATACATTGCTAATATTGGACGACTACACTTTCACCCCTTGTATATAAATGTGAGATATTATCAGTACTTACCTGTACATTAATACTGTGATATGATTTGTGGTTTATGTAATCAGGCTCTGTTGGACCTGCTGGAGCCTTTATCCTCACGTGTGTACAGTCAATGGCTCCAATGACGTTAGGAAAGCCTGACAAATTAAATTCAGTTACTTATCAGGTAATGATTTATGTGCTGTAAATGAGTAGATCTTTAAAGATTAAGCACCATTAATTCCAAAGAAAGTTTCCTTAATGGCAAGAATTCTTCGGTGGCCAGGAAAGGTAATGAATATATTTAAAAAGGACTTTAATACAACGCAAACCTTCCTGATTTCACGGCACACTGTAGCTTTGCTTAAATGTTCAGCATCCCCCACACTGTACAGAAATGAACCACTGGCAAAATAACGCAAAGCAATACACAAAGACTGTGCAACCGTAAGGGCTTTAGAGCGACGTGTGTTTTTAGAAATGTAAGGTTCCAATAACTGGCACAAATATGCAATACTGTGTCTACTAAATCTATAGCCAGATAAATAATCATCCGAAAAATGCAACGGATCTATCCTGGGCCGAAGTAATTGTGGAACCTGTTGCCTTAAAGCTCTACGAATGAGCCTCGCTCCCTCATCAACTGGATTATGAATAAATGGGAACGCCATGGTTATTCATGTAAAAGCCTTCAATGCACTGCTTGTCATTTTATACTTTCTAAGTAATTAGAATCGCTTGCATGTAATCTGTAATAATTTTATATTGGAGGGTCGATGTGTGCGAAAGAGGGAGTTAACAGCAGCAGAATAATCCCAGCCCCGCAGAATGTCGTGCTGTGACATCACATGGTTTGTCCAATCATATTCACCAAGCTAAGATAAGCTTCACAACTAACCTGCCACGAACCAGGCTTGTCCAAGAGCATATGTTGGCATAGTAATTAAGCGGAGCTTCAGGTTAGCCTCATTTGTGGAACCGAATTTCGAGAAATTAAGCCGGGATTATCGAAATAAACCTGGATTTTGAGGTTAGCTTGCTTCGTGGAACAGCCCTCTTGTCTTGGAGACTACAGTGAGTATAAAAACTTTAACTGCTTGTTTACTAACATTGTTTGTTTCTAATCAGCATCTGAAATAGAATTTATCACAATGATAACAAATGTAATAATTACTCAGCAGACAAAGATGTAGTCCTTGAAAAAATCCTACCTTCTTATCTAAGTCTATTCTTTGTCCTTATTAGTTATGTCCTCGTATTATTTTCTTTCTGTGTATTTTTTCTTCCTTTTTTTTAGCCAGTGTCAGTACACTATTAATAATAATTTTTTTGTGTTTTGTTATTTTATTGCATATCATTTTGTCTTTGTATTTTGCTGGGAGGTTTTGTCTCTTCTTTTTTGTCTTTTTAGGGAGTCCACAGTCAGGGACTCAAACCCCAATAGTACACCCCCTATTTTAGTATTTTTGTCTTTTGTGAGTACTTAAATTGTGCACTGGTTACTTTCAGAGGTAAAACATCTTACTACCGAGGCCTTTTATTTATAAACCAAACAGAGATCTAGAATGCTCACTTACCGTCAAGTTGTCTTTGCCAATGGCCACCTGAATTTATCCTTAAAGTCCTATACAATAGTGCCTACAAGCCTAGCTTTACTAATAGCACTTTCTTCCGACCATTTCTGCCACTTGTCTTTCTGGCAAACTCCTGAAAGACATCAGTAGTAATATCAGACTGAAACTGTCATAAAGGGAGATTTGAAGGATTGATGACCTTAGTCCCTACCTCCAAAATATGAAATGAATATGAAATTTATTAAATGTAGCCCCACCCCCTATGCGGGATAGACAGCTGTCTTAATTGATGATCTTTAAGTTCCTCCTTTTAGGGGAGAGATTTTGTAAACCAAGCCCTTATCACGCCCTGTTATCAATTCCCACACCCAGGAGATATGCCTTCATATCCTCTAACAGCCTAACAGGGTCAGAGGGCATGTTGCTCCACCCTGTCACGGTGGAAAGAGAAAGATGCGTTGTATAAAAATCTACCCTTTTAGTGTAAACACTATGATATTAGAACTGCACAGAATGGACAGCATTGTGAATGCTACTATCTAGCCAATGCCTTCTCAAAATTCCATTTCTCTGAACCTGATATGGGGTTTTACAGGGAATATGATATGTGATATAACATTTTTGTCTGTTTTAGTCATGTTGCTTAGTTGTAATATGTTCTTTGAAGTGACTGGTAAAGCAAGTCTGAATTTTAATGTTGTTTTTGAAAATTATCAATAAAGTACCATTGATTTTTAAAATGCAAACATTTTGCTTTCACGGTCGATGATGGAGGGTTACATGAAAAAAGTTTATTATAACCTAGCAAATCCTCACTGCTTTGGGGGAAAAGACTCTTTGAAAAGAGCTGTTGAGACTTCAGGTCAGAAAAGTAGCGATCATCAGGTGACAGATTGGTTATCTGGTTAATATTCTTATACAATTCATAAACCTGCTAGAATACATTTTAAGATAAATAAGGTTTATGTGTCTATTATAGACTCATAATGGCAGATGGATCTAGCGAACATGACAAATGTGTGCAAGCATAACAGTGATTATAAATGTTTATTGACCTGCACCAATGTATATTCTAAGTATGTGTGGTTATGGTACCTGAAGAAGCATTCCAAGACATTCTGAGCGGCAGCAGAACTTCAAAGAAACTCCAGACTGATAAGGGTAAAGAGTTTTTCAACTGAGATTTTCAAAAACTGCTCAAGAAGAATGAAATAAAACATTTCACCACAGTAAATGAGTTAAAGGCCTCCATGGTAGAGAGATTTAACAGCATACTAAAATCTAAAATGTGGATATATTTCAGTGTGTGCAGTTCGAGATACTGACTGTACATTGCTGAATGTAGTATATTATTACAACAAAAGTTATCAGTATAAAAATGGCTCCTTCTTATGTAAATAATTCCTGAAACGTTTTCAAAACTTATATGACGTTATAAAGTTAAGGTTTCTAAAACCAGACATCCTTTTGTGAATGGTCATGAACATTTTTGAAAGATGACGATGGTGAAGGGATCATAGGCTCATTTTATGATGCTGAATTGAAAGGTGTCTACATGATTGAGAAAATATTGGCTAGGAAAGTTAAGAATAAAAAACAATTCATTTTAGTTAAATGGTTAAGGTGGCCAGGAAACTTTAACAGTTGGATACCAGACAGCCAAGCCCAAGATGTAAAATAAAATCCATACAGCTCATAATTTGACCATCATTCTCTACCAGCATACAATGGAGCGCAAAAGTGTTTTTGTGACTCTGCCTAGCAATGTTTCCACAGACATTTCCCCTCACAACTCAATTTCCAATTTCATGACAAAGCTTGATAAACCCATAGAACTAGAAGGTTCTTGGGAAGTCAGCCTAACAGAATACAATATCCACATACTATACATGGAACACCATAGACAAGCCGGATAATGAATTCCACATTTCAGCTTCAGTTATAATTCTTTGGAAAGAAGAGTCTAAGTGATCCCAGGTGAAAAGGATGAAACTATACACTTAAAAGTCAACTGTGTTGAATATTAGGAGCACATCCTGATCAGACTCAGGGGCTAGCGTACAAGGCCCCTTTCCACCACCAACATCAGGGCTGGTTTTTACACTTTATAGGTATATGGTGACAGTTTCTCACCAGAGAGTCGGAGACAGCTACGTCCCCCTTTTGAGATGGATCCTTATAGAGGATCTAGCGGATAAAATTACCACTACCACATACAGTGGTGTGAAAAACTATTTGCCCCCTTCCTGATTTCTTATTCTTTTGCATGTTTGTCACACAAAATGTTTCTGATCATCAAACACATTTAACCATTAGTCAAATATAACACAAGTAAACACAAAATGCTGTTTTTAAATGATGGTTTTTATTATTTAGGGAGAAAAAAAATCCAAACCTACATGGCCCTGTGTGAAAAAGTAATTGTCCCCTTGTTAAAAAATAACCTAACTGTGGTGTATCACACCTGAGTTCAATTTCCGTAGCCACCCCCAGGCCTGATTACTGCCACACCTGTTTCAATCAAGAACTCACTTAAATAGGAGCTGCCTGACACAGAGAAGTAGACCAAAAGCACCTCAAAAGCTAGACATCATGCCAAGATCCAAAGAAATTCAGGAACAAATGAGAACAGAAGTAATTGAGATCTATCAGTCTGGTAAAGGTTATAAAGTCATTTCTAAAGCTTTGGGACTCCAGCAAACCACAGTGAGAGCCATTATCCACAAATGGCAAAAACATGGAACAGTGCTGAACCTTCCCAGGAGTGGCCGGCCGAACAAAATTACCCCAAGAGCGCAGACACGACTCATCCGAGAGGTCACAAAAGACCCCAGGACAACTTCTAAAGAACTGCAGGCCTCACTTGCCTCAATTAAGGTCAGTGTTCACGACTCCACCATAAGAAAGAGACTGGGCAAAAACGGCCTGCATGGCAGATTTCCAAGACACAAACCACTGTTAAGCAAAAAGAACATTAGGGCTCGTCTCAATTTTGCTAAGAAACATCTCAATGATTGCCAAGACTTTTGGGAAAATACCTTGTGGACTGATGAGACAAAAGTTGAACTTTTGGAAGGCAAATGTCCCATTACATCTGGCGTAAAAGGAACACAGCATTTCAGAAAAAGAACATCATACCAACAGTAAAATATGGTGGTGGTAGTGTGATGGTCTGGGTTTGTTTTGCTGCTTCAGGACCTGGAAGGCTTGCTGTGATAGATGGAACCATGAATTCTACTGTCTACCAAAAAATCCTGAAGGAGAATGCCCGGCCATCTGTTCGTCAACTCAAGCTGAAGCGATTTTGGATGCTGCAACAGGACAATGACCCAAAACACACCAGCAAATCCACCTCTGAATGGCTGAAGAAAAACAAAATGAAGACTTTGGAGCGGCCTAGTCAAAGTCCTGACCTGAATCCAATTGAGATGCTATGGCATGACCTTAAAAAGGTGGTTCATGCTAGAAAACCCTCAAATAAAGCTGAATTACAACAATTCTGCAAAGATGAGTGGGCCAAAATTCCTCCAGAGCGCTGTAAAAAACTCATTGCAAGTTATTGCAAACGCTTGATTGCAGTTATTGCTGCTAAGGGTGGCCCAACCAGTTATTAGGTTCAGGGGGCAATTACTTTTTCACACAGGGCCATGTAGGTTTGGATTTTTGTTTTCTCCCTAAATAATAAAAACCATCATTTAAAAACTGCATTTGTGTTTACTTTACTTATTACTTATTACTTTTGTGTTATATTTGACTAATGGTTAAATGTGTTTGATGATCAGAAACATTTTGTGTAAAAACATGCAAAAGAATAAGAAATCAGGAAGGGGGCAAATAGTTTTTCACACCACTGTATGACAACCCTCATTATGCACCAGTCAGCAAGAATAATTTTGACACAGACAATTGAAGTAAAGACGGACCAGAACAAAAATGTATTATTTCAGTTTGGTAAGGTTATAGTGAAGTTGCATTTCAGACCCCGAAACACTGAGGTCTTACCAGGATCCAACATCCTACACCCAATAATACAAGACCCAAACGGGTAGCAGCTTACCTGGATTCTCTGGATCCCCGGTAATGTATGGTGGTGGTATTGGATGCATATTTTGGGTGTTGTTTAGAAGAGCTTTACCACTCCTGAAAAAAAGTTTTGATTTAGCAAAAATACATATCAAATCTGCTGCTAAAATTATTGTAAAAGATGTATTCACCTTGACGATATCAAGCGTAGCTGGTGGCGGCCAAGTGAAGCAGCAGAGTGCAGAATTGATGGTGATGACAAAGACAAAATGCAATAGGGTCTGAGGTAAGGTAAGGTGCACTGTTTTTACAGCATTTTCTAAACATTGTCAGAAGAACAAGACTAAAGCAAGCAAAAAGACACATTTTATGGCACAATGACTTTTGTACACAGAATGTCTGAATAGTGTGTCAAATCTGAATTGGACCTGTTTACCATGCTTTTCCCTCAAAGAAGTGTAGATAAAAGTATTTATGTTGAAGTTCCACCTCTCTCAATGCTTTCTGAAGTAGCGCTGCTGGAATTTCTCATAGCTGGAAATAGGGAGGATTACCTTGACTTGAATAACACTCTTCTACAAGTAATGTGCAGAATAGTGAAAGCTGATGGGACTAATATTGAAGCAGATGCAAAGGTTTGATTTGTTAACTACCCGATAGCCAGTTTGTTTTCACAAGTTGATGTTACCCTGGGGGACTGCCTAATAATTGCAGAGTTCAAATTGTTATCCTTACAGAAAGGTCTTTGAATGCCTGCTAAATTATAGTCAGGAGACTCTTCATTAACAATTTGAATTTACAAAAATACCCTTAAGAGATTGGAAGAGACAGATCCTGATGGAGAAAACACTGGTTTTAATAAAAGAAGCACCTATACAGATGGGAGCCACACTGGTGAACTTTTGGGGCACATTCATCCCAATCTCTTTTTTCAAGATAAATGAATACTGAACGGCCTGGATGTGAAGATTAACATGGTTTGGAACAAAGATGAATTCTCTTTAATGTCTGGAGATGCCAAATGTTACAAAGTAAACATATCGGTGGCTTCCCTGTTTGTGAAAAAAGTAAAAGTTTCTTTGACTGTGAAATTAGGGCATGCTTATGCCCTTACATCAGTCAATGCTAAATATCCTGCGGACAGGATGAATATGAAAGTTTTTAGCATGCCGATTGTTTTCCGAGTATGCAATCAAGAAAACCTGTTTCAGTGTCAATTACTAAAGTATGTGGTGATTGGCATGGTGGATAATGAAGCTTTTTCAGGTTCTTATACAAGGAATCCGTTCAGTTTCATACATAATGATGTAGAGTTCCTGGCTGTGTACTTGGACGGTGAACAGATTCCTGACAAACCTTTTCAACCAGACTTTGCAAACAATAACAGTGCAAGAGAATACTATAACCTGGTGTTGGTCACTGGAAAGCATTTGAAGGATCAAGCTCTGTCTATTAACCATTCAGAATTCTTGCAAGGATATGCTCTTTTTGAATTTGATCTAACCCCAGATCAAGAATGTGTGATCATTTTGCTTATTTAAAACTGGAAACATGAGATCTGAATTACACTTCATGTGCCAATTCCAATGGACCATCAATGTAATAGTATATGTTGTCTTTGACAAGATCATCAGAATCAGCCAGAAATGTAATGTGCTGTATGACTACTAATAAACATTATGAATACAAAACAATTAACAGAACTGCTGTCCCAAGACACCTACACAGAAATATATTTCTGCAGGGTGCTGCCGTGTGGTCAACTACCGTAAAAAAATATTGGAGTGCCAGCCATGTTCGTAATGAATACTCACTGTCAAACTCAACCTGGAGAACACTGGTTGGGGTTTTACCTCACCAAAGACGATAATGGAGAGTTTTTTGATTCCTATGGAAATCTTCCAGAGTTTATTTACTTCCTGAAAGACATTTACCATTTCTTAAACAAAAACTGTAAGCAAATCCTTTACAAAAACAGGCAGCTTCAAAGTTGGTTCTCAGACACATGTGGCCAACACTGCCTCTTCTTTCTGCATCAGCGAAGAAAAGGACTTCTGTATGCCTCTGTAATAAAAAAATATTTTGTTGATGTAAACAATAATGATGCTATGGTATCTAAATTTGTTTGCTCTTGGCTTCCTTCACCAGAACGTTGTACTCCTGCTTGTAAAGAGCAGAGACCTGTAAATATTTCAATACATGGTTAAAGGATGACAACACTCTGTAATAACATACAATTGATTTTAATAAACAATTTTTACAAATTAATAAGCAATCCATTCCTGTCTTTTTTTTCTCAGTTTCCATCAGTAAGGACTGTCTAAAGGATGATGAACAGGGATGGGGGTAGCAGGCGGCTTAAAACTTTCAAAGAGTTCTCTTTTAATTCATCATTAGGTACAACAGAAAATGGAATGTTCAAACCAGCCGTGGCATTTACAAATTCCCTTCAACCACGTGGCCTCTTATGCTCAGTATTGTATGAGAGGCTGTCAGATTGTGTACTAAATCGACGATATTGGATCTGACCAAAGGTTTACCTTCTAATAACAACTCTCCACAGGTATTCCAAAATGTGATATTAGGGTTGACAGATATTTTATGCAAAACAAATTCAGCATTTTACTTTTACAGGAACGCATCTCAAAACCTCTTGCCAAACCCTATCGTTAGACACGTTAACTGTTCTAACTTCCCCCTCGCCATTTTCTTCTTTTGGTAACATGAGTATCAGACTGTTAATTTCTTTTTTGACCTTTTTAACTAACACTAGATATATATGCAAAACAGAAGTGTAAAGCTTCACCTTCTCATCAGCCCAGTTCACTTTCAGCGGTACTCAGGAGATCATTCGCATTAAGAGTTTTTGTTGAAATGCTGCGGCACCAAATACATTTTCTGAGCGTATTACATGTTTATACTCTTAATTGATAATAAACTGGTGATTAACAGGAATGGATTGCTTATTAGTTGTTTAAACTGCTTGGGTGAAAGAGGGATATTGCCTTTTAAAGTATTACAGACTATTTCAGATAAAGTTTTAATCAAATCGTCTGAAGACGCATTTATCAGATATTTTCTGCAACGACAAGAGGAGTAAGGCCATGAGAGACTGTTGACACTTAAAAAGAGTAACATAATTGGCATTAAGATTCATCATCCTGCTTTTCTTTCCCTGAAAGAATACATTTTGAACCAAGTAAATTATAGACAGATTCCGGTGATGAGTGTATTTCTGTGCCTTTTCTGTCTCCTGGCTTTCACTGGCTGATTCCATCAGATCATCTATTATGACCAAATTTATTGACTTGGGGAGCCCCTAAATAAATTTTAATTGGTGACATTTAACTGACAGCTCACCATACTTTTTCTGCCAGCAACTATAAAACCAAATTATATTTTGAAAAGAAAGAGACACAACATGATTCGAGTATTCCAGCAATTTTTGTACATAATAGGATTTACCGAAACAGGACGGTCCTAAGATAATATTATCGAAGGGATGTTGAAGTCCAATATCAAAATCTCTTTTAGTATCCATATAACTATTTAGTATAGTGTTTGAGGAGAACCCTCTTGTTATACACTGCTCTGAATTTCATTCTGAGTAGTCTGTTTTCTAAAGTGAATTGTTTTTCATTTCTATGGATCTGATTATTATAAACCAATAATTCTTTAGAAGCTTCATGAGATGTCACATAATTCTGAACTAGATTGGTTAATGACTTGATATTTATAATTTTACCCATTTCATGCTTAATGGTAATGCTTTTCACCTTTATATATGATTTGCCTTGAGCTGTTTTATACTCATAAGCCTTTGGACCACCTGAAACAAATTCTGTATTATAATCGCCAGGGTGTAACTTACTAGTGAGCTCTACTAAACAGTCACCCAGGGGAGGATTGAACTGGCCAGGCTGAGAAGTAAAAATAACCGAGATGGTGTGGTAGTACGACACCCTTTCACTCAACCTGTCCAGCACCTCAACAACTCTAACTGCATAGGCAGTTGTGCAAGAAGGAATATTGACCTTAACGGTAAAAGGTGTAGGATGTTCTTTTATTCAGCATACTTCCACTGTATTTGAGCAAACTCATCGCCAATAAATTCAAAATAAGAAACAATGTACTGTTTGGAGAAAATATATTTAAAGAATTCTTTTCCATCCTTGACTAAGCTAGTGGTGAGATGGAGAGGCTTCAGCTCAAATTTAACCCAAAGAGAAATTAAAAACAACTTTGAAATGTGTCTCTTAGCCAGATTTATGGCAATGTTATTGCAATCCAATTAGACACCTTCCTTCTGATAATATTGATTTATATACTGATCTTGGGAAGCTTCATCCGTACACCAGGCAGGATAACCCAAAGCCTCCTGTTTACCTTTTAGATGAAGTTTGATATAGTCTAAGAACAGTTCAGAAGTACATTTGGGATAATGCCAAATTTCATGAACTTTTAGTACATTATAACCTTTAATAAGGGCCTTTGCTATTTGCACACTGGACCAAGTCCCGGTTAAAACTCTCTGATACTTTTTGTGATAACAATCTGCAGTCTGAGCTTCTGTCTCTGTACAGGTGCAATAGAGGGTGAACAGTAATTTCCCATATATTATATTATTATATTATATTATATTAATTTCCCATATATTATATTATAACACCATCAAAATTTTATGTCAAAGATATTGCACTTCTACTACTGAGTGAACCTTCCTTGCTTCCTCTCTTGTGAACCTGTAATTTATTTTCTCACTTATGTCTTTAATTGTAGCATACAGTATCTTTCAGCTGTGAGGCAATTGTTAAGTAAATGAAAAAGTTTCCCTTTATTATACTGCCTTGTTCTGACAGGTGTTACAGTATAAATAAAGTTGTTTCACAGTCTGTAGAGATTTACAAATAAATAATTTGAGAATGGCACTACTTGTACAGGATAGTGCACATTAATTAGAAAGAGTAAATCCGATAAAGTATGAGCAAGCAGAAAACTGCGTCCAAGTGTTTTTTTTTTGCTTCCATCAAACAATTCTCAATCACTGTCAGTCGTTTTTTTGTCTTTAGAACATTGTATTTATGCATATTCCTACCCATTATACAGACACCAAATTGACTGTTGTTACCCTTCAAGTATAACGGTTCACCACTCTCATTATTCAATTCACTGGAGCAGTCCATGCCTTCTGTATTTTCCAAATCAACTGATTGATTTCCTGCATATGATTGTCTCTCAAATTTGGTTTCAGAAGTTGGTAGATAACATTCTGGAATTTCCCTTTTTGTTTCAGTTCTTAAAGATTCAATCCTCGCAACCCCTTCCTCAGTTTTCAATATGGCAAACTAATTATGGCTGCAATAAATAATGTCTGTGATTATTTAATAAACAAATCTGTACCAAATACAATAGTGTCCATGGCATGTTTAACCACTTTACTGTCAAAAAAATGACTTTCATCTGGCTTTCTTTTTTTTTATCAAATGAGATATTTTTAGATATAAATGTAATATTAAGAAAAATACATAAATGCAAACAAATCGTGAGACTTAGTTTTTCAGTGTGCAGCTGGGTCAGCTACCTTGTGTATCTGTCAGTGTCATACACAGTAACATCTAACATAAAATCAGTTAAAATCATTGAAATATTGTGAGGGATCATCTGAATCCATTATGTATGCCAATGGATGGTTCAGACCTAGTCAAACCATGCAGATTTAGAAGTGGAGTCATAGTTTTTTGTTCTTAGCACTCATACTTGTGCTGTTCCTATACTTCACTTGAAACTGAATCAATGGCAAACACACACACACAGCTCTAATGACACAATTTTGCTAGGAGGAGTGACCTCAAGGAATTTCGTGTAAGTGGTATCTATGTTATCAGTCGTATTAATTGCTGTCAAAGGGATTTACACATTTACTTATCCTTAGTTGAAATGTTAGTTATGAAAATATCAGCCATCATTTCTTAGGATCAGTTGTCATACCTTGTATGACCACAGTAAGCACCGTGACATATCCATAATGCGGACAGCACAAGGTACTACAATAAAACTTTTTTTTTTTTTCCTTTTTAGCATCTTAGAAATCTTTGATGTACAAAATTCACTTTACCAACTTTTTTTTTTTTTACACTGGCGCCCCACCTGCATGTTTTGTCTGTTCAGGTTGGAATTCCAGTATGTAAGATTGTGTGGCTTCCTGTTCAGGGTGGGTTACCATAGCATGGGAGTTTACATGTCTCTCAGCAGTGTGCTTATGTGTGCACATCTGTGATTGTGGCAACATTTTAGGTGATATTAGCGTTGGATAAAAATCAAATAGAGCAATTATAATAGATTGGTCAACTACTTCGTGCTGCTAAAGATGTTGTTATAATTAGTGTAGTGTTTTCCACACGTTCATCTGTATTACTCTCTTGTAAAGGACATGAATTGCACTGCATGAGCGCAAGTGCACTCCAGCTGGTGTGGGTTCTCACATCACACAAGGGTGTTAACATATTCATGTGGTGATGTTTATTCTACAGAAAATAGATGTCTTTTATAGTTATTTGTTCATCAGAGCTTGACAGAAATCCGAAGGAATTTTCACCCATGTTGTGCTGGGAAAAAGAAACTGCATCATTCCATCTTCATCATTCCATTCATGAACAGGACCTTCTACCTTAAGTTTTAAACAGGTACACCCCAAGTTTAATGAGCTGATGGGAAAATGGGTGCAATTTTCCAACAATAGCATTCAGTCATATCAGTCGAACAATATAGGTACTGTATATATGCAATTTTTGAGTGCTTTTCTTGAAAATGCTGTTTGCTCATGGGATGTTGTAATGTCTAACCATCTGTTAAGCTTTATTCAATATATTCATTTACTTAATCAGGTACTCAACATAAAATGTCTGAGAAAAAGGTACAATACTTGAAAAAGTAGTTACCAATCAGTTTTGGTCTCACCTTACACATCACAATTTATTTGACAAATTTCAGTCTGATTTCTGTACTGATCATAGTACAGAAACAGTACTAGCACATGTTAGATGTTGTTAGATTTAAGCACAGCATTCAACACCATCAACCATTCATACTGAGCACACAGGCACTGTCCTTGCCTAGATTTAGTTCTTATTTATCAAATTGATTCCATTATGTACAGAAATGTGCTGCCAGTACCCCATCATTATATACAAACGTTAAATGCAGTGTCCTGCAGGGCTCTCTACTGGGACTTTTACTGTTTTCACTTTACATGCTTCTATTGGGAACTATCATTGGAAAACAAAATGTTTAATTTCACTTATATACATATGATACCCAGTTCCTTTCTTTTAGACCAAAAGGTATTTCTCCAATGCTGTCTTTAATGTGTTAGTAATTTAAAGAGTGAATGAATAACTATTTGTCGTTGAACACAGATAAAACAGAAATGTTAATTATTGGAGGGAGTGCTGTTGATTGTAACAGTATTTTGTCATTATGTAACTCAGTTGGAGTCACCATTAACTTTAGTGAATCAGCCCACAGTCTAGGTGTTATTTTTGACAGTAGCATGTTGTTTAAAGGACACATTACAAAACTATTCTTAACTTGTTTTTTCCATCTTAAAAATGTTGGAAAAAGAATGCATTTGTAAATATGCTGGACACTGAGAAATTCATTCATGCATTTATTATTGTAGGACTGACTACTGCAATGCGTTGTTTCTGGATGTCAAAATTGTCGTTTATATAGCTTTCAGCTAATTCAAAATGCTGCTGCAAGAACAAGAAAGTACAAACACATAACACCAGTTCTTAAGGCCTTAAAATTGTTCCCAGTTAAGATTAGGGCAAATTTTAAAATCCTCTTAATATAAACGGCCAAGGCCCTACTTATCTGAAGTTATCGTTATTTGTAAACCTGAGATCTAACGTAATTATAGTTTTGCCTTTTTATATTTGTTTTTATTTCTATATTATTTCTAATCTTTTAAATTCAGTTTTTCTTCATCATGAATTTTTAGTTTTAATTTAATTTTTATTTCACAATATATATTAGTTTCAGTTTTAGTTTTAGTAATTATGGTATGGTTAAAGAGCTACTATGGAGTTTAGTTTTGTGCCATAATCAGACAAAACTGTACACCTAACGGATTTGGATATGAGTTTAATGAGAGTAGAAGGTTACTACACTACATGGTTTACTATCTGGTTTTATTTTTGTCTAATAAAACAAACATAATCAAAACCAGATACGGAACATGAACAATTTTATAAAATTTTACAATTCTTAAACTATTTTCTATGTCATTTGTGCTGAACAAATATGCGCTGAATGTTGGCACTTTTCATCTTTTCCTTTTCTTGCCCAGAATGGGGCAATTTGTGATGAAATTTATGTGAATTTTAAGGTTTGAGAGATTTTTTATTCTAAATGACTACAGTACATAACATATCCTACTCCAAAACAATATGCTTACAATTAATGTCTTCAATATTGCATTCAAAATCCCCCATACTGGACTTTACTTTCTACCAGCCGTATTGATCTCTGATCTCAAGCACATACAATGTATAGACAGAATTTCAAGAATGTCAGAATGTCAAGGTTAGTGATAGTGAGACTTGACTAAGAAAAGGTAATAGGAGTATGGACAGCCACAAAATGACGGAAACAGCATCTGAGATTAGGAGCAGTATATACATTTTCTAAACTTGCTTATCCAGAGCAGAATTCCAGGAAACTTGGAGCCTATTCCAGCACCTTTGGATGCAAGGCAGGAAAAATCCATAGACAGGGTGCCAACCTATTGTAACAATACTATATACTGTATATGCAATATGTACATGGCGGATGTTAATAACTAAAAGAGTATGATATTTCAACTATTTGTTTTGAGAGAGAGAGAGAAAGAAAGACTGAAAAGACAGAGAAAAATATTTTAAAACATGATTCTGCCACTTTATTATTTTTATAATATTAGGTATTTTGAGCTGTGAATGTAAAACTAAAAAAGGTAAATTAATAAATAAAGAATAAATACAAAAACACGTTAGTAGTTTTAGTTTTTCACCAGTTGGCAGACTCTTCACCTACCTACCTGTAGTTCAACAGAGACATTGGCAACTCAAGAATTTTACAAAGTTTGTATCACAATCATTGTGAAATGACGTTTTTAAAGCAAAAGTGATTGGTCAGTGGCAATATGCTGTGCTCAGTCACAATTAGAGCGAACATGCCATCATTTATGAACAGACTGAATTTCTGCAAGGGATTTTCTACATTTAATATTTCTTTCTTGAGCCCCAGAGATCCAGTAAATGGCAGCTTTGAAAGTTCCCGAGCACATTCAAAGCAAAATCATCACCTTGGTATGTTTCACTAACACTTGAACCAGAATCTATCATGATGTAATTATCAGCTCTTGAAGAACTGTCATTCTTATCACATAGTAAAATGCTTTCTTTGTCACACGCTTTATGGACCCATATTCAGCATGCTCTGTCACCGCAGATGCTGTGTCAACACCCGTCCTCCGTCACCAGCTGCTGTTCACTGAATGAATATATGTGGGTAGCTCGTGGTGGATTACTTTCTGATTTAGAGTTAAAAGTTACAAGGGTTAAAAACTAACACCAGGAATATTTATTCGAAAATCAAATGTGAAATTCTTATTAATATATTTTGATTAACTTCGGGACAACTGAGGCATTTTAGGGTTGTAGAATACAACACAGAACTTAGGTTTGTAAATTTGGATTGGTGCAGTCCTATAATCAAGTCCTAGAAATTGTGCATCATAACACCCAACAAACTTTAGATTAAATTCTCCCCAGTGTCGACCAAATGACTAGACTAAATTCTAGTTTAGACTAACTTCTGGGGAGTTAAATAATCCTCTGTATTCCTTACACCGTCACCCATCTGATTTAAACATCTCCAGTTTTCTGGACACGGAGTTAGGCTTACTTCAGAGTTTGACAGAAATCTCAGATCCTGAGAAACAAGAAAGTAAACAATAACATGTGGCACTTGGTTTTTCTGAACAAAAAATGTTAGTCTTTCAGACGTAAGAAAGTTTGAGGATCACTTAGGGGTAAATATAAAAATTCTCTACATTGCAAAATGGTAAACAGAATATTTTACCACTGGTCATCCTGTACCTGGTGCTAAAGTTATTTTTTACTTTTTCACTTTGATCACTATTATGGTATTTTAAACAGGAAATGGTTTTTGTATGTGCCCTACTTTTGTGTGTTTTCCTTTCCGCCAACATGCAGATAAAACATAATTTCTGCTCTTAAGTGTGTAATGCCTGTAAGCTGGTGACATGTCGATAAAATACTCACCAGTCAGGCAGGTGCCTGGTTTGTAAAATCATTTACTGATCTAACATGTGTTTACAGCGTACTAAAGAATAAGCTGGTGTAACCTGTGTAGATTTTGGACAATTGCAGAATGTAAGTTGTTTCAGTAAAGTTAATTCAATAACAGAATTATGCAGGTAGAGGAATAGTAAACCTGAACAGTGCTGGGATATAAAGCCTAGTTTGATATCTACTAGTGCCCATTGATTGGTCTATTCACAGACTGTAGGATAGTTACAGGGACGGGACTGGAGGAATAAAGATTGAAAAGAAAAGACACAAACAGGAAAAGCAATAGCAAAACGCTGAAGGTCCACAAAAGAAAACCCGATAGCATAGACGATTCAGGATAACAAAAATGGGTGTTGATCACAGCAAAGTACATTCTCATAGAGAGGGTGATTCAGAAATGAAAAGGAGAGTACCACAGTGGGTCCAGAAAAGACCTGAATGAGGAGAAGATACGACATGCGACATTTCGGAGAGCTGAACACATGGGAGATAAGAGGTTACGAGTTCAACTCTGGCAAACCACAGGCATGTTGGCATTTTCCTGATGAGGTGAGATGAGAAGTCAAGAGGAGATACACGTGGTAAAAGGGACAAGCTGATTCAACAAAGGTCTTTGTTGTTTTTCTTTTGATTATTAATTGACTCAGGGTAAAACCTCAAGTGAAGAGGCCAGTTCTGGTTTTGTTTGTTTGGCCACCGCGACTCAAGCTACAGTTATGGGGCCCTGAACAGAGTGTGAATAATTGTTCCTGAATAGTATAATTAATAGGGGGTGAATTCACCAGTAGCAATTGGGAGGATATTGTATATATTGTAAATTGTTCCTTTTGTTACTGGATTTTATTTCATGCAGTATATAATTACATTTTGTAATATTTGGGTGTTTAAAAGTTAAAAGTATTTTTGGTCAACTTGGAGTAAATTGTGAATTAGTCAAATGGTCAAAGTAGGTAAGAAGAGGAAAGTAAATGTGACTGATATTGTAGTTGGCGACACCATATTAAAAAAAACTCAGGGCTCTGTTCACTGACTAAAAGGAAGAAAGGGATGCAGGGGTTATACATGGAGGCACAGCTGGGATTTTGTGTAAAGGTTAATGTTTGATACCTGTGGGTTAATTTGAGATTTTTTTATTTGAAGCATATATTCTGTGATATTGTAAAATTTGTAATTTGTGTAATTATTTTCAAATTGTATATTTTGTACTGTGTAATTTTGTGTTGGTCTAATACATTGCCAGCTGAGACATTTGATTACTTTTATGTAAGCATGGCTGATGCAGTAGCAAGTAATTTCTCCTCAGTTGACTTCTGCAACTGGTGCAGAAGAGAAGGTAAAGACCCTGCTCATATGGTAATATTAATTGGTGTGAGAGAAGACTCAGAGCTAGCCCACATCAAGGAATTCTTACATAGTTTTAAAGGTTTAGGATGTGTCAGAGTGAGGGGCAAAATAAACAGTTCTCAACACAAAAGTTTAAAAGTGCTTTGTGAATGCTGATGCAAGGTTGATCAAGCATCTTTTCCACCTGAAGTGTTACCTAAGCTTGGGGAGAGTGCTTGGAAACTGGTGACTACTTTTAGAGTGGGTGGTAGCCCTCAAAGATCTGCTGAAAAATTAGAAATATTGCTTAAAGAGAATGGGGCGACTCTGGATGATGCGCATGCTCTGTCAAAGCATCCAGTCAAAGTAACCCTGAGAGTCTATTATTTGTGCTGTTGGGGAGCTGATAGGAAAGATCATCAGACCTTCAAATGAAAATAATGCCTATAAGTGTCAGAGGGTTTTTTTCTGGTCCGAGTCCCACACTTGCAGGTGAAAAAAATGTACGTTTGTACAGGTCAAGCAAGGCTTATATTATGGAGGAGTGTGATTGCTTCTATAAAGAGAAGAGGAGGAGATTAATTGAAAGTAGGAAGGACCAACTTTGTAAGTCATTCAGGCAATAAGAGGCTTGTCCTGCAAAGTATATAGAAGCAACAAAAAACATATTTGGGACAACTGAGTTATGGGAGAATTTAGAAACTGCTCAAAAAAAATTAAAGGAACACTTTTTAATCGGAGTATAGCATCAGGTCAATGAAACTTTTGGGATATTGATCTGGTCAGTTAAGTAGCAGTGGGGATTGTTAATCAGTTTCAGCTGCTCTGGTGTTAATGAAATTAACAACAGATGCACTAGAGGTGCAACAGTGAGACGACCCCCAAAACAGGAATGGCTTAACAGGTGGAGGCCACCAACATTTTTCCCTCCTCATCTTTTCTGACTGTTTTTTTTAACTAGTTTTGCATTTGGCTACGGTCAGTGTCACTACTGGTAGCATGACGTGATACCTGGAGACCCTACAGAGGTTGAACAGGTAGTCCAGCTTCTCCAGGATGGCACATCAATACGTGCCACTGCCAGAAGGTTTTCTGTGTCTCCCAGCACAGTCTCAAGGGCATGGAAGTGATTCCAGGAGACAGGCAGCCACTCTAGGAGAGCTGGACAGGGCTGTAGAAGGTCCTTAACTCATCAGCAGGAGTGGTATCTGCTCCTTTGGGCAAGGAGGAACAAGATGAGCACTGCCAGAGCCCTATAAAAAGTGTGAAAGTCTCTGACCAAACAATCAGAAAAGGCTTCATGAGGGTGGCCAGAGGACCCGACTCCCTCTAGTGGGCCCTGAGCTCACTGCCTGGCACCGTGGAGTTCAATTGGCATTTGCCATAGAATACCACAATTGGCAGGCCCACCATTTGCGCCCCGAGCTTTTCACAGATGAGAGCAGGTTCACCATGAGCGCATGTGACAGACATGAAAGGGTCTGGAGAAGCCGTGGAGAATGTTATGTTGCCTGTAACATTGTTCAGCATGCCCGGTTTGGTGGAGGGTCAATGATGTTCTGGAGAGGCATATCCATGGAGGGATGCACAGACCTCTACAGGCTAGACAACGGCACCTTGACTGCCATTAGGTATCGGGATGAAATTCTTGGACCCATTGTCAACCCTATGCTGGTGCAGTGGGTCCTGGGTTCCTCCTGGTGCATGACAATGCCCAGCCTCATTTGGCAAGATTATGCAGGCAGTTCATGGAGGACGAAGGAATTGATACCATTGACTGCCCCCACGCTCACTTGACTTTCCAATAGAACACCCCTGCGACATTATGTTTCTGTCCATCTGACGTTGCCAGGTTGCAATTTAGACTGTCCAGGAGCTCAATGATGCCCTGGTCCAGATCTGGGAGGAGATCCCCCAGGACACTATCCGTCATCTCATTAGGAGCATGCCCCAACATTGTCAGGCATGCATACAAGCACGTGGGGCCATGCAAACTGCTGTGTACAATTTTGAATTGCTGTAATGAAATTTTGCCATAATGGTCTAGCCTGCTGCATCGTTTTTTCACTTTGATTTTTAGGGTGTCTTTGAATTCAGCCTTCTGTAGGTTGATAACTTTCATTTCCATCATATGATGTGGCATCCTTTCATTCTTAACACAGTCCATATCATCATACATATCCAGCATGATTTTTTTTCCCATTGAGACCTGATGTGTTTTCAAAG
The DNA here is from genome assembly GCF_016835505.1 of Polypterus senegalus. NCBI lineage: Eukaryota > Metazoa > Chordata > Cladistia > Polypteriformes > Polypteridae > Polypterus > Polypterus senegalus. The sequence goes on from NC_053159.1 coordinate 50,447,232, forward strand.
TGTTCCTTTAAATTTTTTTGAGTAGTTTATATTGCATTGCATTTAGGTTGCTTCACCAGCAACAAGGGGAGCAATTGTCTGCATTTCAGGAGGTTAGAGAAGTTGCTTGCTACATTAGTGTGGAAGGGAGGCCTTTCAGCCAGTCTAGCATATAGGGCACAAGTGGAGCAGTTATTAAGAGGGCTGTGACGGTGCAGGTTCTACTTCATGCTCCCATCTGGCTTCAGGGAGCTCCCTAACCCGACACCGTCGGTAATGTCATCAGATGGGCTGATCAGTGAAGACATCAATGAAGCAAAGGGGATGGTGCAAAAAGTGCAAAGTGCTTATTAAAAACAGTCAAAAAAAAGTGTTCAACTAAATTGTTCAGTGTTGCAAATAAATAATCCAATAAAACCAGTGAAAGGGTAGAGGTTAAAAACACAATAAATAAATCCTTTAAAAAAAACAGGTTAAAACAATGGCTGGAAACAGTCTATTAAAACAAAGCCCGGTGCTGTCTTTTACTGGTAACTCCCCTGCTTCTCTCATCGAGGTTATGTACCAGGGGAGTCACCCTACCTGCAGCTGACCTTCACTCGACTGGTCTGATGGCTCCCGATCCCTGGCTTCGTTCAGCCCCTGCCAGACTAACACTTGGCTTCCCCCAAAGGCCAGGACGTTAATGCTGCTTTCTTCCTTAACCTCCGTTCATTTTGCTTCTTTCAGTTTCCTTCCCTTTTCCGCATCGTGCTTCTGCTATATATTACAGGGACGTGGATCAGGTGTGGTGATTAACAGCACCCGGCATCAATTACGGATGCGGACGACTCCTCACCTGAGCACTTAAGCAAGAACCGCCCGCATTATGAAACTCCCGGGATCTGCTCCGGCCACACTACCAAGCCCCCTCTTGAAGCCAGCAATTATCTATTTAAAACTGGTCTTTTGAGGTGAGCTGTGGACTCGCTACACCACAAGAGGCCACCAAATATGAACTCATGCTGCTACATCTACTTTGGGAGAGAAAAGACAATATCCCATCATTTCTGAAACTGCTCACAGATATTCATGTGGAGGAGGAATGGAAGGACAACAGTCCAGTTTATGCACAAAACGATGAGATTCCAACCAAAAAGAAAAATGAAAATAACTTTAGTTAAAAGTTCAGAGATGATGGTCACTTATTCAATAGATGTAAAAATGCTGAAAATTATACAATAGTATAATATGCAATGTGGAGATTAAAGGACGATGCCCAAGGAGCTGTGGATGAAATTTATGTGACCGGTGTCTGGTCACACTTACAGGTAATCTAACTTAGACACCATTAATATACCCGTCTACACCACCCAGTTTTATTAAGAGGCTGGGAACTCTTGAGATTTATAGAAAATAGCACACAGGGTTCTTTAAATTGAGCGGTGAGTAAACACACAATGAAAGACACAACAGTAATTTCAGGAAAAGCAACAGTAACTTCTATTACACAAGACAATAATAAGTATATTAAAAAGATAAATGAACATAAACAAAATCTAACAATATCAGGAACAAAATTCCTTTTTTAGAAAGGAAAGCACACAGTCCACACTCTAAAAATCCATTAAAAACAAGAATTGGAGGATACAACCTTTAGTGGTGCAGAGTCCAGTTTGCGCGCTGGGTTACTCCAACAACTAATCTTCCAACTGTCCATGTTCACCGGACACTCGTTTTCCAACAGAAGTTTTATCAAAATGGTGGAATCCCTGTCAGCGTCTCTTCGTCGTTCCTTTTTTTACACTCTGGGCTCCTTGTGTTGCTTTGCTCGGTCCTTTCATGCAGCTTCCCTCCCTCGCTGGACCCACAACTGGCGTTTCCTTGTGAAGCTGCCTCTTCCTCCCTGGAAGTAAGTGTTGCCAACCTTGTGCCTCACGTACCTTCGTCTGCCTGCGAGCCCCTGTGCTCTGTCTGAGTGTCTTGGCAGCGTTTTCAGTGGACTGTCCCTCTCCTTGCCTTCTCCTGCCCAGAAGTCTAAATCTCCTTCAGTCCCTGCCATTATCAGTTGTGGACAATTGGATTAAACAATGGCACACCTACATTTCCTGGGTTTAACAATTCATACAAGTTAAGAAAATGTATTGTTACCAACCATTAATGAGTACAGATCTGCTGATTAGAAGCCAATATTGTCAAACATGTTAATTTCCAAGTCAGGTAAATACAGACATCCTCCATGGAAGGAGCAGTTCTGTTACCACAACTTGGTATTGTTTGTAAACCAGCCAACAACTTCAAAGTGGTGACTCCTTTGCAATACGGCAAATACCTAAATCCTGCAGACAGCCTTTTAACTTCTCACCCCCAGTCCCAACAATGGGTGCCTAATAGAAACCACCCAGTGCACAAAAAAATGTCACCCTCTGACAAAAAGAACAAACCATGTTATTTTGTTAACACTAAAATTACAAAAGCATATGAAAAAACTCACAATCCTGGCCCACCTTAACACTAGAATTCCTTCGCACCTCTTCATCAGCATCTTTTGTATTGTAAATATGTCAATCAGCACAAGCAGCAAGCAGCCTGCTATCCCATCCCACCGCTGCAGCTTAATTTGCAAAAAAGGTTCTCAGTGCTCAGTGTTTATCCTGGAGTGAAGTGGAGTTGTAGAGGGTAAATAATATATTGTCATTTGGAATACATGCATTTCAAGTGTGTTCCGTGTCTACAACGATCTATGTCAGTGAAAGGCAACCTTTTTCGAGTTGTGACGCACTAAGTCCAAAAATTTTTTTTTGCGCCGCACCTGAGGGACTGCCAATAAATAAAGTCGTGATGACACAATCTATGGACAATCGCCAATAAAAACAGTTCATTTTACAAGTTTCAAAGACATTTTATTAATAAAGGAATCAAATGATAAATCTTAAATTTAATTAATGTGAACATTAAGATTGTTTTTCAGCACATGAGATTGATGCGAGGATCAATTTTCAAAAGACAGACGCGCATTTCCTTGTCGATCATTTGAAGTCTCTCGCGTTTCTTAGACTTCATTTCCATAAGTGTTCCGTTATCTGTTTTTCCAACATAAAATATATATTTTTAAACATTATCTTTTTAATCAACCAAAAGTTCAAAAACACTAGGAATTTTAAACATTTTACAAAAGTTTTCGCGGCGCCTCTAGAAAATTGCACCGGTTGCCCGACAATGATCTCTGTAAACACAGAAACTTTTTTCATGTTTTAGTAATAACTAGCAGACCTGACGCGCTTCGCTGCACGTTTAACCGGCTAGTTTCGGCAGCGGATCCTGGTTTTTCCAATCTAGACATCCTGTCTTTTTCAGATTCTTCTAACTGCCTGGTTTCGGCAGCCAATCGTCCTTTTCCTAATCTAGAAAATTAGAAGATTCGTTTACCGCCTGATTTTGGCACCGAATAGATTTTTTTTCTAACGTAGAAGTCGTTTCTTGTTGAAATTCATTTAATCGCATGGTTTTGGCAGCCAAGCGCTTTTTTTCTATCCTAGAAGACCTCTCTTGAGATCCGTTTAATGGCCTCGTTGATTGCATGTCTTCCAAGGTAGTTTCAATACCCATTTATTGCACGGAGTCTTCTCCCCTTTTATGAGTGACTGTGTAAGTACCGCGTGTACCAAACAGTAAATTAGTAAAGGAGAAAGGACTAAACACTAAGGAAAAAGAACGCAAGACCGCGTCAGCTGGGGAGCTCAGCGGAGCGAATTGAAGGAATGAAATGACGTGAATGGGAAGGGAGTTGATCACGTGACTCCCCCACCCGCCTTTACTCTCAATCCCTCCACAAACACACAAACACAGTCTCTCGGATCCCAACTCTCCTTTATATATATAGATTAATAAAATGTAGACATGAAGTTTATAATGTGTGAAGACTGAAGTCCAAATATCAAATAAACACTTTCAAAAAAGGTACACCTATAACAAAATAAGTATGTTTTTATACAAGAATATAACCGAATAAAAAGAAGTTGCCTTAAGGTAAGTCAATGACATGATTGTTTGGGTGGTGCAGCCGTAATAGTTGCTGACAAATAATCAAGGAAGTTGCCAGTTCAATTCTCAGGTCCACCAGTTAGCATTTTGAGTAGTGAGCTGCTATTTTTATTACTATTATATAATAAAAATATACATTTGATTAGAATCTGTAACAGCCGGTGTAAATTTATGGTACTTGTAAGTGTTTTTTTTTAATTGAATAATTTCATTCCTAAATCAGCTTTCCAATCACGGATTTCAGCTTATTATAAAGACGTGTGTCGCTGTTATTTAGGCTAGCTGCTCCAATTCATTGCTGCTCTATTCATTGCTGCTCTAATGTTCATATTGTTTATATAATATTTTATGATATTTTTTGTAAACATGTAACTTATTCACTGTTTCTTGCTTCATTTCTTTCATTATTTATTATTATTATTATTATTTTCCTTTCTTTTTCCTTTCTCTTTTCGTAATTTGTTTATATTGTATATATGTATCTTTCTTAATATCTTTTTTTTTTTTCTTACCCCCCCCCCCCCCCATTTCCCTCTTAAGGCTTTGCCCTTTCCAGGCCACAGTTGTAAATAAGAAACATGTTCTTAATCTGTCTTGCCTGGTTAAATAAAGTTAAATAAAAAATAAAAATAAAAATAAATTTTTCACTTTTATTCTTTTAGTCACAATCACAAAACAAACCCCACCACCACCCCAGATCTGATGCGGTTATATTTTATTTGAAACTGGGAATAACTGTGGATGTGAGTGGTGTTTTGAGAGAATGGAATGGAAATTCTCTGATCTGGAGGGATAAAAGCTGACATTGTCACTTAAATTTTTATTCAGTTTTTTTGAGTGTCACTGCTCACGCTGAATTAGTTTGCACCTTATGGGCCATTGATGTCAAAGCCACAATGACAAAAAAAAAAAAGACATAGGTATATATGATATTTGTAATTATTCATTTTATGACCTGTATAGTATATTTCAGAAAACATTGTGGCACTGATTCAGCCTTATTCATATTCATTCACATACCTTCATGTGGTTGTAATCAGTGACTGCGTTTTTTTTTTTTCTTTTTTTTCCTGATCTTGCCCAATCTCCACATTTTGGTGCATGGTGATGTTTCTTTTGTACTCCAGGACATGCAGAGGAAAAAGTAGTACAGAGAGGTCAGTTCCGCGCTAAATACAATCAACAAATTCAAATTTTAACAGTTGTGGGAAGACCGTCCTTCCTACATTTACGACATGTACCATGTACCTGTTGCAATGTGCACCCCTCTCTCTATGCTGTGGTTCCAATTACATTGAAGTGGCACCTGACACAGAGTTTGCTTTCTTGAGGGAAACGGCGGTCTTGGAACAGAAGCTTGTCGATGTTGCATCCTCTTTTCTTTTTCTATCACCTTTTCTTGTAAGAATCCACGATAAAGCTCCTCTGAAAGGTGAGCCAAGAACACTCTTCTTTTCTCAGTGGACTCCGTGTATGACTTGTACAGTACATGTACGTTCATCACCACCAGGTTAAGCACATTGTAGAACACAGCAACCAGCCACCTGTGTGTTCCTGCTAGCACTGAATAAGCTTGCGCCTTCCGGTGCATGATGTCAATGCAGCACTGGGGAAAAAAGAAAGAGAAAAATATATGTGACATTTTGAATAAAACATTTCATGACCCGAATTGTACCAATCAGAAAACATCATCACACTAATGCAATATGATTTGAAAACTAACAGCGTCAAACCAGGTGTAAATTTATGGTACTTGTAAAAGTTTGCTTTCTCCCTCCCCCCTCCTGATCTGAAGCTGTTAGTTTATTGATGTCCCATGACCGCTATGAGAGTGGACAAAAGCAGAATACTAACAACAGACAGCTTCTTCATAGCACTTTTGCTGGCTAATAGACTGCTGCATCGCAACGCAACTCTGCTTGGCACCATAAATAAAATGGGACTTCCACGTGCAGCTAAAGTCACTTTAGTACACGGGAAATTCACCACGCTAGTGTTTAGATCTGAAAGTTGTATTTACTTGTATTTAAATCCTCCTGGATTAACTAAACACAGCATATATTGGATAGATAATAAAAAAGCTACATAACACTGCTGCCAGTGGAACACTGTCTCAGATGTCCATCTCCCACAACAGATAAGACCAACTGTTTATTCTTTTTAAATATTTAAAACTGGAAAATTCTTTTTGTATTTTCGTTACAATATGTTGTAAGGTTTCTAAACTGTTTTGGGACTCCCCCTAATGGAACGACACACCGAAGAGCATCCTGAAACTTGATTGTTGCGTCTGTGGAAGACAACCTATCCATTTCTGAGGCAACTGCAGGTTCCCAGTGCTGTAGCGGCTTGCAGAAAAAGCAAATCCGAGCCGACTATGTTTGTGCTATAAGTGTCTGTCGTCAAAGGGTGATACAAGGAACATTATAAATGCAGGGAACAGTATTACTTGGCCACTAACCTGGCCATGACCCTGTCTGATTGCTTTGTCTCTGTATAGGAGAGTGATAGATCCCGCTCCAATAAATAACTGTGCTGTTCCTGTTTCAAACTGAATAAAGCTGGTTTTGCTAAAGTATTGAGACTCAGCCTCGTGTTTTGGGATGCAAGACAGGGACTCACATGTCACATGGTACAGCATCCCCCGGTGCAAGATGAGGCCTTGGCTTGGCTTCCTCAAAGGACCCTAAGTGTTTCCTATTCTGCTTTGAAAGTATGGCAACATTGATGCACTGGGACAGGGGAGCCAGGGCAGCTATTTTGGCCCCATTTTTAACCAGAGAAGCACTCCAAACCGTGCAGAATCTCCCTCCCAAAAGGCTCAATGATTATGACTACCTGAAGCAACGGATCCTCCCCTGCATGGTTGTGAGCCCAGTGGTAAAGTTTACTCAGTTTCAGCTATGGTATATTGATTCGGATTGCCCTGTATGAGGACAGATCCAGGGCTTAGTGAACCTAATCCAAAGCTGAATCCGGGGAGACCTTTTCAAGCGCATTGTGGAGAAACTTGCTATTGATGCAGTCTTGTCAGGGATAGATGAGAGCTTTTGTGATGAAATGCTATGGAATAATGTCTACTTGCTGCTGGATTTGACCCGCAGACTAGAGGGGGCACAAGCCACTTAAAAACAATGGGGCTACCCAGGCTTGATCCCGATTTCGATCCACCCAGACGCCAGAGTGTGAACACCATAGTGCAAACTAAACACATCTGCTTCTGCTGTGATCAACTAAGACATGGCTTGGGAGCGTCACCTCCCACATGTGTAAACAATGGCTATCTGTCTAGTCCAGGCATGTGGCTTGAAAGTTTCCCCCAAGATGTTAAAAGAGGACAATTTTAAGGTCTGCGTAGTCTGCTGTGACTCAGGCAGACTCCTTATAAGACCACAGACAAAGTAAACATCCATTGCGTTCATAGGGATGTTAAAACATGCAAGACTATATTACTCTCTCTGAAATTCTGCATTGCCTCGAAAGCTTGCATGTTGTAATCTTTTTAGTTAGCCAATAAAAGGTGTCATTTTGCTTGGCTTTTCTCCCTCTGAAATTTAAAGGGAAGAAGTTCAAGGTTTGGACTGCCATATCAGACACCTCACCCTGGCCACTCCTAAAAGGAAAAAAGGAATGTCCTCTTCCCACAGGTCTTGGCCACCTACAGAGCGCTTACCCCCATAGTGGATAGAGAGGGGCTCGCTGCAGACAATATCAGTCAAGGAGACAGGCTTGAAACTGAACCGGAGTTGTCAAGCGAGCTGGGGGACAAATCCTCAAGTGAAGACCCAGGACAGCTGGCAAACTTTTCCACTCCATCACACACACCAACAACATCCCCAAACCGGACACTCAATACTCATTTTGGAGGTGAGTGCAATGCGGCATCGGACACAGTAGCAGTGGGAGGCAAGTACGATTCCGCATCAAACACAGAGGAAGCAGGGACTGCCATCCAGACAGAGTTTGCTCACCTACAACAACCTGATAACAACTTGGATTTTGCATTCATGACAAGCCCACATTGCAAATGACTCTTACAATCTGGAGAGAATGGACCCGAATTTTAAAACACCACATTTTTTACTTAAGGATGACTTTCTGGATTGGGTGATTTCTGATAGTGTGGGTGATGAACATATCAAGCAGTTGGTAATACCAAGTGAGCATAGGGAAAACGTTTTAAAAATTGCTCACAGTCGCATTTTGGGGGGTCACCTCAGTGCAGAAAAGATAAGGAAACGTATTTTGAAACTCTTTTACTGGGTGAATATGGGCCGGGATGTGGAGCAATTTTGTAAAGCCTGTCCCGACTGTCAAATAGTTTCTGCTCACAGAGCCACCAGGGAACCCCTTGTACCAATGCCTATTTCAGATGTCCCCTTTGAGAGGGTGGAAATAGATATTGTTGACCCACTTCCCAGAAGTAAAAATGGCTTTCAGTATATGCTCATGTTAATCAATTATGCCACAAGATACTCAGAAGTAGCAGTGCTGCAAGGCGTGGATGTTCGAACTATTGCAAAAGCACTCTCGGATATGTTCACATGTATTGGTATCCCTCGCAAGATTCTAACTGATCAGGGCACACCCATTATGTCTCACATCAAGAAGCAGCAGGTATCCAAAAGTTTTGGAATTAAGCAGTTACACTCCATGGTTTATCATCCGCAGAAGAATGGCCTAACTGAATGATTTAATAAAACCCTAAAACAGATGATTTAGCAGGTAGTCCATAACTATCCAACGCCCTGGGATACACTGGGAAGAGTGTTTACTCTTTTGACTGACCATGCCCCACTACAGTGGCTGTATAAACAAAAGAATACGAATACCTAGCTCATTCGGTGTTCTATTAGTTTGCAAGATTTTGCTTTTGATGTTCACCATCGTCCCGGGGCTGCACACACCAGTGCTGACATTCTCTCCTGCCTAGCCAACCCCGGGTTGGACGGTCGTTTTGCCCACACTGGTATGGACAAAGCTGAGGGAAGAGATGTAAGGTTTCTAAACTCTTTTGGGAGTCCCCCTCCAATGGGACGACACGTTGAAGAACGTCCCGAAGTGCAATTGCCGTGTCTATGGAAGTCACCCTATCCGTTTCTAGGGCAACCGCAGGCTCCCAGTGCTGTAGCGGCTCACAGCAAAAGCAAATCCGAGCTGACCGTCTTCACGCTGTAAGTGCAAGGAATAGTACTACTTGGCCACTAACCTGGCCACAACCCTGCCTGATTGCTGTTCCTGTTTCAAGCTGAATAAAGCTAGTTTTGCTGGTTTTGCTAAAATACTCATATTTTGGGGTGCAAGACAGGGACTCACACATTACAATGTCATGAGCCCTCGAAGGTCACCCTGTTGAGGTAGACTCCAGCCCAATGTTATCAGCATATTAAAAAAATCAAGCTCCAGTGTCTTGGATTTTGTGGACATGCATGCTGGAATAACCTCTGGATTTTGTATGTATGTTAAAAGTATTCCAACTCCACCTTTACAAAATTCAGTTAAATTACCCTTAACAATACCATAGATGTCTGCATCTGTTCTCAGGTGTACTGGGACACTAAGCTGAAACCAGACACCACCATATAAATTCAGACTGGTACCTGAACACTCCTTGTCTGTGTGTATGTGCATCATACAGTATGATTTCAATTTCTGACCATGCATTTGTTGAAAAGTCTTTCCATCAATTAGTGTTCTTTTCCTTTTGTTTAGCTTAAACAATATACCTATCATTTCCATATATTCTTATTTGCTGACATATTCACATTTTTAGCACTCCTTGTTAATGCTGCCATAGTTCAGTTTTATGTGCACTGTTAGGCTTAATCCCCTGCTAACCAGAGTCACAATAACAGATAAAGTTGGTTGCTCAATTGGTACTGGCAGGCTGTTTCTGAGAAAAGTAAACAAAACAACATGTAGCAGATTTATTTCAAGGATAGATCTATAAGAGGAAACAGGAAACTGAAGAAAGGCAGGAATTGTTGTGGAATAAACTTTCCTCTGTTTTCAAAGAAGTAATTCACAGATTCAGAGAGAGAGAATAAATGTGAAAAAGCTAACTTTTAAAAGTAACATAAATTTACACCCAATCTGTTCGTTTTCAAATAATATAGTGTAATGATGTTTTCTGATTGGTACTATTCAGGTCATACAATGATTTCTTCAAAATGTCACATATATTTGTCTCTTTCTTTTTTTTCCCCGGTGCTGCGTTGACAGCCTGCACCACAACACGTGAGCTTATTCAGTGCGAGCAGGAACACGCAGGTGGCCGGTTTCTTGTGCTATAACAAGCTTGACCTGGCAGCCATTAACGCACATGTACTGTACAAGGCATGTACGGGATCCACTGAGAAAAGAAGAGCGTTCGTGTCTCACCTTGCAGAGTAACATTCTTTCCTCTGCATGTCCTGGAGTACAAAAGAAACAGCACCATGTACTAAAATGTAGTGACTTGGCAAGATCAGAAAAAAAAAAACACAGTCACTGATTACAACCGCAAGATGGTATGTGAATGAATATGAATAATGTTGCATCTGCGCCACAATGTTTTCCAAGATGTATTATACAGGTCATAAAATGAATAATTCCAAATATCATATATACCTATGTCTCTGTTTTTTTGTCAGTGTGGCTTTGACATCATGGACCATAAGGCACATACTAATTCTGTGTAAGCAGGAACACTTAATAAAACTGAATAAAAAATACAATAGATACGAATAAGGCAGATTCACCAGCATTTGTGTGTCAGCTTTTATCCATCTAGATCAGAGAATTTCCAGTTTGATTGCCTAAAAAACACCACTCACATCCACAGTTATTCCCAGTTTCAAATAAATACTAACAGTGTCAGATCCTTGGGGGGGTGGTAGTATGTATCGTGATTGTGACTGAGAGAATAAAAGTGGAAAAATAAAATGCTAACTTTTACAAGTGCTATACATTTACACCGGCTGTTACAGATGTAAATTAAATGTATGTGTTTATTGTATAATATTAACAATAAGAGCAGCTCACTACACAAAATGGTAAATATACGAGGCAGTCAGGATCGAACCCGGGGACTCTCGATTACAAGACAGCAATTCTTACTGCTGCACCAAGGAAACTGTTGTGTCATCTTTGAACATTCTGTGAAAGTATTTATTTGATCTTTTGACTTCAGGCTCTACACATTATATAGTTTATGTCTACATTTTGTAATTTATTACTAAAATATGAAAAATTTTAACAATGTGTTTACACAGATTACTGTAGAAATGAAACACACATGAAATGCGATGTAGTATTTCCACTCTAAAACTCCAGCACTTCACTCCCAGATTATCAAGGCATGAGCTGGGAGAACTTTGTGCCCACTCTGCGGCAGTGGGGGGATGGAATAGTAGGCTGCTTGCTGCTTGTCTTGGTCAGTACATTTACAAAACAAAAGGCGCTGATGGAGAGGGGCGAAGGGATTTAAAGTGGGCTTTGGTAATTCTAGTGTTAAGTGGTGTTCACTACTGATTTACTTCATTTTAACCTTAGTAACTACTATGGTGGCTCCTTTAAGATGGGACAAAAGTTTCCCATGCTCAAGCTTTTAGCTACATTTAGTTAACCCTTTAATTACCTTCAGTCCTTTTCTTTTTGCTTTAATTAATTCATTATCAGCACTACATATAAGTATATACTTAAAATAATTTGTAAATATTATATATTAACTAAAAACCCTGGAGAATCTCATTGAGTAAAGGAGCAAGAGAACAGTGGCCATAATTAGAAAAGCAAACAAAAATTTAGAAAGTAATGTCAAGTTGAAAATATAGGAGGCACAAGATACTAATGACTTCTTGAGAAAAGGCAAATGGAACAGAATTTATCACCAATAACTGATCTCTAGGTGAGTGTTAGCACCTTGCTTAAATACTATGCGTAATTGCACATGACTGCTTTTTATACAATGAACTAATGCACTATAATGTTGTTGCTTAGCAACGTGGGATATCAGGAGCTTGGTATTTCCACCATTCTACTTTGAATGTTGCTGCAGAGTTAGCCTTGAATTGGGTAAAAGAAAACTCAGTTTGCATTCTTGCCTGTGGTTACTTGCCAGTTATTAGATATTTCAAACACTAAGCTTATAAGGTGTAACCTTCACTCACCTATTGAAGTTATTTCCTTTTGAACCGGGGTATAAGGAAAACCACCATTTGTTTATATTTGCTTTGGAGTAAAAGAGCAGCCTTTCTCTTCATGTAATCTGATTGCATTTATTTGCAAAATACATCTTTTAATTGCTGTATCTGATGTTAAGCTAGCTATTGGTCCCATATTATAGATTCTAAGCAACCACTAATGCCAGAATGAAATACTTCTATCTCATAAAACCCACAAAAGTTTGCAAGCATTTTTTTACATTTGTTATGTTTTATGTGGAAAGAGAAAAAGCTTTTCTCTGAAATGCATTATAGTGGTTGTCATGCATTTGGCATGCATTTTGCATTTCCACTAGTTCTTTTTTAACTATTGCTTCAATTGCACTTGCAAATAAATCCATGTTATACAGTGTGGACTATGGCCAGCCAGTCATCCTGGCTAATACCCCCAGGCCGCCAGATGGAGCACTCCCTGCAGCATGGAGGTGCCCCGAATGCCAGCAGGGAATCATGGACATTGGAGTTTTCCTTCACAGTCCTGCTGGATACCCTGGGGGCCAGCAGAGGACGCTGCAGGGAGGCTCAGGGACTGTTATGTGCCCTATAACCCGGAAGTATGTCTTAGTCACAGCGACAGGGGAAATTACGTACTTCCGGGATGAAGAGGAGTTTTGATCTGACCCGGAAGCGCTAGGAAGTCACATGGACTGAGGGTTCAGAAGCACTTCCGGGTCATGGACTATAAAGGACTGGGAGAGATCCCAGATGGTTGAGCTGAGTCGGGAGGAATGGTGGCAACGCGTCTGGGAGTTGGAGGATTGGTTATTGTAATTATTGAGTATTGATTTATGAGTATAGTGAAGTGGAGGGTGCTCTGTGCACATTATTGTGTTAATAAAACAAATTATTTACTTTTATCTGGTGTCTGACATCTGGTCTGAGGGTTCAAGTGGACAACAGAACCCCCTATCTGTCACAACAGGTATATTCACTATATATGCTTCTATAGGAATCTCTTTACTATTTATTAAACTGACGCTCCATTAAAATTGAACCACCTGAAGACTTCCAAAAGGTCAACTCTTGCACTATTGCCTGAAGTGCAAAGAATTTAAAATGAAAAATTAGTGAATAAATAACATCAAGAAGGCCTTACAATTTAGGTGAATGTCCAAGAATCTTTAGGTTTGAGGTTTAGGCCAATAGACTGGCTACTAATCAATGATCATCCTTTAATAAAAGGATGGCCAATTGAAACTTAAAAATATTCTTTTTTAGTCTTGTTCTTCATTTACTGCCATGGTATTTAGTCAGATTTTACTGGATCACAATCACAGCAATTCACAGAAGAGGCCTGGTGCACCTGCTGCTTTTGATAAAGCTTGTCAGCCAAAAGCAGTTTTTTGTATTCTTAATGTGTGATTTCCTTCTGTGAGATCTCTGGATTACACAGTTCTACTCACTGCTCAGGAACACTGATTTGTCAGTGAGAAGACAGGAAATTAAAAGGCAGAATGTCACTTACCAGACATACACTATATGACAAGAAACCTGCCAGTGCTGTCAGACTGCACCCAATATGTAAATGGATGGTTATTTTAATAAATACCAAATCTAATAAGACATATCTCCAGTTAAATTTCAAACTTTATATTACAATTAAAGCTATACTTAAACAGTTCAGTAACATTCTGGCACCAATATATTATTTGAAATACTGCATTGTAATAATTCTGTGCTCTAGACTGCTTTATTTAAACCAAATTTATGGGACATAGTTTGTTAGTTTTCTGACCATACTGAACCAAATAACACATTATTATATCTATAATAAATTTGTTTGACTTTAGAAATTCCAGTCTTCCTCAAGTATGAAGTTAATGCCTTTTTATTAGGATTTTGTACATGTCAGTGCTGTAAGAAATACTGTTGTATAGGTTCAATATAATTGCTTTTCGTTTTGCTGCAACTGGTTAAAAAGTAAGCTATAAAAAGTACTTATTTTGTGTTGTCCATTTAGCATGTCATAAGGGTTATAAAACTCATATATTTTAAAAGGAGTGAAACAGGCCACTCTTAAAATTTGAACTAAGGATAGTTCATTAATAGATAAAGACCCTACATAGGTAATGCAGTTAAAAGATGTTGTGGGTCCAGCCTAGGTCATTAAATACATGGGGACCTTAGGACCATGGACCATTTTAGGGATCTCTGTTGCAAGTATGACCAAGGTGTGATTCTTCTTAAGCATTCTCTTTTCCACAAAAATTGCTTAGTCTAGGTTGTTTAATGACACCACTTTCTCAGATATACTATTCCATTCTTGAGGGCATTTTAATTATTGTTGCTAATCACCTGAATCACTGTGGTGCTATCACTAAAGAAGATGATATAATTATTACTGCATTTAGCTGTACAATAGTCAGAAAAGTTATGTATCTGTTGATGCTGAAGTAGCAGGCTTGATAAGTTGCAATGATTAAAGTTTATGGTGACATTTTTTTTTATCTTTATCATTAATTGCATGCTAATTAGAAAATAGCCAATATCCATGTCACCATGGAGTGACATATCCTTGGACATTTTAGAACAAGCTTTGAGGAAAGTCTGCTGAAGACTTTGTTGTAATTAGCAAGTAATTAACAAATAGTATTAAGGATCCACCTGTCAAAGTGTTCAAAAGCAATATCTAGAAATAGTTAGTGTCATCCACTGGCATGTGAATTTGACATAGAAATTAGAGTGTGTCTATGGTGACCAAAACAGAGTAGTCAATATGCAAAAATTACTAACCTTCAAAAACCCACATAGATGAATAGCACTGGTCCTTAAATATGTGACTGCTAATCTACAATAATTGATTCTGTTTTCTATGGCTTTAACAGTACTGCTTATGCATGAATTTTCTTGCAGGACATCGTTGGCAAGGACACTTAGTAATTTCCACATTCACAACCTTATGCAGCACTTCCAGATTTCCAATACCACTTGTAGACTTTTTATGTCAGTGTAAAGATGTTTTTTTTTTCATTCTTTTGAATCACCATATTTTATAAGGATACGGAAGTCTTACAAAAATGCAAGATTATACATTCTTTCTATCACTTCTCTTTTCACCTGAATAGCAATATTCTGCTGTAAGTAGGCATTAATCTATTATTTGTTAGTTATGTGTTGCTATGCTGATTTAGATTACAGGTAAAATTCCGTTACAACGAATATCTTTACAACGAAATTTTCATTACATTCATCCATTATCCAACCCGGCAAACCTAACTACAGGGTCACGGGGGTCTGCTGGATCCAATCCCAGCCAACACAGGGTGCAAGGCAGGAAACAAACCCCAGGCAGAGCGCAGACACACATACACACACACCAAGCACACACTAGGGACAATTTAGAATCTCAAATGCACCTAATCTGCATGTCTTTGGACTATGGGAGGAAATCGGAGTATCCAGAGGAAACCCACTCAGACACGGGGAGAACATGCAAACTCCACGCAGAGAGGATCCGGGAAGCATACCCGGGTCTCTTAACTGCGAGGCAGCAGTGCTACCCACTGTGCCACCGTGCCGCCCAATTGTCCTTACAGAAGTATTTTTATGGACCCAACAGTTTCCCCATATGACGTGTGTCTATAGAAATCTTGTTACTACGAAGTACATTCAGCAGATACTTTCATTACAATGAAGTGTCCAAAAGACCTTGAAATGCGTGAATGCATCATCCACAGAGCAGTTAGTTCTGTGGCTGCAGCTCAGTTGTGCACAACGATCCCCCAAACAGAAACTTTGTAATTTTTTTTTCTTTCTTTGAATTTTCCTTGTACTGTTTTTTTTGTTTGCCTTATTTGTTTCCTGCAGTTTTCAGTGATACCTTTTGCTTATTGCTCTTCAACATTAGAAAATCATTGATTGGAATTTAACTCATTGTCACCCTCCTATAAATACGGCAGACACGAAAAAACGATAACAATTCATATTAGAAAAAAAAACTACATTTTTACAGCTCTTGATTGTGGCAAAAAGAAAAAAAGATGTTGCCAGTGAATTCGGAATTTCGCCATCAACGCTGTCAACTTTCTTGAAAGACCAAGCAAAAAAAGAAGAAAAATCTTGGGTTGCAAACATATGTGAACTGCTACATTTGAAGTTGTCAAAAAAGCAGTTTTTATGTGGTTCAGTGATGCTCGTTCAAGAAACATTTCTATTAATGCAGCACTCTTTCAAGAAAATGTGAGGTTTGTAAACTCTCTTGGGACCTCCCCCAACTAGACAACATGCCAAAGAGTGTCCCAAAGTCCAATCTCCGCATCTATGGAAGACTGTTTATCTGTTGCTGGGGCAACAGCAGGCTCAAAGCTATGCTGCGTCTCAGCTATGGTGCATCTCTCCGCCAAAGCAAACAGAAAAGATATCGGTGGGTAACGCAAGGTATAATTGTAAATGCAGATAACAGGTTTACTTGGTCACTGATCTGGCCACGACCCTGCCTGATTGCTGTGTCTGTGTATAGCAGAGTGGCAGAGAACACTACAATAAATAAGTGTGCCATTCCTGTTTCATGCTGAATAAAGTTGGTTTTGCTAAAGTACTGAGACTAAGCCTCGTATTTTGGGGTGCAAGACAGGGACTTATAGCGTGACCCCGATCTTTTTTGATTTGCTTTTGTGGCACTTCACTGCACTGCTGTGAGCCTGCTACTGCCCTGCCCCAGCAACAGACAAACAATCTTCCACAGATGCTGCAATTGCGTTTCGGGACGCACTTCAGCGTGTCATTCCCATTGGGTGGGGAGTTCGGGGGGGTCTCAAAAGAGTTCAGAAACCTCACAATATGAAGAAGTAAAGGATGATTTGGCTTAATTGATAACTTTGTTGCCCACAACTTGCTTCCACATTTAGATAATGTTTGCCTTGAATTTCTCCCACCGAATTGCACAACAGTGCTTCAGCCATTTGACTTTGGCATCATTTACAACCCGAAAGTGTGTTATCGCAAGGAAATGCTGAGAAAAATTCTCGTCAGCATAACTTGTAGGCAGGAGGAGATTAAAATTAACGTAAAAGAAGCTATTGAAATGATTGCAAACGCTTGGACGCAAGTTAAAGAAAGCACTATAATAACAAATACAGAATTACAACAAAATTTTCGTTACAACAAAATATTTTTTAGGTCCCTGGGAGTTTGTTGTAGCGGAATTTTATCTGCATTTATAATACATATATTTGCGAGTTTTAAATTATTCTAAGGCATGCTGTAGCTAGTTGGTGGATTGCAATAAGTGATTTATTCTTTGTTCATTTTAAGTACAAATCACAGATACTAAATAGTAGATATGCTTCTATGAGTTATTTTCTGCATTACTATTATAAAATGTTAGTATATATCAAGTAACTTTTGGTGTTTGTAGTATTAAAATTAAGGCTTACTTACTGGGGTTTTATAGCAGCTTTAACCTTACTAGTATTTGAACTTTTACTGGAGGCATTTCTTGTTGAGAAAAAAATGAGGTGCTCCTCTCTCATTTAACCTGCATTACAAGATAGACAGCCAAATTCACCAGAAATTTATATAAAGACCCAAACAAAACAGCCATTAGTATGAATCACACTCTATTGACTACTAGAAAATGTAACATTTTGGCTCCAGAACTTGTATGGAGGACAATTATGGTCGTTTATACTACATATTCTCATAAGCAGGTAATGATACCTGGAGAGAGTCCTAGTCTTACTTATAGAAATATGGTAATTTTGAATAAAAAATGACCGTGCATATGGATTAGACAGGACATTTATATATTGATCACATGTGACAGACTGTGGTAATCCGCCTGCCAGGCAATACCATATTAAAAGGGAAAAGTCCTATGAACAGAGTAGATTGGACTTTTCAGGATAGACGTTGAAGCACTTACCTGTAAGTCATTAAGTGCAGGGTGCACTTTGTCTTCAGCAGGTTCACGCAGCGGGACGCTGGCAACAGGTTGGGTGTGTCTCGAGGTCAGGTCTGCTGGAGGATGCTGTGCGTATCCCATCATAAAGGTGAGCGTCTCTTTTCTCCTGCTGTTGGCAAAAACTGAAGTGTAAAGTTTTTTATTTAATAATGTGCATGCATGTGTTAGTGTGAGGAGGGAATTCCCAAAGAAAAGTACTTACTTTTGTAGTGTGTATCGGCTCTTCTGAGCGAGTACGTCAGGATGCACTCCAGTTCACGCTCATGCTCACTCTAGTGATGGGCTGCTCAATACTGACGTTTTGACACCGTGTCAAGCTTGTGAAGGAGTGGTGCTTGAAGTGCAGCTTCGTGGCTTGTTTCAAACGTGCCCGTTACGTGATTTTGAGGCACGCTAGCGTCATGACATCATTGATATCTGCACAGTCAGCAGCCGATTTGGTTAGATACTCACTCGTTGAACTTATTTGGCTCAAAGCGTAAAAGCAGTTGGCCCTGCTGCATCTGTAAGGTGTGCTGATGCGAGTTCAAATCCTAGTTGGGGTTCGCGCATGGTTCCTGCCCAAAGTTAAAATAAAGACTTTTTCAAAAAACAGTTATGTAGTACTTGACTATAAGTTTACAAATACTTTCAGGAGACATTATGAACAATTCAGGGGTGGCATGGTGGCATGGTGGCGCAGTGGGTAGTGCTGCTGCCTCGCAGTTAGGAGACCCATGTTCGCTTCCCAGGTCCTCCCTGTGTGGAGTTTGCATGTTCTCCCCGCGTGGGTTTCCTCCGGGTACTCCGGTTCCCTCCCAGAGTCCAAAGACATGCAGGTTAGGTGCACTGGCAATTCTAAAAATTGTCTCTAGTGTGTGGATGTGTGTGTGTGTCCACCCTGCAGTGGGCTGGTGCCCTGCCCGAGGTTTGTTTCCTGCCTTGCACCCTGTGTTGGCTGGGATTGGCCCCAGCAGACCCCCATGACCCTGTAGTTAGGATATAGCAGGTTGGATAATGGATGGATGGATGAACGATTCACATGGGGCACCTCGTTCCTTGGTGTGGAATCATGTTCACGTAGAATCTGTAACAAATTGATGAACATATTTTGCGTAAGGCAGCACCTATTATAACAAATCCAGCATCTATTCTAACTCATGTCGATCATATCAGAGAGGCTAAGAAACGCTTCACTAAAGTCGACGTGGTCATTACACCAGTATATGTGCAAGACACTCCTCATTAAAATTTTTTAGTATTCAATGATTCACAGATCTGTAGCTGATATGTATTATTGATTTCCAAAAAGCAATGTGAGTAAAAGCGTGTGCTGTATGACTTATCACAACTTTCTTTAAAACAGAATCAGTGTAATCAACATCATCTTTTGAAATTTAGGGAAAGCCTTGGGATTTCTGCATTAATGAGACAAAAAAGATGTAAAGAAACTTTGCAAATTCATCCAGATGTGGACATAAAGATCACTCAAGTACTGACAAGAATGAACAGCTGGATAAGCACATCTGGAGCCAAACTTTCAAAAAAGCACCTGACTTTGTCAGCAACATCCTTTCCTTGTGAATGCATCTTGTCAAAGGCTGTGGTGGGGGGTAAATAAGTAGTCTCCTCACTGCAGCACAACAGAGTAAATTATTGAAAGACTAAACTTTTGTTGTTTCTGTATTCTTAAACAATCTTCCAGTTACACTATCCCCTGCAGTTTAACGTTCCCTGGGTTCTTACCTGTCTTGTTACCCAAAGCATCAACACTCAGTTTCATTCAAGGTTTTACCATCCTTCCTTTCATACACATAAAATAAGACACACATTTCTTCTAGATACCTGTTCAATAATAATAATAATAATAGTAAATTGGCAGGATTGAGAAAAAACACAAGATGGTAATATTTATGAGAAGAGCCTGGGCATCAGAGTGAGGAAGTGTATTGTCTCCCATTACATGAGCTCATCTACCACCCCTCAGTTACACTGGCACACGTTACACTGGGGGCAAATGCAATGGAGAATACTGACACCAATAATGTACACCTTAAGAAATGGAATAAATTGACTGTATACTGAAGCATTTCATCGCCAAAAGAAAAAATACAAAGTAGAACATTTCAGATAAACAATGAGTTTTGTTAATTATAAACAATGCAACATAACTATTATATGTGTTGTTACTTTTTTATTTATTCTCACCAAATGTTAAATATCTACAAGGGAAATGAATATGGGTAATATGTTTAAAATTATTCTGATTAAAATACACTATCAAAATATATTTGTGAACAAACTGAGACACATTGGCCTTTAGGAAATATCAAAATGCTTGTTCGCTGTCATTTAGAACAGGATGTATCGTTAACCTCATGCACTCTACTGACACGATGTCACGAACAAAAAGAAAGAGTACAGTCCATGCTAACTCATAGCTTCCTTGATTTTTGACCTTATAATTAGTTGTCAATATCATATAAATAAAGTAATTTTAAGAAAATTACAACGTCTGCTATAGTCAGTTCAATAAACGCTCCTTTAAAATGTTTGTAAACACAGAATATAAAACAGAATCTAAATGAAGCAGGACTCAAGAGTAGTAACAAATAATATGACACTGAGAAATTATAATTCATAATAACGGGAACAAGTAAAAACTATGACTTCCTAAAATGAACACTGTAAATGTTGGCATTTCAATAAAAAAAATTAGGAGGCTTGTGTGTGCATTTTAATATCAATTTAAGAAATAAGTAAGCCACCTGTTGTAGTAAACGGTAGCTCAAACAGCACTTAATAGTAAATAGTCTAACAAAACTGACGAAACTGTTGGAATGCCATATACAGTGAACCCTCGTTTATCACGGTTAATCTGTTCCAGACTCTACCGTGATAAATGAATTTTCGCGAAGTAGGATTCTTTATTTATAAATCGAATATAGATTTATAGTATAGAAAACCTGTTTAAGACCTTCTAAATACGTTTTTTAACATTATTAGAGCCCTCTAGACATGAAATAACACCCTTTAGTCACCATTACACATGTATTACCCAATATATTAGACAAAATAAGAGAAAATAAGACATATTAGACGTTACAAATATCATATTACTAGACGCACTCGCCTTTTAAGGCGACCGACTTTTATCCTCAATTTGTAGGGCAGCAGTAGCTCAGTCGGTAGAGCGGGTGGTCCAGCAATCGGGGGGTCGCAGGTTCGATCCTGGCTCCCGGCATGAGAATGCAGCTGTTGTGTCCTTGGGCACTCAGACACTTAACCTACCTTGCCTGCTGGTGGTGGTCAGAAGGATTGGTGGTGCCAGTGTTCGGCAGCCTCACTTCTGTCAGTGTGCCCCAGGGCAGCTGTGGCTACATAGTAGCTTATCATCACCAGCGTATGAATGAATGGGTGAATGACTAGGGGGGTTCTTGAACTCTAGTTAGGCGCTATATCAAATACAGGCCATTTACCATTTTGTGTGCGCTCCATGTGTACATCAGGCATGTAAGTGTAGGGAATGAGAACATTAAAGTGCCCATTCATAACATCTCCCGAAAACCTACGTTTTTTTTATCCCCTTGAGTGCCTGTCCAAAGTCGTACAATGTCACCCCGAATCTGTACCGCTAAAGACGGAGTTTCATGCACTAAATAAGCTATAGATGAGAATAAGCAAGCACCATCTCCCCTGATATTTACTACGCGGTGAGGCATTTGTACTCCACCAACATTAATTATTTGCAGAGACATAATTTTGTCTATTTTTCCAGCGCATTGCGCACAAAAGCAAGGGATGGGGGGATGGAATAGTAGGCTGCTTGCTGCTTGTCTTAATTGGCACATTTACAAGACAAAAGATGTTTACAGAGAAGTGCGAATGGATTTAAGGTGGGCCAGATTTACGAGTTTTTCCATTGGCTTTGGTAATTCTAGTGTTAAGCAGTGCGTACGTCTGCTCAGTGCTTTGAAGCGCATTCCATATTTCATTAATTAGTGCAGATGTCTGCTGAGTGCTTTGAATCATTATTCATTGAGCAATGTTTGAAGTACATATAGCATCAGCAGAGTTCAAAAACTCAATAAAATTGCCAGGCAAAATGAATGTTTGTGAAAGATCAATACATTGTAAAAGGCGCTATATAGCGCCCGACCCGGTATAGACCACGCAGAGGCACGTGTACAAAAACACACAGGCTTTATTTTTTCTTCAGCTGTGTGACACGTCTTCCCCGTGCCACACAGCCCAAACACAGTCCCAAAGCACAAACTCACAGCAAACCACAATTCTTCACCTTGCTCCACCACTCCTCCCAGACAAGCTTTGTCTCCTTCTTCCTCCCAACTCTGGCTCACCGAGTGGTGGTGGCTGGGCCCTTTTATAGCCCACTCGGAAGCGTTCCAGGTGATTAACCACCTGGTCCTAATTGCACTTCCGGGTGGGGCTGAAAGCTCGTCCAGCCGGGCTGTGGGAAGCAGGCAGCTCCCCCTAGCGGCCACGCCGGGTCCCAACCAAGCTGTGGAGGACTCCATCTCCTATGGGGAGTCACCGTCGACCAGGGAGGCTGTCACCAAGCGTCTCAGGGGAGGTATTGGACTGCCCATGGCGGCACCCCCGGAACATAAGTAGCAGGGGCGTCCCTACCGGGCATGGGACCCGGCTGTCCTTCACAACATTTTAAATGATTGTGCCCAATAATATTTAGTGACAAGAAACAAAACTATCTTCTTATATAATACGCTACCGTGGCTGTTTGTTTGTCTGTCCAGGATTTTAAATCACCTGTAGCTCGCAAACCGTTTCACCTATTGACTTGAAATATGGTTCACATATACTACGTGATGTTTACTATTCGCTTTTTGGGTGATGATTTTTATTACTCTTTTTATTTTATTTTATTGTAGAATCAACTCTCGGCAGTGTGCAGCAGGGCGGCCGTGCGTGCATTTGTATGGGCGCCGTTCTCATTCCCTACCACCTTCACTAATCATTCTTGAGGCAGATTGAAGACTTAAGTGCCAGCTTAAGTGAAAAATTAAAGAAAACGTACTAAGTAATTGCAACACAAAAACTAACTTAATCAGTTTTAACGCGAAAAGATGCTGACGAAAGAAGAGAAGCAGCGGGCCGCTAGGGTGGAGAAAAGAAGAGCTGTTCAGGAAGAAGCAAGTGCAACCAACCTCTGAGCAAACGAATGCTAAACAGAGACAGAGAAAGAGTATGAAAACTAGGAATGCTCAAGTCAAGTGTATTCACTGCACGTTATCGTGCAGTACGCCGTTACTGGTAAATTATACATTATGCAAATGCCGACTTGTAGATTGCATAATGCTGCAAAGAAGAGCTTTAGTAATACTGGGTGACAACACCCCTCTCACTATAATCCATCCAGTTTCTAACCCGCTGAATCCGAATACAGGGTCACGGGGGTCTGCTGGAGCCAATCCCAGCCAACACAGGGCACAAGGCAGGAACCAATCCTGGGCAGGGTGCCAACCCACCACAGGACACACACAAACACACCCACACACCAAGCACACACTAGGGCCAATCTAGAATCGCCAATCCACCTAACCTGCATGTCTTTGGATTGTGGGAGGAAACCGGAGCACCCAGAGGAAACCCACGCAGACACGGGGAGAACATGCAAACTCCACGCAGGGAGGACCCGGGAAGTGAACCCGGATCTCCTAACTGCGAGGCAGCAGCGCTACCACTGCGCCACCGTGCCGCCCTCTCACTATAATACTTCCATAAATATTCCCTCTTTGCTTCGTGCAAGATTTTCAACATCTATATGTTTTTTTCTTCTTTATTAGGATAATACAATGATACTCTCATGTCAGTGCCACCAATTTAACTTAATTACATACATAAAAAACATACATTATATACATCCACTCTGCCGAAAACAGCAGTGGTGCAGTGGTAGCGTTGACGCCCCATAATAAGGCATGCGGGTCCCATGTCCATCAAGTGTGAATTGTTACCCCTAAGAGTCTGTTTTCATTTATCAGAAAATTGCACTGTGGACCGATAGTCAGCAAGGGCGAGCTATTGAAGTGTGGTTGGATTGCCTTAGGCGGCCAAGGGGCGCACACCTCTAGTAAAAATATATCAAATGTAAATATGCACTGTGTTTCAGGTTTATAACAAAACAAATCTTTTAAGTGACAATTTCAGCTGTTATTATGGTTGATTGCAGGTTTAAAGGTTTAAATATTTAAATATTAAATTAATCAGGTGGAAAATGTTCTTACTTTGAGTATTGGGGGAGCGGGTAACAAGGTAAATGTGTTACTGACTAGGATTGCGCCTCTGTAACTGGAAGACTGGTTAGGAATGATACAGACAGGACAACAATCATATTTGTTTAAGGAAATGTTTTATTATTGTACTGTGCTGTTACTAAGACAAATTTTTACTTCATTATGGCTCCAAAATGATCTGCTCCTGCTACTGCTTCAGGGGCCGTGCCCAAGCGCCAACGGAAGATGTTAACGATTGCCGAAAAGGTAAGCGTTTTGGATATGCTGAAGGAAGGGAAAAGCTACACTGCTGTAGGATGCCATTACGGCATCAATGAGGTTACGATTCTTTTTATTTAAAAAGTAGGAAAGGAATGTAAGATCTACAGCCGCAGTGTCCTTTTAACCAGGGTGCAAAACGAGTTGTAAGTTGATGTAATAAGGCAGTAGTCTGGATGGAATCTGCTTTAGGAATTTAGATTGAAGACTGCCAGAAGAAGAACAACAGCAGTGCTACACAATCGCCTGACGTGGCTCCTATAGAAGGGCTGTAACGCTCTCCTTTGTTGTGCAGTAAAATTAAACTCATTGTTATCGGACAAGTCATCGTGTCATTGTTGGTGAGTAACCATAATTAATTTTGTACTTATAGTACTTAGTACATGTACGTACGTTTAGCGTCACTGTACACACATTTACTGTATACTATTTTTCTTGCATTGTACATATTTATTTTTGGTGGCCTGTCTATTGTAATGGCTGTAACAAATGTGATATCGGAGACACTTGATATCTTTAAAATAATATTTTGGTTTTACTGTATATAAGCAGTGTGTTTATATACATAATTTCAATGAATCTTACCTAATATCTAAGAGAATACAAAGGGATTATGCTGTATAACTGTGCGGGGATTATTTATAATGAGTGTGGGAGAGTTTATAAGGGCTTAAAATATATACAAAATATATGGTTTCTACATTGCAGATTTTTACCTATCGCGAGGCGGGGTGGGGGGGTCTGGAACGTAACCCCCGCGATCGAGGAGGGATTACTGTATCTCCTAGTTTAGGTTTGTTTTGGTGGATGTATTTATATAGATTTTGGGTTTTGGTACACTTTGTTTTTGTTCTTGTATGTAAAGTGTCTTTTTTTACTTAAAATGTTTTTTGCATTCTTTGGACTTTATTACGTGTATAGTTTCTTCCTGAACTCCTTTTCTTCATTTAGGAACACTACCATTTTTGTAGCTATTTCTACTCCTAACCCTGGACATGATAATTCTTTAACAAAATCTTCCGCAAAAGTGCACTGCATTACTACTCTAATAACTAACCTCAATGCATGTAAAAAATCTAGGCAGTGCGGCATAAATACGAATAATTTAATTACATTTACATCTTTAGATGAACAATGTATTAAATGTATAAAAACAGCTTATAGCTTAAATAAAAAATATGCACAGAGCGGCGCTAATAAAAATAACTTAATTTCTATCTTGAATACCCATAAACACATAAATACATATAAAATTCAGTTCCCCTCTTCCAAAACATTAAATATGGCTTTATTAAATGTTATAGCATTAACCAACAAGACGTTTTCCATCAACGATCTTATTAGTGATAGGAAAATTGATTTTATTGCACTAAGTGAAACGTGGCTTAGCTCTGATGGTGTGGCTGTTTTAATTGAATCTGCGCTGCCAAATTACAGCTTTACTCGTGTGGATCGCCAAGGAAAGAAAGGTAGCGATTTAGCAAACTCGAGCTGGTTAAAGTGTAAAGATGTCAGTTTTGGTAAATTTGAGTATCTTGCCGTTGTTATTCATGGAGTTTCTCAGTTTCTAGCATTATCCGTGTATAGAACTCCAAAATACAATGCATCTTTCTTTGAGGAATTCTCAGACTTGGTGTCAATTATACTTACAAACTATGACACGCTCCTAATAGTTGGTGCCTTTAACTTTCATATCGATAATCAGTGTAAGTATTTATGAACCTCCTGGACTCTTTTGATTTCTGACAGCTCGTTAGTCAGCCTACATATAAAGAAGGTCATACGTTAGACTTAGTAATTAAAAAAGGACTAAAAGTTAATGTGAAGCACATAGCTAATATTGGTCTATTAGACCATTGTCTTTTACTATTTAATATAGAAATAATGATAGAAAACATTCACGAGAAGCATATTGTTAAAAAACGCTTCTTTGATTCGATGCAACCAGTAAGTTTGTGGTGCTAACTACAATAGCAAGGATAATGTAAATAGTAAG
Source organism: Polypterus senegalus (assembly GCF_016835505.1). Taxonomy (NCBI): domain Eukaryota; kingdom Metazoa; phylum Chordata; class Cladistia; order Polypteriformes; family Polypteridae; genus Polypterus; species Polypterus senegalus. The sequence goes on from NC_053159.1 coordinate 50,473,848, forward strand.
ATGGAAAATTTTACTACTAAAGTTAGGGCTGCTGCTGACATAGTTGCACCTGAAAAGACAGTTAACACTAGAATTACCAGAGCCTTTGAAAAAACTCGTAAATCCGTCCCACCTTAAATCGCTTCTTAAAATCATTCACAGCTCTCCACCAGCGTCTTTTGTCATCTAAATGTGCTGATAAAAATCAGGCTGCACGCAGCCGGCTATTCAATCCCCCCACCAACTTAGAACGTGCACAAACTTCTCCCAGCTCATGCCTTGATTGATTTTCTGGGAGTGAAGTGGAGTTTTAGAGTGGAAATAATAGATCGTTGTTTGGAACACACGCATTTCATGTGTGTTCCATTTCTACAGTAATCTGTGTAAACACATTGTTAAAACAGAAATGTTTTTTATATTCTAGTAGTAGATGACAAAATGTAGGCATAAACTATATAATGTATGAAGCCTGAAGTCCAAATATCAAATAAATACTTTCACAAAAGGTACAAATCTAACACAACAATTGCGCTTTTATTCAAAAATATAACTGCAGAAACAAAAAGCCGCCTTAACATGCGACATTGACACCCGTTTATTATGACTGCCTCCGTGGCGCAATAGAATCACCTGCTGACAGAATCAAAAGGTCGCGAGTTTGATCCTGCACCACTCCGTTTTGAGAAGTAAACTGCTCTTATTCTTACTATTTTAGAATAAAAACATACATTTGATTTCAATCTGTAACAGCCGGTGTAATTTATTATACTTGTAAAGTTTAGCTTTGGTTTTTTTTTTAGAAACCACAGCATAGAGAGAAATGCAATATTATTTGAAAACGAACAGCGTCTGATCAGCTGTAAAAGTATGGCATTTCTAAATGTTTGCTTTTTTTCAGTCTGATTCTCTCAGTCAGACTGTATATTTGTCTCTTATTCAGTGCACGCAAGAACATGCAGGTGGCAGAGAATCAGATACAGCTGATCGGACGCTGTTCGTTTTCAAATAATATTGCATTTCTCTTTATGCTGTGGTTTCTATTACACACCTGAAAGAAAGAGACAATATATGTGAAAACATCATCGCACAAATGCCAGATGCTGTGTGCTACAACATGCTGACGGTGATCACATTTGAATGAATGCACATTTTAAAAAAAGAAAGAGACAAATATATGTGATGTTTTAAAGAAATCATTTTATGACACGATTTACCTTTATTTATTTACTTACTTCCTAAAGCCTAAAGTCACAAGTAGTGTGCAGAGGGCATGCTCAAAATTGTGTGTAATACCACGAAAAGTGCCTGCTGACACTTTAGTATGCAAGCAATGGTATGTGCATTCTTGCTCCGATGTAGAAGAGAGCCGAGTTTACCTTTGTTAAAGCGCGTCTATGTGAAAACAGCAGTGTCAGATGTGGGGGTGGGGTGTGTTTGGGCTCGTGAACGCGGCTGAGATAATAAAACTGACTAAGTGCAGGATTGAACTTGTGACCTTTTGATTCCCAGTCGACAGCTGATTCTATTGCACCACGGAGGTAGTCATAATAAATGAGTGTCAATGTCGCATGTTAAGGCGACTTTTTGTTTCTGCTTTTTGTTTTCTACTCAAGAAAAATAATCTTGATTCCTCTGCTTTTGAAAATTTTAGACCTATTTCTAACCTGCCTTTCTTAAGTAAAATTCTAGAGAAGGCAGTCATTATGCAGCTAAATGACCACCTCAGTTTCAGTCGGGTTTCAGAACAAATCACAGTACAGAAACTGCACTCTCTAAAGTAGTAAATGCAGACAGAGGCTGTTTATCTGTTCTCATCCTCTTAGATATGAGTGCCGCATTGATACCATTGATCACAATATTCTTAGAAATCGCCTTAGTCAGTGGGTGGGCCTCTCTGGCAGTGTCTTAAATTGGTTTGAATCCTACCTGGCAGGTAGAAAATTCTTTGTTAGTTGTGGTAATTATACTTCAAGGACACATGATATTCTATATGGTGTTCCACAAGGCTCTATCCTGGGCCCACTGCTATCACAGATTATCTTGGGGCATAACGTGAGCTACCACAAATATGCTGATGACATGCAGCTGTATATTTATCAATAGCACCTTGATTCACTAACACAATGTATAACTTGTGTTTCTGAATGGATGAGTAGTAATTTTCTCAAGCTAAATAAAGAGAAAACTGAAATTTTAGTGATTGGCTATAATGGATCTAATGAAGTTATTAGAAATAAACTTGATGAATTAGGATTAAAAGTCAAGACGGAGGTAAAGAATTTAGGGGTAACTATTCACTCTGAACTGAATTTTAAATTGCATATTAATCAGATCACTAGGACAGCATTTTTTCACTTAAAAAATATCACACATGTTAGACCTCTTATATCATTGAAATATGCTGAGAAATTAGTTCACGCTTTTGTTTTCAGTCGACTAGATTACAGTAACGCACTCCTCTCAGGACCACCCAAAAAAGATATCAATTGATTGCAATTAGTGCAGAATGCAGCTGCTAGAATCCTAACTAGGAAAAGAAAATCCGAGCACATTTCTCCAGTTTTGATGTCACTAGACTGGTTACTTGTGTCATTCAGAATTGACTTTAAAATACTGCTTATGGTTTACAAAGCCTTAAATAATCTCACTAAATCTTATATTTCGGAATGTCTGACACCTTGCATTCCAAATCGTAACCTTAGATCTTCAAATGAGTGTCTGCTTAGAATTCTAAGAGCTAACCTTAAAAGAAGTAGTGAGGCGGCACTCTGCTGTTATGCACCTAAAATCTAGAATAGCCTGCCAATAGGAATTCGCCAAGCTAATACAGTGGAGCACTTTAAAAAACTGCTAAAAACACATTACTTTAAAATGGCTTTCTCATAACTTCATTTTAGTTTAATCCTGATGCTCTGTATATTCAATTAATTATCATTACTATTTATGGTGGCTCCAAAATCAGTACTAACCCCTACTCTCTCTTCTGTTCGATCTGCGCCACCACCACCTAATCAAAGCACCATGATGTCCCTACATTGATGGATTAAAGACCAGAAGTCCATGTGACCATCATCATCAAGTCCTTCCATGAGAACCCTGAATACAATGAGGACTGATCAATTATATTAGGTAGAATGCCTAGAGGGGGCAGGGCGATCTCATGGCCTGGAACCCCTGCAGATTTTATTTTTTCTCCAGCTGTCTGGAGTTATTTTTTGTTTTTTCTCTACTCCCTGGCCATCGGATCTTACTTTTATTCTATGTTAATTAGTGTTCTCTTATTTTAATTCTTACTTTGTCTTTTTTCTCTTTCTTCATCATGTAAAGCCCATTGAGCGGCATTATTTGTATGAAAATGTGCTATATAAATAAATGTTGTTGTTATATACATTTTTGTCTTTATTTTTCATTTTTGTGGACTGGAAATTTCATTGAATATATTGCTCACTATTTTTGAATTGGGACATTATTTTTGTTGTTTTGTTGCATCTGTAAATAAACCAACTCTTGCTTTGGAAATACCACCCTTTTGTGTCTGTGTCTCCATGTCTGACTTCTCACAGATCTGATCCCGGTCGGTCCTGCACTACAAGATGCCCACTGTGTGGTCTGGTGCCAACCTTCCCACTACACGGGGTGTCACACAGACCCTGCTGTTCATCGTCCATACTTTAACTTAAGTAACAGAAACTTTTTTGTTCCTTATGTTGATATTGCATTGTATTTTGTGTTTATTATTATTGCTGTTTTTGCTTACACTATATTAAACATGTCAATGTGTACAGCACTCTAGCCTTTTTAATGGGAAGGGCATCACTGTATTTTTAACTTATTTACTTACTTACTTAATTTTTAACTGACAGATGTTATGTAATTTCCAGGAGTGCATTTCTGCTGTATAAATGTAAAGTATCTGTCATCTTAGTCTAGATAAGCAAACCCATATAAATAAGAAAAGTAATTTAAAAATCGAACATTTTAATAATGTATCTATATTGTAACATTATATTGCATGTTGCTTTACACACTTATATATCTAGGTAATATGAATGAATATGTTAAATAGGTTTTATTATTATAAAAATGTTAAGAACTTAGTAAAGAAAGATCAAGAAAGATTAAAAAACTGCTTAAAATTGTGTGTCATATTATAATATACTGTAGTATCTTAATGTTTTGTCTTGGTAGAGTAATATATTACTCTACCCTTTTGTATTATTAATATGTAGCCTTTGTCTCAAATATCACAGACTTGCCATACACTTGACTTGAGCATTCATAGTTTTCATACTCTTTCTCTGTACATTTAACATTTGTCTGCTCAGAGGTTGATGTGTTTGCTGCTTCCTGAGCAGCTCTTCTTTTCTCCACCCTTGCAGCCCGCTTCTTCTCTTCTTTCGTCAGCATCTTTTCGCTTTAAAACTGATTAAGTCAGTGTTTGTGTTGCAATTACTTAGTATGTTTTCCTTTCATTTCTGGCACTTAAGTATTCAATCTGCCTCAAGAATGATTTAAAATGTGAAGAGGTAGGGGAAGTGACAGTGAAGGTGGTAGGGATGAGAATGGCGCCCACACGCATGAGCTGCATGGCCGCCCTGCTGGCCACTGTCGAGAGCTGATTCTACAATAAAATAAAATAAAAATAAAAAGAGGAATAACATTGGAGGTCAATCATCACCCAAAAGTGGATAGTGGATGTCACGTAGTACATATGTACCAAATTTCAGGTGAATAGTTCAAATGGTTTGCGAGCTACAGGTGATTTAAAATCCTGGACAGACAAATGGACAGCCAAGGTAGTTTATTATATAAGAAGATTGTAGTATATAACTTCTCCCCACCTTCCCTTCTACTTTTATAACCTCAGGCAATTAGGTATAGTAAAAGACAAGCAGGAGTTAAGTTACAATTTAAATAATGTATTATTGATAATATTCATAAATAATAACAATAAGCAAAGTGCATTTGAATATTGGCAACCATACAACCTGATAAATGCTGATGTGTAGTTTCAGGCGGCACACAGACTTGTTAGTTACTTTAAATGTCCCAAGTTAAGGCATAATTTTTGGTCAGCTGTGCTCTTCATTGTGTTGTTCTTTTCAGTTCATGGTGTGTGAGATTCTCTTTCATCAGATGTTTTTAAGAGAAAGAGGGAGGGGTAAAGCAAACAGATTTATAGATTCTCTGACCAAATCCTACAGCCAGTAGGGTGTCATGGTACTTTAAAGGCTTCTGGTACAAGCCAATTCCAAACCGTCATATTTCAGACCAATGCGGTACACAATAACTTTCACAGCTGCCCCCAAAACCATTTGTTAAGGTGAAGCTTGCCAGGTCGGTAAACTGGCTTTCCTGTGGGGGTTGATTAAGAGAGTCCTGCAGAGAAACACATGCCAAACTTCTTTTAGACACCTCCCCCAATCCTGTCATAAAATTACATAGAACTGGCTCCTAACCTTCAAACCATTGCTGCTCTTATCAATGATAGACATTAGTGTTATAAGTTACAAATAAAGACATAAAAAATATTTATCAACTTGTATGCAAAATTGCACACCACAACACTCCACCCCGATAAATATTTTGTATAATGTCTTTATATTATAATGAAACTGTCTTAATTGTTAATTGTTAGAGGAATCTGTTGTACACCTTGTATTTTGCATTGCAGTGATTGCTTTTTCAGTGTTAAACGTTGTGTGTGACCATTTGTCCATTACATATCGTCTTTATTTCAAAGACAATCTAAAGAACTTGGATGTGCTCCTGATGACTTGTATGTGCTCTGGCTTGCTACAACTGTTTCTTTAGCTTTCTGCAGTCTTCATTTTCTTAATCTGTACTGGTTTTGTGTCTAAATGCTAATTAGACCCCTGTCCCAAACTATACGTTGAAGCATATGCAGCTGTACTATTGACTTTAAAATTTGAAAGGTAACATACCACTTCTGCCCAATTGAGAGCACATGTGCCATTGGCATAAATTGTTCACAAACCAACATTTGTGGCCCTTCTCCTTACATTTGGGGTTGACTTATGCTTTTCGACCCATGGTGTAACCCTTGACTGCCATCAGCCTTTACCAGTATAAGCTGGCATCACCACCATGAGACATCATAGCTATGAAACCCTCATTATTCCCCATGTAGGCCACCCTTAGATTTATTTGCTAACCATATGCTTACCACACCACAACACTTAATTAAACATTTTTGCTCATAGCATTTATGGTTTACATAAAAATGGGCAGATCCTTGAAACATCTAATGTCCAGCAGAATCCTAACCACAACTGTAGGCTTTATTGTCAAACATTTTAAGCATTTTATATTAGGCAATCTCAGTTTTATTTCTGCTTCTTAGCATATATATGCTATCTATAGCTGTACAAATACCATGACAAATTAAAACCTGTTTAATGTTACTAGATTATCTGCCCTATCCCTGCATTAAGAATGCATGTGCAGTGGCTTGGTAGCATTATTTTAAATTTGTACATGCCAGCTTGAAAATAAAAAAAATATGCTAAGTCCATTACAAAAGGCAGCCTGCTTTGTGTTTTGTTTGTTTTTGTTAGTTTTTTGACACTGTTATATATATATATTCATTGAGACAAAAAGGGAGATGAAAAGCGTTTATGCACTAATGTTAAGAGAAATAGAATGCTTATAACAGTACTGAAGAGATGGTCAAGTGAATGAGCCACCAACTGTTGTTTTGTTTATCTTTCAGCTTGCACCTCTTGTCCTCCCTGTATTTAAACCTCTCTTGAGCATTTTGCTAATAAAGGAAGGATTTTTATTTGTTTGGCCTCCTTGGTATTATTGTGTGTGCAAACAGCTGTCATAATTATTTCATTCTTAACACTAAACCATAATGTTTTTATATTTATTCTCTATTTACTGAACCTATTCACTCTGCTTTCTCATAGCAAGGGTCTGCAACAATAGAACATTAGACACCAAACAAGAATAAGCCCTGGACATTGCACTCTTTCACAACAGAGCACATACACAGCAAAAAATACCAACTTAGGTTTGCTCGAAACCTCCCCAACAGATGTTTAAAAGGTAAAACCTGCAGCGCCCAGACAACACCCGAAGAACTGTAAAACAATAGTGCTAACCACCATGTCATTAATTATATTCTCTGTTGCTCATACTATTGGTTATCTTCCCAACTGTTTCACAAGTTGTCTTATTCCATCTTATTCCAGGTTTGTGAAGATCTACAGTCTAACAGTTTCATCACCTAGAACACTTGCACAAAATCTGAGGGTGAATATAGTTACTAATACAATTACCTTGCACATCTTTGGTATGTACCTAGAAAAAATCTTTAGGATTATTTGAAGAAAATGTTTATCTTAGTATATACCTTCTCACTGGTGTCCACTATGAATTTATTCTAAAATTATTTTTTTGTCTGTTCTTTGTCTATATTGAGGACTTGGTTTCAATAAGCTCCATGTGTTCTGGAACCACTATGCCTTGTGTGTCTTTTAAAGGGCCTAATGCTGCTTGCCCTTTTAGACAGGCACAGCACATTCACATACATTTCCTTCTGAGGCAGTGTGCCCTTTATTGCACAGGTGTCATTGCCACCATTTGTTTTTCCTTCCTGGCATCAAAATAACAACAACATTTATTTATATAGCACATTTAATGCACATTTTGTGAAAAATAAAAGACAAAATAAGAAATTAAAATAAGACATTAGTTAACATAGAAAAGGAGTAAGGTCCGATGGCCAGGGTGGACAGAAAAAACAGAAAAAAAACTCCAGACGGCAGGAGAAAAAAAATAAAATCTGCAGGGGTTCCAGGCCACAGGACTGCCCAGTCCCCTCTGGGCATTCTACCTAACATAAATGAAACAGTCCTCTTTGTAGTTAGGGTTCTCACGGAGTCACTTGATGTTGATGGTCATACAGACTTCTGGCTTTTAATCTATCCATCATTGTTGGAACATCACGGTGCTTTGAGTAGATGGTGGTGGCTTAAAAGGATACCGGAAAAGGAAACAGAAGAGAGAGTAGGGGTTAGTACAGATTTTAGAGCCACCATGAATAGTTATTATAATGAGTTGGAGATATAGAGTATCAGGATTTTGATTACAGTGAAATTATGAGAAAGCCATGTTAAAAAAAAGTGTTTTCAGCAGTTTTTTAAAGTGTTCCACCATATCTGCCTGGCGAATTCCTATTGGCAAGCTATTCCTGATTTTAGGTGCATAACAGCAGAAGGCCGCCTCACCACCTTTTTTAAGTTTTGTTCTTGGAATTCTAAGGAGATACTCATTTGAGGATCTGAGGTTACGATTTGGAATATAAGGTGTCAGACATTCCGATATATAAGATGGGCCGAGATTATTTAAGGCTTTATAAACCATAAGCAGAATTTTAAAGTCAATCCTGAATGACACAGGTAACCAGTGTAGCGACATCAAAACTGGAGAAATGTTCTCAGATTTTCTTTTCCGAGTTAGGATTCTAGCAGCTGCATTCTGCACTAGTTGCAAACGATTTATGTCTTTTTTGAGTAGTCCTGAGAGGAGTGAGTTACAGTAATCTAGTCGACTGAAAACAAACGCGTGAATTAATTTCTCAGCATCTTTCAGTGATATAAGAGGTCTAACTTTAGCTATGTTTCTTAAGTGCAAAAATGCTGTCCTAGTGATCTGATTAATATGCGATTTAAAATTCAGATTATAGTCAACAATTACCCCTAAGCTTTTTACCTCCGTCTTGACTTTTAATCCTAATGTATCCAGTTTATTTCTAATAGCTTCATTGTATCCATTATTGCCAATGACTAAGATTTCAGTTTCATGTAAGCCAGCCATACATCTCAGCAACTGCTTATTTAACAACACATTATGGTACAGGTAGAATATTTTATGTTTCCTTCAGGACTGCACACATCTCTCTCCTTCTCTCGCTCTCTTTTCATTCTAGAAACCCTTCAGAAGGTACCAAGGGAAGCCACAAAGAAACCAAAGGTAACTGTACAGCAAATACTTTAAACTGTTCAGATAATAGGCATTTTCTGAAGTCTTGCTTTGAATCTCAGAGAGTTAACCTTTAACTTTCTGAAAACAATAAGTGAAATATTTTCCTATGCTGTGAGAAACTGTAAAAAATGTAATGTTAACATGCTCTGTTACCAGTGTTTGTTCATTTTTGGGCAAACAGTGGGGGACTGATGCTGTTGTAAAAGAGGACACTTTTCTACAGTTCTTTGTATTACTAGATATTTTGTTTAATTGGTTTTGATTCATATAAATATAATTTAAGTTTAAAAGATTATTACTAATGAGCCAAGAGATAGATTATCCATTCATTGTACCTTTTGAAGCCCTCTATTGTGGTAAAACTGGGTTGAAGTAAAGGTTAGGAAGTAAAGACAGTCTCAGTTATCAAGCAACCCAATTTCAGATGTGCCCAGGCTGAATACATAGGTTACAATACAGACAGTTAGACAGGTAATATGTTAGAGGTAACAGGTACAAAGGTGGTTTTGACAGTTCTTACTATGAAGCTTTAAAAAAAGAACCTAAGAGGTTAGTTGGTATATTTCCTGTTAGGCAGTCTGATAACACGAAAAAACAACAACTTTAAAGGAGATGTTGGAAATGCATGGCAGTAACTGGTTACTCACTGCATATAACAATCCCCTTTTATCTTTAACACAAGTCTGATGAGTATAGAAGAGTGGTAGGACGGAAGCCAAAAAGAACAAACAAAATGCAAGTGCCTTATACAATTTCAAGAGGTCAGAATTCAGCTTCTTAATAATATATTGGAAAATATTATGTGATCTGATGAGAACTTTGTAGAGATTAGTGTCCTTAATTCCTAAAGATGTGATTGATGTAGACGCCAAACACCTCATTACCCGATGAGAAACTACTATTAAACATGGTTGGGGCACTGTATTACTAAGGACAACAAACAATAAGCTATTTAAATTTTCAGATTTTCACTGTGGTAAGTGCCAGTACGGACCCATGATGTTTGAATTACAACATTGCTCACAAGCAGCCTTTTTTACAGTTCTAGCTAAAGGAACCTCCTGCCCTCAGACACAGAGATTCTTCTTCTATACACTGCAAATAGAGTGCTTCCTGGTGAAATAAGCTGAGATAACTATTCAGCCCCCACTTTACTGCGAGACACTGCATCCATAAGCAGCATCATACTATGGATTTACTTCTTTTCAGCTGTATTAAGGGCTCTGGTTAGAATAGAGAAGAAAATCATTACTTTCAAATTTAACATTTTAGAGCAAAACCTGTTGTACAGTGCCAGGAGACAGAAGTCTAAGAAATATGTTACATATTATTATGACAATTACTGAAAATTAATATCCAGCCAACTAAACTAAGCAATGGCTTAAAACAAAGTCCTCGTGTGACCATGTCTGTCTGAACTTAGGTTCCATAGACTTAAAGGGAGGTGCACAGAGGTCTCCATTCACAATTTGATTAAACTTGAAGTCTTCTGCATAGTTGTGCTAAGCAGATGGAGACCTATTCAACCAGACCTACTGCTGTAATGAAAGCCAAAGAATCTTCCTTGAAGCGTTTGTTAAAAGGTGTATAAACTTAGCAAGTTTAATTAATTTTCCTAATCAGCTTTCACTTAATGATAGTTACAGAACTATATTAAACTTTAAAAGGTTCAGACATAATTTGTTTTGATTTCAGACATTACATAACTGATGAATTTTAATAAGGAAGGGTAGATTTTAGATAAACAGTAATATGACAATTCCCTGTGTTTCACAGCCTATTCTGCTCTAACTTCAGGAAGTCAAAATACAGACTAGACATCCCAGAAAGGCAAACATGGAAATGAAGTTTGGAGGAAGGAAAGAGGACAGTTCTTCTGGTTATGCCAACTTAAGAACAATAATAAAGATGCAAAATGACAGAACTGGCAGTTTGCCATCCCTCACTATGAAAGAAGACCTGTGCCTGTAAAGATCTAAACTCCTTGAAAACGGATTAATGAATTAGCTGTCTGCTGATAGTTAATAAATGTACCACCATGTCTCTATTCTACATTATATTCTGACATCTCAAGTCTTTGTTTACCAAGTTTGCCAACAACAGACACAATGTTAGTGTTGCATTTAAAGAACCAGCCTTGACACAGTGCCAGTCCATTACTGGAAACAGCAGTTATGGATGTGCTGAAACTAATTGGTTGTCTGTGAGTAAACGTTAGCTTGTTAGGGGCATATAGAAAACCTATATAAACTTAACCATCTAATCACATTTAATACAAGCTGTTGACCTTACTCTGATTGGCTAATAGAAGCAGTTTCTCCCTAATGTAGTTGGCTTTTTTGATGTTGGAAACTGCTGATGAAGACTGCAAGATGATATAAGAGGATAACTGGAGTGGATTTCTGGTCTTTATTGAGTGCATAAAACATAGAAAAAGTATAGTAATATTAACCTACAGGTATGGTGAAAGTTACAAGTGTTGTAAAGGACCTGTGGGAAAAAAAAGTACTTCCATATTAGAACAAAGACGTTTTGGGGTATTCTCAATAATAGATAGATAGATAGATACTTTATTAATCTCAAGGGGAAATTCACATACTCCAGCAGCAGCATACTGATAAAGAACAATATTAAAGAGTGATAACAATGAAGGTATAACAGACAGACAATAATTTTGTATAATATTAACGTTTACTCCCTGAGTGGAATTGAAGAGTCGCATAGTGTGGGGGAGGGACGATCTCCTCAGTCTGTCAGTGGAGCAGGACAGTGACAGCAGTCTGTCACTGAAGCTGCTCCTCTGTCTGGAGATGATTCTGTTCAGTGGATGCAGTTGATTTTCAGTTATTGACAGGAGCCTGCTCAGTGCCCGTCGCTCTGCCACGTCAAACTGTCCAGCTTTGTGTTTACAATAGAGCCTGCCTTCCTCACCAGTTTGTCCAGGCATGAGGCATCCCTCTTCTTTATACTGCCTCCCCAGCACACCACCGCGTAGAAGAGGGCGCTCGCCACAACCGTCTGATAGAACATCTGCAGCATCTTATTGCAGATGTTGAAGGACGCCAGCCTTCTAAGGAAGTATAGTCGGCTCTGTCCTTTCTTACACAGAGTATCAGTATTGGCAGTCCAGTCCAGTTTATCATCCAGCTGCACTCCCAGGTATTTATAGGTCTGTACCCTCTGCACACAGTCACCTCTGATGATCACTCTGATGATGAACTGCAGAGGGTCGAGGGCGTGGCGGACCTGTGGCCTCAGATGGTGAAGCAGCAGCCGCTTCATGGTCTTCATCATATGTGACGTCAGAGCGACAGGCCGGAAGTCATTCAGCTCACTAGGACGTGATACCTTTGGGACCGGGGTGATGCAAGATGTTTTCCAAAGCACTCAGGTTGAAGATATGCTGTAGAGGACTCCCCAGCTCCAACGCACAGGCTTTCAGCAGTCGTGGCGATACTGCATCTGGGCCCGCTGCTTTGCTGGCACAAAGTCTCCTCAGCTCTCTGCTTACTTGGGCTGCTGTAATTGTGGGTTGGGGGAAACTCTCCTATGCTGGTATCAGCAGAAGGATAGGTGGAGGGTGCAGTGCTCTGAGGTGAGAGTGGGTTAGGGTGGTCAAACCTGTTGAAGAAGTTGTTCATCTGGTTTGCTCTCTCCATGTCTCTCTGAATGGTGGCACCCCGCTTCGAGCTGCAGCCAGTGATGACCTTCATCCCATCCCACACTTCCTTCATGCTGTTATTCTGCAACTTCTGCTCCAGCTTTCTCCTGTACTGCTCTTTTACCGCCCTGAGCTGGACTCGGAGTTCCTTCTGCATGCACTTGAGCTCATGCTGATCACCGCCTTTAAAAGCTGTTTTCTTCTGGTTCAAAAGGCCCTTGATGTCATTTGTAATCCATGGCTTGTTGTTACCATAGCAGCCTACTGTTCTTACTGGAACTACAATGTCCATACAGAAGTTGATGTAGTCAGTAGTGCAGTCAACAACCTCCTCAATGTTCTCACTATGTGACCCCTGCAGTCTGCAGTTCCAAAGCAGTCTCTCAGAGCCTGCTCTGCCTCAGGGGACCACTTCTTGAATGAGAGTGTGGTTGTAGGTAGCTCCCTCACTCTTGGTTTGTAGTGATGCTGAAGCAGAACCAGGTTATGATCTGCTTTCCCAAGCGCAAGCAGCGGGGTGGCGCTGTATGCGTCTTTAACGTTTGCATAGAGTAGGTCGATAGTCCTATTTCCCCGGGTGTTACAATCCACATACTGGGAGAAGGCAGGTAATGTTTTGTCCAGCGTCACATGGTTAAAGTCTCCAGCGATTAGCACAAGCACCTCAGGGTGCTGTGTTTGTAACTTAGCAACCGCGGAATGGATGATGTCACCCGCTATATCTGCGTTCGCCCGAGGAGGGATGTAAACAATAACAACAATGACGTGTCCAAACTCTCTGGGCAAGTAATAGGGACGCAGACTTACAGCCAACAGTTCGATGTCCCTGCAGCAAGTGGAGATTTTAACGTTTACATGTCCTGAGTTACACCATCTTGTATTTACATATAGAGTGAGTCCTCCTCCTTTCTGCTTCCCGCAGGTGCTTGCGTCTCTGTCCGCTCTAACTGTGCTAAACCCTGTAGCTCCACATTAGCATCTGGGATGTTAGTTGTTAGCCATGTTTCACTAAAACACAGCAAACTGCATTCTCTGTAGGTCCTGACATTTTTCACCAGAGCAGCCAGTTCGTCGATCTTATTTGGTAGTGAGTTCACATTTCCCAGGATCACAGAAGGCACCGAAGGTTTGTAGCACCACTTTCTCGCTAGACGCTTGGCTTTTATCTTAGTGCCGGCTCTGCTGCCCCGATACTTCCTTCTTACCTCGTTAGGTAAATAGAGAACCACACTGGCGTGGACATTTGTTCTCAGCACTTGAAGTTGATTACTTGAATAAATGAGTCTTGGCATGTAAAAATCCATGTCCAAGTAGTAAAAGTAGTAAAAAGTGTCCAGGGAACGAGTCCACATAAAAGAAAGTGGTAGGAGTGATCAGTGAAACAGAGAAAAATAGAGAAAAAAGGTAGAAAGATAAAGTAATACACAGAACGGCTGGAATGGCTGCCACTCATGGCGCCTGATGTAGAATCAGAATAATTACAGTATAGGTAGTATCACTTGTTTTTAATATGTTAGAATAATAATGACATAATAATAATAAGTTGCATTTACAGAGCGCCTTTCACAAACCCAAGGTCGCTTTACATACAGAGTAAAAAAAAAATTTACACAGAAGACAAAAGTTCATAGAAGAGGAAAGTTTTCAGTTGAGATTTAAAGGTGAGAAAGAGGAGCAATCTTGGAGAGACTGAGGAAGAGAGTTCCAGAGTTGAGGGGCCATAACACCGAAGGACCTGCCTCCCAGGGTGGAGAGTCTGGTGAGTGGGACAGTAAGGAGATTACTGCTCCTTACTGAGAGAGCCTGAAAACCTGAGAGAGCGACAAGGAGTGTAAGGAGCTAGGAGCTGAGTGAGGTAGATGGGGGGCAAGGTTATGTAGGGCTTTGAAGTTGAGAAGCAGAAACTTGAACTTAATCTTTGATGGAACCGGTAACCAGTGAAGCTGGGAGAGAACAGGGGAGATGTGAGCAGAACACTTTGTGTGGGTGAGGACTCTAACTGTGGAGTTCTGAATATACTGTAGCTTCTGTAAAGATTTTACAGGGAGGCTGATGAAGAGGGAATTACAGTGATCAATACAATAACATAATAAATCAATACGATAAATAAATAAATACGGTAAATAAATAGCATAATAAATTACATGTATGCAAAAATGATCATTTAAACAGATTTATTTATCACATAATGGGAATATTTTTCATTTGCTTTCTCTCTCTGCTCACAAAGCTACTGAAGGGCTACTTGGTAGTTACATTAGCAGAACAGAAAACACTGTTTACCATCATTTCAGATAAAGTTAAATAAGCGGAAAATGTTTCACCTATTCACCACACTTACACTTCTGTTGCATTCTCAGAGTAAAACTGTACTAACAGAAACACCAGGAGCAAATTTTCAGGAGATAAGATCGAATTGTGCAAGCCAAGTTAAATATATAGGATATAGGATGCTGGATCTGTGAAGCACAGTGCTAGCCACTACATCATCATGTCACACTTCAAAAGAATTCAAATAGAAGTAAAATAAACAAATTCAATTAACCAATGGTATAATTAAAAAGAGAGAAAACAATTATACTTCTGTCAACACTTGGGTATAACACTTCTTTGTCTGTTGGAGAAAAGTGTGAAAAAGTTATTTAATCAAACGATAATATTCTTTCACTGGTCTTATCTTTGCCTAATATTGTGCCTGTCGTGCTGCCTACAATTACATGTGATATGTTCCACAGAGGGATGACAGACAAATTACTGTAATTAATTATTTAATTTGTTGACATGATTTTTGCTAAGGAGGAGCTATTGTTTAATTTATTCTGATTTTTTTTTAACCCAGCCCCCATCACAGATGGTGGCCTGGCCTTCCTGACTCCTACTGTTTTTGAACTTGAAAAATGTCACTGTAGCTTTCTATGGCAATGATTCTCAATTTCCAACCTTCTGTTCATCCTACGTAATACTGCTGGTCAACTTCTGTTGTTTTTCTGGTTGCTTTAAAAAAGAAACATTTTTATGATTTATTTTCTTTTATATAAATGGCATTTTTTAATGTTCCTTCCTCCACCTCCCAAACATTTCAACCTATTTCTGAATAAATCCTATGAAACATTTGCTCTATGTTTTACTGTAATGGAAAACAATGCAGTAATAATTTATTATTTGATTACCAACAGATTGTTTGATTTATCTTTTAAGCCCTTCTTCCCACATGTGGCTAAATGCAGGCCATAAATTTCTGTTAGCTATCTCTGCTGTTTACTTTGTACTCAGAATGACTCTTATCTTCATTTAGCCAGGCTGTCCTTGGCTCAGTTAAATTGTTTTTCTAATATATTGCCTTTTGTATCAAAATCCTGAGGCCAGATTCTGTCTATTTAATCGTGTCAGCAGAACACCAAACTATTTCATTCCTAAATCAAACTGTGTCCTCCCTTTCCCTTGAGAACTCGTTGAAATGGTTCACTTTGTGTGTATAAAATAATCAGGCTATTTTTAAGTTTTGTATATTGTCGTGACTTGGATAGCAAAAAAGATATGTTTACATTTATTTAAAGAACATGTTTTCTAGTAGTTCTGCCAATAAACATAATGAATCCTACTCCTACCTTCATAATACCATACTGGCTATTTACAAAATGCAAAAAAACTCACATATATTTGCTTAGATTTATTATGAACCAAACATCACCTGACAATTTCTTAAAATTGATACCAATATACAATTTTTTGCTTTGACATCCAGAACTTCTACGTCTTGGATAAGGAAAAGTCATTTTGGAATAGCATTTGCCTTCTTCAAAGGGTGACTGGCAGTAAAATACTAACATGTACATTTTAAGGAGTGTATATCTTGTCTCTTATTGCTAATGTAAGTTACCAACATTCAGATTCTCTCCCAGGACCTGGCAGGCATACTCTGCCTGTAAGTCATATATTTCTCTATGGAAATCACAAATAAAATTCATTGTTGAGATGAAATTTGAAAATGATGTTACTTTATGAAGATGGTTACAAATGTTAGACCGTGCTTGTTTCTTTTTGTTATACACAATCAACAAACTTTCTAAAAAGTCTTGATGCTTCCATATTAACATCTCAACAAAATTATAGGTTATCAGTTTAATTACAGGAATGGAATAACAATCACACATACAAACTCAATTTTTTAATCATTTACTGGAGCAAATAAAAATGGTATACTGAACAGTGGGTGAATGCAGCATTACAGATTTACCTGGAATATTTCAAGCATTCACTTTATTGATTCCTGTTCTATTTTTAAGACAGTTATCACTTTTGTACTTTTTTAGCAAACTGATAAACATGGGTTTCAACTAGTATTATTAGCTATAGGATTCTTTTAAAGAAAAGAGGTGCTGAAGGTGAAGCATATTAAAGTCTGGAAAGAGTCTTACTATCACTAATTTATTCATTGTACTTGAACAACAAATGTATACTCAATAGAGCAAGTAAAGTATACTGCTGAAATCCCTGAAACATAGACTGGTCAAATAAACTATAGTTAAAAGTCAGTAAAACAAATTAACCAGTGGTGGACTTTAAATTAGGCAAAAAAAAAAAAACCCTTGTTATTTCGCCATGTTCTTTTACAAACAGGTGAAGGTGTCTGATGTGTCACAGAAAGGAATGACCCATTTATTTGTTATTAAAAGACTTTGGATGTTCAAGGCTACTTTGTTATATAACATCTTTGCTGAAGGCCTACAAACATTATCCTAAACATGTGTATTCTGCAAGTTTTCTGTTCACTTTCTTTCTATCTGTTAAAGTGATTCGTCCTATTGACGCTACTGATACCTGTTAATTCATTTTTTTGTCTAAATAAACTGGCAGAATATGTACATTTATAATATGTTAAGTGATTGGACAGTGTGATTTGTGAAGCCCACATGCAAGATGCTGCAAAGCTGTACAAATGAAAACAATGGCATCTGGCTATGCATTTTACATTGTTAGTGAAACTTTCATTGTGGAAATCTGTAATTTTAGGGTTGCAAACATGAAAGGGTAGCATTGCGGTGCAATGGTTAGCACTGTTGCCTCATAGATCCTTACAATAAGTCATAGTCATTCTGACGTTTGCACGTTCTACCCATATCTACAGTTTTTTTTCTCCAGGTATCATGGGCTTGCTCCCATTTCCCAAAGACACGAGTGTCAGGTTAACAGGCAGTTCTAAATTGCTCACATTTGTCTAAATGTATCTGAATATGCACTGTGACAGACCGACATGGATAGACGACTATAGGTTTTGGTTTGTTTTTGAAAATATATGTGTAACAAATATGAATATCATCTCTCTTTACATAAACAAAACCAGTTTCAATAAACACTGCTTTATTTCCACTTGTCGGGAATCTTCATACAAAGGTGTGTTATTATCTAATGAACAGCTGTCTCTAGCTGTAACCATAATCATCATAAATAGAGAGCAAATTGTTTGTTCTTCTGCTCTGCCTTTGGTTCTTGAACACTCGGAAGTGGACTTGTACAGCCACCACATTGATCTATGTTAATAATCACTGATTTACATAAGAGACTTTGCAAGTGGGATTCAGAGCTTTCTCTGACATATTTAAGATTTAAAAATAAAATCTTAACTGTTATAAAGGCATCATTCACTTTGTCAGTGATTGACAAAAATTGCAGATCACAGATAATGTTGCAATATTATAAATTGCCTTCAGCATGCAATTGTTTCCTCTGTCAAGAGGTAATAAGATCTGCAATTTAATCTGATGGTTTTGCATCTTAATTAAGACATGATTTATACCTCTGAAGCCTTTAAGTTTTCAGACTTGCTGTTTTGTGTGACTAGAAAATGAACACTTCCCTTGTGTCAGGAAGATGTCAACCTTCTACTTACTAGCCAGACTTAATTCACCAAAATGGGTTTTGTTAATGCTTTGTTAACTCAACCTCAGTGAAGCAAAAGTATAGAAAACAATCTGTCTGGCAAGTAAAATCAGACAGTGATTTAATCTAAAAGTCATTATTTCTAAATTGTATTTGTATAATAATATTTAGCATGTAATATATGGTACTCCATGCCTGTCAATGTGAAGTGTACTGTTTAAAAATAAATTGATCTGATGTACTTACAACACTTGCAATTTGATGAGGGTGGAAATGTCATAACATTCTCAAGCTTGATTAGTCCACCACCCATTCAAATCCAATTTTGAACTGCCACTTCTATCTTACATGTCTTTGGGATGTGGGAGGAAAACCAGAGCTTGTGGAATAAAGCCCACACAGACATAAACTGAAAAAAAATATTTGAGAGATTCAAACCAAGGATGCTAAATATGTGAGGCAGTAGTGCAAGGTACTAGACCACCATGTCACCGAGATCTATAACAATTTTAGAGAAGTAATACTAAACAAGCAGTAGTTAATGAATATTGTTCCATCCAAACAATTACAAGATGAATACACAGTATTGTAATAGGGTTGAATGATTCAGGACAGCAGCATACTTTCCTTTTATAGTTATGTGAAACTGTTTAATTATGACATGATGCTCAAACAATTAAAGGGGTACACCCATATAAAAATGAAAAAAGGAATACTATATATACATTTCACCCCATTCCTCAATGTAACCAAGAATATATTAACATGTTCAGTCAAAGAACGCATTCTATTGATCTTAAATCTTTATTAATATTCTTCTCTCGATTTCCTTCATCAGTCTATAAGCATTATTGCACTACTGGATGAAACCCAAAGGAAACATATGCATGACACATGCTGAATGATATTTAAGGCTGGTAATTAGTAATTTTAGGTGACTGTGGCAGTGCTCCATTGTGTATAGTACATGTACCCACATCCTGAACTTTAGTGCATTGTAAAACCTAGCACACATACAGAAAATAAATGAAATCATAAAGAAGAACGTTTACCACATAGATTTACATGCAGCTGTCATTTGGTCTTGACTTTGTCATTCATCAACTCACATATATACAGTACTTTAGGGATGTTTTATGGTAGGAGTAATTTCAAATACCCTGAATTTGTGATGAATACATTTGAGAATGCCAATATCTACATATTGTATACAAAGCTTAAAAAAGAGCAGCAAATTTTCATATCTGTAAATATAAAACACAAGGGAACTGCAAATTCAAAATGGTTTTAAACTAGAATCCCTGAAGCCTATCCCCATCAGCGTCATTTGTGTTGCAAATATGTCGATCAGCACAAGCAACAAGCAGCCTGCTTTTATTCAAGAATATAACCAAAGAAAAAAAAAATCATTAAATTTATTGTACATGTTGCTGTCAATGAGTTAAAAACCCAAGCGCAAATATCAATCGACACAAAGTTGATATGTATTTTTGGACTTGTTTCGGTATACCTTTGCGAAAGTGTTTATTTTATATTCCAGTAACCACTTGAATGAGATCTGTCTCTGCCTCTCTGGCATATGCACACACATTCATACATAAAAACATCACTTTATGAAAAACTCTATGTCATTTGAATGTTTTTTTTATCTTGCCTGTACTCCATGTTATGGTGCATGGTACCGAAAATACAGACAGACTTCTTATTTTTTGGGCCATTACAACATCAGCATTGCACTGCCAGATCTAAACACTAGCATGCCGAATTGCTCACGTACTAAAGTGACTTTAGCTGCAGGTGGAAGTCCCATTTTACTTACGGTGCCATGCAGAGTTGTGTTTTGGTGCAGCAGTCTATTAGTTAGCAAAAGAGCTGTGAAGAAGCTGCCTTTGTTCAGTGTGATAGCAGTCACAGGACATTGTATCTTTGATTGCTGGTACAACAAATAGTTCTGAGTAGGCATCAACCACAGCAGCAACTGTGGTGATCACTGCTGTTGTGAAAAGAATGGAGATAAATGGCATTAACTCAGAGAAGGAGAGGCAAGTTCTTTGTTTACTAACCTTAAACTATTACCTTTGAATGTCTAGGACCTTGGATCGAACATCAAGATGGTTGGCATGTTTCACTATTTGTGAAGGAAATAATCCAATATGCCATTATTAAAAGTGACTAAGCTAACATGCAAATATCTGAATTAATCTCTTTGCTGCTTCAGAGGGCTGAATTTGAATTCATTATGCTCATTTGGACATTGTACTACTGTATGTGTCCAGTGCAAATCCTATGAAATTACTGCTGTTGAAAGTGCACAGATATTAATTTCCATCCATTAAAAAATAGAGTTGTCAAAAATCCCCAAAAGATTAATAACTGCTTCCATGAGTTCTAATCAGACATTTTTCTTGAAAGTGCAAAACCTTCTTCTACAGAATATTCTTTGCTTTTTTGATCATATCTATTTCTAAATTGTCTTCTGGTGATGTAGTCTTGCTAGATTTCCCAATTTTAATGATCAAGTTGAAAAAGGCCCTTGATTCATTTAATACCATGTACTCTCTGTGTGTTGACAGTTTGGAAAAACGGAATGATGAATAATGATCGGAAAATTAAAGATTCATTCACTACATGGTCATCTCTTCTGCTATATTTCAGTTCCAGTTTGGTCATTGTTAAAGTAATGCACTCCCTTGCCCTCCAAATATTCTGCCTGGAGTCCTGATTTCTAAATCCTTATCCATAAAAAGGAAATCTCTATTAATTTTTCCAGCCTTATTCGTGATAAGTTGGAGGTTGAAGTTTCATTCCAAAATTTTTTGAATTATTCAAGTGGGTTTTTGTTCTGCGCCCAGCATAGAGTTGGTTGATTCCCCTTGTTAATACCCTCTCTGATTTGCCATCAAATCCAGTACAGCTGCCGCAGGTACTTTTCTTCAATCACCTTTACAGCACTAAAACAAAAATCTCACACTATCAATTTAGGCTGAAAAACAGCTACATTAGTGCTGAAGATGGCACTCATACAATCCCAACTTCACCAGCTCTTCTTTAATCAATGACATAACATATTAAACAATACCATACTCTGGACATTCCAATCCCTAAATTTTACGTCAATGTGGTCTGATTCCTGGGCTACATTTACCGCCTAGGTTTTTCTCATGTAATTTTCTTTTCATCATCTTCAATAAGGTACATTTTGCGGGGTGATGGTGATGGGTGGGGTGTTTTTTTACTGTTATTACTATCTCTATCATTGTCTTCTTTCGACTTTTTATTTTGGGAGAAACTTGCTGAGGTGCTGAGGTGTCACCCATTGCAAGGCTACTCTCGGATCCCAACCGGCTGGTTCATCATCTGGTGGGTGCAGCAACGTGCTGTAATCAGTGCATGCTCCCAACCTCTCTCTATCTTTCTCTTTTAATTTGTATCGTTGATTATTATTGTCATTTAAACTCCAATAAAAATTTGATCACAAAAATTGCAAATAAAGCAATAAAATAATGTCATGTCTACAATTAGACAGAAATAAACACAATCTACAATATTAACCACATATATAATTAAAAAAAAGT
The DNA here is from genome assembly GCF_016835505.1 of Polypterus senegalus. Lineage (NCBI taxonomy): Eukaryota > Metazoa > Chordata > Cladistia > Polypteriformes > Polypteridae > Polypterus > Polypterus senegalus. Next base: position 50,495,955 of record NC_053159.1, read on the forward strand.
ATTTCTTGCATCTTGACCGTGTCTTAGTGTCCACTGTCAACTTTTAGAGTATTTTGCCCAAGAAAACTCTACTGGTCCAAAAACTGAATACTCTTCTAAAAACGTAATAATATACATTGCAGATAAGCAATAACTGTTGTGGAGGATGGCCGGCCGTTTATCCCGGCCAATACCCCCAAGCCGCCAGGTGGAGCCCTCCTTTCAGTATGGAGGTGCCCAGAAGACTAACAGGGCATCAGGGACAATGTAGCTTTTATGGGCAGCCCTGCTGGATGCCGTGGGGGCCACTAGGGGATGCTGCAGGGAGGAACAATGGCTATTTTCCCTACACCTCGGAAGCACACGTGGACAAGAGGAATGACGTGCTTCCGGGGTGAAGAAAAGAACTTGTACCTGACCCGGAAGTGATTGGGAGTCACATGGACTGGGGATTAGGAACACTTCCGGGTCAGGAGATATAAAAGGACTGTGGGAGCTCCCAGACAGCGAGCTGAGCTGGGTGGAAGGGTGGCAACGCGTCTGGGAGTGGAGGATTGTTTATTGTTAGTGATTATTGTATGAGTATTGTGGAGGAGAGGGTGCTTTGTGCACTGTGGAAGATTAATAAAGTCAACTTGTGGACTTTTACCTGGTGTTTGGAGTCGTGGACAAGGGTTTAAGGGAGCGAGAGCGGCCCCTATCTACCACACTGTTTTAACGGCTGTTTTGACAGAGTGGGCTTCACTGTTTATGCTGCTGCAGGCGAAAGGACTTAGTATTGCATAATGTTAATTACTGTGCTTGAGGAATTTTTAATAAAATTAGAACACATTGGTTTGGAAATTCCATATTATACAGTGAAAACGTGAAAAACCTTGCTTGAAAAAAATCCATTTAGAAATTTCTCAAGTAAATACCACAAACATTTTCTGCCCAAACGGGGAGACTGATTTTCTAATGAATTTCATGCATGTTCTGCTCATGAAAGTGAAGCAGTAGCAAAGTGTGATTGCATAACTGATCATGTGATCTCCTTGTGTTCTTCTTGCAGAACATAGTATTATACACAAGCTATGCTCAATACAATGCATATAATTTTGTTAAATTGCTGCATATTAAAGTGGTCTTCTTCATAACAACTGGACAGCTTTAGCATAATGAGAACAAAATGTCTGAAACTAGATCATGATGATTTCTTACCTACACAGTATAAAAAGGAATCAGGAAGGAGTATGGGTAGCTTTCTTATGTTCTTGATACTAAGTAGAACTCTTTAGGAGAAAAGACTACTGGCATGCTACTGATGTAAGAGCTGCCTTGTCCTGCAAGCAAGTATGGACTGTTCTAAATGTCTTGCTCTATTTACTGGATAAAAGTTTAAATAATGAAAAGTGTCCTCATGACTGGGGTTAATAATTTGGTACTATAAACTCTTGCCTTTCAAAACTTGTTCTGGATTCAGAAACATTTCAAATTAAAATGAAAATGATGATTTCATTTTGAACTTTTACACCATGATTATACTGCATATGCACATTATATAACATAAAAAGGACATATACTAAAACAGTATCTTTTAATTAACTTCTTTTAATGTTTAAATGCATAAACGTAAACATTCTATTTAACATAGGAATACTGTAACACCAATGACAGGCTTTGAAAAAAAATCCTTAATTAAGATTAAACATTACAAACATGCCAAATTATTTCTTGCAAAATACATGTTTTTTTTAATAATACTGATCATCAGTTTGAAGGAGTGCAAAAAAGGCTAGAGTCCAAATCATTTACACCTATGATTTTTTTTTCCTTTTGTGTACACTCTGCCAAACATTAGGCAGAGTATCCTCTGCAGGCATCTTTAATGAATCTAACCAACTTGTAGTGTTCCTTTAATTTCAAAACTCCTTGCCTGCTTTTTCAGAAGGAATAAGCACCCTGCTCACACCCTATATGCTACTGCTAAAAGAACACAAAATGGAAAGGCCTTATAAATAAGCTGCATTGACAACTGAAAAGATATAGTGCCAATGACGTGCCGCTAATTGGTGACTATACTACAGTACTTTGAGAAATTAGCTAACAGGGCTGGATTAAATGAAATTCCATACCAACCACTTCCTTTTTGTTTGACAGTCTGGATTCCTTCCTGCAAATGGCACAGTGAAGACCTTCCATAAATATTCCTCAGTGCTAGCCTGAGTAGCTAAATTTTCATTGTTCCTTAAAAAAAGTTACAGTTTAATTTATGTCAACTATTTTTCTTTCTTCATCCCACAAATGCCATTTATACCAAATCTGGGGCAGTGCTGAATGTGAATACTGTGTCCACTGGGAGGAAAAGGACATTTCGATGAGAAGATAACATCATAAGGCATATGACACCTTCAGTATCCTTTAGACATAAGATATATTTTATTCCTAAATTTCTCATTGTTAATAATACGAAAGCTTAGATCAAAATTCCAAATTGCTTCACTACCAAAGAGCAATATTTTGTGAAGTGTGCAGATGGACACATGAGCCCCTGATGGAAAAATTAGGTTTTTAAACCTTTCGAGAAAAAATGTGCAACTCTCCCATTCAGCAGTGATATTAATTAATTCTCTTTCCTTGTGTCCTCAAATTGACCAATACTGCTGATAAAATGTTAGCCTTTCAGTTGCACCATGTGGATTCATCAAAAATCAAATTCTTATGGGTCAGAAGTAGGTTCTGGCAGCTCACCAATGTTACCTTTATCACTAAAGGCAGCATCCCAGGGGCTTTTTATTTTGATAGAATAATAAATAATAAAATAAAAAACATTCTAAAACTTCACTGCACTAATATTGTTTGCCATCACAGCAATTTGAGCAACTGAGATATTAAATTTATTTAGGTAGCTCAAATGACAGCTTTGCGGCACAGTGACAAAGGGGTCAGCTTGGCAGTCTTTTCACAGATGCTTGGAAAATGAAATTAACATTTTAATTAAACGTGAGTTAAAATGAAGACGTTAACCGCATTCAGGACCTTTGCTTTTTCTGTGTATGTTTTTTGAATGTATTTGATTTTAACAAGATCCCTCCCTAACAGCATGGACCTCTTTAAGAAATAATATGTGTTAAATAAGAAAACACATTGCCTTTTGGATTACTTTTCTGGAGAACTGGTAGTATGCACCTGTGGCCCCAGCGGATGCAATCTGAAAAAGCATTCATTTTAATGAAGACAGGGAGATGCTTGCAGAATGGCATGTTAAGAAAGGGGAATTGGGCTTGTGCTTATTTAGCAGACCAATCCATCTGTCTTAAATAGATCTTAGAAGGATGGATGCCTGCAATTTACTGGGAGCCTCTTGTATAGGAAAAGGTTTGTAATGAGAAAGGCTGGCCAAAATCACATGTTAATTGCATAGGCGTGCACCGCTGATATTGTTATTACCCATCTTGTAGACAGAAGAGGTGGTAATGGTAAATGTACAGGTAACTGATGAGAGAGGTGAATAAATCTCTTCTTTTTTTATTATGTATTTTGAAAAAGTCAAAGGTGGTGAAACTAAAGATGGTGCAATTTTATATATATTTATATATATACTTCTCCCTTCGCAAGCTCTGTCCTCCACCTCCTGACTCCGGCTCCCTTAATGGATTGATGTGGCCCCTTTTATATTGTACTCTTATGTGCTTCATGTGCTCCTTGATGATCTTCCTGCAGCACTTTCTGGTGTGGCAGAAGTGCTGCAGTCCATGGCTCCGCAATCGTCTAGACGCCCCCTTGTGTCCCGAAGGAGATATTGTTTCTCCCGGTCTTTTCATCCTCCAGGCATCCCAGCCGGGCAAGAGCCCCAGCCGTCCACATATATATATATATATATATATATATATATATATATATATATATATATATATATATATATATATATATATACTGTATATATATATACACAGTTCTGTGCAAATGTTAGGACACCCTGTTGACATTTGAAATAAGAAAATTGTGCATACAACTTCAACAGCAAGCAACCTGAAATAATGCCATTTTGAAAATGAAAATGTTAAAATAGAGTTATGATGTATTCATGAGTTTAAAACAATTAAACTATATATTGTATATATTTTCTTTGCACATCTTATATAGTATGAAGTGGTTTAGATGACATAAATCTACTTTGTGAGAGAGTAACACAAGGAAAATACTTTATAAGGTTTGAAAAGGCGCTATTTATTTTTCTTCACCTGTGGGGCACGTCTTCCCCGTAGTCCCCACAGGCACAACACTGTCCTAAGCATAAATATACCAAATAAAACACACAACACTCTTTTCTTCCTCCACCACTCCTCCCAGGCAACCTCGTCCTCCACCTCCCGATTCTGGATCCTGGAGTGGTGGCTCCTGGCCCCTTTTATAGTTCACCCGGAAGTGCTCCAGGTGCTTGATTGCCAAGTTCTGGCTGCACTTCTGGATGTGGTGAAAACACTTCCCATAAGGGCTCAGGAGTTCCAGCTGCAGCACACCCTGTTGGTACCTGCAGGACACAACAGTCCTGCACCAAACTCCAATTCCCATGGACCCCTGCGGGAAACTGAGGCACCACTCCAACCCAGGGGGGCAGCCATCTAGCGTCCGGGGGGAGGTATTGCACTATCCAGGGCTGCTCCCATTGAATATAGTGTGAAGGGTTGTCCCGGGCAGGCATGGACCCCGGCCATCTGCCACAATGGTTATAATGAAAAAAAATCTCCACTGGTGGCTAACCTTTAAATGAGCATATGTAAATATGTTCTGCTTTTGGCAACACATTTAAGGACGAATCATGAGGGTGATGGATACATTTTGAGTTTGCTCTTCGCCCCCCCATGCCGAAAAAAGTTTCTCATGCCACTTCAAAGTTATATTAAAATAGTGACACTTATACTTACCTGTACACAAATGTTATAGTTTTGGCTAGCTGTGACTAGCTATAGCTAAAAGACAATTCTGTCTATGACAGAGTTAACATGAATGGCTAGGCATCATTTATGACTACATAAAATCCTTTCTTTTAGACCAAGTCTCAAAGCTAAATGTGAGCACACAAAATAGGTTTTCTAAGTGAATTGTCCGCAATACATAAAAAGCAGTCAGACATAACTGAAACAGTTGCTAAGACATCACCAAGAACTGAAAAGTGTATGAGTTAAGCTTACAAGGGTGGAAGATACAGTGCATCCGGAAAGTTTTCACAGCCCATTACTTTTTCCACATTTTGTTAAGTTATAGCCTTATTCCGAAATGGATTAAATTCATTTTTTTCCTCAGAATTCTACACACAACACCCCATAATGACAATGTGAAAAAAGTTTACTTGAGGTTTTTTGCAAATTTATTAAAAATAAAAAAATTGAGAAAGCACATGTACATAAGTATTCACAGCCTTTGCCATGAAGCTCAAAATTGAGGTCAGGTGCATCCTGTTTCCCCTGATCATCCTTGAGATGTTTCTGCAGCTTAATTGGAGTCCACCTGTGGTAAATTCAGTTGATTGGACATGATTTGGAAAGGCACACACCTGTCTATATAAGGTCCCACAGTTGACAGTTTATGTCAGAGCACAAACCAAGCATGAAGTCAAAGGAATTGTCTGTAGACCTCCGAGACAGGGTTGTCTTGAGGCACAAATCTGGGGAAGGTTACAGAAAAATTTCTGCTGCTTTGAAGGTCCCACTGAGCACAGTGGCCTCCATCATCCGTAAGTGGAAGAAGTTCAACCACCAGGACTCTTACTAGAGCTGGCCGGCCATCTAAACTGAGCCATTGGGGGAGAAGTGCCTTAGTCAGGGAGGTCACCAAGAACCCGATGGTCACTCTGTCAGAGCTCCAGAGGTCCTCTGTGGAGAGAGGAGAACCTTCCAGAAGGACAACCATCTCTGCAGCAATCCACCAATCAGGCCTGTATGGTAGAGTTGCCAGATCTGAAGGCCCGGCTACTGGATAAACTGTCCTTGCCATCTGTAATCGGCATAACATCAACCCCGCGTCTCGTAGGAGCGACACCGCTGATGAACTTGGTGGATTTCAGCTATGCAGGCAGGGGTTCAAGGCCAGAGTACCCCCATCGGCACAGGCGAGCGTCCTAACTCAGATCCGGTTTGACCCTCTCCGCATCCCCAGTTCGCCTTCAGCCCCCGGTGATGTAATAGTGGTAACTGATTCTATTGTTAGAAACCTTAATATCGCATGCCCTAATGGAAAATCGTTTGTTTTCTTGTTTCTTGCTCATGTCCGAGATGTGATGAGACGTGTGCCGGCAATCTACGAGAAGCACAAGGAGAGGGCAGTTGGAGCGGTTGTTTTGCATGCCAGCGTAAGCGATATAAGGCACTGACAATCAGAAATCCTCAAGGATGACTTTGCAGCTTTGATTAAAGACACGAAGGAGAGGACCCCATCGGCAAAGATCTTCATTTCGGGTCCACTACCTCTCGTCAGACGATCCAACGAGTACTTCAGTCGTCTGCTAAGATTGAACAACTGGCTACAGGGTTTCTGCAAGAAGCAAGACATCGGTTTCATCAACAATTGGAATCTCTTTTTGGAAAGGCCGCTATCTTCAAGCGAGATGGCCTGCATCCGAACAGTTTCGGCGCCGGGTCCTCTCCGAAAACATATCTAAGGTAATTTGTTTATCTTGACTATCTATCTCTGCTCTTAACCCCTTCCGAAATGATACTGTTGTGCTAGGACATGATAAGTGTTTAATAGAATCTTCCGTTAAAGTGCACAACATTAATACTGTAATAAGCAATCTCAATGCACGTAAAAAATCTAGGAAATACGGCATAAACTCCAATAATCTAATTAAAATTACTACGTTAGAGGAACAATGTATCAAAACTATAAAAACAGATCACAGATTAAACAAAAATACACACAGAGCGCTAATAAAATAATTTAGTTCCTATTCCAAATATCAATAACGCATTTAGTATTCATCTCTGCCCATCCAAACATTAAATATGGCACTATTAAATGTTAGAGCTTTAACTAACAAAACGTTTTTTATCAACAATCTTATTAGTGATAGATTTTATTGCACTAAGTGAAACGTGGCTTAACTCAGACAGCGCGGCTGTTTTAATTGAATCTGCGCCACCGGATTACAGTTTTACTCGTGCAGACCGCCAGGGAAAAGGGTGGGCAGCTTGGCAAACATTTACTGAGCGTTAAAATGTAAAGATGTCAGTTTTGGTAAGTTCAAGTCCTTTGAGTATCTCGCAGTTGTTATCATGGAGATTCTCAAGTTCTAGTATTATCCGTGTATAGACCTCCAAAATTCAACGTGTCTTTTTTTGAGGAATTCTCTGACTTAATGTCAATTTTAATTACTAACTATGACACACTCCTAATAGTTGGCGACTTTAATTTTCATATAGATAATCAGTGTGATCTAAAAGTAAAAAATTTATGAACCTCCTGGATTCTTTTGATTTGAGACAGCTCGTTAATCAGCCTACACATAAAGCAGGTCATACGTTAGACTTAGTGATTACTAAAGGACTGAAAGTTGATATAAAACAGATCATTGATATTGGTCTATCAGACCATTTTCTTCTACTTTTTAATATAGAAATAATGATAAAAACACCATGAGAAGCATATTGTTAAAAAACGCTTCTTTGACTCAGCAGCAGCTTTAAAACTTACAAACATTCTAAGCAATCAGTCCGTTTATAGTGCCAACTATAATAGCGAGGATAATGTAAATAGTAAGGTGGAAAGATTTAATACTAAAGTGAGAGCTGCTGTTGACATAGTTGCACCTGAAAAGACAGTTAAAAAATCTTCTAGCATTGTTATACCATGGAAGACCCAAAGAGTGTCTGATTTAAAGAGAACATGCCGTAGAGCTGAGCGTAAATGGAGGAAAACTAAACTAACTATCCACTATGAAATATTAAAAGTTAAAATAACAGAAGACATTATATATTTCTCTAAGATTATAAATAACAATGCTAGTAATCCCAGAGTCTTATTCTCTACGATTGATCGCCTACTAAACCCAGGTAACTCAAAGGAATGCCTCCTAAGTACTTCCAGTAAAACCTGTGAGGCTATCGCTGTATTTTTCAATCAAAAAATTAATGATATTAGAAATAACATAGTATATCTCCCCAACACTAAGGATCCTCCTAAACCCCAGCATTCTGTTATAAACAAATTAAACTCTTTCACTAGGATAGATTTACCTGATTTACAAAATATATTTAAATTAAATCCTCCATGTGCGTCTTTGACCCAATACCAACAAATTATTTCAAAGAAGCATCGGGCGTGCTAATTGATAATGTTCTTGACATAGTAAATTCGTCATTAGATACGGGGGTCTTCCCAGAAAGAAGACTTAAGAAACATAATCTCGACCCTTCGGCTCTTGAAAATTTTAGATCCATCTCTAACCTGCCTTTTTAAAGTAAAGTTCTGGAGAAGGCAGTCATTATGCAGCTAAATGACCACCTAAATAAACATGCTATTCTTGATAAATTTCAGTCTGGTTTTAGAACAAATCACAGCACAGAAACTGCACTCGTTAAAGTAGTAAATGATTTGCAGGTGAATGCAGACAGAGGCCATTTATCTGTTCTCGTCCTCTTAGATCTTAGTGCTGCATTTGAAACCATTGATCATAATATTCTTAGAAATCGCCTTAGTCAATGGGTGGGCCTCTCTGGCAGTGTCTTAAATTGGTTTGAATCCTACCTGGCAGGGAGAAAATTTTGTTAGTTGTGGTAATTACAACTCAAAGACACATGATATCCAATATGGTGTTCCACAAGGCTCTATCCTGGGTCCGTTGTTATTCTCAATCTACATGCTTCCGTTAGGTCAAATTATCTCATGGCACAACGTGAGCTACCACAGCTATGCTGATGACACACAGCTGTACTTATCAATAGCACCTGATGACTAAGCTAAAAAGCTTAGGGGTAACTGTTGACTGTAATCTGAATTTTAAATCACATATTAATCAGATCGCTAGGACAGCATTTTTTCATTTAAGAAACATAGCTAAATTTAGACCTCTTATATCACTGAAAGATGCTGAGAAATTAGTTCACGCGTTTTGTTTTCAGTCGACTAGATTACTGTAACGCACTCCTCTCAGGACTACCCAAAAAAGACATAAATCGTTTGCAACTAGTGCAGAATGCAGCTGCTAGAATCCTAACTAGGAAAAGAAAATCCGAACACATTTCTTCAGTTTTGATGTTGCTACACTGGTTACCTGTGTCATTCAGGATTGACTTTAATATTCTACTTATGGTTTTTAAAGCCTTAAATAATCTCGCTCCATCTTATATATCGGAATGTGAGACACTTTATATTCCAAATCGTAATCTCAGATCCTCAAATGAGTGTCTCCTTAGAATTCCAAGAACAAAACTTAAAAGTGGTGAGGCGGCCTTCTACTGTTATGCACCTAAAATCTGGAATAGCCTGCCAATAGGAATTCGCCGTGCTGATACGGTGGAGCACTTTAAAAAAACTGCTGAAAACACATTACTTTAACATGGCTTTCTCATAATTTCACTGTAATCAAAATCCTGATACTCTATATCTCCAACTCATTATAATAACTATTCATGGTGGCTCTAAAATCTGTACTAACCCCTACTCTCTCTTCTGTTTCCTTTTCCGGTATCCTTTTGGTGGTGGCCTCTACTCAAAGCACCGTTATGTTCCAACAATGATGGATAGATTAAAAGCCAGAAGTCTGTATGACCATCAACATCAAGTGACTCCGTGAGAACCCTAACTACAAAGAGGACTGTTTCATTTATGTTAGGTAGAATGCCCAGAGGGGACTGGGCAGTCCTGTGGCCTGGAACCCCTGCAGATTTTATTTTTTTCTCCAGCCGTCTGGAGTTTCTTTTTGTTTTTTCTGTCCACCCTGGCCATCGGACCTTACTCCTTTTCTATGTTAACTAATGTTTTATTTTAATTTCTTATTTTGTCTTTTTTTCTTTTCTTCAGTATGTAAAGCATTTTGAGCTACTTTTTGTATGAAAATGTGCTATATAAATAAATGTTGTTGTTGTAATTAGAGCTAATAAATAAACTAAACATTTTTAATGAATTATGAATAATGTTTGGTAAAGCCTGCAATTTGTTACACTTGTCTAACTGACATAGGTTCCTTTCAGTCTAGTATTACTTTAGTGGTATACAGTATAGTTAATCTAATTCTCATTATTTGATAACTTAAAAATAATGAAAAAGATTTATGAAACTGACATTGATTTTGATATAATTTAAACATGATGTCTCATACAAACTGAACTTGAGGCTCAAAAAAATCAGAGTAGATTAAAATATCAATACATATAAATGCACAAATTAATATGTCACAAAAATATTACGAAATGATTGAAATCTGTTATATTGTTAGAGAGACAATAGGGTGCTATGAGGTAAACCTAATGTCTGATAGAATTATTGAAGGCTGCCTTCCACTTGTCCCCTTCTACAATATGTATAAGATTATACACACTTAAGTCAAGTTAATTAAAAAAATGTCGACTCTATAACTTAATGACAAGGATATTACAGTAATGGATAGTTGTTCTTAATGGTTATTTTATTCAGTCACCAATAATCTATACATAGTCTAAGAGTAATGTCTTTCTTTTCAATAACAAGAAGCCTACTATAATAAGACTACTGGAAAGTTCAATTAAATAATTTTCTTCATTTTGTTTTATGTAATCCTTTATTGCCTTCATCACTGGCAAGACAAGATATAAATGTTTCCATTTGGTAAAGGAGCCCTGTTAGGATGATCGATAATGTCTTTAAGGTGGTAACTTTAATGACCAGTTTTTAAACACAAGGAAATCTTTATATTTAGCAGGCAGTATTTCAGTTGAAAAATTAATCTGTGGATATTGTATACCATTTATACATTCTTAACAACATGCTGATCCCCATGTGTAATTCCTTGAATCTCCAATTATTGTCAGGGTTGTGATGAACTATTTAAGAGATCTGTGGTAGTGAAATATTCAGCAGGTCCAGAATCAATTATAGACAATTAACCAAAATAACTTACCATGACAGGTAACACAATTGTACTACCATACAGGGTTTAGCTACGTTTGCCTATCCTATAATCTCAAAATAAAGCAAACATTTCAGTTTCCTTCTAGTGTTGTGCAATTATACCTAAATGGACTGATTCCCCAAAATAAAAGCCAGGATTTTGTATTTTTCTTTCCAGTGTCACGCATGCGCGAGTAGGAGGCCGCGGACGGATTCGAACGCACCTGGGAACATATTCGCCGGCAGGGAATGGTGGGGTACTAACTTTCTCCCTCTGCTTTCTCATAGGAAAAAGGACCTCCCTCCGTCATAAGCCGGGTTTTGACCGCAGTGCGGCACTTCCGCCCTTCCTCTGCCATCTTGCCCTGACGTCACCAATCCCAGCCTCCATCATGGTCCTTCCCAGCATTCCTCCTCTTCCGGCTCCTCCCCAATAAAATGGCCGCGGACGCCATGGTTCGGCGTCACGTTATGAACGATTTTGTTTGTGATTTTGACCTGTTTAAAAATATAATTTCTGCACAATATAAGGGGCTGGCGGACCCCAAAACTTTATGCTGTCTCCTCTTGAGTATTTTACACCAGAAAGCTAACTCCCATTTTTCAAAGCTCCATAAAAAAGTTGATTTTTACTGTCAACACATTTTAGGATTAACAGATTTCATTGTCCTTCTTTCATGGTTTTCTTCTTCAATGAGCGTTTCTAATTTGAAATCCAAGGTATACCATTTCTAAACAAAATGGCACAATGAGATTATGAAAGACATTCTGCTGCAGAAAACCCACTTTGGTAAAAATGAGGATAAGCCACATTGGTGTATGTAAAACAAGAATCTCAAGGTGGTGCTTGTGATGCATCATTTTTTGTTACAATATGAGAAAGATTTAGACAAATACAGGCCATTCAGCCCAACAAAGCTCATCAGCTGTATCCACTTAATTTGCACAAAATGACAAATTGGGTTTTGATGGTCCCTACTGTCTAACACACTACTTCATAATTTATTCAATGTGTCTGTGGTTCTCTGTGTGAAGAAAACTTTCCTTCTGTTTGGCAAAAATCACCCTTAAAAAGTTTCCAGCTGTTTCCCTGTGTTCTTGTTGAACTAATTTTAAAGTCTCAATCCACTGTAATAATTCCCTTCAAAATTTTGAACACTCCAATCATTTCACCTCTTAATCTCATTTTGCTTAAACTGAAAAGGCTCAGCTGTCATAATCTTTCCTATAATGCATGCCCTGTAGTTCTGGGGATCAACTTAGTGTTCTTCTCTGGACTCTTTGTTACGCTACTGTGTCTTTTCTGTAGCTTGTAGAAGAAAATTGCACACAGTACTCCAGATGAGCCCTTACCAGTACATTATAAAGCATGAGCACAACCTCCTTGGACTTGTACTCTTCACCTTGTACTATGTAACCTAACGTTTTTTTAGTTTTCTTAATGGCATCAGGACACTATCTGGAAGTTCATAGTGACAAACACATTACTACTCCTAAATCCTTCTCATAAGGTGTACTTTCTATTTTCAGAACTCACATTGGGTATTCAAATCTCACATTTTACTTCCTATGCGTAATACTGGTGATTTGTTTGATTTCATCTTATTTAATGTGTGCAGCCAGCGGTGTGCTGGCACCCTGCCTGGGGTTTCTTTCCTGCTTTGCGCCCTGTGTTGGCTGGGATTGGCTCCAGCAGACCCCTGTGACCCTGTTGTTAGGATATAGCGGGTTGGATAATGGCTGAATGGCTAGATAATATATGCAGTATTTCTCCCTTTACAATTTCCAAATCACTCACTAACTCCTTGGTAGTCCCTGTTACAGCTGGGAGGATTTCCATTTTCTCACGTGTGAAGACTTCAGTTAAATGTAAGTTTAGAGCATTTCCTATATTAGTTTACATAATTTATATAACAAAATAATGAAAGAATATCTTTTGATCATTTTTTACTTCATCTGCAGTATTCTTCTCTAACTGCCTTTTCGATTTTCTAATACCTTTCTTAATGTTTGCCCTCCTTTTCTTTTGCAGATTCTGTTTTATCTGCTTTTTTCTTTTAATTACTTACTAATTACAATTCCAGGTATCTACCTATCCTGCATTATAAATATAAAGTTTTCAAGCGTTTTTCACTGCTCCTTGACTGTCCCAATACTTAAAAGCTTATGCCAGTTTATCCCTTTGAAACTTTCATCTGTTCGAAATTTGCCCTAACTAAGTTAACGGTTTTAATGTTTTCATCTGTGCTCTTCCAAAGTACTGAGAATTGTATTTTATTATAGTCATTTATCCTAGCAATTCACTCACATCATCACCCTCAATTCTCTCCTGTTATTACAGAATACTAAATCTAGATAGACTTCCCCCTGTATTGGTGCTTTAACATACTGCATTAAAAAATAGTCAATGATTACATCTATAAACACCTGCTCTTTCACTTCACTATTTGCAAAGTTAGCCCAGATACTATTATAGTAGTTAAAGTTTCCCATGACTATAATATAGGGCTGTTAATGTGCCTTTTTAATATTATTAAAAATATGTGCATTGAAATTGCTATCTTCAGAGGAGGATCTATAGCACACCTCTAAAATAAGGTCTGTTTCCTTAATGCTTTCTAGACAAATTCAGATGTCCTCACCAAGATGGAGCTCATCATTAAACTGAAGAAGTCTTTCATTTAAATTCTACTTTATATAATAGACACCCCCTCCTTTTCTGTTCTGTCTACCCTTCCTAAAATTGTGAACCTATTTTATACTTATCCCCGTCTTTGTTACTTAGTCAAGTTTCTGTTGCTATAATATTATATACTATAATATATAATTTAGTCCCCCACTATCACCCCCTCATTATTTCTGATGACTGATTTTGAAGTGACCTTATACCTGCTTACCACCTCAGAGTCTTCAGAATCACCATCAGCATGCAAAAACCTGAAAACACTTGACATTTCCAGTTCTGGGGTTGATGCCACCAGAAGGTATTCACCCCTTTACCTTGTAACTTAAACCACTTATCTCTACCTGTCTATTGTGGTGTCTCCTCCCATTGCCACCATATGGGTGCACACTATATCTCTAAAAGACACCCAGGCGTGGTCTGCTAATTTTCTACTACAACACAGGCCAACCAACTTCCTCTCCAGTACAGTAACCTTGAGCTTCAGGTGCTAGATCAGCTGGCATCTTCGGCAGACATAGCCTCAAGGAGCATTGAAGCCATTCATTCTCCAAAAACAAAAACAACCTCCAACAGGACTTACATTGCTCTGGCCTCATTTTAAAAATTTGGCTTTGGATTATTAAACTGCTTAACATTTTATTACATAGAAATGATTTTACTTAAATTATTCAAATTAATAAATCAGTAGAATAAAGGATACTGCAGTTATTTACACCTTCTGACCCACCAACCTCCTGTAATACTCTCTCCCTTGAATACCTGTGGTTATCCTTGTTGTTATTAAAGTCTACTTTTTCCCTGTCTGTTTTCTTTGTACCCCACTTAAATCTTCCTTACTTTGAAGCAATCCACTTATACCACATGTATTCCTACCTATTAATGAATCCTTATGCTGTCGCTCACTAAGTTGTGCTAGCTTTACTGACTTCTAGAAATTGATCTATCAAATAATATTTTTTACACCATACTTCCTTCTTACTGAGAAAACTCACTCTCTAGCTAGATGCTTGTTCATGTGCAACCCACCTGTACTTAAAATAAATGCTTTCTTCCTAAGGAAGAAATATCCTCACTTTACACTAGTGCTAAAGCATTACTTTTTGAGTACTAAATTGTGCCCACCCCAATTATTCTTTATATGCCTTATCTTCTTCCCACCAAGGAATTGCTGTTACTTTTTACTATTCAACTCTACGATGCTGGATATTTACTTAGACATGTCTGTTTCAGCTAACACTTGTTGCAAGGCCTCTCCTCGCCGACACTAGTTTTGAATATATGTATCAATTACAAGTAAATTTACAAATAATAATAACAGTAACAATAATAATAATAATATTAATAATAAATTCTATTTATATAGGGTCTCTCCTATGCTCAAGGTGCTTCATGAATACCCAAAACACTCAGGTGCAGGTCTCCTGTGTGGGAGATAAAAAAGCAAAAAAAAATCCTACTAAAGGGAAAAAACTTTAAATAGTCCTGTAAGGCTCAACAGTGGCAACCAAAAAACAAAGTTTTTAGGAGCAAAATTTGTATTTTAATTAACTCTCATGCAGCAGTAGCACAAAACATTTTTGCAGTTCTTTCAATTCAGTTTGTAAAGATGATGTCAGCCTATCAGCACATCTCTGTCTCCAATGCTGATATGATCATTTCATTTACTTTCTTTACTGTATACATTTACAGCTACTTAATAGGGAATTTTACAGCAACTACTGCAGGTGACTTGCCATTATGGAAAACATTTTGAAGTGTATGTTCTGAATAT